>NC_134015.1:22371613-23621613 GCF_040712315.1 Castanea sativa | reverse complement strand
TCGCCGCTCTCAGCCGGTTCATCTCCCGGTCAGTTGATCGATGCAGGCCTTTCTTCCAGCTGTTGAATAGGTGGAAGGGGTTCCAATGGTTCGAAGAGTGCGTTGTAGCCTTCCAACAACTTAAGGAATATCTTTCCCGGCCACCCATTATGTCTCGGCCTGAGGTAGATGAGGTCCTATTTGCATATCTGGTAGTGGCCGTCCATGCGGTCAGCCTAGTCCTCATAAGGAACGACTGTGGGGTGCAAAGACCGGTCTACTACGTCAGTAAGACGCTGAATGATGCCGAGGTGCGTTATCTGCTTTTGGAGAAAGCACTTCTAGCCGTAGTTTATGCCACGCGGAGGCTTCCTCATTATTTCCAATCTCACACCGTTGTAGTTTTGACCCAACTGCCTCTCAAGTCAGTGCTTCGTAGTGCCGACTACTCTGGAAGGGTGGCTAATGTGGAACTATTTTGGGAGCCTTTGACATCAAATACAGGCCACGTACCTTGGTGAAGGGCCAGGTTCTTGCAGATTTGGTGACAGAGTTTGCTGAACCATTATTGGAAGAAACTTTGAAGGAATCACACATGGATGAGAAATTAGTTGGCATGATTACAAACGAAAGACCTTTGACTTGGAAAGTATCCGTTGATGGGGCAGCTAACCAGAATGGGTCTGGCATGGGACTCGTCCTGGTATCCCCCGAAGGGATTGTCTTCGAAAAATCCTTAAGGTTGTCGTTCTCGGCTACTAATAATGAGGCCGAGTACGAAGCAGTCTTGATCGGCATGAAAATGGTACATAGGATGGGCGGAAAGGAAATTCACATGCTCTCGGATTCTCAATTAGTGGTCGGTCAGGTGAGGGGACCATGGAGGCTAGGGACCCCAGGATGCAAGAATACTTGACCGAGGTCAAACGTTTACAATCCAAATTTGATTCATTTATCTTGTCTCACATTTCTAGAAGTGGGAATACACATGCAGACTCCTTGGCTACCTTAGCGACGTCCTCGGCTCAGGGTTTGCCTAGGATTATCCTTATCGAAGATTTGCTAGCTCCAGCTCTTACCACTGTTGGAGTAGCCCGGATCCATTTGATAAGGCCTGGACCTAATTGGATCGATTCTATGATATCTTTTATGAAAAACGACATTCTTCTCGATGACAAGTCTGAAGCAGACAAGATCAGTCGAAAGGCACCGCGTTTTTGGTTGTCCGAGGATCAAAAATTGTATAAACGGTCCTTCTCTGAACCATATTTGTTATGCGTGCACCCCGAATCAACGGAGGCGCTTTTAGAAGAACTGCATGAGGGAATTTATGAGAGCCATACTGGGGGAAGGTCTCTAGCTCATAGGGCACTGACTCAGGGATATTGGTGGCCCAATATGCAGAGGGAAGCTCAGGACTATGCAAGAAAGTGTGACCAATGTCAGAGGTTCGCTCCTAACATCCATCAACCTGGAGGAGTCCTTAACCCTCTCTCCAGTCCTTGGCCTTTTGCTTAATGGGGATTGGACATAGTGGGACCATTCCCGAGGGCTGTGGGAAACAAAAGGTGGTTGCTTGTGGGGACCGACTACTTCATCAAATGGGTAGAGGCTGAGCTCTTGGCAAATATTAGGGATGCCGATTCCAAGAAGTTCATCTAGAAAAACATCAAAACTAGATTTGGAGTACCACATACACTCATTTCGGACAATGGCGTTCAATTTGATTGTAGAGCTTTTAGGAAATATTGTGGTGACATGGGCATCATAAATAGATACTCCACTCCAGCTTATCCTCAGGGAAATGGGCAAGCCGAGGCCGTTAATAAGGTTATAGTTAGTGGCCTCAAGAAAAGGCTGGACGATGCAAAGGGCAAATGGGTAGAAGAACTACCACACGTTCTATGGACGTATCGAACTACGCCGCGTAGATCTACAGGAGAAACGCCATTCTCTATGACTTATGGGGCCGAGGCAGTGATGCCTTTAGAGTTTGGCTTCCCCACATTGAGGACGAGTACTTTTAGCCCAGAAAATAACAACGGTCTCTTGGAGAAGAGCCTAGATTTAGTTGAGGAACGGCGAGAGACAGCTATGGTCCAAATGTCTTATTATCAGCAGAAGCTTAAACGAGGGTATGATGCCCATGTGAAGGTCAGACCACTCGCGCCTGGGGATCTACTCCTGAGAAAGGTTGTAGGTACTGCTAGAAACCCGGCCTGCGGTAAATTAGGACCAAACTGGGAAGGACCATATCGGATTATTTCTGTAGTAGGTATAGGGTCATATCGACTAGCTGATCTAGATGAAAGAGTTGTACAACGTCCGTGGAATGTAAATAACCTTCGAAGGTATTATTATTAATAAAGTGCGCTTTTGTCGTTTGTGGTTTAAATTATAACTGTATATGGACTTATCAATTACAACTCTCGAAATATCAAATAGAAACTTGGTTATGCACGGTCCTCGGACTACATACCTTGTGAAAATTGATATCTTATTATTTGTTAAACAGAACCTTAGTTATGCCGGGTCCTCGGGCCTTCTACTTTGGGGAAATTAACATCTTAAGTTACTATTACTAAGTATCAAACAGAAACTTGGTTATGCACGGTCCTCGGACTACATACTTTGTGGAAATTGATATCTTATTATTTGTTAAACAGAACCTTAGTTATGCCGGGCCCTCGGGCCTTCTACTTTGGGGAAATTAACATCTTAAGTTACTATTACTAAGTATCAAATAGAAACTTGGTTATGTACGGTCCTCGGACTACATACCTTGTGGAAATTGATATCTTATTATTTGTTAAACAGAACCTTAGTTATGCCGGGTCCCCGGACCTTCTACTTTGGGAAAATTAACATCTTAAGTTACTATTATTAAGTATCAAACAGAAACTTGGTTATGCACAGTCCTCGGACTTCATACCTTGTGGAAATTGATATCTTATTATTTGTTAAACAGAACCTTAGTTATGCCGGGTCCTCGGGCCTTCTACTTTGGGGAAATTAACATCTTAAATTATTATTACTAAGTATCAAATAGAAACTTGGTTATGCACGGTCCTCGGACTACATACCTTGTGGAAATTGATATCTTATTATTTGTTAAACAGAACCTTAGTTATGCCGAGTCCTCGGGCCTTCTACTTTGGGGAAATTAACATCTTAAGTTACTATTACTAAGTATCAAACAGAAACTTGGTTATGCACGATCCTCGGACTACATACCTTGTGGAAATTGATATCTTATTATTTGTTAAACAGAACCTTAGTTATGCCGGGTCCTCGGGCCTTCTACTTTGGGGAAATTAACATCTTAAGTTACCATTACTAAGTATTAAATAGAAACTTGGTTATGCACGGTTCTCGGACTACATACCTTGTGGAAATTGATATCTTATTATTTGTTAAACAGAATCTTAGTTATGCCGGGTCCTCGGGCCTTCTACTTTGGGGAAATTAACATCTTAAGTTACTATTACTAAGTATCAAACAGAAACTTGGTTATGCACGGTTCTCGGACTACATACCTTGTGAAAATTGATATCTTATTATTTGTTAAACAGAACTTTAGTTATGCCGGGTCCTCGGGCCTTCTACTTTGGGGAAATTAACATCTTAAGTTACTATTACTAAGTATCAAACAGAAACTTGGTTATGCACGGTCCTCGGACTACATACCTTGTGGAAATTGATATCTTATTATTTGTTAAACAGAATCTTAGTTATGCCGGGTCCTCGGACCTTCTACTTTGGAGAAATTAACATCTTAAGTTACTATTACTAAGTATCAAATAGAAACTTGGTTATGCACGGTCCTCGGACTACATACCTTGTGGAAATTGATATCTTATTATTTGTTAAACAGAACCTTAGTTATGCCAGTCCTCGAGCCTTCTACTTTGGGGAAATTAACATCTTAAGTTACTATTACTAAGTATCAAATAAAAACTTGGTTTTGTAAGGTCCTCTGACCACATGCCTTGTTAAGATTGATGTTCGATTTTTTGTTAAACAGAACTGTGGTCAAATTAAATTGAGACTTAAGTTATATATCTTTAAGTGTTAGGCAGAAATTTGATAAGGTAGGGTCCTCGGACTGTTGAAAATGAACTTATTCATTTCACAAGTTTTAATTGTTCCAGACTGCTGAAAGTGAACTTATTCATTTCACAAGTTTTAATTGTTCCAAACTGCTGAAAGTGAACTTATTCATTTCACAAGTTTTAATTGTTCCAAACTACTGAAAGTGGACCTATTTATCTCATTCTTTCTGTTCGCTGTGTGCTAATGAGAACTTTATGGTAAACGTAAAGGTGAAAAGATGAGATAAATATAACTCAGATGAAAATCAAATAAAATTGTCTTCCATTAATTATGTCAATATATATCATTACATGGAAAATTTCAAGTATAGAGAAAAAGAAGCCCTAAGCTCGGCCCTAAGCTCTTGGAGGGGGGTCTTGCTGAGAAGTACTGCTAGCCTCGGTGCTTTTTAGTTCCAATTCAAAGGCAGACAGGACTTTTTTCCCTTTGTCTGTTGTAGTGATTGGAGGGGCGATAGGCTCCACACGTTGGCTTAGGCCCTTCTCGGCATCCCCACTCCCTTCCTTCTCTTTATTGGAACCTGAAGGTTCTGTAGGATCTGGAATGAGCTCTGGGACTATAGGAGGAAGAGTAGGAGGAGCTGCCACAGGGGCAGGAGCAACAGCAGGAGCCTCTTCTATCTCCTATATGTCAAGAGGAAGCCAAACGTTCTCGGATTTCCTCAGCTTGGAGGCTGAAGGAACCCCTGCTACGTTTAGGGCTTCCTCCCAGACCTGCTGACAGTATTCTCGGCACAAGGCCGCGAAAGCCTCTGTCAGCTGGTCTTCTGTTGTAGCTACCCCTTCCTCATAACTTGCCTGCTTGGCGGCCTCCAGAGAACGCTTGAAGGTGCCAGCTTCCTTCTTCATTTGCGCGAGCTCCTTCTCCAAGTCTGAGCGTTCCTTCTGGGCTTGGGAGAGCTCATCATTCTTTTGGTGGAGAAGCTTGCGCTGCCCTTCTACTTGAGTCCTCATAGTTCTCAGGCTGGCCTCGGCACCATCTCTTTCTCTTTTCAGATCAGCCAGCTGAAAGGTGAGTTTCTCATTTTCTGCGAGAGCCTAGCCTAGGGACTTCTCAGTCTCCATCCGAATATCAGCCTCCATTCTGGCCTTCTTTCGAGAGTCCTTTACGAATTTCTCGACTACAAAGACTTCTTGAACAGCCTACGACAAAGTGTTAGAGAATTAGATATAGTAAAACACTTACTAATAATCCGATATTATGAAAAAGGAGATATTCATAAGAAGTTAAACTTACAAGGGCTAATTCCCTTTTTAAGGACAGGAATAGCTGAGGTTGGCTCATTTTTTCCAAGGTTTCCATATCCTTGGGCAGCAGAAGAAGGCGTTCCAACGCGTCGGTCAGGTGGTGGGCGTGGCCTTGTTGGACTGCCCTAATGCTGGACTGGCAAGAAATTGGTGCTCCGTCTAGCCTTAAGTCAGGAGACCAGGTAGCCGGTGCTCGGCGCACTTCGACCATGTCCCTAATCTCCCCACTCTCAACTGAACGAGCCCGTCCTTTGCCTTTGTCTAGCTTCTGCTGTTGAGCTGGCTGTGGCTATTGTCGTGGCTTCTTTTGTTTTTCGCCACCAGTCTCCTCGGCCTCCCCCTTTCTTTTCTTCTTGGGCTCCTCAATTGGGAGTTTAGGTTCGGTTGGAGGAGGGGGAGGTGGCAGAGACGGAGGAACTTGGGACCCTCCCGCTCTCTTTTGGGCAACTTTCTCGCCTCTCTTAGTTAAAAGGCCTTGAAGCTTGTCCATTTCTTCCTCCTCGGAATCGTCTTCGGGATGGGCAACTATTAAGCCTGCAACTCCGAAGGCCTCGGCGGGCTCTTCTTCCTCGTCAGATAGCATGAAAAACTGGTTCCCTCGGGGTCTTTCAACGTCCTCGAGCTGAAACCGGTCTATCTCGTCGTCCAACGTGTGCGAAGAGGATACTTGCTCCTCCGGAACAGCAGTTGCTTGAGAGTGCGTCGAGAGAGGGATCGCCGCGATAGGTTGCATGTATAGGATGGTGTTGGGGTCGTCAGGGATGTCGTGGTCGGCAAGAAAGCGCGGCCTGGCTACGTTTATTCTCTTACGCCTCCTATCCCTCGCGATAATCACGTTCTCTATCTCCTGGAAATCCGAGGATATCGGGTCATACCCTAGTATTAAGTGGGCCGCTCTAAGTTGCAAGTCTTCACTCACAAATACCTCTGAGCGCAGGATGCGGTTCAGATCAGCAACGTTGCAATGGCTCAAACGAGGGCGCACGAGTTGTTTATCTGCAAGAAAGAACACCAACAAAGCCAAGTATGGTCAATCTACGCAATGCATATGAGAAATCGAAATGGATAATATGTAAAAGGAAATAAACAATAGAAATTTTTGAGATTGAAGTTCGGGGTAGAGAAATTAACTCCTAAAGAGTCACACTGGGTCTCCCCAGTGGGCAGTGAGGGCCATCATGTTCATTGCCTGAGGCGATGAGGTAGTCGTCCTTCATGCCTTTATTAGACTTTGAGACGGGCAGGAAATCAGCCTAACTACACTAGACCGTGATTTAATGTAGTAACCTACTTTTGTAAGTTTGTGACACTTATACATGAAGACGACATCATGCCAAGTGAGGTTCAAGCCCATCTGCTCATTTAGAGCGTCGACACTTCCTAAGACCCTAAATACATTGGGTGCGCACTAATCTGGGCACAACCTGTGATTGCGAAGGTATTCCCTAGTTACGCTTCTCATAGGGAGGGTCATCCCACCTTCTATGAAGGCAATCATGGGGATAATGACCTCTCCCGTTTTCCTAGAATCACCTACGGCTTCTACCGGACAGTATTTCAAACCCACGTCACTGGGGATATGGTATTTGGCTCTAAAGCCTTCCATCCCAGCGGCAATATCAACTAAACACTTAAATATACCCATCTAAGAGAAAGGAAAGGGCAAGCTTTAAGAAGGAATATGGTTAGGAAGAAATCCGAGGATAGAATCCGAGGAGAAAGAAAGTAGAGAAAGTAAGGACTTACGAGTTTGTAGTTATACGAGTTTTCATGGGTTTCTGGAGAGAAAAGATGATGATTGACGCTCTGATGTGATTGAATCCTGAAGAAATGAATAAGGGCGCAGATTTCCAAACGTCATGACGTACGGGAGGCGACCTCGAAATTGGATTCTTCCCGCCCAAATTTTCAGGAGGTGATGAGGACCGTTGGATGTTCATCTCACCGTTGAAGGTAGGGAACAGGGTGTAACTTGCAGTCATAAATGCGCGCGTTTTGGAAATCGAAGCGCCAAACGGCATTTTTTAGGAATGAAACGACCCCCACACGCATGGTGATGTACGAAACGTGTGAGGGGAGCTCTGTTCGGATCAAAACCTTATTTTTCTCCTCGGATGAGGAAAAATAAAGTTTTGAGGGGCTATTGTGGGGGCTATAGGACCTAAGTAAGTATTTGGGCCTCGGGCTTTGTTTATGGGCACTAGTTTGTTTTAGACTAAAAACCTCTTAGAACTGTAACTTGGCCCATGAGTCGAGAGTTCGAGGATTCGTCCGGGTCGAATATCTCCTCGGACAGACCCACGATGACCCTGGGATTCATCAAAAAGATCAAGGCAGAGTTATGGAAAAACCGTTGGTTAAGAGGGGGATGTAAGCACCCTCCAGACGCAACGGTATGAGGGAAATATCTTATAAAAAGACTGCTACCTCCACATTAAAGACCCTGCACCTACCTCCCTAGCCGCATTAATGGGGGAATGACCCCTGAATAGTAGAAGTCAGCCTTCTTGCTATAATTTAAAGACTTCCAGAGGGTGGTGGATGGGACAGGTGGCTAATAGAGTGATTTGTGTGACATGTGGACAAAGAGAGAAGAAGAAGAAGTATTTAAGGAGGAAAGAGGGCAAAGAAAAGGGGGGAGAAATATTAAGAACTGTGGCATTTGAGAAAAGAAAAAAGACAAATAATATATAATTTGTCCTCGGCTCACGTCCGAGGAAGTTTGTTTTTCTCGTTTGTCTTTTATTTGCAAACACTGTAATATTTTAGCCTGTTCATCAAGTTTCGAATATCACTAAACTAGACTGCGAGCCCACACTCTACAAATTTCATTGTTTAAGGCTCATTAGGCCTGAGCCCACGTGTATTTTTGAATCCAGGCGCAATTGTGCACTTACAGTTACATCATCCTGCTTCCTTTAAATAATTTGTTGATATCTTCACCCAAACATAATTCTCGGGTTCCCTTCACTGATTGATTTCCAAACTCAAGTTAGACTTTAATCTAGCATCCTGAATTTGAAAGAATGTTAGAATACTTTTTTTTTTTTTTTTTTTTTGAGAAAAACAATCGAGATACTGTGGATCATGATTTTATTTATTTATACTGCTATGGGATATTGTGACTTTAAAATACCATAAGCGGTAGTATCTTATCATGTTTGTACGTACTGTGATATTATGGATTTTGTTTATTTTTATATTTGATGGGAAGTGATATTTGGAGTTTCAATGGTGACTTATCATTTTTAAATGTAGGTAAATGTAATTAGCGTTTCTTCTACACCATGACATATACATTATTTACAGTTTTTTAAAACCTTGAGTTCAAATATATTCTTTTATTTTTTTACTATCGATTCGCTGTTTCTCGATCAATCTTATCAGATGATATATTTTTTTGACTGAAAAAAAAGGTGTTGAAAATCAGATGAGATATTTAGTTATTATGTGTTGGGTGGAAGCACAAAGTCTGGGATATTAGCATGACAAGGATGGGCAAAAGCAAAGTTGGGAATTTTGGGATTTTACGAATTACTTTTCGGATATTTTTTTAAAGCTTTATGTCTTATCTATAGACTTTAGTGACTGTCCAAACTTTTGTATCAAGAACAAGTGATGCAAAATGTAGTTTTTATTCTTTAACCACTTCCTTTATATGGATGTAATGGGTCCCATAATTGATAATTGTCATTTGCGAGTTTTGACTTCTAGTCCTAACCAAGGAGTTTAATATTATCATGACACAAATCTTTCGGCAATTACTGTTTCCCATAAAATAAAGTGTGAATTGACTTTTCTCAAATCAAATGGCATAGAATAGAAAAAAAAAAATTGTAATTTTCCTCATTACAATTTCTTTCACAAAAACAATTAAATATTAATTGGAAATGGGAAAAAAAAGGTGATGCTGTGAAGTAAAAGAAATAGCAAGATAAGATTTTAAAAATAAAAATAAAAAAAATCTAGAAATGAGATAATATAATTGTCATCCACACTACATTATAGATTCTTGGATATCTATATATCTCCATATCACAATTGAACTTGCATATTTATAGTGGTTTGAAGAGATTTTATATAGTGAAACTAAGCTATTTGATTGGCAAGAGAGGGTAGCAAACTTGTTTGGCAAGAGAGGGTGGCAAGCTGGATTGGTTTTGAGAAGTGGCACTACATGCGGAAAAGTGCCGCCCACTTATATTCACAACACTCCTTCGTGACCACTTACTAAAAATATCTCTTGTTAAACTTTGCTTCAAAAAACAACTTAGGGGGAAAAAAAACTAATTGCAAAGGAAAAATAGTACAATATTCTTGTGAAGTGTTTGATAATTGTATTCATTGAATTTTGGATTGCTTTTGGAATTTGAACTGCCTCATTAAGACCTTGAAAAGGAGACTCTTTTAGGAAAAAAACCTTAGGGCACGTTTGGTGCACTGAATGAAGATTACATTAGGAATAATAATCTTTATTATTGAGAATAAAAATATTGTAATGGAATAATTATTATTATTCATAACTTTGGTTGTTACATGTAAAAAGCTTGTAAACAATGACCTATTATATGCACAAAGAAATAACTATTACATCAATTTTAAAGAGGAATAGTTATTCTTCAATTTAACGAATAGTTATTCCTTTGTAATAACTAGTTCATGTAATAAAGATGCAACCAAATGACCGAATTGCTATTACACATGAATAAATATTCCATTATAGGAGCTATTACACCATACCAAACATATCCTTAGTGAAATGAGAAAGGGTTTAATCAACACATATCCTTCATAATATGTGCTCACCTTCACAAGTTCATAGGGCTTAACTAATTAGAGAGTACAACCTAGTGAGGCAACTTTAAATGTAGCCTAGCTAGCACATCATAGTAAACAATGATAAAGTCACTACTTATGTTTTCCCCCCCCCCCCCCCCCCCCAAAAAGCAGGATCTTAAAATTCACTATCCCATTGACCTCCCACAGTCCTACATAAGATCCTAACTTTGACAATCTTGATTGCAGCACTTTTAAGTTCAACAAATTCTAAATACTTGTTAAACTATATATGATATATGTAACTCTACGTTCCTGATAGCCCGACTTATCTGTTCTAAGAGATGGATCAGACCTTAACCAAACAACCCTAGCCATTAAGCAATACAAAAATAAGTGAGCATTTGTTTCTTCCTCCTTTTGACAAAAGGAGCACTTCCCTTTGTGTAAAGTTATGATTTACAACTATATTTTATGTTGGCTTTATTCCATGACAAAAAGTATTGTATTTACTTTAATTTTGTTCCTTGTATTTTGTGGGATTTTATTGTACTGGGTTTAGTGTTAAGTTGGTGAAGAATCAAGCATGTATTGGATGAACAAGTGGATTTCACGAGTGTCTCACGAGAAGCCTACCCATGAAAGAGCCACGTGAGAAGCACATGCTGGAAGCTGAAGAGTCGTGCCAGGTTGTCAGTTTCACGAGTGTCTCGCGAGAAGAGCTAACCCGCAAGATACCCGCGAAACTCTCTGCTTGGAGGATTTTAAATGTTACTTTTTTACCCTTCACCCATACTATATATACCCTCATTACCCACAAAAGTATGTGAAGCCATTCAGAAAGAAAGACCTTAGATAGGTTTTCTACAACACACACACACCCATCTTTTATAGAGAGAGCTACTCATCCTTAGTGAGAAATCATTGTAGTCTCTTCTCTTTCCCTTTCCCATTGTCATACCTTGAGAGGAGATTTGTACTCAAATACAACCCACATCTTTTTAGAGTGTAGAGAGTGTTTTGGAGCTTGGGAAGTTTTGGAGATTTACCAAAAGAAGCCGGTGAGGCTTGGCAGATGCAATCGGGCGTATTGCGGGAAGCTAGAGAAGACATGACTCCAAGAAGTCCGTTAGTAGCAGGAGCTTGGAGGGCTCAAGTACATTGGGTAGACTAGGCTTGGAGGGTCTTTTTTTTATTTGTGTATTCCAACTTTATTCTCTAGTGGATCGATTTCGACTTGGAGGGTTACGGAGAGGTTTTGCATCAAGTTCTTCGGTTTCCTCTTCGATAACACGTATCGGTATTATCTTATGTTTGCATCTCTCTTCCCTACTCTTTAAGCTTTTCTTTTATTGTTGATTATGGATGAATATGACTTAGGGTAGTGTCATCGATTGTTTGTGCTCATTTACTCTTATTTCGCACTTAGCTTAAGTTAGAGTAAAAGTAATCTAGCTGTAATTTTTATTTGGAGGTCTGAATAAATTCTTGTGTTTTCACAAAAATCCGAGCTTTCACTTTGTATTAGTCCCTTTCCTTTTAAGAATCCAACCCAAAGGTAATCCCTCTTGAAAGGCCTTTCAAATGAATGTCAGAATTTTAATTGGTAGCAGTGGTGGAGCCACATGCATGCTTGGGGGGTTGGCCCTTCCATTTTTTTTTTACAATATAGGTATATTTTATAAATACTTGAAGTTTATATGAAACAAAAGGAGTTGGCCCCCCAAAAGAAAGCATTCATCAACTAATCTAGTAATTCTTAAAAAAAAAATAGAGTTTAGACTCGACGATAGAATGAAATAATTATGTATAAAGTTTTGTGAGTAAATAGTGAAATCCCTAATTTTTAGTCCAATTTCAAATCCTATTAATGCTTTCAAATCATTCAACATTGATAATAATCAATTTATATATAAAAAAGGAAATTATGAATAATTTTGCTATAAAAATAATAATTGATGAAGTTTATTATGTGAAGTATTATTGTTGAGCATGACTTTGACGGAAGATACTATATTCATTTTTTTTTTTAGGTTCTATATATTTGTATGTTTTATACCCAATTATACAATGTTAATTTATATACTTATTAGAGTTTAAGAAGATTATTAGTTTCTCTTATAAAGAAAATCTTGTGTCTAGGTGTTTATATATACATAATAAAGTTGATAATTTTGGGAATATATATAAAACTTACCTTAGAATAAAAAAATTAATTAAAATTTATATTTTATACGCACGTATATTATGTAGATTTTTTAAGAGTAGTGTCTATTTGTAATTTGAGTTTATTTTGACACAATAGTTTGACTCCCCACTCAAAATTTCTGACTTAGCCACTGATTGGTAGTGAGACTTTCCGAAGGGAAATTATTGTGTACTCCCAGAGTACCATAAATGCGTACTCCCTCCTCTCACATGAATGGTGGGTCCCACTAATTAAATTCATAGTGAGACCCACCATTCATGTGAGAGGGGAGAGTACGCATTTATAGTACTTCGGGAGTACTTAATAATTTTCCCTTTCCGAAGGGTACTCCAGATTTTAAGGTTTCCCTCAACTTTTTAACTTTCTCCTTAATTCTACACTGAGCTTGACAAGTAGATGATATCCTTTTAACTTGGTAATCACTTGTATTGGAATAAGGCCACGCAGCTACTACTTTTGATTTAGGAATATGGTAAGACAGAATCTTATCCACATCTTCCTTCTCAGGTAGGTTTCTAAGTAAGCCACTCTTCAATTCCCTAGTTAAACCATCTATCAAGATATCCATTAACTTATCCTTCAACTCATTAACCAGGGGATTGTCCTGTTTCGGAGTGAACCAATGTGGATGATTAAGATAAATTCTACTAGCCTGCCCTATCAAGCATCTTCCATGTAAAAGGCTAGGATATTTATTTTTAATAATATTCCTCCTTGTCCAAGAATGGTGAGGTTTTGGTTTGCACTTTTGAATCATCTTGCAGGGAAGTATTTAGCTTTGAAGGCTGTGGCTAAAAGTGAATTAGGCTGTTAAGGTAATTCTCAAATACTGTTTTGCAAGCATGGCAAGGTTAAAAAGACTAAATTTCTTAATGCCAAGCCCCCTTCTCTTCTTGATCTACATAAGGTCTCACAGTTTATAAAATGCAGTTTTCTAGAGCCTACTCATGTTCCCACCAAAAGGAACTCACATGTCACAATAGCATCCATTTTGCTACATATAGCCTTAGGAACTTTGAAGCATGAGAAGGTGTAGATTATTAGGCCCCCCAAATGAAAGAAGACCCCCTAAAATAGAATATATTATATCTATTTGACTCATAGTATTGCACAAAATAATAATAAAAAAGTAAGGCATCACACTTAGAAAGAAAGGGAAAAAAAAAATCTTCTATTGGCAATAGAATGTCTTATCTATTTGTCTTACGATATAAAAATTTGAATCAAGACCCAATATTTAATAAATAAAAATTATTTTTAAAATATTATATATATTTCAAATATTTAACATTTTATAAATATGTTTCATTATGTTTGAGGTACTTTAATAGTGTAAAAAATTTACTCTTCCTTTATCTTTCTATAAAAATTAAAATTAGAATTTAAAATTTTCGAGATAAATTTATTATTGAAATCCATTGTATAATAACTGAAGTCCAATATTGCTAAGAGAGATAGTGGCCATGTAAAATATGATATTTATTTGGAAAAATTACACTTTACAACTCTAAACTATACCTCGAATTACACTTTGCACCCTAAATTATTTGAATGTACAGTTTGCACCTTAAAGAATGACCATTGTTAAATTTTGCACCTTGATGTTAGTTTTACTGTATTAGACGGAAATATGAAACATGTGACTTGCATATGTGTATTGCTTAAGTGGCACAAACTTAAAAGACTAAAAACCCTTTTTTTTCCAATTAATTAAAAACAAAAGTTTATTTTTTCCATCTCTCTTTCTCTCTCACGTGCTGCGTATCAGCCCCTTGGCACCACCATTGCTCCATCACTATTGTGGGGTCATGGATTTTGGGATTTGGCCGAGAGCATGTGGTTTTGGCCGAGAAGCATGGGTGGTCTGAGTCCGAGGAGTATTATCTCCTCGGATAAAGCTAAACGCAAATCTGGTATAGATCTTAATGATCAAGGATGACCTTTCAAGAAGTTCTAATGATAGCAACGAGCATCATGAACGTTCAAGAGGGATAAGGACTCAAAAATATCTAAGGGAAAGCTGCTTCCACCGCATTAATGAGGAAGTGACCTCTGAACAGTATTATGGCAGCCTTACAGCCACCCTAGAAGACTTTTAGAGGGGGCTGATAGGACAAGTATCAGCATAAACCATTAAACTGTCCACATGTAGTCCACGTGTAGGGTAAGGATGAAGGGAGAGATGTAATATAAATAAGGGTAGAGATCCCAGAAAAAGGGGAGGATGAAAAAAGGAGAAGAGAAAACACTATAACAATCTCAACAACTCTTGTAACCATTGTCATCCAATATATGCTAGAACAAAACTCCTCGGACTGTGCCGAGAACCAACTTTCTCGCCAAACCGGGTTCAATTCTTGTTGGCTCGTCATCCAAAACCATATTAACTGTTATCCAAGCACTAAAGCCTAGCTCTTTGACCCACTCTCTACAAATTTATTGTACTGGGTTCACTGGGCCAAGATCTCTTACATTTTGGGCTTGGTCTGAAAATTGTGTCCCTACAACTATGTTCATTTTTTTTCTTGTCTATAATTTAGAGCAGGTATGCTTCGCACGCCTTTTTGTTGGCCTCATCAATTCTCTTCCCCAGTATCATTCACACCACCACTATAAGGAACTTGACCAAACTATAACAATGTCATAGTAGCGTATAAAGACTCAAAACTACCGAATATGATTTTGATTTGAGGATTTAGGGTTGGAGGTATTTTGATTTGGGGGGGAGGGGTTGATATGCATAAGAGAGAGAAAGAGAATTGAATTTTTTTTTTTTTTAATTGATTTGGTAGGGGGAGTTCTGGTCTTTTAAGTTTGTGTCACTTAAGCAATGCACATGTGCTAACGTGCCTTATCATCTAACTTAACAGTAAAACTAACGTCGGAGTGTAAAGTGTAACAATAGTCATAGTTTAGGGTGCAAGTTGTGCATTCAAATAGTTTAGGGTGAAAAATGTAATCTAAGGCATAGTTTAAATTGGTAAAGTGTAATTTCCCTTATCTATTTTGATACTGATTGTTTCGTATTAAATTATATAAAGATGTTGAATTCTTTTTTCTAATTCATATATCGCTTATAAAATACTAAGTAACAATATATTTTACATTTGTGTTTGGCCCAAAATGTATTAAGTTGGCCCTAGACTATATCTTTTTTGTGGATTGCGAATTTGAGCAAGGTTTGAAAAGATTCTATTTGAAGTTGAATTGAGGTATTCAATATAAATGACATCGTTAAAATTCATGAGTTTTTTTTTTTTTTTTTTAATAATTTATTTTATATTTAAAATAATTTACATAAGAAAAATCTTCATAGAAACATGACCATGCATGAAAGACATTTAACCTACCAATAACACGGTTAATATTTCATGATTTTGGCATTAAGACAACCAATTCAATCGAGGCTAATTCATGGTTAATTGGTATTATTACAAAGAAACCAATTCAATCAAGACTAAATTTACTTTAAAAAAACAAATATCAAATTGATGGTTTTTTTTTTACAAAGAAATGTTTAACAAATATCACTATTGGGATATTGGAAGAAATTAAATTGTGATGTGGCTTCCATTTACTAAGATAGTAAAGGAAATTGTGGGTAAACATTCCATTATCCACCCTACCATTTAGGACTGATATTCACAATGTGGGGGAGTAGAAGAGTTCCTATCTAGGCCTAAATCCCAAATCCCAACTAGGCCTCGTGAAGTAAGTTGGGCTAGGCACGTATACTTATAGGAAGGCCCAATGGAATGTATGGTACGGAAGAGAGACAATAAGGTCATCTTGAGCACCTAAGAGGAGGAGGGGAGCTTTGGTAGATCGTTCTTGTGAAGAAGGCAGTAAGCTAAAAAGAGCCTAATCATTCTTGAGGTGGGGTGCATGGATAATCCATATTTGATTTCCAGAAGGTACCTGGGACCCCGATAAACTTCCAAAACATGAAAAAAGGTTGAAAATTTTCACCTCCGCATTAATGAGGGAATTCCCACCTAACCCTTGCCACATTGAATGCATAAGAAACAACCTGAACAGTACAAACGCCCCCAAAAGTCAAATTCTAGGATAAGGGAAGGGAAAAACCGATAAAGGAGAGAAAAATATCCTTGAAACTCAACTAGCTATAGGAAAGTTGTGAAGATAAGAATAAAAAGACACTTATATAAGGGGGAGGACAGGAAAAGAAAAGGATGATGAAAAAGAGAGAAAAAATAGAAGAAGATAGAGAGAGAAATATTAGAAGGAGTAGGAGTGAAACTTCAGAGTACCGTTGTAGTGTAACACCACGGGAAATTGACTTTTCCCCTTGTAAAACAACAACCTTACTTTTTATAAACAAAATTTCTTGAGATCAATTGCTTGAGTTTCCCATTGTAGAGTGTGTTTTTTTCCCATTTTTTTTCTTTTTATAAGTAGATTCCCCGTCAATCCAACTCTTTCCTGTGAAGCCAAATATTATCCCCTGGGAAGGGTGGTTTTTTGGCCCCCATAATTGGCGCTGTCTGTGGGAAATCTCTACTAAGCAATAGGCTCTAGAGTTGATTTGCTTTTTTCATTATGATGAATCGATCCCGGAGTGGTCATGCCCATCTAGCTTGTCGAAGCATTTTAGAAGAATCTGTCCATGTAGATCGATGTTTGCAATCTAAGGTTCATAAGGAAACTCAACAACAACCTGACCCACACCTGCAGGAAGAGAGGTTGGCCACCAATATAGAAGGTCCCTTCTATTCTAGTAGGGAAATGGAGGTGGAAAGGTTGAGGGAGCAAGTGGCGATGCTGCAGAGAGAAGAAGAAAGAAACAAAGAGCTTCCACACCAAAAGGACGAAGAGCTTCTTCATCGAAAGGGACCGAGTCCTACACCAAGTCACTCATGAGGAAAATTGCGTGTAGTGGGAGATAGGACTAGGAAGACAGATAGGAGACAATCCCTTCCCCATGGGGATAAAAAACAATCCCCCCATAGGGAAAGGATCGTCTCTCCATGCCACAGGAAGAATATAAGGGAATAGCGAGATAGAGAGAAGCTTAAAGGGACAATTCCTCAGTGCTCGACGATTCCTAACCCCCAAGTCCTCGCGACACCTCAAGTTTCTAATACTGATGCCATAAGCAAAGTTTTGCAGCAAATATCTCAGTCCCTGTTCTCAGAGAAAATTTAAAAAATAGATTTGCCAAGTAGATTTACAAGGCCAACCTTCACAATATATGATGGCAAAATAGATCCCATGGAACATATTAGCCATTACAATCAAAGCATGACCATATACTCTAGAAACGAAGCTCTGATGTGTAAGATATTCCTTTCCAGCCTAGGACTAACTACGATGAGATGATTTGATGGATTGGAGAAAGGGTCCATTCAAAGGTTTGATGAGCTGATTAGAGCATTGAGAGCGAGATTTGTGACTTGTAGTAAAGCCCCAAAGCCTTTTAACTCACTCCTTACCATGTTCATGAAGGAGGGGGAGACCCTTAGAGCTTATTCGGATCGTTATTGGGAGTTATATAATGAGATCGAGGGAGATAACAGAGGAATCGTGGCTAGCACCTTTAAAGTGGGACTCCCTATTGATTTCAACTTGAGAGCTTCGTTGGCCTTGAAGCCAGTTATGGATATGAACAAGTTAATGGAGTAGGTAGAGGAGTACAAGAGATTAGAAGATGACTAGTTGCAGGATAAAGAAAAAGCTAAAATACTTACTGCAGAGAAGAAGGAGGTAAAGATAGATCAAACTCCTCGACCCTGAAGGGACTTTTTCCTTCAGGCTCAGAAGCCAGGGTCCGAGATGGTTAGCTCATTATATAAAGAGCCCATATAACGAATTGTGGAAAAGATAAAGAATGAACTTTACTTTTGCTGGCCGAACAAGATGAGTGGGGATGTTATAAGAAAAAACCAAAGTCTATACTGTTCATATCACCGAGACCGGGGGCACACAACTGAGGACTGCCGAACCCTAAAGTACCATTTGAATTAGTTCGAGAAAGCAAGGGTAATTGAAAGAATTCTTGGTACAAGAAGACTCTTGCCCACAAGACCTTAAAAGGGCTAGCATCTCAAGAACCTCGGCTCTAGCCTGGGGGCTTATAGGGGTAATACATATGACCAGGAAGCAAGTTGAAATTACAAAAACTTCACCTCGAGTATTGGCTGTAGCTTCTGCTTTCGACCCAGAGCTAGATTTTCCCGTACCCAAAAAGGGACATTGGGAAGATAAAAACATCGGCTTTACAGGGAAAAATCTCGAAGACATTGTTTAGCCCCATGAAGATGCATTAGTAGTGACACTATAGGTTGTGGGTTTTGATATTAGAAGAGTTATGATAGATCAAGGACGTGAGGTAGAGATAATGTATCCTGATCTATATGAAAGGTTAAGACTTACCTCTAATTATTTGACTAAGTATGATAGCCCCCTGGTAGCCTTTGACAGAACTGTTGTTACGCCAGCAGGACAAGTGACTCTGCTCGTGGAGGTGGAAAGAAGAAAGGAGTTGGTCGACTTTATAGTGGTACACATCTATTCCCCTTATACAGAAATCCTTGGACGCCCTTGGATTCATTACATGGGTGCAGTACCTTTATCTTTGAATCAAAAGGTAAAATTCCCAACCGAGCAAGGCATTGCAGAAATCCGGAGAGATCAAAGTATGGCACAGAGATGCTAGGTAGCCGCCGTGGGGCACAAACAGAAAGAAGAGACAAACCAATGAATCCTTTTTATCAACTACAGTCTCCACTCGAGGACATATGAGAACGACTAGAGAAGATATCCATCGACCTCGGGGATAAGTACTTCTAGGTAAGAGCAAGCCTTCCTATCTTAGAAAAAGTAGAGTTAATTTTGTTTTTAATAAACAATCTGGACGTGTTCGCATGGATTCCGTATGAGGCACCCGGAGTAGATCCGAAATTTATATGTCATCAACTTAACATTGACCCCCGATGCCTACCGAAGAAACAGAGACCTCGTAGGTCCTCAGATATCTACGTTGGAGTAGTAAAGGAAGAAGTGGATAGACTTAAAGAAGCTGGGGAAATCAATGAGGTCTATTATCTTAAGTGATTATCTAATACGGTAGTGGTGAAGAAGAAGAATGGAAAGTGGCGAGTATGTGTAGACTTCACAAGTCTAAACAAAGCACGTCCGAAGGACCTCTTTCCAGTGCCTAAGATAGACCAGCTTGTTGATGTGACTTTTGGGCACCCTAGGATGAGTTTTCTTGATGCTTTCTAGGGGTACCATCAGATAACATTGGCCCCCAAGGACTAGGAGAAAACTTCTTTCATCACCCCTGTAGGTAATTTTCACTACAAAGTCATGCCATTTGGGTTGAAGAATGCAGAGTCCACCTACCAAAGAATGGTTATTAAGATGTTCAAAGAGCAGTTGGGAAGGAATATGGAGGCTTATATAAATGACATGATACTGAAAAGTAAGGTTGTGGAGGATCATCTTTTTGATCTCGTAGAAACCTTTGAGACTCTGTGAAAGCACCGATTGGAGTTGAATGCCTTTATGTGTGCCTTTGGAGTTAGCTCAGGAATGTTTCTGGGGTATTTGGTAACTCATCAAGGGATTGAAGTTAACTCGAATCAAATTGTAGCATTGCAAAATAACAAAATACCAATAAACCTCTTAGAAGACCAAAATAACCTTGGAATCTCTAAAATGACTAAAATACACTTCAAATTTACAAAATGCCCCCAAAACCTCTAAAATGACCACACAAAAAAAAAAAAACCCAAAACCTAAAAAAAAAAACTAAAATATCGAAACTTTTAAAATGACCAAAGTACCAATAAACCTATAAAATTACCAAAATAACCTCGAAATTGCTAAACATGTTTGGAGCCAAAATTTGTTCACGTTCAAATCCTACTATATCTTAAAAAAAAAAAAATTATGCCTAGAAAATTTGAAGATGATAAAAAATAAAAAATTATTTTATCTACAAAATGTTTAAATTTCAAAATTATACAGAAGGTGTGTACAACTATAAGAATAGGTAATCTAATGGTGAAATTATTTGAGTGATGTAATAATAAGAAATAATTAATTGAAGTTAGCTGTGTGTGTATATATATAAAGTTATATATGGTGTACTTCTAGTAATATCATACCATTTAATATATTTTTATTGGATGTTGTATGTGCAAGTTAGACTTTAGGATGACTTAAATGATGCGTGACCTAAACCCTTACGGTACATTTGAATTTCATGCTTGTTGAGTATAAAAAATGTCACTTTTAACACCAAAGCATAAAAGAGAAAAGAACAGGAAAGTAAAGAATGACAAAGTATGTATGTGGAAAACCTTATGGAAGGGATGAAAACCACGGTGGGATGAAGGATGGAGTGTCCTTATCCCTTATAGACTGCAACATTGTGAAAGTTTAAGGATTACATAGTGTTTCTCTTCCTAAAACCTTACACTTTTTTGCCTTTCTTCCTTACCCAAATTTCTCCCTCTCTGTCCTCCCTCTTTGCTCAACAATATTCTCCTTTTATAGTACGAGGAACGTTGTTGGCTGTACAAGGATAGATGTCTTACTCTCATTCCCCTTTACAAACCCTAATACAACTATCACTAGTACTATTTTGCAGCTCGATGAGAGAGGAAAACTGTTTTTGTCAAGGTGGTGGGTTGAAGGGAAGCTCTGTACCATCATGAAGGACAAATAGAGAGGAGGAGAGGGAAAGCGCGAGGCCTGAGGGCATTACACGTGTCTTTGGTAGTGGTCCAAACTCGCACTAACCAATGAGAGGTGTTCTATAGCTTTTGACCAACAGGGGTTGAATTCTCTCTCCTGGTAGTGCTTTGTGTCCATGCCAGACTGCACATTTCTCTTTCTCTGATGGTATCCATGCTATTGGCACGAGCCAAAGGTGTGGCTCCCCTCATAAAGTCCTTGCTTTTGTAACTTGAGGTTGTCTTCATGGAGGGCCAAGCTGTAACCAAATTGGCATGCTTATTTACACTGGCTTGTGCATTGTATAGATGTGAATAATGATAAATTCACCATTGGATTACATTGTATTATTTAGTAATGTCACTCCATGCTTGAAAAATTTTAAGATGATCATAAATCAATACCCATGTCATCCATTTAAATTTCAAGTTTTTTATTTATTTTAAATAGTAAATAAAATTCAATCAACATGAAATTTGGCATTTTGTTAATAACTTAGAAAACTGGTAATTCAATGGTTAGAATTATAAAATATTAATTCAAATAAAATTTATTAAGTGGTGTAATCATCATCAATATTCAATATATAAAAGTAGAGACTTCATACGGAAGTGCATTAGCTCTTTCCATGTGGTGCTCTATTATTTCATTTAGCACTTTTAACCTATTTTCATTTAATTTTTTTTACTATTATCCAAAAGAACACGTTAACTTTTTTTAAAACTATTATCTTGTTTTTTTTTAAGAGATAATTACAACATGCTACTAACCTCACAGCTTGAACCCTTTCCCCCTTAAACCCCTAATCACTTTGTACATGGGGAGGTGTCAATTTAGCTACAAGACCTTTGAGTCGTAGTTCAAAATTAAATTAAAATTAGACCAAACCTTATGAAAAACCCAAGCCCACTTATAATCTTACATATTATGACCCAAACGTGACCCTTTCACATTAATTTTTTTTCCCACATTCTCCAAAATATGGGCTAAGATCATAAAATAGGACATACACTTTGAAAGATTCTCTCTACCATCTTCCTGATAAGACTCTTATTATTAAGTGCCACATCACTCTACTCTTTCCTCTTCATATCGTTGATAGTATGTTTTGTACAAAAATGGATTATTTCACCACCATCTTCTTTTATATAGTGGAATCTATTAAAAATTAATAAATAAATAGTTTATATGATAGAAACAATAATTTCTTCAATTTGTTTTTTGTTTTAATTTCTAATGTAGAAGACTTTTGAAGCCAACAAATTATATGCTCAGTTGTCCGCTCTCTTTCAAGGAATGTCAAAGATAATTGTACACTTTAATTAGCCATAATAATTGTGAATTCATTTAGGCTATATAATATTCATATTCTTAATTATGTATATTCATAATAATTTTGTTTCTTTTTAATTTCTTCCTCTTAATGATATGTATAATATAATTGAACATAAAATGAGTGTTATTGGGTCTTAAAGAATAATTAGAAATTAATTCAAAATAAAAGTATAAAGTATCTACACATCGCATTAGACATCGACTAATATTACTTAAAAGTATATCAATTATAATTTGATATATATATATATATATATATAGATATATATATTTAGAATACTAAGTATTTTTAACACACACTGATAGAGGGAAGAAGGTCTTAAAGAAATTGACATTGAGAGATGATCATCTTGACTTTCGCGCTAAATATTATGAATAAGTTATTGGACCCTAAAATTAAGAAAATTAAAATGGATGACACAAATTTAGACTACAACTAGAATCTAAGTTAGATTCAATTTAGATTGCGATTATTTATCATTAATTATTACTTTTTTTAAGTAATTGTTATAAATTAATTATTACCTTACCATATTGGGCTTAAGTGGTGGAAGAATTTGGTCTCAAACTTGACGGAATTTGACTAATGTGCCATGTGGCTGGCTGCTGCTACTAATTTTTTATTTATTTATTTTTTGATGAACCTAATTTTTATTTTATTTTATTTTATTTTTATTGGAAATCACGCTCTCAACCATCCCACCAAATATGGACGTACGGTTCATACACAACAAAGTATTGACAATTTTTTTTTTTTTTTTTTTTGGTAAACAAAAATGGGGGCGCTTATGGTTGTATTAAACCCCCGGACAGGGCGCCGCGGTTTTTTGATTATTTGTTCCGCGTGTGAGGGTTACCTCATTGCTGAGAACACCCCTCACTAAGGATGTCCACCAACGAAAGGCCGTTGGCAGGACTCGAACCCAAGCCTTTCAAGCAGGGAAGCGAGAGCCTGACCAACTCAGCCAACCCCCCGTTGGCAAAGTATTGACAATTTGACATACAGGTTTCATGTTTGTTTGAAATAAATAAAAATTAAAATACCCAATATGACCATACAAGGACATTTTGGTCATTACACCAACATACACCACCGTTTGATTCCAAGCTCCAAACCTCTCCAGTCACCTTTCACACATATAGAGAGAGACTCTGTCACGGCGAGAAGAGGCTTCAGAGAGAGAAAGAGAGAAAAGCGAAGAAAAAAAGAAAACCCAAACACATAAAAAGAGAAAAAAAGAAAGAAAGCAAAGCTTGGCAGAAAAATTTAGTACGTAAAAGTAATTCCAGATTTTCGTAGATCTGATTTTCCTCTTTCTTCTTAAAATATTTCAAATTCCCGGATTTCATTTTCCTCGATTTCGCGATCTCTGGGAAGAAAAAAAAATATAAAGAAAGAAAAATATCATCTAAACGAAGAGAAAAAGAAGGAAGCGTAGAGTGCAATGTTCCGATTTCAAGAGGAGAAGATCCGAAAACGAATTTGAATTCTCAGAGAGAGATTGAGAGAGAGAGAGAGAGAGAAAGAAAAAGAGAAAGAGAGAGAGAGAGTTCGAAGGAAGGGTTTTGTTGCTATGGCCGACGCTCTCACAGTGATTCCCGCTTCCGTGCTCCGAAATCTCTCCGATAAGCTCTACGAGAAGCGCAAGAATGCTGCTCTTGAGGTCTCTCTCCCTCTTTCTTATGCCCTAGAATTTTAACAGTTTTGATCGGTTTTTGGTTTTTTAGGGTTTTTGATGGTTTTATTGGATCTTGGTGGAGTAGTTGTGTATATAATTATGTGTACATGTATGTGTGTGTGTATGTATAGGTTGAAGGAATCGTGAAGCAACTCGCGGTGGCCGGTGATCACGATAAGATAACTGCGGTGATCAATTTGTTGACTACGGAGTTCACGTACTCTCCGCAAGCGAATCATCGGAAGGTATTTTCAATTCATCGAATTTCGTCAACTTGTTTCGAATTTGTGACTGTAAAAATGAATTGTTTGGTTTGAATTTTGGTTACATTATGTAGGGGGGATTGATAGGATTAGCTGCCGCCACAGTTGGGTTGACTAGTGAGGCGGCTCAACATCTCGAGGTAACAACAATTATGCATCGTTACTTTGTAATATTGATTTCTGGGTCAAGTTTTAGTTTTATCAATTGATATATTTGGTCAAAGGGTTTTTTGTTTGGTGGCTTTTAACAATTGGATATGCTATGGGTGCTGAATTGAAATGAGTCAAATCTCGGTGTAAATATATTAGCTTACCATGGCAGTGTGCTCTAAGAATATAATCTAATTTAGTGATTTGCTAAGTAGAGATTCTGGATGGACTAGGGGACTAACCTCTTCACTTGAAGTGAAGATGGACTTATAACTCAATGTGTTCTGGTGGCAATGGTGCCTTGACTTATGTTTTGTATTTTGAATTTGAAGTGTCGTTGCTACTTACTGTTACTTATATTGGTTTTAAGACTGCAGAATGGTTATTGCTTGACGTAGGTTACAGGATTTAGCCTTAGTTGTGTATGGCAGGCCAAGCAATCTTGAGGGAGATAGATTTATTTATAAAGAAAAAGAAAAAGAAAAAGAAAAAGAAAAAGAAAAAGAAAAAGAAAAAGAAGAAAAGAAAAGAAAATTGGCTTGGTTTTAGTATTGTTAAGTTTTGATGGGTGTAGAAACCCCTCATGTTATGACTTACCTCTGAAAGGTTGTCACTTTTATATGGATATGGGCTTGCTTTATTATTTGCTGCTGTCCATTGGTTGCAGCTTACTCGTGCATTTCAACTTAACTTGTCGAATTTTGAATTTGTACCACTTAGGGCCAATCCTCTTCTCCCATATTCTAAGACGATATCTTCTACTTAAAAACAGCATACCCTGACATTGTGTTTTATTTAGATTCATCATTCATGTTTGATAATACTTGGGATGTTTAGGACCTGTTTGGTTTACAGGAGTTTTGAGTGATATGGTCCAAAACTCATAACTGAGTTATCAAAAAACGTGAGACCCACACAAATTTTTTTGTTTTTTGGCTTAGTTTTCACCCATTGTTTTCATCACTCAATTCTTTGATTTTTTGAGTGATGAGTTGTGGAAACTGAAAACACATTTGAGGTGTTTTCAGTTTCCAATAGCATTTTCGTAATTAAACTCACAACTCTCACTGTTCAGCTGCAATGTTTGACTTTTGGGTTTTTTTATTTGAAAGAAAGCCCAGCCGCATTGCGTGACTTTTCAGTTTTTTCTTTTTTGAAACAAAAAGTAAGGGCAGAACTGGGTGATGAGTGCCAAATAGGGGGTTTGAGAAATTGAGGTATTTTAAGTGATGAGTGATGAGTGATGAGTGATGAGACTTGAGTGATGAAAATTGAGTGATGATAAATTTTAAACCAAACTGGCCCTTAATGTGTTTAGGCAAGACAAGTAAATCTTTAGCATTTTGTAGTTGGACGGAATAATATATTTGGGGTGATATTGGGGTTTGTGAGATCGATTGTTTTGAAGTAACACTAGATTTTCTAAAATTGGATCTCTATCTCAATTTTCATTAAAGAAATGAAAACTCAATATGTTCTATAGTGCCATATAATATAATGGGAAGTTGCTTCTTTTTATTAGCGGTTCTTCAAATCATGCTTTCTAGTAGCGTGTGTACTGCTTAGAATTCTATAGATATCGATACTCAGTGGAATCTTGTGTGCCAGTGATAAGAGCTTACATTGCATTTTACTAACTTAAATTGTTACTAAGTAGTGACCAACTTGTGGCATATATATCAACTAGATAATGTGTTTGCGTATTTTAGTACTCAGGATGAGATGATCCTTTTTTGTCCACTGTTTTTAAGTTGTTCTTTTGAGGTTTTCAGCTGTGCATATTAGACACAAAAATACATTTTAAACACTGAAGAAGACCATTTTGCCGTTAATCATTATTATGGAAGTGAGTCTTAGTGTTGCTGGAGTACTCAAAAAGGATATACCTGTTGGTTGTATCGCATTATAAACATTGTTGAACATTTTATTTTTCCATTTGTTTCCCACCTTCCTGTTGCTATAGTATTGATAAATTTGTTTTTGCTTCTGATCCACCTACCAGCAAATTGTGCCTCCTGTGCTTAATTCTTTTTCTGACCAAGATAGCAGAGTTCGGTATTATGCTTGTGAAGCTTTATATAATATTGCAAAGGTGAGATTGGATTAGCAGGATTATATATAATGGTGTTTCTTTGGGATTGGTAGCGGGCTTTATACATTATCTTTTGGTGGTGGCCTGATGCACAGGTTGTAAGAGGGGATTTCATCATATTCTTTAATCAGATTTTTGATGCCTTATGTAAACTATCGGCAGACTCAGATGCCAATGTACAAAGTGCTGCTCATCTTTTAGATCGGCTTGTGAAGGTAAAAAATTATTACTTGATCCTCCTCATTCTTCCAACTCACGTACAGACTAAAACACCAAATAGATTGCTGGGTTGTTCCCTTAGTTGTCTGAAAATAGGCTTTCCTTTTCTTTATATCAATTCTCAGATTTTATTATAATGAAACAGGACATTGTTACTGAAAGTGATCAATTCAGGTGCGCCATCTTCTTGCTCTTGTTCTAGACCTGTTGTATTTTTAAGAATAAAAAATCATCGGATGAGTTTGTGAACTTCTTTAACAGTGTAACTTACGCGGCTTTTAAAGTTCTTTTTTCTTCAGCATCGAAGAATTTATACCATTGCTGAGGGAGCGTATGAATGTCCTAAATCCCTATGTCCGGCAGTTTTTGGTAGGCTGGATAACTGTATTGGACAGTGTTCCAGATATTGATATGCTGGGCTTTCTTCCTGATTTTCTTGATGGTAATTGGTCATTATTCAAAACTAATAAGCTTCTTTGATAGCTGCTCTCTTCTTTAAATGCATTTGAACTTACACATCCTTGATGAATCTCAGGTTTGTTTAATATGTTAAGCGATTCTAGCCATGAAATAAGGCAACAAGCTGATTCAGCTCTTTCGGAGTTTCTACAAGAGATCAAGAACTCCCCAGTAAGGCTTCTGTTAACAATGAATGCCCAAACCCCAGTTTTGTTGTTTAGTATTCCTTGTGCTGCTACCAAGCAATTTGAAATCTTGTGCAATGCATTATCCTCTTTTCTTTTCTTCTGATACTGTTGGAATCATAAGATTGTTGCACTTTGACTCTAGCTACAAGCAAAGAATGACTTTATCATCAGTCCCAATTATTTTGACAAAAGCAAAATATTTTGTTCATTTGTAATTTTCTGACTCGAGCAGTGCTACTCTTGAAGTCTGTAGATTATGGTCGCATGGCTGAAATACTGGTGCAGAGGGCAGGTTCTACAGATGAATTTACTCGGTTAACGGCTATCACATGGGTAAGTAGAACTGTAATTCAGAGAGTATTTCTACTATTTTTAACCAGTATCAATCTCTGATTTGGTTTTTCTATCTGATTTTGGAGTGAATATTTTGGCACATATTCTTGATTTACAGAGAATTCGCTGCTTCATTGTAAATTTTATTTTATTTTGTTATAGCTTTTTTTTTTTGGGGTTTTGTACAGATAAATGAGTTTGTAAAACTTGGTGGGGACCAGCTTGTGCCTTATTATGCTGATATTCTTGGAGCCATTTTGCCTTGCATATCTGATAAAGAGGAGAAAATTAGAGTGGTAGGTTGTTTCATGCTTCCCCACTTAGTGCTCCCCCTTTTTTTTTTTTGGGGGGGGGGGGGGTTGGTTCTAACTAGTTTATGCAATGAAATCTTTGATTCTCCTGGTCATCTAAATACATTAATATTTATATAAGGTTGCTCGTGAAACAAACGAAGAGCTTCGTTCAATTCAGGCTGATCCAGCTGAAGGATTTGATGTGGGAGCAATCCTCGGTATTGCAAGGAGGTATAGTTTTTGAAACCTGGGAAAAAAAAGTGGTATGGAAATGTAACTTGTAATTTGTACTTTTATGGGTATATGTAGCATGTCTCCATCTAAGGAGCTATAAGAAAGGTGCTTACAAGAGTCCCTTGTTTATCTTGGTTACAATGGTTATTCTAAAAGACTTATTGTGTAGTATGATTTAATGGTGATTACTGGCTATTTTTACTGATCAGGGAATTAAATAGTGAATGGGAGGCTACTCGAATCGAAGCATTGCACTGGATCTCAAGCCTTCTTTACAGACATCGCTCTGAGGTAACCGCCTATCTAAGAATCATATCTATATCAGGTTAGATGCATGTTTCCTGCCTTTTGACTTACATCATGATGGTTGTTACCTGGTTCAAGGAATTTGCCAAGCAAACCTATATCTAACGTGGGAGTTTAATATAAACTGACTTCCTAAAAGGTCCCTTAGGATTTGAAGTGGTCTAGATCTATTATCTCTTTGGCCAAGAGCCTTGTAGCTCAATTGGCACCTCTTGGTGTTGCGAACAAAGACGTCCAGGGTTCAATCCTCCCTCCCCAACTATCGAGTTATCAAAAAAAGATCCATTATCTCTGTGCCTTTTAGTATGTCAAACTGCTCATCTACATTCCCCTCTTTGATATTATCTCATTGTAGGATTGAAGAGAGTCACTTATCAAGAAAGATGGGATTGAAGAGAGAGTCTACTTTTAAATGCTTATTCGCATTTTCCATTGGAAGTATGTTGGTTTTATACATAGGACTCCCAAATGATCATATCCACATCCCTAATTCTTCACTATATGTTTACATTAGGAGGGTGGGGAGGCTACACTAGAAAATATCATAAAGACTTGGAAAAAATTCAGTATGAATTCTCCCCAAATGAGTGGCTTTCAATTAGTTTGGGCTTGGCTTGCTAGCTGGCCTTAATAAAAGGCTTGTTATGGAATAGGAGCCAATCCTGAACACAACACACTTTGGCTCAGAAGCTTGTGAGCTAGCTTTTAATAAGTCAATGATAGGCTTTGTCAAATGAGGGACTAAATGACAGTAATTCCACATTGGAAAAAGTGCAATTGAGTCATTGAGGTGATATATACTGTCTATAATTTACTTTCTCCACCTTTGCAACTTGCTTGGACTTTCATGGGAATGAGGCCCATTACATGGAGTTGTTAGTGACCAGCTGTTAATATATTGAAATTTAGCTTATAACTTTTTAAGTTTTGAAAGGGTTGGACTTTAAGGTGCATTTCTTAACCAACCCAAATTAGATGTTGGCTTAAAATTGTTGTTGCCAGGAGCTTCTAGGGGCAACTTTCCTGGGCTCATCAAGTGGCTTGTGAGCTTGTTTTCACTAAGCTGATCTTGAGCTTATATTTAATGGCTTGTGCTGGACTAAAGCTTCTTCTTTTTGGTTGAGGTCAGCTCGGGTTTAGGTTTTTTTTGTTCAGCTCATCGTATTTGGCTTAGATCATTTCCAGCTCTTGAATATGTGAATAAGTGACACAGAATATGTGTCCTATGGTTAAGTTATACTTACAAAGAAAAGAAATGTAACCTGATTTGGTTACATAATACTCATTAATCCCCGTCTATGTCTATGTTGCTGGGTAAAAGTGAGCAGAACAAGCGAAGAAGTGCTAAATTAAAGGAAGGGGTGAATTGCGTAGTTGGCTTGGTTTTATCAATTAACTACTGGGCAATTTCTCTTTGATTGGTTGTTTTGCTCTGAATTTATTTTTGTAGTTTTGTTTGGTGGACCTTTCTTTGTTAATGTCAACTATGTTTAAATTAAATTTTCTACCTGAAACAGGTCTTAAGTTCCCTCAATGACATATTTCACTCCCTTCTGAAAGCGCTGTCAGATCCTTCTGATGTGGTAATTCTTTTATCCTGATTGTACATTTTCATTTCTGATTGTGTAATGAAGTTGCGTTTTCTGTTGAATTTCACCATCATCAGTAATGTAGTTGGAGTTATTTTTATTTGTGGCATTGTTGTGATCTCCATATATGTAGTCTTTCACCTTTTCTTTTCTTGGATCTTTGGGGATCAGCTATTAGTTTAGAGTGAGATAACTCAGTAAAGAGGATAGTTAGAAAATGATGTCGTTGATGAGGAAAACAGGAGGCTAAAACTGTATGTTTTGTAAGCGAGAAATACCATATTCAGGGCTATTAAAAAACTGAAGTCATTGAGAGTTCCTGGTCTTTTGCTTTTCTTTTTCCCTTTTGCTGGTCAGGTTTGAGAATGTTAAAAGTTTGCAACTCTCCCGGCTAAAATTTTGTAAAAAATGAGCAATAGTCTGAAATATGACTGTTGTCTTTTGGGGGTGTGGCCAGATAATTTACAGTTGCCAATGAAATAATTCAGCTATTCATATGAGAAGTAGCCTCTCTGCATGCTTTCACACACACTCACAAACATTATACATTGAATGTAATATGTTTTGCATATGTTTCAAGTATTGTGTTATAATATTTCAAAGTTCAAGATTTATGTATTGCATTTCTTTGCACTTCTTTTGGGAGTTGGTAGTATTTTATAATTTTCAAAATATGGATGGTCTATGAGATCATATTGTTGGACTATATATCTGAGATAGATGCTTTAAATTTTTACAAAGAGCAATTTATAAATATCAGATTTGAAAGTGGTCTTGTGAAACTGAATCAAATGTGGGCACTGCTACTATTTGTAGCCTTAGGATAATCCTTAGAACATGTGCTACTTATCTGAGACTGCATTTTGGTAGTGTTTGTAGTTAGTACCAAAAAGAATCATTTACTGGCTTCAATTTTTTCTTAATTGCTTGGCTATTATGGATCTTCTCAGGTTGTGCTCCTTGTTCTGGACGTTCATGCCGGCATAGCAAAAGATCCTCAGCACTTCCGCCAACTTGTTGTTTTCCTAGTTCATACTTTCCGGGTAGATAATTCTCTTCTTGAGAAGTGAGTTTCATTCCTTATCTTTTCTTGCTTTCTTGTTGCTAGTCTTGTATTTATCAATATTAACTTAATCGTATTATTTCTTCTGAGATTAAATCTCTTGTTTAATTCTTGATTTTATTCCTCAGGCGTGGTGCTCTGATTATCCGCCGGCTATGTGTACTTTTAAATGCTGAAAGGGTCTACCGTGAACTCTCAACCATACTAGAAGGAGAATCGGATCTGGATTTTGCATCTATTATGGTTCAGGTTCTGTTGATTGTCTGAGAACTTGTATAAACCTGTAGTGCTTTGCTTGGTTATAATTTTTGAACAACATGACGCAACATCATAAGATTGTACGTTGAGTTAAGATGGTGTGGCACAACTGGGACATCGAACAGTACATATTTTTTAGAATGCTTTTCTTTGCTCTCTTTTAGTTTTTTTTATTTTTTTTTTATTTTTATAATTTTATTTTCTTTTGCCTGTGTTGATTCTTTAGTCACTTAATGTAGGTGAATTATTGTTTATCCATTTGATTTTTTTTTTCAGGCTTTGAATTTGATTTTACTTACATCCTCTGAATTGTCTGAGCTTCGGAATCTTTTAAAACATTCACTGGAGAATTCTGCTGGGAAAGACTTGTTTGTTTCGTTGTATGCTTCATGGTGCCATTCACCCATGGCAATTATAAGCCTATGCTTACTAGCTCAGGTGAGCGTTTTGAGTTATTAATGGCATCTTGTTTCATTATCAATCTCTTCCTGTAGCATTTAGTGATCTTGATTGTCCACCTCTATGTTCTTGTTGCATTTATTGATCATCTTTTATCTTGCTTGGCAGACATACCAGCATGCAAGTGCTGTGATTCAGTCTCTGGTGGGGGAGGATATTAATGTCAAATTTTTGGTCCAGCTGGATAAATTGATTCGCTTGTTGGAAACTCCAATCTTTGCTTATCTTAGACTGCAGGTGCATAAGTAAAAGACAATTGTAATGACATACATTCATACCTTATTGGGTCTTTTCTCTTTGCAATATCAAAATAATGCCTATTATAGTTACTTCTGGTCAAGTCCTTAACAAATATTAATACGTTTTTCCACTGAAAATGTCACATTGAGAGTGAGTGAAAAGCAATTAGGAATAGGCTGGCTTGATTTGGAGCGTATTTCCTTTTAAGGAGGTCGAGGGGACCAATATTCTTTTTGTAGGATGCATGGTGTGGAGAAGTGTGCTTTGAAGGGGATTTTCTCCTGATTTGATTTCCATTAATGTTAATTTTGGCTATCTATATATGTTGGTTAGGCAGAGTGTTGCATTTGAATTTTGAGGATTGTTTGGCCTGTTTAGGATTGGAAAATATAGTCAGTTGATGCCCTTTGTCTCTCGTATGATGTTCAAGGTTGTGCGATAGGAGAAAATGTGATGTGTGGGAGACCAAGTAACAATCACAAGATTGAGGTGAGAAGTTTTCTCTTTGGTGCAGTGTGGAATTAGGGGGAATGGGAGATGATGTTTTCTTGGAAGAGAACTTGGCTAGTAAGGGCTCTACTAAAGTGGTAGCCCTTGTGGAAGTGAAAGAATTTTGCTTTCAATTTCTGTTACACGTGCAAACAGTGGACCATTTTAATCTTTTGGAGTTTATTGATCGTTTGAACTTTATTATCTCTTGTATTTTTTCCCCCTCTTATTGCAGTGAGTTTACAATCGTAAACACATTGCACTTTTGCTTTCAATAAAATTCTTATTACCTATAAAAATAAAGTATTTTCCCCCCTCTTGGAGAAGGTTGTTATTGTTGTACTTCCCTTTTAGGGTCTAATGAAGTAACGAATGGTTTTGTTCATTAAATTTCTAATGTTAGTTCCTGGTTTGAAAATTTAAAAAAAGGGGGAAAAAAAGAAAAGAAAAGAGAAACTATAGTATAAGGAACCACTTTCTCTACCTCTAAGAAAAGTTGACTTGAAAATATACTGTTTTCAGCATATTTGGAATATGATCCCTCACCTCGTGTGGGGTATTTGGAGAGAGAGGGATGTGTGTACTTTTGAAGGGAATGAAAGATTGATTCAGAATTTGAAGCTTTCATTCTTTCAGACTCTGTTTGAGTGGGTTAAAGCTTCGGGTGTTTCTTCCTTTAATTCTTTGCATGATTCACTTGACTTTTGTACTCACTGCTAGTTAGTTTGGATATTCTGCTGGTTGCACAGCACACTGCCGTGTGCTTTGTTTTCATTGTATTTTCTCATTTCTTTTTCAATGAAGTTATTTACTTATCCCCAAAAAAAAAAAAAAAGGTTAAAGCATTGCTTATATGTGATGGATGTCCAATCAATTAATAATTTTTTATTTTTATTTTTTGTCTTGCAATAAAACCCTTGTACATGGCAAAGATAATTTAATGCCTCTTAGTGTGTTTGTACAGTGGTGTGATGTATGACCTTTTTTCTTGTACTGTCTGTATTTGGTGCATGAGTGAGTTTTTTTGCTCTCAGTACAACAACAACAAAGCCTTCATCCCAATTTTGACTTTTGGCATCCTCAGTATCTTATGTTGTACAGAGTGTTTAATGTGGTGCAGTTTTTCTTGCAACTAAATGGATTTTTTTTAGTTTATGTTCCTGCCTTGTCTTCCCAATTTACAGTTGATATGTTCTGGTGCCTGACCCCTTTTGTGGTTCTTGCAGCTTCTTGAACCTGGAAGATATATATGGTTGTTAAAAGCCTTAAATGGCCTTCTGATGTTGCTTCCACAGGTATGGTTCTGGAAGAGTTTTACTTTCATTCCTTCCCCCTTTGTTAATGACAAATATGTTTGCCTGCATTAAAAACCGACTTATACACTATCATGTAATGTAAGTAGTTTTGTACACACTTTTTTTTTGGTTTTTTTGAGACAATGGTTGTCCTCACATGTATATAAACACAATTAATCCATGAAAAATCTTTATTTTTTTTTTCCTTTTTATCTTTGTCATACTTTACAATTTTTTAAATAAATTTTTAGCCAAATGCCTTGTAATGATGAACAATCACAAACATGATACATTGGGATTTCCAGTTTTAAGGAATTGGAACATAAAAGTGAGGTGGATAGGGATCTGGTAATTCGAGCTGGAGCTGCAAATTAAAGAGCCTGAAAACAAAATTTACCAAAACATATAGAATTCATCTAACTATACTCAGTATGCTGCACTGTTTAGGTGTAGAACTAGAATACAGGTTATTTTCCATCTGAAAATGGTTTTAAGTTCCTCTTTTTCCTGGGAAATCTATTTGGTATTTGGATCTTGAGACCCAAGTAAAAGAGTGAGGTTCACGTCAAGGTGATTTTCATCTGATTGTTACCCCAGCTATTGGGCTTGTTCATACTAAAATCTCAATATTTTGCTCCTAACACTAGCTGTTTGGTGGTGTTTATTCTGAAATGCAATATATGTGTGTGTGTGTGTGTGCATAAAGTGCTTTAATTGTGTAGTTAGTAATTTATGTTTACCTTGCGTTTGACTCTTGATTGCAGCAAAGTGCCGCCTTCAAGATACTACGAACGCGTTTAAAAACTGTACCAACATATTCCTTCAATGGTGAGCAATTCAGGCGAACTTCTTCAGGGAACCCCTATCAAATTCTACATCACATGCCAAGTGGATCACAAATCACTGAGGATGGTGACGGAATGCAGGATGGTGGAAATTCACATAATGGAATTAACTTCGCTTTAAGGCTAAAGCAGTTTGAGGAAATGCAGCACCAGCACCGTATGCATGCACAAGAGCAGGCACTATCCAGCAACAGTTCTACCACTTCGTTATCAAAGGTTTCATGATTTTTTTTCTTGATATTCTTACTGTCATTGAGCTTTATAAAGATCTGAATGAGTGTTTTCTAGAAATGTTTTGAAGTGAGTCAATTTAAAAAATGGGTTTTGGTGCTCTTTTGTCATGTTCTCATGCTCACAACAAAGGGATACTGGTGAGCTTTAGATCAAAGCATTAGGGGTTAGACTTGAGGCAGAAGACAAAACATCTTCAGTAGGGCTGGATACTTTTTTTATTTCTTTTAGCTAGGGTCAAGGGTTGTGTGGGGCTATAGTGACTTGACTTTGGAGCAAAGTTTATGTTGCCAGCCTCAAGTATTTGTGATAAGGCACTGTTTTTTTTATTTAAATTTTTTAATTTATTTATCATCTTATACTTTTAGTTTTCTGTCTCAACTTATACTCAGTTTTGTGTTTAAGGCTGCTATTGCTATTCTTGCAATCACATTGTTGCATGTCGATATGCAGGAGGTGCAAAGAAATGAAGAACCTCGGCGCCCATCTTCATCAGACACGAGTGGGCCTCCTTCAAGATCATCAAAGAGAGGCCCGGGGCAGTTACAACTATGATTGTTGTTGCTGCTTCCTGGTTCCTGCCCATAGTCAAGGCTAATTGTACATTGGTCTTGGAGGATGTCTGACCCATGGATGGGATCTAGTGTAATCTGTAAAATTGTATATCGTAGTAGTTTGTTTTTTTAAACTGTATGGTGGTTGGGACAATTAAAAGGGTTTTTGAAGTAAGATAAGCTTGGATTTCCTGAGCTATTCTTTTTCCATTGTAAGCAGCAAGATATACCCATGTGCCATCGTGGTTCTGTTGTTTTTTATTGAAAACCACGTGGGCTAGAGGGAGATAATTATTTTAGAAGATACAGTCTGTTTTTGTTATGTTCATCTGTTACAGAAATCTTATAAAATAAGAAATTAGCTACTTCATGTATACAAATCCTACAGAAAAATTATGGATGTGTTATTATTTGCTTATCGATTTTCACCCACTAGTATATTGTGTGCATGTGTGTCATCCATTTTTTGAATAGTGCTAGCGAATAAATTGTGTTACAGAGATTCTCCCCCCCCCCCCTCTTCTCTCTCTCTCTCTCTCTCTCTCTACGGTACTCAAAATTGAAGCATGTAAGGAAGGAATCGAGATGGGATTCTAGCAGTTACAATCAAAAGCTAAAGCTAGAGAATGGGGGGCTATATAAGAGAGAGAGAGAGAGAGAAGAAGAAGAAGAAGAAGAAGAAGAAGAATAGGAAGGCATGCAGCCTCCCATTTTATATGAAAAAATGTCCAATAACAAAGAGGTAACCAACCGTAGATATCTTCAATGATGGAAGCTAATGGGACCAATCATGAATAGCAGATTTCCTAGGGGCATCTGCTGTCCAAACTTACTTATTCAGCTCTCCCGTGTGATTGTTACACAACACGGCTGCTAGACTAGAAGTCTCATTAATTTCTTGCACAACATCAAGATTCAGCTCCAATCATTCAATAGAGGGAGTAATTATTCAATACTCTCTATTCTTACATAATATTAAATTCCACTAATTAAATATTTAGTAAGATTTATCCTTTATACGAGAGGAATGAGAACCTTCGGTTAACTTTAGGTTTAATTTGCTTACAATAGGTTTGGGCCTTTTGAACTATAATATCTTTAATACCAGTGGAGCATTAAGTTTGTAAGGTCTTATATAATTTGTCGAAACAGGAAGTGTGCAAGACATGTTTGATCCAATAAATTGCAACCATTGCTCCCCCTTGGTACGGTGGTCACTCTACAAGTATAAATGCTTGTGGGGTGTGGGGGGCAAGGGTCGGAATTCAAGTTTCCAGGAGGGAGCTTCACACACATATACACTTAGATTAAGTTATAGTAGAAATTTTTTCTTGTATAAAAAAAAAAAAAATTGCAATGGTGATAAAATTAATAGACACCAAATGCAGGAAAATGCGTCGACAAACGGAAGCATGTTCGACAACAAAGGTTCATTTTGAAATGTAATCCGATAAACAATTTTTGTTTGTAAATAGCACCACTATCCCTTGTTAATATTCCGTCCAAGAAAAGGATACAATTAAGCCTATCAGTTTCTCACTTTTCGTTGTCTTATAATTGTCGAATTGATATTCATGTTGTTCTCAGTTGATTCACCTTGCAAAATGCAACAAATTTGTTCTTGGAAGAAGTTGCTCAAAATAATGCAAAACTTTTTCAGATAAAGTGCATTGGAGTCTTTCCAATATGAGAGTCTGTTGCACAATTCTTGTACCACATCATTTGTATAAAATGACCAACACTAGTTAAGAGAAAAGTTTCACATTAATATGAAAGTGATTGTCTATTACTTACAATTGACTATTTTATTAAGTTGACTTATTATGCATTATAATATTTTGAGAATAAATTTCACTTATGTTACACGGTTTTGAACCATACTAATACATTGAATAAATAAATAAATTAATACGTTAGATACAAAACTTTAATGAGGTGGAAGGCAAACTTTAACATGAAAAGATTCTCATAAAATAATCATAGGAACATTGTAAGAGGCAAAATTTTAAGCCAATTATAAAATGTCACATTAAAATTTAGTGGCAAATTCCAAATTAATTTCATTAAATTAATTAAATTAGATAATGACATGTGTCATCCAAATTGACATCACACTGGCATATCAAAATTTGCCACATGTCATTTGGCCCACAAGATAAAGATAAACTTCCTATTCAAAATTTATGGATAATTATCTTTATTAAAATAAACTAAATAGAGATAATGATTTATCTTTGTTGATTATTATCTTTATCAAAATATGATATAGATAAATAGAGATAATTATCTCTAAGAGGAATTTGGGCCAATCAAAAGTCTACTACATACTTTCAAGCATATCAACTCAAAGTGGAGCTTATCCTCTAAAATCACTATAAATAGAGGACATCCTCTCTCATTTTGAGAGGAGGAAAAGTTTTCAAGAGGCCCAAGCTTTGGAGAAATTCTGTCTCAAGAATCTTTGAAGAACTTGAAGCATCTTTGAAGAACTTGAAGAACATTTGAAGAACTTGAAGAACATTCGAAGGGCTTGAAGAACTTGAAGGACAACAAATCTCTAACAAGCTTAAAGCCAGAGATTCGTTGTGAAGACCATTTGATCCATCTTTCAACCAAATTGAAGAAAGTTTCGCGTTTGAGTCAAGACCATAAAGAAGATAGAATCAGAGGAGCATTTGTCAAAACTGAGATTGAACTCATTACTTGATTAATACAAAAAATATATTTGTAGAACTCATTTTTTTTTCAATTTGTTTGATTTTTCTTCAATTGAGAAATTTGTGTTTACAAACATAACTATGATATAGTGGATCTTCTCATAAAATGATCATAGGAATACACAACTATGATATAGTGGATCTGCAGTATAAGCTGCTTTAACTTTAAAGACTGTAAAATGGAGGCAAAATTTGCTCTCAAGCAGCTCATCAGCATAAGGAGTTTGTGAGGCATCAAAAGTGGACAATGATCTTAGTGTCAACTCTCTCTTTGTGATTAGGAATGTTTTCAAATTGTCATTTAATCTGGGGAAAACCTATTTCATAATGGGTTAGAGTCATCTAATATTGAAACTAGTGATAGTTTTATCGTGTCTAAATAGTGGGTTTTAATTCTTTTAAATTAAAAACATCATCATGTCACTTAATGCTATAAAATTATTTTGTTAGTCGATAGCTTTTACTTGAAATTTGAGAGACTAATGAATAGTATCATAGACAAAGTCTTATAATTTTGACACTAGTGATAGGTTTTCTCATGTGTACATAATAAGTTTTAATTTTTAATATTAATAACGTTATCACGTCACTTAAAAAATGCGACGATGTTGTTTATAATGTTAGCCACATAGGTATCGAGAAAATTTCTCAAGAAAAAAAAATTTGAAAAAAAACTTGAGAGACTAACTTCAGTAACCAATAGTATATTCCCATCTCATAAAATGATCATAGGAACACAACTATGATATAGTGGATTTTCTCATAAAATGATCATAGGAACACACAACTATGATATAGTGGATCTACAATATGAGCTGCTTTAACTTTAAAGACTATAAAATAGAGGCAGAATTTGCTCTCAATCAGCTCATCAGCATAAGGAGTTTGAGGCATCAAAAGTGGACAATGATCTTAGTGTCAACTCTCTCTTTGTGATTAGGAATGTTTTCAAATTGTCATTTAATTTGGGGAAAACCTATTTCATAATGGGTTAGAGTCTTTCAATATTGAAATTGGTGATAGATTTATTGTATCTAAAAAGTGGGTTTTAGTTCTTTTAAATTAAAAATGTCATCATGTCACTTAATGCCATAACATTTTCTTGGTAGTCGATAGCTTTTACTCGAAATTTGAGAGATTAATGTACAGTATCATAGTCAAAGTCTTCTAATTTTGAAAATAGTGATGAGTTTTCTCATACGTAAATAATAAGTTTTAATTTTTAATATTAAAAACGTTATCACCTCACTTAAAAAATGCTACGACGTTGTTTATTATGTTAGCCATATAGGTAGAGAAAATTTCTCAAGAAAAAAAAAAAAAACTTGAGAGGCTAACTTCAGTAACCAATAGTCTACTCCCATCTTAATTTAATTAATATTATTTTTTGGAGGCCATTTCTGGGTTTTCCTAAAAAAATAAAGCAAAATCTATTATATAGGAGGAAAAGGGTTTTGGTGGGAGGCACTAGATCCGAGGCAAGTCAAAGTTGTCGTGTATACACTGTTCTAAAATACGGTATTGTGAATTGTGATCGCAGAAATACAGGTGGCGATGGAGAAAGGAGGTAAAGTGTGTTCTGCTTCTTTCTATCTATCTCCACTAATGTATCTCTTTTTTCCTTTTGTATATTCCTTCTGTTTTCTTCCTAAACATTTCGTGTGCTATTTATTCATTTATTTTAACCCATTTCTCGAAACACCCACTAATTATTTATTTAATTTTCTTTATAAGAAGATTATCTCAAAAAATGTTGGTCTTTTTTTTTATTTTTTTTATTTTTATTTTTACAATATCTTTTACGCTGTTTAATTTTTGGTTGCTTTTGAGTTTTTTTGGGGGTGTTTGGGAGAGGAAGTTGAGTTATGTTGTTTGAGTGATTTTGATATATGTGTGGAGGAAAATGTGTGAAATGTTGTTTAAAATGTGTGAAAATGTGTTAGAATTAGCTTGCCAAACACCCCCTTTTATTTTTAAACTTCAATAGTTACAATAATGTGGTGACGTGGGGAGGTGATTTGAACTCATATCTCTATTTAATGGAATATGCCAGAAATGTTATTTAATTACAAGGCTCTTGACAAAAACGAAAAACTTCGTTTTTATCTTGGTTAACAATGAAAATGTTACCCAACAATACATTGCTATTGTTATAATAGTTGATAGTTTTAAGTTTGAGGTGATTCTAAACTTAGAGGGTGTGCACTTAATTTTGTTTTTATCTTACTCAAAGTCAAAGTAAGGCTTAGATAAAAAAGAAAAAGACAAAGAAAAAAAAAGTAAGGCCTAGAAAATCTCTTAAAAGGAAAATGTTGGTGGTCCATGTTGGAAAAATTTTCTTTTTGGATTAGTAAGAGTAATTGTATTAATAAAAACCAATATTTGTATAATGATTCAGGTAGCAGTTTAAGTATACTGTGTACATGTTATACCCCCAGGTTCCAAAATTTTCTTTATTAATCTAATAATGTCTTGTTTGGGGTTTGTTTGGGTATTGGTTGGATTTGGGACCCTGTTTCACTGCATGTACCAGTCAGACCAATCAGTGGTGAAATATGTGCAATAGTACCTGTACAATATCCACATTTCCTGTTACTTTCTTTCTTTCTAACCTGCACTGAAGCTTTGTTTAGAACATATAATGTTTTGAATACACTTGTTTCTTTGTGTAAATTCTTGGGTGTAGCAACCTTGAAATCAAAGGGAAAGGAAGGTAGTTTTAAAGGGAAGGATGACAGCTCAATAAAGTCTAAGTATGGAAGGAAAGTTCGTATCAATTTTGAAGGTTAATGCTTTCTTCTTTTCCTTTAGTGTATATTAAGTTTGTTACTGGAGTATGCTAGTCATAAATATGCTTATCTTCTTAATCTTGAACAATCATTTGATGGAAACTTAATCATATTCATTAATTCTCTCTAATTGGTGGTCTTGCTTTTATAGGTCCCCTTGAACCTAAAACTCTTTCTTCACCAAAATATGTAGGGAAGGATGACACTCCATTTCCAAAAGGTCCAATTTTGTTGATTGTTTTGTTGGTTGTTGCCAGTTTATGTTGATTTTACATTTCCATGCACAATCAATGATCGATTACCTCTTGTGTTGATTTCCCTTGAATGAACTTCTCTTTTTTATTTTTAAATATTTTAAAGGCTATTCAAGCAAAGGGGGAAAAGGAGAAAAAATTGCTAATGGTGGAAAGACCCCAGCTAAAGAACCACAACCACTGGAGCTTAAGATTGAGCTAGGTGGGTACTTAGAAGTATGTTTTTGGTTTACAGGCATTATATTTATTATTTTGTTGAGATAATGAAAATTTGGCCTCTTTATGCGTTTGAATGTTTCGCTTGTTAATACTGTAGATTTTATGGTTGTATACTGTGAATTTTTTCTTGGTTTTGGAAAACTTAGTTCTAGATCAATTTCTTAAGCTGGGATGTACTTTGATAGGTTAACACCATGTTGTTACATGTTTATGGTGGCATATGCAGAGCTACCAGAAAATGTCAAATGCATTAGCATGATGGATTGTGAGGCTGCAAGTATTTTACAAGGAATCCAGGATCAGATGGTCACATTATCAAAAGATCCAGAATTGAAACTCCCTGTGTGAGGAAAACATTTTCAGATTTTGCTATTGAATATAAATGCAGTACATTTAATTAGTGATATAATCTGTCGTTTGTTTTCAGACCATTTGACAAGGGACTGCAGTATGCCAAAAGGGGTGTCCATTATACAAATCCCCAGTCTGTTAGAAAAGTTCTTGAGTATCCTTGAACTTCACTTTTCAGAGTGTTTACTTTTTTTTATTTATAATTATACTCATTCTTTAGATTTGCTTTGTGTGTGTGTTGACCCATCACTTCTTCTGATGCGTCATCCATTTAAATCACCCATATGCTGTTGAATTCTTAACTGGAATAAGGACTCTCACAAAACATGGTGTCTCCAATAGCGAGGTTTCAATCTCAACTTGAGTCACTTAAATCTTAAAAGTCATGCAGCACTCTTATTTTCAGTTTTTTGACTGCAGTTATGTGTGATTGCCAATGTTGGTCCAGAGTCTGTTGATGAAGTTTTTTCTCTGGTTCCATCCTTGAAGGTATGATGTCTGGGTTTGTAGTTTTTAGATAATGATATGTTAGATTGCTTACTACGCTAGGGTTTGCTTACTGTTCATTTCTAGTTCTATGCTTGAGAAAGGTTGTTTATGTTTAATAAGTAAACAAGTAGAAAATCTGCAAACCTTATCCTTGCCATATCAGTAACTGCAAAGGTAGAGCTGATATCTGTTGAGCCACTGGATTTTTTTTGTAAATTAGTAGAAACAAGCCAAATTGGTGCTAGTGTATTAATGACTATAGTTGCAGAACTGACATTTGTTGCGCCACCAATTATTTTAAACTTGAATGTTAATATTTCCTGACTTTGGGGCTTAATATTCATGCCATTCCCTTAATTTCTTTTGAATGACTAAATAAGTGTGAAAAATTTTCAGTTGTTGATAATGTTGTCATAATCTAAATGTGTTCTGCCATTCAGCAAATCCCTAGGAAAGCATCTGGTAATGCAATTAAAACACTTATTAGTTTCTACAGCTCTACTGTGGATTCTCTCTCTCTATATATATTTAGCTGTAGTTTAATAGGACAATGTTGAAGGAGACCCAAGTTTCAGTGCTACATTCAACAATTCAAGAGACTTTGTTCAGCTCACTGAGTGCCAGTCTACTTGAAGAATTATTTATGGTTATGTTCTTTTGTGTTGTGGTTTTAAAGCTACTATTTGGGGTGACAACTTGCTGTAACTATTTTTTATTTCAATCAATTGAACATGCTCCACTACATATTTTCTCCAGGCTAAGAGAAGCAAGCTTAGTGAACCCCTCAAAGGTGTACTAAGTGAGCTAGCTAAGCTTAAAGAGTCTGCTAACTTAGCAAGTCAACTTGAGGAGGAAAGTCAACATGGGGGAAAATCAACACAAGGAGGAAAATTCAAATGAGGATTCCTGTGTGTGGTGAAGCAACGGCAGCTCTACTTGCAATTAAGATAGCAATCCAAACGAAATTTGATTTTATAATCTTTGATGGTTATTCGACTTCAGTATTAAATGTAATTAATGGCAATCTCTTTGATGTTTTATGGTTAATCAATGGTATTGTAGCTGATATGAAACTTTTGTTAAAAGAATTGTGTAGCTTGGGATTTGGTACAATCTTATAAATCCATTAATTTTGTTGCTTGCAATGTTGTGAAATGGACTTTTGATTGTAACTATTTGGGCCTTTTCCCATCTCCATTCTTCCTGACTGGCCTTTTATCCCAGGAGAGAGATGGGCCGTGCCAGGAGAGAAATGGACTTTTAATAAATTAATTTATTCAGCCGAACAAAAAAACTGGAGATCATGGACAAAATAAAGGTGTGAGAACTGAGAAAGCCACAATGAACAAATGGAGCGTGAACCCCGAAATCAAGGCATTTCCAATATTCCATGATGCATGAAAGAGTAGCAAGGCTGTGCTACAAAATGGAGAACAACTTCATGGTGGTAGTTAGAAAAATAAAAAAGAACTATTAAAATGGAAATTACCAAAAACTTTCACTAATGATTGTGAGATGCTGTTAATGGTGGAATTGAAGGTGGTGATTCATTGGGTCATGTAGACTCCATTTGGCAACCATTATAGATATGTAGCTGTGTATTAAAGAACTGTTAGAATTACTTTAATTGTAAAAGTTAAAACTATTGTTAAAAGTCACGTGAGATATCTACTTCTAAGACCAAACTCTTATTATATGACATTAAGTTCTTATTGTCCTGTTTCGCAAAAAGAAAAAAAAAAAAGTCTCATTGCCCTGTACCATATCCATGCTCCTTAACTTCATGTAAGGACGTCAGAGCTGATACACCCCCACCAGGCAGACGAACCCATCTTCCTTTCTTTCTGCACCAAACGATTCTTTTCTTATTTCTAGTTCTGTAAAAGCAATTGATCTCATCTCTGTAGTCCCCACCATGGTATCTAAGGAAAAAATGTAAAAGAAACAAAAATCTAATGTAAAAATTGGGAGATATCTAGCATGAATTCTTAAGGTGCATTCTAATATATTTTTTGTTATTTATTGATTATTTTGCATTTGTTTGTAGTCTATGAGCATCAACCTGCTCAGATCTTTCGGCCATCTTATATTGACTCAATTTATACATTAAACAAGTCTCTTGCCTTGAATAGATATACAGGAATTCAGAAAGCTCACAAATTCAAGTTGCTATGTTAGTATGATTGGAACCATACAAAACTGCAAATTTACAACCACAGCAACATGCTATCACAATCAACAAGCAATTTGTTGGAAACTATGTAAGCTCGTACAGACTGAACTATCATAGTACACCTCATTGCGCCTAAATATACATAACTTTTTGTTGGTCAACCATCATACAGAGCCAAACCCATCAACTTTTCTGTGCACCTCATCATAGTTTGAAATTGTGTACCTAAAATTGCATGAACAGTAGAAGATCTGGTGCAGCTAACTCATTGTTCTAAATCTGGTGTCTACAAAGCATAGATCTTCTCAAGGTCGGAGTTATAGTCATCAAGATCTGATATATTTGCAGAGTGTGTCCATGAGAAAGACTTGCTCCCACCAGTCCTTTTGATGCGTCTTTGGGAGTCACTGCGGAAAAACCCAAAGTGTTGCCGGAAAACAAAGTAGCACATGCTTGCAAGAGTCCCTACAAGAATTGGAGCTCCCATAATGGTTATAGTAATAGCCATCCATGAATTTGGCTTTCCAACAACAAGAAAAGCTATTGCCAGGAACGCTCCACAAGTGCAAGTGCAGGCAACCCACATTAGCTTGTTAACAACAGACACAACCTGCCTCTGAGCTCTTGTGTCCCAGGCCACCAAAGTGATCTGAACCACAACAACGGCTAGAGAAATGAAGAGCGAGGTAGCATTTAAAAGGCAGAATACTCTGAAAGCAATACTATCAGCTATGTTAGCCTTCCCTGCGTTTGATTTATCTGTAAAATATTGGCCAGGCAAGTTGAATATGGCCAAGAAAGCTATAGAGGCAAAAAGAACAGCAACGACTGTGACAGAGTTTGTGGTGTTTTGAACAGCTTCTCTGTGGAGTTTCTTTAATTCTTTGGCAATACCAGAAACTCGTCGACGGGTCTGTTCATGTTCTTTGAATTGTGAGTGCACCTCATGCCTTATATCACTCACAGTCCTTTTGAGTTCCATTGCTTCATCCATTTTGCCAACATGCCTGGCATACTTAGCACCAGCTTCAGTTAGAGAGTCCTTAATTTCCAATGCAGATTCTCCATATTGCAGTTTATCTGCCAAATCCATTGCAGTTTCACGCTGATTGTTAATCGCGTTGACTTCAACAGATGTATAGGTCAGCAACAGGTTGACTATCTGAAAGATTGAGAACAATATTCAGTACAGGAAAACAACCAACACAACTACAGAGGGAATAACAAACACATTTAAAGTGCATAAAGCCTTCAAATATTTATGATCAAGAATGAACTTAGAGGATATGATATCATACTACTAGGATAAAAGTTGTACGTATAAATGTGGTAGTGGAATTAGACAGGCAATTTGATAGGATGAAAACACTTTTAAGGGTGCGTTTGTTTCGACAGTAAAGTAATTCTGGAAAATGTTTTCAGGAAAAGAGAATATTTATCGGGAAAGGAAAATATTTTTAGATGTTTGGTGGCATTTTAAAAAAAACATTGGAAAATATTTTCAAGTGTTTGGTAACATTCTGAAAATGCAAATTTTTTACTGATTTTTCACATTTTCTCAACCATTTTCTCACATTCCAAACAAATTTTATAATAAAACGTTAAAATCTATCAACTTCTACACAAACAAAAATCAAATCACCGGCCAAATCAAATTAAACTGAGAGAGGGAGGTGAGACAGGGAGGAGGAAGAGTGAGATCGGTGGGGAGGGTGTCTCGCCGGCGCGATCACGCTCGTTGATCTCGCCCGGCGCGAGCTCGACGCGCGATCTGGGCGAGATCGAGGCGCGATCTCGCGCATCGCGCCTCGATCTTGCCCGGCGCGAGCTCGACCGCGCGAGATCGCGCCTCGATCTCGCCGGGACTGGGTTCGACGAAGAGAGAAGCGACGGCGCGGGTTGGGGCGCGACTCGCCGGCGCGGGTTGGGGCGTGACTCGCTCTCTCTACTCTCTCTTCGTGCTCTCTCTCTCTCTCTCTCTCTTCGTGCTCTGTCTCTCAATTTTCTGGAAAATTCCAATTTGAAGGTAAAATACAAATGGAAACGAATTTCCGGGTCAGAGGCCTAAGTTTTACAGTCAACTGTTCTTATTTTCCGTTTGACCATATTTTCAGCACCTGCCAGACACCCGAAAACGTGGAAAACCATTTCCTGAAACCGTTTACCGTCGAAACAAACGCAGCCTAAGTTGCTATAGTCTTTCTAATGATGATTGGTATTGAAAGTTTCTACTTCCTCATCCTCTAAGTTAACCTAAATTAATTTTTAATATCGATGTTTTCCTTTTCAACTTATCTCACTCTAATAACAGGAAAATCGAGCTTCCAACATCAGTAGCCGAAGAACTGGTAAGGTTTCCAACAGCCAAAACGTGAATAGGCAATGATTAATAGTTGGTAAGAGGCACCCAATAAGGTTAACTTGATGCATCTACTTTATAGATCCACTTTCATAGTCATCAGTAAATGCTGGCTCATAAAACAGGTAGTCTTTTCATTTATAACTTTAAGGGCCTCTTTAAGGAAGTGATCACTTAATGCTTTTCCTAATCCTCTTCCTCATCTTAGATTGCTACCATGGACACGGTTATATGCTTCTGTTCAAAGAGGTGGTACAGATAATGTGATAGCTACGAGGTGATAGAGATATTTCAGGTAGGTAGTATGAACTATGAAAGAATCCAGGAGAAGGGTCCTTGGCAAATGTTACTGAAGCTGCAAGATGAATTCTCACAACAATGAAATGGATAACTCCTAATCTTACTAGTTACTACTGTCATTAAAATCAATACTAACTGCAAAAATGTAAAAAAGAAATTCTAGAGGAAACAAATGTGCTAACATGTTTTCAGCTATAAAGTCAGAACAAAAATACCTGTGAACGGCCTTTCCTTGTGGCCATATGCACAGCTGTATTACCCTTCTTATCACGTTCATTCAGAATAGAGCAATCAGCTTGCAATATCTCATCAACTACTGAAGGACACTGACCTTTCACAGCCATATGGAGTGCTGTTTGACCCTTTTTATCTTTGATAGTGACTATTCCTGGATCACGGTCTATAAGTGCTTTTACAATTCGAAGGAGGCCATACCTGGCAGCTGTGTGCAATGCAGTTTTCCCATTTTTCCTTACTGTGCGAATTATGCTAGCATCAGCATCCAAGATGGCATTCACTACATCCAAATGGTCCTTCACAGCAGCTGAATAAAGCGGGCTGGTGTTTGAGGAGTCACACAACTTACAAAGCTCAGGCCAAATGCCCAAAAGTTCCTTCACAATACCTGAAGAAAATAACAGTCAAACACTAAACGAAAAGAAATCCTCTCTGTATTTGGGTAAGTGAAATATATCCTTTCAACACTATATAATAACTGTAAAATAATTTACGCAAATGGACCAAGAAGTTACTAATAGTAAACTCCTGGATGAATGATGCTCAGTTTTACTGGCCGAATTATATACACTGCTAGGATTGTTATAATCGCTTCAGTATTTTGATAGTAGGCTAAGACACTTATTTTCAGAAAAAGCACCATCATGGCTTGTTGAATGCATGCAATTCATATCAGTTGTTTCCATGCATGATTTTGAGGACTACAGGCCATCACTCTCAAATTTACCATAAAGGTTATTTTCTACTCTCTAATCTCAACCTTCAACTCCAAAAAATGCTCAAAGCAAGGAATGCTTAGAATTTAGAAACCATTGAAAGTCAGATTTTTCTTTCTAAAACATCATTATATACACCCCATTAAAAGGGTAAAAAGCTTTGCCAAAATGACAAAGATAAAAGCATTCCTCCACAAGTAAATAATCTCATTTCACAGTTTGAGTCTGAAGCTAGATCAATAAAATCATTCGCAGTTCAATGATTACAAGGTTCAATAAATTCACTCAAATGAGACAAGCTCTTCCCTGAAACACAGAAGCCCAGTACTACATGAACTACTTCCTCACACCCAAGCCCAGAACAGAGCTATGCATCCAATCAATTAAATTTCAATCTCCTACAATTCCACTCATACCAATACAAAATTTGATTAGATCAATAGCACCACTTGTAAGCAATAATACATATGAACAAGATATTAGCAAACTATTAGGCATCGCTAATCGCTTAGTCATAAATCTCAAAGCACTTCAATTGCTTCGCAGAGAAAAAAAATACACTCATATTTTCTGTTAAAAGCAAGAGAAATACTTCTCCCATCAAATAACAAATAGTAGTTACTAAACAAACTGACATAAATCACTCCCTCTTACCATTCTTTCAGCCAAAGCAGCTAATATTTCTACAACTAGAGATCCATAAATCAAATACAACCATGCAGAAAATGAAAATTTTTAGCTAATAATCATTCATTAAAAAACGACAAATTTAGCCAATTCCCAACAACCCCACCAAAAAAAAGAAAAAAGAAAAAAGAAAAAACAGTTATACAGACATAAATTAAGAATTGAGATTAACACACCCATGTGGCCAAAAACAGATACACAGACTTAAATTAAGAGTTGAGAGTAACATACCCAGGTGGCCATGCTTAGCGGCGATGTGAAAGGCATCCATATCAGAGTCGGACCTGATCTTGAGGGTCTGAATATCAGAGAAGCTAAGCAAGTAGCTGAAAATTTCATGCAGATTATTGGCTGCGGCCAAGAACAGGGCAGTCTCCCCTGCATCGTTCTGCAGAGCCATTAGATCGGAGGTAGTGGAAGCTTCTGATGGGTCATCTCCTGACAGCTTATCCAAGAGCTGCTTGAGGGAGTCAAGGTCGCCTGATCGGACGGCGGAGAAGAAGGGCTGGTGGGTGATGAATCGTAGAGCCTTTGATGAGTTTGAGACTTCCATCGTGTTGATGGCAAATAGTGAGTAGTAACAGTACTGAGTGATCAATAACCGTAAGAAGTTTCTATCTTTTCATTGATGGAAAGGAAAAAAGTTACTAAGAATTATTCAATGGGAAAAGGAAGACTTCGGAGAAAGTTTTCTTTGTGGGTTTGAAAGGAGAGAGGACCAGCTGTGTGTGTGTGTGTGTGTGTGTGAGAGTGTTGAGGAAGATGTGTGGGCCGGTGTGGCGTGTCCTTTTTTGTTTGTTTATTGCAACTTGTTTGAAACTCTCAAGCATCCTTTCCTTTCATTTGTTTGATTGATTGATGATGATGGTGGTGGAAATGGTGGGGTCTATTTTTGAGGTGAAGTCTATGTAGATTGTGGTTTGTGGAAAGAGGAAGGGTTTGACTTCAAATATTCGTTTCTTTCCACCATATTATATATATATATATATATATATATATAGTGGGGATACTAGGCTTTTGCAAGGATTTTGCTTTAATTTGCAAAAATAACATCTTTATTTTTTTCGAAATTATTTAGGTTTGTATTTTTGTTTTTAAAACTTGATTTTAATAAAATCAAGTTTGATATAAAAATTGATATCCTCAAAATCGAGTTATATGTAAATTTTTTATTGAAACTTGACTTCAAGTTTTACTTAATTTTTTTATTAAATTAAGTGGCAAAATATGCATAAAATTCGACATTGCTAATGTTGAGTTCTACTTATAACTCGATTTTGTTAAAATCAAGTTTCAAAACAGAGACACTGACCTAAATAATTTCAATATAGGGACATATTATTGTTATTTTTGCAAAATAAGGACAAAAGCTCAATATCTCCTCTCTCTCTCTCTCTCTCTCTCTCTCTCTCTATATATATATATATATATATATATATAGTACATACTTTTTTGTGGAGCTCATACTCACAATTCACCTTCAGCGGCTTTTAACCATTAAATTATAAGGTTAAGCTTAAGCTTAAGGTTTTCTTAAAAAAATAAAGGGTTGGGCTTGTATTTAGGATTAGTTTGACTGCATACATTAGGATAGGGACACGTATTTGGCCACTGTACACAAATCTCACCCAAGAAAGAAAGGTTAAGGTTATGGTTACTTTTTCTTCTCCACACGTTTGTTTGTTTGTTTGTTTTTTTTTTTGGATTTTTTGGGGTTGGGTTGGGAGTACTCATTGACTAACAAACAGCAGCTAGTTTTACCATTAATATTTATCATTTAGAGCACTGCATGAAATCTGACAATACTCCACATCGTTAAAAATTACTTATATGCTAGATCAGGTGGGTAAATCGGGATCTTTTATAATGAAATTGATTAGCTTTTATAAAATCTCAGAAATCAGATACTTGAGACTTCTTACTTTCTGTTCATCCACTGGCGGAGCCAGAGGGGGCACCTGCCCCCTGACTCCTAAATTTTTTTTGTTTTTTTTTGTTGTATTAGTAGTCACATGGAGGGGAAAAAAAAAAAAAACTTCTACTTGTTGAAAGTGACCAAATCATTGCTTTTGTCTTGTCTACGTGCAACTTGCTCCTATTTCACTATTTTTTTTATCATTATTTACACAATTTTTACTATTTATGATACTTTTAATAGCATTTTATTTTTGAATGATGCTAGAGATATTACAAATTTTACTACTTATGTCTTACAAATTGGCATGTCACCTATCACAAAAAATTATTTCAAACATTTATTCATTATATTTTTTAAGTAACACTAATCATATTTTTACTTCATCAGTTTATAAATTTTTTAGTAGCTATGAATTGGTTGTTTTTGTTTATTTATTTTAATAATATGAAATTTATTCATATTTTCTTACAATTTTTTATTTATTTTGTTATTATTGTTTATTAATGTTTTTTAGATAAATTTCACTTTTAATATTGTCTTTTAATTTTGCCCCCTCTAGACTAAAATCCTAGCTCCGCCACTGTGTTCATCCCAGGAATATGTGGAACAAGATCGAGCCTCTCCTTTTGATTTTTCTCAAGTCATCTTATCTATAGCCGGGCTTGGATGACATCTTACTTATTACTATAATAATTTTTTTGTTAATTGACATAATTCTAATGGAATAAGTGACCGAGACAAGAAACTCCCTTTTCCTCTCTAACGGAAATATCAATATAATATAAGAGAAATGAAGACAATACAAATTATTTATTTTTCTACAAGTTAATTATTAGCTCTTATCAGGGCCAACTTAACAATTTTGAGGGCCTTAGGCAAAAATTTTAAGTGGGACCTTTTTTATATTAAGATATTAATCAAATAATATATATTAATTTTTTTTATTTAAAATCTATTCTTCTTGCTTTTTGAGATGCAAAATTACTAATTAAGTTTTTATATTTAAGACTACTATAATACAAATGAGTTGATATCATACCGATCAAATTATTAATTGGTATGATAATTTATAATAATTGATAAAGTAAGAAAACGTGTTGTCCATGACTGTGGGCTGTGCAACCTTTTAACTTATGTAGTGTGTAGTGTGCAGTGTGCAATTGTACAGTGTGCAAGCAGCCTGTGCTACTGTGCAGTGTAGATGTCCAGCCTGTCTTATGGCTATGTGCAAAAAACGTGTCCTATGACTCCTATCAATCAATCATGCAGTGAATGGGGAATAATATCACACATACAATGAATGGGGAATAATCCCTTAAAAACTGTCACTGAGTAGGTAAATTGTAAAGCTCTAGAAGTTAAATTGTGGTAGACTGTTGGGAGCAAGGAAAGAGTGCATGATCACATTCTTTTTTTTTTTTTTTGATACACAACAAGAAACAGACTTCATTAATCTGAAACAGAGTTCAAACAGAGTACATCATGCTGGACTTGAGCATCAATTAAGGGTGGAGTATCCTTCACCCAAATAATACAATCATTGACCAACTTGGCATGTCTTGCCAGGATATGAGTCGTAGAATTACAACTCCTGCGGGTGTGGGACACTTCCCACGCGTTGAAACAATTTAGCTCCATCTTTGCACCTTCCACCACCTTTAGGATGCTGCTAGGAGGCCGGTTGTGCTCGAGCAATGCATTGACCACAATCTGTGAGTCGCTTTCGAGAATGATCTTCTTAAGGCCAAGGTCCCAAGCAAGGAGGACACCCTCTTCCACTGCTCTAGCTTCTATTTCTAAGGCTCCCAAAGGCAGTTCCACCCTTTTGCACATTGACCCCATTAGAAGACCCCTATCGTTTCTAATGACCACTCTAATCCCACTGCACCCCACCTCACTAAAAACTGCACCATCAGTATTGATTTTATACCATCCCTTTTTTGGGGGTGACCATGAACCAGCGATTGGAGGGGGCATTCTCACCCAAGGATGCATCACTTGCTTGATTTCCTCAACATACTCCCCCACAGCCTTGATTAGCACCTCCTGCCCTTTGCATAGCCCACCATGAACTACATTATTTCTGTTATTCCATAAGCTCCACGCTATTACAGCGAACACCACCCAGTCAGTGGTAGGCCGAGCTTCCATTATCTCCCACATTACGTTGCCGAAATCCCCTAGTGAATCAGGCACTAGGGGCAGCTTGATTTTCGTGTCACTCCACACATTCTTTGCATATCTACAGCCCCACAGAATATGCCCAGTTGTCTTACTACAGCCACATAAAAGGCACACATCATCCTGCCCCACCCCTCTACTCATCAACTGATTCTTAGTTGGGAAAATATTGTTACAAGAACACCACATAAATTGTCTGATCTTAGATGGACACTTCACCTGCCAAACCACCTTCCAAATGGCTCTCATTTTGGAATTATCAGAGCAATAGCCTATCTCAGGTTTATTGCTACACTCCTTCAGCCACTTCTGCGCCAAACCATAAGTGCTCTTGACAGTAAACTTACCATTGGTAGTTCAAGCCTAAATGACAGAGTCTTCCGGCATGCGAGGGCTAACTGGGATGCTTAAAACTACATCAGCTTCATGGGGAAGGAAGATTCTTCTCACCTTGGCCACATTCCAGCTCCTCTTTTCCAAGTCCAGCAAGTCCAATACGAGCATTGCCTCTCCTTGAGGCCTTCATGAGTTAACAACTTTGAAAGAATCAGGCATAGGAAGTTACCGATCCTCTCAAATATGTACATTTCACCCATTACCTATACACCACCGCGTACCCTTCTCAATAATCCCTTTAGTTGCCATAATACTCCTCCATACGTATGAGGGTTTTTAACCTAGTTGAGCTTGACTGAAGGAGCCCTTCGCGAAATATTTCGCTTTGTAGACCCTATAAACTAGTGAGTTAGGATTCTGTTGTATTCTCTATCTTTGTTTAGCAAGGAGGGCCAAGTTGAAGGCCTTGAGATCCCTAAATCCCATGCCGCCCTCATTCTTTGGTGTGCAAAGTTTCTCCCAAGAGATCCATGCCAATTTCCTCTCTTTTTCCTTTTGTCCTCACCAAAAATTGCTCATCATGGAATTTAGCTCCTTGCATAACATTTCTGGGAGTTTAAACACGCTCATCGTATACGTGGGTGTGGCTTGTGCAACGGCTTTGATGATGATTTCTCTACCCGCATTGGATAGGAGTTTCCCTTTCCACCCCGCTATTTTCCTCCCAACTTGGTTTTTTATGCGATTAAAAACTTTCTTCTTACCCCTTCCTACAATTAGGGGTAGCCCTAAGTACTTATTGTGGTGTTTAATGATTTCCGCCCCAAATTTCTGTTTAATATGAAGCTAGGCTTCTCTCTTTGTGTTCTTGCTGAAGAATAAGGAGGTTTTTTTCTTATTAAGTTTTTGCCCTGAGTCTCTTTCATAATCCTCTAAAACCTTAATCACCCTATCACAATCCTCAACCGATGCCCTACAGAAGATGATGCTATCGTTTGCGAATAATAAGTGTGAGACTTTTAAAGCCCCCCTACACACTGCAATCCCTTTTAAGTTTCCCTCACTCTCCTCCTTTTTCAACATTGTTGTCAGACCCTCCGCACACAGTAAGAATAGGTACGGCGAAATGGGGTCCCTTTGCCGTAAGCTCCTAGAAGGAACAATCTTCCGTTTAGGTTCCCCATTTATCAAAACTGAGTAAGAGACCGTGCTCACACACATCATCATTAATGCAATCCATCTCTCTTGAAACCCCATTCTCTTCATTATGGCTTCAAGGTGAGGCCATTCAACCCTATCGTATGCCTTGCTCATATTGAGCTTCACCGCTATAAGAGCTTCCTTTCCTTTCCTTCGTTGATCAATGCAATGCATCATTTTGAAAGCTACAAGGACATTGTCTGTAATGGATCTACCAAGCACAAACGCACTTTGAGATTCATCTATCACCTCTGTAAGAACTCCCTTAAGCCTATTTGCGAGAACTTTTGAGATAATTTTGTACACCACGTTGTACAGGCTAATAGGCCTGAACTTAGTGATTTTTTGGGGGGAATTTACCTTCGGTATGAGACAAATGTAAGTTTCATTGATACCACATGGCATAACACTCGAATTTAAAGCATTTAGTTCGCAGCCTATAACATCATTACCTACAATTTCCCAGTACTTTTGATAGAAAATAGGAGACATACCGTCGGGTCCAGGGGCTTTTGTGGGGTGCATCTGTTGAAGGGCGATTTGAACCTCCTTTGCCTTAAATACTGCTAACAAATCCTCATTCATCTCCGCAGTAACCCAGTTGGATATTGCTCTTAAACTCACATCAAAACTGGACGGGTTGTCAGACTTGAAGATAGTAGTAAAGTATTCCAAGATTATGCTGTCTATACCTCCTTGGTCTTCTACCTAATCACCTTGCTGATTTTGCAAACCGTCAATTTTGTTCTTCCAGCTCCTCTGGCTGGCTATGGCATGGAAAAATTTCGTGTTACGGTCTCCCCACTTTAACCACAACGCCCTCGACCTCTGTTTCCACATGATTTCCTCCCTAATAAGGGTCTCGTTAATCTCCTTCTTCAGAGTTTTGATCTCCTCTGCCTTGTTAAGCACACCATCAATGGCTTCCAGTTGCTGAAGCCAGTTTTGCTTATATCTGAGAATTTTGTTAACATTCCCAAACACCCTCCCATTCCAACCTTGGAGGCTTTCTTTACAGCTTCTCAGTCTGTCCATGAGTCTAAAATCAGGGTCTTTCCTCATCGAGTCCCATGCCTCCTCAATCACTTCCCTATAGCCTTCCTCCCTAGTCCATATTGCCTCAAAGAGAAACCTCTTCCTTACCGGTTTATGTGGCTGACGGCGGTGGACATATAAAGTTAATAGGCAGTGATTCGAAATTGACAGCGTGAAGTGATGCACTGACGCTTCAGGGAAACACTCACTCCACCTTTCGCTTGCCACCATTCGATCAAGTCTGAGTTTTGTTCTTTGATCCCCAAACCTTCTGTTACACCATGTGTATTGTTGACCCACAAAACCCAAGTCGAAGAAACTACACTTGCTCAATCATTCTCTAAAGTTCCTCATTTGCCTTGCATCTCTGTCCGGACCACCTAATTTCTCGTCTGGGTGTGATATTTCGTTAAAATCACCAAAAACAACCCACAACAAATGATTCTTTACCTTTAACACTTCCAACAATTCCCACGAGATGCCGCGTTTTGATGCATATGGTTGCCCATAGTGAAGGAAAAATTCTAGTTTTATTTCTCATACAAAACACACAGCGGAAGCAACAAACAAGGATTTATTTCATTCATGATTGATAACGTGCACAATATAAATTTTAAAATTTAAGAACAAGATAGCGTACCTTGGTGTGGAGAAATTCAAAACAAAGATTAGAAGCACTTGGGAACACTTTTAATCTTCACTCTAATTCCACTTTACGCCCAAGATGTGTGGTCTCTCAATCAGTTTTTTAAAAGGAGAATGAAAGTGTGTCTCACACTCTCTCACACACCGTTTTCTTTTCTTTTCTAATCTCTTCAAAAAAAAAAATTTGTATGTTTCTCCCTTTATAACTAACTGATTATCTAATTGGACTGGCCTATTGGGCCTTTTCAATTGGGCTTTAGTGTGTGGCTTGGAGTGGGACCAAAAGGGACCAATAAGACACTAGCTCCAATGGGCCTTGGGCTTTTTCGTCAACTCTTGACAAGTCCAAAGTTACCATTAATTATATTTAATACCACTATATAAATATAATTGCACTCTAGGCCTTATTAATAAATTATATCCCAAGACTTTATTATACACGTAACCCCTTCATAAAATATTCGTAGTAACACAAAGTCATAAATGTGGACTGCTACTTTGTAAATTACTACATCTTATCCTTGAGTACCCGGTTTAATCCTTTAAAGTTATTAATTATATATTTATGAAATCCAATTTCATAAATATATACTTTAGTAATTTCTTACTCAAGTGGTTAGGCCTAACTCTGAATAACTGAACCCATTAAACTTATCTCAAGGGAATATTTTATATCTCCATCAAGAGACTATGAATTCCATCTTGAGAATATGTGTTCCATCAACACTAAATGTGACTGCCCAACATACTGAGGTTTTGACCGTCACTTCAGATCTCACTCTTGATATATCAAAGCAACCTACACTTCATGATCAGGTCCATTATTCTCTCAGGATTAAGAGTTCATGCAAATAGAAGTCGTGAGATTTATTATTCATTTGACAGTCGTTAGGAAAATAATAAATCCCACGGCGGTTCTATTCAATATATTTTAACTCTTAAAACATATCAACATATCAACTAGAAGTTTCCACTTCCATGATCAAGACAAATCATCTTAGTTGACACGTTATAGTCTTCGCAGATGAAATGCCCAATTTCATCACCGACTATGAATTATAAATTCTGAGTTTACAAAGAACTTGTGATTTACATCTTTTATGACTTTTCACATAAATCACATACAATGCATCTCATGGACTATATGATAATGTCCCATATTCATGTTACCATTATTTTAGATAATAATAAAATAACTTTATCAAACACAATATTAAGTCATATATCATGTCATACATAATATCATACATAGCATCATACAATAGGATTTAATGGCACAAATCCTAACACATAGAAACTAGTCGTACGCCACGACGAGGACGATGAGCAATCATGAACCTCTATGTCGATATGAGAGTTGAAATAGCTCTTGAAGCGCATGTTCGTACCCTAGGGACCGTAATTCCTTGAGTATAGTCTAACTTATTCTGAATGCCCTTGATTCTACCTTTTCCTGGCCTTTGTCTCCGATAAGAAGACTAGAAGTGGATCCTTTGTTCTCACCTCGTCGATGAGTGTCCGAACTGCCAGGGAAGACCCCAATCCCTGGTAGTTCCAAGCGATGATGCTCATTGGGCTAGACGGTGCTGCTCCGCAGCCATCGCCACTCCGCCATCCATCTGCTTCTTCCCATCTGTGTTTTGCGATTGATCCTTCTTTCCTTTTCTTCGTTTTAGATCATTGATGTTAGGGTTTAACTCATGGAGTGGAGTTGGACCCTTTCTCTTAGCTTTTATTGGGCTTTTTCCTTCACTGGTTGGTTTTGAGTGTACTTCCCTTGCCAACCTTTTCCAGTGCTTGCTTGATGGGCCAAGAGTTTCAGATATCCAACCTTTCTTCTCACCGTAACACATGGCTAAAGGGCCCAAGTCTAAGCTCAAGTTGGTTGGGCCCCTCTTCTCTACTTCATACTTTTTAATTGGTGTCGATACTCCCTCAAGGTCTTTGTCAACAACCAGACTGCTAGATGTTTCCCACTGCATACCAACTATTGGTTCAGATTGGTTAACTCCCTGCTCTTGCTCCTACCTTCCCAAAGAAGCTTACGTTCCCTCAATCTTTTCCACCCCCTCTGCCACACTTCCTTTCTTACGTAAGACTTCTGACAGGGGCGTATGATGGGTAGTACCATCCCCACCTCACATGCGGTTGCTGTCCTCCTGAGTTGTCTTTTTAGGCCTGTGATCTTTGCCTACCTCCACTTCCTCCCTCGGTAAGTGGGATACTGCCGGTGACCTTACCGTCCTGCCCCCTGCATTTTTGGGACTAAACTCGACATCATTTCTAGTTCCAGACTTGACCAACTCCTTTTCGCCCCGTCGTATCGGATCGCCCCTTAACCATGCTCTATAGAACCAGTGCTCTCGGGCTTAGGCACATAGAAGCAGTCTAGTCTTGCAGCTCGCTTGCAAGAAGTGTTGGTGGTACCTCCTTTGAGTGAGGTAGTGTTGGTGTCCTTCATCCCCTCGTCATCTGAGGGTCTGAAGGTAAGAGGAAAGGATGGCAGAGGAACTAGAAGAGCTATGGAAAAAGCTCACTTTCACAGAGGAAGAAGATGTAGGGATTGAACTTGATAGCAGTAGTACTAAAGCAGCGAAAGAAGTAGGAAAATGTTGTACAATGATGAAGATTCTGACCCAGAGAAGCATAACTGTGGACGCACTGAGGAAGAATATGAGAATGGTGTGGAAGCCAAATAAAGGGGTTCAAATTTCTGAGATTGATGAAGAGCATTTCTTGGTGGAGTTCGGTGATTGGAAAGATAAAAAGAGATTGATTGATATGTGCCCCTGGAGCTATGAGAAACAATTAGTTCTTATTCAAGACTTTGAAGGAGAGCTTACCCCAAAGGAGATTGAAATACGATGGGCTCCGTTTTGGATCCAGATTTATAATCTTCCGTTGAAGAGTAGAACGAAGGAAACCGGGTGGACTATTGGCTCAAGCTTAGGATTGGTAATGGACGTAGATGTCCCAGATTCTGGAGTTCATTGGGCAAATGTCTCCGAGTAAGGGTGCGTATTGATGCAACGAAACGTTTGGTGCACGGCAAGAAAATCACCATTGAAGGAGGCGAGAGTAGGTGGGTTAGTTTTAAATATGAAAGGTTACCTAATTTTTGCTATAGATGCGGCCTCCTTAGCCACGCCCTAAGAGACTGTGCTGAGGGGCACGAACACAGCAAAGAAGAAGGGGCATGATCACATTCTAATTGCACTCTTTCTAGCATAACCGTTAGTATTTTGGAAGGGTAGGGTAATTAGAACTAGAGTGTGAAGTACGTGCCATTCTTTGTCTCACTCGCCTACTTCTGCAATGGAATGATTTGGGTGATCTATGCACTCCTAAATTTGATGTCTTCATCTTGGTAACTCCATAGACTAAGTAGTAAGTATGCGTTTAAGATTACTTATTTAGTAAAAAAGAAAGGTTACTACAGCAGTACCTAAAAATAAAAATAAAACTTTAAAAATTGTACCTAGCCAAATAAATAAAATAAATTGCGGAATAAGTGGAAGCAAATAAGTATAGTAGTGTTTTCTAGATTCAATTGAACGAAGAAGTAGTCTCTTAATTGGTGTTGCCATGGATCTATAATCTATTCTTGATGTTGCCATATACACTGGATCAGCACCAATGAGAAATGGCTAACTGGGCACAATGCGAATGATTGCGTGAAACTTTGCCAATTAGAGAAACCCAGAAGTTCTCAAGTAGAGTATTTCTACATTTCACTGGTTAGCTGTACTTCCCGGTTTGCATATTTTCTTGTCATCTTTGTTTTAAACGGCAAATGTAATTTACTATGAACCAAGGATTAGGCTTCAGCTTAACTCCCGGCGTAGCACCCATCCAAGCCAGCTTACACAACGCTGAATCAAGTTTATCAGTCACTGAAATCAACGAGGAATATAGTCTACTCACTTCAAGAGATTGGATGGTCATGATGAGCTCCTGGTGGAAAAACAACTATGTCAATTTTAATGAAAATGGCTGTAAGTACATCCAAATTTGTTATATTGCTTACCATAAAAAAGATGTGTAATTTTCAGTGGTAGCTCCAGGATTTTCTTTTAGAGGGGTCAATAGTGTCTTGAGCTAGAATTTTGTTGTGGGAGTAAAAAATAAAATGATTAATATTCATTTTTGTATATACAATTGTCATATTACATACAATAATCTAACATAGTATTCTAAATAGTATACAATATAACTATATTGTAAAATAGTCTTAAAAAATTATTAATAGTTTAAAAATCTATAAGAGAACAACAATAGAATGCATATAAATAAATATAAATAAATAACTAATCATAATATTTGTCAAATTAATAATAATTTATTATAATCACATGTAATATCAATTAAATAAAAATATATGATAAAAAAGAATAGCAACACACCTAAGAGTAAGTCTGAGAGTAAACGTTAAACTAAGGAAAATAAATAGTAACTTATATAAGATTTTGCTTTTGAAGTGTATGGATATTCAACCACACATGTGGTCATTCTCTTGAAATTGGAGGAAGCACTAAAAGACTTTTTAGACTTGAAAAACTGTAAAACACTTATCAAACTACTTGATTAGATAGAAAGAAAATATAGAAAGGAGAAAGAGAATGAGAAAAGAATCATAGATGTAAATACAGATCAGTTGGTAGTACAAGTGGTGTAATTTTTTGTTGATGAAGAAGAAAAGTCTAAGAAAAAAAAAATTTCATTCTACCATCAACTGTAAAGTAAGCCAGAATCTAGAGAGAATGTTTATTTATTTTTTAATAAATGAGCAATTTTAAAAGTACAAACATTAACGAAATAAAATCTATATGACAAGTTGTTAAAAGTATGTACAAAAATGATATTAGTTTTGAGTTTAGATAAAAAGTCAATATATTACAACTTGTCACTTAACCTTTATTGTAAAAATATTGTGAAAATAACACTAACATGATCATATTTCAAGTTTATTTCAGTTCACTTTAAACAAAATTTAGGATTAGGTTGTTCAAAATTTTATTTTAAGGGTCAAAAAAAAAAAATTAAAAAAAAAAAAATATTTTTTTTGGGGCAAAGCCAGGGGTTCATTTGAACCCCCTGGGCTGGCTGTAGAGCCGCCCCTGGTAATTTTGCAAAATAGTCAATGTGTAAGTTGAATAAAAAGTTAGAGCAGTATTCATTTTCAACACGAAATTCATATTTTTATCATTCTAAAGAACTAAATGTTTATAGAGGTAAGCTGATTAGTGAGCAAAGCATAAACGTTAGTATTATGACATTATTGTCAAACATGAATTTTATGAGATCAACAGAATGCACGCAACAAGAATTTTATTATCAAACATGACATGTCAACGTTTACATGCTGTTGCTACTTACCATATAAAGAAAATTATGTCATGTGATGTGCGCTATACAGCCAAAGAATATATTCTTCTTTTTAAATTTAAACCTGTGATTACTAACTGAAGAGGATGACCAATTAAAAGGAAAAAAAATTAAGACAATTCTGATTTGGTACAAATTACCTGTGAACTTTCCCCAATCACAGCTTCCTTGAGTGAAACAAGGCTTGGTACGTAAGGAATCACAAAGTGGAATGGATGAATACCACAAACCCGAATTTCCCGCTCGTGTCTTTTGGCATTATAGGCAGACAACTCAGAATTATGCAAAATATATAATTCAGCACCTTCCATTGCTTCCATTTTTGTGTATAGACCATAGTTCAAAATCTGTACAGGTCCACTATTCCATATTGAATTAGTCCATTCCGCATTAGAGATAACAAACTCTTTCGTCCAAGACTGTTCGACACCATAATCCTTCATAACCCAAATTTCAACAGAGTAAGAAGTAAAAAATTTCTCACATAAATAGAGGAAACCTCCTGACACTCCCAAATGCATATGCCTGATCCTCGAAAGGTCTTGAACAGGGGGTCCGGGAAATGGTTTAAATTGCTCATTCTCAATGTCAAAATGACATATGAATGTGGTATTGTTATGAGGCTGAACCAACAAATGCAGAGCACCATTCAAGGAGTCACAAAAACTTAGGTATTCTGTTGTAGGAAATGAATATGGGAGATCTCCAATGTTTCTCCATTTCTCTGTACCAAGAGTGTATACCTCAATCTGATGTGATTGTTGCTCCTGTGTAGCAAAAGACCACCTATTATCACAAATTTCTCGAATCACCTTGTATTGTTTAGTGGTTTGGCTGAAACAAAACCCCAGTATTCTTCTTTTGAATCCATCATTCTTGGGTTGTGGAAGGGCCATGTACTCTCCTGTAATTACATTACACACATACGTAACAGGTTTCCTGCGACAAACTGCAGTGATGCACAACAAGCCATGGCAGGAAGATTCAAAATGCAGTACCTCACCTAGATGGTTAATCTCTCTTGGCAATTGTTTTAACGGAGCAAAAGAATCATGTGTGTCCCAACCTGCAAGCTCAAGCACATACAATCTCTTATCTAAGATACTAAAATCAGTTGTGTTGGTATAAAGAAGGCTGACGGGTGCTCTTGCAAAGTGCAGCGTAGCAAAATAAGGGTCCGAGATTATATTGAACCAGGTCTTACAAACGCACTTATATTGAAGGATGGTTGTAATGGGAAGTCTGGATAAAATATCCATTAGTATTGTACAAGGCAGTTCTGGTATTGAGTTTATTGACATAGTAGTCTTCTTCTTCCTCGACCACATCTCAGTGTTCAATGTAGAGGGAAGGCGAAGGACTCGAAATGCGACTCCTAGCCAGACAATGAAGAAAAAGTAAAAAAAAACCATGAATATATATATAATTTAAGAGTTGAAGGGCATGAGTTTGCAAAAGGTTTTGTTACGCTAGATGACACTCTCACTGTGAGAGAAATTTATAAACAATACTAAAAGGTCTTGAAATTTTTGTACCTCATTCATTTTTTGTTTGTTCCAAATATTCGTTATTCCTATTTTTGTTATATTTTGAGCTGTAATCGTCTGAGTAACCAAATTGCTAGAGAGAAGGAGCATCCTACGTGAGTTTGTTCTTTAAGAGATCATAAATAAGCTGGAAATTAGGAGTAATTAATAGACAAAGAGCAATTCACGCTTTGGCTGTTATGTATTAAACTGACACGTGTATTTCACTCATATATATATATATATATATATATACACACACATATTGACAAAAACATTTTTGGCTTGTACAAAGTTATCTTTAACACGTTGGGATGAAAGAGCCTCACTCAAGATTCGTGAGGATGAACTCCTCATTCTCAACATGCCTGTTGACTTCCAGAAGACCCGTCGGGTGCCCAACGTTCGGCCCCAACAGGCGACTTGCGCCCGGGCCCAACGTATGGGTAGCAGGTGAACTTGATGGATGACCATGCATGTGCCCGACGGATGAACGTATGAACCCGACGGTTGAATATGTTGGGTCCCACAAGCCTTTATGTGTTCTCCACTCATAAACGGTTGTATATGTTGGGTCCCACAAGCCTTTACGTGTTCTCTGTTCATAAATCCCTACATAGAAATAACTTGCACGCCACGCCCAATGACACTACATGGTCATATCTTCCCAGTATAGGAAGGAAAGCCCTAGGATCTGGGCCTTAACTCCAAAATATTCTTTACAAGAAGGGATCTCAATTATATAAAAACCGAGCCCTCACTCCTTTAAGGGAATGAGTGATTAGCCATATCACCGCTTTTATGACAAAGAGTTGCATGGTCCAAATGCGGTCAATGGCTACCATCAAGCAGGAGATTAGGAACCCCTCCAACGACTTGGGAAAGACAAGTACAAACCTTCACTGCAGTAGTTGAGCGGCTTACTTAGCGCAATCAGGAGTTGGAAAGGGAAGATCAGGAAGAGAGCAATGTCACTAGTAGGCAGGACCGACAGGAGGACATTGACCATCCATCTGAATTGGAAGGCAACACGCTACACATGGCACAGGATATGCAAATGATGAAAGAAAGGATGGATATGATGGTGAATGCCATGAGAGGGTGAGTGTCCACCAACCTGGATGAACTAGTCCATCAGACCGACTCACCCTTCACAGCGCAGGTCACCTTTTTCCCTCTTTCGGCCAAGTTCTAGATGCCACAAGTGGAGGTGTACGACTGATCAAAGGACCCACTCGACCATCTGGAGTTGTTCAAAACCTTAATGTATATGAAATCATGTGCAGAGTATTCCCTACCACACTCAATGGATCGGCTAGAGTATGGTTTAGTAAGATAGCCCCTAACACCCTCTCAACTTTCAAAGAGTTAAGTGGACACTTCATCACCCACTTTATTGGCAGATAGAGGTATAAGAGGTCCTCGACAAGCCTGTTGAACATTAAGCAACGGGAGAACGAGAGCTTGAGGTCATATGTGACTCGGTTCAACAAAGAAGCGTTTTTGATTGATGAGATTGACGATAAGGTCTTGGTCACCGCTTTTACCAACGAACTCAAGTCTAGAGAGTTTCTTTTCTCATCTACAAAAATGACCCAAAGACAATGGATGACATTCTGTACAGGGCCACGAAGTACATGAAAACTGAGGGCGCCATGATAGCTCAAGGGGGTAGACCAAAGAAGAGAGAGAGACAAGATGACCTATGTTAAGACAAAGGAAGGAAGTCTGCTAGAACGAATGACCAAAGAGACGACAGAAGGCCAAGACCTCCACCTGGTAGGATTGCCAATTTCACCTCGCTGAACAATCCATTTAACTAAGTCCTCATGCAGATAAAGGACAACATGGTGCTAACTTGGCCAGACAAGCTGAAGGGTGATCCAAGCAAAAGACCGAGGAACAAGTATTGTCTTTCCATTGGGACCATGGGCATGATACCTCTGAGTGCTATGACTTAAAGCAACAGAATAAGCCCTTATAAAGCAGGTGAAACTACAATGATTTGTCGGGAGAGAAAGGCCCAGAGAGAACCCACCGAAGGATCTAAAGCCTAATCGACGGGTTGAAAAGCGACTGAGGGCTCCACTCGGAGAGATAAGGGTAATTGTTGGAGGAAGTACAATGGTTGGATCCTCTAGAAAAGCAAGAAAGACCTACTTGTGGATGGTGCAAAGTGTCTAGATTACCAGCCGTCTGCCCAAACTAACAAGGGTTGACGACCTAACCATCAGTGTCATAGAAGAAGATGCTTGACAACTCCACCACCCTCATGACGATGCCTTAGTTGTCAACCTGTCGATAGCTGACTTCAATACCTGACAAATCCTAGTAGACAATGGAGCTCAGTTGACATTCTTTATTATCCTACTGTCCAACAAATGAGGATTGGCAAGGAGTGGCTTCTACTGTCGAACACACCATTCATAGGATTCGGCGGTACCAAAGTCTTCCCTGTCGGGACCATCACCCTACGGGTGACCATTAGTACATATCCTTAGCAGCTCACCAAGGAGATCAACTTCCTAGTTGTCGATTTTTCCTCCACCTACAATGCCATTATTGGGTGACCCACTCTCAATGTATGGAGAGTAGCCACCTCCACTTACCACCTGCTAGTAAAATTCTCGACGGGATAAGGGGTAGGAGAGGCATGTAGAGACTAGATGACGGCTTGTGAATGCTACGTAGCCATTTTGGAGATGGACGATCATTTGTAGGCCTTGAACATTGAAGAACAATGGGTGATGGTAGAACCGACGGAAGCCTTAGAAGATATCTCTTTAGATAACGACCACCGGGACCAAATTACCTAAATCGGTTCACAGGCCAACCCCTTAGTCCGCAAGGAGCTCGCACTCTTCCTGAAGAATACCCTAGACGTTTTTGCTTGGAGCCATGAGGACATACTAGGGATTGATCTGAGTGTTATGGTTCATCAGCTCAATGTCTCTTCATCCTTCCCTCCTGTCCAAAAGAAAAAGAGAGTTATTGCCCAAGAAAAAGACAAAGTCATAGCAGAGGAAGTCCACAAACTGCTGGAGGTAGGATTCATCAGGGAGGTCTACTACCCTAACTATTTGGCCAATGTGGTGATGATAAAAAAAGCCAATGGCAAATGGAGGATGTACGTAGACTTCACAGATTTGAATAAGGCATGCCCGAAGGATAGCTACCCATCTCTACAAATTGATCTCCTCGTAGACTCGACAGTCGGGCACCAGTTGTTGAGCTTTATGGACACTTTCTCTAGTTACAATTAGATCAAGTTGGATGAATCTGATCAAGAGAAGACTTCATTTGTCACAAGCTAAGGGCTTTTTTTCTATAAGGTTATGTTGTTTAGACTAAAGAACGCTAGAGCGATGTATCAAAGACTTGTGGATAAGATGTTCATCTAGCAGATCGGGCGGAACGTGGAAATGCACGTGGATGACATGTTGGTGAAAAGTAAGAGGCAAAAACACCACCTAGACGACCTTCGGGAGATGTTTGAAACCCTTCGTCTCTATAATATGAAGCTCAATCCTAGCAAGTGTGTATTTAGGGGTGTCATTAGGAAAGTTCCTTCGCTTCATGGTGTCCTAATGGGGGATCGAAGCCAACCTTGAAAAAATTCAAGTCATACTGGAGATGGTGCATCCGAAGAACATCAAAGGGGTGCAGAGTTTAAACCGAAGGATGGCAGCTCCCAACAGGTTTGTCTCTCGAGCAACAAACAAGTGTTTACCATTCTTTAAGACATTGAAGAAGTCCTTTGAGTCGACTGATAAATGCCAAAAAGCTTTCGAGGAGTTGAAGGCATATCTTGCATCCCCAACACTACTCAGTTTGTCCAAGCTTGATGAAGAGCTCTCCCTCTACCTGGCTATATCCTCTACGACCGTCAGCTCAACTTTCATTTGAGAAGAGGATCACGTATAGTTGCCCATGTACTACACCAGCTGAGCACTTAGAGGGGCAGAAGAGAGGTATCCTCCCATGGAAAAGCTAGATCTTTCTCTAATTATAGCCACTCATAAGCTCATACCATATTTTTAAGCACACACAATAGTAGTCTAGATGGACAAGCCCCTACAGAAGACAACGAACAATCCGGATGCAGTAGGATGATTGGTTCTATGGGCCATAGAGCTGAGTGAATTCGATGTACAGTACCGTCTGAGGACTGCAATCAAAGCTTAGGCTCTGGTTGACATCATCTCTGAGTTCACCGTAAAGGCAGACGAAGGCTAGATGCAACTCCATGGATGGTCCAGATGGACAGATCATGCAATAGTCATGTCGGAGGGATTGGAGTTGTTTTGCAATCTTTAGAAGGGGATTTGATAAAGTGTGTAGTTCAACTCCAGTTCCCAACGACCAATAATGAAGCTGAGTACAAAACTTTACTAATAAGCCTCGACTTGGCTAAAGCTGTAGGGACCTTATTAGTAGTCATACATAGTGACTCCTAAGTCATCATCGGGCATGTTAAAGAAGACTACTAGGTCAAAGGGGAGCAGATGAAGACGTACCTACACCTGGTCAAGAAATAGATAAATTAAAATTTTGAGGTGAAATTTGAACAAATCCCAAGGGAAGAAAATAAGTACATTGACCGCTTAGCCAAAGTAGCATTTGTAAAGAGCATGACCATCTGCAGTCTGGTACTATCCTTCACCCAATATTTGCTTGCCATGAATGAAGTAAATGTACATGCAATCCCAACAGGAATTGACTGGATGACTTCAATCATCTCCTACCTCAAAAATGGGACGCTTCCCTAAGACCACAATGCTTCCTGAAGGCTAAAGGTGCAGGCGTCGCATTTTGTGTTGATAGGAGACGTTCTGTACAAAAGAGGTTTCTCCTGTCCATATCTAAGGTGTTTAGTTCTCGACAAAGTAGACTCGTCATGAGGGAAGTCTATGAGGGAGTATGTGGAAAACATTTAGGGGCATGGTCACTAGTTCACAAGCTCATATGAGTATGGTATTATTAGCCTACCTTGTAAAAGAACATCCAGACCTACATGAAGGCATGCGACAAGTGCCAATGCTTTAGTAACATCATTAGACAACCGTCGGAACAGCTCACTCCGATGAATGCTCCATGAGCTTTCGCTTACTGGGGGCTCGACATAATATGACCCTTTCCTATGGTAATACGACAGCTCAAGTTCTTTGTTGTAAGAGTTGACTACTTCACCAAGTGGGTTGAAACAAAACCTCTAGCAACCATCACAGAGAAGAATATATGAAGCTTCGTCTGGTAAAACATTATTTGTCGATTTGGGATCTTTAGAGTCTTAGTCTCTGACAATGGAAAGCAATTTGACATCGACGCATTTAGGGATTTCTGCCAGTAGCTGCGGATCAAGAACCACTATTCTTCAGTTGCCTACTCACAAGCCAATGGGCAGGTTGAGGTTACAAACCGATCCTTACTCAAGATAATAAAGACTTGAGATGATCAAGACTCGGCTTGAGGGGCTAAAGGGGATATGGCTAGATGAGTTACCAAGCGTTTTATGGGCATACAAGACGACAGCTCGAACACCCACAGGTGAGACACCCTTCCACCTTGCGTTTAGAAGTGAAGCTGTCATTCAAGCAGAAGTAGGGTTAGCAAGCTATAGGATAGCCCATCCTAATGAAAGGAAGAATGAAGAAGGAATACGTGTACAATTGGACCTTCTGGATGAGGTCAGGGCAACAGTTGAACAATGGATGACTCGCCACCAGGACCTTATGGCCAAACACTTCAATACCAAGGCCAAGCCTTGGCACTTCAATATTGGGGACCTCATCCTAAGGAAGGTGATGACAGCTACTAGAGACCCTATATGGGGCAAGTTAGGACCTAATTGGGAAGGACCCTACAAGATATCAACTGCTACAGAAGGGGCACCTCCCACCTAGAGATGCTCGACAGACAAAGGCTATATTACCCTTGGAATGCTGATCACCTAAGGAAATACTACCAGTACTGCACCTACTGCAAACTATGTTATCACTTTTCTTTTAAATTTTGTTAAGAAGACTTATTAAGTTTTCTAGTTGTTTTATTTTTGCAAACTATGAAGGCCTGTCAGACAGTCATCTACACTTTTCATGTATTTGGCTTACTTTAATAAATTATTCTCGAGGAATTATTTGTCTACAAACATGAAAAAGCTGAGTAAACTCTAAGTTCTATCCATGGGGTGGACCAACAATCAAGGATACCGATGGGTGCCTAGTCCTTCATAAATTTCTATGTCCTACCTATAAAACAGATCAACGACCAAGGACACTGACGGATGCCTGGTCACTTATAAAAATTCTAAGTCTTACTTATGGGATGGATCGAAGACCAAGGACACCAATAGGTGCCTGATCACTTATAAAATTCTAAGTCCTACTTATGGGGTAGACCAACAACCAAAGACACCAACGGGTGCTTGGTCACTTATAAAAATTTTAAGTCTTACTTATGGGATGGATCGACAACCAAGGACACCAACGGGTGCTTGGTCCTTCATAAATTTCTAGGTCCTACCTATAGAATGGATCGACGACTAAGGACACTAACGGGTGCTTGGTCACTTATAAAAACTCAAAGTCCTACTTATAGGATGGACCAACGACCGAGTAAACTGATGGGTTCCTGATCATTCATAAATTCCTAAGTTCTACAGGGTGGACCAGTGACTGAGAACGCCGACAGGTGCATAGTCGTTGAAAAATCCTAAATCTTGCCTAGGGGATGGACCGGTTGAGGACATTGACGGGTGCCTAAACATTGAGAAGCTTTGTCCACAAGCTACAACTTAGGCCGACGAATCAATATACCAATGAAAAAATAATGAGCCGTTGATTAAATTTTTTTTGCTGTTGGCCTATGGATCATCTAGTTAGGCTATTGTCTGCATCGACGAACAAGGATAATACCTTTTTAATAAAGCACCTCAGTTGCATGTAAGCTCGACGAATGTCCAAAGTTGGCCATTGCACATAGGACAAAATTGCAAAGGACAAAGGGGCAACGGATATACATTCAACAAGTATAAGCAACGATGTGAAGAAAAAAAGTCAATATATAAATATTTAGGCCTGACGATTGTTTAAGATTGACATAAAACTTGACATAAAAATTCCACTGGTTCCATAACAAGGCACCCAAATCGTTCTGAAATTTGAATAAATTGAAATAAAATTTTTTACAAAAGAAAAGGCTTGGACTATGAAAAACTTAAGCAGCAGGGGCGTTGGGTGCAGGTTGGCTGTCATGCGTGGTCTGCCCATTAGCCTCCTTCTCCACAAGGGTGACGGTCTCTCCTTCAGCCGCATCTTCGTCCTCCTCATCTTCAACATCGATGGCTTCGTCACCTCCACCAGGGGTCATTGGGATCATCGTGTCAATCTGAATAGAAGAGAAGTCTAAGCTATGGAAAAGGAGGACGGTCTGCTTACGGAAGCCTTCCAAACCCTCACCATATTAGACCCCTAACTCATTAAGGAAAGATTGAGAGTCTTTGAATTCTTCCATGGTGTCGGCCTTGGCTTTGTTAACATGCTCACGAAGAGCAGTCAACTCGGTCGTCAAGTTAGAATTGGCTTTGGTCAACTCCTCGACTTGACGGTAGTCCCTTCAAGTTGGCTCACCTTGGCCTTCTAGGTGCTAACCTCCCTATTAAGGGTACAGATGGCCTCCTTGTACACCTTCATCTAATCCCTCTAGCAACCAGACAGATCCTTAAACGCTTGACGACTGCCTCTTGAGCAGCACACCTAATCTGAAGTTCTCGCATCCTCACCAGGGCCTGTTATGAAAGGGACGATTGGTTAGAGTTAGGATATGTACAACAATAAGAAAATAAATTGAAATAAAAGCTCACCCTCATTAGGACAAAGAGACTAGACTTCCCCCAGGGACTCTGTCTCATGCTCAAAGAATTTGTCGAGGTTTGCGTCCTTGATGATGGATTAAACCGTCTCGACAGTAAGTTGCTTGCTCCTCATTAATAGGGTGACAGGTGCAGGGGCGACAGGGCCTTGGGAAGCCATAAGGCCCTTGCCCACACCATGGTGAGGGAGCTCAGGGGTCTTCTGAGAAGTGCCCTCATGATCCAGACGGATAGGAGGGTCCGACACCTTCTTCAATGAGCGTTCACCGTTGCCCAAGCTCTTCCTTTTTTGCCCCACCTTAGTTGGGGGGACAAAAGACCCACTAGACTGAGCTCGGATTGCTGCAACTTTCTTCACATCCAAAGCCTTCTTCTTCCCAAGATCCATCTCTGAAGCACCATAAGTCAACAAACCGATGAATCAGATACCAATATAGATAAATAAAGTAAGCTGACGAGGGAAGAAAAACTTATGAAGACGAGCTTGGTTGTCCAAATATTTGGTCTTGTCCGTCGGGATTGGCCTACCACAAAAAGCATGAAGGCTGTCAAGTGTGACCAAATTCTTCCAGCTTCTTTTTATGAGAGGGATCGTAAGAATGTGCTAGAGGAAGTCTTCCTGCTCCTCGCTAATCGTTAGGCAAGCTTGAGCTGAATTGTTTACAAACATGTGGGTTAATGTTAAGTAGAAAGACAAACTAACAAACGAAATAAGGACAAATGACCCACCAGACTTATTCAAAATGCCTTGATTATTTTCGTACCCGTCACCTATAATTTCCCATTCGTTAGGTATATAAACCTAGTTTGAACCTTGGACAAAGAAATACCTACTCTTCCAATCATGATTGAAGTCAGGTATATCTGACACTAGCTTCAACATTGCTTTACGAAGAACAAATTTATAGAAACCCTTCAACGCTGCGATTTGTTGGGGTATGTAGCAATATAAGAATTAGTCAAGGGTAAGGCTACAACAACCCCCACCCATTTGACCCTACAATACTTCAGCCCCAAGGAGTATCCTCCATGCGTTTGGGGCAGTTTGACAGACTGATACGCCCAGGCAATCCTCAAGCCAACGATGTAGCTTAATAAGGGGCAGCCTCGATCCTGCAATGAATATAGCTTCATAGAAGCCAATGTCCAGGTTTCTCCTCGTATAACATTTTCCCACCTTCCTCGCCATCCTAATAGGTATGTCATCAGGAATTTGGAAGCGGGGATGGAGTTTGCCAAAAACATCCTTCGATATTTTTGGAACAAAGTCATTCATAAACCAAATACGTGGAAGGATAAACGACCTATAATCTCGGCCCGATGGGCTAGTAGCCTCATCCTCTCCTTCCTCCTCTTCCTTTTCCCCTTCCTCTTCCTGAGAAGAATGGGTTGACGATCCCTTCTCTTGGGAGTTAGTTGGATCCTCTGCCATGGGTTCGTATCCCAATGGGTAGACGTCATCATCGCCGGTAACCAGACGGGCTGGCAACGATTGTTCATTTATCGCTTCACTACCTCTTAACATTCTCACCTACAAGCGACGAATGAATGCTAAGTATCTACTCATATGAGGATGGGACGCTAGGCCGACGATTATTTAAGTTTAAATTGTACAAGCAAAAATGAAGAGTGCAAAAGTGGACTTACTTGATGGTGATTGAAGGCAGAAGAAAAAAGTGACGAATGGTCCTCAAAAGCAATGATCAGGTTAAGAGGCAAAAAATAAAGATAGAGTAGCATGGGGCACAAGAAAGTAAAATTAAACAACAAAAAGGGTTAGAAAGGGCATTGGACTATTTATAGAGTGAAGAGACTCGATTGATCAAAACATCCAATCCAAAGGCGCCATGTGTCACCTAGCATCAGTCAAAGACATTCATACCCCATGAATGGCACGAATCCCAAGATAAGGCAATTAATGATCATAAATGTCTCATTGTACTTCGTAATCCATTAGCCATCTTGATAGACAACAGAGTAGGGGGCAACTGACATGGGTATTTTTGACTTGTAAAAAGTTATCTTTGACCCGTCGGGATGAAAGAGCCTCACTCAAGATTTTTTAGGATGAACTCCTCAACATGCCCATCGACTTCCAGAAGACTCATCGGGTGCCCCATGTTTGGCCATAACGGGCGACTCGCGCACGGGCCCAATGTATGGGTAGTAAGTGAACCCGACAAATGACCATTCATGCGCCTGACGGATGAACTTATGAACCCGTCGATTGAATATGCTAGGTCCCACAAGCCTTTACTTGTTCTCCACTCATAAACCCCTACATGGAAATAACCTGTACACCACGCCCAAAGACTCTACTACACGCTCATATCTTCCCAGTATGGGAAGGAAAGCCCTAGGATCTCAAGGCCTTAACTCCAAAATCTTCTTTACAGGGAAAACCCTTATATTCAAGGGATCTCAATTAGCTCTACACCACTATATAAACCCCAAGCCTTCACTCAGTTAAGGTATGTGAAATTTCCAAACTCTTACACTTTTGAGTTATTGGAGATTTTTCTATTACTGACTTAACTTTCGTAGGGTCTTTGGCCAGCACCCCACTGGTGCTTTCTGTAGGTTTTTTGTTTCTTTGTTCTTTAGGTATTTCAATTGACGCGTGTGTGGACGATTAACTCACTGATGATTTTGTACATTATATATATATATATATATATATATATATATATATATATATATATATATATATATATATATATATATATCTATCTATCTTTTTGAGACACCACAGTCACATATCTTTATTTTTTAAGAAAACCACAGTCACATGTCTAGTTAATGAGGGATTAGGCCTTTTTGGTTTTATACTTTATTCAATGTTTATTGTAATTTTTTTTTATTATATAAGTCATGCATATGAACTATCTTCTTTGAATGAACTTAAAAGCATTTAATTATTTTGATTAATTTAATCACATAATTTATTTATTTATTTGTTATTGCGTGTGTATCATTAATTTTCTCTGTGTGTGTGTGTGTTTTGTTAGTTTTTATTTCAATTGTTGTTAAGCAAATAAACTCAAGCAAAAATAACATATTTTGAACAGTCAATATATTAATTTACAAACTCAACATTTATATGTTGACAAGCTGTTTATGGTGCACAAAACCATTATTTATTTAGGGATTTAAAAAAATTATTTACAAAAGATATATGGTTGCTCAATAATTTGATTAAAATTTAAATACAAAGGAAATAAAAATATTATAGTTAAATATTAATAAATAATAAAAATTAAATAATTTTTAATATAAATTTATATATAAAAAATTCCCCTTATTCTTACTATATAATATGATTTATTTATTATTATTATTTTGGGTTTTGATTTTGGGAAAATACTAAAGGTATAACAAACTTTACTACGAAAAACTTACCAATTAATTTTGTAATGAATGTGACCAACACTTTAAGAAGGTAATAAACGAGTACTTTTTTTTTGAGGAAAAGAAAATGAGTATTTGAATCAACTATGATAGGGATACTATAAATTTTATAGCATGAGGTTTACAAAAATTTATCACCAATCAAAAAAAGTAATTTCAATATGCATTTAATTGGTTGTGGAAGTCTTATATATATATATATATATAAAAGGTTTAATGTCACATGACTCACATCAATTTGTAAATACTATTCTATAAAATTTATAGTATTTCTAGAATTTTTTATTTGAATTACTTTTTTTGATTGGTGACACATCTATTTGTAAAATCTATGTATTTAAATTTGAGAAATGATATGTACACAACATTTTCACAATATTTTAACAATAAATTTTAAATTGCAGGTTGTTATTAGTTGTTATTGTTGGGGCAAAAAAGTAATCTTAGTGTTAGGTTCAAATTTGAATCAATAACAACTAACCACCTATAATTTGTTGTGAAAATATTGTGGATGTAGCACCTCTCTTTAAATTTGTATTATCTCTAGCTTTGCTCAATTTTTTGAGTCCACTTAAAAGTGGAAAAAAAAAAATGTGAAACTGAATTTTTTTTTTAAATATTTGCAAAATACATTATTTGAAAAAAAAAAATTAAAAATTATATTTGGCCCGACATTTGGGGGCCTTCCTCTAGTAGGGCACCCCAGTCAATGGCCTAAGTGGGCTAAGCCTAGGGCAGGTCTTGGAAGCAGAATATGCAACCCAAGTCACCCTCAATGTCACTACTAATCCTATTACTTTAGCAAGACGTGAAACTAGAAGATGATTGCCATGGGAAAAGGTCATTGGGCTGGGCTCATTGTTAAATTTGAAGCATTCTAGGTTTTTTTTATTGGCTTGGGGTGTTCTTATATTCAAAACTAATACGATAGGGCTCATGTTTCATACGAATTTTATAGAACACACACGGAAGCCTTAATCAGATGACAACTATTAAGTGTGCGTTTGACATGACTTAATTTTGTCAATTTATTTTACTATTTAGCTTATTTTTGTTATTATTTATGGGTCCTGTGGGAGTAGAATGGTTAAAACACGCACTTGGGCCTTGGGCTTGACTTGGTGGTGTGAGCTTGTCCGAGAGAGCCTTTGAGGCCCATAAGCCAGCTCTTATTAGAAAAGTTGATGACCTTGTTCGAGGAGAGGCATCTCCTCATCTAAATCAGGTGAGGCTTCTAGGACACGTCATGGTGTTGGGAGAGGGAATCCTGGAAGGTCTGTTGGGTAAAGATATATTTCACAGTTATGAAAGGAGAAGCGTATGAGAAATATCAAGGGAAAAGGCTGCTACCACTGTATTAAAGACCCTGCACCTACCTCTCTGGTCGCATTAATGGGGAAATGATATCTGAACAGTACCAATTAGCCTTACAGTTGTTATTTGGGGACTTCCAGATGGCGGTGAATGGAGGAAAGGATCTGGATCATTGATTTGTGTTACACGTGGAAGGTAGAGGGAAGAGGAAGAGTGATATAAAAGGAAAGAGAGAAGGAAAGAAAGGGGGACTTTTCATTTTGTAAGTTATTATTTAAAGAAAGAAAGGCAATACAAGTTGTCCTCTGCTTACGTCCGAGGAGAATATTTGTTATTCTTATCCATTGATTGTGTGTATAGTGGCAATCTAGCCCTCCATCTATTGTCCAATATCCATAAGACCTAGGTTTCAAGCCCACACTCTACAAATTTTTGTTATATAAGGCTTTTTGGGCCTGAGTCCGTCTAGTGATTGGACCGGGTACAAATTGCCCACCTACAATTGGCGCCGTTTGTGGGGATCTTGTACTTAAGGAATTGTAATACTATGGCAGGCTCATGTTCGCATCACGCAGGGTCTCAGGGATCCCAGCGTGAGGATCATTTCCATCGACTTGAACATGAGAGGGATCGAGAGGGTAGTGTACATACGGTGCACACTGGTGTGAGTAATTCGAGGGACGGAAGCAGAATCCCCCATAAGAACGACGCAAAGGCCATGCAAAGGGAGATCGATCACCTTAGGAAGAAGTTGCGTCGTGCTAGACGGAGACGAACACCATCTCATTCTGATCCTTCCTTGGAGGGCTCCCAAAGCTGTAGTTACAGGCCAAGGTCCAGGACTCCTCCTAGTGATACTTTCTCTTACGAGAAAGACGACCTCCCTGGTCATAGGGATAAGAAGTCGTCCTCCAAGGGCTTAGGAAACGATGCTATGAGCAGGGCGCTGCACCAGATCTCCAAGTCACCTTTCTCGCGAAGGATCGAAAAAGGAAAGCTTCCATGACGGTTCATTCAGCCCACGTTTACCATCTATAATGGCAGAATAGACCCAGTGGAGCACGTGAGCCATTTCAATCAAAGGATGGCGGTGCACTCCAAGAATGAGACTTTGATGTGCAAAGTCTTCCCTTTTAGCTTAGGTCCCGTGGCGATGAGGTGGTTTAATGGCCTGAAGGCGGGGTCCATTGATTCGTTCATGGAGCTCACTAGGGCATTTGGCTCTAGGTTCATTACCTACAGCAGGATTCCTCGGCCCTTGGATTCATTATTATCCATGGCCATGAAGGAGGGAGAGACCTTGAAAACTTATTCAGATAGATATTGGGAGATGTTTAATAAAATCGACGGTGATTTTGATGAAGTGGCGATTAACACTTTTAAAGTGGGACTTCCAACTGATCACGACTTAAGGAAATCCTTAACTAAAAGGCCTGTACGGAGTGTACGTCGGCTTATGGATCGTATTGACGAGTACAAAAGAGTTGAGGAAGATCAACAGCAAGGTAAGGGGAAGGCGAAGGTGAAGGTTATCCCTTAGGAGAGGAGGAATTTCAAGTCGGATAGATATAATAACAACAGGCCAAGAAGAGATTTTGCTAGGCAGTCCGGTTCAGCCACCCCTTAGGTAGTCAATACCGTGTTCCAAGAACTAGTACATCAGTTATTGGAGAAAATCCAGAAGGAACCATACTTCAAATGGCCTAGTAAGATGGCTGGAGATCCTACGAAGTGGAATCAGAATCTCATTTGTCAATATCACCAGGACGTGGGTCATACTACCGAGAACTGTCGGACGCTGTGGAACCATTTGGAGCAGTTGGTTAGTGAGAGTAAGTTGAAATAGTTCTTGTGTCATCCCAACAGACAAGCAAGCTATTTAGCTTCGGGTAACCAAAGGAACAATTCATCCAGGCCCCCCTTGGGAACAATTAATGTCATATTCCCAGCCCTTGGAAGGACTGGCTCATGTCCTACCAGGGTGATGTTTGTGTCATATGTTCTCGCCGAGGAGTCAGGCTCGAAGCCAAAGAGGATTAAAGGGAATATTTCGCCCATTTTGGGTTTCTCGGATGAAGATAAGGTGGGGACCATTCAGCCGCATAACGATGCTCTGGTGGTCACGCTGAGGATAGGGGGCTACGATGTAAGAAGAGTGATGGTTGATCAAGGTAGTGGTGCAGATATTGTGTACCTCGATTTGTTTAAGGGGCTTAATTTAAGGCTAGAAGATCTTACTCATGATTTGCCGTTGATAAGTTTTGAAGGGAAAGCTGTCTTACCAAAATGACAAATTTGTTTGCCTGTGCAATCAGGTCCGAAAACAGTTGATGTAGATTTTATTGTGGTTGACGCTTATTCCCCATATACGGCCATCATGGCAAGGCCTTGTCTGCATGCTTTGGGTGCTGTATCTTCGACGCTGCATGTCAAAGTGAAGTTCCCGTCGGGGGAACAAATCGAAGAAATTCTTGGAAGTCAATCAGTAGCGAGACAATGTATATCGGCTATGATACTGCATCAGGCTGAACCTAGATCCTCGGCCTCGGCTACTGAGGACTTATAGCGATTAACGCCTCTAGATGCGCCCAGTGCGGTGACAGCAGAGGAGGCAACATGTGAAGAGTTGGAAAAATTTCTTATAGGTGACGACCCTGAAAAGTTCTTTCAAGTAGGTGTTCGGTTGCCACATCAGGAAAAGATGGAATTGGTCATGTTTTTAAAAAACAATATCAACATATTTGCCTGGGATCCCTATGAGGCACCTGGGGTTGACCCAAAGTTCATTTGCCATCATTTGAACGTCAATCATGTCATCGTCCCGAGGAGGTAACCACCTCGGCGTTCTTCCAAAGAACATGCCGAGGCTGTCAAGGAAGAGGTGCTCAAACTTAAAAAGGCTGGGGCAATCAAAGAAGTTTTTTATCCCGAATGGTTAGCACACACTGTGGTGGTGAAGAAGAAGAATGGAAAGTGGAGAGTGTGCGTAGATTTCACAGACCTAAACAAGGCTTGTCCCAAGGATTCCTTTCCCATGCCTCGCATAGATCAGTTAGTGGATGCTACAGTTGGACATCCTTGGATGAGTTTTCTGGACGCTTTCCAAGGCTATCACCAAATACCTTTGGCACTGGATGATCAGGAGAAAACAACCTTCATTACCCCTACAGGGAATTACCATTATAAGGTGATGCCCTTTGGTTTGAAAAATGAAGGGGCTACTTATCAAAGGATGATGACCAGGATGTTCGAGTCGCAGTTGGGAAAGACTATTGAAGTACATGTGGATGACATGGTGGAGAAAAGCAAGGTCGTGTCCATGCACGTGAAAGATTTGGATGACACCTTCCAAATGCTCAGGAAGTACAAGTTGCACCTTAACGCCTCTAAATGCTCTTTTGGTGTAGGCTCTAGTAAATTCCTAGGCTATATGGTGACTCATAGAGGAATAGAAGTAAATCCGGCACAAGTTAAGGCAATTGATAGCTTGTAGCCTCCTCGGAATCCAAAGGAAGTTCAAAAGCTAACGGGGATGACTGCCGCTCTCAACAGGTTTATTTCTCGATCTGTTGATAGGTGTAGGCCTTTCTTCCAGTTACTAAATAAGTGGAAGGGATTCGAATGGACCGAGGAGTGCGCCTTAGCTTTTCAACAACTTAAGGAATACCTTTCTCGACCACCCATCATGTCTTGGCCGGAGATGGATGAGATCCTATTTGCTTATATAGCGGTGGCCATTCATGCTGTCAGTTTGGTTCTAATACGTGACGATGATGGTGTGCAAAGACCAGTTTACTATGTGAGCAAATCTTAAATGAAGCTAAAGTGCATTACTTGCCGTTGGAGAAGGCGGTTCTGGCCGTAGTGCATGCTACGCGTAAGCTTCCTTACTACTTTTAGGCCCATACAATTGTTGTTTTGACCCAGCTTCCTCTTAAGTCGGTATTGCGGAGTGCTGATTACTCTGGGAGGGTAGCTAAGTGGGGAACTATCTTGGGGGCTTTTGATATTAAGTATATGCCTCGCACCTCTGTCAAGGACTAGGTCCTTGCTGACTTGGTAGCAGAGTTCGCTGAACCTTCATTAGAAGAAAGTACAAAGGGGTTGCACATGGATGGAAAATCAGTTGGCACGATCTCGTGCAAGGAACTTCTGATGTGGAAGGCATATGTTGACGGAGCAACAAATCAGAGAGGATTTGGTGTGGGGCTAGTTTTGGTATCCCCTAAAAGAATTATTTTTGAGAAATCATTGAGATTGGGGTTCTCGGACACTAATAATGAGGCTGAGTATAAAGCTGTATTGGTTGCGATGGATATGGTTCAGAAAATGGGGGGAAAATTAGTCCAAATGTTCTCGGACTCTCAGTTAGTCATGGGCCAGGTGATAGGGACGTTAGAGGCTCGAGATCCAAGAATGCAAGAATATCTGACCAAGGTTAGATACTTACGATCCAAATTTGATTATTTTGTCATGACGCATATTTCTAGGAGTGGAAACACGCATGCAGATTCATTAGCCATGCTTGCAGCATCCTCGGCTTAAGGTCTGCCTAGGGTCATCCTCGTGGAAGACTTATTGAAGCCTGCTCGGACGTCTGTTGATACCGTCCATATTCATCAAGTTAGGTTCGGACCTAGTTGGATGAACCCCATAATATCCTTTCTTAAGGGCGATGTCCTGCCTGAGGAGAGATCTGAGGCAGATAAAGTTTGTAGAAAGGCGCCCCGATTCTGGTTGTCCGAGGATCAGAAGTTATATAAACGCTCATTTTCTGGGCCATACTTGCTGTGTGTACACCCTAAAGCATCAGAGTCATTGTTGGAGGAATTGCACGAAGGGATTTGTGGAAGCCATACATGAGGAAGGTCTTTAGCTCATAGAGCTTTGCCCTAAGGATATTGGTGGCCTAACATGCAGAGAGAAGCTTAAGATTATGCGAAAAAGTGAGATCAATGCCAGAGATTTGCTCCTAACATCCATCAGCCCGGTGGTGTGCTCAATCCTTTATCTAGTCCATGGCCATATGCTCAATGGGGATTGGATATTGTAGGGCCTTTCCCAAAGGCCGTGGGAAATAAAAGTTGGTTGCTAGTAGGAACTGATTATTTTACTAAGTGGGTTGAAGCTGAGCCTTTGTCAAACATTAGGGACGTAGATGCAAAGAAATTTGTCTGGAAGAACATTGTCACTAGATTTGGGATACCTCACACACTTATTTCAGATAATGGCTTGCAGTTTAATAGCAAAGCTTTCAGAAAATACTGTGGTGACTTGGGTATCACGAATAGATACTCCACTCCAGCTTATCCTCAAGGAAATGGGCAAGCCAAGGCTGTTAATAAAGTCATAGTAAGTGGACTCAAGAAGAGGCTAGATGATGCAAAGGGAAGATGGGTGGAAGAATTGCCACATGTTTTGTGGACATATCGGACTGAAGGAAAAATTCTGGTTTTGCATCTCATGCAAAACCCACAGCGGAAGCGATGAACTAGGATCTATTTCATTCATGATTGATAATGTGAACAATGTAAATTTCAAAATTTAAGAACAAGATAGCGTACCTTGGTGTGGAGAAATTCAAAACAAAGATTAGAAGCACTTGGGAACACTTTTAATCTTCACTCCAATTCCACTTTACGCCCAAGATGTGTGGTCTCTCAATCAGTTTTTCAAAGGGAGAATGAAAGTGTGTCTCACACTCTCTCACACACAGTTTCTTTTTCTTTTCTTAACTCTCCTTATCAAAATTCTGTATGTTTCTCCCTTTATAACTAACTGATTATCTAATTGGGCTGGCCTATTGGGCCTTTCCAATTGGGCTTTAGTGTGTGGCTTGGAGTGGGACCAAAAGGGACCAATAAGACACTAGCTCCAATGGGCCTTGGGCTTTTCCGTCAACTCTTGACAAGTCCAAAGTTACCATTAATTATATTTAATACCACTATATAAATATAATTGCACTCTAGGCCTTATTAATAAATTATATCCCAAGACTTTATTATACACGTAACCCCTTCATAAAATATTCGTAGTAATACAAAGTCATAAACGTAGACTGCCACTTTGTAAATTACTACATCTTATCCTTGAGTACCCAGTTTAATTCTTTAAAGTTATTCATTATATATTTATGAAATCCAATTTCATAAATATATACTTTAGTAACTTCTTACCAAAGTGGTTAGGCCTAACTCTCCGAATAAGCGAAACCATTAAACTTATCTCAAGGGAATATTTTATATCTCCATCAAGAGACTATGAATTCCATCTTGAGAATATATGTTCCATCAACACTAAATGTGGGCGCCCAACATACCGAGGTTTCGACCGTTATTTCGCATCTCACCCCCGATATATCAAAGCAACCTACACTTCATGATTAGGTCCATTATTCTCTCGGGATTAAGAGTTCATGCAAATAGAAGTCGTGAGATTTATTATTCATTTGACGATCGTTAGAAGAATAATAAATCTCACAAATTCCTCGTTCAATATGTTTTAACTCTTAAAACATATCAACATATCAACTAGAAGCTTCCACTTCCATGATCAAGACAAATCATCTTAGTTGACACGTTATAGTCTTCGCAGATGAAATGCCCAATTTCATCACCGACTACGAACTATTAATTACGAGTTTACAAAGAACTTGTGATTTACATCTTCTGTGACTTTTCACATAAATCACATACAATGCATCTCATGGACTATATGATAATGTCCCATATTCACGTAACCACTATTTTAGATAATAATAAAATAACTTTATCAAACACAATATTAAGTCAAACATCATGTCATACATAATGTCATACATAATATCATACATAGCATCATACAATAGGATTTAAGGGCACTAATCCTAACAATCTCCCACTTGCCCTAAAGACTATTGTGCACTAATCTAACTCCCATTCCCTCCAAATGTGACTCGAAAGTCCTTTGAGGTAAGGCTTTGGTAAAAGGATCTGCTAGATTATTTGCACTTTCAATCTTTGCTACCACAACATCTCCACGAGCAACAATATCTCGAATGATGTGATACTTCCTCTCAATGTGCTTTCCTTTCTTGTGATTTCTTGGATCTTTGGATTGTGCAACCGCTCCACTATTGTCACAAAACAATGTGATGGGAACTTGCTCCATTCTCACAACACCAAGATCAGAAAGGAATTTCTTGAGCCAAACATCCTCCTTTGCTTCACAAGCAAGCAACGTACTCGGCTTCCATGGTGGAGTCCGCAATACAAGATTGCTTAACGCTCCTCTAACTTATGGCTCCACCTCCCAAGGTGAAAACACATCCCGAAGTGGATTTTAAATCTAGATCCGACCGAAAGTCCGAATCTGTATAGCCAATGGGAATCAAATCCTCACTATGGTAAACAAGCATATAATCTCTCGTTCTCCTAAGATACTTGAGAATATGTTTTACAGCTTGCCAATGTTTTGGTCCTGGATTTGATTGATATCGGCTGACCATGCCAACTGAATAACAAATATCTTGTCTAGTACAAAGCATGGCATACATGAGACTTCCCACTGCAGAAGCATAGGGAACTTGTCTCATCATATTTTCTTCCTCTTGAGTCTTAGGCCTTTGGTCATCAGACAGAGGAACTCCATGTCTAAAAGGAAGCAATCCTTTCTTGGAGTTTTGCATGCTAAACCGTTCTAGAACCTTATCTATATATCCAGCTTGTGATAAGCCTAACATCTTATTCTTGCGATCTCGCCAAAGCTTGATCCCTAGAATAAAGTTAGCCTCACCTAAGTCCTTCATATCAAATTGACTTGACAACCAAATTTTAACCATGACATTACCCCTACATCATTCCCAATGAGTAGAATATCATCAACATAAAGCACTAGGAACATTACTACTTTGTCTCGATGCCTTTTGTACGCACATGGTTCATCAAGATTTTGTTCAAAACCAAATGACTTGATTGCTTGATCAAATCTGATGTTCCATGACCTAGATGCTTGTTTAAGTCCATAAATGGACCTATTCAACTTGCATACCATATGCTCTTGATTCTTTGCTATGAAACCTTCTAGTTGCAACATGTATATTTCTTCTTCAAGATTGCCATTAAGAAATGCAGTCTTGACATCCATTTGCCAAATCTCATAATCATAATGAGCAGCAATGGATAAGAGAATTCTGATAGATTTAAGCATGGCTACTAGCGAAAAAGTTTCATCATAATCAATACCTTCTTTTTGTGTATACCCTTTCGCCACTAGTCTTGCTTTAAAGGTTTCAACCTTTCCATCTATCCCTCTCTTTCTCTTGTAAACCCATTTGCAACCAACAGGTTTAATGCCGTCAGACGCCTTTACAAGATCCCATACATGATTGGAATCCATAGAATCCAATTCAGATTTCATAGCTTGGACCCAATGATGTGCATCTATATCATTTATTGCTTCATCATAAGTATAAGGATCCGATTCAGCCTCTTCTGAGATAGCCTCATAAGTTTCTCCCAAACCTATGAATCTTATAGGAGGCCGAACAATTCTCCCACTACGACGAGGCACTTGTGTACTAGACATCTCATGAGTAGTATCTTGTGGTGTATCTAATACAAACACATCATCCCTAGTTTCATCCATTGGTTGTTCAACTACAGGTTCATTCATTTCAGCCAAGACAACTCTACTTCTCGGAGTAAAATTATTCATATAGTCATTTTCCAAGAATTTGGCATTTGTGCTAACAAACACTTTATTATCCTTATGACTATAGAATAAACCTCCAACTGTTCCTTTTGGATACCCTACAAAAAATACCACTTCGTTTTGAAGCCGTAACTTGTCGACTTTCCTTTCAACACATGTGCTTTGGACAACCCCAAATGTGGAGATGTCTCATACTAGGCTTACGCCCATTCCACAACTCTAAGTGTTTTAGGAATAGACTTCGAAGGTACTAAATTCGGAAGATACATTGCGCATTTAAGGCATATCCCCAAAAAGAAATTGGTAGAGTCGAATAACTCAACATGGACCTAACCATATCTAAAAGAGTCCTATTCCTTCTTTCGCTACACCCTTTTGTTGTGGAGTTTCGTGTGCAAATCAATTAGGATATAATCCCATTTTCGATTCAAGTAATCCTTAAAATTACCAAGAAGGTATTCGCCACCTCGATCGTATCGAATGGCCTTTATGTGTTTACCTAATTGATTCTCAACTTCAGTTCTAAACTCTTTGAACTTTTCAAAGGCTTCGGACTTCCGTTTCATTAGGTACACATAACCAAATCTAGAGTAATTATCGGTGAAAGTAATGAAATACTCATAGCCACCTCTTGCTTGGATTGACATAGGACCACATACATCCGAATGTACTAGTTCTAGCAAATCTTGGGCTCTTCTACCCTTTGCATTAAAGGTCGTTTGGTCATCTTTCCTTCCAAACAAGATTCGCAACCGGAAAACCATCAAAGTCCATGGGCTGTAAAAGTCCATCTTTGATTAGTCTTTGAATCCTACTTGAATTGATATGACCTAAACGCAAGTGCCATAGATATGCATCACTAGTAGAAGGAAACTTTCTCTTTAATGATTTCACATAAGAGTTACTATCTAATTCAGAATTGTATAATTCATGCTTATCAGGAGTTAAAATATAAAGACCATCCACAATATTGCCGTAATCGTATAAACATTTTATCCTTCTTTATTACAACATTGTCTTTCAGGATAATACAATATCCATGTTTACCTAAGTAAGTTGCAGAAATTAAATTCCTACGAACATTAGGTACATACAAACAGTCTTCCAATATTAAAACTCTAGACTTAAAACACAAATTAAACACTCCAACAGCTTCAACCGGAATCTTGCTCCCATCAGCCAAAGTAGGAAATAGTTCTCCCTCATTCAACTTTCTGGTCTCCTGGAACCCCTTTATTCTTGGCAGCCTTAAATGTTGGACAATTCCTCTTCCAATGTCCTTTCTCACCACAATGGAAACACTTTCCTTTGATTTTCTTTCCTTTGTTGGCAACCCCTAAGGCAATTTGTTTACCATCTTTTTTAGTGAAGTCCTTCTTCTTCTTCTTCTTCTTCTTCTTCTTACCCTTGCCTTTCGACTTAGGTTGAGAAGTAGAAGCTTCACCCACATTGGCTTCAACACTAGAAGTACCAAGGATGCCTTCCGCCGCCACTAACTCATTCATTAATTCAGACAAAGAATAAATCTTTTTATTCATATTATAATTGAGTCTGAATTCCTTGAATGATTCTGGTAGTGACTGGAGTATCATATCCACTTGGGATTCTCCATCAATGTCGGCACCTAAAACTTCTAATGTGTTCAGATTAGCAATCATCCTAAGACAATGCTCCCTCACTGAACTTCCTGCAGCCATTTTGGTATTATAAATTTGCCTCATGGTTTCTTGCCTTGCGCGTAACGACCACGCTCACCAAACATCTCCTTCGAGACTATGCATTATGTCCGAAGCAAGTTCTACATCCTGCATTTGATGCTGTAGAACATTTGAGATAGATGCTAGGATGTAGCACTTGGCCATCTCATTAGATTTCTGCCAACGATCATATCGCTGTTTTTCCTCAAGAGGAGCATCTAATGAAGGAAATTTAGGACATGATTGAGTAAGCACATACTTGTGCTCTTCAGCAGTAAGAACAATGTCCAAATTTCTTTTCCGACCAACATAGTTGGATCGGTCGGTTTGTTTTGGTTAAGAATAGAAACAAGTGGGCTAAATGATGCCATGATAAAATCTGAAAATAATAAACATGAATATAATAAGTAAACTAGACATTATCAATTTAGCATATAAGTATATAATATGGAACCTTAATAAAACCATAAAATAATATATTCAACGACAACCTAATCTCATATTCAATATCCCTCAGCATAGAGTGAACATAAAATACTATGATTGATTGAGAACTATTCTCATTATTAGTGCTATCATGACAACTCTTATCAAACACTAATAATATGCCGTTTTACATTTAGCCTCTAAGTAATAATAGTAAGAACTCAGCATAGAGGATACTAAAATACTTAGTCTAGTGTATACCATTGTCTAGAATCATGTGTAACCACATCTCATCCCTTTAACAGGCTTATTTTGTAGTACCATGATAAAACACCCTCCGCATGGAATGCAAAGCTCGAAGCTAAGACAAGGTGTTTATCAAACCACTATAAACCAAGAAATTCAATCTTGTAGGACCATGAAATAAATACTCTCGCAACGTGGAATGCTAAGCTCGAGGCAAAGACAAAGTATATATTTCACACTACTAGCGAAACCAACTTGATAGGGCCAGTGAGATCCAACCTCAATCTCTCCCACTAGATATTTTAAAATAAAGGTTTTTAAGATCAAGAATGATAATAATGCTAGACACGTGAAAAAAAAAATATAATCCTAATCTAATTAGGAATAAATTTTATTAAACTAGCATTAACGTATATAAATATATATATATATAACGTAATAAAAATCTTTATTATATATAAAAATCTATATTATATTATATATAATATAATATACAAATTAATATATATAATATATAATTATTACATTGTATTATATATATACATATTTATTGGACATCAAGACAACGTCCAACAAGACAATTGTCATGGAATTGTCTTATTATTTATCATGGTGGGCCATCAAGGAATTGTATTTTAAGACAATCCATGAAGTTAAGTTTTGTCTCATGCAAAGAACAACTTTATATGTAAAAGTTCATGCATGAACCGTGGGCCATCAAGGAATGGATCCCTTATATGATTAATATATAATATTCGGCCATTACCTTTTCTAAGGTATTCAAAATGACCAAGCCATGTGTGAAGTCAACCCGTGCAACAAATTCAAACAATGCAAATTGAATTCAAAGTCGGGTCCAACAACTGAAGCAGTTTTCCTTTTTCAAGCGGTTACTTCATCAATTAATAACTACCATAAGGCATGCAATCCGTACATCAACTATGAAATAACAATCAATGCATCAACACTCAATTGTATTCATATCCAAGCACTTTTCTACAAGACATGGCTTCACACAAAAACAATATATCCTTGTGAAGAAACGGATATGTATATACAAGTGATGCAATTCTCTTCATTATATTCATATGATGCAGAAAATTAAAAACACAAAGACAATGACGGTTTTTTAAATTCTAAAATTTAATCACATATTATACAATCATGATATGAAAACACTGAGCCCGATACCAAATTGAAGGAAAAAATTTGGTTTTGCATCTCACGCAAAACCCACAATAAGCCGACGAACTGTGATCTATTTCATTACGTGATTGATAATGCGCACAATGTAAATTTGGAATTTAAGAAACAGATAACAGTACCTTGGTGTGGAGAAATTCAAAACAAAGATTACAAGACTTTGGGAACACTTTTAATCTTCACTCCAATTCCACTTTACGCCCAAGATGTGTGGTCTCTCAATCAGGTTTTTCAAAGGGAGAATGAAAGTGTGTCTCACACTCTCTCACACACAGTTTCTTTTTCTTTTCTTAACTCTCCTTATCAAAATTCTGTATGTTTCTCCCTTTATAACTAACTGATTATCTAATTGGGCTGGCCTATTGGGCCTTTCCAATTAGGCTTTAGTGTGTGGCTTGGAGTGGGACCAAAAGGGACCAATAAGACACTAGCTCCAATGGGCCTTGGGCTTTTCCGTCAACTCTTGACAAGTCCAAAGTTACCATTAATTATATTTAATACCACTATATAAATATAATTGCACTCTAGGCCTTATTAATAAATTATATCCCAAGACTTTATTATACACGTAACCCCTTCATAAAATATTCGTAGTAATACAAAGTCATAAACGTAGACTGCCACTTTGTAAATTACTAGATCTTATCCTTGAGTACCCAGTTTAATTCTTTAAAGTTATTCATTATATATATATGAAATCCAATTTCATAAATATATACTTTAGTAATTTCTTACTAAAGTGGTTAGGCCTAACTCTCTAAATAACTGAAACCATTAAACTTATCTCAAGGGAATATTTTATATCTCCATCAAGAGACTATGAATTCCATCTTGAGAATATATGTTCCATCAACACTAAATGTGGCTGCCCAACATACGGGTTTTTCGATCGTTATTTCGCATCTCACTCCCGATATATCAAAGCAACCTACACTTCATGATTAGGTCCATTATTCTCTCAGGATTAAGAGTTCATGCAAATAGAAGTCGTGAGATTTATTATTCATTTGACGATCGTTGGAAGAATAATAAATCTCACAAATGATCTTTGTTCAATATGTTTTAACTCTTAAAACATATCAACATATCAACTAGAAGCTTCCACTTCCATGATCAAGACAAATCATCTTAGTTGACACGTTATAGTCTTCGCAGATGAAATGCCCAATTTCATCACCGACTACGAACTATTAATTCTGAGTTTACAAAGAACTTGTGATTTACATCTTCTGTGACTTTTCACATAAATCACATACAATGCATCTCATGGACTATATGATAATGTCCCATATTCACGTAATCACTATTTTAGATAATAATAAAATAACTTTATCAAACACAATATTAAGTCAAACATCATGTCATACATAATGTCATACATAATATCATACATAGCATCATACAATAGGATTTAAGGGCACTAATCCTAACACGGACTACACCACGAAGGTCCATAGGAGAAACACCATTCTCCATGACTTATGGGGCCGAGGCCGTGATCCCTTTGGAAACTGGGTTTCTGACGTTAAGGACAAGCTCTTTCAGCTCAGTCAGCTCAGATAATAACAATGGCTTATTGGAGAAAAGCTTGGACCTAGTTGAGGAACGAAGGGAGAATGCAATGGTTCAACTAGCTTATTTTCAGCATAAGCTCAAACTGGGGTATGATGCTCATGTGAAGTTAAGGTCACTTGCACTTGGAGACTTAGTATTGAGGAAGGTCTTGGGTAATGCCAAGAACCCAGCATGGGGAAAGCTGGGACCTACCTAGGAGGGACCATATCGAATCATTTCTGTCGGAGGCATATGGGCATATCGTCTAGCAGACTTAGATGAGAAAGTTGTACAACATCCATGGAATGTAAATAACCTGCGAAGGTATTACTATTAATGAATGGCACTTCTGCCGTTTTTGTTCTATTATCCTTGTGTTGTGTTTCAATTCATTATTACCATTCATTCTTATAAGTATCAAACAGAAACTTGGTTATGCATGGCTCCTCGGACCATATACCTCGTGGAAATTGATATCTTATTAAGTGTTAAACAAAACCTTAGTTATGTCGGGTCCTCAGACCTTCTACTTTGGGGAAATTAACATTACTGTTCATTCTTATAAGTATCAAATAGAGACTTGGTCATGCATGGCTCCTCGGACCACATACCTCGTGAAAATTGATATTTTATTAAGTGTTAAACAGAACCTTAGTTATGTCGGGTCCTCGGAGCTTCTACTTTGGGGAAATTAACATTACCGTTCATTCCTATAAGTATGAAATAGAAACTTGGTCATGCATGGCTCCTCGGACCACATACCTCGTGAAAATTGATATCTTGTTAAGTGTTAAACAGAACCTTGGTTACGTCTGGTTCTCGGACCATCTACCTTGGGAAAATTAACATTGCACTTTATTTTTCTAGATATCTGACAGAGATTTGGATAAGCCTTGATTCTTGGGCCATACACCATGGTAAGTTTACTGGTTTGCTTTATGTCCAAGTTAAACATCAAATCAAGCCTTAGACTGTTTTTCTCCTGTCTTGAGTTTAGATATATCCATACATATTCAACTGTATCCTGCTGCACTTTAGATGTTGCAGTTTTAATACGTAGTGTATTTGTTGATAATTTAAGTTGATGAAGTTAGCATAGTTTTCATTTTAGATTATTAATACTGGCTGAGACATTAATAAGATTTCTTTGTATGACGGGGTATTAAGTCAATTGTGCTACGCATATAATTTACACTAAGGTAAAAGAGGTAAATATTTCAGTAAAGGAGATTGGCAGTGAACTAAAGAGCAATCTTTTGAATTTGTCATTAATTCTGTCAGTAGGTACATTGGAAATGAAATTCTAACAAGGATCAAAATAAAAGTTCTAAAACAAAAAAGAAATTACATAAAAGAAAAAGTCCTAAATGGCCTATGCCTAGAGTTTTGTGGGAGGATCCTGTCTGGACTTGTTGGCAACTTCTTCTGTTTTGACCTCCTCCTCTGTTTGCTTAAGCTTTGCTTTGAACGAGGTTTGGACTTGTTTTCCTTTATCCTTTGCCACTGGTGGAGGAACATTTGGCTTGGCATGCTCGCTTATGCGCTTCCCGGCCCCATCACCTTATTCCTTCTCTTTATCAGAACCGGTAAGTTCTTTAGGAGATGGAAGAGGTTCTTGAATTGGAGATGGCTGTGCCGAAGGCACTGCCTCGGAGGTAGTTGAAGGGGGAGGAAGGTCTTCAATCACTCGGATATCCTGTGGAATCCCAATGTTCTCGGACTTCCTCAACTCAGAATCAGTTGGAAATCCTGCCACGTTTAAGGCTTTTGCCCAAACCTGTTAACAATACTCCCTACATAATTCTACTATCTCCTCGGTCAGACGGGTTTCCGTTGCCTCAACCCCTTCATTGTAAGCAGCCTTCTTGGCAGCCTCCATGGTTTCCTTGAGAGTACGAGCCTCTTCCTTGGCTTGAGCAAGCTCCTTTTTTAAGTCAGAGTTTTCTTGCTGAGCTTTGGATAAGTCCTTGTCTTTCTGGCGCAGGAGTTTACGTTGCCCCTCCACTTGAGCCTTGGTGGTTTTAAGGCTGGCCTCGGCATCGTTTCTTTCTCTCTTCTCGTCTGCTAATTTTTTGGTTAGGTCCTCGTTGTCCACCACAGCACGACCTAAAGCCTTCTCGGTCTCGACCCTAATTTGGAGCTCAGCCACAGCCTGCTTCCGAGAGTGCTCTACCCACTTCTCAGCGACAAAAACCTCTTGAATGACCTGTGTTAATAGTTAAATAGGCACATTATGGTAGAAACAACATAAGAAGCATGTATGAAAGACTTTACGCAGAGAGATAATAAAAACAACAAGGTAGAAGTAATTGGAGGACACTTACCAAAGCCAAGTCCCTTTTAAGGGTGAGGAAGAGGTGTGGCTGACTCATCTTCTCCAAAGCCTTCATGTCCTTTGGTAGAAGAATAGGCTGCTCCAGAGTGTTAGCCAGATGGTGGGCATGTCCTTGCTGGAACGCCCTGATGCTAGAGTGGCTAGGAATTGGAGCCCCATCTAATTCTAGTGTAGGGGACCAATTGGCCTGCGTACGGCGCACCTCGGCCTAGTCATGACTTTCCCCACTCTCCACTGAAGGGGCGCGTGTTCTGCCCTTAGCAACTTTTTGTTGTGGTTGTTGCTTCAACTTCTTCTATTTTGCCATTTCTGCCTCCTCGGCCTCGTTTTTCCTTTTCTTTTTGGGGTTGAGGGCAGGAATCTTTGGGTCGAAAAGAGGAGGAGGTGGTGGCAACTTGGGAGGGGGTTGAGATTTAGTTGTATCCTTTTTGGCAGCTTGTGTACCCCTCCTAGACATCAGTGATCTTAAGCTAGCCATATCTTCTTCCCCAGAGCTGGTCTCAACCTGCGCAATCACCAAGCCCTTTACACCAGAATTCTCGGAAGATTCGTTTTCTTCGTCTAAGATAGTGGCAATGTGGCTCTCTATGGGTCTCTCAGCCTCCTCAAGTCGGAATTGATCTATTTCTTCTTCGAGTGATTGTTGCAAAGAAGTTGACTCTTCTTGGATGGCTGTTATTTGAGAATGTGCCGAAAGAGGAACCGCTGTGATTGGGCGTGCGTAGAGGATAACCACGGGATCGTCCGGTAATTCGTGTGTATTAAGAAAGCCTGGTCTCGCAATGTTTATCCTCCTGTGTCTCTTGTCACCCGCAATGATCGCGTTGCCGATGTCTTGGAAGTCCTCTGACAAAGGATCGTATCCCAGTATAAGGTGGGCTGCCCTCACTTGCAGGTCTTCGGTCATGAACACCTTGGATCGTAGAACGCGATTGAGGTCCGCGACACTGCAATGGCTTAGACGGGGTCGTATGTGTTGTTTGTCTGCAAAAATATCTGAGAATACAAGCATGGTTAGATCAGCAAAGAATATCAAATAAAGAAGTAATAACAGGCTATGTAACTAGAAATGATAAAGTTAATAGAATCAAAGTCACAGGTTAGGGAATCTAACTCCTATGGAGTCACACTTGGGTCTCCCCATTCAACTGGGTAATGAGGACCGTTGTACCACAGTCCAGAAGCAATAAGGTAGTCGTCCTTCATGCCTTTATTGGATTTGGGAAGGCAAGATATGAGCCTCACAACGCTAGACCTAGATTTGAGGTAATATCCTACATCTTTAAGTTTATGACACTCGTACATATAGATAACGTCGTGCCATGTGAGATTCAGACCCATCTGCTCATTTAGAGCATCGACACAACCTAAAACTCTAAACACGTTGGGTGTGCATTGATCTGAGCACAGTCCATGGTTATGGAGGTATTCACTAGTTACGTTTTTCATGGGAAGTGTCATTCCACCCTTCAAAAAGGTGATGATGGGGATGACAACCTCTCCTTCTTTCCTATCGTTGGCTATGGCTTCAGGGGAACAATATCTCAAACTTACATCTTGGGGAATACGTTATTTGGCCCTAAAACCCTCCATACCGACATTAGTATCTACCAGACACTTGAATCTACCCATTTGGTGAAGGAAAGAGTGAAAATTTAGTGAGGGGAAGGATATAATTAATGGCTGAGGACAATGGTCGAGGAGAAATGAGTTAAAATAATTGAGAACTTACGGTAAAGAGGTAGATACTTCTTTGCGAGCTTCTTGAGAGGAAAGAGGTTAGGAAATTTTGAGATTTGATTGATTTCTGAAGTGAGAGGTTGAATGGGAGTTATCCCGCCCAAATTTGAGAAAGAATCCGGGCCGTTAGACGCGCATCTCACCGTTGAACGTGGAGGACAAGGTGTAACTTACAGCCATTAATGCGGGTGTTACGAATTTCGAAGCATCAGAAGCAGTTTAAAAGAAGTGAAGTGACTCTTTCACGCATGGCGGTTCGCGAAGCATGTGGAGATTGGTGTTGGTTCAAAACTCCAATTTTCTCTTCGGATAGGGAGAAAAATGGAGTTTTGAGGGGCTATTGTGGGAGTAGAATGGTTAAAACACGCATTTGGGTATTGGGCCTGACTTGGTGGTGTGAGCTTATTCGAGCAGAGCCTTTAAGGCCCACAAGGCAGCTCTTACTAGAAAAGTTGATGAGCTTGTCCGAGGAGGGGCATCTCCTCGGCTAAATCAGGTGAGGCTCTTAGGACACGTCATGGTGTTGGGGGAGGGAATCTTGGAAGGTCTGTTGGGTAAAGATATGTTTCACAGTTATGAAAAGGAGGAGCGTATGAGAAATATCAAGGGAAAAGGCTGCTACCACCGCATTAAAGACCTTGCACTTACCTCTCTGGTCGCATTAATGAGGAAATGACATCTGAATAGTACCAATTAGCCTTACAGTTGTTATTTGAGGACTTCTAGAGGGCGGTGAATGGAGGAAAGGATCTGGATCATTGATTTGTATTACACGTGGAAGGTAGAGGGAAGAGGAAGAGTGATATAAAAGGAAAGAGAGAAGGAAAGAAAGGGGGACTTTTCATTTTGTAAGTTATTATTTAAAGAAAGAAAGGCAATACCAGCTGTCCTCGGCTTACGTCCGAGGAGAATATTTGTTATTCTTATCCATTGATTGTGTGTATAATGGCAATCTAGCCCTCCATCTGTTGTCCAATATCCATAAGACCTAGGTTTCAAGCCTACACTCTACAAATTTTTATTGTGTAAGGCTTTTTGGGCCTGAGTCCGTCTAGTGATTGGATCGGGTACAAATTGCCCACCTACAGGTCCTACTGCACTTTTTAATACTATTCATTAGTTTCATTGAATTATTTCAACTAATTTTTACATTTATCTATAATACTTTCAGTAAAATATTTGTAGTTTCAGTAAAATAAACAGATGGTAAAATTATTCTAAAACTATTTACGAAAGAGATAATAGAGCGGTAAATGTTGGGGAGTTCTTTGACAACGGCAGCCAGTGACGTAATAAATTTGGATTGATTTTTGGCTTCAACAATGGTTTGGTTCGAATAGAACAATCCCACAAAGACGGGATTGTGGGTAAAATTTCATGATTCTTATTCTGATCCTATAATTTGATCTAGAAGATCCTCTTATCCATTGTATGTAATATCTCAAATTTTTAACAACCGTATTCCCTTATTAGAAACACTTTTTAACCTCCAAAAAAGTCAATACCCATTCGGCACTTAAAATAACAAACACAAGTGGAAATTTGATTAGTAAGGTAACAAACACAAGTAAATACCCATTGTTTCAGTATTAAAGAATTTTTGGAGAATGGTTCATTTTCCATAGAGTACTTTCTAAAAAATTATCTAATTTTCCAGTGTTTAGTAACAACTTTGAAAATAAATTTGAGAATGTTTTATGGTGTTTGGTATGCAATTTAAAAAAAAATATATTTATTGCATAATTTAAAACTTGTGTATTATGTAAACCAACTAATGTAATCAATATAAAAAAAAAAAAAACCAAGAATAAATTTGGTTTTCATACTAAAATTTTGACAATAGACACAATCAAAATTAGTTGTCAAATATACATGATTTTTACCATTCATCTTGCTCATATATATGGATAGTAACGTACGTACATACATACATATATATCTCAACCATTTGTCTAAATATATAAAATTGACAAGGAAATACATTTTCAATAAGTACAAATAACAATAATTTTTAATTGTCTACTCTTTTTGCTGGCACACTATTTGTCTACTATAGTCAACCACAAGTCTTCAATATTACTCTATCATCACTGCATAGTATTTACATAATGTATTTGCCAACAAATGCAATTCTCCTAAATAATTATCATTCATTAAATAACAATATTATTAATTAATCGTAAAGATTGTCTTATGTAAAAGCAATTTAGAGCCATATAGGCACTATGTTTAAAATTTTTGTCTTTTAATTCATTCATTCTTTCTTGTTCTTATTTTTATTTTTATTTTTTTTTGCACTTTTATGTACAAAAAAGAAGTAATTTTTGCCTGAAATCTATCAAACTGAAAATTTCTTAGAGAAAAATGAAAATCAAGCTTGAAATTCAAAACAAAGAATTGAGATTTTGGAAGAGATGAATGAAATAATTACTGTTACAAATCTGTTGATAATAGCTTAATTTTGCATATTTATATCATTATTAGAAAAACATTATCATACTTATTTTGAGTTAATTCATGCATTTTATAGTTGATTTTGGAATAATCCTAAATAATCAATTTTGTGCTTAATTGAATTTTAATGCGTGAATTTATCTTTTGTAGGGTAATGAAATTGAATAAATAGATTTGTGCAAAAAAGAAAGCTAATGGACTTTAATTTTTCAAGGGTCATGATGAAGTCAAAGAAGGCCAAACCAATTAAATTCAAGTCCAATTGGAGCAAGAAATCAAAGGAAATTTGCACCTAATCTAAGTCCAATTTGGATTAGGATTCCAGCTTGCACACCAATTAGTATTTGGATTTTCTCCAAATGGGAATTCAACTTGTAATAGGATTTCTTGACCTATTTAAAGGCTCTTTAGGGCCAAATTCAGGGGGGAGCTGCTGTAAAATATAATTTAGGTTTTCTTAAAGTTTCTTTACAGTTTTTAGAGTTCTATTTGTGTTATGGCTTGCTAGAAGTATTGCTAGGGTAAGGGGTGAAACCCAACCGTTTATTGGTATGTTCTTAACAATTATTTATTGGTTTTAATGTTTATATTTTTATGTTTTTGATTGTTTTACTTATCTAGAAAAGTGTTTAGTTTTGTATAATCCTTTGATTTATCGTAGACTCCGGGCACGTTGAATGCTTAGTATTCCCTGCAAACTAATTCACTAGTTTTGTTTTGCCTAAAATCAATCATTTGCCTGAAACTATCTTAGACAATTAATTTTTTGAGTTTTTATTGTTAAATCATCCGACTAAGATCATCCTTCGTATGAATTTTAGTTGAGTTATTAAATAAATATTGTGAAGACTACTAATAGATGTGTTGTGTGTGGATCCCTAAACCTTAGCGCCTTAATATATTGTTATTTTCTCTCAATTTAAATTACCTTTACTAAACTATCAAAAATCTCTTCAATTAAACTTATTATTTTAGTTTTATTCTCTTGTGGTTTGCTAATTAATTCCCTTTTCCCTGTGAATTCGACCTCGGACTTTCCGAGTTATTACTTCATGACAATCCTGCACTTGGGAGCATTATTAAGCTGCAGCAAGTTTTTGGCGCCGTTGCCAGGGAATTAGGCTATTAGAGAAGTGTTCCACTTTGTTTGGAGAGGTTTTCGGCATTAAATTTCTTCACATATTTGGTAATATCTCTCTAACTTTTTTTCTTTTTAAAGTAGTTTAGCTTTCTTTTAGAGTTTTTCTTTTATTTTTACTTCTCTTTATTGTTAAAGGTTTTTGTTTTATTTTATTTTATTTTTATTTTTTCTTTCTTGGTTTAATATTGCATGCGTGTTTGGTGTCGTGATAGTGATAATCGCTTGGTTAGAATTGAGTCTAATAATTGTTTTTGGAAATTTATCTGATTCTTTCACACATTCTGATACACTTGATATCATGGCGGACTTAGAGAGTAATCATGGTGATGAGAATAATTTAAATAATGAAAACTTCCATGCTCACCAACCCATTAGAATTCTCAGGGATTATTTGCAACCTACTAGGAGTAGTGCACCATCATGCATCATTTTTCCAACTAATGCAAATAATTTTAATTTTAAGCCCGGTATGATTTCATTACTTCCTAAAATTCATGGATTAGATTATGAAAATCCTTACCTACTTTAAGGAATTTGAGGAGGTATGTTCTATCTTCCATGACCAATCATGTAATGAAGAGACCATTAGGTTGAAATTGTTCCCTTTTTCTCTTAAAGACAAGGCAAAAACTTGGTTTAATACTTTGAGACCTATGTCAATTGGTACTTGGCATGAGATGCAAACTAAGTTTTTAAAGAAATTTTTTCCAATTCATAGGACTAATGCACTTGAAAGACAAATAATGAATTTTTCACAAAAAAGATAATGAGACATTTTATCAATGTTGAGAAAGATTTAAAGATTTGCTTAATGCTTGTCCACCTCATGGCTATGAAACTTGGCGTATAATTAGTTCTTTCTATGAAAGTTTAACTCCAAAGATGCGCAAATTTGTAGAGATGATGTGTAATGGAGAGTTTTTGAATAAAGATCCTGATGAGGCTTTTGATTATTTTGATCTCTTAGCTGAGAATGCCCAATCTTGGAATACCACTGATACCTCAGATTGGTCTAGAGCATCCACCAACCCCTCTGGGGGTGGTAAGTACCAACTTAGGGATGATGATGACCTTAGTGCTAGGGTGGCTAGTCTAACTAGGAAGCTTGAAGCCATGGAATTAAGAAAGGTCAATGGAATCAATATTGTGCCTAAAATTGATGAAGTTTGTAGAATTTTTTAGACCATGGAACACCCTACCAATGAATGCCCTACAATTCCAGTTTTTAAAAAGGTGTTGCATAATGAAGCAAATGCTATGAACATGGTGAAAAAATCATACCCTTCCCCTTATTCAGTGACATACAAGTCAGGGTGGAGGAATCACCTAAATTTTAGTTGGAGGAATGATAATGTGGTTGCACCTCCTACACATGGTTCTTCAAATTTTATTCCCTGTAATCCCCCTCCAAAGAAAAGTCTTGAGGACACTTTGCAACAATTCATGCAGAGTGAATCCACCATTAATAATCAGACCTCACAAGCCATAAATGACATTAGGAGCACTCTCACTAAATTAACCACATTCATGAGCACAATAGAAAATGGTAAGTTTCCATCTCAACCACAACCAAACCCCCAAGGTCAATTTTGTGTTGATGATTGTAGTTCCTCTGAAAATAAAGTGAGTCAAGTTAAATTTGTAACTACTCTTTGTTGTGGAAAAGTCATTGAAAAAGATATTCCTAAAAGCAATACACATGATGAGTCTTCCAAATAAAGAGTAGTGATGAAGTCCTTGAGCCTAAATCTAATGAAATTGAAAGATGTCCTATCCCTGCTCCTTTTTCCTAAAGGTTGATTTCCGCTTAAAAAGTGAATCAAAATTTTGAAATCCCTGAAGTGCTTAAGCAAGTTAAAGTGAACATTCCTCTTTTGGATGCCATAAAGCAAATTCTATCATATGCTAAATTTTTGAAAGATTTCTGTACTGTTAAGCGTAAGCTTAATATACATAAGAAGGCAAAATTGACTAAACCAGTTAGTGCAATCATTCAAAACAATAGACCTCCAAAGTTTAAAGATCCTGGTTGTCCCACTATTTCATGTGTGATTGGTAATTCAAAAATAGAGAAAGCTTTGCTTGATCTTGGGGCAAGTGTGAATCTTTTGCCATATTCAATATATGAGCAATTAGGTCTAGGCGAGTTAAAACCCACTTCCATAATTTTACAACTTGCCGATCGATCTGTGATTGTTCCTAAGGGTGTTGTTAAGGATGTTTTGGTTCAAGTGGACAAATTTTATTTTCCTAGTGACTCTATTATTTTGGACATGCATCCTATTTCTAATGCTAATTCTCAAATATCTGTGATTTTAGGATGCCTATTTCTTGCAACTTCTAATGCATTGATAAATTGTAGTAGTGGAGTTTTAAAATTATCTTTTGGGAATATGACCCTTGAGCTTAATATTTTTAATACTTGTAAGCAACCTAGGGATGAAGAGGATGTGCATGAAGTTGACTTAATTGAAACACTTGTTCAAGAAAAATTCAACAAAACATGTTTTTCAGATCCATTAGAAGCTTGTCTAGTCAATTCATTTGATTTTAATTTTGATGAGAATTCTGAAATTGCATACATTCACTATCTTTTGGAATCTGCGTAGGAATTGGAAGCGAGCAATTGGAAATTGAAATATGAGGAGTTGCCACCTCGTGAGATAAAGTTGTTGCCATCTAGTGAGCAAGTACCAAAATTGGAGTTGAAGCCCTTGCCCGTTGAGCTCAAGTATGCTTTTCTAGGAACTAATGAGACTTTTCCTGTGGTAATATCTTCTAAACTTGACTCTTTGTAAGAAGGTAAGTTATTAAATGTTTTGAGAAAACATAAGAGTGTCATAGAATGGAACATAGCTGACATTAAAGGAATTAGCCCATTGGTTTGAACTCACAAGATTTATTTAGAGGACAATGCTAAACCATCTAGGGAGATGCAACGTCGGTTAAACCCTACAATGAAAGAGGTAGTTAGGACTGAAGTGCTCAAATTGTTAGATGTGGGTATCATATACCCCATGGCAGATAGTAAATGGGTAAGTCCTACTCAAGTGGTGCCTAAGAAATCTGGAATAATTGTGGTAAAAAATGAGAATAATGTGTTAATTCCAACTTGTCTCACCACAGGTTGGCGCATGTGTATTGATTATAGAAAATTGAATGCAGTCACTAGGAAAGATCACTTCCCTTTACCTTTCTTGGATCAAGTTTTAGAGAGAGTAGCGGGTCATGAGTATTATTGTTTTTTAGATGGGTATTCTGGGTACTATCAAATTGAAATTGCACTTGAAGATTAAGAGAAAATCACATTTACTTGTCCTTTTGGTACTTTTGCATTTAGGAGGATGCCATTTGGTTTATGTAATGCACCTGCCACTTTTCAAAGATGCATGCTAAGTATTTTTAGTGACATGGTAGAACATTATGTAGAGGTTTTCATGGATGATTTTTCTGTGTTCGGTGACTCTTTTGATGAATGCCTTTCTAATTTGAAAAAAGTCTTAACTAGGTGTGAAGAAAAAAAATTACTATTAAATTGAGAAAAGTGTCATTTCATGGTCACAAAAGGGATTGTATTAGGCCACATTTTTTCTTCAAAAGGCATTGAGGTGGATAAAGCAAAGATTGAGTTGATTGCTAATTTGCCTACACCTAAGACTGTTAAAGATATGAGATCATTCCTAGGATATGCTGGATTTTATAGGAGGTTCATAAAAGACTTTAGTTTCATATCTTGACCTATGTGTAACCTCCTAACAAATGACACTCCCTTTGAATGGACCCAAGCTTGCCAAGGAGCTTTTGATAAGCTAAAAGGTAGGCTTACCACTGCACCTATCATGCAACCACCAAATTGGACTTTTCCTTTTGAAATTATGTGTGATGCAAGTGATTATGTGATTGGAGCTATTTTAGGGCAAAGAAAAAAGAAAAAATATCATGTAATTTATTATGCAAGTCAGACTTTGAATGAAGCTCAAATGAATTATTCTACAACTAAAAAAGAGTTACGTGCTGTGGTATTTGCCTTAGATAAATTCCGTTCATATATTCTTGGTTCTCTTGTTGTTGTTTTCACTGACCATGCAGCTTTAAAATATCTTCTTTCAAAGAAGGATGCAAAGCCAAGGTTGATTAGATGGATTCTTCTACTACAAGAATTTAATATCACCATCAAAGATAACAAGGGAGCAAAAAATGTGGTGGTAGACCATTTGTCGCGCCTCACTTTTAATGAATCCATGGATGCATTGCCCATTAGGGATTCATTCCCTGATGTACACTTGTTTTCCATCTCTACTTTGCCTTGGTATGCTGATATTGTCAATTTTATTGTCACCGGCTAAACACCATCTCACTGGAGTTCTTAAGATAAGAAATGCTTCATGGTTGAGGTACGCAATTTTTTCTATGATGATCCTTATTTATTTAAGTACTGTCCAGATCAAATCATTAGAAGATGTATCCCCGATAATGAAATATTTAGTGTCATCTCCTTTTGTCATAATGGAGCTTGTGGAGGCCACTTTTCTTCAAGGAAAACTGTTGCAAAGATTTTGCAATGTGGTTTTTATTGGCCTAATATGTTTAAAGACACTCATCATTTTTGCAAATCTTATGAGTCTTGTCAAAATTTGGGAGGAATAACTCGTAGAAATATGATGCCTTTAAACCCAATTTTAGTTGTTGAAATTTTTGATTGTTGGGGCATAGATTTCATGGGTCCATTCCCTCCTTCCTTTGGATATCTTTACATTTTAGTGGCTGTAGATTATGTTTCAAAATGGGTTAAGGCTAATCCTTGCAAAAAGAATGATCACAAAATTGTTTTGAAATTTTTAAAGGAAAATGTTTTGTCAAGGTTTGGCATCCCTAGGGCAATTTTTAGTGATGGGGGCTTGCACTTTTGCAACCGGCCTTTTGAGGTATTAATGAGAAAAATATTGCATAACACACAAGGTTGCTACCCCATATCACCCACAACCAAGTGGACAAGTTGAGCTTGCTAATAGGGAGATTAAAATTATTTTGGAAAAGACGGTTAACCCAAATCGTAAAGATTGGTCTTTAAGGTTGAATGATGCACTTTGGGCGTATTGCACTGCCTATAAAAATATTCTTGATATGTCTCCCTATAGACTTGTTTATGGTAAAGCTTGTCACTTGCCTGTGGAATTGGAACATAAATAATATTGGGCAATAAAGATGTTTAACTTTAACTTAGACAAGGCTAGTTCATTGAGAAAATTGCAATTGAATGAGTTGGAAGAAATTCGGCATGATGCATATAAGAATTCTAGGATTTCTAAAGAAAGAATGAAGGTTTTTCATGACAAAAAAATTGTAAGGAAATCTTTTGAGCCATCTCAAAAAGTTCTTTTGTATAATTTTAGATTACATTTGTTCCCCAGAAAATTGAGATCTAGATGGACTGGACCTTTCATTTTTAAAAATGTTTCCCCCCAGGGTGCCATAGAAATTGAAAATCCTAAGAATGGTCACATATTTAAGGTGAATGGACCCAAAAAATAAAAAAAAATCCTTTTTTTTTTAGTCCAATTTTCAAAAAAAAAGAAAAGAAAAAAGAAAAAAAGAAAAAAAGTGTTGCTTTAGCAAGAGTTTTAAGTCAAAGTTCTTTATGCTACTTTTATCTAAAGAATTCCACTGTTTTTCATGCTCAACTATTATGCACATGCACTTTAGCCCCATGAACATGTTTCTTGGTTGAGAGATAGAGATGACTTTGAAAATCTTGAAAATAAAAGGTAGAGACTATGATCCAAGTGAGTTCTTGAGCCATTCAATTTTTTTAGAGGGTTATTTTCTTTTGACCTCATTTTTCATTTGGAAGCACATAACTTTGTTGTTGCTTAAGTTGAGTTTGGCTACAGCTTATGCGTCCGCGTCTGCTGCGTTTTGCGTTTTTTTTTTTTTTCTTCTTCTTCTGCTGCTGTACGGGTCAGGGGACAAAGGCTACTGTTCATGCACTGTGCATGAACAGTAGCCAGCTTTTGCTGACTTTTCAGCACATTTGTGGGTCCCGTGTACTGTTCACGGGACCCACAAACTTCACTTTACAGAATTTTTTTTATTAAAAATGGGTCCCATGACACTATTCACACATTTAAAAATTATTTTGGTACAGTGTTTTCAGTTTTCAATTTTCAACAATAAGCTCTATCCAAACGGACCCTTAGTCTCATTATTCTTTGATTTGGTCAAATGCTAAGAATTCATCAAATTTTATGCCACACCTAAATATGTTAAAGTCATGGATTTTGAAGAACTATCCAAATCCTTAAGAGATGATTTTAGGCCATCTTTGTTAATTTTGAGCCTTTATTATTTTCTTTCTTGATACATTATCGCTAGTCACCCATTTGAGCCTATTATTTGAGCTGTTCTTTCTCAAACCTTTTCCTAAGATGTTCCAAGAATGAATGCAATCAAATTGTCTTACTATGATAAATTTGTGGTGAAATAATTGGAAGAAAATGAGGACTCACTCAAAAAAAAAAAAAAAAAAAAAGAGTCATAAACAGAAAATGAAAAATGTTGAAGAAAAAAGGGAATGTGAAAGAGGAAGAAATTAATGAATTTCTTGATGAAATTTTGAAGAAAAAAAAAAGTGAAAGTGCAATATTCAAGAAACTTGAGAGAATAAATTAATTGGCAGATATTCAAAAGAAGTTGTCTCTCTAGTTATTCTTGGGAACACTTTTTATTTTTACCTATACCCTTTGTTCTAAATTCTTCCTCTTTACCCTACATTATGTCCCAATGAAAGTCCTATTTGATCTTAAGGAATGTATGGTTTGGATCTCGACATGACTAATCAATGTGAGTGGTGTAATATTCTTAGTGTTTGGCATCCTTTCATGAGACTATAAATATCCTTTATTTTGCTTCACCATTCTTCATCTTATTTATATGTGAGATATTAGTCTTTGTTCTATATTATTTTGCCCACATATGTTTGAGAGTGTTACACCATTTTCAGAGTGATTTTATTTGTTAAGTGTTAACAACTGTGAGATTTGAGTTGAAGCATAACTTTGGATAGAAATTCAAGCCATATTTTATCTTAAGACTAAGGTTGTTGTGCGGGCCAAAAATATGTAGTATACGATTTTGGGCTCACAATCTATTTGTTTCGTGGGCTTTAAGTTTCCTACTATGGGTGATCCTTTACTTTGAGACCCATGCAATCACTTAGGACTCTGTGAGGTCCTCTATTTCTATAAGTCTCTCTTCCTCTTCTTAAGGTAGTCTCTCTCTTCTCTCCTTGTTTCTTTCTGAAATTGCCAACCCAATTTCCTCATTCCATCCTTCTATTTATAGCTCTAGATAAGTGGAGGTGCCATGATTATTTTCCTTCCTAGTGCAGATGAGGGTCCAATTCTATCATCTTTAGGTAGGTTTCTGGTGGAAAGTGGTAGTGGCATTGGAACTGATTTCCACCATCATGAACCTGCTCGGTAGTGATATTCCTAAAGGCACTACCGGGCAATCGGGTATAAGGGTTATCTGGGCAACGATATCCCTGACTAGTGGCATTTAAGTTAGCGAGGTCCTATTTCAGTTTTGGTGCATAGATTGGGCCACAGGGTGTCCGAATTGAGGCCGATGGACCAAAAATGGGTGTAAGGCCAAATAACACGTCGGGAGGCTTGGGCCCAAGGCCCATGGGGCCTAGGGCCTAGTCCTGTACCGAGGCTTGGGCTCAAGGCCCATGGGGCCTGGGGCCCATCCCTGTACAATAGCCCCTCTTGATTCATGCCAGATCACCGGGAATGAATCAAGGATAATCTAAGTGGCGTTGGTGGTCCCCCGAGAATCCCCGAGCATTAGTTGCTATGCGGACGGGTTGATTATCAGAGTCTTCTTAAAAGCAGCACTGTGCCAAGCTGTCACGTCAGTAATTATAACTTGAAGGTTCGTGAATTGTGCTCACACGTGTGGGGGAGGTTACCAAAAAGGGTTAGGAGGGGTTTTTCCTGCCTCCTGCCTCATTAAATGCCTTAACCTCTATAATAGCTTCTCCTGACTTCCCATTTCACTTTTTACATCCTTCCTCTTTGTTGAGCATCCTCCTCCTATGTGTAAACATTCCACTCCAGTTCATCACTCTCTAGAGCCCAAAGTAAGTTTATCTTTCCTTTTTAATCTATCTTCGTTCTTTCTTTCAGTCTCCCTTCGATCTTTGAGTTTAGGAATAGGATATTCTTACCTTCTCTCTTCTGAAGCATCCTTGGCTAGCTTTAGAGCAGCGTATAATGTCCCTGGAGATGTCGATATCGCCTACTATCAAGAGGGCGATATCGACCTCCACAGGTGTTCCGACTCAAACACAGTATTTTTCCCTTTGATGGCTATTCTCGAGGGTGGGTTTAGGTTCCCCATGGACCTTCTTATTATAAGCACCCTTAGATTTTACGGCTTGTGTCCCGACCAACTCCCCCCTAATTTTTACCAAGTGGTGAGTTGTGTCAGTAGGTTAAACCAAATATTTAGTTTGCAATTAAACCACCATGATATTAACTTCATGTATCGTTTGTGCAGGAACATTAAGACCGATTACTACCTAAATACCCGAGATATGTGGGTACGGCTAATATCATGCCTTCCCAATTCCAACAGAAACTCAACGGGGGAATTCATTCGAGTGAGCGACAATTGGCTTGCCGATGAGCTCCTTTGCCCATTTTCGCCGCGTAGTGTTGGTCGGTACAAATAACTTGTATTTGCTTTAAATTTGAATCTTTTACTTAGCTATTTAAGCATATGCTAACCGGTCTGTCTGTCAATTTGTTACAAAAGGGGGAAGATTCGAACCAGACCTCAGAGTCGTGCATGTGAGGGATCTTAACTTTGTACTTAAGTTAGAAAATTTTGTACACGAGGAAGGATAACTCCGAGCGTCCCATTTGATACCCAGCGTCAACCCGATGTATACTACCTCATTCAGCCAGGCATTGTTGGTAGATAGCCCGCTTCTCTCGTACATAGACGTTTGGCACGTAAACTTCCTCTCGCCTACGCTTACTATCGGTGAAGCTCGAGATCTTGGCCCCCAGTACACTACCGCGGACGATCTCACGCCGATAAGGGACACCTCTGCTGAAATTGTATCTCAGAATCACAAAAAACACGTGCCCGTTGGAAAGCCCGAAGCCCCCACCCAAGTAGCCAAGTGAGAAGTAGCCGATCTGATTAATCCCTTGGGCGTAGAGGCCAGTCAAGGATAAAAGATGGTAAAGAAGAGAGTGATGACCATTGATCGATTTTTTCTCGGCACTCGCCCCGCTGCTCAACCTCAATTCCCCCAAGGAAGGGATCAGGTTCCTCTTGCTGGTGAGGCTAAGAAAAGGAAGTGTGTTGCTGAGAAAACCCCTTTGGTTCCGGGCGACTCTCCCTCAAAGACCCCTCCCCATGTAACAGGCGGGCCCATGATCCAGGAGCCAATTGGTATTTCTCAACCAGTAGCTCTGGTTGGGACCAATGTGGCATCCTTTTCTCAGCCCAAGGTGGGTTGGCAGACCGTCTTTAGATTGGGCGACCGGTGACTGCCAGTGTGCGGACATGGGCACAAGGTGAAGGGGGTGGGTTGCCCAAAGCTTAGCGTGGGGTCTCCTTCTGCCTGAGGATGCTCATTTATTATCGAAGGGGGACGACGAGTCACAAGCTAGGTGGCTACAGTGGCACACCATTGCGGTAATTTACTATTTCATCTTCTTTCATGTCTAGCAATGCATGTGTATTTTTATTGTCTTCACTTATCGTTTTATCATTGTTCTGTCATCAAGCCGCGTAGCTGACCTGCGTCATTGACGAGAGATTAAAAGAAGCTATCGAGGAGATCGAACGAAAAAGGCGTTGAAAGACGTCGTTGTCGCTACGGCGGAGGAGAGGGGAAAAGCTGCTGAGGTTTTTGAGAGGAAGGTGCAAGCTACTGAGAAAGCCTGATTGGCAGCAGAGAGCAAGCTAATAGACATGGGGGCTAAACTGGGGGAAACTGAGCTTAAATTGGCGAAGGAAGATAGCCTAAATTTGGCCCAAGCCAACCAGATTACAAATCTGAAAGCAGGCATCATGGGTTCGGGGAGGGGTGGTTGGCCACACTTCAAGCAATGAGAGTGGCCAAGGATTCTCCACTGAGGAATCCTAAGCAAATTTCCTATCCAGCCCTCCTCCCCCGTTTAGAGTCAAGCCGATGTCGTGGACGAGAAAGATAGCCCCAGCATGAGGGAGCTGGTACGGGCGATTGACTCCCATGTGGAGTTGGTCGATCTGGAAGTCACTAGAAATATTCACATCGTCACCGAAAATGTCCAAACTCAGACACTCTCAACAGCCCAGATAGTTGAGGACGCATTTGGACAACCTTCTACCAAGCTTCTACCTATCGACCCTGTAGCATGAATATTAATGTTTCGCTTGTGTTAATCTTTCTTTTGTTGTTATATTTTTTCTTACTTGTTATGTGCTCGGTTTGCCTAGGTCGCCGGGTTGTGGCGATAAGACAATTTTTTTAACCTTTGAATTATTTTAATTAGTCCTCTTAAGATGTAAATTGGATGTATTCCTCCTTTCTCCCACCCCTTTCTTCTAAACATATCCATGCTTGTAGGCAATTGCCGAGTTTATACATGATTGTGTTTAATATGCTTATCATACCTTACTTTCTCACTCATGATGGCCGGGTACCCACATCGGGGTTTACCAGGTTTTAACAATAAAAAATCACCCTTTTGTTTGAGAGGGACAGACGACGATGGTGATCGAAACTAAGTCCGAGGTGGGCCTCTGTGTTTAGGAAGGGTTGTTAGGTTTGCCCTCCTCGGCACTTGATATTTTAATTCATAGTTACCACCTGCTTGGTAATAAAGATCGAACCGAGAGCAAGTTTTAGTTCTTAGATATAGTTTTAGATTAGGTTTCCACCTGCTTGGTGATGAGGGTTGAATCGGGAGCAAGTTTCAGTCCTTAGATATAGTTTTAAGATTAGGTTTCCACCTGCTCGGTGATGAAGATCGAACTGCGAGCAGGTTTCAGTCCTTAGGCGAATTTAAAGCTTAGGTTTTCACTTGCCCGGCGATGGAGATTGAACCGGGGACAGGTTTCTGTCCTTTAGCGATTTTAGAGCTTAGGTTTCCACCTGCCCGGTGATGAAGATAGAACCGGGGACAGGTTTCTGTCCTTAAGCGAATTTAGAGCTTAGGTTTCCCCCTGCCCGGTGATGAAGATCGAACCGGGGACAGGTTCTTGTCCTTAAGCGAATTTAGAGCTTAGGTTTCCCCCTGCCCGGTGATGAAGATCGAACCGGGGACAGGTTCTTTTCCTTAAGCGAATTTAGAGCTTAGGTTTCCACCTGCCTGGTGATGAAGATCAAACCAGGGATAGGTTTTTGTGCTTAGAATAATCAGTGTTAGTTTCCAGTGCGCTCGTTAGATGCTGAAGATGAATTGTGGGAAAATAGGTATAGATACATCTGCGTGGGTAAAAATCACATTTATATTAATTAATAGTATGTACATACAACATTATGCTCAGTTTGTGTTTTGGTGTATGGGTGATCAGTGATAAAATTTCTTCAAATTGTGAGCATTCCATGGCCAGGGAAGTGGTCTTTCATCTAAATCTTCCAAATAGTATGCTCCTACGCTAGCGATGGCAGTCACTCTGTATGGCGCTTCCCAGGTCGGGGCTATCTTCCCTGCATTAACCTCTCGGGTGTTCCTCACTACCCTTCGAAGCACTAGATCCCCAGCGATAAACTCCATTCTCCTCACGCTTCTGTTGTACCTTCGGGCAAGCTTCTGCTGATACTCCGCCAGGCATATGGTCGCCGCTTCGCGGTGCTCTTCTAGCAAGTTTAGCTATCTCATCATCAACTCTGCATTTTCGGCTGGAGCCGAACCTTGAAACCCGAGCGCTGCACAGGTTTATCTTAACTGGTATGACCGCTTCCACCCAAATGTCAAAGAAATTGGAGTCTCTCCTATGGACCTCCTCGGGGTCATTCGGTATGCCCACAGAACACTAGGCAATTCCTTGGCCCACTTTCCCTTAGTGACCTCTAACCTTTTCTTCAATCCATCCACGATGGCTTTGTTGGTGGCCTCATCTTGGCTGTTACTCTGCGGGTATGCTAGGGTAGAATACCGGTTTCTAATGCTGAGATTGTATGAAATTCGCGGAAAGCTTTGCTATCGAAATGCAACCCATTGTCCGACACAAGGGACTTTGGCACCCCAAATCTTGTTACAATGTTCCTCCATACAAACTTCTTGACATCCACATCCCAGATGTTTTCCAGTGCCTCCGCTTATGCCCACTTTGTAAAGTAATCTACGGCCACCAATACAAATCTTCGGTTACCTGTTGCCAGAGGGAAAGGACCAACTATGTCTAGCCCCCACTAGGCAAAGGGTCACGGACTACTAACAGGATTCAGGTTCCCAGCAGGTTAGTAGATCATTGAGGTGTGCTTTTGACATGGCTCACACTTCCGTGCATACTCGATGGCATTTTTTCACATTTGCGGCCACCAAAATCCCTAAGTCATCGCTTGGTGGGCCAACGAACGTCCCCTGATGTGACTATTGCACACCCCCTCATGTAGCTCGGCCAGAAGTTCTTCAGTCTTGCTGGGGTGTAAACATTGTAGGAATAGCCCCTCAAAAGACCTTCAGTATAGCTTCCGATCGGCGGATAACCAGTACTGAGTAGCAGCCCGACGCATTCTGGCCGCTTCCTTTTCGTCACCTGTTATTTGGTCTTTAGCTAAAAAGTTGATGATAGGATCCATCCAGCACTGCCCGACAGCAGTAATCTGTGAAACTCTCATCCCTGTGTTAATACTTGGTTCGGCCACCAATTCCACCCTGATTAATTGGGGCACCTTATCGGCTACTGAAGATGCTAATGTGGCCAAGGATTTGGCCTACCAGTTTTGCCCTCTAGCCATTTGGTCAACTCTTACACTTGAAAAATGGCCCATAGTTTGCTTAACTAACTGTAAATACTCGATCATCCAAGGATCTTTGGCCTCAAAGCTCCCCCGTATCTGATTGACCACTAATCGGGAATCTAAGTACACCTTCACCTCCTTAGCACCCAAATCCGAGACAACTCTTAATCCAGCCGGCAAGGCTTCGTACTTGGCTTCGTTATTAGAAGCCCTAAAGCCCAGCCTAAAAGAGTGTTCTAGCTTTATTCCTTCAGGGGTGATAACTCCGATTCCAACCCCAGCCCCTGATGCGTTGGACGCGCCATCCACAAATACCTTCCACGGGAAGACTTCTACGCGGCATATCATTTCCAATCCTCCCATCGGGAAAAATTCTGCGATGAAATCGGCGAGAACTTGGCCCTTCACCGAGCTTCTAGGCCTTTATCTAATGTCAAAAGAGCCTAGCCGAGTCCCCCACTTAGCTATTCTCCCTGTAAAATCAGATCTTCTCAACAATGACTGTAGAGGATACTCGGTCAACACATAGACGGTGTGAGCCTGAAAATAATGGGGCAATTTTCGTGTTGAGTGCATGAGTACTAACACCAACTTCTCCAGCGGCAAATACCTCATTTCAGCATCAACAAATGTTTTGCTGATATAGTATATTGGCAGTTGTACACCTTGATCTCTCAGCAGCACGGCGCTTGTGGCATGCTCGGACACTGAAAGGTACATGTATAAGTCTTCTCCGGGCACTGGGGCTGTCAACATTAGTGCTCGCCCTACGTACTCCTTTAGGTCCTGAAAGACCTTGTCACATTCTTCGTCCCACTGGAATCCCTTCCACTTCTTAAAAAGCTGATAAAATGGTTGACACCGATTAGCAAATTTGGAAATAAACCGGTTAAGGGCAATTAACATGCCGGTTAGTTTCAGAACTTCCTTTGGACTACTCAACGGTTTGAGACATTTCGCGGCTTCAATTTGATCAGGGTTAACTTCTATACCTCGTTTAGTGATCAAATAACCCAGGAACTTGCCGACCCCCACTCCGAAAGCGCACTTATTAGCATTGAGAAGCAGCTGGTGTTGTGAGAGTATTTCAAACACTTTTTTAAGGTCGTCAATATGTTGCATCTCTCGCCTGCTTTTTATCACCATGTCATCAATATACACCTCATCGTACGCCCAATCTTATCCCTAAACATCCTCGTCATCATTCATAGATATGTGGCCCTAGCATTCTTCAGTCCAAATGGCATCATGGTATAATGGTAGTTGGCATCAGGGGAAATGAATGCCGTCTTCTCCTGATCCTCGGCAACGAGGGCAATTTGGTGATATCCCTAGAAAGCGTCTAGAAAGCTTATCCTTGGGTGCCCGTAAGTGGCATCTACCAGCTGATCAATCTTCAACATGAGAAATGGATCTTTCGGGCATGCTTGGTTTAATTCAATAAAGTCAACACAAACCTTCCACTTGCCATTCTTCTTCACTACCACAGTGTTTGCAAGCCATTCTGGGAAAAATGTCTCCTTCATAGCCCCGACTTCCTTTAACCTCCTAACTTCTTGTCTGACGACTTCGACATGCTCCATAGCTGATCTCCTGGGTCTCTGCTTCTTAGGAGGGTACAGAGGGTCCATGTTGAGTTTGTGAACTATAAACTCAGGGTCAATCCCAGGCACTTCGTATGGGCTCTAAGCAAACACGTCTATGTTCTGCGCAAGAAACAGTAGCAACTCTACCCTCTCTTCGTCCTTCAAACTTGCTCCTATCAGAAAACTCCTTTCATGATCTGGCAGTATCTTTACTTTCACTACATCCTTGGCATAGCTAGCCCCCATTTCCCCTTGGGGTTCTTGTAGTTGCTATAATAGAGCTTTCTCGGTTAGCTCTTTTTGCTAGCTTTCCCTATCAACCACGGCTACTAGGCACTGTCTGGCCATTTGCTGGTTGCCCCGCACTATAGCGATACCCTACTTGGTGCGAAATTTGACCTTCACGTGTAGGGTGGACTGTACCACTCCCATTGCGTGAATCCATGGCCTACCGAGGATCTCCGTGTATAGAGAAAATGATGCGACCACTATAAAGGCTGCCATCACTTCCTTACCTTTCATATTTACAAGAAGGGTAATCTGCCCTTCTGGGATTACCACCTGGCCATCAAACCCTACCAGGGGTGTATCATACTTGGAGAGATCTTCCTTCTTTAGTCTAAGCCCCCTGAAAAGGTCGGGATACATCACATCGGCACCGCTCCCTTGATCTATCATCACTCTTTTCATTGTGAAATCATTTATCCAAGTCATAACCACTAAAGCGTCATCATGTGGTTGAATCGTGCCCTCTAGATCATCGTCATCGAAGGCTATAGTTTCCCGAGTGTATCTCAGCCTCTTTTTAGGGGGTCGCTCATCCGTGCAGCTTCCTGCGAGCGCCACAGCTAACACATCCCTTATCCTGGGAACCAACGTGCCCCTAGGGGCTGCATGGATGACTTCTATCACTCCCAGCGGAGGGGGAAGAGGATTCCCTCGTGGCCGTGCATCCTGCCCTGTCTCCTGGTTCCTAAGGCCCACCATGAACTCTTTTCAAATATCCCGCCTTTACCAACTGCCCCAAATAATACTTTAACACCCTGCATTGCTCGGTGGTGTGCCTTTTGTCTTTGTGGTATGTATAATATAGGTTTTGATTTCTTCTCGACGGGTCACCCCCATCTTGTTTGGCCACCGGAAGTATGGCTCATGTTTGATTCGATCCACGATCTTATGCATCGGCTTTTTGAATGCCACATTTACTTCTCCTACCCGGGCTTCCGATTCTTGAATCCTCAAATCCTTCCTGGGCCTTGGCTAAAAACTGCCCTATTGAGGATTGCTTACAACTGGGGCCTTACCTTTATTTTGGAGCTGGTCATCTTCTAACCACTTATATTCCTCGATACGCCTCATCAGTTCCCTCATATCCTCGGGAGGCCTCCTTGTTAGTGACTCTTGAAGCTTAGAATCCTTGGGCAATCCCAACTAGAAGGTGCTTGTCGCGATTCTCTCGTTGCCCCTACTGATTTCATTGTAAAGCTCCTAATACCGGTTAGTGTAGTTACGAAGGGTTTCTCTAGCCCTAATTTTCACTGAGAACAGTGCGTCCACCAGCTGTGGTACCCGGCTGTAGGTCATGAATCGGACACCGAACTCCTGGATCAGCTTAGCAAAACTGTGAATCGAGCCCTTCCTTAGTCCATTGAACCATCTCAATGTAGTGGGCCCGAGACTTGAAGGAAACACCTTACACATCAACGCATCATTATGGGCATGTAACGACATCATCTGTATATAATGACTTACGTGCTCTACCGAGTCTATCTTCCTATCGTAAGAGTTAAACAGCGGCTACGTAAATCTATTTGGCATAAGGGCTTGCAGCTTGCTCATTGTCCCCCGAGAATGGTGATCGAGCAGCTCGGCGCAACGTTCGGCTCATAGCATCCATGGCGACATTCCTGGGCCCTTACTCTTCGGGGGAAGTTGAACCCATATCTACATATTCCCATGACCGCGAGCGATCCTTGTGACAATGGGGACCAGACTGATGAGACCCGGTTTCGTATCGACCTCCCACATTGGTCGACCTTACCTCGTGTTCCCCACGACCTCTCCTCTGATGCCTCCCTCTCTTTTCCAATTCCAAATCTCTCACCAACCTTCATAATCGCTCAAGCTCCTCGCCTTGCTCGTCTACACGCCGATGCTCTGAAGTGCCCGACATTATCTAGTAAGTCTGATACGACTTGTCCCCAAGGCTGGATTGCTCTTCTTCTCGCTCATGCTCCCTATCTTCATGTCTCTTTTGCCTTCTTTCTCGCCAAGTAGATCCCCGAGAAGACCTTCTAGAGCCACTTTCAGCGTAGCTCCCTAATTGTCCTCCGGACATTTTCTCGCTTTGATCTCAGCAGAACCACAACTTTGTAGGAGATCCCCATAGATGGCGCCAATTGTGCGGGCCAAAAATATGTAGTATACGATTTTGGGCTCACAATCTATTTGTTTCGTGGGCTTTGAGTTTCCTACTATGGTGATCCTTCACTTTGAAACCCATGCAATCACTTAGGACTCTTTGAGGTCCTCTATTTCTGTAAGTCTCTATTCCTCTTCTTATGGTAGTCTCTCTCTTCTCTCTTTGTTTCTTTTTGAAATTGCCAACCCAATTTCCTCCTTCCATTCTTCTATTTATAGCCCTAGATAAGTGGAGGTGCCATGATTACTTTCCTTCCTAGTGTAGATGAGGGTCCAATTCTGTCATCTTTAGGTGGGTTTCTGGTAGGAAAGTGGTAGTGGCATTGGAACTGATTCTCACCATCATGAACCCGCCTGGTAGCGATATTATTGAAGGCACTACTGGGCGACTGGGTACAAGAGTTCTACGGGCAACGATATCCCCGACTAGTGGTATTTAAGTTAGCGAGGTCCTATTTCAGTTTTAGTGCATAGATTGGGCCCTGGGGTGTCCGGATCGAGCTGATGGACCAAGAATGGGGTAGGGCCAAATACGCGTTAGGAGGCTTGGGCCCAAGGCCCATGGGCCTGGGGCCCATCTATGTACTGGGGCCTGGGGCCTATTCCTGTACCGAGGCTTAGGCTCAAGGCCCATGGGGCCTGGGGTCCATCCCCATACAGTTGTGTTTGTATTGGCTAAACTATTCACACACTAAGTATTGATGGCATGTGGAATATCTTTGGTGGTTGTTAGTGTTTTGACATTTGATTAACTATTTCTACTAAAGTAATAATTTTTTGTTATTTTGTGTCTTTGTCTCGAGTTGCTTAAATTGCTAAGGACTAGCAATGAGCTGGTTGGGGATTGTGATAATAGCTTAATTTTGCATATTTATATCATTATTAGAAAAATATTATCATACTTATTTTGAGTTAATTCGTGCATTTTATAGTTGATTTTGGAATAATGCTAAATAATAAATTTTGTGCTTAATTGAATTTTAATGCGTGAATTTGTTTTTTGTAGGATAATGAAATTAAATAAGTGGATTTGTGCAAAAAAGAAAGCTAATGGACTTTAATTTTACAAGTGTCATGATGAAGTCAAAGAAGGTCAACCCAATTAAATTCAAGTCCAATTGGAGCAAGGAATCAAAGGAAATTTGCACCTAGTCCAAGTCCAATTCGGATTAGGATTCCAGCTTGCACACCAGTTAGTATTTGGAGTATAACTTTTGGCTCAGATGTTCAATTGAGATGATTCAAGTTGAGCTAGAAAGCTAACTTAAAGGGCTACAACTCTTTAGTTTACCAACAGTCTGAATTCTGAAGTTAAATGAGTCAAAAACGTCGGTTAAGTGAAACCTAAAAACCTGAGATTTTTTCCAAATGGGAATTCAACTTGTAATAGGATTCCTTGACTTATTTAAAGGCTCTTTAGGGCCAAATTTAGGGGAGAGCTGCTGTAGAACATAATTTAGGTTTTTTTAAAGTTTCTTTACAGTTTTTAGAGTTCTATTTGTGTTATGGCTTGCTAGAAACTTTGCTAAGGCAAGGGGTGAAACCCAACCGTTATTGATATGTTTTTAATAATTATTTATTGGTTTAATGCTTATATTTTTATGTTTTTGATTGTTTTACTCATCAATAAAATTGTTTAGTTCTGTATAATCCTTTGATTTATCGTAGACTCCGGGCATGTTAAATGCTTAGTATTCCCTGCAAACTAATTTACTAGTTTTGTTTTGCCTAAAATTAATCAATTGCATGAAACTACCTTAGAAAATTAAATTTTTGAGTTTTTATTGTTAAATCATCCGACTAAGATCATCCTTCGTATAAATTTTAGTTGAGTTATAAAATAAATATTGTTAAGACTACCAATAGATGTGTTGTGTGTGGATCCCTAAACCTTAGCGCCTTAATATATTGTTATTTTCTTTCAATTTAAATTACATTTACTAAACTATCAAAAATCTCTTCAGTTAAACATTATTATTTTAGTTTTATTCTCTTGTGGTTTGCTAAGCAAATTCCCTTTTCCCTGTGGATTTGACCTTGGACTTTTCGAGTTATTACTTCGCAACAATCCTGCACTTGGGAGCATTATTTAAGTCGCAACATCCGTTCTCCTTTGCATGTCGAAGCTATTAACCGATCAGTGAGGGGGAAAAAATCTAATCAAAGAACTGTGTTATAAAGGGGAAGAGAAACATTGAGAGAGTGAGAGAGAGTGAGAGAGAGAGAGAGATCTATGGAAGAGGAGAGACCAGAGTTAGTGATAGTGAGGGTGTGAGGAGTAGAAAAAGCAAAGGGAAGAGAGAAAAAGTGAGAGAGAGATTGTTTTCAAAAAAAAAATTTTGGAAAAGAAACTGTAGAAAATAAGCCTTATTTTTATTAGGGTTTTCAGTTGACTAAAGATAGTTTTCCGTTGACCATTTTTTTTTTTTTTTTTTTTTTTTTGCTACCAAACACTAGAAAATGTAGAAAATTATCTTTACCGAATGTTTTTTAGTGAAACAAACAGAGCAGAATGTATGAAATAGAAAAAATTTTGGTACTCCATATTTTTATTTCTCTTTTCTTCATCTTCTTCTTCTTTTCATCCTTATATCTTGTTTGGACATTGCAACTATGGTTAACACTGACACAAATAGAACCATTGTGGGCATCATTGGTTAGTACCTTAAAACTTCACCATATATATTACAAAAATTTAGTGTTCATGTTTTCAATAACTTTTTTTCTATTTTTTTTTTATTTCAATTTTATCGGGGAACTTTTCATCTTGTGTCATTTAATTTCATCCAAGTATTCTGAGGTTTTGTTCTTATACCATTTCCATTTTTCTTATTTTTTTAATGGTCAGGGCAATTAGACATTTATGATCACACAGACAATGAATGGGGAATTATCCCTCAAAATCTGTCACTAAGTAGATAAATAGTAAAGCACTAGAAGTTAAATTGTGGCAGATTGTTGGGAGCAAGGAAAGAGTTCATGATCACATTCTAATTGCACTCTTTCTAGCATAACCGTTAGTATTTTGGAAGGGTAGGGTAATTAGAACTAAGAGTTTGAAGTACATGCCATTCTTTATCTCACTCGCCTACTTCTGCAATGGAATGATTTGGATGATCTATGCGCTCCTCAAATTTGACGTCTTCATCTTGGTAACTCCATAGACTAAGTATGCTTTTATGATTACTTATTTAGTAAAAAAGAAAGGGTTAATACAGCAGTGCCTAAAAATAAAAATAAAACTTTAATTATTGTACCTAGCCAAAAAAGTAAAACAAATTGCGGAATAAGTGGAAGCAAATAAGCAATAAGTATAGTAGTGTTTTCTAGATTCAATTGAACGAAGAAGTAGTCTCTTAATTGGTGTTGCCAATGGATCTATAATCTATTCTTGATGTTGCCATATACACTGGATCAGCACCAATGAGAAATGGTAACTGGGCACAATGCGAATGATTGAGTGAAACTTTGCCAATTAGAGAAACCCAGAAGTTCTCAAGCAGTGCATTTCTACATTTCACTGGTTGGCTGTACTTCCGGTTTGCATATTTTCTTGTCATCTTTGTTTTAAACGGCAAATGTACTTTTTTATGAACCAAGGATTAGGCTTCAGTTTAATTCCCGGCGTAGTACCCATAAAAAAAAGCAGCAAAGCCAGCTTACACAACGCTGAATCAAGTTTATCAGTCACTGAAATCAACAAGGAATATAGTCTACTCACTTCAAGAGATTGAATGGTCTTGATGAGCTGCGGGTGAAAAAACAACCATGTCAATTTTAATGAAAATGGCTGAAATTACATCCAACTTTGTTATATTGCTTACCATAAAAAAGACGTGTAATTTCGCAAAATAGTCAATGTGTAAGTTGAATAAAAAGTTAGAGCAGTATTCATTTTCAACACGAAATTCATATTTTATCATTCTAAAGAACTAAATGTTTATAGCGGTATGCTGATTAGTGAGCAAAGCATAACCGTTAGTATTATGACATTATTATCAAACATGAATTTTATGAGATCAACAGAATGCTTGCACGCAGCAAGAATTTTATTATCAAACATCACATGTCAACGTTTACATGCTGTTGCTACTTACCATATAACGAAAATTATGTCATGTGATGTGCACTATACAGCCTAAGAAGATATTTTTCTTTTAAATTTTAAACCTGTGATTACTAACTGAAGAGGATGAACAATTAAAAGGAAAAAAATTAAGACAATTTTGATTTGGTACAAATTACCTGTGAACTTTCCCCAATCACAGCTTCCTTGAGTGAAACAAGGCTTGGTACATAAGGAATCACAAAGTGGAATGGAGCAATACCACAAACCTGAATTTTCCGCTCATGTCTTTTGGCATTATAGGCAGACAACTCAGAATTATGCAAAATGTACAATTCAACACCTTCCATTGCTTCCATTTTTGTGTATGGACCATAGTTCAAAATCTGTACAGGTCCACGATTCCATATTGAATTAGTCCATTCCGCATTAGAGATAACGAACTCTTTCCTCCAAGACTGTTCGACACCATAATCCTTCATAACCCAAATTTCAACAGAATAAGAAGTCAAAAATTTCTCACATAAATAGAGGAAACCTCCTGACACTCCCAAATGCATATGCCTGATCCTCGAAAGGTCTTGAACAGGGGGTCCGGGAAATGGTTTAAATTGCTCATTCTCAATGTCAAATTGACATATGAATGTGGTATTGTTATGAGGCTGAACCAACCAATGCAGAGCACCATTCAAGGAGTCACAAAAACTTTGGTATTCTGATTTAGGAAATGAATACGGGAAATCTCCAATATTTCTCCATTTCTCCGTACCAAGTGTGTATACCTCAATCTGACGCGATTGAGGCTCCTGTGTAGCAAAAGACCACCTATTATCACAAATTTCTTGAATCAGCTTGTATCGTTTACTGGTTTGGCTGAAACAAAACCCCAGTATTCTTCTTTTGAATCCATCATTCTTGGGTTGTGGAAGGGCCACGTACTCTCCTGTAATTACATTACACACATACCTAACGGGTTTCCTGCGACAAACTGCACTGATGCACAACAAGCCATTGCAGGAAGTTTCAAATTGCAGTACCCCACCTAGATGGTTAATCTCTCTAGGCAACTTTTTCAACGGAGCAAAAGAATCATGTGTGTCCCAAGCTTCAAGCTCAAGCACATACAATCTCTTATCTAAAATACTAAAATCAGATGTGTTGCTAAAAAGAAGGCTGACGGGTGCTCTTGCAAAGTGCAGCTTAGCGAAATAAGGGTCTGAGATTATATTGAACCAGGTCTTACAAACGCACTTATATTGAAGGATGCTCGTAATGGGAAGTCTGGATAAAATATCCATAAGTATTATACAAGGCAGTTCTGGTATTGAGTCTTCTGATATATTGGTCTTCTTCTTCTTCTTCCTCAGCAACCACATCTCAGTGTTCAATGTAGAGGGAAGGACTCGAAATGCAACTCCTAGCCAGATAATGAAGAAAATGGAAAAAACCATGAATATAGAGTCGAAGGACATGAGTTTGCAAAAGGTTTTGATATGCTAAATGATACTCTCACATGCAATACAGCACCGAGAGAAATTTATAAACTATGCTATAAGGTCTTGAAATTTGTGTACCCCTTCGTTCTTAGTTTGTTCCTATTATTCGTTATTCCTATGTTTGTTATATAATTAAGAGATCAGAAATAAGCTGGAAATTAGGAGTAATTAATAGACAAAGAGCAATTCACCCTTTGGTTGTTATGTATTATTGTATTAAACTGACACGACTATTTCACTTATATAGAGTCACAGTCACTTTTTTTATTTATATATTTTATCTTTTGAGAAACGATAGTCACATATCTAGTTAACAAGGGATTAGGCCTTTTTGGTTTTATACTTTTAGTGGTCGCTAACGATGTACGAAAGTAGCTACTAAATGAGTTTTAGGAAAGAAAAAAGTCATTATTTTTTTAGTTGCAGTAGTAAGTAAAAATGCATAAAAAAAAAATATTGATAACATAAAGTTTTATTAATTAGGTAGAATAAAATAATATTATTTTATTTATTAGTTTTTTGTGGGAAGAAATATGAGACAGAATGCTGCCTCTATAGTTTAATTTGCGGTGAATATAGATGTATATGAGATAGGTTGTAGTATATATATGCCAAAAGGGGTCTATTGAAAATGCATAACTCTTCAATTTTGATATATTAAAAAGTGTCTATTGAAATTTCCTTGGTATTGGATATACCAAACAAATATAAATAGCGTGACAGTGTGAACATCGAGGGGAAGGAAAAATAAATTGAGCCACCCAAATTACACAAACAAACTCTCACTCGGAAGGGGAAGAAGATAAAGAAAGAAAATCCTAAGTATTACAACAGAAAGGGAAAACGCAAGAAATCAGTTTTACCGGTAGTGGTTTTGCTGGCTGACCGGTGGTGGCAGGCCAATGAAGGCAGGACTCTGTTCTTTCTCTTCAAGCGTCACTGGGTTTCCTTCTCGTAGAGGAAAAACTAAAAAAAGCATAACATAAAAAGGGAAACATTATAGAGAAGGAAGATAGAGTGGTTAGAAACTGAAACGGTGTGGGTTTTTAAAAGTTAACGTGTAGGTGAGGATAAAAGTAATTTTTTTTGGCCTAATTGGTTTATTTATTTATTTTATAATTAAGTCATATTTGCTGATATGTCATGATTTTAAAGAAGTATTTGTTCTCTAATTTTTGTTTTTATTCGGTAACTACTGTCTAAGAGAGACACACCGAACACTAATCCTATTACGAATATTTAAATGTTTCGCATAAACCACCTAATGTAAAAGGTATAACTGTTCGGTTTTTAAATGTAAGCGTGTGACAGTAATTTATGTAGTCATGTGACGCAATAAGACGCGGTCAACAAAAAATCAAACTTTTTGGCTATTAGTTATTATTAGTCACAAACTCATACGATGCATGAGAAAACTTTGCATAGATGTATAATGTAATTATGATTGTCTTGAATTAAAACAAACATAATATTGGCTGTGAAAAATGAAAAATATTTTTAAGAAAAGTCTTATTAAGAATTATCAAGATAACAGATGCAATTAAACACTTATTTATACTACTATTTAATGGGTTTTTTCTTGTTTGGACCGGATTTTTTTGTTCCAAAATACCCCTACACCCCTAGGTTTAAGTAGAAACAAAACTAAAGGATAGTTTGGTAAAAATACATGTCTAACTTGCACTAAAATATTGCCTACAAAATAGAAAACTCTTCCCTTCTGAGTAATTCTTAGGTACTCCTGGAGCACGGAAAATGATGCTCCCTCCTCTCACATTTATAGTGAGGCTTACTCATTAAATTCATGGTGGGGTCCACAATGAATGTGAGAGGAGGGAGCACCATTTCACTATACTCCGGGACTACCTAAGAATTTTCTCTTCCATTAACTCACTTCTTCAAAGCAACTATATGTTTATTTATTTTTTTTCGAAATAGAAAAATAAGTTAAACACCCCACATTTATCCAAAAACAAATCTATATATATATATATATATATATATATATAAACTAAAGGACAATCCAGATTTTTATTTTTATTTTTTTGTTCTGAAATATCCTTACATTCCTATATTTAAGTAGAGACAAAACTAAAGGACAATCCGGTAAAAATACAACCCTAACTTCCACTAAAACATTGCTTAAAAACTAGGGTCACTTTTTTATTGATTTTCAAATTTATTTATCCACTTATAAATTAGGTTCTAAAAATAAAAATTATATATATAATTAAAAACATAGATTTTTTTTTTTTTTTTTGCTACTACCACTAAAAAAAAAAAGAAAGCCTCATCTCACACTCGAAGCGCGTGTGATGAGGCTAGTAGATGTTTATATGGCTACATATGTACTACATAGATGAAATAAAACTGAAAAAGAAATATTAGTGTAGTAGCTCATATGAAAACCAACATGATTAGTATTACTATTGCTAAACGCTCTAATTTTTTTCCCAATTACTCCTCTTTAATCCAAATTTTATTGAGTTGTTTAAAAGGTTTAGAAATAAAGCCTTCAAGATATGTAACAAAACATCACACTGCATTGATTGAACAAAAAACGATTTTAAGTATTTGTACATCCAAGACCCCATGGATGCTTCCACATATTCTGAATGCAAAGGTAGAAGTAGAATAACATGGCCAAAATGGGCTTTTGCCCTTTCTTTTTAAAAAATCCAGCAAAATGTCCCACATCTGAAACTAATTAGAAAATTGCCCCTATTTTGAAACTCGATTTTCTAAATATCGAGTTTCAAATGTAAAACTCGATTTTTAAAACATCGAGTTATAGCGAATGCGGACTTAAGAATTTTTTTTTTTTTGGTACTCGAGTTCTATGAACTCAAGTACCATGTAAAGTACTCGAGTTCATGGAACTTGAGTACCATTTTTTTTTTTTTTTTAATTTTTCAGTTTACTATAACTCAATTGTCCAAAAATCGAGTTTTAAATTGAAACTCGATTTTTAGAAAATCGAGTTTAAAAGCTGGGGCATTTCCCTAATTAGTTTCAAATATGGGGCATTTTGCTGAAAAGTTTTAGTGAAAGAGACAAATGCTTATTTTCTCCAGAATAACATCATTGAATAGTAATGAATTAGATAATGAAGTTGCAGTTAATATGATCTCACAAAGTACAGGACTTGAAGAAAGCAAATCTTCAATATAAGGTGTATCATTAGTCTATCATATATCCAAAGAATGAAAATTAGCCAATCTTAAGCTAAACTATGTTCTTTCAATCAAATGAATGATATAGTCATAATTATAAAGAGAGAGAGGTAAACCTGAATAATGTAGATCAATAATAGTGCAAAAATGATCTAATTAAAGGTTTCATACTAAATATTTATTTATTTTTGTTTAATAGACATAAGTAAAATGTAATTTAATTAAAATTTTTTTATTATTGATTTTTTAATTTTTTTAGAGATAATTATAACTTGCTGCTAACCTCGCAACTCAAACTTTTTTATTTTAAATGCTAAGAAAAGAATGAGGTAATCCAAAGTCAGCAGTAGCCTTTAAACTTATCACATCATTTTTATTCAACTATAAAAGATTTTACCAATTAAGTTAATTGAAATTTGCGATAAATAATTAAAATTATTTCAGTAATAGGAGGGGGTAAAAATAAGTTGGTTCCAAAAAAAAAAAGTGGAGTACAGAGCAAAAAATGATAATATAAATAGCAAGAAGTGTTTTGCTAGCAAACAAAGAAAACCACATCAAGTGTAAAAATTCACTTTTTGGAAACTGGAAAGAACGAATGAAATGTTATTTTCCTAAAAAATCTAATGAAATGGTAAAATTAACAAGTAAAATAGTAAATATATTGAAGTGGGTGATAGCTGGTGGCTGGAACACGTGAGCCACACACGTGATAGGAGTTGGAGCAATCCAGCAAATTGTAACGTGAAAAAAGAAACCTTAAGAGACTCGTTAGTAAAAAACTGTAAAAGGGACAAAGAAGTAAGGACGAAGAAGAAGGAGGAAAGAAAAACCAGACTAAATAGTGAGTGTAGATACCGAATACTAAGGAGTCAGAGAAAGAGACCAAGAAATGTGTCTCCTTTCATGGTCAACTCCAGCTCTCCAATGTAAGTTTGTTTTTCTTTTTTTAAATTACGAAGAGGCAAAACTGAAGCCCCTTTCTTTTGAGATAATTGTTCAAAATTTTTTTGTATACATCCTAGTTTTCTTGAGCCCATTTAATTTAATTTAATTTTTTAAATTATAGGGAGTGTTTGGGGGGCCAAAATTGTTTATGGTCTTTTGAAAGTTTTGCAGAACACTATCAGTAGAAATGGGTAGTGAGAGAAAAAAGGCAAAGGAAAAGAAAACAAAAATTGTCTCTTAATTGTATCCGTTGCCGTTGGTTTGGATTTTGTATGGTTATAATTTGACATTTTATTTTATGAGAGAATATATTCTAGATTAGAATGATCAAAAGGGTAAAAAGGCAACGGATTTGGCACTTGGTAAGAAGTCCTGGTTTTGAGATTGTTCAACAGCAGATAGAGGAACACTTATCTGGGAAAACTGATTCAAAAAGTGTCCACAGGAAATAAATGTTAGAGAGAGAGAGAGAGAGAGAGAGAGAGAGAGTATAGATAATGAAAGAGATTAGAAAGAACCATTTGTTTGATATTTTGTAACTACTACGACAGAACGTTGTATCTTTAAATAAGGCAACTGAAAGATCAACTGTATTAAGAATAGCATTGAAACGGTTCGCATAAACCACCAAACCGAAAAGGCACTTTTTTTTCAGTGTTTTAAAATGTAAAAGTGGCAACAAGTTGCCACTCGCCACCTCGTTTTGGTTTCCTGAAGAACAATCCTAGCTCATCGCAGACAACACAGAATCGTAGATCAGGCTTCTTCTTCTCTGTTTCTTCTTCACTCTTTTGTTCTTGTTTTTGAGCCTTCTGACTTTTCATCTCCTATTCTTTAGTTTCTCTGCTTTGTTTCTCTTTTATCTTTCTTTTTAGTTTTGTGAGCTTAGTCTGTAGTCACGTGACAAAGCATTGGAAAGCAGCAAAGAGAGTTTGAGAATTTTTTTTTCCCATTTAACCTTATTATTAGAAGAATTTTGTTAGTTGACAACCTGTGAAAGAAAGTGAAAAACTAGCATTTCGAGTTTTTAAAACTTGAGTTCAATAGCAAATAGAGTTTTAAAAACTCGAGTTTTAGAGTTCTGAGACAATTGACGTGAATAAAAATTCCACGTGGAATCCACGTGGAATTCAAGTCTCTAAAACTTAAGGTCCAGTGTACAACCCCACAAACGTACCTGACTTTAGAAAGAAGAAGCTCCAATCAAGAACCAACCCACCAATCTCCAGCAAATGTTCAACCCTTCAAAACCCAAAAAGCAACAAGACCCTTTTCAATACAAACCAAGACAACAAAAAGCAAGCAATGCCCACATAGGCATTAGACCAGCTGAGGCAGTTTTGGTAGAAAAATAAACAAAAAGACTCAATCTTGTTCATCTCTCTTCCATAGCTTTTTCTTTCAAATCATTCACATCTTTAAGAGTTGTGTGTAATTTGTTCAGATTGTTTGCTCGGTGATGGAGATTGTGAACTATACCGTAGATCAACGATCGGGATGTGCTTGATGGAGACTGGATTTGTGTGTGCCGTGGGTCTTCTTCTTTGCTATGGATCTTCTTCCTCTTGCTTTCTTTCTTCTGGGTTTCCTTCTTTCTTCTAGGTTCTTTCTTCTTTTTCTAGGTTTTCTTTTTATGGGGTCTGGGTTTTCTTTTTGTGGTGTTTGTACTTCTTTCTTTCTTCGGGCTCTTTCTTATTTTTCTGAGTTGTACATTTTTCTTTTGTGTTTGAAATCGAGTGAAAAAAACTCAAGATTTATTTTTTTTTAGACTCGACTATTAAAAACTCAAGATCTATGTGGCATAAATGTGTCCAAATTAGCAAGTAGAAAGCGAGTCTTTAAGTCTCAAGTTTTATATGGAACTTGAGTTTTTAAAACTCGAGATGCTAGTTTGCAATTATCTTTCAAACCAGTATTAACTTACTATATTCTATCCCTACACAATGTTAGTCTGCAAATATCCCCGAGAGTTTGAACTTTGAACTCTCAAACATTTTTTATTAGTTTGAACTTGGAAAGTCTGACCCCTCCCCCAAATGTAAATGTACTATTTTTCTTTCTTTTATAATTTTTTTTTTTAACTTGTGGCTTTGTTTTTTGTTTTTGTTTTTGTTTCTTTTCATTATCTACGTACATATATAACTGTTTTAAACTTTTAATATTCTAAAAAGTGATAGTTGTTATTAACTTATTATTATAATTATAATTTAGGTAGATATTTAGGCGTAATATTGATATACAAGTTGAAACATAGACTTATAATTTTAATATTTTCAATAAATTATATAAGAAATATATGTATATAAATAAAATAAAATGATATGTCGAAATACGTTAGTACCGAAATATTTCATTCCAATGAACAAATAGCAATGGGTTCCGAAACGGTATTCATAACATTGGTTTCTACATTATGGATTCATGACTTGGTATTCACTTTCTAATGATTTTGAGCCATAAAAGCTATTTACTATGATTGTAATGCTACAATAATTTTTAAGTTACTTTTACAAACTAATTTGACAATGAATATAATTACTCAAAAAAAAAATTGTGACAATGAATATATTTACTTGTTTAATTGAATATTAATTTATTTGTTTAATGATAAATAATACATAAGCAATGCAGTAAAATTTGTAAGTCATAACATTACTCTTTATACTAAATTATATTAAATGTTCAACTTCATAACCAATTGCTAAAGAATCAATGACCAACTAATGAAATGTGAAATGTCGCTGTGAAAAAGTAACTAATAAAATGACAAAAACATGTGTAGTTAAATAGGCTTACGTGTTGCCTAAAGGTGAGTTAAGTAGGGAATAGACTTTGACAAATAGACTCAGGTGGGGCTGTTGGGAGAAAGCAAGTAATAAGCAGTGATATGATAATATCTTACAAAGATTTTAAAAAGATTAATGGTTTGTGGGTTCTTGTTAGCTCAATTGGTAAAATTTTTGATGATTGTATAAGAGATTTGGGGTTCAATTCTCGCCTACACCAAAAACTGATTGATGTCTTAGTTTGATGATAAAGAGATCATCAGGAGTAGATAAGTATAGATTGGAACTCTCTAAAAAAAGAGCAGATAACTATAAGTTAGAACTCTCTAAAAAAAAAAAAAAGATTAATGGTTTACTAAAAAAAGTCAAGTGAAATACGATTTTTTTTTTTGGTTTTGTTTTTTAAAAGGGCAAATAAAAGAAGGTTAAGAAGAAAGAGAGATTGAGGCTTAGAAGTTCGGCCTAATCCACTCCATCAACCACTTTCAGATTGATCATTAGGAGCAGACAAGCATAGGTTGGAACTCTCTATAAAAAAGAGTAGATAACCATAAGTTGGAACTCTCTAAAAAAAAAAGAAAATATTAATGGTTTACTAAAAAAAAGTCAAGTGAAATACGATTTTTTTTGGTTTTGTTTTTTAAAAGGGCAAATAAAAGAAGGTTAAGAAGAAAGAGAGATTGAGGCTTAGAAGTTTGGCCTAATCCACTCCATCAACCACTTTTAGACTGCTGGACTTGGACACTACTGGTGAGCGATGAGTGTTTTTTTTTTTTTTGGTTTTGAAATTATTGAGATAAATTTGGAGTGGTTATTTTGAATGTGTTCTTCACTTCTTCTCCACTTTGGTGCCTTTTGTGGTTTGAAAAGGAAATTGGGGTAGCATTAGCAATTTGAGGGATGTGAAAGAGTCAGGGAAAAAATATACTAGCTGAGTGGATATCAGTATATTTTAAGTTCATATAAATATATATTGTAAAAAATAACCTTTATAATTCATGCATATCATGCACATGAACTATCTTCTTTGAAAGAACTTAAAAGAATTTTCTTCTAAAAAAAAAAATTCAAAGCATTTAATTATTTTGATTAATTTAACCACATAATTCTTTTCTTTATTTGTTATTGCGTGTGTATTATTAATTTTTTGTGCGTGTGTTTTGTTAGTGTTTATTTCAATTGCTGTTAAGCAAATAAACTTAAGCAGAAATAACATATATTGAACAGTCAATTTATTAGTTTACAAACTCACAATTTAAATTAGGGGTGTGCATGGACCGGATTGGGTCGGGTTGAGGGGATTTTTTGATCCAACCCATCATGGTGGGTTAAAAAAATTCAACCCAACCCATCACATAAGTCCAACCCAACCCAACCTAACCCACATGGGTCGAGTTAGGTCGGATTGAACCTATGGGTTGGACAATTTATTATTATTATTATTGATGCGGAACGAAGAAAAAGTTACTCCAAACCGTCCATGGTCATCCACACCATCAGCCGTCCAGAAGAAAGCACCAAGACGAGGCTAACTCCCATGGTCGTCCATGGACGAAAACACACTCACATCACTCGTCCTAGGAAAGCGCCCATCCTCGTCCTGAAGGGATTCATCCACAAGAGGACCCCTGGACGAGACTTTTACACTTAGGAATTACTAAGTACATTTCACCACTTCGCAACATACGCATAACTTCTGGTAACCGTTGTATGAGAAAATATAACTCCTAAACGGTTGTGGGAGTTATCCTTGAACCCAACCTCCTCAAATCCAGGGGAGGTCACAATTCCAATAACTGTTCCTAGGACACTATATAAACACTTATTCAGACCAGAAAAAGGTATGTTTTTTACTTCTCCCAAAAAGTTGGAACTCCAAAAATATAGAGAGAAAACTAACTTTGCCATCGGAGGGTTCTTGGCCGGTGACCTCGGTCACCTTTGATCGCTTTTCTTTGCTTTTCAGGCCATCGAGAGAGCAAGTGGTCCTTTCAAGTCCGAAGCATCCAGCCTACTGATTTTCTTTGCATCATCAGTTGGCGCCGTCTGTGGGAAAACTCTATTCACTGTTCTTTTCATTCGACTATCTGTTTTTGTTGTCAACGATTTGCCTTTCCCAGACAAAAGGCTGAATGGTTCAAACAAGATCAAGGGCTACCAGCCCAGGCCACCAAAATAGTAGGGATGTTTCTAGTAATCCCCTTCGCGATCGCAGGTCAGCGCCTGTCATGCAACTGCCTTCAATTCAACATATACAATCCATGACTGCCGCTATGGCAGAACTGACCCGTCAAAATTAGGAGTTGAATAGGGAGATCAACCTTAGGAGGCAGTGTCAAGATGGGCACACGGAGGGACGAGCCCAGAGTCAGGAAGGTGGAGGAGAAAATGTCGAGTCCGAAAATCAGACAAGGGGTACCGCTTCAAGAAGAGTGCCACACTTGGAAAGAGAGATGGACCAGATGAGAAAAGCCATGGATGAGATGAGGGAGAACATGAGGCGGGCAAACCCAGTGGATGATATGGTTCACCGAACGGACTCCCCTTTCACAGCTTCCATCAACAGTCATCCCCTACCTTCGAAATTCAAAATGCCTTCCTTGGATTCGTATGATGGAAATCGTGACTCGTGTGACCACATTGCTACTTTCAAGACGATCATGCACCTTCAAGGGGTCTTGGACGAGATTATGTGCAGAGCTTTCCCTACCACACTTAAGGAACCAGCGTGGGTGTGGTTTAGTAAAATACCCTCAAACTCAGTGGGATCGTTTGAAGAGTTGAGTAAGTTGTTTGTCAATAACTTCATTGGAGGACAACGCCACAAGCGTTCCTCTTCTAGTTTGCTGACTATAGAGTAAGGGGAAAATGAGAGTTTGCGGTCCTTCATCACTCGATTTAATAGGGAAGCCTTGACAGTAGACGAAATATATGACAAGTTATTGTTGGCCGCCTTCCATAATGGGGTCAATTCAGACTTGTTTATCCATAAGCTCTACGAGCAGGAACCACAGACTATGGCCGAACTCGTCCATTCGGCCTAGAATTTCATGAATGCTGAGGACACTATTATAGCCAAGAAGAGAAAGAGAGCAGAGCGCTCAGAAGCAGGCTACCAACGTTACTCAGATCAGGGACCTCGTCCAAAAAAGGCTCGGGTAGACGAGAGAAAAGATAAGAATGGTAAGAAGGCAAGTTCCTCACAGAGGAATCAGCAATACACGCCCCTGACTATGCCACTAGAGCAGGTTCTTATGCAGATCAAGGATGATCTATCCTTGAAGTGGCCGGATAAGATGAAAGGAGATCCTAACAAGTGCAACAAGAGCAAGTACTGCCGCTTTCATAGAGACCACGGGCATGACACGGACGAGTGCTTTGATTTGAAACAGCAGATAGAGAATCTCATTAGACAAGGAAAGCTAAGGAACTTCCTTGGACAAGACCAGAGAGATGAGAAACTGAAAGCTAAGGTGGAAGAGTCATCCCGACCCCTACTAGGAGAGATAAGAGTAATTATAGGAGGAAACTCAACAGCGCAATCATCCAAGTCCAGGAAGACATACCTGAAGGTGGTGTAGAACATCCAGCTGTCTGGATGACATTCTAAGACGAGGGATGTAAACGAGTAGGCCGTTACATTCACGGATGAGGAAGCAGGATGAATTCACCACCCACACGATAATGAGATAGTCATCACCTTACTCATTGCCGACTACATGACCAGGAGGGTGTTGATAGACAATGGTATTTCTGCGGATATTCTGTATTACCCCGCCTTGCAGCAAATGAGGCTAAGAAGAGATCAGCTTCAACTAGTGAATTTACCATTAGTAAGATTTGAAGGAATGAATGTACAACCAACAGGCACCATCACATTACCAGTGGTAGTTGGAACATATCCACAGCAGATAACCAAGGAGGTAAATTTCCTTGTTGTTGATTGTGCAATTTCATATAATGCAATTATTGGAAGACCAACTCTGAATACTTGGAAGGCGGTAACCTCTGCCTGCCACTTGTCCATCAAATTCCCGACCGAGCACGGAGTGGGCCAAGTACAAGAAGATCAATTGGCCGCTAGAGAGTGCTACATAGTCATGCTGGCAATGGACGAGCATATACAGGCAATGAGTATAAACAAGAAAAGAATCACCGTGGAACCCACTGAAGTGTTAAAGGATGTCCTTTTGGACGAGAACCAGCTTGAGAAGTTCACTAGAATTGGGGCGAGCATGAAAGAAGAGGCAAAGCATGGTTTGGTCCAGTTTTAGAAGAAAAATCTCGACGTCTTTGCATAGAGTCATAAAGACATGCCTAGCATTGATCCAAGTATTATTACTCACAGCCTGAACGTGTGTCCCTATTCAAAACCAGTGCGTCAGAAGAAAAAGGTTTTCACTCCTAAGCGAGACAATGCCATTAAGGAAGAAGTCCAGAAGTTGGTTGCCGCGGAGTTCATCCGAGAAGTTTGTTATCCAGATTGGTTGGCAAACGTGGTCATGGTAAAGAAAGCTAACAGCAAGTGGCAAATGTGCGTGGACTTTACCGACTTGAACAAAGCTTGCCCCAATGATATTTACCCATTGCCATGCATTAACTAGCTGGTGGACTCCACGGCAGGTCATAGGGTGCTGAGCTTCATGGACGCCTTCTCAGGTTACAACCAGATAAAGATGGATGAAGCGGATCAAGAGAAGACCTCATTCATTACAAGCCAAGGGTTGTATTGCTACAAAGTGAGGCCCTTTGGTTTGAAAAACGTAGGGGCGACCTACCAAAGACTGGTTAACCACATGTTTTATCCTCAAATCGAGTGAAATGTGGAGGTTTATGTAGATGACATGCTGGTGAAAATCCAGGACGAGGACAATCATCTGAACAACCTTCAAGAGACTTTTGATACACTGCGGCGGTATAGCATGAAATTAAATCCAAGCAAGTGTGCTTTCGGGGTTTCGTCAGGGAAGTTTTTAGGGTTCATGGTTTCGCACAGAGGAATTGAAGCAAATCCGGACAAAATCCAAGCGATACTGAATATGGAACCACCGAAAAATATCAAGGAAGTCCAATCTCTTACCGGACGAGTTGCCGCCCTTAACAGGTTTGTGTCGAAAGCTACTGACAAGTGTTTGCCATTCTTTAAAGTCCTCAGGAGGCATTTGAGTGGACAGACGAGTGTTAAAAGGCCTTCCAAGACTTGAAGACACATCTCATGACAACGCCGTTACTGAGTCCGTCTGTACCTGGAGAAGAGCTGTATTTGTACTTGGCGGTGTCCCCACACGCAGTAAGCTCGGTGTTGGTCAGAGAAGAGGGGAGAATCCAGAAACCGGTTTACTACACAAGCCGTGCAATGAGAGGAGTAGAAGGACGATAACCGATGATGGAAAAGCTAGCCTTTGCCTTAATTACGACTTCCAGGAAGCTGAGGCATTATTTCCAAGCTCATATTATTAACGTCCTAACAAATCACCCCATAAAGAAGGCAATGAACAAGTTGGAAGCTGCTGGACGATTAATATAGTGAGCTGTTGAACTTAGCGAGTTTGACATCAGATACCTTCCAAGGTGTGCGATAAAGGCGCAGACATTAGCAGATTTCATCGCAGAGTTCAAACCCAGCCAAGATGAGCTGGACAAAGATGAAGGAGTTGAAAGGTGGGTCATTAATGTAGACAGATCGTCCACATGATATGCAGGAGGGATTGGAGTCATACTAAAGTCCCTAGAGGGTGACAAAGAGTACGCGACCCGTCTACAGTATCAAACTGCCAACAATGAGGCTGAGTACGAAGCTCTACTCAAAGGATTGGAATTGGCTAAGTCCTTAGGGGCGGAATCAATAATAGTCAGAGGAGATTCTCAGCTAGTCATCAACCAAGTAAATGGAATGTGTGATACTAAGGAAGATCGGATGAAGAAATACCTCAGTAAAGTGAAATGACTCGCACGAAAGTTTTCAGCAGTAAGTTTTGTTCAACTCCCCAGGGAGGAAAATATGGAAGCAGATGCCTTGGCAAAAGTAGCTTCGGCAGGAGGAGTTACGGACGAGTATGACAACGTCCAATATATGGCAACCATAGACTTTCCGGACATACAGCAGATGAAGGAAAAATTCTGGTTTTGCATCTCATGCAAAACCCACAGCGGAAGTGATGAACAAGGATCTATTTCATTCATGATTGATAATGTGTACAATGTAAATTTTAGAATTTAAGAACAAGATAGCGTACCTTGGTGTGGAGAAATTCAAAAACAAAGATTAGTAGCACTTGGGAACACTTTTAATCTTCACTCCAATTCCACTTTACGCCCAAGATGTGTGGTCTCTCAATTAGTTCTTCAAAGGGAGAATGAAAGTGTGTCTCACACTCTTTCACACACACTGTTTCTTATTTTTTCTTTCTAACCTCATCAAATAAAAATTCTGTATGTTTCTCCCTTTATAACTAACTGATTATCTATTTGGGCTGACCTATTGGGCCTTTCCAATTGGGCTTTAGTGTGTGGCTTGGAGTGGGACCAAAAGGGACCAATAAGACACTAGCTCCAATGGGCCTTGGGCTTTTCCGTCAACTCTTGACAAGTCCAAAGTTACCATTAATTATATTTAATACCACTATATAAATATAATTGCACTCTAGGCCTTATTAATAAATTATATCCCAAGACTTTATTAAACACGTAACCCCTTCATGAAATATTCGTAGTAACACAAAGTCATAAATGTAACATACTATGATGTGGTACTTCCTCTCAATGTGCTTTCCTTTCTTGTGATTCCTTGGATCTTTGGATTGTGCAACCGCTCCACTATTGTCGCAAAACAATGTGATGGGAAGTTGCTCCATTCTTACAACACCAAGATCAGAAAGGAATTTCTTGAGCCAAACAGCCTCCTTTGTTGCTTCACAAGCAGCAACGTACTCGGCTTCTATGGTGGAGTCCGCAATACAAGATTGCTTAACACTCCTCCAACTTATGGCTCCACCTCCCAAGGTGAAAACACATCCCGAAGTGGATTTTACGAAATCTAGATCCGACGGCGAAAGTACCGAATCCGTATAGCCAATGGGAATCAAATCCTCGCTATGGTAAACAAGCATATAATCTCTCGTTCTCCTAAGATACTTGAGAATATGCTTTACGGCTTGCCAATGTTTTGGTCCCGGATTTGATTGATATCGGCCGACCATGCCAACCGAATAACAAATATCTCGGTCTAGTACAAAGCATGGCATACATGAGACTTCCCACCGAAGCATAAGGAACTTGTCTCATCATATTTTCTTCCTCGAGTCTTAGGCCTTTGGTCATTCGGACGGAGGAACTCCATGTCTAAAAGGAAGCAATCCTTTCTTGGAGTTTTGCATGCTAAACCGTTCTAGAACCTTATCTATATATCCAGCTTGTGATAAGCCTAACATCTTATTCTTGCGATCTCGCCAAAGCTTGATCCCTAGAATAAAGTTGGCCTCACCCAAGTCCTTCATATCAAATTGGCTTGACAACCAAACTTTAACCGATGACATTACCCCTACATCATTCCCAAGGAGTCGAATATCATCAACATAAAGCACTAGGAACATTGCTACTTTGTCTCGATGTCTTTTGTACACACATGGTTCATCAAGATTTTGTTCAAAACCAAATGACTTGATTGCTTGATCAAATCTGATGTTCCATGACCTAGATGCTTGCTTAAGTCCATAAATGGACCTATTCAACTTGCATACCATATGCTCTTGGTTCTTTGCTATGAAACCTTTTGGTTGCAACATGTATATTTCTTCTTCAAGATTGCCATTAAGAAATGCGATCCTTGACATCCATTTGCCAAATCTCATAATCATAATGAGCAGCAATGGATAAGAGAATTCTGATAGATTTAAGCATGGCTACTGGCGAAAAAGTTTCATCATAATCAATACCTTCTTTTTATGTATACCCTTTCGCCACTAGTCTTGCTTTAAAGGTTTCAACCTTTCCATCTATCCCTCTCTTTCTCTTGTAAACCCATTTGCAACCAACAGGTTTAATGCCGTTAGGCGCCTTTACAAGATCCCATACATGATTGGAATCCATAGAATCCAATTCAGATTTCATAGCTTGGACCCAATGATGTGCATCTATATCACTCATTGCTTCATCATAAGTGTAAGGATCCGATTCAGCTTCTTCTGAGATAGCCTCATCAGTTTCTCCCAAACCTATGAATCTTATAGGAGGCCGAACAATTCTCCCACTACGACGAGGCACCTGTGTACAAGACATCTCATGAGTAGTATCTAGTGGTGTATCTAATACAGTCACATCATTCCTAGTTTCATCCATTGGTTGTTCAACTACAGGTTCATTCATTTCAGCCAAGACAACTCTACTTCTTGGAGTAAAATTATTCATATAGTCATTTTCCAAGAATTTGGCATTTGTGCTAACAAACACTTTATTATCCTTATGACTATAGAATAAACCTCCAACTGTTCCTTTTGGATACCCTACAAAAAATACCACTTCTGTTTTAGACTGTAACTTGTCAGACTTTCCTTTCAACACATGTGCTGGACAACCCCAAATGTGGAGATGTCTCATACTAGGCTTACGCCCATTCCACAACTCTACAGATGTTTTAGGAATAGACTTCGAAGGTACTAAATTCAGAAGATACATTGTAGTATTTAAGGCATATCCCCAAAAGGAAATTGGTAGAGTCGAATAACTCAACATGGACCTAACCATATCTAAAAGAGTCATATTCCTTCTTTCTGCTACACCATTTTGTTGTGGAGTTCCAGGTGCAGTCAATTGAGATATAATCCCATTTTCAGTCAAGTAATCCTTGAAACCACCAAGAAGGTATTCGCCACCTCGATCAGATCGAATGGCCTTTATGTGTTTACCTAATTGATTCTCAACTTCAGCCCTAAACTCTTTGAACTTTTCAAAGGCTTCGGACTTCCGTTTCATTAGGTACACATAACCAAATCTAGAGTAATCATCAGTGAAAGTAATGAAATACTCATAGCCACCTCTTGCTTGGATTGACATAGGACCACATACATCTGAATGTACTAGTTCTAGCAAATCTTGTGCTCTTCTACCCTTTGCATTAAAAGGTCGTTTGGTCATTTTACCTTCCAAACAAGATTCGCAAACTGGAAAACCATCAAAGTTCATGGGCTGTAAAAGTCCATATTTGATTAGTCTTTGAATCCTACTTGAATTAATATGACCTAAACGTAAGTGCCATAGATATGCATCACTAGTAGAAGGAAACTTTCTCTTTAATGATTTCACATGAGAGTTACTATCTAATTCAGAATTGTATAATTCATGGTTATCAGGAGTTAAAATATAAAGACCATCCACAATATTGCCAGAACAGATAAACACTTTATCCTTCTTTATTACAACATTGTCTTTCAGGATAATACAATATCCATGTTTACCTAAGTAAGTTGTAGAAATTAAGTTCCTACGAACATTAGGTACATACAAACAGTCTTCCAATATTAAAACTCTAGACTTAAAACACAAATTAAACACTCCAACAGCTTCAACCGGAATCTTGCTCCCATCAGCCAAAGTAAGAAATAGTTCTCCCTCATTCAACTTTCTCGTCTCCCTGGAACCCCGCAAAGAATTGGATATGATTAGTACAACCTGAATCCACACACCGAATCGTTGGATTCGTACCAAACATATTTCAAGAAGAAATGAACTTTTCATACCCTTATTCTTGGCAGCCTTGTATGTTGGACAATTCCTCTTCCAATGTCCTTTCTCACCACAATGGAAACACTTTCTTTTGGTTTTCTTTCCTTTGTTGGCAACCCCTAAGGCAATTTGTTTACCATCTTTCTTAGTGAAGTCCTTCTTCTTCTTCTTCTTACCCTTGCCTTTCGACTTAGGTTGAGAAGTAGAAGCTTCACCCACATTGGCTTCAACACTAGAAGTACCAAGGATGCCTTCCGCCGCCACTAACTCATTCATTAATTCAGACAAAGAATAAATCTTTTTGTTCATGTTATAATTGAGTCTGAATTCCTTGAATGATTCCCGGTAGTGACCGAGTATCATATCCACTTGGGATTCTCCATCAATGTCGGCACCTAAAACTTCTAATGTGTTCAGATTAGCAATCATCCTAAGACAATGCTCCCTCATTTGAACTTCCTCGGCCATTTTGGTATTATAAATTTGCCTCATGGTTTCTTGCCTTGCGAACGGCCTTGCTCACCAAACATCTCCTTCGTACTATGCATTATGTCCGAAGCAAGTTCTACATCCTTTTGCATTTGATGCTTTGTAGAACATTTGAGATAGATGCTAGGATGTAGCACTTGGCCATCTCATTAGATTTACGCCAACGATCATATCGTTGTTTTTCCTCGCAGGAGCATCTAATGAAGGAAAGTTAGGACATGGTTGAGTAAGCACATATTTGTGCTCTTCAGCAGTAAGAACAATGTCCAAATTTCTTTTCCAGTCAACATAGTTGGATCCAGTCAGTTTGTTTTGGTTAAGAATAGAAACAAGTGGGCTAAATGATGCCATGAAAAAATCTGAAAATAATAAACATGAATATAATAATTAAATTGGACATTATCAATTTTGCATAAAAAACATATAATATGGAACCTTAATAAAACCATAAAATAATATATGCAACGACAACCCAATCTCATATTCAATATCCCTCAGCATAGAGTGAACATAAAATACTATGATTGATTGAGAACTATTCTCATTATTAGTGCTATCATGATAACTCTTATCAAACACTAATAATATGCCGTTTTACATTTAGCCTCTAAGTAATAATAGTAAGAACTCAGCATAGAGGATACTAAAATACTTAGTCTAGTGTATACCATTGTCTAGAATCATGTGTAACCACATCTCATCCCTTTAACAGGCTTATTTTGTAGTACCATGATAAAACACCCTCCGCATGGAATGCAAAGCTCGAAGCTAAGACAAGGTGTTTATCAAACCACTATAAACCAAGAAATTCAATCTTGTAGGATCATGAAATAAATACTCTCCGCATGGAATGCTAAGCTCGAGGCAAAGACAAAATATATATTTTACACTACTATGAACCAACAATGGAGGCCGTGAGATCCAACCCTTGAATCTCTCTCCCACTAGATATTTTAAAATAAAGGTTTTTAAGGGTAAGAACCATAATAATAATGCTAGACACGTTGAAAAAATAATCCTAATCTAATTAGGAATAAATTTCTTAACCCTAGCATTAATATATATAAATATATATATAACGTAATAAAAACCATTATTACATATAAAAATTCATATTATATTATATATAATATAATATACCAATTAATATATGTAATATGTATTTAATTACATTACGTTATATATATGTATTAAGTATATTATAATATAATATATAACATATATTATAATATAATATATATATATATGTATTACATTACGTTATGACATATATATATATATATATATATATATATTATAATATTATATTACAATTTTTCCTTGACAACATATATTTTTGTCAGAAGATTTGAATCTACAAGGATTCACCTTTTTCAAAGCAACAAAAAATGGTCAAAGCAAGCAATATAGTCCAAAAGGTGCAAAACTTCAACCATTCACAATACGGTTACATAACTGTTGCTCTTGAAGAAAGTTTCACGGACTCACTTTCTTCAAAACTAAAATTGGCCAAGCCATGGTCAAACCATGCATTAACCGTGGGCCAAAAAGATGCATTCACAAGTCCCATTCGGCCAAAAAGTACATGCATTATATAACTTTCGGCCATCAATGCTTTCGCGTGAAATGATGAAAGACCTTTAGATAATTAACCGCCTTGGACATGACAGTTATATTTGAATCATTTATGGCATATGAACATCACGGAATCATATTCATTAAAATCAAAAGTATGACACAACATCATAATTTGATGCAGAAAATTGAAACACAATGATAACGGTTTTTCTTAAATTCAAAAATTGAATCACACGCTATACAATCATGATATGAAAACCTGGCTCTGATACCAATTGAAGGAAAAATTCTGGTTTTGCATCTCATGCAAAACCCACAGCGGAAGCGATGAACAAGGATCTATTTTATTCATGATTGATAACGTGCACAATGTAAATTTTAGAATTTAAGAACAAGATAGCGTACCTTGGTGTGGAGAAATTCAAAAACAAAGATTAGTAGCACTTGGGAATACTTTTAATCTTCACTCCAATTCCACTTTACGCCCAAGATGTGTGGTCTCTCAATCAATTCTTCAAAGGGAGAATGAAAGTGTGTCTCACACTCTTTCACACACACTGTTTCTTATTTTTTCTTTCTAACCTCATCAAATAAAAATTCTGTATGTTTCTCCCTTTATAACTAACTGATTATCTAATTGGGCTGGCCTATTGGGCCTTCCCAATTGGGCTTTAGTGTGTGGCTTGGAGTGGGACCAAAAGGGACCAATAAGACACTAGCTCCAATGGGCCTTGGGCTTTTCCGTCAACTCTTGACAAGTCCAAAGTTACCATTAATTATATTTAATACCACTATATAAATATAATTGCACTCTAGGCCTTATTAATAAATTATATCCCAAGACTTTATTATACACGTAACCCCTTCATGAAATATTCGTAGTAACACAAAGTCATAAATGTAGACTGCCACTTCGTAAATTACTACATCTTATCCTTGAGTACCCGGTTTAATTCTTTAAAGTTATTCATTATATATTTATGAAATCCAATTTCATAAATATATACTTTAGCAATTTCTTACTAAAGTGGTTAGGCCTAACTCTCTGAATAACTGAACCATTAAACTTATCTCAAGGGAATATTTTATATCTCCATCAAGAGACTATGAATTCCATCTTGAGAATATATGTTCCATCAACACTAAATGTGGCTGCCCAACATACTGAGGTTTTGACCGTCACTTTAGATCTCACTCCTAATATATCAAAGCAACCCACACCTCATGATCAGGTCCATTATTCTCTCAGGATTAAGAGTTCATGCAAATAGAAGTCGTGAGATTTATTATTCATTTGACAGTCATTATGAGAATAATAAATCTCACAGCGGTCCTGTTCAATATGTCTTAACTCTTAAAACATATCAACATATCAACTAGAAGTCACCACTTCCATGATCAAGACAAATCATCTTAGTTGACACGTTATAGTATTCGCAGATGAAATGCCCAATTTCATCACCGACTACGAACTATAAATTCTGAGTTTACAAAGAACTTGTGATTTACATCTTCTGTGACTTTTCACATAAATCACATACAATGCATCTCATGGACTATATGATAATGTCCCATATTCATGTTACCATTATTTTAGATAATAATAAAATAACTTTATCAATCACAATATTAAGTCATACATCATGTCTTACATAATGTCATACATAATATCATACATAGTATCATACAATAGGATTTAAGGGCACTAATCCTAACAGCAGATAAGAGGGGGAGAAAACTGGATGAGTCTAATAGTAATTTATCTTAAAGATGGAAGGATTCCAGAAGACAAAGATGAAGTTAGTAAGTTGAGGGTCAGGGCAGCCAAATACGTCTTCATAAACGAAGTGCTGTACAAGCGAGGTTTTTCCTAACCTTACTTAAGGTGCTTGGCTCCTAACGAGTCAAACTATGTTTTGAGTGAAGTTCATGAAGGAGCATGTGGAAATCATTTGGGAGCAAGATCACTAGTCCATAAGGTCGTCCGTGCAGGCTACTATTGGCCTACAATGCAGGCAGATGCTAAGGCCTATGTCAAGGTCTGTGACCAGTGTCAACGCTATAGCAATGTACCTAGACAACCGTCAGAGTACCAGACCCCAATGATGGCCCCATGACCCTTTGCACAGTGGGGACTAGATATCCTAGGTCCCTTCCCCATGGGAACTAGACAAATGAAGTTTTTGGTAGTAGGGATTGATTACTTAACCAAGTAGGTAGAGACCGAACCTCTTGCAACAATCACTCAACAAAATGTTAAAAATTGTATGGAAGAATATTCTATGTAGGTTCGGTGTACCCAGGGTACTAGTATCGAATAACAGATGTCAGTTTGACAACGCACCCTTCAGGGATTTTTGAAATCATTTTGGGATCAAGAATTACTATTCCTCACCCTCCCATCCATAGGCGAATGGACAAGCAGAAGTAGCGAACCGATCCCTGTTGAAAATCATCAAAACTCGGCTCGAGGGGGCAAAAGGGATATGGCTAGACGAGCTACTAGGTGTTCTTTGGGCCTACATGACGACTGTACGAACTCCGATAGGAGAGACCCCCTTTAAGCTGGCCTATGGAAGTAAAGTCGTCATACCTGCAAAAGTTCATATGGCTAATCATCGAGTGATGAAGTATCAGGAGAGAGAGAATGGGGAACAACTTCGTCTTAACCTCGATCTCATTGACGAGATAAGAATGGATGCGGAGCAAAAGGCAGCAAGATACAAAAATCTTATGGCTAGGCAGCATGATGCCATGGTGAAACCCAGACGATTCAGTGTTGCGGACCTTGTTCTCAAAAGAGTCTCCTTAGCAACTAGGAATCCAGCTCATGGAAAATTGGGACCCAATTGGGAAGGAACCTACAGGGTAATCAACTGCAAGAGGTAAGGGTCATACTACCTGGAGGCCCTGGACGGACGAAAGTTAGAGCACCCCTGGAACGTGGAACACCTGAGGAGGTACTATCAATGAGGAACTTGGATGAAATAATCCGGGGGCGAGGTTGATACTATGGGCAACTACAGCCACAATTTGTGTTTACTTATACCTACTGTTGTGTTCTTATTACTGCTATAGTGTGTACTAAGAATAAAGAGCGCACTAGTTCTTAAAATTTTGCACCGTCTACAGACTAGTTTGTAAAAGACAAGGTTATGTATTTTCTTAAGTGTGTCAATAAGGCACCAGCTTCTAAAGCGTGCCATATTTGTGGACAATGTTCATGCAATAATATGATTTGGATTTCTAATATACTTAATCTAGTTTCCATAATAATACCCACAAGGGGGCAAAAGCCTAAGACGAATGAAAATCTCTAGACGCAGGGATGTATCGTTCATAAGCTTTTCTTGAAATAAGGATAAAGCAAAAAGAAAAAAGCTAAGGCATACTCGTCCAAGCTTTCCTTGAAGTAAGGATAAAGCAAAAAGAAAAAGCTAAGGCATACTCGTCAAAGAAAGATAGGCAAGAAAAAGGCATACGTTAAGGCATAAAGTTCCAAAGATGAGCGACTAGCCAAGACGCCTCAATTTCTTAGGACGAGTAAAACATTATAAGCCTTTTTGCAAGAAGACGAGTGACAATTGCCCAAAGGAAGAGATAAAGTACTGCAAAGTCATCATTATTGTCCTAAGACGAGTTGCACTTATAAAGATTTGACTGGCTAATAAAGACATCCATGCCTAGGTGGGTCGCCCATAAGAAAATCACATGGGCGATCATTCAACACTTAGAACATTGTTTAAAAGCCAATAGCATAAATGGTGAAAATAATTGATAAGCTCGTCCATACAATAGATAACGGATAAAAGAAAAATATTCTTTAGTCTAAAGAGGGTAGACGACCACCGTCCAAAAACCCTTATAAAATAAGCCTTAAAAGGCAATTGTTAATAAACTCGTCCAGAACACTCTGGACGAGGTAATTTTACTCAAATACATTTTAAAAAGGGTCAAAAAATAACGGACCAAAAGAAAAGCAAAATAACAATAGCACTAATTTAAAAATTGTCTTCAAGAAAGGGGGGCATCAATGTTGGGGTTGTCTTGAGATGGTTTGGTGGTGGCATCGTCCTTAATGTTAACATCGTCTGAGTCTGTTTGGAGGAGAGAACTTGTAGCAGCGCCAAGGTTGAGTTTAATGGTGCTAAAGTCCATTCCAGGAAAGTTGTCTATAGCATCCATCCTAAAATCTTCAAACCCTGCTACATAGTTCGTGTCCAACAAGTCAGTAAACTCCTTGGATGCTTTGAACTCCTCCACTGCGTCGTCTTTGGCTTTCTTGAGAAGGAGACTCAGCTCGTCATTCTTCTTTTGAAGAAAGTCAAGACGGTCGTCTTTCTTAGCAGCATCGGATTTCAGCTCCCCCACCAAAGCACTTAACCCCTTAACCTCGTCCTTGGCCTTGTTCGCCACCTCGGCCCAAGTCCTGCAGTCATTTTTAATCTCTTCTATTCTTTTCTCTAGAAGGATCCTCGTCTTGTCCATCTCCGTGGCCTGCCTGGACGCAGCTATGAACTTCGACATTTCCTACATAGAAGATAAGACGGTTCAAGAGATAAAAATAACAATAGATAACATGGCTAAAGCAAGACGAGACAAAGATGCTCACCTTAAAAAGGTTGTGGGCACCGTAGTGCTCAAACTCCTTTAAAGACATGTCGTAGCACGCAGCCACGTCCTCACCTGTTACGGCCTCTTGGAATCGTTCCCAAGCCAAATCCTCATTCTCCAATAAGTTTGTAGAAATCCTTTGAAGAGGCTGGGACAAAGCAGGAACATGGGACTTGGACAAAGTGACGCCAACAAGCGTAGACAAGCCGACATCAATGACTATGATGGATGGCAGGGAGGAAGGAGGGTCAGACCTGGCAGTTTCGAGCCTGGACGAGCCATGCTTGGTCTTCTTCCCCTGACAATTGGGCAAGCTTCCTAGGTCCAAATTTTTGGACAAGCTCTTCCTCTTGTCTCCAGCAACAGGATGAGGTTGGGGTTGAACTTCAGGCCTGGCCGTCTCGTCAATCACCTCATTTCCCTTATTTTCTTTCATGGTTGTCATTCCTGAAAAACACATGTACACATATATATATATATAAAAAAATTAAGTAAGAAAAGCACTCACGTCTACAGAAAGTTTGCTCGTGCGCAAGGGCTTCAACAGACGAATCAGGGCCAAATCCCCACCTTTGCAAGCGTCGAAGAGTCACCAACGAGTGAAAATTCCTCTCGGGGTGTAGACGAGCTCTGTGGACGCGGTCACAGTGGAACTTACTTAAAGAAGGACGTCTAACAGCTAAAAAAGAAGAAGAGGAAAATTAAGGTTAGACCACTGTTTAAAGATAAAATATAACAAAAAAAATAAAAAAGAATGAAGGAAAAACATAATATACCTTCTTGACGAAGGTTCCCTAAATCTCCAGTATAAGGGGCAAATACATCTCTACCAATCTCGATAGGATGCCCCGCCCAGAAACCAGAGACAAAGAAAAATTCTGTCTTCCAGTTTCTGTCAGACGAAGGCAAAGACTTAATCAACCTACAGTCATTGCCCTTAGCTGTAAACTGATAAAAGCCTAGAGATTGACTTATCTCGGAGGGTTTATAACAGTACAGAAACTCGTCCACGGTGATAGGATGGTTCCCATCAAGTACCTCCCTCCATAAGACTTGCATAGAGACAATAAGTCTCCACGCGTTGGGGTTAAACTGACAAACTCCCAAACCCAGCCTAGTGAGTAATTCCCTAGCGAAGGCATTCAAAGGAAATCTAAGCCCCCCTAGCAAATAAGCTTCGTAAATACCTATCCCAAAATGGGGTTGGCAACACCATTCCCCTTGGACGGCTAACCTAGGATTCAGATCGTTTGGAATTTGGAACCAACTCCTAAGAGCATCTAACCTCTTCTCGTCCGTCTTAGAAGGGATTTCTATAGCACAACTATATACAGTTTCTTCTTCGTCCAAAGGGGAGGACGGCGGGACGCTCGTCGAGGTATCAACCCCAGAGGCTGCCCTCATCCTAATATTTTCCTGTAAGGTTTCGATGGGAATTCCAGGAACACCAGAGGTATATTCCTCTGTTGTGTAGCCACTACTACTACTACTATCATTACTAGAAGTGCTATAACTAGAAGAATCATGGTACTCGTCTATGGCCTTGTCTACATTGTCGCTAGACGAACAGGTAGCCATTGCAGACGTCCTAAAGCTTAAAAAGGAAAGCTTGAGAGTGAGAGTAAGGGGAATACCTGGCTATAGAAGAAAGATACTAAGGACGCAGAGAATACTCCTAGACGAGGCGAAGGACGAGAATGTCAAAACAAAAAATCTGAAAAAGTGAGAGGGGCACGAGAGGGAAACCACTATTTATAGGTAGAAAAGTCTCGGTATTCACAACGACGAGACCAATGAGAAAGCGACACGTGGCATCTGCCTCGAAGAGGTAAGTCGACATGACTAACCACCTATGAAAGCGTGACACGTGGTATGCTGTTTGAAAAACAAATAAAATAAAAATTAACAATAATAAATGTTCTTGGAAAACTCGTCCTAAAGTCTGGTGATATACTGCATGACCCCTAGACGAAGGGGCAACTGATGAGGAATAAAGAAAAAGTTACTCAAGACCGTCCATGGTCATCCACACCATCAGCCGTCCAGAAGAAAGCACCAAGACGAGGCTAACGCTCATGGTCGTTCATGGACGAAAACACACCCGCATCACTCGTCCTAGGAAAGCGCCCATCCCCGTCCTTAAGGGATTCGTCCACAAGAGGACCCCTGGACGAGACTTTTACACTTAGGAATTACTAAGTACATTTCACCACTCCGCAACATACGCATAACTTCCGGTGACTGTTGTATGAGAAAATATAACTCCTAAACGGTTGTGGGAGTTATCCTTGAACCCAACCTCCTCAAATCCAGAGGAGGTTACAATTCCAATCATTGTTCCTAGGACACTATATAAACACCTATTCAGACCAGAAAAAGGTATGTTTTTTATTTCTCCCAAAAAGTTGGAACTCCAAAAATATAGAGAGAAAACTAACTTTGCCATCGGAGGGCTCTTGGCCGGCGACCCGATCACCTTTGATCGCTTTTCTTTGTTTTTCAGGCCATCGAGAGAGCAAGTGGTCCTTTCAAGTCCGAAACATCCAGCCTACTGATTTTCTTTGCATCATCAATTATTATTATTATTATTATTATTATTATTATTATTATTATTATTATTATTATTAAATTGAGTAGAAAAAAATATAAATATAAATATATTAAAAAAAACCCAAAGATTAGTATCAATGTAACTCCTTAAAGGCAAACAACACTAATGACTAAACAACAATAGTAATTTACTAGGCTTTGTGTGAACTAATTGGCTTTTATATAGGATAGGAAGAACTGGTTATTTTAAAAATTTTATTAATTATATAATATATTTTAAATATTTATATATTAAATATATGAGTGGGTCGGGTTGAGTTTGGCGGGTTTGAAATTTTATGACCCAAACCCGACCCGATCTGCTATCAAAATTTTTTTTATAACCCAACCCAACCCACCAAAACCTAAAAACCGACCCAACCCGGCGGGTTGGATTGGTTTTGGTAGGTTGGCAAGTTGGCTGCACACTCCTAATTTAAATGTTGGCAAGCTGTTTATGGTGCACAAAACCATTATTTATTTAGGGATTTTAAAAAAATTATTTACAAAAGATATATGGTTGATAAAAAATTTGATTAAAATTTAAATACTAAGGATATAAAAATATTATAGTTGAATATTAATAAATAATTAAAATTAAATACTTATATATATATATATATGTTACAATAATTCACATTACTCTTACTTTTTAATATGATTTATTTATTATTATTAAATTTTTGAGTTTTGGTATTGGGAAAATGCTAATGGGATAACAAACTTTACTGCAAAAAAACTTACAAATTAATATAGTAAAGAATGTGATCAACACTTCAAGAAAGTGATAAACGAGCATGAAGGGATACTATAAATTTATAACATGAGGTTCACAAAAAGTAATTCAAATATGAATTTAATAGATTGTTGAAGTTGTCAAAGACCTTGTAGCTAAATTGGCACCCTCCCATGTACAAAGTGCTTAGAGGTTTAGGGAGAAAATAGTTCGAACTGCGGGGTTAGCAGCATGTTGTAATTATCTTTAAAAAAAAAGATTGTTGAAGTATTATATATATATATATATATATATATATATATATATATATAAAGGTTGTTGAAATCCACTAATCATATTTAATGTCACATCAATTTGTAAATGTTATGCTATAAAATTTATAGTATTTCTAGAAATTTTTTTTATTTGAATTACGTTTTGTGATTGATGACACATCTATTTGTAAGGTCTATGTATTATCTCTAGCATTATTCAATTTTTTGGGCATTCTTAAAAGTAATATATATATATATATATATATATATATATATATATATATATATATATATATGAGACTAAAATTTTCTTTATATCTACAAAATACATTTTTTGAAGAAAAAAAATCATTTTTGCTCCCACATTTGGGGGACTTCCTCTAGTAGGGGCCCCAGGAAATGGCCTAAGTTGGCTAAGCTTAGGGCTGGTCTTGGAAGCAGAATATGCAACCCGAGTCATCCTCAGTGTCACTACTAATCCTATTACTTAGCAAGACATGAAACTAGAGATGATTGCCGCGGGAACGGGTCATTGGGCTGGGCTCATTGTTAAATTTGAAACATCCTGGGTTGCCTTGGGGGTTCTTATATTCAAAACTAATAGGACTCATGTTACATAGGAATTTTAACAAACATTTACATAACACACACGGAAGCCTTTAAATCAGTCTAATCAGCTTCTCAAAAAAAATAAAAAAAATAAAAAAAATCAGTCTAATCAGATGACAGCGAGTATGAGGCAATAAGGCAAGGTCATAGATCCCTAACCTGTTTATGAAGAGATGATGGAGCGGTAAATGTTGGGGTTGCGGCTTTCTTCAGAGTACTTTGACAAAGGCAGCCAGTGACGTATTAAATTTGGACCGACTTTTGGCTTCAATAATGGTTTGGTTCGAATAGTACAATCTTACAATTATAGGATTGTGGATAAAATGTCAAATTTTAAAGGGAAATACTCTCAATTTCAAATTATAGCTAAATAACTTAAATTTTAACTAAATTATATGTGGGTAAATTGTATTTTTTCCAAAAAATAATAATAAAACAACATGACTTTATAAAAATAAATAAATAAAACAACCTTAGAGAGAGTGAGAGGAAAAAAAAAAACTATTATATTTATTTTAAAAAAAACAGAGTTTATCAACAGGAAAAAAAGAAAGAAAGAAAGGACAGGGAGAGAGATCAGAGAAAAAGGAAGCTGAAAGGTAGTTAGGAAAAACTATTTTTAAAAAAATTTAGCTAAACTTTAGGATTTTTTAAGTTAGTAATTTTACATGTGTAGCCCTACTATTTAAATCTCCTAAGAAGATGAATGTGAGGGTACTTTGAGCATCAAAAAATAGGAGTCCAAATAAGGAAAATCTCTTAAATAGTACTATAGTAGTTGTAAGTGCACAATTGCACCTGGACCCAAAAACAACTACGGGCTCAGGCCCAATGAGCCTTAGACAATAAAATTTGTAGAGCGTGGGTTTGAAACCTAGATTAGAAGTGCTGAGAACTTAATAACGGGCTAGGAGTTACAAACCCAGGTAGATAACAAAAGATAACTGAAAATAGGCCTCCTCGGACGTTAGCCGAGGACTACTTCTGTATTATTGCTATTTCTTCCTTAAAAGTTACAATTCTTAGTCTCTTTCTTTGTTGTTGATCCCCCTTTTCTCTGACCTCCACCCCCCTTAAATACTTCCTTCCCTGATACATTTGGGACAGTGACTAGAAGCTTCAGTCTTACTGTTCAGGGGTCACTTCCCCATTAATGCGGCCAGGGAGGTAGGTGCAGAGCCTTTAATGCGGAGGTGGCAGCCTTTGCACTTGATATTTTCTTTAACGCTGGTGCATCTAGAAGGTTCAGGGTGTCCCCTTTTAACCATTAGTCTTTCCAGAGTTATGCCTTGACCTTCATAACGAAGTTTTGAGTTCTCTTAGATTTGTCCGAGGAGAAGCTCGTTCTCGGCTGTACCCTCGGGTCCTCGGCGTATGGGCCAATTCGTAGAGTTTAATTCTGGAGCAGGTCGGCCCTCCATGCTACAGTCCAAAGGCTCATATGCCCACTTGGGTCCTTTTACCCCCCACAGTAGTATAGATATATATGTTTTTTAAGAAACAACAAATAAAATATATTAAAAAGCCAAATTTATTATTATTTTTTAAAAAAAGTTTAATGTAGAAAATTGTTAGAGCTGCAAACCTTATGTGGTACACTCACAGAAGGTCAATAAAAAGTCAATGTCTTTAGTTTTATAGTATTTATAGATACTAGTTTCATTGAATGAACGATGATGATGATGCTTTTTTTTTTTTTAATTTAGCGTTATAATTTTCTATTCAGTTATAGCCACATCAAAATCCTATATACACTACACTACATTTTTTTTTTTTGAGGAAACAGTAATACTTATTAGATAATTGACAACACTTCATCAGAGTACCACACTTCATCTACACTTCATCTATTTGATAATTGATAACGTACTTCTTTTGTTATTTTGGTTCGTCAAAAACCCATGGCCTGAGTTCTTGATCTAGTAAAAAAAATTAAAATTTCTACCTTAAACGGTATAAAAAGCAAAAGAAATACAAAGAAATCAAAATATCGACCATAAACTTAACCCAAAGTAAATTTAACCGAGCAAAGGAATAAATAAACAATATAATAAAAATATATATACATTGAGTAATATATACATAATTTCATTTTGTTCAGTAAAATTAAAAATGTAATTTCATTTTGAAATGACCATACCTAGTCAATATATATGGATTTGGTGGAAGAAAAATTAGTAAATTACCCATGGAATTTGCTTTGAACATAACTAGCCTCTGAGCAGGCGCTCACGCGCGTGCTCAAAGGCTCTTCTATTTTTTGGGTAATGGTTAATTTAGAGCATTTATTATAATTTGGGATTACTACATTTTCCAATCACAAAAAAACTTAAGGGTGTGATGAGTATTATGTGTAGTGAAATAATTTTTCATCACACCCCTAGATCTTTTTTATGATTGAAAAATGTAGTAATCCCAAATTATAATAAATGCTCTAAATTATTACGTGTGTGCAATGGGGTTTTTTTTTTTTTGGATTTAGTGTCATAAATTAATTTAAAAAAATGATGTAAAATGAAAACTTATCTCGCATTTCACTTGAAATGTGATCAACATCATCCAATGCAATGGACTAAAACATCATTTAGAATCAACAAATCATACATCCACGTAAGTTAATTTTTGCACATTGAAAAACATAAAAGTAAAAGGTTGGATTAATTTCCAACTAAATACAGTGAGCAATGAGAGTAAAGCCTTATCTTTCAAACACTTAGATAGTCAGATTTATTACAAAAATCAAGTGAAAATGTAATGACCAAATGGATCAATAGGAGGCAACAACTGAAGTTAGTTTTTTTGTTCATTAACATTTAGACAATTTTTCATACCGTTGTATAACGCAATCAACGAACAAAAGCAAAGATTAAATGCAAAAATATTTTACTTTTTACCTTTTTTAAGTTCTAATTAACCACAAAATACAAATATAATCCCAAAAATATTGAGAGTGAGAATTTTATCATGTACAGGAAGGAAAAATATTAAAGAAAGAGAATGTGTGAGACAGAAAGAAAGAGATGTAATACTTGATGTAAATTGATGTCTTCGATCACAGTCTTTCCACCAAACTTAATGAAATTACACCTTCATTGTTGAAAACCACTAAAAGAGAATCAAATAAACACCAATTAACTTCATATCAGAGGAGAAAGTGAATAATTAATTTTTTTTTATTAAAAATGAGATTTATCAACCTAGATTGGAAATGTAAGCCTCAGAAGTTTATTTGTAGGCTGTTCCTTGTAGAGAAGGAGAAATAGGTGTCCATTAAAATTTAAAAAAAAAAAGGAGAGAGAAAGAGAAATAGATGTCCATTAAAAAAAGAAAAGAAAAAAGAAAAAAGAAAAAAGAAAAGGAGAGAAATAAATCAATCTGTGGGGTTGGTGACTTTTATGGGATAAGTCCTCAATTTGTGGAAGATATCTATGAGTAGTTTTGGTTAATTTTAAATTTTGAATAAAGAATGGTGAGACATGTGATGATAAGGGTGAAAATGAGGAAATCAGATAAAAGTAGATTGGTGGGAGGGAAGAGAGATAAATGGAAGGTTTTTTTTTTTTTTTTTTGTAAGTGGGGTGGGAAGTTTTTTTTTGTTATTAGAAATAGGTGTGTCAATCAAAAAAAGAAACAGGAGTGGGAATTTTTTTTTTCTTTTGTAAGTGGGGTGGGAAGTTTTTTTTGTTATTAGAAATTGGCGTGTCAATCGAAAAAAGAAACAGGAGTGGGTTTTTTTTTTCTTCTGGAAAGTTAAAAGGAGATTTTTGTGGTAGTTTGTGTTTTTGTATGACTGTCAGTACGTGGGGTGGGGTGTTTTAAAAAAATAATAATAATAATGTATTCTAAAAAACAATAAAAATGGGTTGGTGTGAGAGTGTTCTTATTTTGTAAGCAATATTTTAGTGCAATGACTCCTCAATGCAATCCAAAATATTTGTGCGTATGTGAACCTGAGAGAGATAAAAGAATTAGGGTTAAAGCAAGTATTTTTTTTTTTAAATTAATCAACAAACCAAAGTTAGAATTTAACTCTATCATGGACTCTTTAAAATCTAATCACCACATCATCAACTATTTAAATAAATAACTAAATAAAAAAAATTTTAACGCGAAAAACATATACAATGATGGTAAAAAAAATATTTCTTAAAAAGAAAAAAAAATACTAAGAAGGAAAAAAAAGAAAGAAGAAGAAGTGAGGAAATAGAAGATAAAGATTTTTTAGAATTTAACTCTATCATGGACTCTTTAAAATCTAATTACCACATCATCAACTATTTAAATAAATAACTAAATAAAAAAAATTTAACGCCAAAAACATATACAATGATGGTAAAAAAAAAAAAACTGAAAAACTTTGTCGCCAAAAACATGTACAATGATGGTAAAAAAAGTTCTTAAAAAGAAAAAAAAAAAAAGAAGAAGTGAGGAAATAGTAATTGATCATTTATATTTTGATCATTAATTAGGGAGTATTGTAGTAACTATTTTTATTTCAATTCAAATTTTCCAAATTACATTTAAAAAAAAGAAAAAAAAAAGAGAGTTAATGTGATACATAAAAAAAAATAGTAGAACTCAAAGAAAGTCATTCATAAACCAAAGAAAAGAAAACAAAGAGGAACTTGCAAAAGATAGAACCTAAAAATTTGTTGGTTGAATGCTTCTTTTGTAGCATAAGGCAGCCCAGTCTTTGGATCACAATACCTATAACATGAAATGACAATTCATTAAGAAGTATAGTAGTAGAGTATATGAAGGAATGATTCATTTCAAAATTACATTTAAAAAAAAAAAAGAGTTAACGTGATATATATATATATATATATATATATATATATATATATATATATATATATATATATATAATTAGAGCTCAAAGAAAGTCAATCATAATCCAAAGAAAAGTGAATAAAGAGGAACTTGCAAAAGATATAACCTGAAAATTTGTTGGAGCCTCTGACAATAAATGTCTTTAATATGAAGAAAAAGAAAGGAGTATGTAGAGTTAAACTAAATGTCTTTAATCTGAAGAAGAATGAGAGATAGAAAGTGAGATAGAAATTGCAAAGCCTACGTGAGTTTGTGTGTTTTAAAGTGTAGGAGTTTTAATTTACATATTTATCATCGTTAGTTGAAAACTTGTAAGTAGATATGATAAGGGTACTTTAGGCATCTAAAAAGTGGAATCCAAACAGGGGAAGCCCCTTAAATAGTAGTATAGATATCTAAACACAATAATTGTTACAATTTCATCGGCATGTATATAAGGAAAAATATATTGAGTTTTTTTTTGGTTGATGTTTGACTATAAAAGTTGAGTCGAGATGCAATTCTCTGATGGAAAGCAAGTGGCACTGGCGCGCAAATGATAAGGAAAAAACTACTCGATCATTTTCTTATACAACTTCTCTTGGTAAGTTTTGAATTTGGATAACTGTATTTGTAAGAGTTGAGTAGAGATGTAACTCTCTGATGGAAAGCAAGTGGCACTGGCACACAAATAATAAGGAAAAAAAACTACTTGATCATCTATATTACTACTTAAGGGGCTTTCCTTGTTTGAACTGGATTTTTTTTTGTTCTAAAATACCCCTACACCTCTAGGTTTAAGTAGAGACAAAACTAAATGATAGTTTAGTAAAAATACATGTTTGACTTGTACTAAAATATTGCCTACAAAATAGGAACACTCTTCCACTAATTAGAATCTATATTTAAATTATGGGAGTGATAAGAGATTACGATCTCACTTAACTTTAAATTTTGACATATTTGATGGAAATATACATGTGCACAGTGGAAAAATAACGACTCTACTTCATTCATAAAAGTTAACATGTACTATATAAGTTTAAGAATTTAAGAACAAGAGAGTGTACCTTGGAGCGGTGAATTTCAAAATCGAAGATCATGAGCGCTTGGGAACACTTTCAATCTTCACTCCAATTCCACTAATGCCCAAGATGTGTGGTCTCTCAATCAGTTCCAAAGGAAGAAATGTCTAAGTGTCTAACACTAACATGCACCACTTTGCAATCGTATTCTTACAATATTCTCTACAGAAAATTCTGTATCTTTCTCCTTTTGCGTCTAACCGATTATCTAATTAGGCTGGCCTTTTGGGCCTTTCCAATTGGGATTAAATGTGTGGTTTGGAGTGAGACCAAAAGGGACCAATAAGACACTAGCTCCAATGGGCCTTGGGCTTTTCTGTCAACTCTTGACAAGTCCAAAGTTATCATTAACTATATTTAATACCACTATATAAATATAGTTGCACTCTAGGCCTTATCTATAAATTATATCCCAAGACTTTATTGTACATACAACCCATTCATAAAATATTCCTAGTAATACAAAGTCATGAATGTAGACTGTCACTTTGTAAATTACTACATCTTATCATTGTGTACCCGGTTTAATCCTTTAAGTTATTCATCATATATTTATGAAATCCAATTTCATAAATATATACTCTAGTAACTATTTACTAAAGTAGTTAGGCCTAATATTCTGAATAACAAATTCATTAAACTTATCTCAAGGGAATATTTTGTATCTCCGTTAAGAGACTATAAATTTCATCTTGAGAATATATGTTCCATCAACATTAAATGTGGTTGCCCAACATACTGAGGTTTTGACCGTTACTCTAGATCTCACTCTTGATATATCAAAGCAACATACACTTCATGATCAAGTCCATTGTTCTCTCAAGATTAAGAGTTCATGTAAATATAAGTCGTGAGTTTATTATTCATTTGACAGTCGTTGAAAGAACAATAAATCTCACATGGTCCAGTTCAATATGTTTTAACTCTTAAAACATATCAACAAACCAACTAGAAATATCCATTTTCATGATCAAGACAAATCATTTTAGTTGATATGTTATAGTCTTTGCAGATGAAATACCCAATATTCATCACCGATTACGAACTACATTTTGAGTTTACAAGTAACTAGTGATTTACATCTTCTGTGACTAAATCACATAAATCACATACAATGCATCTCATGGACTATATGATAATGTCCCAATATTCATGTTACCATTATTTTTAGATAATAATAAAACAACTTTATTAAACATAATATTAAGTCTTACATAATGTCATACATAGCATCATACAATAGAATTTAAGGTCATTAATCCTAACAATATTAATAGTCAATTATTTGATCATTTTATTTCAAGTTACAATATATTAACTTTTATAGGGTCTTTTGTAACAAATATATCACTTCTTCTAGATAAATCTCCTATCGACATCTTACTTATTACAATTTTTTTTTAAAATTCTAAAGGTCATTGTTGGTTAAACCAGTGATAGAGATAAGCAACTCTTTTGCCCTCTCCATTTGGCATATCAAAAACATTTAGGAGAAATGAAGATAGTACAAGTTAATTATTAATTAGCTTAGATTAATTAACTGAATGCATTTTTTCAAAATTAAAAAAATCATGTGATACTGTTATCTGATATATACTTTTATCCTTTAAAATTTTATTTGATTTGGAGTAGGTTATTATTCTTAATTTATATTGAAAAGGTCTAATGTTGATGAAGATTTTTGAATACATCTTCATTTTTATTATTATTTTTTTAGAGAGGTACAAGTTAATTATTAACTCCCTTCTTAAAAAAAAAAAAAAGTTAATTATTCACTCTTATTTAATGGAATTCATTTTTTCAAAATAAATTCTCATGTCAATTCTATTGTAATAAAGTTTGATAGGTATATTTTATGATTTAAATTTTTATATCCTTAAAATTGATTTGATTTGTTATATATTTTTATTCTTAATTTCTATTGAAAAAGATTTAATCACCTTTGTTAGATTATTGATACATCATTATTACCAGTGATTTTTACTTTAAAAAAAAAGTAAAATCTTATGATTCTCAATTTGATCCTATAATTTGGTCTAGAAGATCCTCTTATCCATTTTATGTGTTATCTCAATTTTTTAACAACCATACTCCCTTATTAGAAATACTTTTTAACCTCCAAAAAAGTCAGTACCCATTGGGCTCATAAAATAGCAAACACAATTGTACGTCATTGAAATGTAAGGGTACACTAAGGCTAATAATTAAAAAGAAATTGCATTGATGCAATATATGTTTCTATTTTTTGTTAAATCATTGAAACACATCTAAGGTATTGTTAGAGATTGTATGTTGAGTTCATTAAGAAACTGACCAAAAGAAGTTTTAAGAAATAAAAATCTCTCTTTATTTAAAAACTTTATTTATCAAAATGGGTATTGAACAAAACCCAAAGTCTAAATGGCTGCAGTAGAGTGCTCATCGCTTGGCATAGCTGTCGGTCCATTTCTTGGTGTTCTCTGTGTAAATATCATGTGTATTCTTGTACAGAAGTGCAATTTCACTTTCAGGTTCCAAGGGATCATCAGGGTTAGGGGATGTGAGTAACAAGTATATAGCCACCAACACATCAGACATGGTTTAGTTACGGGTCCAATTTTGTTCATTGAGAATGTCAAGGTAAATGTTGCCTTTTCTGTCTATGTTGGGGTGGTAAATTTTGGTATCGAAGGTAACTTTTGGTGGCTTCTTAGGGAAATTCGATGTGATATCAATGGACAATTTGAACTTACCATTTTCAAAAGGGGTGTCTTGTGGCCCTATAATTGTTGCTTTCCATTTTCTGATGTTTTTGCCAACCGGATCAAAATCAATACAGTATGGAGGAAAAGGTGCAGTTATTTAAGTGTGTCAGAGGGAGAGTTTCAGCCAGTTTGGTAGGGCATTTTAAGCACATTTTTGAGCATTTTAAACACATTTACACACTTTTTCACCCACACATATCAAAAACACCCAAACAACATTACTCAAACTACTCTACCCAACACTAATACCATTTTCCTAGGTACCTTTGCGTGCGATGTGTGGAACAGATAATTAAATTAATAGGTTGATTTTACTCTTTATTAGCAATAAATGTTAAAGAAACTCTCATCCACTCCCCATCGTCTTTGTTGTACAGTACAGTGGCTGAGCATTTTTTTTTTTTGGTATAGTACTCTAAGAGCATATATTAATCATCAATTTTAAGAAACTTTTCATAGAAAATTGAAATAATGATAAAAAAAAAAAGTTAGTCACATTTTCATTTTCTCATGAATTTTTTTTTAAAATAATTTACTAATGTATGCCCTAATGGCATATGTTAATAAAATCCTTTGTTTATACATATTCTTATCATATATTTGTGCAGGGGTGGCTTTACATTGATGTCAGGGTGGTCATAGGACCGCATTGACCTGGAAAAAAAAAATTAACATATATAAATTTTTGTGATCACTCTAAATTTTTTTAGGCCAAACATAAATAAACTTTAGACAAAGTTCGACAACAAACTTTTTTTGGGGGGGGGGGGGGACAACAAACTGGGTTGTAAATTAAGGTTATAACTACACTTAATAGATATTTTTTATTAAATGTGAATTTTGACAAATCTACCGTTGGATTACATTTTCTTCTTATATCCTCCATACTTGCAAAATCACTACAACAAAATGTATTTTTAGTGATGAAAATTTTCGTCACTAAAAGTTCAATATTTCGTTGCCTAGTACCTTTAGTGACGAAATTCGTTTCGTCGCTATAGCCCCGTCGCTAAAAGTATTAGTGACGAACACTTTCAACAAATTTCATCGCTAAAGATCCAAGTTGTTTTAAAATAAAAACACTTTTAGCGATGAAATTATTTCGTTGCTAAATGTTTTCCTCGTTAAAAAAACCATTCAGCGATGAAACCATTTCGTCGCTACATGTACCTTATTTTATTAAATCATTTTTAGCGATGAAATATTTTCGTCGCTAAAACTATTTTTAAGAATATTCGGATACTTATAACGACGAATATTGTCGTTGCTAAAACTATTTTCTGAAAAAAATAGCTATATTTAGCGGCAAAAATTTTCGTCACTAAAAGTGTTTTTTATAAATTCAGTTACATTTAGCGACGAAAAATTTCGTCACTAAATGTAGATAAATGTGATGGAAAAATTCGTCACTCAAGCTACTTAACTGTTTTCATTTTTTTCCTGTATGTAACCTGTCATTACATTATTAACTCCTCACACTTGAATAATACATTTATGTCAACAACACATTTATAAGAAAATGATCCATACATTCCAAATGTAAAAATAAAACAAGTATTCTATTCAATCCATCCATACAAATTGTTTCCAACACATACAATAATACAAGATGTTTTATAACATACAATAACATAAAATACTAAGGGCTAAAAGAAGATGTCCTCAAACTTCTTCAAGTAGTGCCAAAAGAAAATGCCCTAAAAGCTACCAATAAGAAATCTGCACAAATGTAAAAACAATACTACATTAAAATTGTAAAGTAAAAACATTAACTATGTTATAAGAAACATCTCTATTGAATATTTGTGTATATATATATGTGTGTGTGTGTGTGTGTGTGTGTGTGTTCATCCAAGACACAAACTTCAAACTCAATTTGGCTATCAACCTCATATTGCATAATTCAATTACCATATCTTTGCTAGAACTAAATCATTTACTTTATAATTCAATCAAAGTAAACAACAAAAACCCAATTTGGGCATTAATGCATAGAGCCATAGACTACAAAGACAAATAAAAAGTAGTCCCAATTATAAAATCTAACACAATTCAAGAACTTAAACTAAATTCCCACATAAAAATCCATATAAAGCAAAATTCAAGCTTTATCACAATGACCCATCAAATCTAAGCCAATCAAAATGACACAAAAGCAACAAATTTCAGATTTAAAACAGAATCAATTGCCACAAAAAAAAAGGTGATTCAGAGGGCTATAACACAACCAAAGCATTTTAATACGCTATTACAAGTGATTAAATCAAACCATTATTAAAATTAGCTAAGTAAAACACATGTTGATGAAAACGCAGGAATTTACAAGCCAACCAACTCAACGAAGGTTTCAAATAAATTCCACAAAATCCCAACATACTCATCATACTTTCAGATTCACTACATAACAAGTCAGCCCTTTTGTAAAAATCGTTTGGTCCATGAAAAGTTATCTAATTAACTTGAAATTAGATAGGAATAAGCTCTTATATGTGTGGTATGTACCATAAAAAATTCAAAGAAAAATAATTTTTCTATAATTTATTAAAAATCATGTATTGAAGCTGACTCAAATTTCCCCTTGATAGATTTAGGTTCCCAAAAGAAAAAATCTATAGTTCTAAAATTAGCCCAAATGCTTTGAGACTTTATTCACATTAAAACTACATGTTAAAGAATATTAAAAACATGGAATGAAATCCTTTATCTCGTATAAACAAATACCACAACAACAAATCAAGAAACCAAAACTCATAAATCATAGAGACAAATAATCAAGGAAAATTACCTTGGAATCATGTTGGGAGAAGGCAAAAGTTTTGTAGGGCAGGTTGATAGCCGAATATCCTATTGCAAGAAACCAAAATGCCAAGAGAAAGCAGAGACACTACAAGACACTTAAACTTTCATGGTTAACACTTCATTACCCATTTGTTTTAAAACAAGTTCATAGCACCCAAACCATCGAAGTATCACATACTCACCTCTAGAGCAAAATAATTTAAACAAAATTTCAGATTTCACAAACTTTATATATACACACACACACACACACACACACACACACACACACACATCTATATATATATATATATATATATATATATATATATATATATATATATCACATAGTCCAAGTTCAAATTAAATAATCAACAACAAACAATTAAACCCAACTTCATAACTCATTGAGGTAATATATCAAACACTTTATTTGCAAAAAGCAAAACCTCAAAGCACTTAAACTTTCATGGTTAACACTTTATTACCCATTTGTTTTAAAATGAGTTCATAGCACCCAAACCATCAAAATATCATATACTCACCTCTCCACACCACCAAGACCTCCAAATGCTTCAAGTATTGAAAAAAAAAAAGTAATCAACAAATATAACTCAATCAAAACCTAAGGCCCTAAAGCCTAACTTTACCATGCGAAGATGAATACCCCTACCCAAACGGGAACCAAGCAAGCATACAAGAAACTTATAGGCTTTAACACAACCAAAACCTTTTATTTCCCTACCACCAACAATGTGCATTTACCAACTTAATACAAAGCATGTTATTACCAAATATGATAAAATTAGCCAAAGTAAAAAACTTGTCAAAGAAAGCACATATGAACTTACAAGATAGACCACACAACAAAAGCTTGTAGTAAATTCATTATAGTCTCAACATTCTAATCATACTTTCTGATTAAATTTGCAACAGGTCAGCTCTTTTTAAAAATTCGTTTGGTGCACTTAATTTTATCCAAAACGCTTGAAATTAAATAGGGAAAAGCCCTTATATGTCTAGTATGTACCATCAAAAATTCAGTTCAAAATAATTTTTCTATAATTTATTAAAAATCATGTAGTGCATCTGACTCAAATCTGTATAAAGTCACAAAGGAAAAATACTATAATTTTAACCCTATGCCAAAAGCTTTGAGACTTGATTAAACCTTAAAACTACGTGTGTTAGTACATATAAACTGTTAAGTTCTAAGACCTTAGGGACTAATGTATTAGAACTTCAATGTGTAATGTGTTGGCAAACCGTGATCAAAACATAGAGTCTAGGTTTAGGCTAGCTCAAAGTATGTTTTTATTGTAAAGTTGGAATTGAGTGATTGCAAAAATTAGTGGGCAAATTCTGCAAGGCTCGATTGATCGAAAATTAGATTCGATCTATCGAGAAATGTGTAGATTGTTTTTTCTACAGAATTTTCAACTCAACCCAAGCCCTTTTGACGTGTAGGGTTTTATATTTTACTTCTCATATAAAAAGAAAAACCCTAGCTACATTTTAGAGGCTTTTGATGTGTTGTGTGTTTGAATCTCTTGTGAGATCTAGAGGTGTTTACCTTCATACACACGTAGGGTTATCAAGATCAAGATTGATGTTTGTTAGCTTGGTGATCACTTCAGTTACTGCATAAAGAACTTAACAAAGATCTAAAATCTTTGAGTGGAGTCTCAAAGTCACAAGTAGAAGAACTTGTGGTTGCTATGGATCAAGAGAAAGAAGTAGTCCGTGGATTCAAAGCTGTCACGTGGTCATGGTAGTAAGTTTTCTACTCGAGGTAGCAATAGGATGTTAGTGGTCTAAGTTCTATTGTATAAACTTTTCTTTCATAGTAGATTTGTTTTACCTTGAGGATAGCTAGGCTAAATCCTCTCTAGGTTTTTTACTGGTTTGGTTTTCCTGGGTCATCAGATCTTTTTTTTTTCTTTATATTTTCTGCATTATATTTGTTTTACACATATTGGTTTAGCCTACTGTTAATTAACAAACTTATTAATCAACTTGTGTTAAGGGGTCTAAAACTTTACACAAACAACTAGGATTACAACCCATAACCTCATATAACAATCATCAAAACACAATTCAAGAAATTCAATCTCATAACTCATATAGACAATTTATCAAACACTTGCTAAGCAAAAGACACATGCTCATATTACTTGCACAAATTTATAGTTAACACCACAGTCACAACAATATATGCCAAAGACATTTTAAAATGCAAGGAAACCCTTTTTCTAAAATTAATCCAATCTCCCATATAAATCAAAAACTCAAATGATTTCTCAAGAATCCTAACTCACATGGTTGCCAAACAACAAAATTCATTTCGTAACTTATATAGGCAATTTGTCAAACACTTGGTAAGCAAAAGACACATGCTCATATTACTTGCACAAATATATATATAACACCACAATCACAACCACATATGCCAAAGACATTCAAAATGCAAGGAAACCCTTTTTCTAAAATTAACCCAATCTTCTATATAAATCAAAAACCCAAATGATTTCTTAAGAAACCCAACTCACATAGTTGCCAAATAACAAAATTCATTTCACTCCATTAAATTAAAAACCTCCAATAAGATTTTAAATATACCAACAAACACAAAAACTACTTCTAAAACAAAACCCACAACATAAAGAGCAATCCTAACAATATAGGATAAAAACCCAAACATATTAGAAGGTGGGTCATGGAGATTTTACCTTAGATTCATGTTAGGAGAAGTCAAACCATGGATAAGAGTTTGATGACTGAAAATCTAGTAGAAGCTAACCAAGAGACCAAGAGGCAGGAGAGATTTGGTAGTGAGAGAGAGATAGAGGGATGTGTATGTTTGTGTTTGTATTTTAGTTTTTGTTTGTGTTAGGGAGTGAGTGATAATGAGAGAGGGAGGGCTAAAATTTTTTTAAGTGAGTGGGTGGGAGAAATGAAATTTTATGTGGGAAGGAAAAAAAAAATTTCCTGAAATTTAAACCATTAAAGCTGTACTCTTTAGTGACGAAATTTATTTCGTCCCTGTTTCTAACTTTTTTGTTACGAATCATGATTTTGTCGCTAAAGCTGCCGGTTTATATGCATTGGACTTTTGGCGACGATTTAGTTTTGTCACTATTGGTTACCTATGACAATGAAACTCATTTCGTCGCTAATACTGTTCAAAGCAACATCTATAGCAACGAAATATTTCGTCACTAAAAATCTCAACTTTTAGCAACGAAATATTTCGTCACTATAGATTAATTAAGTTCATGCCTAGTTTTTCCCCATTGGTGCCCTTGTTTCAAATCAACAATAGCGATGAAAATCACTTTTTGTTGCTAAATGTTATAATTTTTTTCATTATTAGCGACAAAATCCATATTTTGTCGCTAAATTTGTAATTTTAGCGATGAAAAAATATTTCCTCACTTAGTTTTGTTGCTAAAAGTACATTTTGTTGTAGTGAATAAAAAAAAATCAAAGATCAATAACTATGGTATTAATCAAATGTTTAAATTTTGAGTTTTTGAAGTCTAAAATTATATATAAAAAACAAGTTTATGGCTTGAATAGTAAATAATATTCGATTGATATGAAATTCGACATGTGTTTTAAAAACAAAAAGAACATGCAATTCAACTGTTAAAATTTCAACATAAAGAATGAAATTTGACATATGTAGCTTTGTTAATTTGTTTAGTGAGAGTTATAGCATTATGCTACAACTAAGTTTGTAACCAAATTTTGTCCTTAAACTTTTGTTCCCTTAACAATATATTAGGCCGTTACAAACAAAAAGGAAAAGCCCAAGAAAAATTTTATTGAACTAAAATTTTGAAAGAGATATAACTTGTAGCATTGATAATGAGGCTATCATGCAACAATTTCAAAGTAAGAAAATTCGTAAAAGGAAATTGTAAGATTTTATGTATTTTCATTTTTTTTTTGTTAATATATGAAATTCTCTTTTTATTAGAATTTGTATAATTTAAGTTTCATAATACCCAATCTGAAAAAACTTCTTAGAGCTGCCACTAATTTTGTGGAATTAAAAAACGAACCAATAAAAAAAAACTTGATGCAAAGGAAATATTTATGTAAAAGCTCAAAAATGGCCCCAGACCCACTTAGAATAGTGGTACCAGGTATTTCTAGCCCAACATATTTAATTTCTAAGAGAGTGGGTGTGGACACAACAGAGGAGTTGCCACCTAGCTTTTGCAATGACCCAGGAACCATGAATATAATGTCCTTTTGAGGAAAGACCATTGATCTTACTACCAGAGATATGGATTCGGAGTTTAGGTACGTTCTTGGGAAGGTGTTAGGCACCCGAGAACGCCCAACCCTAAGGTTGGCCTTCCATTATTGTGTCTTAGATCTTAACCTTGATAAAATCATATTCAATACTTGTATTCTAATTATGAGAGACCGCGCTTCTTGAGGAGTGCTCTTAAAAAGAGATTTTCGAGTGCTTGTAAGGACACCTCTCTTTTGGGGTAGTGGTGTGGAGTCGCCACTTATTTTTTATACACAAAAAAATAAGAAAAAATAAATATGATTACATGTGCAAAATACTTTGAATGTCATTGATTGAATAAAAACTACAATTTTGGTAAATATCCTTACAAGGCTTTGGGTCCTAGTTACAATCTATACAAAGGAATACAAAGTTTTGTTCCTAGTTACATTCTACCAAAATTAAAAAAAATTAAAAAATAAAGCACTAATCTACCTATTCAAAAATCCTAAGCTTGGGGGCTAAGTTACGGAACAGGAAGGTGTTAGACACTCATTCCGCCCAAACAGAGTTTGGTCTTCTAGACTCTAATGACCAATAAACCCTTGTTGCATGATGTTGAATGATATGTTGAACTCACATGACAAACACTTGACAAAAATTAATCTAAATAAATTTTCCTTATGAATGATACCCTCTTTTAAAGAAAAATCAGATCTGTTTTGAAATAAAAATAGAAAAAAATAATAATAAGATTTGGTTTGTAAAAAAAAAAAATCAGATCCGTTTTTATAAAGGATAAAAAGAAAAAAAATCAGATCTGCTTTGTGTAAAGGGTGATTTCATTGAGGAAAATCAGATTTGTTTTTGTAAAAAAAATGATTTTTTTAAAGAAAAAATCAGATCTGTTTTGAAAAGTTAAAAAAAATGATTTTTGGTTTTTATAAAAAAATAAGATCTGTTTTTGGAATCAAATAAAAAAGACTTTTGAAAGAGGATTCACATTCATGAGATAAATTCATTATGCATGCATCACAGATAAAAATAAAATAAAAAATCAACCTAACTTTCAATCCTTTCTTTTAAATTTCAAGATCTGCAATTTTGTAACAAAGAAAAATTTTCCTAAAAAAATTAGATCTGTATTTAATGAAAATACAGATCAGTTTTAAGTCTTAAAAAAAATCAGATCTGTATTTAATGAAAATACAGATCAGTTTTGAATCTTAAAAAATCAGATCTATATATAATGAAAATACAGATTAGTTTTGAATTTAAAAAAATCATATCTGAAAAATACAAATCAGTTTTTGAATCTAAAGAAATCATATATGAAAAATATAGATCAATTTTTGAATCTAAAGAAAATCAAGTCTGGAAAATACTGATCAGTTTTAAAATTAAAGAAGTCAGATCTTAAAAATTCAAATAAGTTTTTGAATTTAAAGAAATCCTTGATAGTTAGTAGCAAATTTTGAAATTTAAGAAAGAGAATCACAATAAACAATCATCTAAGAACATGTTAAAGAAAACTCTATCAAAGCATAGTAATTATATATCAAGAACAAAAACAAAACAAAAAAATAATAATAAAACCTGCTACACATATTCATGCATCAAACAATAATAAAAAAATCAATGAAATAAGAAAGGAAAGAAGAAATAGAATACCTCTTGCATGAGTGTGCTCTTTTAATGAAAGAATATTTTAGAATTCAAAGAAGTTTGTTCACCTCTTAGAAACCTAAAATACTTTACTTACAAAAAAGAAGTTCCTAAAGCAAAAGCCTCCAGAACGTTTTTAATATAAGGGGAATTGAAAATTCAGAAGAGAAGAGCCAGAAAGAGGGGAGGGGTCAAAAAGTGTGCTGAATTTTGAGAGGTAACCCCTATTATAGAGGTTGGAGTGCTTCAAAAAATTAACTGGATGATTAGATACGAATTGGGACGCGTCCTTATCTCTAAAAAATCGAAAAGGGTAAGGTTTATCTCAATCCAGGAGTCCTCGGGCCGAGCCACGAATTTGTGTCAATTGGCACTTGCCATGTGCCGATCAGCACTTTAAGAATTCCGAATGGCCCTCTTGGATGCCAAACCCACGTTCGAGTTGTGGTCCAATTTGGACTTCTTTTTTGATGATTTTTGAGCCGGGAATTGTACTTAGACGCACTTTTAATCCGTATTCTAAAAATTAACCCATTTTTCTGGATATTTAGGTCTTTTAAAGTGATAATTATCTTGTAAATAAACATTCTAGAAAGTCTTGATTATCCACAATTTCTTTGTTATCTGATTATCTACTTTATTCTCATGCAAGCAAGTCTATTTTTAACACTAACTAACAACCAATCACAAAATTACTTAATTAATTTTAATTGCCTTACCCATCAAAATAATTTAAATTAATCATGCGTGGTTGGTTCCACCCAAACAAAATGCATGCAGATCATGCAAACTTGATCATGCGATATCTTTCACTTCGACGGTTCAATTTGGATCAGACATACCATTACAACTGTTAGAACCTCAATATTATTTTTATGATATGCAATGAATGAAGTAATGCATGTAATGCAACTCTAAATTTTAGGTATATGAATGACCATTCTAGTCATCTTTCAAGATTAAATTATGGGTGCAAAATCGAGTGTCTACAGAATGCCACTCATTGATAGAGCTTGCAAAGCGAATGTCAATGTAAAAAAAAAAAGACACTGATTTTAGCAGCCATGATTTAATTGAGGTTGACTTTTTAAAGATTACCTAGCCCTAGAACCTAAAACCTTGGGATATAGAATTAGTGTTTTGCTGTTTTGAAAAATGAAAATTTTGAATACTTGACCTACTTGACAATTGATAAACTTGAATTGAATCTTGAAATTTGAGGTGACTGAGAGGCTTCTCTATCTCAGTCGAAATGTGGGGGCGATCAAGGGGCTTCTCTACCTCGATCTTGATGGAAGGTAACTAAGGAGCTTCTTTACCTCGGAACTTGGGACGATTAAGAGGCTTCTCTATCTCAATCTTGAATTGTGGTGACCAAGGGGCTTCTCTACCTCAATCTTGATGGAAGGTAACCAAGGGGCTTCTCTACCTCAGAACCTGGGACGATTAAGAGGCTTCTCTATCTCAATCTTGAATTGTGGTGACCAAGAGGCTTCTCTACCTTGATCTGAATGGAAGGTAACCAAGGGACTTCTCTACCTCGAAACCTGGGATGATTGAGAGGCTTCACTATCTCAATCTTGAGCTATGGTGACCAAGGCTTCTTTGCCTTGATCTTGATGGAAGGTAACCAAGGGGCTTCTCTACCTCAGAACCTGAGACGATTGAGAGGCTTCTCTATCTCAATCTTGAGTTGTGGTGACCAAGGGGCTTTTCTACCTCGATCTTGATAGAAGGTAACCAAGGGGCTTCTCTACCTCGGAACTTAGGAAGATTGAGAGGCTTTTCTATCTCAATCTTGAATTGTGAAGACCAAGGGGTTTCTTTACCTCGATCTTGAATGGAAGTTAACTAAGAGGCTTCTCTACCTCAAAATTTAGGACGATTGAAAGGCTTCTCTACCTCAATCTTGAGCTGTGGCGTCCAAGGGACTTCTCTACCTTGATCTTAATGGAAGGTAACCAAGGGGCTTCTCTACCTCGAAACCTGGGACGATTGAGAGGCTTTTCTATCTCAATCTTGAATTGTGGTGACCAAGGGGCTTTTCTACCTTGGAACTTGGAGTTACGCCTGCAAAAGATCAAAATTTGGAATTAGACTTTTGATGATGATTGCTTTGTTGTTCCATTGCTTTGAGATGTGTGATCTTCATTTATTTTTTCTTGATTTGAATTTTTTCTTTTGAAAAGAAACCCTTGATTGATTTTTGTAGTCCATTTGAAAAATATTTTTTTCTTTGAAATTTGAAGCTTGAAATTTGAAATTTGGAATTTAGAATTTGAAACTTCTTTTTTTTTTTTTGAAAAATGACATTCTTTGTTCTTGATCATCCTTGAAAATTTATTTTTTTCTCCTTCAAAATTGAACTGTTTTGAAATTGATGTCATCTGTTTTTTTGAAAATTTTTCATTCATTCTTCTGGATTTGTCACTTTTTTTTAAAGAAAAGAACAAAGCAAATTTTTTTTAAGAGTTGACTGAGTCAACCTAGTCAAACCTAAGTTGACTCAGCAGCTCAGGTTACTAAAAGGGGGGGGGGGGGAATTTTTTGGCCCCCATCTCTTTTGTTTCTCTTTTTTCTTGTTGCTCTTCCCTCTTCTCTCTTCCTTCCTCCTCCATTGTCACTATTCACTCCCTTCTTCCACTTGCGTTTTCTCCCTCATCACACCATTTTTTCTCCAAAAAATCACTTCTCTAAGCTTCCAAACTTGCTTTCATTCATCTCCCTCAATATCTTATAAGATCTTTGTATTATTGACCATCTTTGCTACAAAGCCTTTTTGAAACCCATCTCCAAACCTCCATTTTTTTTTGCATTGACAATGGCATCTTCCATTAGGCCATCCTTTCTTACTTTTAAGGGGGGAAAAGTAGCACCCATCCCTTGAATGGAATGAGAACGAGGGGCTCCTCCAAGACCCCAAGACTCATGCTCCACACTCCAAAATGGACTTCGAGGTGAGCTTATTTTTTGATTTCTTTGTTCGGAAATTTGTGGATTTTATGTTTTGTTGAGAGCTTGGTGTTGAGATATTTGTCATTTTGTTGTTGTTTGCTCTTGTTGAAATTTTGCATATTGCATGATTGGGTTAGAAATTCTCGTGATCATGTTGTAATCTTGGCCTTGGGGCATTTTTGAATTCTTGAGCTATTTGACATGGTGAAATTTGGACAATGTTAATGACTCATGAATTTTGGCAATGTATGAAGCTTGTGGTGTTGTTGAATGAGTTTTGGCTTGAATTTTGGGGGCATTGAAGTCCTAAAAATTTGATGTGTAGGCTTGGTTGAACAAATTCATTTTCAATGAATGCAGAAATTTTGTTGGAATGTGGAAATCCTATCTCATAAGTATGGAAATTTTTTTGGGTATGGGTATGAATATGGGAAATCTTTTGTGGTGATATGTTTTTTTTTTTTGTTGGACATGGGATTTTTTTTTTGTGTCGGACATGGAAAAATTTTGGTTGGACATTGGAAAAATTTTTGTTGGTCATTGGGAAATTATTTTGGACATGGAAATTTTTTGTTGGTCATGGGACTTTGGTTGGAAATGTTTTTTTGGACATGAAAAAATTTTGTTGGTCATGGGACTTTGGATGGAAATATTTTTTTTTGGGACATGAGACTATGGTTGGAAATTATTTTGGACATGGAAATTTTTTGTTGGTCATGGGACTTTGGTTGAAAATGTTTTTTTGGACATGGAAAAATATTGTTGGTCATGGGACTTTGGATGGAAATATTTTTTTTTGGGACATGAGAATTTGGTTGGAAATATTTTTTTTTTGGACATGGAAATATTTTTTTGGTCATGGGACTTTGGTTGGAAATATTTTTTTGGACATGGAAGAATTTTGTTGGTCATTGGACTTTGGTTGGAAATATTTTTTTTGGGCATGGAAAAATTTTGGTGGTCATGGGACTTTGGTTGGAAATATTTTTTCGGACATGGGAAAATATTGGGACATGGTGTTTTGTGGACATCTTGATAATTGACCAACTTTGTTTTGCAGAACCTTAAGAGTCGAGGTAGCCTCCTGATGCTAAAAGGCATATGGGAGATATTATCTCCGGATATTGAGAACTTCATTGATGAAGTAGGCTTCTGAACTTTTTTCTAAGCTTTATTGAATCATGATACTCATGAGTACAAGGATCCCCAGTTACTCCTTGCCTTGTTAGAGGAGTTTTCGGACACTACGTGCACTTTCCATTTCCTAGGCATTGGCGAAGTGATGTTGACACTTTATGACTTCTCAGCCATTATTGGCTTAAGATTGGGCAGTGAAAGAATCAAAGTCAATGATTTCCTTACTTCAAAAGAGATTAAAAGTCTTTTGGGTGTAATGCCTTCAAAACTAAAGAGCAAGAATATGATTGAAGGGCACATAGTGAATCTTCGTGCAATTCTTTCAAGGCTGATTAATAAATGTACTCATGGAGTGACTGACAACATGCAGAAAAATTTTGGTTACCTCATTGCTTCGTGGGAAATTTTTTGCTTTGCTTTGGAAGACGGTTTTGCGAATGCACGAGCCATAGGAATTGTGAGTCAAGTTAAAGATGGTGATAATCCTGCTTCTTTAATTTGGTAGAAACTCTTTTGGGATTAGACTCTGTATTTCATGGTGGAGAGTCACAAAACTTTCTTAGGAGTCCTTTGACTTTGCAAATATGGTTGATGGAAAGACTAAACACAATTGCCACGCCTATTGTTGTTGATTATGGTCCTCTCAACTTAGTCAGTAGAACTGTTCTCAAAACCGAGTGTCAAACTGAAAGCGACTGGGTGAAATTTTTGAACAAAAAATCCAGTGTCTCAATTTGATGGATTTGTTATTGGTGGTAGTGTCCACCCCTTTGTTGCGGTCTCCAGGATCAGATCACATCTTCCTAGTTGGATTAAGGAGAGCAACTTTCTACAAGACTAACAGACTCTTGAGGCAATTCTAATATAAGCAAGGAATGCTTGGTGGAAAAGGAAGAAAACCTTTCACTCCTATGGACACAAATCCTACTTCTATAAGGAACATGTTGTTGGGCTTAGAGATGGCTGACCGAGTCGATCAATCCTTTGTTAAAATTCACTTCCAAAGGATGACCACAAGCTATTCTAACTGGCTAGTGAACAAGATTGCGGACAAGGAGGCTGACATGGTTGTTATGAGAAAACAATTTCTCAGAGACAATTGAGAAAGATACGAGGTTGACATAAAAGGAGGGTCTAAGATGATGAAGTACCTAACACAGATGAAATAAATGAACAACCAAAGGAGAAAAGACTAAAGAAAAAAATAATCTTTTTATTTTTTGACTTTGAACATGTTTATTTTAAAAGTTGATGTGACATTCTTGGGTTTAGGAATTATTTAAGACCTCTAGGTTTAAGGCTCTGTTTACGGTTGAGGTTTTTAGGGTTTGGTTTTTAAAGGTTTTTTTTTTTTTTAAATATTTTTTTTTGGGGTTTGAGTTTTGGATTTTGTGTAATGATATGGTTTAATGGAATTGTTGAATTGTTGATTTTTTTTTAATGGATAAATGGTGGGTTTGGGGAAGTTGTGATTGGACCAATGTATGGTTGCCTACGTACCTTCTTGACAGAAGGATCAGGTAATCACGTAGTTCATTTTTATTTGCCTTAACTTTTGCCTAGGTCACCCTTTCGGGTTTTCAACCTAGCAGACTCTCTCACTCTCTTCTTTTCTCTTTTTTTTTTAGTCTCCTTTTGTGTAGATTGCCCTTTTGGGTTTTTAACCTACTTTTTTCTCTTTTTTTTAAAAAAAAAAAATTTGTTTTTTGTTTTTTTATGCCCTAGTTTTTTCCTAGACCGTCCTTTCAAGTTTTTAGCCTAGCAAGATTTTTTTTTTAAATGAACCTAGGAAGGGAAATAACATAATTTACAACCACTTCAGACGTGGTGTTTTTAGACTACCACCTCAAATGTGGTATTTCTTCAATGGATCCATGTTGGTTGGCTCAGTAAAAGGGTTTGCATCTAAATCCATCAACCTCACTACTCCCCCAGAGTATATCTGCTTGATAATATATGGGCCTGCCCAATTTTGCTTGAACTTCCCGTTTGTCTCTTGAATCTGGGCTTGGATATCTTTCAGCACCAAATCTCCCAACTTCAAATCTCTAGTACTTACTTTCTTGTCAAAAGCTTTCCTAAGTCTCCTTTGATAACCTTGAATGTGATACAAGGCCTTGAGTCTCTTCTCATCCATCATGCATAATTGGTCATATCTACTTTACAACTAGTCTACCTTAGAGATTTCACTCTCCAGTATTGTTCTCAATGAACGGACACCCATTTTAGTGGGAAGGATTGCTTCCATCCCATACACCAATGAATAAGGAGTGGCTCCTGTGGAAGATGGAATTAATGTCCTATACTCCCAAAGTGCATACGGTAATTATAGATGCCAATCTTTGTAGTTTTTCATGCTCTTCTTCAAGATTCGCCCTATGTTCTTGTTTGCAGTCTCAACTGCTTCATTAGTCCGAGGATGGTATGGTGAGGATTTATGGTGCTGAATATTGAACTGTCTCAGTAACTTCTTTGTTTCTCCCTTGAAATGCAGCCCATTGTTAGAGATAATTTCATGTGGTACCCCATATCTACAAATGATATTAGTCTGAATAAACTGAGCAACTTTTTTCTAGTTCAAAAACTTGTATGAGGCAGCTTCTACTCATTTAGTGAAATAATCAATAGCAACAAGTATGAATTCATGGCCATTAGATGTTGTTGGGTGAATCTTCTTAATAATATCTATTCCCCATGTAGAAAACAGCCAGGGTGAAGTCATGGTATGTAATGACATAGGTAGCATGTGCTTCAGATCTCCATGGACTTGGCATTGATGACACTTCTAAACATGAGCTGCACAGTCGGCTTCCATAGTAGTCCAGTAATAACCTTGCTTCATTATCGTTCGTGACAACATGTGTGCATTCATATGTCCCATAACTTGACTCACGAACCTCTTCTATTATTTGCTATGCTTCCTTGGTAGTCTTACAAAAGAGATAGATTCCATCATATGATCTTTTGTAAAGCCTCTCACCACAAATAATATAATTAGTGGACAACCTTCTGATGGTCAATTGGTCATTCTTGTCTGTAGACTTTGGGTATGTCCATCTTTGAGGTACAGTAGGATATCTGAATACCATTCTCCTTCTCCATTCTTTTCCTCATCTCTTTCTATTGACATGCAATAAGCTAGCTCTTCTTTCTGTTCCAGCACTATTGGTCGAGCTTTATCCTCCTTAGGTCCATCCTTCATGGATGTCATTGTTGCTAGAGCATCTACAATCTGATTCTGCATTCTTGGTATGTATTGGTATTGAATCTGTCTGAATTTTGAGGCCCACCTCTAGAGACATTCATGATAAGGCATTAGCCTTTCTTCGTTGATCTTCCATCTATTATGAATTTGAGCAATTATCAAGACTGAATCACCATATACTTTCAAATCTTTCACTCCAAGACCTAGGGCTGCTCATAACCCCATATTGCAAGCTTTATATTTAGTGGCAGGAAAGTTGAGCCTATCGAAAAATGGGATGTGTGTCCCTTTTGGAGAGATTAGGAGAACTCCAATGCTGCTTCCATTTTGGTCAATTGCTCCATCAAAATATATATTCCATGATTCTACTTCTATCCCCATGATATCCTCATCCGGAAAGTCTCAGATTTCTTTAACTTCTTCTAGCGAACAGTGGGCTAAGTAATCAGCAATTGCTCTCCCCTTCACAGGCTTCTGAGTCACATATTTAATATCAAATTATGACAGAAGCAAAACCCATTTATCTATCTTCCCATCCTACACAAATTTCTCCATTAGATATTTCAAAGGGTCCATTATTGCAATCAACAAAACCTTGAAAGCAAGCATATAGTGCCTGAGTTTTTGAGTTGCCCATACAAGTGCTACACATGTCTTCCCAAGTGGTGAGTACTTCTCTTCATAAGCCAACATCTTCTTGCTAATGTAGTAAATTGCATTCTCCTTTCTAGTCTCCTCTAGGTACTTGGCAAGCAAAGCCCCCATTGCTGTATCCGTAGTTGTGAGATACAACAACAATGGCTTTTCAGGTACAGGTGGAACCAGTATTTGTGGCTTCATCAAATAATTCTTAATCTTTTCAAAAGCTTCCTGGCATTGTTCATTCTATACTATGGAAACTTCCTTCTTCAGTAGTCAAAAAAATTGCTCACATGTCATGATGAACTGGGCTATGAATCTGCTGATGTATTGTATCCTCCCTAGAAACCCTTAGATCTCCTTCTCAGTCCTAGGAGGTTTCATCTCTACAATTGCCTTGATTTTGTTAGGATTGACTTTAATTCCTCTTTGACTTAGCATAAACCCCAACAACTTTCCGGATGTTACGCCGAAAAATTCACTTCTTTGGATTCAACTACAATTTATAGAATTGGATTCTTTCAAAGAATTTCTATAAAGCTGGTATGTACCATTCACAGTCTTTGGACTTCACTATCATGTAATCAATATAGACTTCTACTTCTTTGTGAATCAAATTATGCAACAAAGTGGTGGCAGCACGCTGGTAAGTAGCACCAGCATTCTTAAGGCCAAATGGGATGACCTTGTAGCAATACGTCCACCATGGAGTAATGAAGGAGGTTTTCTCCATATCTTTTGGAGCCATCTTTATCTAATTGTACCTTGAAAATCCATCCATAAATGATAGCAAGGCATGCCTTGTTGTGTTATCAACCAAGATATCAATGTGAGGCAAAGGAAAATCATCTTTCGGGCTAGCCTTATTAAGATCTTAGAAGTCCACACACATTCTCACTTTCCCATCCTTCTTTGGCACCGGAGCCACATTAGCTAACCATTCTGGGTAGTTGACCACCCTTAGAAATCCTGCATTATACTGCTTCTCAACCTGTTCTTTAATCTTGAGAGTCCACTTTGGCTTTATTCTTCTCAACTTTTGCTTGTCGGCTTCATGGTTGGATCTGTTGGAATGCAATGTTGTACTATATCTGTATCAATCCCAGGCATGTCTTCGTATGGCCATGCAAATACCTCTTTGAATTCTATTAGTAGGGCAACTAATGCATCTTTCTCAGAGGTGGTTAGAGTATTGCCCACTTGTATCATCTTAGGTTCATCATCAGTTCCCAGGTTAATAGGTTGGGTTTCTTCTTTTATAGGTTCTAAATGCCCTTGTTTTAATTCCCTATTATTAAGAGTTTCTTTACCAATTTTAGAAATAAAAACATTCAAAGCCAACAAATAAGTAGAATATGAAATCATATTATAAGGAAAAGAATTCTTAATAGACTCAACAAAAATAGATTCTATAGGAATACGATCACAAAAAAACTCAACAGGAATAGTAATACTAGCAAATTCAGACTGAATAAGGACAAAAACAATGTTCTTGGCAAAAGTGATCAGCTCGACGGTCTTGATCTTCTTGCCAGGAGTGATTGGCTCGACGGTCTTGATCTTCTTCATAGAGTCTTCCACGGGGGGTGTCTCCCTTCGATGCCCAATTCTTCAACTCGGTTGTGGCTTCAACAATGGCGAGCAGCTCCCAACGAGTTCCTTCCTCCCTCAACATTAGTACCATGGGATCTTCATCCATATAATCTGTGGCTTCACCATCAATCTCCATATTTATGGGCTTGTCGGTCACAAAAGCATCCAGACACTCTATACTATCCATCCACTCACCAAACAGATCTTGCTTTCCTTTATCGCTGGGGTGGGTGTATTGGGGGAGATATTCAGACTCATTCCCTTCCATCTTCTCATCTTCACCTTCAAGACCCTCTAGTGTTAATTTTCTAAAATTCTGGATCATCAACTTTTTGTCTAGAGTGGCCATCTATGTCATTTTCTTCTTCAGTGTATGGGGTTAGTGAGCCAAGTTCTAAATTGTGAAATGACCCTAATTCAGGAATCTCTCTACCATGCTTGTCATATTAAGGACCTGACCATGAGCTACCATCAGTAATGCAACTCCAATCCGAGGGACGCCTATAGGGGTAATCATCATAGTCTACATTATCGGCCTCTTCAACCTCCTCTCCTGTAGCCTCCAACACATTTTCTAGCCTATATTCTTCACTTTTGGCGTCACTCCGTATGTCTATAGGTTCAGTTTCAGTGTCAACTTCTATATCTCCATCATAGTAGTCTACATCATCTTAAGAGTTGTCTTCATAGTAAAGCCCTACATCTTCGTCATCTCTTTCACTAGGGGGTTCACCCCAATCATTGCCACTATATTGGTTATCATAGTCTTCACTATCTTTGCTTTCACTATCACTGTTGCTATCGTCCTCACCATCTCCACTATCATTGTTGCTATTGTCACTACTACTATCATTCTTACCGTTAATACCTTCATCATCATCACTAGGGGCCTTGTCCCCTTCTTTATCTTCATTACTCGTTCTTACTTCATATGGGCTCTTCAATGCATGTTGGCAAGCATTCCAATACTCTTTTTCTTCTATGTTGCAAATGGCATTTCCTAGAAGCGTGGTCATTGCATTAGGGTCCATGTAATCAGCCCAATCAGTAAGGACCTAGGTTGTGTCTTCCTTCTTCAGCTCTAGAAGTTTGTTGTTGCAATCAAATAATAGCTCAAACCTGGGCACCATTTTTCTTGACTTAGGATCAAATCTCAGTTCAAGGAATCCCCAATAGCGTTGACTATCTCCAGCTTTGACAAACTTTCCATTCAATGTGGTAATATAGGGCTTTAGGGGTTCTGGTGGACAAGGAAGTCCTTTTGCTTTGACCTTGGCACAACCATTCTTCTCACCTCCATCTCTAACAAGTCATCATCAGTGGGCTTATAGCCTAGCCCAAAAGGCGGTGTGGCAGTAGGAATTATTGGGACTTGAGCAATTGGCTTCTCCATAGTCTTTCCCAAGTTCATCCCCGAAAAGTAATTCATTCTCCTTATCATTGCCACCAAATTATTGTTGCTGTAGGGAGCAAAGTCCATGGGAATCTTCTCCACTTCCTCTTCTCTTCTTTCAAAACTAGGCTTCTCAATTTCAAAGCCATCCAAGGTCAATGGCTCATTCTTAGAATCAATATCGAAAATGGGCTTTGGTATGGTCAAAGTATCGTCATATATGGTAACTATGGCTCCTTTATGTGGAAACCAGACCTTTTTGTTTAGGGATGAAGGTACGACCTCTATGTCATAGATCCATGGTTGCCTAAGGAGCATGTTGAAGCATGACACTATATTGAAGACTTGAAACTCCACCTTCTTGATCGTTGGCCCTAAAGTGAGCTCTAGTGTCACAGTTCTCAGGACTTTCCTTCTACTATTGTCATATGCCCATGCTGATCAATCGGCACAAAATCTTCAATACTTAGGCCCAAGCAACTTGCAATCTTTAAAGGACACACATTTAAGGCACTTCCATCATCAATTAGAACCATTGGAATCCTTTTGCCTTTGGCATCTACAGTAATGTGCAACAAGTCATTGTGGTGCTTCCCCTTCTTTGTCAAATATTTTTCAGAATAGGAAATAATGAGTTCCTTACTTATAGACCCAATCATAGCATTCAGATCTTGAGAAGTAGTGGTTGTAGGGACTTGGATTTATTGAGATGGTCGACTAGATTCTGACGGTTCTTATATGAGGCCATGAGTAAACCCCATAAAGATACATTGGCTTGTGTCTTTTGCGGTTGCTTGAGGACCTCATCCTGTTCACTGGATGTTTGTTGGGTAGATTTGTTCAAAACTTCTATTGTGTTATCTGTCTCCAAATGTGGGGGGTTTGAAGTGTCTCCTCTCTTGTGATGTAGGCAATTTTTATTGGGTCATTAAGATCAATATCTTGGGGTTTGAAGTGTCTCCCCACATTTATGGATGTCGAGTCATTTGATTGGGGTTTGAAGTGTCTCCTCCCACATATAGATGTTTGGTAACTTGCTTGGGGTTTGAAGTGTCTCCCCCCATTTGTGGATGTTGGATAGTTTCATTGGGGTTTGAAGGTTCTCCCTCCATTTGTGGATGTTGGGTAATTTGTGGTCTCTGTTACATATTCACTCCATATATAATACCCTGCAGCAGACATAATTCCCATCAACTCTTCCCATGTCATCATAAAGCACTCAGGTGGGTCATAAATTAACTCAGACGGGTCCTCTTTAGTTTCCTTTTTAGTTATCAAGCAATTAATCCTTAGTCCTCTCCCAAAATTGTGATTGGGCAAGGTATTGTTAGTGATGCTAGGCCTGGTAGGGAGTGCAATCACCTTATTGTCTAGCAAATCTTGAATTGCATGACGAAGGCCAAAACACTTGTCAGTATCATGGCCCGAACTTTGGTGGTAGGCACATCTCTTAGTCACATCAAATCTTGTAGGCAATGGGTTTGGGATTGGTCTTAGGTCTAAGGGTTTTAGTAACCCTTTTGCTTTTAGTTTTTCAAACACTTGACTCACGGGCATATATAACTCATGAAATTACATCCTAGGGCTTGGAAGTGGCCATTGTGATATTTGCACAGGGGCAATAGGAGCAAAAAGTTGGTAAGGATAATTTTTGTATATATTAGAAACTTTTGCAGCTTTAGAGCTAGATCCTAAATTATTTTTGAACCTTGGTGGGTCCTTGTTCATTATAGTGCCATTATTTATTGCATCCTCAATTTGGGTTCTAGCAGTAATCAATGCTTTAAAATTAGGAAAATACTGAGCAAACAAGTACTTATGGTATACAAGTAATAAATTTTTTACAACCATGGTTAATTGTTCTTCTTCACTTGGCCTATTCATTTTTTGTGTAGCTTTGGACCTCCACTTGGTAATGAAGGTAGAGAAGGATTCTTTTGGCTCTTGCTTTGTGGTCTCGAGATCTCTCCTTGTCACATCCACTTCTATGTTATAGTTGTATTGATTGTGAAACTCGCGACAGATATCCTCCCAGCTCCTTGCTCTAGCATCATCTAGGTTAAGGAACCACCTAAGAGCGGGTCCAGTCAATGTATTTTGGAACATTTGAGTAAGTAGTTTTTCAGTTGCTCCTAGGGGCTGCATTTCCCTCATATACATCTTTAAATGAGACTTTGGGCAACCATTCCTGTCGAACTTGTCCAAGGTTGGCATCTTGAACTTAGGAGGCAATCTCACATTAGGGAAAAGTGAGAGTGATTGGTAGTACATGAGGACTTCCATCTTGCGAGCTCTCCCGATCATCTCTTCCACCTTGTTTATCCTCTCGTTGATCTTCTTCTCACCCTCCATGGTTGGGGAATTATGGTCAGTCTTGTTCTCCTCTTGGCCACTCTTCAGGTTCTGAAATTGTTGTATCATAAGGTTCATGTCCTCCCTTAGCTCTATTTGACTAGCTACCATGGTGTTCAGTAGCTCTTGAGTGTTCATGGGTTCTTCAATATTTGGATGCTCTCCCTCTTCCGCCATGGTGATGGGATCTTCAAGCTTCTTATGGCTTGAACTATCTTGTAGTTCGAACACATGATTGTGATGTTGCAGCAGTTGAGTGTCTTCTATGCTCATGGGCTTCAGTACCGTGATGGGAGTGATGGGCTTGGAACTGGAACTGCTAGCTTGAGTGTCAATCTTGAGTTCTCTTTGAAGCTTTCCCTCTGATCGTTACCAAATTCTCCCCTATGAAAAGGCTTGGTCGGGTCAATCAAGCTAGCTCCCTATCTACATCAATCAACCAACCCAACAAACACACACAACATGCAATGCAATTTTATCATGGACCGGCCTAAGGGTAGGTTCTAAGTCATTACATTGTAGGGTGGGTTTGTTGTTTTATTGTTTCCCATAGTTAGGACGTTACACCTCCCAACTTGTAATGTAATGAACATTATGTTGGTCTGAATGACATGGTCTATCCTTTATAGTCAACAAGAAGTGATCCAGTGAATTTAGACTATGAGTTGGTGAGTTCACCACTGGATACTCGAATCTAATGAAAACCGGTAATCCTTGGTTACTACCACCATATTGTTGAGATGGGTACATACATATTTGTTGCTTTGATGGCATACACTATGACAGTTAGGGAAAGCTCTTAACAATCAACATGGCAACATAAACAAAAATACCATACAAACATCTCAAGACATAAATAAACAAACAAACAACAATATCATGTAAAAATCATGCAAAAGACAAGGGTATATATTTGGTCACTTAAAGTCTAACACGAAACTTAGCCCTCGACATCCCCAGCAGAGTTGCCTCTGTGAGAGACTGCGCTTCTTAAGGGGTGCTCTCAAAAAGAGATTTTCGGGTGCTTGTAAGGGTACCTCTCTTTTGGTGCAGTGGTATGGAGTAGCCACTTTCTTTTTTTTTTTACACAAAAAAATAAGAAAAAATAAATATGATTACACGTCCAAAATACATTAAATGTCATTGATTAAATAAAAACTACAATTTTGGTAAATTATCCTTACAAGGCTTTGAGTTCTAGTTACAATCTATACAAAAGAATACAAAGCTTTGGTCCTAGTTACAATCTACCAAAATTTAAAAAACAAAAAACAAAAACAAAAACAAAACAAAAAAACAAAAGCACTAATCTACCTATCCAAAAATCCTAAGCTCGGGAGTTAGGTTACGGAATGGGAAGGTATTAGGCACCCATTCTGCCTAGACAGAGTCTGGTCTTCTAGACACTAATGACCAATATACCCTTTTTGCATGATGTTGAATGATATGTTGAACTCACATGACAAACACTTTACAAAAATTAATCTAAATAAATTTTCCTTATGAATGATGTCCTCCTTTTAAAGAAAAATCAAATTTGTTTTGAAATAAAAATAGAAATAAATAAAAAATAAGATTTGATTGGTAAAAAAAAACAGATTCGTTTTTATAAAGGAAAAAAAGAAAGATTTCATCAAGAAAAATCAGATTTGTTTTGTGTAAAGAGTGATTTCATTGAGAAAAATCAGATCTGTTTTGAAAAGTTAAAAAAAAAAAAAAAAATTGGTTTGTATAAAAAAATCAGATATGTTTTTGGAAACAAATAAAAAAGACTTTTGAAAGAGGATTCACTTTCATGAGATAAATTTATTATGCATGCATCACATAAATATATTAAAAAAAAAATCAACCTAGCTTTCAATCCTTTCTTTTAAATTTCACGATCTGCAATTTTGTAACAAAGAAAACTTTTCCTAAAAAATCAAATCTGTATTTAATGAAAATACATATCAGTTTTGAGTCTTAAAAAAAATCAGATCTGTATTTAATGAAAATACAGATCAGTTTTCAATCTTCAAAAAAAAAATCAGTTCTGTATTTAATGAAAATACAGATCAGTTTTGCATCTAAAAAAAAATAGATCTGAAAAATACATATCATTTTTTGAATCTAGAGAAATCAGATCTGAAAAATAAAGATCAGTTTTTTGAATCTAAAGAAAATCAAATCTGAAAAATACAGATCAGTTTTGAATCTAAAGAAATTAGATCTTAAAAATTCAGATAAGTTTTTGAATCTAAAGAAATCCTTGATATGTAGTAGCAGATTTTGAAATTTAAGAAAGAGAATCACAATAAACAATCATCTAAGAACATATTAAAGAAAATTCTATCAAAGCATGGTAATTATATATCAAGAACAAAAACAAAACAAAAAAAATATTAAAACATGCTACACATATTCATGCATCAAACAATAATAAAAAAATCAATGAAAGAAGAAAGGAAAGAAGAAATAGAATACCTCTTTCATGAGCATGCTCTTCTAATGAAAGAATATTTTAGAATTCAAAGAAGTTTGTTCACCTCTTTGAAGCCTAAAATACTTTACTTACAAAGAAGAAGTTCCTAAAGTAAAAGCCTCCAGAACGTCTTTAACGTAAGGGAAATTGAAAATTCAGAAGAGAAAGCTAGAAAGAGGGAGGGTCAGAAAGTGTGCTGAATTTTGAGAGGCATCCCCTATTTATAAAGGTTGAAATACTTTGAAAAATTAGCTAAATGATCAGATACGAATTGGGACACGTCCTTATCTCTAAAAAATCGAAAAGGGTAAGATTTATCTCATTCCAAGAGTCCTCAGGCCGAGCTACGAATTTGTGCTAATCGGCACTTGTGGAGTGTTGAATGGCCCTTTTGGGTGCTAAACCCACATTCAAGTTTTAGTCCAATTTGGACCCCTTTTTTGAGGAGTTTTCAATCGAGAACTGCACTTAGACACACTTTTAATCCGTATTCTAAAAATTAATCCTTTTTTTTTTTGAATATTCAAGTCTTTTAAAGTGATAATTATCTTAAAGATAAACATTCAAAAAAGTCTTGATTATCCACAATTTCTTTGTTATCTGATCAAGTCTATTTTTAACACTAACTAACAACCAATCACTAAAATTATTTAATTAATTTTTATTGTCTAACGAATCAAAATTAATTTAAATTAATCATGTGTGGTTGGTTCCACCCAAACAAAGTGCATGTAGACCGCGCAAACTTTATCATACGATATCTTCCACTTCGACAGTCCAATTTGGAAATCGAACATACCGTTGCAATTGTTAGAACCTCAAGATCATTTTTATGATATGAAATGAATGAATTAACGCATGTAATGAAACTCAAAATTTTAGGTGTATGAATGGCCATTCTAGTCATCTTCCAAGATTAAATTATGGGTGCAAAATCGAGTGTCTACACTAACTCACACACAAACTAGCATACATATAAGCATACAACATGGCATCATCATCCCAAAACACATACATATCCATTCATAAAGCATAAGAAACCAACCCACACATATACAACCCTAGCATTCATCTAACATGGCATCAAACCATTAACATAGACCCTAGTGTCATACATCTAAACATGATTCATCATATTACATGATAGCATACCCTTGCATCTCATCACCTCATCCTAATATTCATCTAGCATGGCATCACATCATATTTAAGGCAGCAACATGTATAATCAAATCAAGGTAGAAGTATAAGCATTCACATTCATCTCTAACACCAAAACAAGATCGTCCAAGCAGTCACATTCATCTCTAACACCAAAACAAGATCATATCACAAATGCATCAACATTTCCAATGCATGACTTACCTTGCAGCAACTCAGCACCTATGGCATTTATGCGTGAGCATGTTAATGCACGTTTATGTCATCAAAACAAGGAAAACACTAAACAAACCCTAATTCTAACATGTGATAGCAAACCAAGCAATCAAACATGTGAAACATAGGCATTGAAAGCATAAAGGCATGGGAAAAGAAGCTAAATAGACAAACATGTGAAAGCAAAAGCAAAATAAAAGAAATAAAAATTAGGGTTTTTGGGCAGCGGCTTGCGCAGCAAGAACAAACCCATGTATGCATAATCAAGCTTGCGTACGCAGGCAAGATTATGCATACGTAGTTTCTTGCCTAGAAATCCTAAAAGCACAAAAACAAGGCAGAACCTCAAAACGAAAATTCTAACAACCTAACATGCATTTAAAACACAAAAACATATAAACCTAAGCTAGATAAACATTTTAAAGCCTATTATTACAGGGAAATAAATCAAACAGAAGATTAAAGTGCAAAAAAGAAAGAAAAGAAAAAGAAAGGTATAAAACTAATACCTTAAAGAAAAGCTCTTCAAGCTTGATTTTTTACCGTTCCCCTCAGTGAAACCTATCACAATTCAATAAAAATGTGATTAGCAATGTTAAACGAAAAGGATTGGGGCCAGAAAAGGTTCCAATCAAATAAAATTGACTTGAGAGTTTTTGTGAAAAACTCTATTTCGATTCACTATTTTCTAGTGAATCTTGTATTTTTCTCGTGGGATTTCTCTGTGTGTTTGAAAATATTCCATGTAAGGCTTTTTATAATGGAAAAAATGGGGTTTGGAATGGCTCCTAGATGATGTGGGATTCATTCCAAACCATAAACGTTATTGCAAAAAACTTGCCTTTTCCATATCTCTGAAACCCTAGCTGTATATGCAGGATTGTGCCTGCGTACGCATGCTTTGGCCCACGTACGCGGGCAACTGCCCACGTACGTGTGCCGAGGGCCACTTTGGTCATTTTATTTCCAAAAATAGATTTTTTCTCACTTAAAAGATTATATTTTCCATTTTAACACTCCTTAACTCAATTTGATATCTGATTGGGCTCTAAACTGGCCTTAAGCCTTAGATTTCGGGAATTATTGGGGAGCAGGGCCCTGAGTCGTAAGGGATACAAAATGCAGTGTCTACAAATGCCTCTCTTTTGATTTGTGAGCTTCACTGACGGAATCAAAAGAATAAGAGAAAAAACAGTTTGTTTCGACGTACGGCTCGAACCTAACCCTCACACCCGATACACATCGTGCATACATGAGGCATGGTGCAACTCTAGAGAGTTGTGTGGGATTTGTATATCCGAAGTCCCACCTTTATTGCTAGGGAAACGAGCAATGACAATTTCATTATCCCATAACCTATTTTGCCACTTGCAAGCAAATGGCGAGTGACTCATTATCCTAGAGTCACTTAAAAAGAAAAAGAATACAAAGAAGGGTGCTCTTCGAGCTAACCCAATAAACAATGAAAGGCTACAGTCTCTGTGGTGTCCATCTGGGGCTCTTGCCTCAAACTTCTTCGGGTGACTCGCTTCTCTTGTCTTCTTCACTTCCTTCTCTACCTTTTCTAGTGAGGCTCTTATCTTGGGTTAACCCTGGTCTCTTTCTCTATCACTATCTCTACCTTTTTCTACCATGCCTACATGTTCAATTTCTAGAGGATATGTGCACGAGTAGTCTTGATTGTTGGATCCACTAGGGGTGGTGAAAACTCGCTGATGAGTAGGTATGTATGGGGAGGAATCTTCTATCTCTTTCATGACTTACTTAGGGATGAGAAACTCGCTGAGGAGTAGTAGAAATAGACTCGTTGAGGAGTAGCGTAACTTTGTAGATGTGTGATCTACTAGGGAAGAATCTTCTACTTCTTTCATGGTATGCTGAGGACTTTGAGGAAGAATTTTCTGCTTCCTCACTGGGAATACTTTAGGTGTACTTGATCCATTGGGAAGAATCTTATGCTTCCACACTAGGGATTGTTTAAATATGCTTGGGTCCATTGGGGAAGAATCTTTTACCTCCTCTATAGGGATGATGTTCTAGATATGTTTGATCCATTGGGGAAGAATATTCTACTTCCTTGCTAGGGATAGTGTTCTTGAGTTTATGTGACCTGTTGGAAATGGTTTTGAGATGTACATGCTTTATTGGGGGAAAAGTCTTCTGCTTCCTTTACTACTTTCTAGGGGAGTCATTGGTGACTTTGTGCCTAATTGAGGTCATCTAGAGTTTTTTTTTACTATTCATGACTAAACTACACGTAGTTTAGCCATCAAGTGTGTTCCCGCCTGTTCAATTTTCCCAACAGTTACCAACCGTTCTTTTTCTTCTTCATTCTTTTCATCTCCCTCATCTCTTCACATTCTTCATAACTCTTCAACTTATCCTTTTTTCTCTACAAAAACTTCCCTCTTCTCTCTTTTCCTCACATCATCTGATTCTCCCATTCTCTAAAAACTTCATCATTCTCTCATTTTCTCTCTAGACTCTCTTCATCTCCTCCAATGGCACCCAGGGCCAAGAAGACTTGCTATGTCCTTTCCTCCAATGCATTTCTCCTCACTCACAAGAGTGGAGCAATGAGATTGATGGAGCCTCCTTCACTGACATACTGGCTAGAGAATCACATCCCTATGGTTGTTTTTGTAAGTTTTTCAAACTTTTCTCATTTTCAAGTTTCTCTTTGATCTTCTGTTTTGGTGTATTTTTAGCCATGTAAATGCTTAGGTTTCGTTGTGGGATGGGTGTAGATGAAAACCTGACACATTAGGAGGGGTAGGAACATATTTAGGATTGATTTTGGATGATATATGCTTGAAAATATCAAAGGACACATCCTGTCTATGCTTCTGCGTGCGTGGGCTCGAGCCTGCGTACGCAAGTATGTTCTTGAGGCTCTACGTACGTGGGTTCTAGCTTGCTTATGCGGGGTCTTGTCTGTGTACGTGGGCCTTGACTCATGTACGTGAGACGCTTGGTAGAGGCCTTACTCTGCCCATTTTCACTTCTTTTTCAATTGTTTCATTTCTATATGCAATCCTAACACCCCATTTTTGTCATTTTTGCATTTGAACATCACTGCATCCTTCTTTTTATCTTTATTCTTGCATCTAAAACATCATCTTTCATCATTTTCACTTGAATCAAGTATCTAATATTATCTTCTTTTTTTGTAGTCCTCATCCCCTTATGTTGGTAGGGGAAACACCAACAAGGTGGTGGAGTGCTACAACCTCCTTGTTCTAGAAACCAAGGCTTACATTCGAAAAATGAGCTTCGAGCCTATCCTTAGCCTTCTGTCGGAAAGGTCCACAAGTGTTACTTTGGTGCAATGCCTCATCGAGAGGTAGTGGGATACTATTAATACCTTCCATATTGCTAAGTGGGAGATGATGGTGACACCCTATGACTTCCACAGCATGATTGCTGTGACTTAAATAATGCTCTTAAGTGCAGGATTGTCGCGAAGTACTAACTCAGTAAGTCCGAGGTCGAATCCACAGGGAAAGGGAATTAATTAGCAAACCACAAGAGAATAAAACTAAAATAATAAAGTTTAATTGAAGAGATTTTTGATGGTTTAGTAAAGTTAATTTAAATTAAGAGAAAATAACAATATATTAAGGCGCTAAGGTTTAGAGATCCACACACAACACATCTATTGGTAGTCTTACAATATTTATTTTACAACTCAATTAAAATTCACACGAATAATGATCTTAGTCGGATTTAACAATAAGAACTCAAAAATTAATTGTCTAAGGTAGTTTTATAAAATTGATTGATTTTAGGCAAAACAAAACTAGTAAATTAGTTCGCAGGGAATACTAAGCATTTAACGTGCCCGAAGCCTACAATAAATCAAAGGATTATACAGAACTACTAAACAATTTTCTAGATGATTAAAACAATCAAAAACATAAAAACATAAGCATTAAAACCAATAAATAATTGTTAAGAACATACCAATAAACAATCAAGTTTCACCCCTTGCCTTAGCAAGGCTTTTAGCAAGCCATAACACAAATAAAACTCTAAAAACTGTAAAGAAACTTTAAGAAAACCTAAATTATGTTCTATGGCAGCTCTCCCTTGAATTTTTCCTAAAGAGCCTTTAAATAGGTCAAGGAATCCTATTACAAGATGAATTTACATTTGGAGAAAATATCAGGTTGTTAGGCTTCACTTAACCAACATTTTCGGCCCATTTAACTTCAGAATTCGGAATTTTGGTAAACTAAAAAGTTGTATCCCTTTAAGTTAAATTTCCAGCCCAACTTGAATTATCTCGATTGGACATCTGAGCCGAAAGTTATGCTCTAAATACTAACTAGTGTGCAATATGGAATCCTAATCCGAATTGGACTTGGATTTGGTGCAAATTTTCTTTGATTCCTTACTCCAATTGGACTCGAATTTAATTGGGTTGGCCTTCTTTGACTTTATCATGGCCCTTGAATAAGTAAAGTCTATTAGCTTTCTTCTTTGTACAAATCCACTTATTTAATATCATTATCCTACAAAAGACAAATTCACGCATTAAAATTCAATTAAGCACAAAATTGATTATTCAACATTATTCCAAAACCAACTATAAAATTCATGAATTAACTCAAAACAAGTACGATAATGCTTTCTAATAATGATATAAATATGCAAAATTAAGTTATAATCAATGATTGACCTTAGTTTCGAAGGGGCCAGCATTAACTTGGACGGCGTGTCGGGCGTCCAGCTAGGTCTTGACATGTTGGGAAGGAAGTACTCCACTGAGACCATCTGTTACTTTGACTTGGTGTCGGATTACATGCTTCTCCCACAAAGGACTACAGAGGAGAGCATCCGGATGGCTAGGGCTTTTCTTCTACATTTGTTGGGAGCTTATCTCTTCACCAATGGCAGGCAAACGGTGTCCTTAAGGTGGTTGACCCTTTTTCAAGACTTTGCAGATGCACGGAGTGCCAACTAGGGGCAGGCATGTCTTGCCTATCTTTACTCTAGTCTCGACACTCTTAGCCGAGGCACCTTGGGGCAGCTTATGGGGCCTTGGAAGCTCCTTGAGGTTAGTTCTCTTTCCATCTCTTGTATTTTCATTTCTAGCTTGTAGTCTTGCAAACTGTATCATCTCGCAAAACTGTACCATTTTGCAAACTGTATCATCTTGTATTTAACTTATGGCTTGTGCTTCCTTTTGCAGCAGTGGATTGTTAGGTATGGCCTCATAACTCCGAGCACCAATCTAAATTTGAGGGAATTCCCTCGAGTGAGGGCCCACCTTGTTGGGTTAATTTCGGATGAGGTAAGTTTAAGAGTTCCAATTTTCATGCTTTTTCATGCATTTCCTTTAGGATACTCTTCTCCTAACCTTGTATCATTATAGGTCAACTAGACTCCATGGGCCAGCCAACCCCTTCCTGCTTCTCCAAATTTGGAAGTTGCTGCCATCATTGCTTTAGAGATTACCCGGCCCTTCAAAGGAGTAGGCTTAAGGGCACTCTACTTGGCAGAGAGGGTGCGATGTCAACTAGTAGGTAGAGATGACCCATAGATTCCAATGGATCCTTCAGAGTTCATGTTTGCTCCACACTCCATGACCAATGATGAGTACAACTTGTGGAGGAGTGGCACTCCTTATGTCAAGTGGCTCCTTGATGGATTGGACTATGAGGAATTCAACATCATCCACCCTATGCCTTCCCTTATTGCTTAGGTATATGCTTAATCTCTTCTTTTTCTATTCCTTTTCCTTTACCTTATTCGTCATGGCTTCTAATGGTGGAAAACTTGTAGCAGGAGGAGCCTGCTGCCGATGAACCAATTGATCCTCTATATCTCCCTTGGATGGTCTATGCTTACGATCCTGATGGCTTTGATAGGGAGTGCATCGTGCCTTGTAATCCCAATGTTATGGGCTACCCTTTTCCTTCAAACACCTAGGTAATGAGTTCTTCTTTCCCTTTGTTCTTTTTTTCATTTTGTTGTCTCTTTTTTTTTTTTTTTTTTTTTTTCAGTCACTAACCCTTCTTTCTTCAAATTGCAGCCTACCATCCAAAAGCGTGAGGAGTTCGTATGGTTGGCTGGGAATCTCAAGCTGGAGGTGACCAACTATTCAAGGAGCTTGTACAGTCCTAGAAGGGCAGCCTACCTAGGTAGTGGTGGTGATGATGATGATGATGATGATGATGGTGGTGATGAGGAAAATTCAGAGGCGACTCTTAGCTACCAAGCAAGGAAAAGGCGACTGTAGACACCATATTTTGTACCCCTTACGACTCAGGCCCCTATTCCCCAATGATACTCAAACTCTGAGGCTTAAGGCTAGTTTAGAGCCCAATTAGATATCAAATTGACTTGAGGAGTGTTAAAATGGAAAATATCACTTTTTAAATGCACAAAAATCTATTTTCAGGAATAAATGACCAAAGTGGCTCTCGACCCATGTATATGGGCCACGACTTGTGTACGTGGGCCAAAGCATACATACGCAGGCACAATTATACGTATGCAGCTATGGTTTCAAAAGCATGGAAAATGCAATTTTTCTGTAATAATGGCTGAGGCTTTGAATGAATCACACATCGTCAAGGGGCCATTCCAAACCTCATTTTTTCCACTATAAAAAGACTTGCATGGTACATTTTCAAGACACACAGAGATCCCACGGGAAAAATATAGGATTCACTAGAAAATAGTGAATCGAAATGGAGTTTTTCACAAAATACCCTTAAGTCAATTTTATTTGATTGGGACCTTTTCTAGCCTCAATCCTTTTAGTTTAACATTGCTAATCTCTTTCTTATTGGTTTGTGAATAGACTTGGTTGAGGGGAATGGTCAAAATCAAGCTTGGAAAGCTTTTGGTATGAGGTATTCTTTTAAACTTCTTCTTTTCCTTTCTTTTATTTTCAGTCTTTAAATCTTCTTGTTTGCTTTGTTTGTTTGTTAGAATATGTTTTAATATACTTTTCTAGGTAAGGTTTAAGTTTTTGTATGTTAAAATGCATGGTTTTTTGTTAGAATTAGGGTTTTAGCTTGTGGTCTGTTTTCTGCTTAGTTCGTTTCTAGGTTAGGTTTTTGAACAAGTCCCACGCATGCACGCCATGAGCATGCGTACGTAGGTTAAATCCTGCATACGTAGGCCTTTAATTACGCACACAGACACTAAACCAGAAACCCTAATCCAGATTCCTTTTTGTTTGGCTCATTTGTTTCACATGCTTTATCTCTTTTTAAAGCCTTTTTCATATGTTTATATGTATTTGTGCCTCTGTCTTATATGCTTCTTGTCTTTAACATGCTTAGATTAAGGTATTTATGTTTGTTTCTTGCTTTGACGTCATGCCATTCATTCACATGTCCATGCATCAATGCTATAGGTGTTGTGTTACTGAAAGGTAAGTAAATGGTAAGTCATGCATTAGAAACGCCCATGCATTTGTGTTATGGTTTTATTTTGATGATATGATGGAGCATGCTTAGATGTATGATTAGGGTTCATAATGTGTTAATGCCTTGACACCATGGTTAGATAAATGTTAGGGTTATGTGTGGTTTGGCTCTCTTTTGCTTTAGGATAGATAAGTACGCTTTTTTAGGGATAAAGATGTCATGTTGTATGTTAGATGCATGATTAGTGTGTGTGTGAGTTTAGAACACAAGTATTGAATTAGTGTGTTCATACCTAAATTCCAAACCCATACTTTGGTAGTAAGATCAAAGGTCCTTCCTCAAGAGGACGCTATATATATATATATATATATATATATATATATATATATATATATATATATATATATATATATATATGATTCCTAAACCATTGCAAAAACTAGGTGGCAACCCCCCCCCCCCTTGTGCCCACAATGACACCATTGATTACCTGAAGTCAAGACACATAGGCATACAACATATTTCTTTCTTTTTGTTGCTTTTATTGTTTTTTATTTCTTTTAGCAGACATTTGAATTCAATTTGAGGCAAAGGGTTGTACTTAAGAACATCTTTTTACATTTATACTTTTAATTGGGACTAGTACTTAATTTACGAGATATATGGTTAATTGTATGTTTCCGTTCAACCTTGCCTCTTTGATGCTTGAAACCTTGTGCTTGAAATATGCCTTGAATGATCCTTTAGGTTGTAGGAACCCTATGGATGCCTTGGAGTGGAAAAACTACGCTTAAAACAAGAGATAATAAGTTTTTGCCAAGCTCTATGTATGTGGGGATGAGCTTGTGTACGTAGTTTTGACTTTATGACGCAGGGTTGACCTTGCTTACATGGGCCGCAAATCAGAGGAAAACCTAGCCACCCTAATTAAGTATAAAAGAAGCCGTTTAGGTCCCAAAACCCTCACCAATGTATTTTCAACTCATAGTGTAGTTTTCTGAGGCCCCCCAATGGCAGAAAACTCTCTACTCAATGTCTCGGTTTGGATTAGGAGGCTTGGTCTTGATTTCAAGGACTCCATCGTCCCCTATGGTCTTTCTTGTGTCTTTCCATACCATCAACTAAGGGTGGATAAGCCTTTCCTTCGAGCTTCTGCCAACTATTGGGTCCCTACTCAGCATGTTTTCCACTTTAATGGAGTAGAACTATGCCCTACTATCAAAGAATTTGGTGCCATCATGGGTGAACCGGAGATTGATGATCTTGTCTTCCCTACCATGAGTGGGGATCTCCCCTCTTTGCTGTAAGTTGTGTTGGGCATCCCTCTTGCTATAGCAAATAGGCGGTGCGTCTTTGGCAAACTGAAACTTAGCTTGGTTTTTGCACACTTTTCTGACTTGGCCATTCCTATAGATGAGAGGCCACGTTCATACTTTCTTCGTGCCGTTTGCTTATGTGCTCTTGCAAGGTACTTCTTGGTCCAAAGGTCATATTGTGTGGACCTTCGCATGTGCATGGTGGTTTATGAGCTAAAGAGAGGTAACCCTGTGGGCTTGATCTTGACAAAAACCCTCAATGGTTTGGATGCCTTTCATAGGAAGGAAGCAAGCTTCTTTGTAGGAAGTCCTCTTCTTCTTCAAGTATAATCCCTAAATTTTGCATGGATTTCCTTTCTATTTTCAACCCATTGAGGCACCTTATATCATCTTTCATTATTTTTTTTTTTTCACTCATGCTCTCTCTTCTTTTTTTTGCTTTTCTCTCTCTTCTTCTTTTTGTTTTCCTTTTTCTTTTCTTTTTTTTTTCAGTTCTTTCTCTTCAGATGTGGCTACAAGAAAGGCTTTGGTTGCTTCAACCTCTTACCGTACCCCAAAGCACATACCTCCTTGGGCATTTAAGGGACCGCCAGCTTCATCAAAATGACATGAGCTTTGAGGCGTTCATGGAGCTTATGGGTCACATCAAGGAGACTGACATTTAATGGGTCATGGATTGGTAGCATATCTCAAGCATGGTTCACTATTGCTACAAGGACTACTGTGTGCCTTTAGTTGGACTTCATTGCTGCTCATAGTACTCCACTTGTCATATCTCAAGGTATTTTGGAGAGCGTCAAGGAGCTCCTAGTGGTGAAGGTGCTTCCACACCGAAGTGTTTACTAGGCTTCGTGAGGCTTGGCCACAACGTAGGGTGAATAGAGGCATTGATCCTCCTCAATGCATCTATCGCACTGGGGGATACAAGCAATGGTTGGAGGATGACATGAAGTGGATTCTAAGGGATGAGAAAGGTTGCATGAAGACTAGCAAGAAAGCAAGAAGGGCTGAGTGACCACCTTGATATGCCCCATATTTTACTTTTTTGCACTTTATGATTCTCATGTTTTTGTTTTTGAACTTAATAAAGGATTGGATTGTTTAAAATCCCCTATGAAAACAATTTTGTTACCTTTTAATTTGAGCAATAAAAGAATCACTTTTTTATTATCTTTGCTTATTATCTTCTCACTCCTTTGTTTTTTTTTTCTTTTATTTTCCTTTGCCATGTAATTTTTGCCCATGAAGTCCTTTCGGGTTTTCAATCTAGTGGAGTTCTTTTGCTTTAATTTTTGTCTAGGCCGCCCTTTCGGGTTTTCAACCTAGCAGGCATTTTTTTCTTCTTTAAATGTTGTATTTTCGGAGTCTATCCATGTTAATTGGGTGAAGCATCTCTTCCCCATCGAAATCTGCGATCCTCATAGCACCTCTAGACATAATCTTCTTAATGATAAAAGGTTCAGACCACTTTGGCTTCATCTTTTCTCTTGGATCAAAAGTCTCATCTCTAAGCACCTTTAGGACCAAGCCCCCTTCTTTAAGGTTTCTAGGTTTTTCTTCTTGAATGCTCAAGCAATTCATTTTTGGTATCTTCGTGCATGATATTGTGCCCTAGCCCTCTTCTCATTTATCAAAGCCAATTGTTCATATCTCACCTTAGCCAAATCCTCTTCTAGGACCTTGGTTTCCACCAATACCCTTAAAGATTGTATCTCCACCTCAATAGGAAGCAGTGCCTCACTACCATAAACCAAAGAGTAAGGTGTTGCCCTAGTCGACACACGAATAGAAGTTCTATAACCCCATAAGGTGAACAAAAGCTTCTCAGCCTAGTCTTTGTATGTCACTACTGTTAAGATGTGTGCCCTTAAATCCTATTGTATAATGCTAAGTATGTTATTATGTATGACATTATGTATGACTTAATGTTGTGTTTAATAAAGTTATTTTGCTATTATCTAAAATAATGCTATCATGAATATTGGAACATTATCAGATAGTCCATGAGATGCAAAGTATGTGATTTATGTGAAAAGTCACAGAAGATATAAATCACAAGTTCTTTGTAAACTCAAAATTTTAGTTCGTAGTCGATGATGAAATTGGGCATTTCATTTGCGAAAACTATAACATATCAACTAAGATGATTTGTCTTGATCATGGAAATGGAGATTTCTAGTTGATATGTTGATATGTTTTAAGAATTAAAACATATTGAACTGGACCGGTGTGAGATTTATTATTCTCCTAACGACTGTTAAATGAATAATAAACTCACGACTTATATTTACATGAAATCTTAATCCTGAGAGAATAATGGACCTAATCATGAGGTGTAGGTTGCTTTGATATATCAGGAGAGAGGTCTAAAGAAACGATCAAAACCTCAGTATGTTGGGCAACCACAGTTAGTGTTGATGGAACATATATTCTCAAGATGGAATTCATAGTTTCATAACAGAGATACAAAATATTCACTTGAGATAAGTTTAATGGGTTTATTCTTCAGAATGTTAGGCCTAACTACTTTAGTAAATAGTTACTAGAGTATATATTTATGAAATTGGATTTCATAAATATATGATGAATAACTTAAAGGATTAAACCAAGTACTCAAGGATAAGATGTAGTAATTTACAAAGTGGCAGTCTACATTCATGACTTTGTGTTACTATGAATATTTTATGAAGGGGTTGTATGTATAATAAAGTCTTGGGATATAATTTATAGATAAGGCTTAGAGTGCAACTATATTTATATAGTGGTATTAAATATAATTAATGGTAACTTTAGACTTACCAAGAGTTGACAGAAAAGCCCAAGGCCTATTGGAGTTAGTGTCTTATTAGTCCCTTTTGGTCCCACTCCAAGCCACACACTTAAGCCCAATTGGAAAGGCCCAAAAGGCCAACCCAATTAGATAATCGGTTAAACACAAAGGGAAAAACATACAGAATTTTCTGTAGAGAATTTTGTAAGAACACCATTGCGAATTGGTGTAAGAAGTGTTAAACACTCCTTGACCTTCTCCCTTTAGAACTGATTGAGAGACCACACATCTTGGGCGTTAGTGGAATTGGAGTGAAGATTGAAAGTGTTCCCAAGAGATTCTAATCTTTAGATTTTGAAATTCACCGCTTCAAGGTACACGCTCTTGTTCTTAAATTCTGAAACTTATATAATACACGTTAACTTTTATGAATGAAGTAGATCTATTTATTTTTCCGTTGCGCACATGCATTTTTCCATCAACTACCATCTTGACTAGGATGTTCTTCACATTCTTATTAGCTGCTTCTATGGCCCCATTGGCTTGTGGTTAATATGATGAAGACTTGCGATGCTCAATGCTATATTCTTCCACGACTCTCCGAACTTCACCCTCAACGTGGGAACCATTATCAGAGATGATTTCTTGGGCACCCCAAATTACATATGATGTTGTTTTCTAAGAATCGAGCCACATGCTTAGCCTTCAATACAGAGTAAGAGGCTACTTCCACCCACTTGGTGAAATAGTTAATTGCCACCAGGATGTATTCATGCCCATTTGAAGCCTTAGGAGATATCCTTCCAATCACATCTATTCCCCAAATCAAGAATGCAAAGTTATGTTATACAACTCACTAGGTGGTGCATGGTTCAAGTTGGCATGTGTCTGACAATCATGACAACTCTTCACATAGTCCACAAAATTGGTCTCCATCGTATTCCAATAGTACCCCGTCCTTAGGATTTTCTTGAATAACATTCTCCCATTCATATGAGGGCCATAAATCCCTTGATGAAATCCTTCCATTACTTTCTCTTCATCTTCCTTCTTCAGGCAACGAAGGTGTATACCATCGTAGGACCTTCTATAGAGTTGTCCTCCACATAAGATGTATTGTGTTGTCATCATCCTAATGGAACGAGGTCCTCTCTTGTTGTTACCATCCGGATATGCCCCTAGTTACAAGAACTTCATGATGTCATAGTACAACAGAACTTCCTCTTCCTCTAGGGTCATTACTGAAGTTTCGGTCTTCCATTTGTGCACTTCCTCATAACTTTGCTTAATGCAAAAATAAATTTTTGCTCATTTAAAAGGTTATATTTTCTATTTTAATACTCCTCAAGTCAATTTAATATTTGATTAGGCTCTAAACTAGCCTTGGGCCTTAGAGTTTGGGCATCATTAGGGAACGGGGGCTCGAGTCGTAAGGGGTACAAAACGCAGTGTCTATAGTGGGCTTGCAAAATCAATTGTAATGTATTTGAGCCTTCCACCTGTATGTCTCAGGGTAGAAATTAGGATGTTTGTCCCATAAGGACCCTTTTGGAGGTGGTAGAAAGTGTTGTGAGCTATGGAACTACTCAGCCAAAAAACCTAGTAAAGAGTGTTGTCGAGTATTGGGTTATGAGATTTTCAACAACAAAAAACCTGACTCAGCCAAGTTATATATATATATATATAACCTGATAAGTAGAGATAAGGTTTGGATTTTTTTGCTTATGTTTCTTCTTTTTATTGGTGGGAAATCTCCCCTTATTTCTAAAAAATAATTTTTTTACTTCCCCTCATTAGTTAAAACACGAGTTTCGAACCCTAAAATTTGAAATCACTCTCTCTTACTCTATCCTCTTGATCTGATTGATCTGATTCTCTCTTTCTCAAATTCTCTCTACTCACTCCAAACCCTAGCCGCTTACTATATACCCTAGTCGCTGCCATCGTCCACTCCCAAGGACAAAGCTAGGATTCTGATTGAGGAGAGGTCAGAGCTTATCACTGGAACAAAAAGGTATCCTGTGAGACAAGTGTTGGGGTTTATGCCCTAAAATCCAATTTATTGGCATGTCATTAATAGTTAAATTGTTTAAGTATATGAGACTATTTATAAATAAACTAATGGGACATTATCTTAGTCCATGAGATGCATAGTATGTGATTTATGTGAAAAGTCACAGAAGATATAAATCAAAAGTTCTTTGTAAACTCCAAAGTTTAGTTTGTAGTCGGTGATGAAATTGGGCATTTCATCTGTGAAGACTATAACATATCAACTAAGATGATTTGTCTTGATCATGGAAATGGAGATTTCTAGTTGGTATGTTGATACGTTTTAAGAGTTAAGACATATTGAATTGGACCGCTGTGAGATTTATTATTCTCCTAACGATTGTCAAATGAATAATAAATCTAACGACTTCTATTTACATCAACTCTTAATCCTGTGAGAATAATGGACCTGATCATGAGATGTAGGTTGCTTTTATATATCAGGAGTGAGATCTATTAGTCACGGTCAAAACCTCAGTATGTTGTACAGCCACATTTAGTGTTGATGGAACATGTATTCTCAAGATGGAATTCATAGTCTCTTAACGGAGATACAAAATATTCCCTTGAGATAAGTTTAATAGGTTTGGTTATTCAGAGAGTTGAGCCCAACCACTTTAGTAAGGAGTTACTAAAGTATATATTTATGGAATTTGATTTCATAAATATATAATGAATAACTTAAAGGATTAAATCGGGTACTCAAGAATAAGATGTAGTGATTTATAAAGTGGCAGTCTACATTCATGACTTTGTATTACTACGAATATTTTATGAAGGGGTTGCATGTATAATAAAGTCTTGGGATAAAATTTATAGATAAGACCTAGTGTGCAACTATATTTATATAGTGGTATTAAATATAGTTAATGGTAACTTTGGACTTGTCAAGAGTTGACAGAAAAGCCCAAGGCCCATTAGAGCTAGTGTCTCATTGGTCCATTTTGGTCCCACTCCAAGCCACACACAAGAGCCCAATTGGATTGGCCCAAAAGGCTAGCCCAATTAGATAATCAGTAATATATAATGAGAGAAACATACAGAATTTCATAAGGAAGGGTTTTTCATAAGTCTTTTTCATGAATATTTTCATTAAGAACATACAAGGAATGAAATGGTGTGTATGTGAGTGTTGGACACTCTCCTATTCTCTCATTGGAAACTGATTGAGAGACCACACATCATGGGCATTAAGTGGAATTGGAGTGAAGATTAAAAGTAATCTCAAGTGCTTCTGATCTTCGGTTTTGAATTTCACCGCACCAAGGTACGCTTTCTTGTTCTCTAATTCTAAAACTTACGTAGTACATGCTATCAATTGCGAGTGAAGTAGATCCGTTAATTTTTCCGCTGCACATGTTTTGTATGAGATACAAACACATATTTTCCATGCATTTTGCCAACAACGGGCGCCTCACCCAGGATTTTTTCCACTGGAACTCATCACTGTATACTTCTCTCACTTTATAAATTTATTTTTTCTCAATTTATTAGTTCTAGAACTAACACTCAACAATGTAGACAAACTAAATTTAATTTTTTTCAATCACTAAAATTATGAAGTTATCCATAGAAAATAATGTTTTGCATTAATATAATGTAATTTGTGTACATACATCACTACGTCTATACTAACGAAATAACTATAACTAATTTTCAACACAATTTATCCATACAGAGAAGTAAATGTTTAGGAAGCAAAATAATTAATAAGATGAAAAGCCACTAATAATAATAATATTTGTTAAAAGAAATCATTACAAATATTAAAAAATATTAATAAGTTTCATATAATATACATCTCTGATAACTACAAATTATTTTATATGTTTTAAAACAAATTAATTAGAAAATACTGAATTACCAATATATTAGAGAAGAGCAATAATTCATAATTTGAAGTTATATTACCATTAAAAAAATTCATATATACACAACCCTCAACTATAAGTTAAAGAGTTTTTTCTTTTTGTAATTGTTGATGCCTCACTACCAACAAAATAGTCAATCGTGGGTTCCAGGTAGCTCAACTGGTAAAGTTTCTGATGGTTGAATAAGAGATCTGGGGTTCAATCCCCGCCTACACCAAAAACTGATTGGTGTTTTGGTTTGATGATAAAGAGCTATCATCAGGAGCAGACGTCATAGGTTGAAACTCTCTCTAAAAAAAAAAAAACAGTCAATTAAACACTATGTCACCATCTTTATTAATATTTTACTCTCACAACTTAATACTCACAAGTCACGATCACAAATTCACAACCATAAACCTTACAACACTGTCACAATTCACAATACAAAATTTCACATTTTCATATAAATCATAATCGTACAGAGAGAGAACTCTGAAATTTCACACAAAACTAGACCACGTCAGTGATGCCACCCATACCAAATACAACCAAACTCACCCTTTTGAAGAGCATTCATATCAGTTCGTACAAATATTTCTGTCTATTTTAATATAAAAACTAATTTTTTCTATTTTACATACTTATTTTTTTAAAATACTCTACATCAAATAATTTATTTTATACTACATTTCATTAAAATATTAATTTTTCTTGATTTTTTTTCTCTTTCTTCACACATACAATAACCACCATTCGCTCTCTTCCTTCATTTTTGTGATACGTAAAGAAAGAATAAAGAACTACATACAAAACGAATAGTGTTAGTGTAAAATTATACAGTTACTATAGCAAACAACTTGTAAATTTACACAATTATATACGGTCTGATGTGCGTCATTTTTAGGTAAAACTGTGTAAATTTTATGCATTTTTTTATTATAAATGGACTGATGTGAATTCTCTAACTCTACTTATCCCCTTTAACCGCCCCTTAACATATAGTGATCTCTAGTTTTGTTGTAATTGATGATTTTGTAAAGTTGTGATTTACAATTATTTATGTATTGGCTTTAATTCCGTGCTAAATTTGATTGTAATTTTATTCAATCTTTTATACCCTATGTTTTATGTGGGATTTTACTATAAGGGTTGTGTGTTAGAGAAAGTGTGAGAATGTGAAGACTTAAGCTTTTGAAGGCAGAAGAATTCTCGTGGGTATCTCGCAACTAAGCATCCCGCGAAGAGATGCATGTGCTCTGCACATGATTGGAATGCGAAGAGTCATGACAGATGGTGACAGCTGGTTTTCGTGTCTCGCGAGCAAGGCCTTTCAGCGAGACACCCACAAAACAGTCTATTTTACTATTTTGTCATATCTGCTCCACTACATTCTCAACCACACTATATATACCATCATTACCCACATATTGAGTAGAGAGCTTTTCAGAAGAGAAAACCCTAGCCTCCACTCTTGAGAGTGTGAGATTGTTATACCCACAATTCCTTACACAATCCTTTGTGGTTTTCCTCTACTCTTACCTCTCTATTTCTAAATCCTTGAGAGGTTGATAGCCCAAACACTTACCACACTGTTTCAAAGTGTCAAGTGAGGATTTGGTACTGCTAGGAAGTATTGGAAGAAGCCAAGCTTTGGCGGATGCAATCGGATGTCTTGCAGGATCCGGAGAGCTAGACAAGACAGAGTTCCGAGTAGCCTTGTTGGAGTGGAGCTTGGAGGGCTTAGGTACATCGTAGATTAGCCTTGGAGGGTCTCTTGCTAACCCATGTATCCCAACTGATTTTCTAGTGGATCGATTACTGCTTGGAGGGCAGCGGAGAGGTTTTTCACCGAATTCTTCGGTTTCCTCTTTGATAACACATCGGCGTGTTATCTTGTGTTTGCATCTCTCTTCCCTACTCTTTTACATTCCATTATATAGCTGTGCTGCTATGATTATGGATTAGAGTAGCTTGTTTGTTTATCCACTCGCATTTACACTATTCCACACTTAGTATTAAGTTAGTGTAAAATCAATCGAGCCGTAATTGTAATTTGGGGGTCTAAATAGCTCTTGTGTTTTAACACAAATCTGAGCTTTCAGATATAAATTGCATTATAAGCTTTAATTAAGAGGATTGAGATAAGATCTATATTCAAATTATGGGATCGATAAGATCATGATCCCGCTTGACCTTGAATTTTGACATATTTGTACTCAATTGTTTGGTCATTTGATTTCAAGTTACGCGGGCTCAACGGATAAGGTGTTACTATAGTCATGCCTAGATAGAAGACACCTACTCAGATTGCCCTCTACCCATTTTTTCAAGAACAAGACTTAGGTACAGTACTTAGGTGTTATTCCTTAGGCTATCCTGTTAAGATTCTGCTATGTGAATTTTTTCTCATGAGATGGAAGTATATTTTTTAATTAAGTAGCCACATAGTTGAAGTTTAAGAAGGGAATCTAAAGAACAGCACCTAAAGTACTGTAACTAAGTTTTGTCCTTTTTTCAATATCAAATTGATTTCAAGTTACAGAATATCAACCTTTATAAGACCTTTTGTAACAAATCCATCACTTTTTCAAGATAAATCTCCAACTGTAACTGACATTTTACTATAATTATTTGTTAATTCTAATGGTCACTCATAATTTAATCTAATTCTAATGGTCACTCATACATGTCAAAATCACTACAGTATGGAGGAGGGTTACTTTGAATGTCACGTAACTCTCTATAGTATGGAGGAGGGTTGCTTTGGATGTCACGTAACTCAATATACAGTATGGAGGAGGGTTATCTTTTTTTCCTTTTTTTTGATAATGGAGGAGGTTATCTTGAATGCCATGTAACCCTTGAAGTCGTGTTTCAGCCTTGGAAGACCACTACTTTGATGAAATTTTCACCAAGTACTTGTGTTTGATCTTTTACATATTACTCAAAACACTAACCAGCTAGATAGGGATGGTGTGTGGTGGTAGGTCTAAAGAGACATGTATATAGGGAAGATAGAACAAAATTTAGATTAAATTATTTAAGTGTAGTATTTTTGGTTTCGTAATTAAATTTAAATATATTTACATTTAATTTAATTCTCTGTAAAAAAAAATATTACTGGTATTCAATGCAATTTTTTTGTGTGGATAGATTATGTGTTGAATTTTATTTATTTTATTTTTATTTTTAGATGTTTCTTTAGAAAAACAAAATTTAGAAACTTACTACGTGCACCTAAATAAATAATTGTACATAAATTTAGCTAGCTTGACAGGATATACTCATTGCAATAACTTTGGACGATGAGTTTGTATTGGAAATTTAATATTGATTGCTACCCCCATGCGCAAATCACTTCACATGCATGCCCTGCTCTATTAATAAAAAGTTCAGACACACCAATACCATTTTCCTAGGTGCCTTCGCATGCGGTGCGTGCAGCATGTAATAATTTAATATACTGATTTTACTCTTTATTAGCAATAAATGTTGACACACTTGCAATATATATTACCAATTAATTCACTCTTGTTACAAATTGTTTTACGGCATTTTTACTAATAGTTTTATGACTTTAATATTTTTTAAATAATTATTAGTAAACAAAAAAGTGATTTTAGTGGTGGACTCATATTAAAACTAATAAAAATTTACCAAATAGATAGTTTGTAAAAATGTTATAAAATAATTTGTTACTATAGCATTACTTTTTTTATTTTAAGAAAAAAAATTATATTGACTCATTATATTAATTAGCTTGTAATCTTATGCATATGCATGGATACATTTAAAGATATATAATATAATTCCTATATATATAATTTAAATACTATTGATAATCATTTTTATATTTTGTTAACTCTTCAAAAAAAAATTGTAAGAATATTATTAGGTATAAAATGTAAATTGTCTATGCTATTTATTTATTTATTATTGTGAAGTACTTTTTTTTTTATGATTCATTTACTCTAGACTCATTAGCTTTTGTATTTAATAACTCACTTAGATGAATATTTATAATATAGTCTCACGTTTGATTTTAAAATTAAAAAATAAAACTCTTTAAGAATAAATAATTTAGTACACATGACTTAAAATTGAAACTCTAATTTATAATTCTAATTTGAGTTTCTCTTAGTTTCACTTATTATTATTATTATTATTATTAGATTAAAAAAAAGATAACAACAGCAATTTCAGCTGGTTCTAGAGAATCTTCTTATTGTAAGAAAAAAATAATAATAATAAGAGGGACAGACGGTAATCATCATAATTTTCCTGCACTTTTTATTTATACAATTTGCATGTTGGTATGGATAGAAGGAGATCGTGGAGCTTTTTTTCCTGATGTTCTGTACTCGTTTCTTAGCTTTCTGGCTTCAATTAAACCTTTCTGATTATCTTTTTTTTTTGAGAATCACCTCTCTGATTATCTAAAACTGAAATGGGACCTAGAATATGAACTTTACAGGTGGCGGGCCCAATTATATGAGGCTATGAGAGCAATACGTATGACCATACAGTACACTCATTCATCAATTAGAAAATGAGATTTGAGACAGATTTTGGAAGTGATAGCCAAGTAAGAGCAACCACACCAAATCAGTTAAAATTTTATAAAATGAAAAAAAGTACAATTTTTACATATTTTATGCAAAAAATCACCCACATCAGTGGGTGTATAAAGGTGCAAAAACATGGAAACCCATAAACGAGCTACAATACCGTGTAAGTATACATGAGTACTGTAGCTCGTGTATGGATTATTTTAATCCTTTCCGTTCGCTCCATTTTTCCTCTCTCTACTCCCTCTCTCTACTCCGTTCTCAACGAACTCAACCAACTCAATATCATCCACAGAGAAATTAACACAGAACAGATCCTCAGTAACAAACTCAGACATACACTTGCTCCAAAAAAAAAAAACACACAGATACACAAACACACCCATGATGCTTTGGTCGGCGGAGCTGCGGATCGGAGCTGGGATCGATGATGCGTGGATCGGAGATCGCGGCTGGGCTCGGCGGTGCGAGGATCAGAGATCGCGGCTGGGCTCGGCGTGGATCGGAGATCGCGCTGGGCTCGGTGGTGCGAGGATCGGAGATCGCGCTGGGCTCGGCGTGGATCGGAGATCGCGCTGGGCTTGACGGTGCGAGGATCGGAGATCGCGGCTGGGCTCGGCGTGGATCAGAGATCGCGCTGGGCTCGGCGGTGCGAGGATCGGAGATCGCGCTGGGCTCGGCGTGGATCGGAGATCGCCGTTGGGCTCGGCGGTGCGAGATCAGAGATCGGAGCTGGAAAATGGGTAGAGAGAGAGAGAGAGAAAGAGAAATGAAGAGAATGAGAGAGAGAGAGACATGAATCAGAGATGAAGAGAAGAAATGAAGAGAAGGAGAGAGAGAGAGACATGAATCAGAAATGAAGAGAAGAGAAGAGAGAGAGAGAGAGAGAGAGAGAGAGAGAAATTACCAAAAAATAAACAGTAGGCGCGCGGTAGTTGAGAGATATAATTAAAAAAAAGTGAGAAAATTATTATTTAATTAATAGAGGTGGTAGGATAGATGAACTGATGTGGGTGATTTGTAAAAATGAATGTGTAAAATTTTAAAATGAGGTTTTTTGTGTAAAATAGATGAAATTTTTAGCTGATCTGGTGTGGTTGCTCTAAGGGCTGTCATCTGTCGTGTCTCAAGCTTCAGTCTCTCAAATCCCATCCACCAACTTATTTTGAATTTAAATAAATTGATTAAAAGTGAATTTGTCTAGAAATGGTGAAATTTTACAAAACTATACTAAGTCAAATAAATTAAATAAAGTAACCTATAGGACAACTTAAATTTAAATTCTTATTTGGAGAGAGAAGAAGAGAGATTTGGGCACCAACTTAAATTAAATTTCTGGATCAATTTGATAAGGTTTTCACAAGCATGGACGAAGTTAGATATGGACTTGGGAGCAATTCCCCCCCCCCCCCCCTCCCCCCTCCATTTTTTTTTTTAATATTAGTATAACTAAAAAGATACTCATTTTAGTAATTTTGTTCAATAAAATTACATTTTGCCCATCTTAATAATGGCATTGATTCTTTTAAAAGTAATGTTATAGTAACAAACTTTTCTACAACATTTTTACAAACTATTGAGGTAGCAAATTGTTATTGATTCGTCCACTTACATCACTTTTAATTTACCAATAATTATTCACCACATTATCAATTTTTAAAAATTTTGTAGCTTTACGCTCTTTTGTAGTTGTGCTCTGATTAAATAATGTATTATAAACCCAATTTAAAATATTAATATTACTATTTTCGTGTGTGTTCTTATAAGTATTACTGTTAATTAAAAAAAAAAGATGTTTATCCCACATTGGTTGTGTGTATTTAGTGTCCGCTATTTATAACCCTAGTCTACAATTATAAAGGTAGGGCCCTTTTGTAGTTGTACTCTGGTTATGTAATTTATTATAAACCCGATTTAAATCACTAAAATTACCATTTTCGTGTGTGTTCTAATAAGTATTACTGTTAACTAAAAAAATGGATGTTTATCCCACATTGATTGTGTGTGTCTAGTATCCTTTGTTTATAACCACAGTCTATAACTACAAAGGTTAAGCCCTTTTGTAGTTCTATTCTGGTTATGTAATGTATTATAAACCTAGTCTGATGATGAGCAAAAATAGTTAACTCCAATTCGTCCAAAAGAAGTCGTCCATAGCAAAATGACCATCCCAGCATTAGGTGGTCATCCCCCCTTAGACGGTCGTTCATTGGAGGCAGGGGTCATCCGTCCAAAAAGTCCTTGGACGACCCCCTGACCCTTAAGAAACTTATGGATCTCTTAACCAAGTTTTATAGATTGAATCACGTGGAACTATCTTTTAGCATTAGCAAGATCTCTGTTCCTTTCTCTGACTTCCTACTTAACTTCCCGCGGTAGTTATAAATATCCTAACTCCTACAGCAGCTAACGGAAGTTAAGCTTCCACAAATACATGGGAAATTATAAGACAAATAACCGCCTCAAGACCCACTATATAATGGCCCATCCACATTGAATGAAGGTAAGTTTTTTGATATATACATAACTCCTATAAAGTTGGAACTCTATAGAATTGGAGAAAAAAAAAACTAACTTTGGCATCGGAGGGTTATTGGCCGGTCCACCCCGGTCATCTTTGATTGTGTGTTCTTTTTTCAGGCCTTTAAACCAATCGCTAGGCCTTTGAAGCCTGAAGCATCTAGCCTATTAATTTTCCTTGCATCATTAGTTGGCGCCGTCTGTGGGAAGGTGTTAATTGTGTTTTGCAATTTACCTTTCTTCAACGAAAGGTTGTATGGTTCGGACAAGATCAGGGGCCACTAGCCCAGGCCACCAGAAAAGTAGGGATGTTTCAAGTAATCCCCACCACAACCATCAATCAACGTCTGTCGTGCAGTCGCCTTCCATCCAACACATATAGTCCATGGCAGCCACCATGGCGGAACTAACCCATCAAAATCAAGAATTGACAAGGGAGATTAGTTTAAAGAGGCAATGCCATGAAAGACACGCGGGAGGACAAGACCAGAGTCAAGAAGATAGAGGAGAGAATGCTAAGCCTGAGAACCAGTCGAAGGGAACCACTTCGCGAAGGGTGCCACATTTGGAAAGAGAGATGGACCAAATGAGGAAGGTTATGGACGAGATGAGGGAGAATATGAGAAGGGAAAATCCCGTAGATGATTTAGTTCATTGAACAGACTCCCCTTTCACCGCTTCCATCAACAATCACCCCTTGCCTTCAAAGTTTAAGATGCCTTCTTTGGATTCATATGATGGAACACGTGACCCGTATGATCATATCGCCACCTTCAAGACTACCATGCACCTCCAGGGGGTTCCAGACAAGATTATGTGTAGGGCTTTCCCTACCACCCTTAAAGGGCTAGTGCGAGTGTGGTTTAGCAAGATACCTCCAAACACTGTAGGTTCATTCGAAGAATTAAGTTATTCATCAACAATTTTATCGGAGGACAACGGCACAAGCGTTCCTCGTCCAACTTGTTAACCATAAAGCAAGGGAAAAATGAAAGCTTACGCTCCTTCATTACCAGGTTAAACAAGGAAGCCTTGACGGTGGAGGAGATGGACGACAAGTAGTTACTGGCAGCCTTCCATAATGGAGTTAACTCTGATTTCTTCATTCATAAGCTTTATGAGCAAGAGCCACAAACCATGGCTGAACTCATCCATTCAGCCTAAAATTTCATGAGCACGGAGGATGCAATCATAGCCAAGAAGAGGAAGAGAGTAGAGTGTGTGGAAGCAGATCTCCCACACCATCCTGAGTAGGGTCCTCGTCCAAAGAAGGCTTGGGCAGGAGAGAAAAAAGACAAAGATAACAAGAAGAAAAGTTCTTCAATAAGGAGTCAGCAGTACACACCCTTGAATATGCCACTTGAACAAGTGCTTATGAAAATCAAAGATGACTCGTCCTTGAAGTAGCCAGAGAAAATGAAAGAAGATCCCAACAAGTGCAATAGGAACAAGTATTGCTGCTTCCATAGAGACCATGGGCATGACATGAACGAGTATTTTGATTTGAAGCAGTAGATAGAGAATCTCATCAAGCAAGGAAAATTGAGAAATTTTCTTGGACGAGATCACAAGGACGAGAAGTTGAAGGCAAAGGTGGAAGAGCCGTCACGGCTCCCACTTGGAGAAATAAGAGTTCTTATAGGAGGAACCTTTACAGGTCAATCTTCCAAGTCAAGGAAGACGTACCTAAAGGTGGTGTAAAACGTCCAACTATCGAGACGATCTTCAAGGACGAGGGAAGCTGACGAGCAAGCCATTACGTTCACAGACGAGGATGCTGAAAGGATTCACCACCCGCATGACGACGTGATCGTCATTACCTTACTCATTGATGATTATAAGACTAGAAGGGTGTTAATAAACAATGGGAGTTTAGCGAACATCTTATATTACCCCACCTTCCAACAAATAAGGCTTGGACGAGATCAGCTACGTCCAGTAAACTCGCCCTTGGTAGGATTTGGAGGGATGAAAGTGCAACCCGTGGGTACCATTACATTACCTGTGGGGGTCGGAGCATATCCACAAGAGATAACCAAAAAGGTAAACTTCCTTGTTGTTGACCGTTCATCATTATACAATGCCATCATTGGAAGACCGACTTTAAATAGTTGGAAGGCAGTAACATCTACTTACCATTTGTCTATCAAGTTCCCGACTAAGTATGGAGTAGGTTAAGTGCAAAGAGACCAATTGGCCTCCAGAAAGTGCTATCTATCCATGTTGGCTATGGACGAGCACATACAAACGATGAGCATAGACAAGAGAAGGATTACCGGGGAACCCACGGAAGTGCTGGAAGACGTTTCTTTGTTCAAAAGCAACCCCGAAAAGTTTACTAGGATCGAGGCGAGCTTGGAAAAAAAGACGAAGTTGGTCCAGTTTTTAAAGATGAGCCTTGATGTGTTCACAGGGAGTTACGAGGACATGCTAGGTATTGACCCAAGTGTCATTACCCATCATTTAAATGTGTATCCTTCCTCTAGGCATGTAGGTCAAAAGAAAATAATTTTCGCTCTTGAACGAGACAATGCCATTAAAGAAGAAGTCCAGAAGTTGATTACAGCAAAATTTATCCGGGAAGTCTAATACCTGGACTGGTTGGCTAATGTGGTTATCGCCAAGAAAGCTAATAGCAAATGGAGGATGTACGTGGACTTTACTGATTTGAACAAGGCTTGCCCCAAGGATAGTTATCCATTGCCACGCATTAACCAGCTAGTGGATTCGATTGCGGGTCATAAACTGCTAAGTTTCATGGACGCCTTCTCAGGCTACAATCAAATAAGGATGGATGAAGTGGATCAAAAGAAGACATCCTTCATTACTAGCCAGGGGTTGTTTTGCTACAAGGTGATGCCCTTCGGTTTGAAGAACGCGAGGGCAACTTACCAAAGGCTGGTTAATCATATGTTTCATCCACAGATCGGACAAAATGTGGAAGTTTATGTAGATGACATGCTGGTAAAAATTTTGGACGAAAAAAGCATCTGGACGACCTTCAAGAGACCTTTGATACACTTAGGTGGTATAACATGAAGTTGAATCCAAGCAAGTGTGCTTTTGGAGTTTCGTCGAGCAAGTTTCTTGGGTTCATGGTTTCACAAAGGGGAATTGAGGCAAATCCCGATAAAATCCTAGCGATACTGAATATGGAGCCACCAAGGAATATCAAAGAAGTCCAATCTCTCACCGGACGAGTTGCCGCCCTTAACAGGTTCGTTTCAAAAGCTACTAACAAGTATTTACTGTTCTTTAAAGCTCTCAAAAAGGCATTTAAATGGACGGACGAGTGTCAGAAGGCCTTCCAAGACCTCAAGACCTACCTCATCGCAGCACCTCTGCTGAGCTTGTCCATACCTGGTGAAGAATTATATTTGTATTTAGCAGTGTCCACACTTGCAGTAAGCTCGGCATTAATTAGAGAAGAAGGGAGGATACAGAGGCTGGTTTACTATACAAGCTGGGCACTAAGAGGAGCGGAAGGATGATATCCAATGATGATAAATCTAGCCTTTGCTTTGGTCATGGCTTCTAGGAAGCTGAGACATTACTTTCAAGCTCATGTCATCAACGTCTTGACAAATCATCCCCTAAAGAAGGCAATGAACAAGTTGGAAGCTGTCAGACGACTAATCCAATGGGCCGTAGAGCATAGTGAGTTTGATGTCAGGTACCAACCAAGAAGCGCGATAAAAACACAAGCATTGGCAGGTTTCATCGCGGAGTTCACTCCTAGTCAAGACGAGCTAAACAAAGAGGAAGGGGCACAAAGGTGGGTCATCAATGTAGATGGCTCGTCCACATCACATGCAGGAGTTATACTCAAGTCCTTAGAGGTAGATAAGTTGGAATACGCAGCCCGTCTACAATACCAAACCACCAACAACGAAGCTCAGTATGAAACCCTCCTTAAAGGATTGAAATTGGCTAAGTCATCCAAGGAGACTCTCAGTTGGTTATCAATCAAGTGAATGAAATGTGTGAAGTTAAGGAAGATTGAATGAAGAAATATCTCACCAAAGCAAAGCGGCGTGTCCAAAAGTTCAAAGAGGCCAGTTTTGTTCAACTCCCAAGGGAGGAAAACATAGAAGCAGATGCTTTAGCAACAGCAGCTTCGACAGGAGGAGTTATGGATGAGTATGACAAAGTCCAATACATGCCAAGCATAGATCTTCTAGAGGTACAGCAAATAGGAGGGGAAGAAAATTGAATGACTCCAATAATAGTTTATCTCAAGGATGGAAGGCTTCCAAAAGACAAGGACGAAGCTAGGAAATTAAGGATCAGGGTTGCCAAATATGTCCTTATAGACGAAGTCCTGTACAAACGAGGCTTCTCTTAGCCTTACTAAAAGTGCCTAGCTCTAGACGAGTCAAACTTCATATTAAGGGAAGTTCATGAAGAAGCATGCGGGAATCACTCAGAAGTGAGATCACTAGCCCATAAAGTCGCCCGTGTAGGCTACTATTGGCCAACGATCCAAGTAGATGCTAAGGCTTATGTCAAGGTGTGTGACCAGTGTCAACGCTTCAGCAACGTCCCCAAACAATCATCGGAGTATTTATTCCCGATGATGGCCCCATGACCCTTTGCACAATGGGAACTGGATATCTTAGGCCCCTTCCCACTAGGAACCAAGCAGATGAAATTTTTTGTGGTAGGGATCGATTACTTTACTAAGTAGGTCGAAGCCAAACTCTTAGCAAAATGTCAAAAACTTCGTTTGGAAGAGCATTGTATGCAGGTTCGGGGTACCTAGGGTACTAGTGTCTGACAACGGACGACAATTTGACAACACACCTTTCAGAGACTTTTGCAAGCAACTTGGAATCAGGAATCATTATTTCTCACCCTCCTACCCATGGGCGAACGGACAAGCGCAAGTTGCAAACTGGTCCTTATTGAAGATCATCAAGACCCAGCTTGAAGGGGCAAAAGAAGTATGGCCAAATGAGCTACTAGGCGTTCTATGGGCTTATAGGACAACTGGGAGGACCCCCACTGGGGAAACTCCTTTCAAGTTAGCCTATGGAAGTAAAGCAGTGATACCTACAGAAGTGCATATGGCAAATCACAGGGTGATGAAGTATTAAGATGAGGATAATGAAGAGCAACTTCGTCTAAGTCTTGATCTGATAGACGAGGTAAGGATGGACGCAGAGCAAAAGGCAGCAAGGTACAAAAATCTTACGGCTAGGTAATATGATGCGATGGTGAAACCTAGATGCTTCAACATTAGGGAGCTTGTCTTTAGAAGGGTCTCTTTGGCAACAAAGAACCTGGCTCATGGAAAACAAGGACCTAATTGGGAAGGACCTAATTGGGAAGGACCCTATAGGGTCATTAATTGCAAAAGGCAGGGATCGTACTACCTGGAAGCCTTAGATGGATGGAAGCTAGAGCACCCTTGGAAAGTCGAGCATCTGAGAAGGTACTATCAATGAAGGGTCAGCCTGGACGAGCGGCACCATGGACGAAGTTGAAGTGTTTTCGTCTTTTTTATCCATGTTTACTACTCTTTGTTTATAACTACTACAACGTGTTTTAAGTATTTTAATTCCCTAAAAGTGCACTAAGCTCTAACTTATGCACTGTCTAAAGACAAGTTTGTGGTGGACGAAGTTACATACTTAGTCTAGCAGATTGTATAAGTATTTTTATTTCCCTAAGGCATTGGCTTCTAAGCATGTGCCGTGTTTAAAGACGATGTTTTATATTATGTATATGCAGTCTGGATCTCCAATGAATGTGATACATAAGTCTAACTCCCATAATTTCTTCCACGAGAGGTTCAAGGCCCAAGACGAGAAAAATCCCTGGACACAGGGGTGTTACATCTACAAGCTTTCCTTGAAATGGAGATAAAGCAAAGAAAAATAAGATTAAGGCATACTCGTTTAATCAATGGACGAGAAAATGCATACTCGTCTAAAGGACGAGATAAAACCTTAAGCATAAACGTCCAAGGAATGGACGAGGAAATGCATGCGTGTAAAAAATATTTGAAATCCATGGATAAACACACCCAGCCAAGACAATCCAACATTTGGACGAGTTAAATGCTGGAGGCGTCTTATCTAAAGACGAAAGTAAATCATCCAGCCTATGGACAAGGAAAAAAGAAAGCTGGTAAAATCAATGTCATTCATAAGACGAGTTATATTTGTAAAATTTAAAGAATGGCAAACATGTTGAATATGAAGGAATGAAGAATATAGACGAGTGAAACACCACGAGTGGATGGACCACTGAAAAACCAATATAACATGAATGGTGTAAGCAAAAGATAAACTTGTCCAAGCAATAACATGTTCAGTAATAAGTAAAGTGACAAAAATAAACATTCATTCATGAAGTTCAAAAAAGAAAAAAAGAAAAAAATGGTAGATGACCACCGTCCAAAAACCCTTGTAAGTTAAAGCCTAGAAGACAATTGTTTGAAAGCTCGTCTTAAAGACTATAGATGAGACAAATGTACTTGAATAAATTTGAATGGTCCAAAACAACGGACCTTCTACTTAAAAAAAAAAAAAAAAAGAAGAAGAAGAAGAAGAAGAAAAGAAAAAAGAAAGTAAACTGATCAAATTTTTATGCTTATCCTAAGGGATCCTCTCCAGTATTGGGCTCGTCTTAGACTAGTTGTGTGCTTGCATCGTCTTCAACGTCGACATCTTTAGAACTCGTCTGGAGGAGAGAGCTAGCAGTGCTACCAAGCTGAAGTTTGATGGAGCTAAAGTCAACTTCAGGGAAGTGTTCAATAGCGTCCATTCTAAAATCTTCAAAGCCAGCAGCATAGTTTGTGTCCGGAAGGTCAATAAATTGGCTGGAAGCTTTGAACTCCTCCACAGCAACTTTTTTGGCATCCTCAAGAAGAGAACTTAGCTCGTCATTCCTTTTTTGAAAATGATTAAGACAAATATCCTTATCAATGATATCAACCTTCAACTCCTCGACGAGATTTTTCAGCCCCTTGACTTTGTCCTTAGCTTTGCCTGCCACTTCAGCCCAGACTCTACACTCGTCCTTAACTTGTTGGAGCTTCGTCTCAAGCTTGGCCCTCTCCTTGTCTATCTTTGTGGCCTGCCTAGACGTCACAATAAACTTTGACATTGCCTGGGCAAAAAGTTAAAAATCCTATTAAAAAATAAAATAATAATGACAACAATAGAATGGCAAGACGAGGTAAAGACAAGGTTACATACCTTAAAAAGGACATGAACAGCAGAGTGTTCAAACTCTTTTAAGGACATGTTATAGCACGCTGCCACGTCCTTTTCAGTCACAGACTTTTGGAACCTCTCCCAGGCCAAGTCCTCATTCTCAATAATGTTCATGGGAACTTTTGGAGGAGGCTAAGACGAGGCAGGAGTAGGGGGCTTGGAAGGGGCAACGCTAGCAAATTTAGGCGCGTCCACATCAAGAACTTGGATGAATGGCACTTGGGAGGTAAGAGGGACAGTGCCTGGCTTGATAACTTCAAGCCTGGACGAGCGATGCTTCGCTTTCTTATGACCTCGATGACTGGGGAGGTTTCCCAAGTCCAGCGTCTTGGACAAGCTCTTCCTTTTGTCTCCAATAGAATGACGAGGCTAAGACTGAGCCTCTAGCCAGGTGGCCTCGTCCATTACCTCTTTTCCTTTTTTCTCCTTCATAGTAGCCATCCCTGAAAAGAAATATGTTAGAATCATTTAAAAGACGATATCAAAAAAAATTCTTTTTAAGTAAAAACTCACATCTACAGACTGTAAGCTCATGAGCAATAGCTTCAGGAGAAAGCTCAGGGCCAAGTCACCATGTTGCAAGACGTTGAAGGGTGACCAAGGAATGGAAACTCATATCAAGGTATAGACGAGCCTTGTGGACGCAATCAAGATAAAACTTGCTTAGAGATGGTTGTCTGACTGCTGCCAAGGAAAAAAGAAGAGAAAGGTTAGACGATTATAGGCAAAAGACAACCTTAAAAAACAAACGAACAAACAAAAAACAAACAAATGTGTACCTTCAGGACGAAGGTTGCCTAACTCTCCTGTGTAGGGGGCAAATGTATCCCTGCTTACCTCCATAGGGTGCCCAGACCAAAAACTAGAGACGAAAAAAATTTCATCTTCCAGTTTCTATCAGACATCACAAGTGACTTTATTAACCTATAATCTTTGCCCTTGGCTGTAAATTGATAGAATCCATGGGACTGATTAATTTCCGAGGATTTGTAGCAAAAGAGGAACTCGTCTAGGGTGAGAGGACGATCCCCTTCAAATGCTTCCCTCCACAAAACTTGCATAGCAACAACTAGTCTCCATGCATTAAGGTTGAACTGACACACACCTAAACCTAACCTAGTAAGCAATTCCCTGGCAAAAGTATTAAGGGGTAACCTAAGTCCCCTAAGGAGGTAAGTTCCACACTAGGGATTGTTTAAATATGCTTGGGTCCATTGGGGAAGAATCTTTTACCTCCTCCATAGGGATGATGTTCTAGATATGTTTGATCCATTGGGGAAGAATATTCTACTTCCTTGCTAGGGATAGTGTTCTTGAGTTTATGTGACCTGTTGGAAATGGTTTTGAGATGTACATGCTTTATTGGGGGAAAAGTCTTCTGGTTCCTTTACTACTTTCTAGGGGAGTCATTGGTGACTTTGTGCCTAATTGAGGTAATCTAGAGTTTTTTTTTACTGTTCATGACAAAATACACGTAGTTTAGCTATCAAGTGTGTTCCCGCCTGTTCAATTTTCCCAACAGTTACCAACCGTTCTTTTTCTTCTTCATTCTTTTCATCTCCCTCATCTCTTCACATTCTTCATAACTCTTCAACTTATCCTTTTTTCTCTACAAAAACTTCCCTCTTCTCTCTTTTCCTCACATCATCTGATTCTCCCATTCTCTAAAAACTTCATCATTCTCTCATTTTCTCTCTAGACTCTCTTCATCTCCTCCAATGGCACCCAAGGCTAAGAAGACTTGCTATGTCCTTTCCTCCAACGCATTTCTCCTCACTCACAAGAGTGGAGCAATGAGATTGATGGAGCCTCCTTCACTGACATACTGGCTAGAGAATCACATCCCTATGGTTGAATTTGTAAGTTTTTCAAACTTTTCTCATTTTCAAGTTTCTCTTTGATCTTCTGTTTTGGTGTATTTTTTAGCCATGTAAATGCTTAGGTTTCGTTGTGGGATGGGTGTAGATAAAAACCTGACACATTAGGAGGGGTAGGAACATATTTAGGATTGATTTTGGATGATATATGCTTGAAAATATCGAAGGACACATCATGTCTGTGCTTCTGCGTGCGTGGGCTCGAGCCTGCGTACGCAAGTATGTTCTTGAGGCTCTACATACGTGGGTTCTAGCTTGCTTATGCGGGGTCCTGTCTGTGTACGTGGGCCTTGACTCATGTACGTGAGACGCCTGGTAGAGGCCTTACTCTGCCCATTTTCACTTCTTTTTCAATTGTTTCATTTCTATATGCAATCCTAACACCCCATTTTTGTCATTTTTGCATTTGAACATCACTGCATCCTTCTTTTTATCTTTATTCTTGCATCTAAAACATCATCTTTCATCATTTTCACTTGAATCAAGTATCTAATATTATCTTCTTTTTTTGTAGTCCTCATCCCCTTATGCTGGTAGGGGAAACACCAACAAGGTGGTGGAGTGCTACAACCTCCTTGTTCTAGAAACCAAGGCTTACATTCGAAAAGCGAGCTTCGAGCCTATCCTTAGCCTTCTGTCGGAAAGGTCCACAAGTGTTACTTTGGTGCAATGCCTCATCGAGAGGTAGTGGGATACTATTAATACCTTCCATATTGCTAAGTGGGAGATGATGGTGACACCCTATGACTTCCACCGCATGATTGCTGCGACTTAAATAATGCTCTTAAGTGCAGGATTGTCGCGAAGTACTAACTCAGTAAGTCCGAGGTCGAATCCACAGGTAGAGGGAATTAATTAGCAAACCACAAGAGAATAAAACTAAAATAATAAAGTTTAATTGAAGAGATTTTTGATGGTTTAGTAAAGTTAATTTAAATTGAGAGAAAATAACAATATATTAAGGCGCTAAGGTTTAGAGATCCACACACAACACATCTATTGGTAGTCTTACAATATTTATTTTACAACTCAATTAAAATTCACACGAATAATGATCTTAGTCGGATTTAACAATAAGAACTCAAAAATTAATTGTCTAAGGTAGTTTTATAAAATTGATTGATTTTAGGCAAAACAAAACTAGTAAATTAGTTCGCAGGGAATACTAAGCATTTAACGTGCCCCAAGCCTACAATAAATCAAAGGATTATACAGAACTACTAAACAATTTTCTAGATGATTAAAACAATCAAAAACATGAAAACATAAGCATTAAAACCAATAAATAATTGTTAAGAACATACCAATAAACAGTAAAGTTTCACCCCTTGCCTTAGCAAGGCTTCTAGCAAGCCATAACACAAATAAAACTCTAAAAACTGTAAAGAAACTTTAAGAAAACCTAAATTATGTTCTATGGCAGCTCTCCCTTGAATTTTTCCTAAAGAGCCTTTAAATAGGTCAAGGAATCCTATTACAAGATGAATTTACATTTGGAGAAAATCTCAGGTTGTTAGGCTTCACTTAACCAACATTTTCGGCCCATTTAACTTCAGAATTCGGAATTTTGGTAAACTAAAAAGTTGTATCCCTTTAAGTTAAATTTCTAGCCCAACTTGAATTATCTAGATTGGACATCTGAGCCGAAAGTTATGCTCTAAATACTAACTGGTGTGCAATATGGAATCCTAATCCGAATTGGACTTGGATTTGGTGCAAATTTTCTTTGATTCCTTACTCCAATTGGACTCGAATTTAATTGGGTTGGCCTTCTTTGACTTTATCATGGCCCTTGAATAAGTAAAGTCCATTAGCTTTCTTCTTTGTACAAATCCACTTATTTAATATCATTATCCTACAAAAGACAAATTCACGCATTAAAATTCAATTAAGCACAAAATTGATTACTCAACATTATTCCAAAACCAACTATAAAATTCATGAATTAACTCAAAAAAAGTACGATAATGCTTTCTAATAATGATATAAATATGCAAAATTAAGTTATAATCAATGATCGACCTTAGTTTCGAAGGGTCCAGCATTAACTTGGACGGCGTGTCGAGCGTTCAGCTAGGTCTTGACATGTTGGGAAGGAAGTACTCCACTGAGACCATCTGTTACTTTGACTTGGTGTCGGATTACATGCTTCTCCCACAAAGGACTACGGAGGAGAGCATCCGGATGGCTAGGGCTTTTCTTCTACATTTGTTGGGAGCTTATCTCTTCACCAATGGCAGGCAAACAGTGTCCTTAAGGTGGTTGAGCCTTTTTCAAGACTTTGTAGATGCACAGAGTGCCAACTAGGGGCAGGCATGTCTTGCCTATCTTTACTCTAGTCTCGACACTCTTAGCCGAGGCACCTTGGGGCAGCTTGTGGGTCCTTGGAAGCTCCTTGAGGTTAGTTCTCTTTCCATCTCTTGTATTTTCATTTCTAGCTTGTAGTCTTGCAAACTGTATCATCTTGCAAAACTGTACCATTTTGCAAACTGTATCATCTTGTATTTAACTTATGGCTTGTGCTTCCTTTTGCAGCAGTGGATTGTTAGGTATGGCCTCATAACTCCGGGCACCAATCTAAATTTGAGGGAATTCCCTCGAGTGAGGGCCCACCTTGTTGGGTTAATTTCGGATGAGGTAAGTTTAAGAGTTCCAATTTTCATGCTTTTTCATGCATTTCCTTTAGGATACTCTTCTCCTAACCTTGTATCATTATAGGTCAACTAGACTCCATGGGCCAGCCAACCCCTTCCTGCTTCTCCAAATTTGGAAGCTGCTGCCATCATTGCTTTAGAGATTACCCGGCCCTTCAAAGGAGTAGGCTTAAGGGCACTCTACTTGGCAGAGAGGGAGCGGTGTCAACTAGTAGGTAGAGATGACCCATAGATTCCAATGGATCCTTCAAAGTTCATGTTTGCTCCACACTCCATGACCAATGATGAGTACAATTTGTGGAGGAGTGGCACTCCCTATGTCGAGTGGCTCCTTGATGGATTGGACTATGAGGAATTCAACATCATCCACCCTATGCCTTCCCTTATTACTCAGGTATATGCTTAATCTCTTCTTTTTCTATTCCTTTTCCTTTACCTTGTTCGTCATGGCTTCTAATGGTGGAAAACTTGTAGCAGAAAGAGCCTGCTACCGATGAGCTAATTGATCCTCCATATCTCCCTTGGATGGTCTATGTTTACGATCCTGATGGCTTTGATAGGGAGCGTGTCGTGCCTTGTAATCCCAATGTTATGGGCTACCCTTTTCCTTCAAACACCTAGGTAATGAGTTCTTCTTTCCCTTTGTTCTTTTTTTCTTTTTGTTGTCTCTCTTTTTTTTTTCAGTCACTAACCCTTCTTTCTTCAAATTGCAGCCTACCATCCAAGAGCATGAGGAGTTCGTATGGTTGGCTGGGAATCTCAAGCTGGAGGTGACCAACTATTCAAGGAGCTTGTACAGTCCTAGAAGGGCAGCCTACGTGGGTAGTGGTGGTGATGATGATGATGATGATGGTGGTGGTGGTGATGAGGAAAATTCAGAGGCGACTCTTAGCTACCAAGCAAGGAAAAGGCGACTGTAGACACCGTATTTTGTACCCCTTACGACTCGGGCCCCTATTCCCCAATGATGCTCAAACTCTGAGGCTTAAGGCTAGTTTAGAGCCCAATTAGATATCAATTAACTTGAGGAGTGTTAAAATGGAAAATATCACTTTTTAAATGCACAAAAATCTATTTTCAGCAATAAATGACCAAAGTGGCTCTCAACCCATGTATATGGGCCACGACCTATGTACGTGGGCCAAAGCATACATACGCAGGCACAATTCTACGTATGCAACTATGGTTTCAAAAGCATGGAAAAGGCAATTTTTCTGTAATAATGGCTGAGGCTTTGAATGAACCACACATCGTCTGGGGGCCATTCCAAACCTCATTTTTTCCACTATAAAAAGACTTACATGGTACATTTTCAAGACACACAGAGATCCCACGGGAAAAATATAGGATTCACTAGAAAATAGTGAATCGAAATGGAGTTTTTCACAAAATACCCTTAAGTCAATTTTATTTGATTGGGATCTTTTCTAGCCTCAATCCTTTTAGTTTAACATTGCTAATCTCTTTCTTATTGGTTTGTGAATAGACTTGATTGAGGGGAATGGTCAAAATCAAGCTTGGAAAGCTTTTGGTATGAGGTATTCTTTTAAACTTCTTCTTTTCCTTTCTTTTATTTTCAGTCTTTAAATCTTCTTGTTTGCTTTGTTTGTTTGTTAGAATATGTTTTAATATACTTTTTTTGGTAACGTTTAAGTTTCTATATGTTTAAAATGCATGGTTTTTTGTTAGAATTAGGGTTTTAGCTCATGGTCTATTTTCTGCTTAGTTCGTTTCTAGGTTAGGTTTTTGAACAAGTCCCACGCATGCACGCTATGAGCATGCGTACGTAGGTTAAATCCTGCATACGTAGGCCTTTAATTGCGCACACAGACACTAAACCAGAAACCCTAATCCAGATTCCTTTTTGTTTGGCTCATTCGTTTCACATGCTTTATCTCTTTTTAAAGCCTTTTTCATATGTTTATACGTATTTGTGCCTCTGTCTTATATGCTTCTTGTCTTTAACATGCTTAGATTAAGATATTTATGTTTGTTTCTTGCTTTGACGTCATGCCATTCATTCACATGTCCATGCATCAATGCCATAGGTGTCGTGTTACTGAAAGGTAAGTAAATGGTAAGTCATGCATTAGAAACGCCCATGCATTTGTGTTATGGTTTTATTTTGATGATATGATGGAGCATGCTTAGATGTATGATTAGGGTTCATAATGTGTTAATGCCTTGACACCATGGTTAGATGAATGTTAGGGTTATGTGTGGTTTGGCTCTCTTTTGCTTTAGGATAGATAAGTACGCTTTTTTAGGGATAAAGATGTCATGTTGTATGTTAGATGCATGATTAGTGTGTGTGTGAGTTTAGAACACAAGTATTGAATTAGTGTGTTCATACCTAAATTCCAAACCCATACTTTGGTAGTAAGATCAAAGGTCCTTCCTCAAGAGGACGCTATATATATATGATTCATAAACCATTGCAAAAACTAGGTGGCAACCCCCCCCCCCCTTGTGCCCACAATGACACCATTGATTACCTGAAGTCAAGACACATAGGCATACAACATATTTCTTTCTTTTTGTTGCTTTTATTTTTTTTTTCTTTTAGCAGACATTTGAATTCAATTTGAGGCAAAGGGTTGTACTTAAGAACATCATTTTACATTTATACTTTTAATTGGGACTAGTACTTAATTTACAAGATATATGGTTAATTGTATGTTTCCATTCAACCTTGCTTCTTTGATGCTTGAAACCTTGTGCTTGAAATATGCCTTGAATGATCCTTTAGGTTGTAGGAACCCTATGGATGCCTTGGAGTGGAAAAACTACGCTTAAAACAAGAGATAATAAGTTTCTGCCAAGCTCTATGTATGTGGGGATGAGCCTGTGTACGTAGTTTTGACTTTATGACGCAGGGTTGACCTTGCTTACATGGGCCGCAAATCAGAGGAAAACCTAACCACCCTAATTAAGTATAAAAGAAGCCGTTTAGGTCCCAAAACCCTCACCAAATTTATTTTCAACTCATAGGGTAGTTTTCTGAGGTCCCCCAATGGCAGAAAAATCTCTACTCAATGTCTCGGTTTGGATTAGGAGGCTTGGTCTTGATTTCAAGGACTCCATCGTCCCCTATGGTCTTTCTTGTGTCTTTCCATACCATCAACTAAGGGTGGATAAGCCTTTCCTTCGTGCTGCTGCCAACTATTAGGTCCCTACTCAGCATGTTTTCCACTTTAATGGAGTAGAACTATGCCCTACTATCAAAGAATTTGGTGCCATCATGGGTGAACCGGAGATTGATGATCTTGTCTTCCTTACCATGAGTGGGGATCTCCCCTCTTTGCTGTAAGTTGTGTTGGGCGTCCCTCTTGCTATAGCAAATAGGCGGTGCGTCTTTGGCAAACTGAAACTTAGCTTGGTTTTTGCACACTTTTCTGACTTGGCCATTCCTATAGATGAGAGGCCACGTTCATACTTTCTTCGTGCCGTTTGCTTATGTGCTCTTGCAAGGTACTTCTTGGTCCAAAGGTCATATTGTGTGGACCTTCGAATGTGCATGGTGGTTTATGAGCTAAAGAGAGGTAACCCTGTGGGCTTGATCTTGACAAAAACCCTCAATGGTTTGGATGCCTTTCATAGGAAGGAAGCAAGCTTCTTTGTAGGAAGTCCTCTTCTTCTTCAAGTATAATCCCTAACTTTTTCCTAGATTCTCAACCCAGCAGGATTCCTCTAATTTTGCATGGATTGCCTTTCTATTTTCAACCCATTGAGGCACCTTATATCATCTTTCATTATTATTTTTTTTTTTCACTCATGCTCTCTCTTCTTTTTTTTGCTTTTCTCTCTCTTCTTCTTTTTGTTTTCCTTTTTCTTTTTTCTTTTTTTTTCAGTTCCTTCTCTTCAGATGTGGCTACAAGAAAGGCTTTGGTTGCTTCAACCTCTTACCGTACCCCAAAGCACATACCTCCTTAGGCATTTAAAGGACCGCCAGCTTCACAAAATGACATGAGCTTTGAGGCGTTCATGGAGCTTATGGGTCACATCAAGGAGACTGACATTTAATGGGTCATGGAGTGGTGGCATATCTCAAGCATGGTTCACTATTGCTACAAGGACTACTGTGTGCCTTTAGTTGGACTTCATTGCTGCTCATACTACTCCACTTGTCATATCTCAAGGTATTTTGGAGAGCGCCAAGGAGCTCCTAGTGGTGAAGGTGCTTCCACACCGAGGTGTTTACTAGGCTTCATGAGGCTTGGCCACAACGTAGGGTGAATAGAGGCATTGATCCTCCTCAATGCATCTATCGCACTGGGGGATACAAGCAATGGTTGGAGGATGACATGAAGTGGATTCTAAGGGATGAGAAAGGTTGCATGAAGACTAGCAAGAAAGCAAGGAGGGCTGAGTGACCACCTTGATATGCCCCATATTTTACTTTTTTGCACTTTATGATTCTCATGTTTTTGTTTTTGAACTTAATAAAGGATTGGATTGTTTCAAATCCCCTATGAAAACAATTTTGTTACCTTTTAATTTGAGCAATAAAAGAATCACTTTTTTATTATCTTTGCTTATTATCTTCTCACTCCTTTGTTTTTTTTTTTCTTTTATTTTCCTTTGCCATGTAATTTTTGCCCATGAAGTCCTTTCGGGTTTTCAATCTAGTGGGGTTCTTTTGCTTTAATTTTTGTCTAGGCCGCCCTTTCGGGTTTTCAACCTAGCAGGCATTTTTTTTCTTTAAATGTTGTATTTTCGGAGTCTATCCATGTTAATTGGGTGAAGCATCTCTTCCCCATCGAAATCTGCGACCCTCATAGCACCTCTAAACATAATCTTCTTAATGATAAAAGGCTCAGACCACCTTGGCTTCATCTTGTCTCTTGGATCAAAAGTCTCATCTCTAAGCACCTTTAGGACCAAGTCCCCTTCTTTAAGGTTTCTAGGTTTTTCTTCTTGAATGCTCAAGCAATTCATTTTTGGTATCTTCGTGCATGATATTGTTCCCTAGCCCTCTTCTCATTTATCAAAGCCAATTGTTCATATCTCACCTTAGCCAAATCCTCTTCTAGGACCTTGGTTTCCACCAATACCCTTAAAGATTGTATCTCCACCTCAATTGAAAGCAGTGCCTCACTACCATAAACCAAAGAGTAAGGTGTTGCCCTAGTCGACGCACGAATAGAAGTTCTATAACCCCATAAGGCGAACAAAAGCTTCTCAGCCTAGTCTTTGTATGTCACTACTGTTAAGATGTGTGCCCTTAAATTTTATTGTATGATGCTAAGTATGTTATTATGTATGACATTATGTATGACTTAATGTTGTGTTTAATAAAGTTATTTTGCTATTATCTAAAATAATGCTATCATGAATATTGGGACATTATCAGATAGTCTATGAGATGCATAGTATGTGATTCATGTGAAAAGTCACAGAAGATATAAATCACAAGTTCTTTGTAAACTCAGAATTTTAGTTCGTAGTCGGTGATGAAATTGGGCATTTCATCTGCGAAAACTATAACATATCAACTAAGATGATTTGTCTTGATCATGGAAATGGAGATTTTTAGTTGATATATTGATATGTTTTAAGAATTAAAACATATTGAACTGGACCGGTGTGAGATTTATTATTCTCCTAACGACTGTCAAATGAATAATAAACTCACGACTTATATTTACATGAAATCTTAATCCTGAGAGAATAATGGACCTGGTCATGAGGTGTAGGTTATTTTGATATATCAGGAGAGAGGTCTAAAGAAACGATCAAAACCTCAGTATGTTGGGCAACCACATTTAGTGTTGATGGAACATATATTCTCAAGATGGAATTCATAGTTTCATAACAGAGATACAAAATATTCCCTTGAGATAAGTTTAATGGGTTTGTTATTCAGAATGTTAGGCCTAACTACTTTAGTAAATAGTTACTAGAGTATATATTTATGAAATTGGATTTCATAAATATATGATGAATAACTTAAAGGAATAAACCAAGTACTCAAGGATAAGATGTAGTAATTTACAAAGTGGCAGTCTACATTCATGACTTTGTGTTACTACGAATATTTTATGAAGGAGTTGCATGTATAATAAAGTCTTGGGATATAATTTATAGATAAGGTCTAGAGTGCAACTATATTTATATAGTGGTATTAAATATAGTTAATGGTAACTTTAGACTTACCAAGAGTTGACAGAAAAGCTCAAAGCCCATTGGAGCTAGTGTCTTATTAGTCCTTTTTGGTCCCACTCCAAGCCACACACTTAAGCCCAATTAGAAAGGCCCAAAAGGCCAATCCAATTAGATAATCGGTTAAACACAAAGGGAAAAACATACAGAATTTTCTGTAGAGAATTTTGTAAGAACACCATTGTGAATTGGTGTAAGAAGTGTTAGACACTCCTTGACCTTCTCCCTTTGGAACTGATTGAGAGACCACACATCTTGGGCGTTAGTGGAATTGGAGTGAAGATTGAAAGTGTTCCCAAGAGATTCTAATCTTCAGATTTTGAAATTCACCACTCCAAGGTACACGCTCTTGTTCTTAAATTCTGAAACTTATATAGTACATGTTAACTTTTATGAATGAAGTAGATCTATTTATTTTTCCGCTGCGGACATGCATTTTTCCATCAACTACCATCTTGACTAGGATGTTCTTCACATTCTTATTAGCTGCTTCTATGGCCCCATTGGCTTGTGGTTAATATGATGAAGACTTGCGATACTCAATGCTATATTCTTCCACGACTCTCCGAACTTCACCCTCAACGTGGGAACCATTATCGGAGATGATTTCTTGGGCACCCCAAATTACATATGATGTTGTTTTCTAAGAATCGAGCCACATGCTTAGCCTTCAATACGGAGTAAGAGGCTACTTCCACCCACTTGGTGAAATAGTTAATTGCCACCAAGATGTATTCATGCCCATTTGAAGCCTTAGGAGATATCCTTCCAATCACATCTATGCCCCAAATCAAGAATGCAAAGTTATGTTATACAACTCACTAGGTGGTGCATGGTTCAAGTTGGCATGTGTCTGACAATCATGACAACTCTTCACATAGTCCACAAAATTGGTCTCCATCGTATTCCAATAGTACCCCGTCCTTAGGATTTTCTTGAATAACATTCTCCCATTCATATGAGGGCCATAAATCCCTTGATGAAATTCTTCCATTACTTTCTCTTCTTCTTCCTTCTTCAGGCAACGAAGGTGTATACCATCGTAGGACCTTCTATAGAGTTGTCCTCCATATAAGATGTATTGTGTTGTCATCATCCTAATGGAACGAGGTCCTCTCTTGTCGGCACCATCCAGATATGCCCCTAGTTCCAAGAACTTCATGATGTCATAGTACAACAGAACTTCCTCTTCCTCTATGGTCATTACTGAAGTTTCGATCTTCCATTTGTGCACTTCCTCATAACTTTGCTTAATGCAAAAATAAATTTTTGCTCATTTAAAAGGTTATATTTTCTATTTTAATACTCCTCAAGTCAATTTGATATTTGATTAGGCTCTAAACTAGCCTTGGGCCTTAGAGTTTGGGCATCATTAGGGAACGGGAGCCCGAGTCGTAAGGGGTACAAAACGCAGTGTCTACAGTGGGCTTGCAAAGTCAACTGTAATGTATTTGAGCCTTCCACCTGTACGTCTCAGGGTAGAAATTAGGATGCTTGTCCTATAAGGACCCTTTTGGAGGTGGTAGAAAGTGCTGTGAGCTATGGAACTACTCAGCCAAAAAACCTAGTAGAGAGTGTTGTCGAGTATTGGGTTATGAGATTTTCAACAACAAAAAACCTGACTCAGCCAAATTTTATATATATATATATATATATATATATATATATATAACCTGATAAGTAGAGATAAGGTTTGGATTTTTTTGCTTATGTTTCTTCTTTTTATTGGTGGGAAATCTCCCCTTATTTCTAAAAAATAATTTTTTTACTTCCCCTCATTAGTTAAAAACACGAGTTTCGAACCCTAAAATTTAAAATCACTCTCTCTTACTCTATCCTCTTGATCTGATTGATCTAATTCTCTCTTTCTCAAATTCTCTCTACTCACTCCAAACCCTAGCCGCTTACTATATACCCTAGTTGCTGCCATCATCCACTCCTAAGGACAAAGCTAGGATTTTGATTGAGGAGAGGTCAGAGCTTATCACTGGAACAAAAAGGTATCTTGTGAGACAAGTGTTGGGGTTTATGCCCTAAAATCTAATTTATTGGCATGTCATTAATAGTTAAATTGTTTAAGTATATGAGACTATTTATAAATGAACTAATGGGACATTATCTTAGTCCATGAGATGCATAGTATGTGATTTATGTGAAAAGTCACAGAAGATATAAATCAAAAGTTCTTTGTAAACTCAGAAGTTTAGTTCGTAGTTGGTGATGAAATTGTGCATTCCATCTGTGAAGACTATAACATATCAACTAAGATGATTTGTCTTGATCATAGAAATGGAGATTTCTAGTTGGTATGTTGATACGTTTTAAGAGTTAAGACATATTGAATTGGACCGCTGTGAGATTTATTATTCTCCTAACGACTATCAAATGAATAATAAATCTCACGACTTCTATTTACATCAACTCTTAATCCTGTGAGAATAATGGACCTGATCATGAGATGTAGGTTGCTTGGATATATCAGGAGTGAGATCTATTAGTCACGGTCAAAACCTCAGTATGTTGGGCAGCCACATTTAGTGTTGATGGAACATGTATTCTCAAGATGGAATTCATAGTCTCTTAACGGAGATACAAAATATTCCCTTGAGATAAGTTTAATGGGTTTGGTTATTCAGAGAGTTGAGCCCAACCACTTTAGTAAGGAGTTACTAAAGTATATATTTATGGAATTGGATTTCATAAATATATAATGAATAACTTAAATGATTAAACCGGGTACTCAAGGATAAGATGTAGTGATTTATAAAGTAGCAGTCTACATTCATGACTTTGTATTACTACGAATATTTTATGAATGGGTTGCATGTATAATAAAGTCTTGGGATATAATTTATTGATAAGACCTAGTGTGCAACTATATTTATATAGTGGTATTAAATATAGTTAATGGTAACTTTGGACTTGTCAAGAGTTCACAGAAAAGCCCAAGACCCATTAGAGCTAGTGTCTCATTGGTCCATTTTGGTCCCACTCCAAGCCACACACAAGAGCCCAATTGGATTGGCCCAAAAGGCTAGCCCAATTAGATAATCAGTTATATATAATGAAAGAAACATACAGAATTTCATAAGGAAGGGTTTTTCATAAGTCTTTTTCATGAATATTTTCATTAAGAACATACAAGGAATGAAATTGTGTGTATGTGAGTGTTGGACACTCTCCTATTCTCTCATTGGAAACTGATTGAGAGACCACACATCATGGGCATTAAGTGGAATTGGAGTGAAGATTAAAAGTAATCTCAAGTGTTTCTGATCTTCGGTTTTGAATTTCACCGCACCAAGGTACGCTTTCTTGTTCTCTAATTCTGAAACTTACGTAGTACATGTTATCAATTGCGAGTGAAGTAAATCCGTTAATTTTTCCGCTGCGCATGTTTTGTATGAGATACAAACACGTATTTTCCATACATTTTGCCAACAACGGGCCCCTCACCCAGGATTTTTTCCACTGGAACTCATCACTGTATACTTCTCTCACTTTATAAATTTATTTTTTCTCAATTTATTAGTTCTAGAACTAACACTCAACAATGTAGACAAACTAAATTTAATTTTTTTCAATCACTAAAATTATGAAGTTATCCATAAAAAATAATGTTTTGCATTAATATAATGTAATTTGGGTACATACATCACTACGTCTATACTAACGAAATAACTATAACTAATTTTCAACACAATTTATCCATACAGAGAAGTAAATGTTTAGGAAGCAAAATAATTAATAAGATGAAAAGCCACTAATAATAATAATAATTGTTAAAAAAAATCATTACAAATATTAAAAAATATTAATAAGTTTCATATAATATACATCTCTGATAACTACAAATTATTTTATATGTTTTAAAACAAATTAATTAGAAAATACTGAATTACCAATATATTAGAGAAGAGCAATAATTCATAATTTGAAGTTATATTACCATTAAAAAAATTCATATATACACAACCCTCAACTATAAGTTAAAGAGTTTTTTCTTTTTGTAATTGTCGATGCCTCACTACCAACAAAATAGTCAATCGTTGGTTCCAGGTAGCTCAACTAGTAAAGTTTCTGATGGTTGAATAAGAGATCTGGGGTTCAATCCCCGCCTACACCAAAAACTGATTGGTGTCTTGGTTTGATGATAAAGAGCTATCATCAGGAGCAGACGCCATAGGTTGAAACTCTCTCTAAAAAAAAAAACAGTCAATTAAACACTATGTCACCATCTTTATTAATTCTTTACTCTCACAACTTAGTACTCACAAGTCACGATCACAAATTCACAATCATAAACCTTACAACACTATCACAATTCACAATACATAATTTCCATTTTCATATAAATCATAATCGTACAGAGAGAGAACTCTGAAATTTCACACAAAACTAGACCACGTCAGTGATGCCACCCATACCAAATACAACCAAACTCACCCTTTTGAAGAGCATTCATATCAGTTCGTACAAATATTTCTGTCTATTTTAATATAAAAACTTATTTTTTCTATTTTACATACTTATTTTTTAAAATACTCTACATCAAATTATTTATTTTATACTACATTTCATTAAAATATTAATTTTTCTTGATTTTTTTTTCTCTTTCTTCACACATACAATAACCACCATTCGCTCTCTTCCTTCATTTTTGTGATACGTAAAGAAAGAATAAAGAACTAAATACAAAACGAATAGTGTTAGTATAAAATTATACGGTTACTATAGCAAACAACTTGTAAATTTACACAATTATAAACGGTCTGATGTGCGTCATTTTTAGGTAAAACTGTGTAAATTTTATGCATTTTTTTATTATAATCGGACTGGTGTGAATTCTCTAACTCTACTTGTCCCCTTTAACCGCCCCTTAACATATAGTGATCTCTAGTTTTGTTGTAATTGATGATATTGTAAAGTTGTGATTTACAACTATTTATGTATTGGCTTTAATTCCGTGCTAAATTTGATTATAATTTTATTCAATCTTTTATACCCTGTATTTTATGTGGGATTTTACTGTAAGGGTTGTGTGCTAGAGAGAGAGTGAGAATGTGAAGACTCAAGCTTTTGAAGGCAGAAGAATTCTCGCGGGTATCTCGCGACTAAGCATCCCGCGAAGAGATGCATGTGCTCCACACATGATTGAAATGCGAAGAGTCATGACAAATGGTGACAGCTGGTTTTCGCGAGTATCTCACGAGCAAGGCCTTCCAGCGAGACACCCACAAAACAGTCTGTTTTGCTATTTTGTCCTATCTGCTCCACTACATTCTCAACCACACTATATATACCATTATTACCCACATATTGAGTAGAGAGCTTTTCAGAAGAGAAAACCCTAGCCTCCACCCTTGAGAGTGTGAGATTGTCATACCCACAATTCCTTACACAATCCTTTGTGGTTTTCCTCTACTCTTACCTCTCCATTTCTAAATCCTTGAGAGGTTGATAGCCCAAACACTTACCACACCGTTTCAAAGTGTCAAGTGAGGATTTGGTGCTGCTGGGAAGTATTGGAAGAAGCCAAGTTTTGGCGGATGCAATCGGGTGTCTTGCAGGATTCAGAGAGCTAAACAAGACACAGTTCCAAGTAGCCTTGTTGGAGTGGAGCTTGGAGGGCTTAGGTACATCGTAGATTAGGCTTGGAGGGTCTCTTGCTAACCCATGTATCCCAACTGATTTTCTAGTGGATCGATTACCGCTTGGAGGGCAACGGAGAGGTTTTTCGCCGAGTTCTTCGATTTCCTCTTTGATAACACATCGGCGTGTTATCTTGTGTTTGCATCTCTCTTCCCTACTCTTTTACATTCCATTATACTGCTGTGCTGCTATGATTATGGATTAGAGTAGCTTGTTTGTTTATCCGCTCGCATTTACACTATTCCACACTTAGTATTAAGTTAGTGTAAAATCAATCGAGCCGTAATTGTAATTGGGGGTCTAAATAGCTCTTGTGTTTTAACACAAATCTGAGCTTTCAGATATAAATTGCATTATAAGCTTTAATTAAGAGGATTGAGATAAGATCTATATTCAAATTATGGGATCGATAAGATCATGATCCCGCTTGACCTTGAATTTTGACATATTTGTACTCAATTGTTTGGTCATTTGATTTCAAGTTACGCGGGCTCAACGGATAAGGTGTTACTATAGTCATGCCTAGATAGAAGACACCTACTCAGATCGCCCTCTACCCATTTTTTCAAGAACAAGACTTAGGTACAGTACTTAGGTATTATTCCTTAGGTTATCCTGTTAAGATTCTGCTATGTGAATTTTTTCTCATGAGATGGAATTATATTTTTTAATTAAGTAGCCACATGGTTGAATTTTAAGAAGGGAATCTAAAAAACAGCACCTAAAGTACTGTAACTAAGTTTTGTCATTTTTTCATTATCAAATTGATTTCAAGTTACAGAATATCAACCTTTATAAGACCTTTTGTAACAAATCCATCACTTTTTCAAGATAAATCTCCAACTGTAACTGACATTTTACTATAATTTTTTGTTAATTCTAATGGTCACTCATAATTTAATCTAATTCTAATGGTCACTCATACATGACAAAATCACTACAGTAGGGAGGAGGGTTACTTTGAATGTCACGTAACTCTCTATAGTATGGAGGAGGGTTGCTTTGGATGTCACGTAACTCTCTATACAGTATGGAGGAGGGTTATCTTTTTTTCCTTTTTTTGATAATGGAGGAGGATTATCTTGAATGCCATGTAACCCTTGAAGTCGTGTTTCAGCCTTGGAAGACCACTACTTCGATGAAATTTTCACCAAGTACTTGTGTTTGATCTTTTACATATTACTCAAAACACTAACCAGCTAGATAGGTGTGTGGTGGTAGGTCTAAAGAGACATGCATATAGGGAAGATAGAACAAAATTTAGATTAAATTATTTAAGTGTAGTATTTTTGGTTTCGTAATTAAATTTAAATATATTTACATTTAATTTAATTCTCTGTAAAAAAAAATATTACTGGTATTCAATGCAATTTTTTTGTGTGGATAGATTATGTGTTGAATTTTATTTTTTTTATTTTTTTTTTAAAGATGTTTCTTTAGAAAAACAAAATTTAGAAACTTACTACATGCACCTAAATAAATAATTGTACATAAATTTAGCTAGCTTGAGAGGATGTACTCATTGCAATAACTTTGGACGATGAGTTTGTATTGGAAATTTAATATTGATTGCTACCCCCATGCGCAAATCACTTCACATGCATGCCCTGCTCTATTAATAAAAAGTTCAGACACACCGATACCATTTTCCTAGGTGCCTTCGCATGCGGTGCGTGCAGCACGTAATAATTTAATATATTGATTTTACTCTTTATTAGCAATAAATGTTGACACACTTGCGATATATATTACCAATTAATTCACTCTTGTTACAAATTATTTTACAATATTTTTACTAATAGTTTTATAATTTTAATATTTTTTAAATAATTATTAGTAAACAAAAAAGTGATTTTAGTGGTAGACTCATATTAAAACTAATAAAAATTTACCAAATAGATAGTTTGTAAAAATATTATAAAATAATTTGTTACTATGGCATTACTTTTTTTATTTTAAGAAAAAAAATTATATTGACTCATTATATTAATTAGCTTGTAATCTTATGCATATGCATGGATACATTTAAAGATATATAATAAGATATATAATATAATTCTTATATATATAATTTAAATACTATTGATAATCATTTTTATATTTTGTTAACTCTTCAAAAAAAATTTGTAAGGATATTATTAGGTATAAAATGTAAATTGTCTATGCTATTTATTTATTTATTATTGTGAAGTACTTTTTTTTTTTTACGATTCATTTACTCTAGACTCATTGGTTTTTGTATTTAATAACTCACTTAGATGAATATTTATGATATAGTCTCACGTTTGATTTTAAAATTAAAAAATAAAACTCTTTAAGAATAAATAATTTAGTACACATGACTCAAAATTGAAACTCTAATTTACAATTCTAATTTGAGTTTTTTTTAATTTCACTTATTATTATTATTAGATTAAAAAAAAGATAACAACAGCAATTTCAGCTGGTTCTAGAGAATCTTCTTATTGTAAGAAAAAAATAATAATAATAAGAGGGACAGACGGTAATCATCATAATTTTCCTGCACTTTTTATTTATACAATTTGCATGTTGGTATGGATAGAAGGAGAGGTGGAGCTTTTTTTCCTGATGTTCTGTACTCGTTTCTTAGCTTTCTGGCTTCAATTAAACCTTTCTGATTATCTTTTTTTTGAGAATCACCTCTCTGATTATCTAAAACTGAAATAGGACCTAGAATATGAACTTTACAGGTGGCGGGCCCAATTATATGAGGCTATGAGAGCAATACGTGTGACCATACAGTACACTCATTCATCAATTAGAAAATGAGATTTGATACAGATTTTGGAAGTGATAGCCAAGTAAGGGCTGTCATCTGTCGTGTCTCAAGCTTCAGTCTCTCAAATCCCATCCACCAACTTATTTTGAATTTAAATAAATTGATTAAAAGTGAATTTCTCTAGAAATGGTGAAATTTTACAAAACTATACTAAGTCAAATAAATTAAATAAAGTAACCTATAGGACAACTTAAATTTAAATTCTTATTTGGAGAGAGTTCTTATTTGGAGAGAGAAGAAGAGAGATTTGGGCACCAACTTAAATTAAATTTCTGGATCAATTTGATAAGGTTTTCACAAGCATGGGCGAAGTTAGATATGGACTTGGGAGCAATTCTCCCCCCCCCCCCCTCCATTTTTTTTTTAATATTAGTATAACTAAAAAGATACTCATTGTAGTAATTTTGTTCAATAAAATTACATTTTTCCCATCTTAATAATGGTATCGATTCTTTTAAAAGTAATGTTATAGTAACAAACTTTTTTACAGCATTTTTACAAACTATTGAGATAGCAAATTCTTATTGATTCGTCCACTTACATCACTTTTAATTTACCAATAATTATTCATCATATTAGCAATTTTTAAAAATTTTGTAGCTTTACGCCCTTTTGTAGTTGTACTCTGATTATATAATGTATTATAAACCCAATTTAAAATATTAATATTATTATTTTCGTGTATGTTCTAATACGTATTACTGTTAATTAAAAAAAAAAAAAAGGATGTTTATCCCACATTGGTTGTATGTATTTAGTGTCCGCTATTTATAACCTCAGTCTACAATTATAAAGGTAGGACCCTTTTGTAGTTGTACTCTGGTTATGTAATTTATTATAAACCCGATTTAAATCACTAAAATTACCATTTTCGTGTGTGTTCTAATAAGTATTACTGTTAACTAAAAAAATGGATGTTTATTCCATATTGGTTGTGTGTGTCTAGTATCCGTTGTTTATAACCACAGTCTATAACTACAAAGGTTAAGCCCTTTTGTAGTTCTACTCTGGTTATGTAATGTATTATAAACCTAGTCTGATGATGAGCAAAAATAGTTAACTCCAATTCGTCCAAAAGAAGTCGTCCATAGCAAAATGACCATCCCAGCATTAGGTGGTCGTCCCCCCTTAGACGGTCGTTCATTGGAGGCAAGGGTCATCCATCCAAAAAGTCCTTGGACGACGCCCTGACCCTTAAGAAACTCATGGATCTCTTCACCAAATTTTATAGATTGAATCACGTGGAACTATCTTTTAGCATTAGCAAGATCTCTGTTCCTTTCTCTGACTTCCTACTTAACTTCCCGCGGTAGTTATAAATATCCTAACTCCTACAGCAGCTAACGGAAGTTAAGCTTCCACAAATACATGGGAAGTTATAAGACAAATAACCGCCCCGAGACCTACTATATAATGGCCCATCCACATTGAATGAAGGTAAGTTTTTTGATATATACATAACTCCTATAAAGTTGGAACTCTATAGAATTGGAGAAAAAAAAAACTAACTTTGGCATCGGAGGGTTATTGGCCGATCCACCCCGGTCATCTTTGATTGTGTGTTCTTTTTTCAGGCCTTTAAACCAATCGCTAGGCCTTTGAAGCTTGAAGCATCTAGTCTATTGATTTTCCTTGCATCATTAGTTGGCGCCGTCTGTGGGAAGGTGTTAATTGTGTTTTGCAATTTACCTGTCTTCAACGAAAGGTTGTATGATTCAGACAAGATCAGGGGCCACTATCCCAGGCCACTAGAAAAGTAGGGATACTTCAAGTAATCCCCACCATGAACATCAATCAGCGCCTGTCGTGTAGTCGCCTTCCATCCAACACATATAGTCCATGGCAGCCGCCATGGCGGAATAACCCGTCAAAATCAAGAATTGACAAGGGAGATTAGTTTAAAGAGGCAATGCCATGAAAGACACGTGGGAGGACAAGACCAGAGTCAAGAAGATAGAGGAGAGAATGCTGAGCCTGAGAACCAGTCGAGGGGAACCACTTCGCGAAGGGTGCCACATTTGGAAAGAGAGATGGACCAAATGAGAAAGATTATGGATGAGATGAGGGAGAATATGAGAAGGGCAAATCCCGTAGATGATTTAGTTCTTTGAACAGACTCCCCTTTCACCGCTTCCATCAACAGTCACCCCTTGCCTCCAAAGTTTAAGATGCCTTCTTTGGATTCATATGATGGAACACGTGACCCGTATGATCATATCGCCACCTTCAAGACTACCATGCACCTCCAGGGGGTTCTAGACAAGATTATGTGTAGGGCTTTCCCTACCACCCTTAAAGGGCTAATGCGAGTGTGGTTTAGCAAGATACCTCTAAACACTGTAGGTTCATTCGAAGAATTGAGTAAGTTATTCATCAACAATTTTATCGGAGGACAACGGCACAAGCGTTCCTCGTCCAACTTGTTAACCATAAAGCAAGGGAAAAATGAAAGCTTGCGCTCCTTCATTACCCGGTTAAACAGGGAAGCCTTGACGGTGGAGGAGATGGACGACAAGTAGTTACTGGCAGCCTTCCATAATGGAGTTAACTCTGATTTCTTCATTCACAAGCTTTATGAGCAAGAGCCACAAACCATGGCTGAACTCGTCCATTCAGCCTAAAATTTCATGAGCACGGAGGATGCAATCATAGCCAAGAAGAGGAAGAGAGTAGAGTGCGTGGAAGCAGATCTCCCACACCATCCTAAGTAGGGTCCTCGTCCAAAGAAGGCTCGGGCAGGAGAGAAAAAAGACAAAGATAGCAAGAAGGCAAGTTCTTCAGTAAGGAGTCAGCAGTACACACCCTTGAATATGCCACTTGAACAAGTGCTTATGAAAATCAAGGATAACTCGTCCTTGAAGTGGCTAGAGAAAATGAAAGAAGATCCCAACAAGTGCAATAGGAACAAGTATTGCTGCTTCCATAGAGACCATTGGCATGACATGAACGAGTATTTTGATTTGAAGCAGTAGATAGAGAATCTCATCAGGCAAGGAAAATTGAGAAATTTTCTTGGACGAGATCACAAGGATGAGAAGTTGAAGGCAAAGGTGGAAGAGTCGTCACGGCTCCAACTTGGAGAAATAAGAGTTATTATAGGAGGAACCTTTACAGGTCAATCTTCCAAGTCAAGGAAGACGTACCTAAAGGTGGTGCAAAACATCCAACTATCGAGACGATCTCCAAGGACGAGGGAAGCTGACGAGCAAGCCATTACGTTCACAGACGAGGATGCTGAAAGGATTCACCACCCGCATGACGACGCGATCGTCATTAGCTTACTCATTGCTGATAATAAGACTAGAAGGGTGTTGATAAACAATGGGAGTTTAGCGAACATCTTATATTACCCCACCTTCCAACAAATAAGGCTTGGACGAGATCAGCTACATCCAGTAAACTCGCCCTTGGTAGGATTTAGAGGGATGAAAGTGCAACCCGTGGGTACCATTACATTACCTGTGGGGGTCAGAGCATATCCACAACAGATAACCAAAAAGGTAAACTTCCTTGTTGTTGACCGTTCATCGTTATACAATGCCATCATTGGAAGATCGACTTTAAATAGTTGGAAGGCAGTAACATCTACTTACCATTTGTCTATCAAGTTCCCGACTAAGTATGGAGTAGGTTAAGTGCAAAGAGACCAATTGGCCTCCAGAAAAGTGCTATCTATCCATGTTGGCTATGGACGAGCACATACAAACAATGAGCATAGACGAGAGAAGGATTACCAAGGAACCCACGGAAGTGCTGGAAGATGTTTCTTTGTTCGAAAGCAACCCCAAAAAGTTTACTAGGATCGAGGCGAGCTTGGAAAAAAAGACGAACTTGGTCCAGTTTTTAAAGAAGAGCCTTGATGCGTTCGCAGGGAGTCACGAGGACATGCCAGGTATTGACCCAAGTGTCATTACCCATCGTTTAAATGTGTATCCTTCCTCCAAGCCTGTAGGTCAAAAGAAAATAATTTTTGCTCTTGAACGAGACAATGCCATTAAAGAAGAAGTCCAGAAGTTGATTACAGAAAAATTTATTCGGGAAGTCTAATACTTGGACTGGTTGGCTAATGTGGTTATCGCCAAGAAAGCTAATGGCAAATGGAGGATGTACGTGGACTTTACTGATATGAACAAGGCTTGCCCCAAGGATAGTTATCCGTTGCCACGCATTGACCAGCTAGTGGATTCGATTGCGGGTCATAAACTGCTAAGTTTAATGGACGCCTTCTCAGGCTAGAATCAAATAAGGATGGACGAAGTGGATCAAAAGAAGACATCCTTCATTACTAGCCAGGGGTTGTTTTGCTACAAGGTGATGCCCTTCGGTTTGAAGAACGCGAGGGCAACTTACCAAAGGTTGGTTAATCATATGTTTCGTCCACAGATCGGACGAAATGTGGAAGTTTACGTAGATGACATGCTGGTAAAAAGTTTGGACGAAAAAAGCATTTGGACGACCTTCAAGAGACCTTTGATACACTTAGGCGGTATAACATGAAGTTGAATCCAAGCAAGTATGCTTTTGGAGTTTCGTCAAGCAAGTTTCTTGGGTTCATGGTTTCACAAAGGGGAATTGAGGCAAATTCCGATAAAATCCAAGCGATACTGAATATGGAGCCGCCAAGGAATATCAAAGAAGTCCAATCTCTCACCGAACGAGTTACCGCCCTTAACAGGTTCGTTTCAAAAGCTACTAACAAGTATTTACTGTTCTTTAAAGTTCTCAAAAAGGCATTTAAATGGACGGACGAGTGTCAGAAGGCCTTCCAAGACCTCAAGACCTACCTCACCGCAGCACCTTTGCTGAGCTTGTCCATACTTGGTGAAGAATTATATTTGTATTTAGCAGTGTCCATACATGCAGTGAGCTCGGCATTAATTAGAGAAGAAGGGAGGATACAAAGGCTGGTTTACTATACAAGCTGGGTACTAAGAGGAGCGGAAGGATGATATCCAATGATGATAAATCTAGCCTTTGCTTTGGTCATGGCTTCTAAGAAGCTTAGACATTACTTTCAAGTTCATGTCATCAACGTCTTGACAAATCATCCCCTAAAGAAGGCAATGAACAAGTTGGAAGCTGTCAGACGACTAATCCAATGGGCCGTAGAGCATAGTGAGTTTGATGTCAGGTACCAACCAAGAAGCGCGATAAAAACACAAGCATTGGCAGATTTCATCGCGGAGTTCACTCCCAGTCAGGACGAGCTAAACAAAGAGGAAAGGGCACAAAGGTGGGTCATCAATGTAGATGGCTCGTCCACATCACATGCAGGAGTTATACTCAAGTCCTTGGAGGTAGATAAGTTGGCATACGCAGCCCGTCTACAATACCAAACCACCAACAACGAAGCTAAGTATGAAACCCTCCTTAAAGGATTGAAATTGGCTAAGTCATCCAAGGAGACTCTCAGTTGGTTATCAATTAAGTGAATGAAATGTGTGAAGTTAAGGAAGATTGAATGAAGAAATATCTCACCAAAGTAAAGTGGCTTGTCCAAAAGTTCAAAGAGGCCAGTTTTGTTCAACTCCCAAGGGAGGAAAACATAGAAACAAATGCTTTGGCAAAAGCAGTTTCGACAAGAGGAGTTATGGATGAGTATGACAAAGTCCAATACATGCCCAGCATAGATCTTCTAGAGGTACAGTAAATAGGAGGGGAAGAAAATTGAATGACTCCAATAATAGTTTATCTCAAGGATGGAAGGCTTCCAAAAGACAAGGACGAAGCTAGGAAATTGAGGATCAGGGTTGCCAAATATGTCCTTATAGACGAAGTCCTGTACAAACGAGGCTTCTCTTAGCCTTACTAAAAGTGCCTAGCTCTAGACGAGTCAAACTACGTATTAAGGGAAGTTCATGAAGAAGCATGCGAAAATCACTCAGGAGTGAGATCACTAGCCCATAAAGTCGTCCGTGTAGGCTACTATTGGCCAACTATCCAAGTAGATGCTAAGGCTTATGTTAAGGTGTGTGACCAGTGTCAACGCTTCAGCAACGTCCCCAAACAATCGTCGGAGTATTTATTCCCAATGATGGCCCCATGACCTTTTGCACAATGGGAACTAGATATCTTAGGCCCCTTCCCACTAGGAACCAGGCAGATGAAATTTTTTGTGGTAGGGATCGATTACTTTACTAAGTGGGTGGAAGCCAAACCCTTAGCAAAAATTACTTAGCAAAATGACAAAAACTTTGTTTGGAAGAGCATTATATGCAGGTTTGGGGTACCTAGGGTACTAGTGTCTGACAACGGACGACAGTTTGACAACACACCTTTCAAAGACTTTTGCAAGCAACTTGGAATCAGGAATCATTATTTCTTACCCTCTCACCCATGGGCGAACGGACAAGCGGAAGTTGCAAACTGGTCCTTATTAAAGATCATCAAGACCCGGCTTGAAGGGGCAAAAGAAGTATGGCCAAATAAGCTACTAGGTGTTCTATGGGCTTATAGGACAACTGGGAGGACCCCCACTGGGGAAACTCCTTTCAAGTTAGCCTATGGAAGTAAAACAGTGATACCTACAGAAGTGCACATGGCAAATCACAGGGTGATGAAGTATTAAAATGAGAATAATGAAGAGCAACTTCGTCTAAGCCTTGATCTGATAGACGAGGTAAGGATAGACGCAGAGCAAATGGCAGCAAGGTACAAAAATCTTACGGCTAGGTAATATGATGCGATGGTGAAACCTAGATGCTTCAACATTAGGGACCTTGTCTTTAGAAGGGTCTCTTTGGCAACCAAGAACCTGGCTCATGGAAAACAATGACCTAATTGGGAAGGACCCTATAGGGTCATTAATTGCAAAAGGCAAGGATCGTACTACCTGGAAGCCTTAGATGGATGGAAGCTAGAGCACACTTGGAAAGTCGAGCATCTGAGAAGGTACTATCAATGAAGGGTCAGCCTGGACGAGTGGCACCATGGACGAATTTAAAGTGTTTTCCTCTTCTTCATCCATGTTTACTACTCTTTGTTTATAACTACTACAACGTGTTTTAAGTATTTTAATTCCCTAAAAGTGCACTAAGCTCTAACTTATGCACTATCTAAAGACAAGTTTGTGGTGGACGAAGTTACATACTTAGTCTAGCTGATTGTATAAGTATTTTTATTTCCCTAAGGCACTGGCTTCTAAGCATGTGTCGTGTTTAAAGACGATGTTTTATATTATGTATATGCAGTCTGGATCTCCAATGAATGTGATACATAAGTCTATTCCCATAATTTCTTCCACGAGAGGTTCAAGGCCCAAGACGAGAAAAATCCCTGGACACAGGGGTGTAACATCTACAAGCTTTCCTTGAAATGGAGATAAAGCAAAGAAAAATAAGATTAAGGCATACTCGTCTAATCAATGGACGAGAAAACGCATACTCGTCCAGAGGACGAGATAAAACCTTAAGCATAAACGTCCAAGGAATGGACGAGGAAATGCATGCGTGTAAAAATATTTGAAATCCATGGATAAACACACCCAGCCAAGACAATCCAACATTTGGACTAGTTAAATGCTGGAGGCGTCTTATCTAAAGACGAAAGTAAATCATCCAGCCTATGGACAAGGAAAAAAGAAAACTGGTAAAATCAATGCCATTCATAAGACGAGTTATATTTGTAAAATTTAAAGAATGGCAAACATGTTGAATATGAAGGAATGAAGAATATAGACGAGTGAAACACCACGAGTGGATGGACCACTGAAAAACCAATATAACATGAATGGTGTAAGCAAAAGATAAACTTGTCCAAGCAATAACATGTTCAGTAATAAGTAAAGTGACGAAAATAAACATTCATTCATGAAGTTCAAAAAAGAAAAAAAGAAAAAAATGGTAGATGACCACCGTCCAAAAACCCTTGTAAGTTAAAGCCTAGAAGGCAATTGTTTGAAAGCTCGTCTTAAAGACTATAGACGAGACAAATGTACTTGAATAAATTTGAATGGTCCAAAACAACGGACCTTTTACTTAAAAAAAAAAAAGAAGAAGAAGAAGAAAAGAAAAAAGAAAGTAAACTGATCAAATTTTTATGCTTATCCTGAGGGATCCTCCCCAGTATTGGGCTCGTCTTAGACTAGTTGTGTGTTGGCATCGTCTTCAACGTCGACATCTTTAGAACTCGTCTGGAGGAGGGAGCTAGCAGCGCTACTAAGCTGAAGTTTGATGGAGTTAAAGTCAACTTCAGGGAAGTGTTCAATAGCGTCCATTCTAAAATCTTCAAAGCCAGCAGCATAGTTTGCGTCCGAAAGGTCAATAAATTGGATGGAAGCTCTGAACTCCTCCACAGCAACTTTTTTGGCATCCTCGAGAAGAGTACTTAGCTCGTCATTCCTTTTTTGAAAATGATTAAGACAAATATCCTTCTCAATGATATCAGCCTTCAACTCCTCGACGAGATTTTTCAGCCCCTTGACTTTGTCCTTAGCTTTGCCCGCCACTTCAGCCCAGACTCTACACTCGTCCTTAACTTGTTGGAGCTTGGTCTCAAGCTTGGCCCTCTCCTTGTCTATCTTTGTGGCCTGCCTAGACGTCACAATAAACTTTGACATTGCCTGGGCAAAAAGTTAAAAGTCCTGTTAAAAAATAAAATAATAATAACAACAATAGAATGGCAAGACGAGGTAAAGACAAGGTTACATACCTTAAAAAGGTCATGAACAGCAGAGTGTTCAAACTCTTTTAAGGACATGTCATAGCACGCTGCCACGTCCTCTTCAATCACAGACTTTTGGAACCTCTCCCAGGCCAAGTCCTCATTCTCAATAATGTTCATGGGAACTTTTGGAGGAGGCTGAGACGAGGCAGGAGTAGGGGGCTTGGAAAGGGTAACGCTAGCAAATTTAGGCGCGTCCACATCAAGAACTTGGATGAATGGCACTTGGGAGGTAAGAGGGACAATGCCTGGCTTGATAACTTCAAGCCTGGACGAGTGGTGCTTCGCTTTCTTATGACCTCGATGACTGGGGAGGTTTCCCAAGTCCAGCGTCTTGGACAAGCTCTTCCTTTTGTCTCCAATAGAATGACGAGGCTGAGACTGAGCCTCTAGCCAGGTGGCCTCGTCCATTACCTCTTTTCCTTTTTTCTCCTTCATAGTAGCCATCCCTGAAAAGAAATATGTTAGAATCATTTAAAAGACGATATCAAAAAAAATTCTTTTTAAGTAAAAACTCACGTCTACAGATTATAAGCTCATGAGCAATAGCTTCAGGAGAAAGCTCAGGGCCAAGTCGCCACGTTGCAAGACGTTGAAGGGTGACCAAGGAATGGAAACTCATATCAAGGTATAGACGAGCCTTGTGGACACAATCAAGATAAAACTTGCTTAGAGATGGTTGTCTGACTGCTGCCAAGGAAAAAAGAAGAGAAAGGTTAGACGATTATAGGCAAAAGACAACCTTAAAAAACAAACAAATAAACAAACAAACAAAAAACAAACAGACGTTTACCTTCAGGACGAAGGTTGCCTAACTCTCCTGTGTAGGGGCAAATGTATCCCTGCTTACCTCCACAGGGTGCCCAGACCAAAAACTAGAGACGAAAAAAATTTCGTCTTCCAGTTTCTATCAGACATCACAAGTGACTTTATTAACCTATAATCTTTGCCCTTGGCTGTAAATTGATAGAATCCATGGGACTGATTAATTTCCGAGGATTTGTAGCAAAAGAGGAACTCGGCTAGGGTGAGAGGACGATCCCCTTCAAATGCTTTCCTCCACAAAACTTGCATAGCAACAACTAGTCTCCATGCATTAGGGTTGAACTGAGACACACCTAAACCTAACCTAGTAAGCAATTCCCTGGCAAAAGCATTAAGGGGTAGCCTAAGTCCCCTAAGGAGGTAAGCTTTATAGATGCCTATCCCAAACGAGGGTTATAACACTACTCCCCATGAACGGCTAACCTAGGGTTTAGGTCGTCTAGAATTTGGTACCAACTCCTAAGTGAAGCGAGCCTCTTTTCATCTATTTCGGAAGGAATGCCTACAGCGCAACTATACACGGTCTCTACCTCGTCTAAAGGAGTAGGCCGAGGAACACTCATCAAGGTACTAGCTTGAGACCCAGAAGCTACCCTCGTCCTAAGATGTTCTTGGAAAACCTTTAAAGGAACTCCAGGAACACCAGACGTGTATTCCTCGTCTGTGTTACCCCTACTACTACTGTTGCTATTACTGCTACCACTACTAGAACCACTGTAACTAGTGGAGTCGTGATACTCATCTATAGCCCTTTCAATACTATTGCTAGACGAAGAAACAATTTCAGACATTTTAAAATCTAAGGGAAACCTAAGAACGAGGATAAAGAGAGTACCTAGCTCTAGACGAAGGAGGACTAAGGACACGAAAATACTTCTAAGATGAGGCTCTGGATGAGGAATGTCAAGGAAGAAAATTTAAGAAATGTGAAGGGTAGGGGGAATTCTACTATTTATAGGCAGAAAATTTTGGTGTATGAAATGACGCAGCCGACAAAAAAATGCCACGTGGCATTTTCTTGAAAAAATAAATTGACACAACAGGCCTCCAATGAAATCAGGACATGTGGCACAACCTGGACCACATAAGATTGACCAAGGAAATGTTGACGTATGACACAACATATAGCTGCCAATATTAAGGCACGTGTCCAAGGAGATTGATGAATTCTACAAAGCTTTGGATGACCATTGGACAAGGGGGCAACTGATGGTGAGCAAAATTAATTAACTCCAATTCGTCCAAAAGAAGTCGTCTATAGCAAAATGACCATCCCAACATTAGGTGGTCGTCCCCTCTTAGATGGTCATCCATTGGAGGCAGGGGTCGTCCATCCAAAAAGCCCCTGGACGACCCCCTGACCCTTAAGAAACTTATGGATCTCTTCACCAAATCTTATAGATTGAATCACGTGGAACTATCTTGTAACATTAGCAAGATCTTTGTTCATTTCTCTGACTTCCTACTTAACCTCCTATGGCAATTATAAATATCCTAACTCTTACGGTGGTTAACGAAAGTTAAGCTTCCACAAATACAGGGGATGTTACAAGACAAATAACTGCCTAGAGACTTACTATATAAGGACCCATCCGCATTGAATGAAGGTAAGTTTTTTGATGTATACATAACTCCTATAAAGTTGGAACTCTATAGAATTGGAGAAAAAAAACTAACTTTGGCATTGGAGGGTTCTTGGCCGGTCCACCCCAGTCACTTTTGATCGTGTGTTCTTTTTTCAGGCCTTTAAACCAATCGCTAGTCCTTTGAAGCCCAAACCATCCAGCCTACTGATTTTCCTTGCATCATTACAGTCTAAAACTAAAACACTAATATTACTATTTTCATATGTGTTCTAATAAGTATTGTTGTTAACTTAAAAAAAAAAGATGTTTATCCCACATTGGTTATGTGTGTCTAGTGTCTATTTTTTATAACCCCAGTCTACAACTACAAATGTTAGGCCATTTTGTAGTTGTACTCTAGTTATGTAATGTATTAAAACCACGTTTAAAACACTAATATTACTATTTTCGTGTGTATTCTAATAAGTAAGATTGTTAACTAGAAAAAATGGATGCTAATCCCACATTGGTTGTGTGTGTCTATTGTCCGCAGTTTATAACCTCAGTCTACAACTACAAAGGTTAAGCCTTTTTGTAATTGTACTCTAGTTATGTAATGTATTATAAACTCAGTTTAAAAAACTAATATTACTTTTTTCGTGTGTGTTCTAATAAGTATTAATGTTAACTAAAAAAAAAGGGATGTTTATCCTACATTGGTTGTGTGTGTCTAGTGTCTATTGTTTATAACCCCAGTCTACAACTATAGAAGTTAGGCCCTTTTGTAATTGTACTCTGGTTATATAATGTATTATAAAATCTATTTAAAATACTAATATTACTATTTTCGTGTGTGTTCTAATAAGTATTACTGTTAACTAAAAAAATAGGATGTTTATCCCACATTAGTTGTGTGTGCCTAGTCTCCACTGTTTATAACCTTAGTCTAGAACTACAAAGGTTAGGCCCTTTTGTAATTGTACTTTGGTTATGTAATGTATTATAAACCCGGTTTAAAACAATAATATTACTATTTTCGTATGTGTTCTAATAAGTATTACTGTTAATTAAAAAGAATGATATTTATCCCACATTAGTTATGTGTGTCTAATATCCACTATTTATAACCTCAGTCTATAACTACAAATGTTAGGCCCTCTTGTAGTTATACTCTGATTATGTAATGTATTATAAATCCGGTTTAAAACACTAATATTACTATTTTCATATGTGTTCTAATTAGTATTACTGTTCATTAAAAAAAAATGTCTATCCTACATTTGTTATGTATATCTAATGTCCGTTGTTTATAGCGTCAGTCTACAACTACAAATGTTAGGCTCTTTGTAGTTGTATTCTGGTTATGTAATGTATTATAAACCCGATTTAAAATACTAATATTATTACTTTCATGTGTGTTCTAATAAGTATTACTATTAACTAACAAAAAATGATATTTATCCCACATTGGTTGTGTGTGTCTAGTGTTCACTGTTTATAACCCCAGTCTACAACTACAAAGGTCTAACCTTTGTAGTTGTGCTCTGATTATGTAATATATTATAAACCTGATTTAAAACACTAATATTACTATTTTCTTGTGTGTTCTAATAAGTATTATTATTAACTCAAAAAAATGGATGTTTATCCCACGTTGGTTGTGTGTGTCTCATGTCTGCTATTTATAACCACAATCTACAATTACAAAGATTAGGCTCTTTTGTAGTTGTGCTCTAGTTATGTAATGTATTATAAACTTGGTTTAATACACTAATATTACTATTTTCGTGTATGTTCTAATAAGTATTACTGTTAACTAAAAAAATGGATGTTTATCCCACATTGGTTTTGTGTGTCTAGTGTCTACTACTTATAACTCAATCTACAACTACAAAGGTTAGACCCTTTAGTAATTGTACTCTAGTTATGTAATGTATTATAAACCTTATTTAAAACACTAATATTACTATTTTTTGTGTGTTCTAATATGTATTATTGTTAACTAAAAAAAAATATGCTTGTCTCACATTGGTTGTATTCGTCTAGTGTCCACTATTTATAACCTCAGTCTACAACTACAAAGGTTAGGCCATTTTGTAGTTATACTTTGGTTATATAATGTATTATAAACCCGGTTTAAAACACTAATATTACTATTTTTGTACGTGTTCTAATAAGTATTACTGATAATTAAAAAAAAATGATATTTATCCCACATTAGTTGTATGTGTCTAGTATCCGCTATTTATAACCTCAGTCTATAACTACAAATGTTAGGCCCTCTTGTAGTTATACTCTGATTATGTAATGTATTATAAACCCGGTTTAAAAAACTAATATTACTATCTTCATATGTGTTCTAATAAGTATTACTGTTCACTAAAAAAAATGTTTGTCCTACATTAGTTGTGTGTATCTAATGTCCGTTGTTTATAGTGTCAATTTACAACTACAAAGGTTAGTTTCTTTGTAGTTGTATTTGTTAGGTTCTAAGTACTTAGGAATTAATGTATTAGAACTCTAATATGTATTGTTGGCAAACCATGATCAAAACAGGTGTCTAGTTGTGTTTTAGACTTGCTCAAAGTATGTGATTTATGTAAAGTTGGAATCGAGTTAACTGCAAAAGTTACTGTGCATTTCTGCCTGACTCGATCGATCGAGAATTAGACTCGACCGATCAAAAGTCGTGCAAATTGTTTTTCTGCAGATTTTCCAACTCAGCCCTAAGCCTATATAACGTGTAGGGTTTTATGTTTTGTCCTAAGTATAAAAGGCAAACCCTAGCCACATTTTTGTGGTTGCTCATATTGTTGTTTATGCGAATCTCTTGTGAGATCTGAGAGGTGCTTGCCTTCAGACAAGCTTGGGATTATCAAGAAGGAAATTTCTTCGAGAGCTTGATGATCGTTCAATTGCTGCCATAAAAGCTTAAAGATATACAAGCGGGGGTGCTTGTACTTGCTGGAGAATCCAAGAAAGAATGAGTCCGTGGTCTTGGAGTTTGCACGTGGTCATGTCAGTTAGTTCTACTGATGGGTAGCAATAGGATATTAGTGGTCTAAATCACTATTGTACACTTTGATTCTTTCATAGTGGATTCAGGTTTACCTTGAGGATAGCTAAGTTAAATCATCTCCAAGTTTTTTACCAGTTTGGTTTTCCTGGGTCATTATATCTTTGTGTTATTTATTTTTCCGCTGCTTTGAATGATATGATTATTTGATTGTTTTAACCTAGATCTGAATAATAAACCTAAGTTAATCACTTGGTTAATTAATTAGGTTAAACAATCTAGTTTTACAGGGGTCTAAATTTTAACAAGTGGTATCAGAGCAGGTAGATCTTTTGATCTCTGGACTGATCCTTGACCCATGTTATCATGAATAATTTGAAGTGTCTTTCTGCTCATGTTTGTGATGATTTGAATAAAAAGAACTCTATTGTTTCTATTGATTTATTGATGCCTGTGAAACTCTTCGTAAGGAATTATCAAAATCTTTGAAAATTGCTAAGAAATTTAAAGAAGAATTAAAATTGGCTAATCTTGAAAAAGAGGAATTGGTTGTTAGATTAGATGAATCTAATAAAAAGAATGAATTTTTAAGAAATCAAATTTCCTCTCAAGATGAGAAGATGAAAAGCTTGGAATAAAAGTTAGTTGAATCTAAGGCTAAAATTGAAAATTTGACTAGTACCAAGCCTGCTGTTGATAACAAAAATGTTTCTGTTTCTCTTAAGCCTAAAGCTGAAAAAGTTTATATCCCTCATTTCAAGAGGAATAATAAAGAAAATGCTTATTTTTCTAGGATAGACAAAGGTAAAAGTTCTGATGTAGACGTTGAAGTTTTTGCACCTAAGTCTAAACCTATTGTTAGAGAGCATAACAAATCTGTTTTTATGCCTACCTGTCACCTTTGTGGTGTTGTTGGTCATATTAGACCAAATTGTTCTTTGTTGAGGCAAAAACCAAAATCTGAGACTAGATTTGCTGTTAGAAATACTGATGTTCCTAAATTTGTTCCTGTTTGTCACTTTTGTGGTGTCTCCGGTCACATTCGTCCTAATTGTTATAAATTGAAATTTAAACATTCTGTATTTCAATCTAGGATATGTGATGATATTTCTCCTGCCATAAGTCCATTAAATTGTTTCATATGCTTTTGAAAAATTTAAGCTTGTTGGCTTGTGAAAGGAAGTTGCAGGATTTCAGTCTTTCTCAGAAGTTTGGTGTAATCCCTCAAATACACTCTGCTTCACATGGATTTTCACCTACAAAGCCGAAGACTAGTGCTATATGGGTGAGAAAAGAGTCTCTAAGGTGAGTGTTGCTAACTTGTCCCTAATTTAATTTTTCCAATTATTTGTGGACATGTTTTGTTTTAGTTTTTGGTTGTTTTATTTTCTTAGGTTGTTTTGATTTTTCAAAAATCCAAAAACATTGATAAATTTCAAAAAGACAAAAATATTTTATTTTGTGTCTAGTTTTATTTTTCTTGAGGATTACATGAATTATGATATCTCTCTCTTGATTTAGAACATGCTTGACATTGTGGAGAAACTTGAATAGTATGTGTTTTCTATGTGCTAAGCTATTTCTAATCTTGTATGAGTATGTAATAGTTTGTACATGTACTCAAGGGTTAATTAAGAAATTAATATTTCTTGTTTGTGTACCATCTATAGCTTAGTTAAGCACTGTCATGCATTGCATTTGCATTGTTCATTTAGTATAATGTGTGCTTTTAGTTTTGGTCATAAATTTTTTTTAAACCAAAAAGATTTTTATTTCTTTTGTATTACACATCATGGATATGTAATTGAGGTTGGCCATATTATTTTTACATAACTTGTTTATGTACCTTGTTTAGCTTGTATGAGCTTTTTTATTGCACTTTACTAGTTTGAGCTTTGTAGTGCATGTTGTGTAGGAAGATGTTTATAGTTTTTGATCACATGATCTTGATCCTGAAATTACATGTCTTTGATTGTCGGACTTGAACTTATTGAGAAAGGCATAAATAACCATCTTACCACTGTTTACTAGCCAATTATGAACACCTTAGTGCATATCGTTAGATTTTGTGCTCGAGAAAGTGTAGCACATGCACAAAAATAACATAAGGTGTAGCCTCGGTTTAAATGCTAAAATTGGTGTGTACATTATTGGACTATAATAATTTCAATCAATTAAAATTGGTGTGTACATTATCCCGGCTAATTCTTAATAAGTTTCTGATCAAATAAAATTGGTGTGTATATTATGAGGCAAATCAAGAAACTTACATGATTGCAAGCTTTTATTCTAGGAGATGTGAGAGTTATATGATGTAACTCTTTGAGGGATGGTCTCTTTTAAATATATGTGATGGATTTTGTAGAAATTGTGTTTAATTACTATTTACATATCACCTCACATGTCTCTCAAGTTTTTGCTAGTTGCACAGATTTCACAAGTTACTCTTTGCTAAACTTGGTACATGTTATTGTGTGTGATCTTGTTGTGGCCATCCAAGATTATATGTTTCTTGATGTTGATACAAAATATGTTCATTGATTGATTTTTGGAGACAAATTGGTTGAAAACTTGTTTTTTGGAAAATCTGGGTTGAATTCATGTGTTTTTGAAAAATTATTAAGCTCATACTCACACATTTCACTTGTGAAACACTATGCTTTGAGGAGTATCTGCATTAAACTGCTCTGTTTTTCAAAAATTTGTCTTTTCTAGATTTTCGATCGATCGAAACTGTCTCTCGACCGATCGAAAATGCGTTAAAATTTTTGGTTAGGTTCTGCCCGACTCGATTGGTATTCGATCGATGCTTGATCGATCGAAACTGAAAAATTTTTAGTTTTTAGAGTTTTGACCAAATTTTTTTCATGCATCATTTGTGTTTAGGATTCACATGCATTACATTGATTTTTGTATCCATCTTGCATTTTCGCAGTCATATCTCTCATTGTTTTCACACATAACATGCATACACTTTGCTAAATTGGGTACTCAACTTGATTTAAAAATTGATTGATTAATTTCTAAATCCTTTGAACTTTCTAGTATATGCTATTTTTTATGTGTGAACTATAGAAAATATTTTTCTTAAGAGATATAATGGATAATCAATGTACAAATATTTTCTCTACTCATGCAACTGTTTATGGGTCACACACTGTCAAGTTTGCATTTATTGAAAGAGAGAATATTTTTCTTCATGTGTATCCTCAACTTTATTTTTTTAAGTTAGGTTTGTGTGTTTTTTATTTTCCCCACCTCCTATATTTTTCCCCAAAATTTTTTTTCCCAAACTTGTTTTGTTTTTCCTATTTTTATAGGGGGAGAAGCTTGTTTTTAAACCTTTGTTGTTCATAGGGGGAGTTGTCTCTATTTTCTATAGAGTTATCTTGTTTTGTGTTCCCTTAATTATCTATTTCCTCTTGTTCTCTTTTGAGTTGTTACTCTTTGTTTGAGTTATCTTTGTCAATACGTGACAAAAAAGGGGAGATTTAAATGAAATGTAGGAATATGTATGGAAAATACAAGAATGTTCTGTTTAGGGGGAGTTGAAATTGTTTTTGATGTATCTAACTTAGGAGGAGAGTTAATTTGCATATTTGTTGTTTTACTATTTTACTGTTTTTCTGTCACACATATGTTTATGCATTTTGTTTAGTGTTTCAGGAAATATACAGGTTGATTCAATTAAGCTATTGTCTACACTTGCAACTGATGGATAGTAGTTAGGATTGGATTTGTTTTGATGGGCATATTTTTGTAAAGGGCTTTTCTTTGTAAACTTTGAGCTTTTAGTTGTGTTTTGTCACGGATTGCCAAAGGGGGAGTTTGTTAGGTTCTAAGTACTTAGGAACTAATGTATTAGAACTCTAATATGTATTGTTGGCAAACCATGATCAAAACAAGTGTCTAGTTATGTTTTAAACTTGCTCAAAGTATGTGATTTATGTAAAGTTGGAATCGAGTTAACTGCAGAAGTTACTGTACATTTCTACCTGACTCGATCGATCGAGAATTAGACTCGACCGATTGAAAGTCGTCAAATTGTTTTTCTGCAGATTTTCCAACTCAGCCCTAAGCCCATATAACGTGTAGGGTTTTATGTTTTGTCCTAGGTATAAAAGGCAAACCCTAGCCACATTTTTGTGGTTGCTCATATTGCTGTTTGTGTGAATCTCTTGTGAGATCTGAAAGGTGCTTGCCTTCACACAAGCTTGGGATTATCAAGAAGGAGATTTCTTCGAGAGCTTGATGATCATTCAGTTGCTACCATAAGAGCTTAAAGATACACAAGCGGGGGTGCTTGTACTTGCTGGAGAATCCAAGAAAGAATGAGTCCGTAGTCTCGGAGCTTGCACGTAGTCGTGTCAATAAGTTTTACTGGTGGGTAGCAATAGGATGTTAGTGGTCTAAATAGCTATTATGCACTTCGATTCTTTCATAGTGGATTCGGGTTTACCTTGAGGATAGCTAGGTTAAATCCTCCCTAGGTTTTTTACCGGTTTAGTTTTCCTGAGTCATCATATCATTGTATTATTTATTTTTCCGCTGCTTTGCATGATATGATTATTTGATTGTTTTAACCTAGATCTGAATAATAAACCTAAGTTAATCACTTGGTTAATTAATTAGGTTAAACAATCTAATTTTACAGGGGTCTAAATTTTAACAGTATTCTGGTTATGTAATGTATTATAAACCCGGTTTTTTACCGGTTTAGTTTTCCTGAGTCATCATATCATTGTATTATTTATTTTTCCGCTGCTTTGCATGATATGATTATTTTATTGTTTTAACCTAGATCTGAATAATAAACCTAAGTTAATCACTTGGTTAATTAATTAGGTTAAACAATCTAATTTTACAGGGGTCTAAATTTTAACAGTATTCTGGTTATGTAATGTATTATAAACCCGGTTTAAAATACTAATATTATTATTTTCATGTGTGTTCTAATAAGTATTACTGTTAACACAAAAAAAAAATGATCCCACATTAGTTGTGTGTGTCTAGCAATCGCTATTTATAACTCCAGTCTACAACTACAAAGGTTAGACCCTTTTGTAGTTGTGCTCTGATTATATAATATATTATAAACCCGATTTAAAATACTAATATTACTATTTTCTTGTGTGTTCTAATAAGTATTATTATTAACTCAAAAAAAATGGATGTTTATCCCACATTGATTACGTGTATCTAGTGTCTGCTGTTTATAACCACAATCTACAATTACAAAGATTAGACCCTTTTGTAGTTGCACTCTAGTTTTGTAATGTATTATAAACCCGGTTTAAAATACTAATATTACTATTTTCGTGTGTGTTCTAATAAGTATTACTATTAACTAAAAAAATGGATGTTTATCCCACATTGGTTTTGTGTGTCTAGTGTCTACTATTTATAACCCAGTCTGCAACTACAAAAGTTGGACCCTTTAGTAATTGTACTCTAGTTATGTAATGTATTATAAACCTTGTTTAAAACACTAATATTACTTTTTTTTTTTTTGTGTGTTCTAATATGTATTATTGTTAACTAAAAAAAAAGGATGCTTATCCCACATTGGTTGTGTACGTCTAGTGTCCACTGTTTATAACCCCAGTCTACAACTACAAAGATTAGGCCCTTTTATAGTTGTACTCTGATTATGTAATATATTATAAACCCGGTTTAAAACACTAATATTACTATTTTCGTATGTGTTCTAATAAGTATTGCTGTTAACTAAAAAAAAAAAAAAAGATGTTTATTTCACATTGGTTGTGTGTGTCTAGTGCTCGCTATTTATAACCCTAGTCTACGACTACAAAGGTTCGACCCTTTTTTAGTTGTACTCTAGTTATGTAATGTATTATAAACACGGTTTAAAATACTAATATTACTATTTTTATGTGTGATCTAATAAGTATTGCTATTAACTCAAAAAAAAAGGATGTTTATCCCACATTGATTGTGTGTGTTTAGAGTCCGCTGTTTATAACCCCTGTCTATAACTACAAAAGTTAAACCCACTACAAAGGTTAGACCTTTTTGTAGTTATACTCTAGTTATGTAATGTATTATAAACCCGGTTTAAAATACTAATATTACTATTTTCGTGTGTGTTCTAATAAGTATTACTGTTAATTTAAAAATTGGATGTTTATCCCACATTGGTTTTGTGTGTCTAGTGTCTACTATTTATAACCCAGTCTGCAACTACAAAGGTTGGACCCTTTAGTAATTGTACTCTAGTTATGTAATGTATTATAAACCTTGTTTAAAACACTAATATTACTATTTTTTTTTGTGTTCTAATATGTATTATTGTTAACTAAAAAAAAAGGATGCATATCCCACATTGGTTGTGTACGTCTAGTGTCCACTGTTTATAACCCTAGTCTACAACTACAAAGATTAGGCCCTTTTATAGTTGTACTCTGGTTATGTAATATATTTTAAACCCGGTTTAAAACACTAATATTACTATTTTCGTATGTGTTCTAATAAGTATTGTTGTTAACTATGAAAAAAAAAATGTTTATTCCACATTGGTTGTGTGTGTCTAGTGTCCGCTATTTATAACCTCAGTCTACAACTACAAAGGTTCGACCCTTTTTTAGTTGTACTCTAGTTATGTAATATATTATAAACACGGTTTAAAATACTAATATTACTATTTTTATGTGTGATCTAATAAGTATTGCTATTAACTAAAAAAAAAGAAGATGTTTATCCCACATTGATTGTGTGTATTTAGAGTCCGCTGTTTATAACTCCTGTCTATAACTACAAAAGTTAGACCCACTACAAAAGTTAGACCTTTTTATAGTTATACTCTAGTCATGTAATGTATTATAAATCCGGTTTAAAACACTAATATTACTATTTTTGTATGTGTTTTAATAAGTATTACTGTAAACTAAAAAAAAAAAAAGCCATAAAAAATTAATAGATTAAAATTAAAGTAATATATATAAGTAAAAATTTTAGATCAACAACAAAATTACCAATAATTAAGCTTAAAACAAGAATTAAGTCCAATCAACCTATTTTTCCTAGAACAAACAACCTGGCCCTCTAAAAAGTTAAAAAAATAAAATAAAATAAAAAATTCCTTGTCCAGCATGCATGCAACAAAGACACCAGGGAAAAAAAAATCCTCCGTTGTTAAGAAATAGAGTCAAGAATTGGAGCCATCGCATAAAGTTAGCGCTAGAGCCACCTCCTCTAACTCCAAATTCTGGGTCTGTCCTTATTCACAAGTATAATCACCTTGGATTGATTAGGAACTTTAAAAGTTTGTAGAATAACTTCACAATAAAATTTTTGAAATCTTATTTATCTATTTTAAAATGTGTGAATCGCACTTTTTGTTGTTGAATTTATATGTTATTATATTGAATCATCAATAATTTTAATATATATTAAGATGATACTAGTTAATGTTTGTTGAAATGCTTATGGGTAGCAGTTTAGGACTCCTACGTTGGAGTAATTTTAAAAACTTTAGAAGATCATAATCCTATAATTAATTGTCAAACTTTGATGTGAGTGTCAATTTAGTCATTATCTTTTTTCTAACTATTAATTTTGGTCTAGTCCTTGAACTTTTTCTTTGAACAATTAATCTTTTGCGTATTAGGTTTTTGATAAACCAAACATCATGTTAGTATTTTCTATTCTTATAAATTTCTAACAACTAAAATCACGTAATGTTCTCTTAATTTCTATTGCATGATAAAAAAAAACATCATTATTACCAAAAGTGTATTACATAATTAAATAAATCTTTACAATTTAGAGAAAATACTAACTTAAGGTTTGATTTGTTACAAATCTAACTGTTTGGGGAATTAATTATTGAAAATCAAAAGTCTAATATCCAATCTTGTTTAGTGTGCAAGTAAAGAAATCCAATTACAATTTGTATTAATCTAGGATTTAGCTTACTATAAATAGCATACTAATTAATTCAATATAATTCATGTAATTTTTTTTAGTTTTTGAGAAACATATATAGTGTGCATTTGGGTTAGGATTAAAAATTAAAATTATTTCACTATTCAACTTATTTTTGCTCCTATTCATGGGCCTCATTGCACTTTTTGGCGCTATTTATGAGCCTACTGTACTATTTCAACTAACTTTTACTTTTATCTATAGTATTTTTAGTAATAATTTTTCACTATTATTACTGTACTATTTCACTATTCAACTTATTTTTGCTCCTATTCATGGGCCTCATTGCACTTTTTGGCGCTATTTATGAGCCTACTGTACTATTTCAACTAACTTTTACTTTTATCTATAGTATTTTTAGTAATAATTTTTTAATTTTAGTAAAATAAATAATATTCAAACACACTCATAATTTATAATTTAATAGTAAAGATGTAACCATTAAAAACCTTTCATTGGTATGGATCTTATGATAATATCAATTCGGTAGAAGCCTGTTTTAGAGAACCTAAACGCAAAACTTGTTCATGGTTGTTGAAAGGCATATGGGACAACAAACTAACAAAGACATTATTAAGGGTCCGTTTGGATAGAACTTATTGCTGAAAACTGAAAACTGAAAACTGAAAATACTGTAGCAAAATAATTTTAAAATGTGTGAATAGTACCGCGGGACCCATTTTTAATGAAAAAGTTGCTGAAAAGTAAAATTTGTGGGTCCGTGAACAGTGCACGAATGCACTGTTCACAGAAAATTGGGTCAACACTTGCGGCTGGAGGAAAAAAAAAAAAAAAAACAAAACAAAACACAAAACGCGGACGCAGAAACGCCTATCCAAACTCCACCTAAGTGGGGTTGTTTTTAGGTGGGATCTGGCCATTAGATTGGTGTAACTTGTCAGGGAGGACCCCTGGGTTCCTTTTTTTACAAAACTGAGTTCAAACTTCCAAGCCCACACTGTGAAAAGCTGTTGGGGTCTTTTGTTGCTATATCAGGCACGCGTTTTGGCGTTTTGTTTTGGTACGTTAATAAGTAAACAAGGTTTTCAGCCAAAAAAAAAAGTAAACAAGGTTTGAGAGTGTAGTCAAATCCGAAATTCTTGTGGATGGAAAGTAAAAACTTTTCGTTTATGGAGGAAGATAGATCACAGAGCATCCAATCCAATAGTGACAGTGAAAGATTTGGTGACGTCTAGAAACACTGATGTTATTTGTGATTGTGACATGTTACTGTATCTGTGGTGTCCAAGTATGCCACACAGCTTCTAGTGGCAATACAAATACAAATACAAACGCGGGTGTTTAACCGTAAGAGCAACCACATTAATTCGTTTATTTTATATTAAAAATTTACTTTTTTTATTTTACACGTTTATTTATATAAAATATTCACATCAGTTTATCTATTTTATCATATTTTTTAATTAAATAATTAATTTTTTTAAATTTTTTATTATTTCGGTTAACTGCCTTTTATATCCCGAGGTCTCTCTTTCTCTATCTCTACCCATTTTTTTTGATTATGCTCTCTCTCTCTCTCTCTCTCTCTCTCTCTCTCTCTCTCTCTCTATACCCATCTCTCCGATCCACAGCACCGATCTCCGATCCACAACACCGATCTCCGATCCTAGCCCCGATCTTCGATCTCCGATCCACGCACTACCGATCCCAGCCCCGATCTCCGATCCACGCACCACCGATCCCAACTCCGATCTCCGATCCCTAGCTCCACCGATCCACAGCACCACCGATCCCAGCTCCAATCTCCGATCAGGCAAGACCCAGCTTCGATCAAGCACCGATCTGTCTCTTTGTTGTTTGTCCGTGGGGGTTTGTTTATGTGTGGGTGTGTTTATATCTTTGTGTGTGTGTGTGTTTTTTTTTTGAGCAAGTGTATCTCTTTTGATTTGTCTGTGGATATTCCTGAGTTTGTTGAGTTTGTTGAGCACGGAGGAGAGAAAGAAAAAAAGGTGTGAACAGGAAATGATTAAAATAATAAATGGACGAGCTACGGTAGCCGTGTGTATTTACCAAGGTTACCGATACCATACCGGTACCGGCCGTACCGGCCAGTACATACCGTACCGACCAGTGCACCGGTACCGGTACATTTTTATTTTGTACCGGAAAAAATACCAGCCGTACCGGCCGCGTACGGGCCATATCGGCCAATTTCGGGCAATACCGGCTGGTACCGGGCGTACCGGCCGGTACAAAAAAAGCCTCTTTTTTTTTTTTTTTTTAGTTTTGTAATTTTTGAATTTTTGTAAGGGCATAATGGTAACTTATTTACATTAACTTATTAGTATTATTTGTTTTCTTAGTATGCAATGAACAACTAAGCTTTCTATTTTTTATATTGTGTTTTTTTTTTTTCCTTTTAATTGATACTAAAGTCTAAAACTATGAATAATTTGTTCTGAATTGAGATAATGTTTTATGATAAACTTTTATATTTACTATAATATAAGTAAAATATTATATGCTTATAAACATGGTTCTAGAGATTTTGGTGTGTGTGTGTGTATATATATATATATATATATATATATATATATATATATAATATCGGTAAATCCGAAACGGTATACCGGTATTGACCGGTATCCGAAATATATCGTACCGGTGGCCAAACCGGTACAGCCTCCAGTACGGTATTGACTTCCTTGGTATTTACACGGTTACTGTAGCTCGTGTATGAATTTTCACAATTTTACATCTTTTTAGAAGCACTGATGTATGGCATTTTTTAGGCAAAATGTGTAAAATTGATTTGTTTTTTCATTTTACATGATTTTGCATTTACTGATGTGGATGCTCTAATAAAAGACAACTACCAATACTTGCAAAGAAGCAGTAAGATTAATTGCAAAATAGTCTAAAAACATTAGAGCCTGCCATGTAGAGATGCACAATGGTGACAAGTTAATTCTGCACTCAAATCATGGTAAGAGAAGTGAAGAATGACCTGGGTGTGCTTACAGTGGGACCAACAAAACAAGTTTTGTACAGTCAGTGTGATCAAGATAAAGAAAATAACTAGCATGTTTAAAATAACGTGTTCAATAAAGTCCTCATGATGCATCCAACAAAGCTAGGATGGTGCATTTAGTAGCGAATTCAAAATATATTTCTGATAAAGCTAAAACAAAAGCATCCAATAACGCTAAACAAAAGTGTTTAGTGAAGTTCAAGTAAATGTATACATCATGGCTAAGTTTAATTTACAAGGTTCAAAGAGTGCAACATGTGCTTAAATGAATGTCCAACAAGGCAATAAAAAGATTAACAATCCTAAACAAAAATATCTATCAAATTAATGCAAAAAAAGTTTAGCAAAGCCAAAGATACATGTATGTTCAACAATGACAACATGAAGTATTTATTTCTCATGGCCATATAAGAAGTGTTTAGCAAGGGCAATTAAAAGAAACTAGCAAAGCAACATAAACATCTGTATTAGAATTATATAAACATAATTAATATTAAAGAAAAACTAATTTGTTAAATCAAGTGGCAAGGCAAAAGAGGAAACTGAGTTAGAGAGGGAAGGGCATAGCTTTGGGTGGGGCAAGCCAACAGTATTTAAGTTGAAATATCATTTCTCTTGCTGAAACTGTATTTCATTCTACTGATTATGTGGGTAGTGATCGCAGGGGCCAATCAGTTTAGCGACAAATTAATAAGAAGAGTTCATTTACTAGAGCAATCTTAACGACAAATTAATTCATGCCTAGTGTGAAACGGTGGCTCTCAATTAAAGTTGCCTATCTGTTGGGTTAGCAATTGAGATTTTCAGAAATTGTTGCTTTCAATCAAGGATAGTAGAAGTAAAAGTATATTTGGAAGTTAAATGATGAACAAGAGACTCAAAGCCTTGCTTTAGAAGATGACTTGGGACTACTGCCATAACGAGAGGTTCTGAGTTACTCTGATTTAGTAAAAAAATTTTAAAAAAAATTTAGAAATTTAACATCATGTTATGTAGCAAAGAGTTTTGCACCTCCTTGCCATTGTCTGATTTTCTTTATGAGGAGAATTTGAGTTCAAATATTTCTTTCTCCATTTGTTGTAATTATCAAATTATAGAAAAGTAAAAAATAAATTGTTTAGAAAGTATGACTCGAAGAAAAATCAGAGGAGACCTTTTTTTATTGAACTATGCAAAAGTAGGTTGTTGGGTTAAAAATCTAAAATAAATTGACCCCTTGCAAATTAATTAATTGACCAAGTTAATTACTTAGATCAAATTCCATGCAATAGTGTGGCAACACAAACAAATTACCAAATTATCTAAATGAAGTGGAAAATAAATTTAACACAGGTGATTTGTTTACAAATGGGGAAAACGACCGAGGCAAAACCCCATCGGCTGAATTTAAGGTCACCACTCTCAAGAATCCACTATTATCAATGACAAACGGTTACAAGTATAAGGAATCTTACCAAACCCTTTGGCTTATCCCAAAATACCGACCTACAATTAAACCCTTATTCCAATACCCAATTGGACTTGTATTGTAGCGGCAATCTTTCGTTCAATGTACGAATCCCAGTACGTGACTAACCAATAATGCACGGTCCCAGTATACGACTAACTCACCAACTTGAAGATGATTAATGACTACAAAGGTCTTCAGTTTATCAACAATGAAGATCAGGGAGCTCCTTGGTCACAAAACCCTTGGCGTAAAGACGCAGTAGCTTCTATAGAGAGAATAATGAACTAGGGCACTTTTTGCTTGCACTCTCTCATGTGATAGCCTTTTAAAATAAGTTTTATATATGTCTAGGGTTATGAAAAAATAAACTCTATACAAATATTTCAGCATGGGCCAAAAATCAGATATGGAATTTTCGATTTCGTAAGTCTCGACAAAAACAGCTTATGTCAAGCTTCTATCGAGCTTCAACATTAAATCTCGATAGAAAGGATTTTGTTGAGAATTCTGTCGAGCTTTAATGAACTGCTCTTCTTCACTTTTTTCTTAGTCAGATCTTCATGGCTTTAACACTTGACTTGAACAACATGTTTCTTGAAGTCTTAAACATATCCTAAATCTACCCAATTATAAGTAAAGTGCATTTTGTCAAAAGATTAGCCAATTACATAAAATATGTCCCTAACATAGGTAATTAGCTTTATCTTATAATTTTATTGGTTATTTCAAGATTACTGCTACAAAAGTATATTTATATGCATTCTAATCAGTTTGGGATCATAACATTTCTCATAATTATCTTCTTCTTTTTTTAATTATTTACATGGCCTATAATGATCGGTAAATAATAAATGTTATATTTTTTATGAAAATATAAAGAGAGAGAGAATGCAAGAATTAGATGATTCGGCTTAACAACTTACGTTCACAAAGGAAGTCATTGACGGCTAGATCTTCACTATAATCTCAATTCATGTGTAAAGGCCTAAGAAGTCAACATCAGTGACCAAGGAGAGGTTGCTATATTTTGAGAATGGCTAAGCTAAAAGGTCTGAGGCCTAATGGCAAAGAATGACTTTGCGATGAAGCATGTGATTGGCTTAACCGATGTCATAGATGTTGAACCCAAAGAGAGAAGGGTCAAGTCTTATGATTTGGATGCCTTACAGGGGCAAAGGGACCCACAAAATCAAAATCGTTACCAAAAAAAAAAAAAGAAAAAAAAAAGATCGAATGGGACATACTCGGTCGAAAAAGTGAACTCTGTTCAAACAGTTAAAGGCAAGCTTGTCAAAGGTTGAATCAAGCAATGGTTGGCAATTTCTTCCTTAAATTCCACCAATGAAGGCATTGCGATTTTCTCAGCTAGAGCAGCCATAACCTCTCCCTTTCCATTGTGAATTATGACTCCTTTTCCAACTTCATTAGTATCTACGAACAAAGCTCCATCGTAATTTGTCTTGAACTCATCAAGTGCTAGAGGTCTCACTTAGTATGTCTCGGTCTTAGTTGACTCTGGAGGCACGAAGCCTTACTCTAGAATTCTATGGGGAGGTTTCAAGCTACACTGAGTATATTCTAGGGAGGGAGACTTGGTTCTTTGTGTTGAAGCTTGTTACATCGATACCAGATAAACCAAGCCACCATAGCAAACAACTCTAAATTTTGAGGATGTTGATTCCCCACTAAACTAACAAGGACTGAAAACGAATTGAAAGTTGGATAATTCGTTCGAATCCCATTGAAAGATGATACTCATATGATGTGTGTTAAAAATACTGAATGAATGTATTGTATTTCTCAAGTAATAAAATGTACAAGAGTGCCTTTATATAAGAAGCCGAGTGTGTAGTACAAGTAAACAATGTGGGCCTAAAGCCTAAAACCTATTACATGTTAACAGCCCCTCTCAAACTCAAGGTGGGTGTGAGACTAACTTGAGGTTGTCAACCAAAGCATGAAGGCATTCCTTAGGATGTGACTTGGTGAAGATATTTGCAAATTGATCTTTAGAGGAGACCGAGAACAGCTTGAGAGCATCATGGACAAGATGATAATGGATAAAATGACAATCGATCTTAATGTGTTTAGTTCGTTTATGGAAGACATCATTGTAAGCATTATGAATGTCACTTTGGTTGTCATAATAAAGAGGAGTAGCAGAGGATGTGGACACACCTAAGTCTTTAAGAAGCCATCGTAGTCAAAGGAGCTCAGATATGGTATTAGCAAGGGCACGATATTTTGCTTTAGTATTGGAGTAGGCCACAAGGGTTTGTTTCTGCTTCACCAAGAAATCAAAGAAGAACCAAGAAGGAAGCAATAACCAATGGTGGACCTGCGATCAGTGGGATCTCCGGTCAAATCAACATCAGAGAATGCACGAAGAATAAGACGAGACTGAGCATAGTAGAAAAGACCATAGAAGAAAGTGCCCTTTAGGTATTGAATAATGCGTAGAACAGCAGCATAATGAGTCGATCATGGAGCAGACGGATACTTGCTCACCCTATGAACAGTATAGGAAATGTCTAGATGAGTGACAGTGAGATAAACTAGGCTAGCTGCTAACCAATTGTCTGTAAAGAGAGAGATTAGACAATGATTTCCCCCCCCCCCAAGGAGTCAAATGCGTATTAAGTTCAATTAGAGTGTCAACAGTCTTGCTATTAGTGAGTTTAACTCAAGACAAAAGTTCAGAAGCATACTTGGCCTGAATAATATAAAGACCATCTGTAGAATAAGTGATTTCAAGACCTAAGAAGTAGCTGAGATATCCAAGATCTTTCATCTCAAACTGCTACCTGAGAAAATACTTGAATTCTTGAATGCCACTAATGTCATCACCAATTATGATCATATTATCCATATATAAGAGAAGCAAAATGGTGCCTTTGTCAATGCGCAAAAAAATAAAGCAGAATCATAATGACTGGTAATGTAACTCAAGCGAGAGATGGTAGAGCTGAACTTGACAAACCAAGCTTGTGAAACTTGTCAAACCAAGCTTGTGAAACTTGTTTAAGGCCATAAAGTGCATGTCGAATGTGACAAATCTTATTTGGTTCAATAGAGAAACCAAGAGGAGGTTGCATGTAAACTTCTTCACTTAAATTCCCATTAAGGAAGACATTTTTGACATCCATCTGAAAAATATCCCATTTACTGGCAACAACAACAGGTAAGAGGGCACGAACAAATGAGATTCAAGCAACCTATGCAAAGGTCTCTTCATACTCAATCTCATACTTCTATGTAAAACCTTTTGCAACAAGACGAGCTTTATATCGTTCAATGGATCCCTTATTTTGAGTCTTGATTTTGTAGATCCACTTACAACTAACCACAGATTTCCTAGGGGGGAGAGTCACCAAATCTCAAGTATGACTTTTAGATAATGAATTAAGTTCCTCTTTCATTGCAATCTGCCATAAATTGTCAGTGGAGGCCTTACGATAGGTGTGAGGCTCGTGCAATTTAACAAGGGCAGTATGACAATAATAGTCAAGTAAATGTGTAAGAATGGATTTTACCCAAGTTAAGTAACAAGGTGGAATGTCTTGTGTAAGATCTTCAAGTAGAGCAGGAGCAGGGGATCTAAACTCAAGGTTGGGTGGCTCATCTTTGACCTGTTTATTAGAGGGTGATCCAAGAGAGGCATAAAAAATATCTGGTGGTTAGACAGAAAAGTCTATGGGAGGATCGAGAGTAACTATAGAAGGAGTATGTGGCTCATTTAGAAAAAGATTTAAGACATATGAGGTAGATAAGGAGGCACGGAAATGAGAGAGCTCGATAAAGGAGCGCTGTTCCCAAAAGACAACATTACGAGAGATACGAAGATGATGAGAGATAGGATCATAACACCGATACCCCTTTTAAGTTTCGCCATAGCCAAGAAAACAACGAAGTCTAGACCAAGAGTCAAGTTTGTTATGCTCATGTGGCTGAAGAAGAATGAAACAGACAGAACCGAAGGAGCGAAGGTGGTGATAGTCTTGAGGTGACCCAAAAAGGTGCTCATATGGGGTTTGATTTTGGATGAAAGGATTGGGAATGTGGTTAATAGCATGAACAGCATGAAGAGCAGCTTCACCCCAAAAAAGAGCGAGAACTTTGGTAGAGAGAAGGAGAGCATGAACAATGTTAAGAATATGACAAAGTTTTCGTTCGACTCTACCATTTTGCTGAGAGATACCTAGACAAGTTAGTTGATGAACAATGTCATAGGAATGCAAAACAACTTGGAAAGCATATTGAGTGTATTCAAGAACATTATCAAATCAAAAAAATTTGATATGTTTGAAAAATTGAGTTTCAACCATTTTTGCAAAATTAGAATATACTTGTAATAATTCAGAACGGTGTTTCATATGAAAAATCAAGCTATAGCTGGAATAATCATCAACAAAGACAACAAAATATTGAGATCCACCAATACTAGAGACAGAGGAAGGCCCCCAGACATCAAAATGAATTAGGTCAAAGATATCAGTGGATATTAATTCATTAGAATTGAAAGGCAAAGCTGGTTGTTTTCCTAACTAACGTAAAACACAATTAAAATTTTCCATGGACACTGAAACTAACAAACCTCTGGAAGCTAAGTGTTATACCCTAGAGGACGATGTGTGACCAAGTCAGGTATGTCAAAGTGCAAGGGAAGGAATAGAAGAAACTGCAACAACAACAGAAATATGAGCAATAGGTGTAAGACAAAGATTGTCCATGTGAAACATATGCCTAACTCTGCGATCGGTCCTAAGCTCCTGTCCTGCCCTCAAAGCTTGCACAATACACCTAGAATAATCAAAGGTAATGTAATAACCCAACTCAGCTAATTGCCCCATAGAAATATATTGTAAGAAAGGTTAGGAACATTGAAGACCCTAGGAACCGAGAGGTTGGAGACTGAGATAGAACCTATATTATGACCAAATATTGTGGAACCATTAGTTATGCGAATATTAAGAGGGTATGGTGCAAGATCAAGTTGAAAAAATAAAGATGGGTGAGGTGTCATGTGGTTGCAACAAGCCAAATCCGTAAGCCAAGAGGAAGGAGACATACCAAATAAAACTGAGAGAGAAGAGGAATAAGATGCATTACCAACCATACGAATGGTATTAGTGATGATGTTTTGAAGGTCAACTGTAGGAATGGTGATAGTGAATCCAAAAGACTTAGACTGTGCTGAAACAGAGCCATTGGTTGGACACTCTCAATGTTAGCAATAGTAGCAACAGAAATGGAAACAACTAATTTGGTGTGATGATAGCAAGTCTTAATATTATGGTCAAAACGTTTACAAAAACGTTTGTTGGATTATCGGCGACGATTGTTGCAATAAAAAAAGGCCTATCCTTATTCTTCATTTTAGAATCAAAATATGCAAAAATGAAATCTACACGATAAACTGGGTAAGGAGCACTTGGATTACAAAAGGTCAACTCTAGCAAAAGTCAACGATCAACGTTGGTCAAAGTCAATGGTCACTGACGCAACAGGTCAATGGATGACGTAGCGTGTTGACGTAAGCAATTGATGTGGTAGATGATGCAAGCGGCTGACGTGGCCGTGATGACATCGCATATGACATCAACAGGTACTTCACTAGCGCGTAAGGCCCCTGCCAAACCTGAAATCGGCACGTGGCGGCGTATGCAGCGTGTGTGACAACTCGCCGAATATTTGAGCGGCGCGAAGGGGTGCGTGGGCACTCAGAAGGGGTCAATTCTAGCAGCGTTGTGTAAATCAGTTGACGATCTATAGGACTGTGTCGTTGGTGTTGTAATCAAAACTTCAGAGCTAACAGATTCGATGAAGGCAGTGATCTTGGCAGCGGAGAGACATCTTCTGGCGGTGATGATTCAACCCGAAGTGCCTCTGACAGTGGTGGAGTTGTCAGGATAAGGGCATAGATGGGTTTACAGACCAGAGAATGCTGAAGAAGACAATACTGCAAGACACAAAAAAGGTTAGAGCAGTAACTCTGATACGATGTTAGAAATACTGAATGAATGTATTGTATTTCTCAAGCAATAAAATATTCAAGAGTGTCTTTCTATAAGAGGCGGAGTATGTAGTACAAATATGTGTTTAGTTCAAGTAAACAAGGTGGGATTAAAGCCCACAACCTATTACATGTTAACAGTGTGAATATTCTCACACTCCTAAAGAGCATGGAGAGTGTTTTCTTGAGATTTTTCACAATGATTAGACAAGCAATTGTCCAGGATTTGCCTTTGGAGGTTTGACATAGTTAAAAACGCTTCTGAGCAAGCATTCCAGAAAAATCATCTTCACCTTATAAGGAATTTTGAGCTTCCATACACTAGTCCAGAATGTTCTTGAGGTTGAAGCATTGGAACTCGAAGCTTTCTCTCTATTTTCCATTTCCTAGACAAGTTGATATCCAATTTTGACTGAATAGTTCCCATCCTTAGTTCTTGGCCATTCTATACAATCTTCTTGATTTGTCAAACAAAGCGGAATGACTTTAATCTTCTAAGCTTCAAAAGGAAGGAAAGCTTCATCAATCCTAGAATTGTTCCATCCACCTGTGCTTAAGTCAAATAAGAAAGAAACAGTTTTGTCAGTTGGAATATTAGTTCAGGGAGATAGAACATTAGAAGGAAAATTCCCCGAAAGCCAATTATCCCCAAAAATCCAAGCACTCCTCCCATCTCTTATCCCCAAAAATCCCAACACTCCTCCCATCTCCAATCCTCCACAAGATACCATTAGAGATAATTGATCTAGCTTTTAGTATACTTTGCCAAGCATAAGATCCAATGGAAACTTAGCATGACTAAGCCATTGGGGAAGAATTTTGCCTTGAAGACCTGATAAAAGAGAGAAGATTTGTCATTAACAAGCCTCCACACTTGTTTAGCTAACATCACCTCATTGAATTTTACCAAAGTATTTAAACCCCATTCCACCTTGGTTTTTCGGTTGACGTAGTGACTCCCAATTCTTCTAGTGAGTTTTTCTTTGCTCTCCCTGTTGTTTCTACCAAAATTTCCTGATTAGCATTTCAATCTTATGACAGAGACCTAAAGGAAGTTTGAAACAACTCATCGTGAAAGTTGGAATAGCTTATACCACAGCCTTGAGTAAAAATTTTCTACCCATTTGGGACAATAGTTTTTCCTTCCAACCTTGTAATTTATTCCAAACTCTCTCTTTGATATAATTGTGGTTAGCTTTTTTATTCCTCCTGACCACTACTAGAAGCACCAGGTATTTTTCATACTCTTTGATTTCAAGAACTTCTAAGAAATTTATTATTTCACCCCTCCTCCATTCTGAAACAGACTTACTAAAGAAAAGTGTAGTCTTTTCACGGTTTATTTGTTGAACTAAAGCTTTTTTGTACAAAGTCAAAATTTCATTAATTGCAATCAATTCATCCAAATTTGCACAACAAAATAACAAGCTATTGTTAGCAAAAAATAAATGAGTAATACGAGGACCATTCCTGTATATAGAGAAACCTCTAATAGTTTCCTCCTTGGCTATCTTTTGGACCATCCTATTTAAGCCCTCTAAGCATAGGAAAAAAAAAAAAGAGATAAGGGACAAAGTATCTCCTTTAATCTCCCTATTATCTAATTATTATGATTATTCTTTATCATCGTGACAAGACATCAATAAGATTTATTTTGGTATGAGAAGAATATTTATTTTTATTTTATGAAAAGAAGTATAGGTAGATTTTAACTTTATTTGAAAGTTGAAATTAGCACAATTAAAAATACATAAATGAAAAAATAAATAATTTGACCAAAATATAAAAATTATAACATGAGAATGTCTTGTTTTTTAGAAGAACATGAGAATGTCTTGGACATGTACATGGAAGATAACCACGTTCTAAAAAAACCATATCGGATTACATGGTCCTTAACAACCAGAATAAAATTTATGCTAATACTAATTAGCATTTATAAATTCAAATTTCTTAATGAGTGGCATTAACGTGTATGGTAAAATATTCAACAGAAAATAAACAAAAAAAAGGACAAATAAGTAATTACTAGAACGAAGATTCCAAGGTAATGAAGTATGTATGAATGAGTGCTTCTCAACCTCCCATATCCCGTGATTCAACACGCGTTAACAGTTGTTCCCTCTCCAAATTTAGTACTTACAAATCACAATTTCCCAACAATGCCGCACTGAGAAATTGAAGAGTTTGTTACAAAAACATTTTCCCAAATTTAGAAATCTCCCTCATTCATTCTCTTTCCCTTATGTTTTTCATGTTTCCTTCTTTCTTTTTCTTCAATTTTCCCCAAATCTCTGTCTCCGTTCACCCTCTCCCAATTTTAACCAAAACACCCAATCTTTCTCATTCTTAAATATATTTCTCTCTCTCTGTGAACAAGAACGGCAAAAACGAGAAAAAGAAATCATGGGTTTCAAATCCCTTTTCCACCGTAAAAAGAAAACCGATTCCTCCAACAGTCCTTCTCTTAATTCATCGACAACAACGACGACAACGACAACGACAACGACAACAACCACAGCTACAAATTCAAACACGAACTCAGGATCGCTAGACTCACCGACCCAGATGGCGGAACTCGAACAAGTGTTCAAAAAATTCGATGTCAATGGAGACGGCAAGATCTCGGCCTCTGAATTAGGATCCATCATGGGGAGCTTAGGCCACCCGGCCACAGAGGAAGAGCTCGAAAAGATGATTGTCGAGGTGGACGCTGATGGTGATGGGTTTATTGACCTGAACGAGTTCGTGGAACTGAACACGAAGGGTGTGGATTCCGACGAGGCCTTGGAGAATCTGAAAGACGCGTTTTCGGTTTACGATATTGACGGAAATGGAGTCATATCGGCAGAGGAATTGCAGAAAGTGATGAGGAGTTTGGGGGATGACTGCTCCCTGGCCGAGTGCAAGAAGATGATCAGCGGTGTCGATAGAAACGGGGATGGGTTGATCAGTTTCGATGAGTTTAAGGTCATGATGATGATGGGTTCTCGCCAAGACTTGATGGACCCTCCCCCTCCCAGACAAGTTACTGTCTAATATTTCTGTTTTTTTTTTTTTTTTGGATTTGTTTTTCCTCTTCTTGATTCACTAATCTAAGTCTAATCTGGGTTTTTCTTAAAAGAAAAAAGAAAAATCTAATCCGGGTTGTTCTTTCTTTTATGTTTGGTTGATTGGAGATTTAATATTGGGTAGGTTGTTGGTGGTGAAGATTTGTGAATATTTTGAGGTCCACGATCTAATTTTTAATGCCATTTATTGCCTTCTTTTTTTCTTCTTATATATTTTTAATTGCTTATCAATATTTTTTTTAAGGTAATTTCATAGTAGTTTTGTTCATTCTCTAATCTCATTGTGTTAAAAGAATATTCAATGTTACATCAACCCTGCATTTTTTTAAAGAAGAAATGGAGGATCTTATTCCATTTTAATGGAGCTTCCACACCAAATCATAAATAACATATTGGTAAAGCGAAGCGAGGGCGCCCCTAAAAGAATACCATGCTAAAGAGTGGCGACTGATAGATAATTTACAAACTTGTCTTGCTGATTTTGATTTCTCTTTGGAATTAAAATATGCATTCCGCAGATTGTTCATACTGAAACTTAAAAAAAAAAATTTATAAAAGTTGTTCGTGGTTTCATGCAGATTAATCATTAACCATTAATATGGGGGACATAACTTTCTTGCGTGGCCAACATGATCCATCTCCTAGTCAACATGTTTTAAAAATTGAATCAACAAATGCTAGGAGTCCAGTAGTTTTGGCACAACCTGATAACTATTGAATTATCAAAAAGAAAGGAATCATCAATGGTCTCTCTAGAATTTGGGGGTTTGATTGATATTGGAAACGTTTTTCTGTTTTTAGCAGACTAGAGAGTGAGATTGTCTATATGTGGTTTTAACTTTTTGGTATTTGTAGGACCCTTTTCATTTGAAAGTTCCTCACGCCCAAACCTAGGTTTTTTTTTTTTTTTTTCAAAATAATACTCACCTTCAAACAATTTTGTTAGTTAACGTTTTCAAAATTATTTAAAAAATTAACATCTTGAGTGCGATAGACTCACTTTTGGTGTGCTAAATCGAGTATGATCAACTCGATTTCAACATCGTGACAGCAAAACTTGAGTCTTTAAGAATTGAGTTCCATAATAAGAAGACCCAGATTTGAAGAGCAAAAGGGCAAGAAGAAGAAGAAGAATAGCAACAACAAAAAAGACCCACGGCCACACAAAAAAAACAAAGAAGAAAAAGACCCATGACCGGGGGAAAAAAAAAGGCCCACGGCCAGAAGACAAGGAAGAGAAGAAAGAAGACCTAGCACAACAAAATCGAGTTCATTGTACTTGATTTAACACACCAAAATCGAGTCTATTGCACTCGAGATGTTAGTTTTCTTAATAGTTTTGAAAATGTTCTAACTAATAAAATTGTTTGAGAATTGGTGTTATTTTGAAAAAAGTCCAAACCTAATGGAAATCACTAAGGGTATAAAGAAGGGCTAGATAAGATATGAAACATTGATTGAGGAAACTAGGTTTGGTCCCACCGTAGCTAATTGGGTCGTTTTAACGGACAATGCACATACAGATTGACCAAATAAGATATGACATACTGATTGAAGAAACTGGGTTTGGTCCTACCACAGCCAATTGGGTCATTTTAATAGACATTGCACATGTAAATCCAAGAAATACAACGAAAAAAGTCCAAACCTAATGGAAATCTCTAAGGGTCTAAAGAAGGGCCAGATAAGATATGAAACACTGATTGAGGAAACTAGGTTTGGTCCCACCGTAGCCAATTGGGTCGTTTTAACAGACAATGCACATACAAATTGGCCAGATAAGATATGACATACTGATTAAGGAAACTGGGTTTGGTCCTACCACAGCCAATTGAGTTGTTTTAATAGACATTGCACATGTAAATCCAAGAAATACAATAATATATATATATATTCCCCCTTGAGGTCAACTAGGATTAGGGTTGTCCAGCGGTTCTCTAACCTGCCTAAACCGACCGGGTTCGACTGACCTGAAGCCCAACGAGTCAACTTGAACCCCTTAGTGAGTCGGATTCGGGTCTGCTTCTTTCAAAACCCGATGATTCGGGTTGGGTAGCAGGTTAAGGAAGAAAAAACCCGTATTACCCGACCCGACCGATATTTAAAAAAAAAGTAATTGAAGGAGAAGACTCAGAACCCGTGAAGACTGAACAGAGAAGATTGATTGGACTGCACTGAGCTTTTTCATGTTTACACACAAAGTCTCAAACACACCAACTTGGATTGGACTAAACACTATCAGTCTATCACTCTATATCTTTGATTCTCTAGTCTCTAGTTTACACAGTTACACTAATGGGTGGGATGAACCATGGCCGTGCGATTTGAGCGTGATTAACGGTCTTGATTCTTCTGAAGATTAACAAAATCTTTCTTGATACTTCCTACATAGTTACACACAAAAGAAAATCAAATAAAATCACACAAAATCTCTCTCTGAAGATTTAGAATGGCTAACCTTCAAATCACCATCAATTTTCCACCTCCCCAAGCCATGGCCGGTTACCCTCCCTCAGTCTCAAGGCCCTCAACCCTCATCTCTTTCTCTTTTAAATCAATCCGATTCATCTCCCTGTTCTACTTCTCTCTGCTTTCTAGTCTCAAGGGCAAGGGCTGATTTAAAACCTCTCTTATATTTTGAAACACCCTTCAGGCCTTCACTCCAAGGTGGCGTTCCAGCGTTTGCGTCTACATTCACGTTTTAGTTTTTTTTTTTTTTATAGTTTTTTTTGCGCAGCTTTTAAGGGACAAAGGCTACTGTTCATGTACTGCGCATGAACAGTAGCCGCAAAAGTAGACTTTTTAGCCCTTTTCTGTGTATAAAGTGGGTCCCGTGCACTGTTCACGGGACCCACAAACTTCACTTTTCAGCATTTTTTTTTATTAAAAATGGGTCACACAGTACTATTTACACATTTAAAAATTATTTTGTTACAGTATTTTCAGTTTTCAGTAATAAATTCTATCCAAACGAACCCCAAGTCTCCAGACACCAAACACCAAACACCAAACCTTCTAGTTCTAATATTCACACGTATCCCCGTTGTGTAAAGGATCAGAGTGTTCACTGGTCCGTCGCACCAAGGGCATCGTCCGCCGCCTCTCTGCCTTCAAGCTCGACCACCGCGGTTTGTCGCACAAACAACCTTAAATCTGTTCTTTCACTTTTTTATTAGTTATTTAGATTCTTCTGATGCTTTTAATTGCCTTATTGTGTTATTTACTGTGTTAAGTTTTTCTTTTGTTTAAAGGGTCGATTATGTAAAAAGTCTTTTTTCTCTGATTCAGAATTATTATTGCTGATGATGTGAATCTACCATTTTGGAGTTTTCAGGCTTTCTGCTAGTTAGTTTCAGACTTTTAGTTGATGGGTGTGCTGGTTGAGTTGGGATTTTCTGTGGAGAAAGTGGTGGGAGGATTTTCACGTGTTTTGTTGGGTTTGCTATTCAATATCCATCTTTGGAGTTGCACATGGCAAGAACTTTAAGTAGACATTAAACCATTGGAAGATCTCTCTTTATTCTGTTATATTTAAATTTTAATTAATTTGATTGTGGGTGATTCATACTAACTTATTATGTAACAAGCGGTTGGGGCCTTGGGTTGAATTTATTGTAGAAAATTGAGATTTTCGGATTGTCACCATTTATACTTATTTGTTTGTCTTTCTCCTTTTTTGGCCAAATACCATTCGTATTGGTTTGGGAATTACCATCAAAGGAAATGGATAGGAACATGACGTCTAAAACCTTGGAAGTTTCTTCCATAGCTGTATCAAAGAGAGTATCTTTTGCACAGTTTTTGTAACCTATCTATAATTCAGTATTGATCTATAACATTTTAAAGCTTGCTTCTATTAAGCCCATATTCAAATGAAAAGCCCATATTCAAAGTTTGCTTCTGTTAAAATTTTAAATCTTTTGTAACATGAAAACCCTTTATTTCAATCAATAGAATTGAGACAATTTCTTAGTTTTTTTTATGGTTGTTTGCTAATGCTTAAATTTGATGTCTTTAGGTTATGGAACCCTATAGTGATGCACCTCCTTCCCAAACAACACCCAATGCCCAAGTTGAACCCACTGTCCAAGCTGAACTTGTTGTCACTCCAACTAATGCTCACGCACTTCCACCTAAACCTAATGATAAAACCAAGGTGAGTGAGATAGATGTTGATTGTGGTAATAATAGGAAAAAGTCTACTGCTTTGGATCATTTTGACAAAATAAAGATTAGTGAAGGTCAATTTATGGTTGTTTGCCATTATTGCCAAAAAACTTATCGTGCTAATAGCAAAGGTCATGGTACTACTAATTTATTGCATCATACACCAAACTGTGTTAAGAACCCTAATAGAGTTTCACTTAAAGGGCAAAAAACCTTAGCATTTGAACCCACAATGAATGAGGAGGAAGGGTTTCAGCTTGTACCAACAACTTTTACTGTTGAGGCTTCTAGGAAGGCACTCGCTGAAATGATTATAATAGATGAGTTGCCTTTTAGGTTTGTTGAAGGGTATGGGTTTCAAAGATATTCAACAACCTTACAACCTAAGTTGCAAATTAGGGATATCCCATCTCATCAAACTGTAGCTAGGGATGTGATTGGCATTTATGGTGTTGAGAGAGAAAAATTAAGGGAAGTCTTGAAAGGTCATAGGGTGTGCCTTACTACGGACACATGGACTAATATTCAAAATCTGAATTATATGTCCCTCACATGTCATTTTATTGATGATGATTGGAACTTGCATAAGAGAATTCTGAATTTTTGTCAAGTGGAAGACCATAGGAGGGAAACTATAGGTAGAAAGATTGAGATGTGTTTGTGTGAGTGAGGTGTTGATGGCATATTCACCTTGACAGTGGATAATGCTTCCTCCAATGGTACTACCATTAAATTTTTACAAACAATAACTAAAGATTAGAAGGGGACTATTTTAGAACATGAGTTCTTGCACATGAGGTGTTGTGCACATATCCTAAATTTGATTGTGGGAGATGGTTTGAAAGAAATTGATGTGTCCATTGCTAGGGTGCTTGAAGCGGTGAGGTATGTGAAGTCCTCACCAAATAGAAATCAAACTTTTAGGAGTTTTATGGAGAGATTAGGTATTGAGTCCAAGTGTTTACTAAGTCTTGATATACCTACTAGGTGGAACTCTACCTATCTCATGTTAGATATTGCTGAAAATTTTGAGAAAGTGTTCCAAAGAGTGGACTTTGAGGATGATAGCTATTGTTCATACTTTTTGAACAAGGAAAATAGTGGTGGTTTGGGATCTCCTTGTGGGGTTGATTTTCAAAATTGTAGGACGTTTGTGGGTTTCTTGAAACTTTTTTACAATGCAACAAAAAAGTTCTCCGGTTCTTTGTATGTGACTTCAAATACCTTCTTTGATGAGATGTTTGTGATTCAAGAGAACATTGCTCATTTAATTAAATCTGAAAATCATCTCTTGAAAAACATGGCAACTAAAATGGAAGCTAAGTTTGAAAAGTACTGGGGGAGAGGGGATAAAATTCATCAGCTTTTGTATGTGGTTGTGGTTCTTGATCCAAGGAAGAAAATGAGGTTTTTGAAGTTTTCTTTTTCTGAAATTTATGGGGATGAAGTGGCTGATGAGATGGTTGATTTAGTGAGGAAGATCATGGATAGGTTGTATGATGATTACTCTAGGGTTGATTCACCAAATGTGGTAGTAACAAGTGAGAATGAGAGGACACACATGGAAGGTGATACAATTGGTTGTAGTGATCCATATGCGATGGCTAATTCACAATATGAGCGGTTTTTAGAGGTGAGAATGAGAGGACACACATGGAAGGTGATACAATTGGTTGTAGTGATCCATATGCGATGGTTAATTCACGATATGAGCGGTTTTTAGAGGTTGAGAAGTCTATAGGGTGTAGCAATGAGATTGAAAAATATTTGGCTGAAAATTGTGAGAGTAGAAGGGATGAAATTTGAGATTTTGGGGTGGTGGAAAGCCAATTCAGATAGGTACCAAGTGCTGTCGAAAATGGCTAGGGATGTGCTCGCTGTACCTATTTCTACAGTTGCTTCTGAATCGGCATTTAGTACCGGAGAGCGCATACTTGATCCATTTCAAAGTTCACTTTCCACTCTCATGGTTCAAAATCTTGTTTGTGCTCAAAACTGGCTGCAAGCCCATGTCCCAATTTCTTTTCGCAAGTCAAAGGATGAGATGGAGGCCTTGGAGGATGAATTTCATTAATTAGGTAATATGTTTAACTTCCAAACTTCTTGTCTATTAAGTGTTATTAAATGTGTCATATACTTGAGCAAAATTTAATCTATTGTCTCAATTTTTTCTTTTCTAGTTTTAAATTAAGCAACAACAGCAGCAAGTTCTAATTCCTGCTCAAGCAAAGGTGGTACTCGTACCATAATTAGTATTAATGAATGATCACTGATTGGGTATGTTTCTGCCCTTATAATTTTTGTTCATATTGGTCACTTCCCTTTTGGTTATTTTGTAACTTTAGTTCTTTGTCTTTATATATTATTGATAAATATTTTTTCCCCTTGTATTGTAGGAGGAAGGAAGATCGCATTTTGTATAGGAGGCAGTTTTTTTGGACAGATGTGTAGCTTTTCTAATTATACATGAACTCTTGTCTTGCTTATAGGAAGGAAAACTTAGCATTTGTGTAGGCTTTACTTTCTATAAGTTATGGACTTGTTAACTATAGAAAATAGAGTAGTAAAGCTTTAGGAAAGCTATTTTTTGGAAATACTTATAGTGTTTCATAATTGTAACTAATTATATATATACTGCTGGGAATATTGTCTACTACTTTGGGAGTTTACTGCCTTGTGCAGTAACTGCCTCTATGACTTTATATATATTTATGGAATTATGAAGATGATGTATTTTTAGAAATGCTTGCTGCTATTTGATTCTGGATATTTATTTGATGTGTGGAATGGTTGGTAGGTATGTGTTCAAATTGATAGATTGATGAATGTGGAAACAAAATGGTACTCCCAGGCCTTAAGGCTTAAGCAGTTTGGAAAACTTTTCTTATAATGTGTGGATGATTAATAGGTGGTAATAAAATGGCATTGTGTTTTTATTTGTTTGATTAATGCCTAGGTTTTACAAGCTATTAATGTTTAACAGGTACCCAGGTTTTACTTTGTATTTTTTTTTCTCAAATGTCAATACTCAATATGAATTGTTTTGGGAATTCATACTCAATATCTAGGAAGTATGAATTTGGAGTTTTGGACAAATTCAAGTAGAGTTGAAGGCCCATTTTAACAAAAATTAAGTCAAAAACATGCCCAATCTGATATGTCAAGAATCAAAAACTATTGAATCCTTGAAAAGCCCAATAATTTAGGCCAAAAAGGCCCAAAAAAATTAAATCCAATAAAAAGGCCCAATAAGTGGTCTAATTCGCCAAACCGTTGAATTCGACCTGTTCCACTCGATGATTCGACCCGGCGGGTCAGTTTTTTAGTGAACCGACCCAATTGGGTCGAATGCGGGTTGGGCCCAAACCCGGGTCGACTCGACTGGTGGACAACCCTAACGAGGATGGGTCCCTTCTCAAGCCTGGTGAGGAGGACATTTTGAAGGTTTTTTCACTTTGATAGGGACTCTATAAATCGTGCCTTGTTTCTAAAATGGTATATTGTTTATCGATTTGGGTGAACTTCATAAGTGCGCTAGGCATTTTTCTCTTTCCATTATTTTTCCTTTTGGTGAGGTTCCTTTCCCTTATAGGATGGTTGGTTTTCAACTCCAGGTCCTAAGGTTTGGTGTGATCATTTGTTTCTTTCAATCCTCTTTTCTCAAGGAACCTGGTTTCTAAGGGCCTTTTCCTCGGTGAACCCTTTTTAAGCTCCCCTATTTGCTAGGCTGGTCTCATTCGATACATCTTCACTTGCGCCTTTTTAATGGGGTCGTTTGCACCTTGTTTTCAATGCCCTTTCCTTCTTTCTTTCATTGTTGGGCTTTGGCCCTATTATACTTATTCCTTTTGCTTCTTTTGAAAGAGCATTCCCATGGAGCCATGAGTCCCTCATAGAGTTTGTTTGACCTTAAATTATGTGGCCTTTATATCATCTATGTTATCCTCTGTTTTAAGTGTTTTTCTATGTATGTTGCTTCTTTAGAAGTTGTCATGTCTGTTCTCGTCTTTTGTATTGTCACGTTTCCTTGCAATTCTTGTAGTTGGTCATTGTTCTTTTTGTTGTTTGATTTTTTATGTTTTGTGTAATTGTTTGCATGTTTATTTTCTCAAGTGATTTCATGTGTTTGTTTACTTGTTTGCATCCTTGTTTCATCTTGAGCCTTAGGCCCATCTCATACTCCGTTTGGGCCTTAGGTCCCTCCTTGTTTTGTGTTGGACTTTAGGTCCATCCTCATTTTGTCTTGGGCTCTAGGCCCATTTTGTTTGTCTTTTTGTGTGAATCTTATGTTATTGCGTGCTTTGTTATGTTTGTGTGACCCACATGCTGTTGTGTTCATCCATGTTGTCATGTACAAATCTTGTGTGACCATATGTATCTTTGATGTTTGATGTAATTCTTGTGTGATCATGTTTTGTGTTATTAAAACTTTTGTATACATCTTTGATGTTCACCTAATGTTGTGTGTGATCGTTTGTAGTGAATTTTGTGATCACATGTTTCTTCGATGTTTATGAGAGTCATTTGTGTTTATTTGTTTAATTTTTGTGTGATTATGTGCTCTTTTACTTGTGCGAGTCATGTGCGATTATGTTTTTCATCCTTGCATGCATCTTTAATGTTTGCATGAGTCTTGTGTATTTGTTCTTTCAAATCTTGTTAGATTGTGTGCTTGTGTGAGTCATATGTGGTTGTTTGTGTCTTTGGCGCAAATGCTTATGCTAAAGGGTTGTGTTTAGACATAAATGCTCGTGTCGAGTGATTTTTTTGACATAAATGCTCATGTTAAGTGGCCTGTTTCTTTTGGACGTAAATGCTTGGTCAAGTGGTTCCTTCAACATAAATGCTCATATTGAGTGGCCTATTGTGTTTGGACATAAATGCTTATGTTGAGTGGCCTCTTGTGTTTTGGCATAAATGCTCGTTTCGAGTGGTCCTTTTGGTATAAATGCTCATGTTGAGTGGAATTTTGTGTTTTGACACAAATGTTCAGTCAAGTGTGTGGTTGCAAGCACCCATGAATGAGTGGACTACCATTGTAGGAAGTACGCTTCAGTCTAGATTAGTAGACTAGACGGAGGGTGTAAATGGAGTTATCACCTAGATTAGGTTTAGAAACTATATGTATAGTGCCTTTATGTGAAGAACTGATCTTACCAGATCATGTGTCTGGAGTTTAAGTATGGGGATGGGAAGGTGTTAGGCACCCAACCCCATTCAACCCATAGGTCAACCTCCACTCATTGTGTTTCAAATCCTAATCTCATCAAAGGGTCTTCTGATAGATTAGTTTAAACTCTCACATACTAACATGTATCTAACACCCAAATATGACATATTATCCCAATTGAAAAGAAACCTACCATTCATCTAACATGGAATTTATGTTCATATTCACCTAAAGGAAGCAAATATATCACAAGTTAATAGCATTAATAAAGAATTAACATTGATCACCCAAGTATTCAAGCATAGCATCATGGCATATTATCCCAAGTATTCGCACTAACATGCATCTAACATCCAAACATGGCATATTATTCCAATTGCAAAGAAACCTACCATTCATTTAACATGGCATTTATGTTCATATTCACCTAAAGGCAACAAGTATATCACAAGGCAATAGTATCAATAAAGCATTAACATTGATCATTCAAGTATTCAAGCATAACATTATGGCATCAATCAAGCATATTCATCATGTTCATCAAACAACTCATGTTAACCACTCAAAGGCATGTTCATATTCATGTGCATGACATACCTTACTTACCTCACTACATCACAACACCTATACATCAATGCATGTTCATGTTCATGTGCATGTTCAGGGTGTTCGTTCAAACATAATCCCAAATCATACAATCTAAATGAAAAGCAAGTATAACATGTTATTCTATTGACCTAAACCCTATTCATGTTAAATCTAAACTAAAAAGAAGCCAAAGCATACAATTAAGCATAGTAAAAAGCAAGAGCAAACAAATCTGAGTTTTTAGGCTAAACTTACGTACGCATGCAAGAGCGTGTGTACGCAGGGTCATGGAGATGTGTACACATGCATGAGTCTGCATACGCTGTTAGGATTTGTGCCCTTAAATCCTATTGTATGATGCTATGTATGATATTATGTATGACATTATGTACGACATGATGTATGACTTAATATTGTGTTTAATAAAGTTATTTTATTATTATCTAAAATAATGGTAACATGAATATGAGACATTATCATATAGTCCATGAGATGCATTGTATGTGATTTATGTGAAAAGTCACGGAAGATGTAAATCACAAGTTCATTGTAAACTCAGAATTTATAGTTCGTAGTCGGTGATGAAATTGGGCATTTCATCTGCGAAGACTATAACGTGTCAACTAAGATGATTTGTCTTGATCATGGAAGTGGAGACTTCTAGTTGATATGTTGATATATTGATATGTTTTAAGAGTTAAAACATATTGAACAGGACCGCTGTGAGATTTATTATTCTCCTAATGACTGTCAAATGAATAATAAATCTCACGACTTCTATTTGCATGAACTCTTAATCCTGAGAGAATAATGGACCTGATCATGAAGTGTAGGTTGCTTTGATATATCAGGAGTGAGATCTGAAATGACGGTCAAAATCTCAGTATGTTGGGCAGCCACATTTAGTGTTGATGGAACATATATTCTCAAGATGGAATTCATAGTCTCTTGATGGAGATATAAAATATTCCCTTGAGATAAGTTTAATGGGTTCAGTTATTCAGAGAGTTAGGCCTAACCACTTTAATAAGAAATTACTAAAGTATATATTTATGAAATTGTATTTCATAAATATATAATGAATAACTTTAAAGAATTAAACCGGGTACTCAAGGATAAGATGTAGTAATTTACAAAGTGGCAGTCTACATTTATGACTTTGTGTTACTACCAATATTTTATGAAGGGGTTACGTGTATAATAAAGTTTTGGGATATAATTTATTAATAAGGCCTAGAGTGCAATTATATTTATATAGTGGTATTAAATATAATTAATGGTAACTTTGGACTTGTCAAGAGTTGACGGAAAAGCCCAATGCCCATTGGAGCTAGTGTCTTATTGGTCTCTTTTGGTCCCACTCCAAGCCACACACTAAAGCCCAATTGGAAAGGCCCAATAGGCCAACCCAATTAGATAATCAGTTAGTTATAAAGGGAGAAACATACATAATTTTTATTAGAAGAGATTAGAAAAGAAAAAGAAATGGTGTGTGAGAGAGTGTGAGATATACTTTCATTCTCCCTTTGAAAAACTAATTGAGAGACCACACATCTTGGGCGAAAAGTGGAATTGGAGTGAAGATTAAAAGTGTTCCCAAGTGCTTCTAATCTTTGTTTTGAATTTCTCCACACCAAGGTATGCTATCTTGTTCTTAAATTCTGAAATTTACATTGTGCACGTTATCAATCATGAATGAAATAGATCCTTATTCGCTGCTTCCGCTGTGGGTTTTGTATGAGATGCAAAACCAGAATTTTTCCTTCATACGCATCCCTGCCACGTGTTTGTGAAAATTCCTCTATGAGTGTTTATCCTCATGCTTGTGATGAAATGTTACATGACTCTTTAGGTGGTCTTAAAATTCCAATTGTCAAACTATTAAAGAAAAAGTCTAAGAAGTTTCATGAGGAATTCAGCAATTTCATTTGTGAAAATGATGATTTGATTGCTAAACTCAATGAATCTAACAAATTGGTCAAAAAGTATAAGAAATTTGTTGAACATTCTTTTGAAAAGTTGAAAGAGTTTGAATGTTTGAAAATTGACCTGGATGCATAACTTATTTTGTCTAACAAACTTGTTAATGATCTTAAATGTGAAAATGAGTCTCTTAAGATGAATTCCAAGTGTTTGATTGCTGAACCTATTGCTTAAAAGGAAGAAAATCTTTGTTGTAATCATATTGTGAAACCTGATTTTGTATATATTCTGAATTCTATCTCTAAAGACAAATCGGTGTACATTCCTCCACACAAAAGAATTCAAAAAGTGAAGAAAAAGACTCTTATGCTAAAACCTTTGTTTAGGCCTCAACCTAAGGATTTGGATGGATCTAAGTTTGTTCGTACTTGTCATCATTGCGGTGTGATTGGGCATATAAGACCTCAATATTCCAAGTTGAGAAGAGAAAAAAACAATATTGCTAGATCCTTCCCTAAAAAGCCTAATTAGGGATGGCAATGGGGCAGGGCAGGGTGGGGCCGAAGGCTTCACCCCCACCCCGTATAGATTTTTATTGCCCCATCCCCGCCCCTTAAGGCCCCGCAAAGACCCGCAAAGCCTCACCCTACACCGTAAAACTTTATTTCTTATTAATTTTCCCTATAACTATTACCATTTTTTCAAATAAAATGACATGTTTCAATATTAAAAATATACTTGAAATTAAAAAAATAAATTTATCCTATCAAATCAAACTAATTTTTAGCAAAAACTAAATAACATTATCTAAATGTTTAACAAGACAATGTCACAACAAAAATCTCATAGTATGACACAAAAATCTCATATTATGTTAATGATGAAAAGTAAGTTGAGAAAGACATATGAATCATGAATGAAAAGACAAAAAAAAGAGTTAAAATTGGTACCTTATTTCCAACTTTGCTTGAGAGAAAAGAGAGGGAGAACCATGTTAGGTAGAATAAAATAAGTTGATGATATTTTTGTTTAAATAGTAAGATTTTAGAATATGAAAAAATTACAACTTAATTCTTATTAACGTGAGAGGGGTGGGGGGAGGGGGGCGGGGTGGGTCTAAAAAGTGTAAACCCATCCCCGCCCTGCCCTGTGGTGCGGGTCTAAAATCTCGCCCTATCCCCGCCCCATCACCTTTGCGGGGTGGGGAAAACCCGCATGGGGCGAAGCGGGGAGGGGCGGGTCAAGCGGGGCGGGGAAAAATTGTCATCTCTAAGCCTAATGGACCTAAACAAATTGTTTGTCACCATTGTGATGCTTTTGGTCATCTAAGACCTCATTACTCTAAGTTTCAAGGTTTTAAAAGAATCAAAAGAAAATAGAAACTTGAGCTTCTTGGAAGTTGTGATAAGAAAGAAAAATCAAATTTGAGTGAAAATAATATGTTGTTGAAGAAAGTTTTAAATGCTTTGAACTCCGTAACTATGTGCATCTCTAGTTCTTATTCTTCTAACCGTCATCTCACTTCTTATGAGAAACTCACTCCAAACACTTGTTCAATTTGGTTGAGGAAGGGTTGAGCTTATACTTTTTTGGTCATTGATCTAATTAATTCGATCTTTGTAGAACTCTTATGCATTTGCTGCCTCATTATCATGCATTTTGTTCTATGCATTGTTTTTGTTTTTTATCTTACTTTTATGCTTTTGTTTTGTGTGAGTTAAAATCCAAAACCACATACAAAGTATAAAATCCAAAACTTTTGATCGTATATTTTTTAGCACATATTACTTGTAGAGTTTGGCCTAGTACCTTCATACTAATAGCGTAGTATATTTACGAGCTTAGCTTGTTATGTATGCACATATATTGAATGTGAGTGAAATCTAGAAAATCATGTTTGATTGTTGTATAGATCTTCAAGTTTGTCATGAATGTCTAGCCAATAGCTTTGATTGATCTTGATACATGTATAGACTTGATCTTATATATCTCCTCTCAATTAATTTTTTGTTAAAAAACTCTTCAAACGTCAATCTTTAAAAAGAGAAAGGGTTGAAAAAGTTTTGCTTCGAAAACTAGTTAGACTAGGAAAATGTGGAGCAAAATGTATTCAAAATGTATTATGTCAACATTTTGTGGAGCAAAATGTTTTTGATATTTCATATAAAATGTATGATGTATTCCATGAAATGTTTTAAAGGTTTTTAAGTTGATTTTGTGCGAAAAACATGCTTTCTGAGTGTTTTCATGACTCATCTCACGAGTGGTCTAAGTCCCAACCCAGTAACGAGTTTAAATGGTCCAATTATCAAGTTTTTAAATTTTGGATAGAGAGTTTCATGATTGTCTCGCAAGTGTGTCGCGACTTGAAACTGAACCACAAAAATTTCACAATTCAGCTTGCTACTCAACTCATAGGTCACTGAGACTCCAAAATTTTCTCACCGGTTTGCAAGTTGCTAACTCGTAAAATGCCAATAATCAACTTTTTAATGGGTATATCATGGTTTTATTGTTTGAAACTTCTCCCATCTTCTCCAAATCCCTTATTTCAAAGTTTCTACATGAAAACCCAACTAAATTCAATTGTTTTTCATTCCATTAACATCTCCAAGGTAATCTTTAACTTGGTCTTTTCATTGATTTGAATCCTTGGATTATGTTTTTGGGGCTTTTGTGTTCATAGTTGGGATTCTCTAAAATGGGGGTTTGAAAATTTAGGTTATGCTTGGTAATAGTTTTTGTTTTCTATTTTCAAAAACTTGTTTTTGATTTTCAAAAACTTGTTTTTGAGAATATAAATAAAAAACAATTTTCTTGTATTTTTGATTGGTTAGCTGAAATTTAAAAAAAAATTAAGAAAAAATAGAAAATACGAAAATATGTTGTTACTAGGATTTGAACTCTAATGCTAACTCATTAAATGAGACAAATTTATTAAATTAAATGCGTTTTTTCATTGACTTTTTAAAAATTAGAATTGAAAACAACATTTTGCATGTTTTCAGTTTCCTTCACAAATTGAGTTTGAGAACAGTTTTTGTTTTCTGTCCATTTTGGGTTATCAAACAAGTTTTTTAATCCCAAAAATAGAAAATTATTGTTGGAAATAGGAAATAAGGGGAAAAAACAATTACCAAAAATACTCTTAATTTTTGTCAAAATTTTTGTATGGATTATGTTTCTTTTGTTGATTTGCTTTGAATGTTGGCTCCATGTGGCATTCTAACATGTATTAAGGGTAGATTTCACCATGTTCATGCATTTCATTATATATAGGGTGTTAGTGCGCACACTAGGTATTTGATGAATTGCCTTTTAGGCATTCTTTTACATGCTTGGATTCCAATGATTACCAAACTTTGGGGGTTTTCATATTTTCTCATTTGGAACATTTTTGGTTTATTGGTTGTGTATTTCACACACCTTTCCCTACATGTGCATTTCTCATGCCTTATTCATGCATTGCATATATGCACCTTTTGCACACACCTTGTCACCCTTATCAAGCCATGTTCTATTTCATGCTCTTGCATCATTTTGATCTTCTAACATCCTTAGCATGTCATGTTTACTTTATACATTGTAGCATTTTGTTTTTAAGGTATTTTGTCTTTTGTTTGAGTTTCATTTCTTATCCATCTTGTACCCCATATGCATCCTTATCATTGTTCTTATCTTATTTTCTTTCCCTCCTCCTTCTTGGTCCATTTGTCTATTCGTGACAAAAAGGGGGAGAGTATCGTCATTTCTATATGACTCTTGTGCACATTCTCAAGACGGCAAAATTTTATCTCATGCACATACGTAGGGGGAGAAATTCCATAATGGAGATGCATATATCAAGGGGGAGTATACATCTTTTTATGAGAAAACCTTGTTTGGTTTTGTTTCACATTATGTTTATTTTCTTATTTTCTTTATGGTGCTTTGAGTTACTTTTAGCTTCTATGCTTTGTTGTTCTCATCACATCGTGTTTATGTGTTGGACATGCGTACATCTTTTATGCCTTGTGCTTTATTGATTGCATATTCGGGTGATCATTTTCTTTGCTAAGTAATCATTTCCATATAACTGTTTGGTGTTTAATCAAGTTGCTCATATGTTTCACACCATGTTTACTTGATTGCAATTAACTTGTTACTTTATACTTGTCTTTTATTACTTGCTTTACCTTGATGATCTAATGTGTTTTGTGCAAGTATTTCAAGAAACAGGTATTTGGTTCCAAGTTCATCACAGGTTTTAGATTTAGGTGTGAGTGAGTTTTGTCATTGTTCCCAAACTCACGTTTGAGTCTAAAGTCTGTTATGGGGTGTTTTTGTCACGGAATAGCCAAAAGAGGAGATTGTTAAGTTATGGTTTTTCACATAACATTAATGTTGGATTTATTCCATAACAAAAAGTGTTGTAATTTCAATAATTTATTTCCTTGTATTTTGTGGGATTTAATTGTAATGGGTTTAGTCTTAAGTGGTGAAGATTTGATCAAGACAGTTGACGGTCACATGATGAGCACATGCCGGAAGCTGAAGAGTTTCACGACTCATCTTGCGACTTGGCCAACTCACGAGATGACCCGCAAGATGCAATGATAGCTGAGATTTTAAGTGTGGCTCTTATACTCTTCATCCATACTATATATACCCTCATTACCCACAAAATTTTAAGGAGGCTATGCAGAAGAAAACCCTAGAGAGAGGTTTATACAATACTCACCTTGTTAGAGAGAGCTACTCATCATTAAGAGAGAAATTCTTGTAGTTTTTTCTCCTGCCCTCTCCCATTGTTATACCTTGAGAGGAATTTTGTATCCAAACACAGCACACACCTATTATGAGTGTAGAGAGTGTTTTGGAGTTTGAGAAACATTGGGTATTTGGCAAAATAAGCTAGTAAGGCTTGGTAGTGCAATCAAGCTGTATTACGGGATCTGAGAAGCTAGTGAAGATAAGATTTTGAGAAGTTTGTTGATAGCTAGACCTTGGAAGGCTCAAATAATTTGGGTAGATTAGGCTTGAAGGGTCTTTTTGGTTTCCTTGTATTTCAACTTATACACTAGTGGACCGTTTTGGCTTGGAGGTCCGCAGAAAGGGTTTTCGCCGAGTACTTTGGTTTCCTCTTCGATAACATGTCTTAGTGTTATTTTGTATTTGCATATCTCTTACTCTTTGTGCTTTACATTAATTTTTTATTGCATTTGATTATGCACTAGAGTGTAGTTTCAGTTTATTGCATTTCATTTACTCTTATTCCGCACTTAGATAAGGAGGGTAAATGCAATTTAGCCGTAAATTTAAAATTTGGGCTCTAAACAAGTTATAGTGTTTACACAATCAAGGTTTCAGAATTCAATTAAAGTCTAATTTTTTGCCATATGTTCTGTCTAATTTAAGTTTTTAAATTTTTGTACTAAGTAAGTTAATTTAGTGTAAAAATTAGATTTCAATTAGAGTATTATTTTGCGCTACATCTCCCATCTAATCTTTTTTTTTTTTTAATTTTTATGCCAAGTGAGTTAATTAAATGTAAAAAATGATGAGTCTAATATAAATAAACCATAAAAAAAACATAATCATATATCTAAATCTATATATAAAATTAGAGGAAGAGAGAGTTTGAATGATTTTATATTTATGAGCTATTTTTTATGTAACAAAAAATAATTCAAATTTAAAAGTCATTTATGTAATATATCATAACTATGTACAGTGTAAGTGCACAATTGCACCTGGACCCAAAGAAAATTATGGGTTCAGGCCCAATGAGCCTTAAACAATGAAATTTGTAGAGCGTGGGCTTGAAATCTAGACTAAAGGTACTGAGAACTTGATAACAGGCTTTGGCGTGCAAACACTTGTAAATAATGAATGATAACTGCCAATGGACCTCCTCGGACGTGGGCCGATGACTACTGCTATATTATTTCTCTTTCTGTCTTTAAAGATTACAATTCTTAATTTCTTTCTTTGTTACAGACTGCCCCCTTCTCTTTGGCCTTCACCCCCCTTAAATACTTCTTCCCTTAGTGCCTTTGAATAGTGACCAGAAGTTTCAGCTCTACTGTTCAGGAGTTACTTCCCCATTAATGCGGCCAGGGAGGTAGGTGCAGAGTCTTTAATGTGGAGGTGGCAGCCTTTGCTTATGATATTTTTCTAACATCGGTGTATCTAGAAGGTTCAGGGTTTCCCCTTCTTAACCAACAGTCTTTCCAGAGTTCTGCCTTGACCTTCGTAGTGAATCTACGAATCTTCTTAGGTCTGTCCGAGGAGACACTCACCCTCGGATGTGTCCTCGGACCCTTAGCGTATGGGCCGATTCGCAATACTAACAAATTCTTAGCTCAAGAACAGATCAGCACTCCTTGCTAGAGCCCAAGGGCCCAAATGCCCGCTTGGGTCCTTTTACTCCCCACATACAATACATTGCTGATTGGGTAAATTAAAATTGGATTTTTCTTTTGTTAGCTTTTCATACAAATTAAATTGTTTAGATTTTTGCTGTTATTTTTTCTCTGAACTAATGAGCATATTTTTTTTTTTTGGTGTAGTTTTCTATTTAGATATTTTGTATGCAAAGATCTTGAACATAATAAACTGTAATTGAGCTAAACGATCTTATGCATATATCCCCATTCAATTTATTAGGAGATACTATTGGATCAATTTATTCTTATATTTTGTGTTGTATATAGTAGAATTTTACTGACAATGATTATGAATTGATATTGTATGTGAAGGGCCTGTTTGGACTTTGGATAAGTTGTTTCAAAAGGTGTGTTTTAAAAACGATCATTTTGAAAGCACCATTTTAAAAACCATAGATAAGCATTTGGTAAAAATGTGAAAATATGCGTTTTCTATTTTTAAATTCATATTAAGCGTTTAGATAAGTTGTTTTAAAAAATGGCTGTTTTGGGTGTAAATTTCAAAAAATGACTTAACTATTGTGGGTTCCATTTTTTTGGATGGTATCTAGGTCCATTGAGAATAAGAGATCCTAGGCCTCCGTGGATAGATGATTGATTGTTGGTTGGACTGGATCCAGTTCTCCGCAGCCTATTGGGGTCATTATATGAACCAGTTTGTGCACAAGTCACATAAAGTTCCTCAAGGCAAAAATGTGATTTCCTCCTAAGTAATAAAATGTCATTGTAAGTGTTTTAATGTCATAAAATAACTTGTTACTCTTACAAAATGAGTAAAATAATTATTCATAATGTACATAATGAGAAGGGGGTTAAAATAGAATATTTAGGGTTTATCTTTTATTGTGAGCATTTAAAAAGAGTTCATTCACTTGGTTCCTCCATGATGGTACAGTGGTTCCTCCACCAGCTGCCCCTAAGATGTGGGAAAGATGTTGTGGTGGTACTTCCATCAGCGGTTCCCATGATGTGGGTTCATGGTTCCCCGAGCATAATGTCGTGGTTCTTAGGGGTACTAGGTCTTTAATCCATGGAACCCAATGTTAGCATTAGTGCCCTAAAATCCAATGTTATATGTAATAAAGTTGTTTTATTATTATCTAAAATAATGATAACATGAATATTTGGACATTATCATATAGTCCTTGAGATGCATAGTATGCGATTTAGTTACAGAAGATATAAATCACAAGTTCTATGTAAACATGCAATCTAAGTTCGTAGTTGGTGATGAAATTAGGTATTTCATTTGTGAAGACTATAACATATCAATTAAGATGATTTGTCTTGATCATGAAAGTGAACAATTTTAGTTGATATGTTAATATGTTTTAAGTGTATAAGACATATTGAACTGGACACCTATGAATAATAAATCTCACGATTTTCATTTACATAAACTCTCAATCCTAAGGGAATAGTGAACCCAATTATAAAATGTAGGTTGTTTTAATATACTAGGAGTGAGATTTAGCTAAACGCTTAAAACCTCAGTATGTTGGGCAATTACACGTAATTTTGAGGGAACACATATTTTTAAGATGGAATTCATAGTCCCTTTATAGAGATATAAAATATTCCCTTAAGATAATCAGTTATTTATTTAATAAGAGTAATTAAATATACGTATGATTAAAAGGAGAAAGATTCAGAGTTTTTCTCAAGACACTTGATTATTCTCTTGAACAAGTATGTATAAAACTGATTGAGAAACCACACATTTTGGGCACATTGTGGAATTGGAGTGAAGATTGAAAGTCTTCCCAAGTTCAATCTTCATTTGTTTTGCTACATTAAGGTATGCCTTCTAGTTCTTTGTTTCTAAATTACAGATGTTGCATGTTATCTCACATGAATGAAGTAGATCTGTTTATATTCTGCTGTGTTTTTTGTATGAGATACAAAACTTTATTTTCCATGTGTTTTCCTAACACCCAAAACATTGGATCCTTGAACCATGGGGCCTTTTAATCTAGGAACCTGAAATGCTGGTTCCCTAGTCACAGGATCTTCCTCCATGTTTATTGGATTTCGTCCTTTCCCTTTACCTTCGTAGGTCCTGCATAAGAACTATACAATACAAATATTCTCAAGTAATTGTTAGTTCCTCAAGTTAGCATATACATTCTAAAACACACACACACACACACACACACACACACACACACACATTAATGAATTTCATGAAAAATGAGTCAACCATGAGGATCTTGGCCCCAATTCTGAAAGACTTAATGCTTTGGCACAAGACTTGTTGGATTTGGAACTCAAGTCCAAGTAGCTTTGGAGGATTTTGTGGAAGAGAGTTATATCTGATGTGTGCATGTTTTTGTACATGTTTCTATGGAGTTTAAGTGATATTTTGAAAGGTTTCAAGGATATGGGACAAAGTCCTCTTCCTTGGCTCTCTTATTTTATTCTTTCTTTCTCCCTTCTCCCTTGCTAAACTCCTAGAATTCTCAAAATTATCAGTTTGAATCTTTGAAACTCTCCCTTTTTTCCCCAAACTTTAAAACTGAACCTTCTGTTATGCTTTGGTGTTCTTTTTATAGTGGACATGGTCTGATTCCTTAGGCGAGGACGTCCTTGGACTGCTGAGTAAAACCATGCCCTCTAACAGGAATACGAAAGAGTGCATTGGGTAGAGGTCTAGCTTAATTTGACAATTATAACTCAAAATGAGTATTTGGCTTTAGCTACAAATGGAAGATGACTTCTTGGAAATGAGTGAAAGCTTTGATTGAAAATGACAATTGAGAGGAAATCGTGGGGAGATGTCATGCACATGGAGGAACTGAGTTTTCCATTGATTCATGCATTCCAAGCAAAGACATTAATCAAGGGAAAACTTCAGGATCCTCCTTTCACCAAAAATCACTCTCTTACTGACTAAATCACTTCTCCCTTACTACCAACTCAAGATCCCATGGGCTTGGACCATAGGTTACAAAGATGGTACCTGATTTTGCTAGATTTTTAATGACTTTTGCTAGGATTCTGAACATACACCTTGACTTTTCCATGTGTCAGCCAAGGTCCTCTTCTTAAGGTTTTAAAAGGATACATCAAGGTCCTAGGGTCTTGAAGTTGACTCTTCCTGGTTTAGCCTTTTTCTAGAAATGACATCGACTCCTCTTTGCAATGAGTGAGCTTGGAAAGCCTCTGACCATCCTCCCTTTTACTACATGTCCTTTGCGTTGACCAAGATCCCTCGGTTCCTACGTTAGGTACTAAATCTGAGGATACCACTCGCCCCTTTCACTTCTCTCTGTCTCTTGATTTTGACTGGAAAACCTAACGAATCTTTCCTTCTTTCAAGGATACCTGTGAGTGGTTTGTTCTATCTTTTGGGTCGCCCACGTCCTTCTCAGGATCTTCTAAGCTGTCCACGTCCTTCTCAGGATCTCCTAGGCTTTCCCTTAAAGGATCTGCTTCTTGGAGGATGGGGATCTCGCTTGTGGCCCAAGTTTGGGTCCTTTTTTTTTTTACCTTTCTCTTTCTTTTTCCTTCTTTTGGGCCTTTGGGCCTTCATGGTCCTTCTTAACTTCACGAGTTGGGCCTTCTTTTGTCAATGCCCATGGTCTTTCTTTACTTTTCATGGAATGAGCTTTCTTGTCAAATTTTGGTCCTCAACAACTATTTTGTTAAGGTTATTTTGTCATTTTTCCTATAATCAATGCTTTTTTTATTTATATTATTGAAAATATGTAATTAAGCTTGATAATTACATTAATAATAATAACAATAATGATATTGTTGTTGTTGAAATTCATGGAGAGAAATTTATCAAATTTAAAATTTCAAAAAAAAAAAAAACTTGTCAAGAGAGAGATATTAAAATGTTCATTACCAACAATATCAATACTAGACAATCCATTATAATAATTAAAAAAGTTCTTATCCAGAAAATTAAAAACCAACATAGAAATAATGAAAATATTGTACAACCCACAAATGGACCGAGCTGTCTTGTCACGAACAAATTTTTATCTTCTCATCTTGTATATTCTCAATGTTTGTTTGTCTGCTACTGCCTTCTACACTACTATTGCTTTTTGGCCTATCCAAGTCATGCATATCCCAATTAAATCCCTCCTCCTCCCTATCATGTTTTCTAATAAAATTATACAAAACACAAGTAGCAACTATAATGTTTCTTTGGTGCTTAATGTCATAAGATGAAATTTGCTTCAAGATTTTCCATCTATTCTTTAACACTCCAAAAGTTTACTCAATCACACTTCTAAGTAATGAGTGAACATAGTTAAACCCCTCTTCTAGGTGATTCTATTGACCAGCTTGTAAAAAATTTGAAAGATGGTAACTCTGTCCCTTATAAGGTGACAAATATCCTTTCCTCAAAGGGGTATCCATCATCAACTAAATACTATTTTCCTAGTAAATGAAAAAAAGTAACATATAAGATGTACATAAATAATATCCTTCATACATATTTAATTTATAAAAATTTTATATACCTAGTGGTGGTTTTGGGAAGTTGACAAATTCTTGATGGATAGCATCTAAGAAAATACGTGTATTGTCAATGGCAACAATACAGTCCTAAAATATAATATAAATTTTAGTTAGTAAATAATCCTAACAAATATTAGAAGCAAATTAGATTGTATGAAATAAAATACCTAAAAGGGTAGCATGTACAATGGATTCTTTTGTACATGTCTTGGAACTACACTAAATGTAGGCTTGATGATATCCATTGACATTATGTTAAGGCATTTCAGAACACTATAAAAATGTCTATGTATAATCTCCTCAAAATGTTGGAATCTTTCTTGAACCAACTTGTTACATACTCCTTGTCCAAGTATCATCAAACATACCTACTGACTCTTCAAGCCTAATATGCCTTGTGTGCCCAAGTCCATATGTATGTTGTAAAACATTACACAATAAAAGGAAAATATAAGGCTTCATGGTAATATTTTGAGTAATACACTCTTAATTGCAAAAGCAAAAGCATTGCAAAACAGTCTTTAATTGCAAAAGCACTTTAGAACAACATTAAGCATTAAGTAATACACTCTAACAGCTAAAAACAAATAACATCAAGCATCTTAAAATGTTTTGCAAGGAACCAATTGTACCCAAATATTGTTTCAAATAAAAAAATTTCTAGTAAAACAAATGAAGGTAAAATCTAGTCTCAGAGCAACAACAACCTGAAATTTTCTTCAAACCCATCTACTATTCAACAAGAAAAAACTAACCCCATCAAATCCAAATGATTTTGATCAACCCTATCTATCTAGATTTAAAAAAAAAAAAAAAAAAAAAGAAACTTCACAACCAGTGAAGAAACAGTAGCAGCAACAACAACGTGAAATATTTTTCAAACGCATCTACTATTCAACAAGAAAAAACTAATCCCATCCAAGCCAAAAGGTTTTGATCAACCCCATCTATCTGAAATTGTTTTAAAAACTTCACAACTAGTAAAGAAACAGTAGCAGTAACAACAAATCCCTCAGTCAAGGCAAGTTTTAATATTTTGAGTTTAATTAGTCATCTAAACTAACATGCAAAAGCCTAAATCAATACCATAATTTCAGAGATGGGTAATGAAGAATGATTACCTAGAAATTGTGATGAAGAACAACAATGATAATCAAAGAGAGCGGCTGAGCAATAACAGAGAAGAAAGAAGCAAATATCGTGAAATTGATGAGGAGAGAACCAAGGACTGATGATATATATATATACACACGGGGAAGGGATAGGTTGGTATTTCAGTCATGAAGCTTGACGTTAAGGCTAATTTGGGTTTTCAGGCGAAACAATTAGTGGCAACCCAAATCTTCCAAATCGTGAGATGTTGGAAAAGTAGTGAAAAATTGCATTTTCAGAATTGTGAAAATCTACGGAATTAAAATTGCAATCTCGCAGATATCGCTTAATTAAATGTATGCCCGAAATTGCGATTCGCTAAATTGCTGTTTTGAGCAATCTAAATGCCTAAACAAATGACCTCGTAGTATCTAATAGTAATTTTTAAAATTATATACCTAATAACAATGTAACGAGTAATTTAGTGTAACTAATATCATGAAAATTACAAAAAAAAAAAAAAATTATTTAAGCAGCTTCAAATTTTTTTATCGATTTAATGTCCTGTATATTTAATAATTCAACAATAAATAAAAGAAGAAAAAGAAGAAAGAAATGTTATGAACCAACCAAATATAACAATCCTTCCTAGAATATTTTTTGATAATGAATAATCCTAGAATTTGGTATCAAAGATTTCTGGAATCACACATTACAACGCGACCAAACGGCCCTAAATCAGGCTCCATATATACGTAGGTCCAACATGGTTGCATCAAAGATTGTAATGGCGTCGCTGTCGCTGTCGCTGACCCACCGTCGTGCTCTAACGTGCGCCGCCAAGGCCTCAGCCGCTTATCCTGCGCGCCTGGTGCCACACCCACCGGACCTCATCAAGTGGGTCAGGAAGGAAGGTGGGTTCGTGCACCAGGCTGTGAAGATAGCACAGCAGCACGAGGAGACCATTGGTCTTGGACTCGTTGCCTCTGAAGATATCCCAAAAGGTTCTGACCTTATTGCTCTTCCTCATCACATTCCTTTGAGCTTTGAATTCGACCACTCTGTTTTGTCCAACTTGGCTCGCAAAGTTCCAGGTATGGCTTTTTGTTTTTGTTTGTACATTTATTGCTTCAATTCGTGTTAAAGATTGTTTTTTTTTTTTTAGATGTTTTCGTTTCTGGGTATCTGCATTTTGCCATTTCTTCAAAGTTATAGACATAGAACTTAATTGGGTCCTTTAGAAATTCTTATGTGGATGATAATGGCTGATCTTATATTAGCTTTGTTTCAATTTTGAGTCAAAAAGTGTATACCATCTTTATTTTAGGGGAAAGTGATGTACAGTGGGTTAAGCATGGAAATTCTATAATGTGGACTTTTTGTTCATTTCAATAGTGAACTTAAATATCGTGTTGTTACTAACAAAGAATCTATTAAGATTGAACTGGGCTCACTTTTCCCCTAATTAAACCATACGAATGTAGGGACTGGGTTCTATGTCTCTTTGGTTCAACCTGGTGTTCTAGGAAGTCCAATTGAAGTTAATTTATTGTATAAAATACTAGCTGATTGGTATAGGTATGTGGGGTTGTCCATTGCATTAAATGCTCAAAATACTAGTGTAGCATATAATGAGTTTGATTTTGTCATAAGATTGTCAACACTAGTGTAAATGCTAACGGCAAGTGAACATGGGTGCTCTGTTTTGTAGCCTTAATTTTGATCTGATCTTTGGTTCTTACAATTTTAAGGTTCTTGTCAACTTAAATTCTAGAGTGTTTCATAAGCCAGTTAACCTTGTGAACTACAATTTTGAGAAGTATAAGCTTATTGTCACAGTTCTTAATGACCAAACTTTCAGTTAAACTCACTCATTTGACCATAATTAATGATGAATGTTCCTAAGTTGTGGCTAATTTAGGCACCAATTCAGTAAATCAACCAATATCCTTGCATATTTAAGATAATTGAAAACCACCGAAATTTCTAGTTCATGTTAGGTCCATATTTATCATGATAAAAGTAAGGCCTACTTGTCAAAAAAAAAAGAAGAAGAAGAAGATAAAAGTAAGACTTAGACCTTGAGGCTAAGTTTTTCTTGAATACTTCTGGGCTCCATTGACACTGTGACCCATGGTTAATATTTGTTATTTTCTCAAATAATTTTTGCTAGGCTCCACCTAGGCTAAGTAATACTTTAATACTTCTAATATATGTGTTGGTTTCATGTTTGTATTGTAAAAGTATGGCATGAAATATCTAGATGAATGATAATGTAAAAGCAGCCTGCTTTACATCTGAACCCGAAAGTATTAGCAATAGAATTATTACATGATGAGGAATTTCTTGTATAATGTTAACGTATGCCTTTTGGAGTAATTAGAGCATATTTAGAGAGTATTGTAGCTGTCAGGTTTCTGGACTGATTTCAATCATGAGAGTTTATAAGGACTCATTTTCATTTAGTGGAACGAGCATTCTCTTTTACTAGACTTGGGGAATTTAGAGCTTATAACTCCTTGGAGTTTGTTGAGAATGTGTAGACTGTTCTTTTAGTTCCCTTATTTTCTCCTTTGTATTTGATGAATTTGGTGCTCATTGCTTTAGGTTTCATGAAAGCATGTCCCTATATGCATATCCAAATTATGTTAACGTAGAAGGTGGTGGCCTTATGAGTGATACTAATGCGCATGTATATATTCCTTTCTAGTGAAATTTCAGTAGGGATTATGCTGTGAGAGGAGACTGATATTCTATCTTTAATCCATTAGAAAGTAGCTAAAAATGAATAGAGATTTGCTTACAGTAGCTGTAATAATTTCATTATATTTGTAAATGACAATTTGGGTAATGGTAGATTTATGAAAGTGGAATAGAGATGTGTTTGGAAATGTGGGGATCAAAAAGAAATCAGAACTGGGGGTGATAATGAAGGTAGATACAAAATAAGCAACTGACTCAATATCTCCTTAAGACTGGGTGAGAGAGATGATGTTGTGCACTGAGAAATAAATTGATAATGTAGTCAATTCAAGATGACTAATCTCCTGAACTTGAGAGAGGAAGAAGACATTTTTGAGTTAATTTTCTGCTTAATTTTTATTAATGCATTTAACGTACATAAATAGCCAAGGGTAAGATAATCTCATCAACAAATCCTAAAAACATAAGAACTAATCCTATCCTAAAACATAGGAATTAAATTAAATTCAAATAAATAACAATACTAATCTACCTAGGAAGATTTATTCTATCACTAAACTATATTCAAATAATTTATCCAACACCTAGGTCATAACATTCCCTTCCCCTTCAAAATGAATCTTGTCCTCAAGCTTCCAAACATGGAAATAGATGCTTGCCCACACCATATCCTTATTCCCCAATTGGAGAAAACTCAACCGCGAATCTTAAAGAGTTGAAGGATATGAATTCCGACCATGGATACTTGCACCAATTCTTTAATCATATTTGTGAAGAGAAAAGCCTTGATTTTCACATCCTTGAACTCATCAGGAATGATAAATTCAATGTGTGAAATTAGAGTAGGTTTATTCATAATAACAAGTAGATCCCTTTGATCTATTTTTTTTCTACTTCGTTGATCATTTCATTTTCAAATGCAATTTTTGTGGCAAGTCCTCCCTCCAACGTATTACTTTTTTGAATTGTTGGTGGTTCTTTGATCACCGACACTTGAATTGTTAGTTCTTGAATATTTGATTCTTGAACGGGTTGGACAAGATTTTTGAATGAATTTTCCATAGGAGCCTCCATTAGTACTATCCGAAATTGATCTTGAAGGGCACATATGAACTCCACCCAATATTAATCTATCTAGGAAGATTTATTCTATCACTAAACTAAATTCAAATAATTTATGCAACACCTAGGTCATAATAGATGAGTTCACTAAAATGGAAAAAGAAGGGCATTTGGAGGTCAACTAGTGTAAAAAATCAAGAGCATTGTGTACTTATCAAAAAAGAAGAAAAAGAAAAAAGAAAAAATCAAGAGCATTGTGGGTTGTGGCTAAAGGAAGGGGATAATAATGCCAGGTTTTTCCAAAAATGGACAACTTATCGCATGCAAGCCATTTTCATTGGTGATTTACAGGTTGATGAGGTAAAATATTCTGATAGTGGGTTGGTGAAGGAAGCAGTGACTCAGTTTTACTTGAATAAAGACCTAGGGTAGAGAGACATCGTTTTCATCTATTGATGAAGATATAGGTGGGCAGAGAGAAAAGGAAGAAGTTTTTGGAGTCCTACAAGATATTGATGGTGACAATTCACTGTGCATCTTATGGATTATTGGGTGAGAATTCTTGGGCGTGGGGTTGTGTACCCAAGGTTTACTTGACAGTGGTGGATACACGAAGTGGTCTTGCCTCGAAGAGGTTCCTCATCATTATAAAAAAAGGTGGGGGAGGGGGGAAGGAATGGTAGAATTTTGATGGGGCCGAATACCCTAATACAACAACAACAAAGCCTTAGTTCCAAAACTTTGGGGTTTGCTATGGATTCTCATTATTACTATAGTGGTCAGGGACGTGTATTATTCTCTAGCATTTTATCTTATTTAAACTCATACTCTTGGTTTTTTGTCCCCCCCCCCCCCCCCCCTTTTTTCTTTTTTTTGATAATTTGTTACAAGAAGTTGGGGGAGAGGGAATTGGGGATCTGAACCTTCCTTTTCCTCATAAAAAGACCGAACAATGCTGTTGAACTACAAGGTACTTGACAACTCGTACTCTTTCTTACTCCCAATTAATATGTTTTTTCACTACTTCTACTAGTGTTATTTTAGGCTTTCCTCTACCTCTTTTCGTCCCTTCAACTTAATTTTTAAAAAATAAAAAAGAAAAAAAGAAAAAAATCTCTACGTCCTCTATGGTTGGATGAATACATAGGGTAGCATCTAGAAAGCACCAACGCGGCTACAGGGGTGCCGCACCGACGTCTGACATGGCCTGACGTGGGGTGCTGTGGACGACACCGTTGCCCGTGCTTTGGTGCTGAGTTGGATTTTTATTTTTTCCATTTCTGGATAGGCGCTGACTTGGACCGAATCAGGCCGATTCGTGCCGATTTGGGTTGAATCGGATTTTATCAGCCAGCCAAAACCAAACGATTGAGGCCGTTTTGACCGATTCAGGCTGATACTGGCTTTGAATCAGGCCGAAATTCAAGGAAAAATTATTTTTTAAAAAAAGAGTGCAAAAACATCTTTAAACAAAAAAAAAAAAGCCCTAAAACCATCACTGCCTCCCTGCCTCTCTGCTCCCTGCTCTCTGCCTCCCTCCCAGTATTCTAATTTCAATGTTTTAGTTTCAAACTTGTACAAATTCTTCCTCATTCCATTTACAAAGCTTTCAGTTTATTTGCCAATCTGAAACGTGGAGAACCTTGAAACTGGTAGATTCCTGGATTTTTTAATTTCTGGCCTTGCATGCATGCATTTTTGAAGGAAGATTAGGTTAAGTACCAGGTAGATTTATGGGGGGCTTTCACAATTTCGTCATCGAATCCAAGTTTTTTCAATTAGTTGTTGAGGAAGGGGGGCGTTATTTCTTGTTACAGATTTATGAGAGGGGCAAATATTCTATGAGATCAGTCTTCATGGGTAAGAATGCAGCATTATGGCTGATGAAGAATATTGAACACACTGTTGTTGGGGCAAGCTCTCAACAGTTCTTTACATTCAGGGATGGTGACACTGCTTATACTCTCCAGCGTAGCACCAACTCTTTTGGTCAGTTCTTGCTTCTGACTGAACTAAAAGTTGGCAGGTGTAGGAGGTCGATCATTATCCCTGAAGGCAAAGAGAGATATGGTTGGAGGGCTTTTGGCCTTGAACTAAGAAAGGTGTTGTACCCCTCCCAATATGCAGTGGGTGGAACGGGTCTTCCAACTCTTATTCCTCAGTGCATAGGCAATATCCGGAGACTCAACACCCTAGAACTTTTGCCTGAAGGCCGTGCAAGGCATTCATGGAAGAGTAGAGGATAGAAAGCAGCCAAACAGGGTAGGTTCCATTGCCAAGGGGATGAAGATGCATTTAGGAGGGGAGAAGAGGGATGTAAACCGGAGTTTCACAGGTGCTAAGCTGGGAGTTGTTCTGGTAGGTAAGTCTGATACGATGGTGGTGGGAGGAGGTGATGGGCGGGAGACGTGCATTAATGAGAAGTCGTGCGTAAAGTAGGATACACTTCCCAAGTTCCGGTTTGAATTCAAAAGCCTATGACAATAGGAAAAGGAGTGATGTGCGGAGACCATGCCGGGCGAGGGAGAGGTCTTATCGGGGAGGTTGATGTGATGGGGAGGAGGCAGGTTTCCTGGGATAGGAAGAAAGGGAGAGATCAGTAGCACAGATGGGTTTCACGGGGTGCGGAGGTTGCCTCGGGTAAGTTGGGTCTCGGGTTTCGGGGCCCAAACAAGAGGGTAGCCCAAAGGACGGTTAGTGAGAATTGTTTAGGCCCATAGCTCACAAGCCCATTATCCTTCGAGCCCGGGGAGTGCTCCGATCAGTGGGTTGAGCCCTTACCTTCGCGATACTCATGAGAAGACCGGGGAATGTCTAGGGTGAGGCCGACGTGTTTTCAGTGACATCGTCCGCAGTGGCCGAGGTCGTGAGTGGTCTCCGGAAGGTACGGGCTCGGACTAAGGCCGATAAGGGTGGCCTGTGCTTTTCGGTGTCTCAAGAGTCTCCGACGGGCCCTGCTCTGCCGTTACCGGCGACGCGACGCACCGGGGATCTGGTGGGTTCACCTCATCGGCGTCGCGCGCCACCGGTAGGGGTGGCGGAGTGTGCCGAGTCCCCTCCGGCGATGGTTTTCAGGTTGAGCTGGGGTCGGAATGACTTTCTCGGTTCCATTTCGCACCCGAGGGGGTTGTTTTCTGAAGGTAAGAGGTCAGTGACTCTCAATTTTGTGCCACGGTCGTTAGGACCTTTTCTCCCTGACCTCTTTCTGGAGTTGGTGCGAGCTGGACCAAGGGGCTTGGGGGTAGTGGGTCAGGAGGTTAATCCTTTTTATAGCAAGGAAATTTGCCTTCTTGGGGAGGGTATGATTGTGGAGGAAGCAGCTGTTTTTTCTGTGGGTGAGGTTGCCTTTCCTCTGCAAATCTTTGATCCGAGTGGTTCAACAACCTTGGCAAAGTTGGACGAGGTTGATGAGGTTTTTAGTATTGAATCTAACATAGATATTTCTAGGTGGGTGAAACACAGAATTTCTGGCTTTAGTAAATTGGTTGGGTTATCTATGAATCGACATGAGAAATTGTGCATTGCTCTATTACAGAGGCTTGAATCAGAGATGGAGGCAGCCAATGTGTTACACAGGAAAGTAATGGGCAGCAATAAGGTGGCTAAGTCCAAAAATGCGGTTGCGGGGAGCTGCAAAACTTGTTTTCTTCGGTGAATTATGACGAAGATGAGGGTGGTCTCGTGATGGTGTTTGTAGTCAGATATTTTAGTTTTTATGAAGATAAAAATGATTTCGTGGAATGTTAGAGGTTTAAATGATCCTCGGAAACGTCTTGTGGTGAAGAACTTGTTGCGGGATTGGAAGTGTGATGTTGTTACGTTTACAAGAGACAAAGATTGCTAGTATGAATGGGCAATTGTAATAGACAGCTGGTTTGTAGTTTGTGGGGTTGCCCATATGTGGACTGGGCTGTCTTGGAGGCTGATCGGACGGTTGGTGGTATTTTGCTTATGTGGGAAAAAAGGGTTTTGGATAAGGTGGAGATTATGGTTGGTTTATTCTCAGTGTCGGTAAAGTGGAAAGGGGTGGGGGATGGGTTTATTTGGGCTTGCTCAGGCGTTTATGGCCCAAATGAGAATGTTGAGAGGTGTCTCATGTGGGATGAGCTAGTGGGAGTTCAGCAGTGTTGGAGGATTCCGTGGTGCTGCTTTGGGGACTTTAATATAGTTCGCTTCCCTAGCGAGCGTAGGGGAGAGACTCGTTTGTCCACGGCTATGGAAAAATTTTCTGAATTTGTTGAGGATCTCAACTTGGTTGACTTGCCTTTGGAAGGAGGTAGCTTTACTTGGTCCAATGGTTCTGATCAACCAATGATGTCTAGGATTGATAGAGCTTTGGTCACTCCCGATTGGGAGGATCATTTCCCATATGTTACTCAAAGGATCTTACCCCGTACTATCTCAGACCACAGTCCAATTCTCTTGGAGGCAGGGGGAATGGCAAGGGGGAAGAGTCCTTTCAGATTTGAAAATATGTGGTTGAAGTCGGAGGGATTTGTGGATAGAGTTCAAACCTGGTGGAATCGACATTCCTTCGTAGGTACTCCTAGTTTTGTGCTGGCGAAAAAATTAAAGGCTCTGAAAGAGGACATTGTGCAATGGAATCGTCGAGAGTTTGGTAATGTAGCGCGTCAAAAGAAGCAATTACTGGAGGAGTTGATAACCCTAGACGCCAAGGAGGGTGATGTAGGTCTCTCTGATGGGGAGATTGTTCATAGGGCTGGTTTGAGATCCCAGGTGGAGCATCTTCTTTCATTAGAAGAAATTTCTTGGAGACAAAAATCTAGGATGTTATGTATCAAGGAGGGGGATAATAACACCAAGTTTTTTCACAAAATAGCTAACTCCCATAGATGTTCTAATCATCTAAGGACCTTGGAGGTGGATGGGGTGGTCTTTGAAGAGGCCTCCGAGGTAACTTTTCAAGTTGTACAATTTTATAAAAATTTGTACAAGGAGACTGAGGAGTGGAGGCCTTTTGTGGAGGGTTTGGAGTTTGATCGCATTGAGAACAGGGAAAGGGTTTGGCTTGAAAGGAAGTTTGAGAGAGAGGAGATTCTTCAAGTTGTTAGGGATCTGGAAGGGGACAAAGCTCCAGGTCCGGATGGGTTCACTATGGCGTTCTATCATCATTGCTGGAAGGTAGTGGAGAAAGATGTCTTAGCAGTCTTTGAAGAGTTTTTCCATCATTGCAAGTTTGAAAAATCCCTTAATGCGACCTTCATTGCTTTAATTCCTAAAAGGAATGGTGCTTCCAATATTAGAGATTTTCGTCCTATTAGTTTCGTGGGGAGTGTGTATAAAATCCTGGCTATGGTCTTGGCTAATCGCTTGAGAGTGGTTTTAGATCAATTGATTTCTGAGAATCAAAATAGCTTTGTGGGTGGAAGACAAATCCTTGACTCGGTTCTCATTGCGAATGAGTGTGTGGATAGTCGCGGGAAGAGTAGGGTCCCTGGAGTCATTTGTAAGCTCGATATGGAGAAAGCCTACGATCATGTGAATTGGGAGGCTTTGTTGTATCTGCTGAACATGATGGGTTTTGGAGTGAAGTGGTGTCAGTGGATCCGTTCTTGTATATCCACAATTCAGTTCTCTGTTTTGATTAATGGGTCCCCAGCTGATTTCTTTGGTAGCTCAAGGGGTTTAAGACAAGGAGATCCGCTATCTCCTATGCTATTTTTGATCTTGATGGAGGTGCTTAGTAGGATGTTGAGAAGAATGGAGGGAGCTGGCTTAATCCGCGGTTTTAATTTTGAGGGTAGGAGGGATGGTGGGGAACGTGTTTCACATCTATTATTTGCAGATGATACTATCCTCTTTTGTGATGCAAATGTGGAGCAAATTCTTCATATTCGGTTGTTGCTCCTTAGTTTTCAGGCGGTAACAAGTTTGAAGGTCAATGTGCATAAGAGCGAAATGGTTCCTATAGGGGAGGTTGGTGATGTGCATGCTCTGGCGGATATATTGGGCTGCAGAGTTGGATCTTTACCTATGTTGTATCTTGGCATGCCGCTGGGGGCTCCTCACAACTCCCCTTCAATTTGAAACACAATTCTGGAAAGTATTAACCGGAAATTATCTGGATGGAAGAAGTTGTACTTGTCTAAGGGGGGTCGTTTGATGTTACTTAAGAGTACGCTTTCTAGTCTTCCGACTTACTTTCTATCGTTGTTCTCAATTCCTACTCATGTGGCTTATAAAATTGAAAAGATGCAAAGGGATTTCCTGTGGGGAGATAGCAAGATTCATTTGGTAGGATGGGACAAAGTTTGTGCGCCTATAGCCAATGGTGGCTTAGGGATAAGGAAACTCACTACCTTTAATAAGGCTTTATTGGGGAAATGGTTGTGGCGGTTTGGTAAGGAAGAGGGTCGTTTATGGAGGCGGGTAGTAGCTTCAAAATATGGGGAAGATTGGGGGGGGATGGACCTCAAAGCTGGGTAGGGGAGCTCATGGGTGTGGTTTGTGGAGAAGCATTCGTATGGGTTGGGAGGATTTCAGTAAAAATTGTCAGTTTGTGGTTAGGTTGGGGAATAGGGTGAGGTTTTGGCAGGATGGGTGGTATGGGGATCAACCTTTTCAGTTGGCTTTTCCTAGGCTGTATGGCATTGCCATTGATAAGGAGGCTTCTGTTGAAGCTTCTTTGCATAGGCAGGGGGCGGAGGATAGAAGATTTTGAAATGTTCGGTTTAGTAGATTTTTTAATGATTGGGAGATGGATGAAGGGCTGCGGTTTCTTCGTATGTTGGGTGCTATAATCCCTCCTATGGATGTTGGTGACCGGATGAGCTGGAAATTGAAGCGTAATGGGGCTTTTGACATCCGGTCGTACTATTACAAATTAAGAAATTCTCCTTCAACTATCTTTCCTTGGAAAGCTATTTGGAGAGTTAAGGCCCCTAGGCGAGTTTCTTTTTTTGTTTGGTGTGTAGCTTGGAATAAGATCCTAACGGGAGACAATCTGAGATTGAGGAGATTGGTTTTTGTGGATTGGTGCATTATGTGCCGTCATGGTGGAGAGACGGTAGATCACCTTCTTCTTCATTGTGAGGTGGCCTATCGGTTATGGAGCTTTGTTTTTATAACTTTTGGCTTGGCTTGGGTTATGCCTAGTTCGGTTCCAGACTTGCTTTTTGGATGGTGGAATTGGCTGGGGAAGCATTCGTCTCAGATCTGGAATTTAGTCCCGTTGTGCATTCTTTGGTGTATTTGGAAGGAGCGGAACCGGAGGACTTTTGAGGATTTGGATAGCTCTAGGGATCAGTTGCTTGCTTCTTTTTGTGGAACTCTATTTGATTGGTCTCGGGCGTGGGGACTCACGTCTAGTGATTCCCTCCCTTCTTTTCTTTGTTCCCTTCTCCTTTTGTAATTTCTCTGTTGTTTGGTTTTCTCTCTTGTTTCTCTTTGTTTTCTTTTTCTTGTATTTTTGGGTTGCTTTGTGTTTTTCAGGCATAGAGTAACCTTCGTATATATATCATTCTTACTTATAAAAAAAAAAGTTTCAAACTTGTGGATTGTATTTAATTTTTGAACATCATGTTTTACTATTACTCTTAAATTTGGTATATGTTTATATAATGAGAAAAAGTATACTTAGCAATGTATAGAAAATATAAATAAAAATATTTTTAATAATTTTTTAATTGCCGCTCCCCGCCTCACCCACACCCTACTTTTTCAAAAATTGACTAGTCTCGCACCAGTACCTACACCCACACCTAAATCCGGAAGCGCACCCGTGCTTCATAGGGTAGCATCAAATCATCTTCTTTTTTCTTTTTAAAAAAAAAAAAAAAAATTCTTAGTTAACTAACTAGTTTGAATCATATTATTTTTACTTAAAAAATGTAACAATTTTGGTTTAAAAACTTCCATTCTTTTACAGTTTATCAAGCCTTTAGAAATCTTCATTTAAGATTTAGATGCAAAGTTAAGTTTTCATAGGTAGGACTAGGGGTGGCAATTTGTGTTTGTGTGTCAGGTTCGTATCGTGTCAACCCATGAGTATATGATTATATGACTCAACACCAACTCAACATTTTTATTAAACGGGTCAAGATTCCTTAATTCTAACATGACCCATTTATTAAACGGGTCAGTCGTGTCAACCTATTTATCAGATTTTATCAAAATGAAAAGAAAAAAAAAACATTTTATGAAAAAACAAACAAATATATATTTTCAATATAAAATTCAGAACTAATGAGCAATTGCATCACAAATAATCATTCAAAACTAAAACATATCTCAATATCACAAAAAAATAATCACAATATGTCAAAGAAAATAAACCATAACAACTAATAAGTTTATATACTTACGGTTTGAAGGGTATATTAGTAAAATGTCATTTAATTAAACAGGTCAAATAGGTTCTATGGGTTGAACACTAACCTAACCTATTTATTAAACATGTCAGTCATGTCAACCTGAATATAACACGAACCTATTAAGCCTCAACCCATTACCTGCTAATTTCGTGTTGTGTTATGTTGGGTTCGCGGGTCGTGTTTAATTTTGCCACCATTAGGTAAGACCTTTTTTATTATTATTATTTATTTTAATAACACTAGTAGAAGTAGTAAAATGACATGTTAGTTAGGAGGTGATAGAGAGTATGATTTTGGATCAGGTAGAATGGCAGAGCAGAATACATGTGAACAATCTTGACTAGTTCATTGAGTATCCATAGACAGCCCCATTATTTTGGGTCCAAGGCTTTGTTGTCATTGTTTTTTTTTTTATTATTATTATTATTATTATTATTATTATTATTATTATTATTATTATTAAATATTTGGACCACCACATTTGAGGGTTTTTTAGAGAAGAGGGGTGGGGTGTGCCCGCTGGGGGGGGGGGGGGTGTGTGTGGGTTGATGTCCAGGGTGTATTCCAGAATAATATGTCGTTTACTTGAGAATGTACGTTTGGATATCAGGTAACAGTGTAAGGCATATAATAAAAAAAAATTTCTTTGTTATTATCTTCTGTCCAGGAATCCGGCATACTAGATTTCTTGCAGAACATAAACATGACACTTCCACCCTCTTAAGATTTGGTGATGGTTTAGACTCTAGAGGTCTCAGGCTCTAATATCATGGGATGTGTGAGTTAAATTATTAAGAAAAAAGAAAAAAAAGGGGTTCACTTTGAAAACTTGTGTCTAGTGTTTACATTTTGTTATTACTGTAATAGCTTTCTTTCTCCTTTTTAAAATTTTACTGATGGTATTGTCTGAGAAACTGTGGTTAAGCTGCCTATTCAGTATTAAGTTTAGCTGTCATTTGTCTACCTTTGTGTTATAGTATGTATAGCAATCTTCTCATAACATGAAATGCTACCGCATGATAGCTAGTAGGTTTCCTTACTCAGTATAGGTTAGTAACTTCAAGTTGTGTAAATTAGGCTGTACTGAGTTTTGAATATGAGTAAATTGGACACTGTGGGAGCATTTGGCAGAGGAACTATGGGCAATGAAATTGGGTTTGAAGCTTCTGCAAGAAAGAGCAAGGGTTGGATCCTTCTGGTGGCCATACATCAGCAATCTCCCTGAAACTTACAGCATACCCATCTTCTTTCCTGGGGAGGACATAAGGAACTTGCAATATGCTCCTCTTCTTCACCAGGTATGTCATTTGAGCCAGCTTAAAAGACAAAATCATAATGTTTTAAAACCAAAACTGTGAACAGGCTAGGCAGGAAGCTGGAAAATCCACACAAAACCAATCTTTCTCTGTTCATAGAATGCGTTCCCATGCACTACTACCATTGCAGAATTCCTGGGTTATGCTTCTGCCCTTGTTTTCTCTTAGTTATGTTCATTAGATACACCTTTATTGTGTGACACAAAACTTCAAAATGTTGCACATACATTTTGAACATGCATGAGATGGTAGGAATGTTGAATATGTACTAGAGAGCAACTAAACATGTGTAAAGGGTGTGCAACCAAGAAAGAAATGAGCATGTTGACTAATTCAGTATTAATCACTTCGCCAATTGGCCTTTTTGTTAAATGGAGTAACCAAATTTGTGTAAGCACTTACGTGAGGCATACTGTGTTACATGTACTCTTTGCTTTGCTCTAGAGTACAAAGGAAGCCAATGAGCTCTAGCTCAAATGGCAACTCCTTCCCTTTAAAGAGTAAGGTGGAGTGTGAGTTCAGCACCCACCAAGTGTGTGTACCTACCAATAAAAAAAGAAGAAAAGAAAAAAAGAAGAAGAAGACTATTCCATAAATTCAGCTGGCTCCTTATTTTAAAGTTAGGGATTTGGACAATGCTGGTATTTAGGGACGTTTGTCTGTATCCAACACCTAAATCTGAGTTCTAATATATCATCTGTTGAGATCCTTTGAATACATATTGAATTTGCTTTAAAGTTGCTAGCAATTTTCTTCTACCAGGTAAACAAGAGATGCCGGTTTCTTCTTGACTTTGATCATGAAGTCAGACATGCGCTTGAAAATCTGAAACCAGATGATCACCCTTTTGGTGGCCAAAATGTAGATGCATCCTCCCTAGGATGGGCAATGTCAGCAGTCTCTTCTAGGGCATTTCGTTTGCATGGTAAAAAGCTTCTAGATGGAACCCACAACAATGTTCCCATGATGCTTCCTCTTATTGACATGTGCAACCATAGCTTCAATCCAAATTGCCAAATTGTTCAAGAACAAGATGCAGGGAACTTAAAGATACTAGTAAAGGCATGCTGCTATCTTTTTTCTCTCCAATATTCTTTTAACAAATAAATCTTATTTTCTTATAAAAGTTGGATCACAGTTTTCCTTTGCTGAACTCCTCCCTCTCTCTAAAACCAGGTTGTGGCAGAAACAGTGATCAAACAAAATGATCCATTAGTACTTAATTATGGCTGTTTAAACAATGATCTTTTCCTGCTTGATTATGGATTTGTGATAGCCTCAAACCCCTATGACTGTATTGAACTCAAATATGATGGAGCTCTTTTGGATGCTGCAAGCATGGCTGCCGGAATTTCTTCACCCAACTTCTCTGCTCCAGCTCCATGGCAGAAAGAAATTTTATCCCAGCTAAATTTAGAAGGGGAAGCTCCCATTCTCAAGGTCTGTACTCCCTTAATATAATTTTTCCTGCCTTGGATTAATCTGAAACCAATTGAAATGTGTTTACACTTACAACAGATTGAAGTAAGCTTTATTGTCTATTTTCTTCCTCAATTTTAGATCAAAGAAAATTCAATCATTTTGAACTTGCTCTATTTTTTCCCTTCTGCTTGAATCTCGAAGTTGCGCCTGGTGTCATGAATGAGAAAATCCTTTGTTTTTTGTCTCAAACTAATCATATCTGATCCTTTTTATGGGTACCCGCTGAATTCTGGCCACAATAAGAATAAGTCTTGTTGCTCATCACCATCCCTTGTCGATTAAGACCATGTGCAGAATGTTTGACAGAATACTCTATGTTTCAGTTTCAAGAACTTTGAATAAACTACCCTGTAAAATATCCAAATAGAAACACTTCTGTGGCTTATTACTCATCAGGAAAACAACGAAAAATCTGTTGACTTTAGACAATCAAAAGGGTATTGAACAAGCATGGTCTAACTGCATCTCCAACTCCCCTGGAGTCATCTTACAAACTTGTAAAGCTCTTTGCTCTTAGTGGCTTTTCACAATGCATAAGTTGGAGCCTTACCATTAAACTGATATCCTTATAAAAAATTTCTCTTTGAAGTTTTAAAATGACCATTTCATGTGTCCATTTTTTCAAACAGGTAAGCCTGGGAGGTCCAGAATTCGTAGAGGGCCGCTTATTGGCAGCCTTAAGAGCTCTCCTAGCTAGTGACATGGAAACAGTGCACAAGCATGATTTGAACACACTCAAATCTTTATCTGCTGAAGCTCCTCTTGGTATTGCAAATGAAGTAGCTGCTTTCCGCACCATTATTGCACTCTGTGTGATTGCATTAGGACACTTCCCCACCAAAATAATGGATGATGAATCCCTTTTGAAGCAGGGTGTCTCCGGTTCAACTGAGTTGGCCATCCAATTCAGAATGCAGAAGAAATCTTTGATTATAGATGTGATGAGAGATCTCACTAGAAGGGTGAAGTCACTCTCATCAAAAGGAGGAGCAACAGCTCAAGGCTAATTTATTATGGTGGAAGTCATTTTCATAGTGGCTTGTTTGCTCTCAATAATCTCACTATTCTGAAATTGTCATGTATGTTGTCACTACTCATTTGTTCCTTTTACCTTTCCTGTGATTTTTATTGGCTTTATCCTCTTTAGTAACCTGATGATTATGTTTCTAGAAAATTTTGACTGTTTATACTGGTGATACCACCTTTCTCAGTTCTGTTTTAATCTGGTCTTGATATACTTGTACTCTTTATTCTAGTTATCCGTACGCCATTATAAAGCAAAATACCGAACCAGCTTTTAAATTTGTTTACATGTAGCCTTGTAAAGATCTAATTAGCGGAAAGGAATAAGTTTTTTGGGTTTCTTTTTTCAATAACACTATGGAGCAGATACCATTTCACAGATGCACGACCAATAAATAAATAAACAGATAATAAAAAGAAAGTAGCAGGTTGGTTTGTGCTGCACCAGCAATGAAATAATGCAAAATTATGAGTTACAAGCTTGTGTGCAGTTGATGCATGCATGTGTACATGCCTGAGCATCTTGCATTCTCAAATTCAGAGAACCACAGGAAAATTCTGGAGTGAAATGGTTACAGGAAAATTTTGGAGCCTGTTGTATGTGGGCTGGGGGTGGAGTATCTTTTGTGTTTTAGGTTATGGTATACCAATTATGTTTGGAAACAAAGTGGGTAATAGCTTACGTATATTGTATCTGTAACACTTTTACTCATTATTTTTACCAACTTTTTCACTTTGTATGATTGGTTATTGGTGTAAAGGTTTTTGTATTTTTCCAACCTATCTTTCCTCTACCGGATTTATATCTTGGACGAATGACTTGCTAATTAAGATTGAATTTTGCTTCCTCGACACGATTTCGATTATTATTACTTGGTGTGTAAGAAAGTAATTCTTGACATATTTTAGTGCTTCAAGGTAATCCACAAGTGCTTTTTAAGTGCTTCAGAAAAGTTTATGATAAAAGATACTAAAAAAAATGCAAATAGGTACCGTAGGGCCCTCCCGGGGTGGGTCTCTTTTTTCTTTTCTTTTTTTGGGATAATTAGTGGAGGCACAAAAAAATAAAATAAAATAAAATAAAATAAAGCGATGAGGTATATATAACTATATATGCGTACAAGTATTAAGGAGAAAATAAATTATAGAATATAGAAAATATAGAATGAATAAGGTATATATGGTGAGAAAATAAATGTTATACCAAGCCAATACGAGAAAATCGTGGTGGGGGTATGTATTCTCAAATTTGCAGACCAATAAAAAAAAAATAAAAAAAAAAGAAGAAATCTTAATGTCCGAAACTATGAATTGTGCATATGTATGAGAAAAAATAGTAAGTTTCTATTGAAAGTTTTACTGATTATGAGAGAGGAAGTTGAGTTAATTTGAATTGTAGGCTTTATTAATCATGAGGAGCAGAGAAAGTTCAGTTAATTGTATTGAAAGTTTAACTGAGAGAGAGAGAGAGAGAGAGAGAGAGAGAGAATCAATTAAAGTAGAACAAAATTCTGTTATTCCATCGCAATCTGCAAAACTTGAATGAAACAGAAGCCATCTCATTCCATCCTAAGTAAGAGAAAGCATGGAACTATAGAAGTCCACCACATAAGACTTTCACCATATCCTAATATTCCCACCAGATCCTAAAATCAACTATATGTACAACAACTGAAATAAACCCCAAAACACACAGCCTGGTGGGTTCCAAAACAAAAAACAAAACAAAGGAAGAGTTCCTAAGTCTAAGTATGGATACCACCATGACCACAACCACACAGTACATGTGAATCCATATAATCATGTACTGCTAAACTGAGATAGGTCTCTTAGCCAATCCCAGTGGGGAAGGTGACCTCTGCCTTGTAAATCCTCGGAGAAGAACACGTTTCATCTCTGGCTCCTGCAGCGAAGGGTGCATGATTTTCTCTATTTCTTGCTTGATCTTTATCACTTGGAGGTGAACTGGAACACCCATACTATACTCCTCTCCTCCTATACTCTTCATGTTGCTCTTGTTTTCTTCTTTGTTGTTGTTGAGAAAATTCTTGTGCTGCTCCATCTCTGGCCAAAAGCTTCACGCAAAAACCAAACAATCACAATTCACACACACACACCTTTCTTTCTTTTACTTTAGGTGCAAGGAACTCTCACACCTTATGGGAACCTTGTGTATTGGCTTATGAGGTGTTGTTATAAACGTAGGTGAATACTTTATATATGAAGAGAGAGGAAAAAGACACACGATTCCTTCATGAATAGTGTGGAAATTAACAGGGAAGGTGATTGACAAAAGTGGTAAACTTTTGTGTATTTTTGGATCAATTTTAATACAAATCCTTTGAACCTTGTGAGATCTCCATTATTTTCTACCAAAATTGGCCCACATGGTCATCAGAATTACCATACTTGGCCCTGTCAGCAGGTCAATGATTCCCTTTTATTTTTGATCACATGATATTCCAATCGCCATATTTGTCCATTCCACGATTAATGCATTTATTAATTTGATCATCACAAATTTAAGACACATGTGGTCCATTGTTTGGAAGGTTTGGTTAACTATATTGAAATTATTATATGCAAAAAATAAATTTCTTTATTGGTTATATTTTTGGGGTATACAAATTAGGTATTTGTTTGTGTGTGAATTTCCTCATTTATTTCATTTGGATAGCAGAAGGTGTATGATTGGCATCAACATGGCCATCCATCAACATGGTCATCCCCATTCCCTTATATATGTGTGTGTGTTTATAAAAAAAAAAAAAAACCAATGGCGATAGAGAATATGGGTTTGAGTTAACTTATCTACTAAATTTTTTTTACCATGAAATAAAGGATTAGGATTTCAATTCTGCCAACAAAAGAAAAAAATTTACTAGTGTTTGAACTTTTTAATCTGATATAAATAATAATTATGTTGAAGTGTACACTATTCTTATCATATTTATAAAAAATAAAAAAAGTGGATGTAGATTGAGTAAAGTTTACGTGTTATATTAAATCACATTTAAATTGTTTAATGGATTAATCTAAACATGTAGTCGAGCAATTTTTTGGTCAAATAATAGTAGCAAGTGGCGAGTACTAAAGAGGATGGCTGATTGGGTGGGCAGCCAACTGCTTTTTACACTTATTTGAGAAAGCCTTCATTTGACTCGAGCACCCATTAAATAAATAAATAAATTGTTGACATTTTAAATCAAACTTTGGTAAATAATGCAACTGTTCTCATTTGGATTAGACCTCCCTCTCACTGCTCAAGTAAAATTAGGGGTCCTAACTCCTAATTGCAGTTAATTATCACACATAGTTTATATAAAAAGTACTTATACTAACTTATAAGTAAGTCCTGGTCAGCCAAAAAAAGTTAAGTCCTGGTCAGCCAAAAAAAAAAGGTCCAGATCCATAGTTTAAAGATTTTCCCTAGAGTTATCCCAAAATGAATATGGACTGGAAAAATTATGGATTTTTTTTTAAAGTAAAAAAAGAAGAAGGATAATATCAGCTAAGTAGGTAATCATATAATGGAGTAAACGAAATTGGTGATGACTGGCGATTTTGCCAAATTTGATTTAGTGCCAACGTAATTTTTTTTACTCAAGAGATAGAAGCTTGGATTATATATAAATTCTTTTTGAGAAAGAAATATATTTATATAATTTAATAGCTTTTTATGAAATATAATTTAATAATTAATATTTTGCTATGGAAGAGAGGGAGTTTAAACTCTAGAAGACATCTTAGTTGGAAACATTAAAAAAAGAGAAATGATATGTGTAAGCGCACAATTGCACCTGGTCCCAAGAACAGTTATGGGCTCAGGCCCAATATGCCTTAAACAATATGAATTTGTAGAGTGTGGGCTTGAAACCCAGGTTAGAAGCGTGTGAGGATTAAATGACAAACTAAAGATTGCAAGTAATTGAAAACAACAAAGAATATCGTAAATCAGCTTCCTCGGATGTAAACCGAGAGTTGTTCTTATATTATATCTTTGTCTTTGTTTCTTTTTCTTTTTAGGTTACAAAAAGTCCGTCCCTTTTTCTGTCTTAGATTGCTCTTTAAATACTACTCTTTTGAATATTTTGTACACGTGTTGCCTCACCTCCCCCTTAGCCTAGATATTTCTTTTCTCAGTGCCTTTGAATAGTAACCAGAAGTTTCTCTTCCACTGTTCAGGTGTCACTTCCCCATAAATGCGGCCAGGGTGGTAGGTGCAGGGTCTTTAATGTGGAGGTAGCAGCCTTTATCTTTGACATTTCTTCAACACCGGTGCTTCTGGGGCGTTCTAGAGTTCACCCCTTTTAACCATTGGCCCTAACCGTGTCATCCCCTAATCTTTACTATGAAATCCCGAGTTCTTCGGTATTCATCCGAGGGTAAGTTCACCCTCGGCTGGCTCCTCGGACCCTCGGCGTATGGGCCGACCCATAGTACTAACAAATTCTAAACCCAGGAGCAGGTCGGCCTTCCTTAACACGGCCCAAAAGGCCCACATTCCCATCAGGATCCTTTTGCCCCCCACAATAGCCCCTCAAAACTCTATTTTTCAACGTCCGAGGAGAAAAATAGGGTTTTGATCCGACGAGAACCTACTCCACTCACTTTGTGAGTGATGGCACGTGTGGAAATCGTTTCGCGTCCCAGAAGATGCCACTTGGCGGTTTTATTTTCAACAACGCGCGTATTTATTACTGCCAGTTACACTTTGTCCCTCACGTTCAACGGTGAGATGGGCATCCAACGGCCCTCGTTACTCCACGAAATTTTAGGCGGGACAAATATAATTTCGAGACCGCCTTTTCGCACGTCGTGACGCTTCGGGAACCTGCGCCTTCATTTAATTCCTCAGGGGCTAATCCCATCAAAACATCAACAATCATACTTTACCTGCAGAAAACCGTGGAAACCTGTACCTTCAACTTTGTAAGTTCTTGCTCTCTCAATTCTTAACCTTTTCTCCTCGGATACGGTCCTCTTTGTCTTCGTGAATATTCTCCCCTTTAGAGTTTAGCCTTTCGTTCCTCTACAATGGGAAAATTCAAGTGTCTGGTTGATACCGCCGTTGGGATGGAAGGCTTTAGGGCCAAGTACCGTATTCCCAGCGACGTAGGGTTAAAATATTGCCCGGCAGAAGCCGTGGCCGGTTCTAGGAAAGAGGGAGAGGTTATCATCCCAATGATAGCTTTTATAGAGGGTGGGATGACCCTTCCAATGAAACCTGTAACTAGGGAGTACCTTCGCAACCACCGGTTGTGTCCCGATCAGTGCCTCCCCAACGTTTTTAGAGTTTTGGGTAGTGTAAATGCTCTGAACGAGCAGATGGGTTTAAACCTCACATGGCACGATGTCGTGTTTCTATATGAGTCCCATAAACTTTCCAAAGTAGGTTACTACATTAAGTCCCGTTCTAGTGTCGTTAGGTTAATCTCCTGCCTGCCCAAATCCAACAAAGGCATGAAGGACGACCACCTGATCGTCTCTGGGAACTGGCACGACGGCTTCCACTGCCCAGTTGAGTGGGGGGATCCAGGTGCGATGCCGTAGGATTAATCTCCCCACAACACGACTTCTTCTAACACACATAGAAATGCATATTCATACTTACTTAAACTTGTTAAATATCTGTGTGAATCTGACCAGGTTTGTTTGTTTTTTATGTCTTTTTTACAGATAAACAACACGTGCGTCCTCGTCTGAGTCACTGTAACGTCGCGGATCTAAACCGAGTACTTCGCTCCGAGGTGTTCGTTAGCGAAGACTTACAACTCCGGGCTGCTCATCTCATTCTGGGGTACACTCCCATTTCCTCGGACTTCTAGGAGATAGAAAACGCCATAGTTGCGGGTGACCGAAGACGAAGGAAGATAAACGTAGCTCGGCCCCACTTTCTGGACGACCGCGACCTCCCGGACGCTCCCAACACCATTTTGTACAACCGGCCAATAGCAGCAGTCCCCCTCGCCGTGCACTCACAAGCAACTGTCGTTCCAGAAGAGCAGGTGTCTTCTTCGCATACACTTGACGACGAGATAGACCAATTCCATCTCGAAGACACCGAAGGACCTCGCGGGAATCAGTTTGTTGTACTTTCCGATGAGGAGGAAGAAGCCACCGAGGCCTCTGGAATTGCAGGGTTTGTGGTCGCCCTACCCGAGGACGAATCCGAAGAAGATATGGGAAGAATGCAAGGTCTCCTCACCAATAGAGCTGCTAAGGTTGTAGAGAAAAAGACGGGGACGTCCCAAGTTCCCCCATCTTTACCACCTCCCCCTCCTCTAGCTGAACCAAAGTTTCAAGCCGAGGATCCCCAGAAGAAGAGAAAGGGGGATACCGAGGGGACGACCAACAAGGACCCCAAGAAACCACGGCAACAACTCCCACCGGCTCAGCAGAAGAAGCAGGATAAAGGCAAGGGTAGGGCCCGCTCGGTTGAAATCGGGGAATCGGGGACGAGGCCGAAGTGCGCCGAGCACCGACCACACAGTCCCGATCTAGGCGGGACGGCGCACCCATCTCTGCCGGTCCGGTATAAGGGCGGTTCAACAAGGCCATGCCCACCACTTGGCCGAAGTGTTGGAACGCCCTCTCCTGCTGCCCAAGGACATGGAGACCTTGGAAAAAATGGGCCAGCCACAACTATTCCTCTCACTAAAAAGAGACTTAGCGCTGGTAAGTTTTTTCCTTTTTTAGGAAGATTCCACCTTTAACAATATTTATAAGTTTGTTTACTATTCCTAATTCTATCACACTTTGTTGCAGGCCATTCAAGAGGTCTTTGTAGCCGAGAAGTTTATAGAAGACACTCGGAAAATAGCCAGAACTGAGCTCGAAGTCAGGATGGAGACTGAGAAGTCCTTGGGCACAACCCTTGCTGAGAATGAAAAGCTTACCTCAGAGGTGGCTGAGCTGAGGAGAGAGAAAAATGGGGTCGAGTCAAATTTGAAGACCATGAAGACCCAGATAGAAGGACAGCGCAAGCTCCTTCGCGAAAGAGATGAAGAGCTCTCCCAAGCTCAAAGGGAGTGCTCGGATGCGAAAAGGCTGGTGTTGATGAAGGAAGAAGCCGGCTCCTTCCAACTCTCTCTTCAAGCTGCCAAGCGAGCGGCGAGTTTCGAAGAAGGGGTAGCAACCACGAGAGGAGCAACGGACGAGAGGAGTTCGCGGCTTTATGCCGGGAATACTTGTCAAAAAGTATGGGGGGAAGCTTTAAACGTAGCGGGAGTTCCTCTATCTTCGGATCTGAGGAAGTCCGAGAACGTTTGGCTTCCCCTGAAGATACGAGGAGATTGAAGAGGCTCCTGCGCACTCCTACCCGAGACAACTCTTCCCTGCTCACCTCGGTGGTCCACGGCAAATTCTGATCCTACGGAACCTTCGGAGTTCCAACAAGGAGAAGGAAGGAGGAGGGATGCGAGAGAAGGACTTGAGCCGAGCAGTGGAACCCAACGTCCTTCCATCGAAGACAGCAGATAAGGGAAAGCAAGTCTTGACTCCCTTTGGTGGCAGGTTGAGAAAGACCGAGGGCACCAGTACCTCTCAGCAAGACCCCCCTACCAAAGCTTAGGATCTATCTTTAGGACTTCTCTTTTTCCACATTTGAATTATATATGTAATGCATATTTGACTGATTAATGAAGAACAATTTCACTTGCTTTTCACTTGGGTTGTATCTGTTTTTACTTTATTCTTTTTGTACTTATTGCAGAAGTTTCTTTAAGTAAATAAATCTAACTCCAAGGATTGCACAATCATAACTTTCACATAATCACGCGCATATTACTAAAGATTTAATAAAAGGTGACGTGGTCCATATATTTGAACAATGCCTCGATTAAAAAGAAGAGAGGACCTTATATAGCAATTAAACCCTTATAATGCATAACACTGTTTCTAGTAGGATGTAAGATCCGAGGACCATTCCTTACACAGGATTGTTTAACACTTAAAGATATAAAACTTAAGATGCGAGTTTAATAAACAGTAACGCATTAACATCCAGACATAATAAGGAGATAACTTTGATCAAAGTTGTAACTTCAAATGTTAATTTTCAGAAAGTAGGAGGTCCGAGGACCCGACATAACTAAGGTTCTGTTTAACTCTTTAGAACAGTAACTTCAAATGTTAATTTTCCCAAAGCAGGAGTTCCGAAGACCCGACATAACTAAGGTTCTGTTTAACAAATGATAAGACATCAATTTCCACAAGGTTGGTGGTCCGAGGACTGCACTTAACCAAGTTTCTGTTTGATTCTTTAGAACAGTAACTTCAAATGTTAATTTTCCCAAAGCAGGAGGTCCAGGAGCAGGACATAACTAAGGTTCTGTTTAACAAATGATAAGACATCAATTTCCACAAGGTTGGTGGTCCGAGGACTGCACTTAACCAAGTTTCTGTTTGATTCTTTAGAACAGTAACTTCAAATGTTAATTTTCCCAAAGCAGGAGGTCCGAAGACCCGACATAACTAAGGTTCTGTTTAACAAATGATAAGACATCAATTTCCACAAGGTTGGTGGTCCGAGGACTGCACTTAACCAAGTTTCTGTTTGATTCTTTAGAACAGTAACTTCAAATGTTAATTTTCCCAAAGCATGAGGTCCGAAGACCCGACATAACTAAGGTTCTGTTTAACAAATGATAAGACATCAATTTCCACAAGGTTGGTGGTCCGAGGACTGCACTTAACCAAGTTTCTGTTTGATTCTTTAGAACAGTAACTTCAAATGTTAATTTTCCCAAAGCAGGAGGTCCGAAGACCCGACATAACTAAGGTTCTGTTTAACAAATGATAAGACATCAATTTCCACAAGGTTGGTGGTCCGAGGACTGCACTTAACCAAGTTTCGGTTTGATTCTTTAGAACGGTAACTTCAAATGTTAATTTTCCCAAAGCGGGGAGGTCCGAAGACCCGACATAACTAAGGTTACGATTTAACAAATGATAAGACATCAATTTCCACAAGGTTGGTGGTCCGAGGGTGCACTTAACCAAGTTTACGTTTGATTCTTTAGAACGGTAACTTCAAATGTTAATTTTCCCAAAGCAGGAGGTCCGAAGACCCGACATAACTAAGGTTCTGTTTAACAAATGATAAGACATTAATTTCCACAAGGTTGGTGGTCCGAGGACTGCACTTAACCAAGTTTCTGTTTGATTCTTTAGAACAGTAATTTCAAATGTTAATTTTCCCAAAGCAGGAGGTCCGAAGACCCGACATAACTAAGGTTCTATTTAACAAATGATAAGACATCAATTTCCACAAGGTTGGTGGTCCGAGGACTGCACTTAACCAAGTTTCTGTTTGATTCTTTAGAACAGTAATTTCAAATGTTAATTTTCCCAAAGCAGGAGGTCTGAAGACCCGACATAACTAAGGTTCTGTTTAACAAATGATAAGACATCAATTTCCACAAGGTTGGTGGTCCGAGGACTACACTTAACCAAGTTTCTGTTTGATTCTTAAAAACGATAACTGCGAGCATCAGAGCTACTCATAACTTCGAACCATTAAGTGACAAAAGCTCATTTTATTAATAATAATACCTTCTAAGATTATTTACATTCCATGGACGTGGTACAATTCTTTCGTCTAGGTCAACTAACCTGTACGACCCTATGCCTGCTACTGAAACAATGCGATAGGGGCCTTCCCGGTTGGGTCCCCGACTTACCCCAAAGTTTGGGTTCTTAGAAGTGCCTACAACTTTCCTTAGTACAAGATCACACAGCTGCGTGAGTGGTCTTAGTTTCACGTGGGCATCATACCCTCGTTTTAGCTTCTGTTGATAATAAGCCATTCGGACCATAGCTACCTCACGCCGTTCCTCAAGTAAGTCAAGATCCTTTTCTAGGAGTCTTTTATTATTCTTTGGGCTAAAAGAACTCGTTTTTAAAGTAGGAAAACCAGATTCCAGTGGTATCACTGCCTCGTCACCATAAGTCATAGAGAATGGCGTTTCTCCAGTGGACCTGCGCGGTGTGGTCCGATACGTCCACAGGACATGAGAGAGCTCTTCTACCCATCTGCCTTTCGCATCGTCCAACCTCTTCTTGAGCCCGTTGACTATGACCTTGTTAACGGCCTCGGCTTGTCCATTTCCTTGAGGATAGACTGGGGTGGAATATCTATTTATGATACCCATGTCACCACAATACTTCCTAAAAGCCTTACTATCGAACTGGACACCATTATCAGAGATGAGTGTGTGTGGTATTCCGAATCTAGTGACGATGTTTTTCCAGACAAACTTCTTGGAGTCAACATCTCTAATATTTGCCAAGGGTTCGGCCTCAACCCACTTAGTGAAATGAGTACGATTTCCCACGAGAAGCCATCTTTTGTTTCCGAGCGGCCTTCGGAAATGGCCCTACAATGTCCAAGCCCCATTGTGCGAAAGGCCAAGGACGGAGAGAGGGTTGAGAACCCTCGGGTTGGTGAATATTAGGGGCAAACCTCCGACATTGATCACATTTTCGGCATAGTCACGAGCCTCCCTCTGCATATTGGGCCACCAATAACCATGAGTGGGGTCTAGATGGGCTAAGGTCCTTCCCCGAGTGTGGCTCCCACAAATTCCCTCATGCGGTTCCTCTAATAATGGGTACTGCGATTCATGTGCACACACAACAAATACGGTCTGAAAAGGATCGTTTGTATAGCTTCTGGTCCTCGGACAACCAGAAACGCGGCGCCTTTCGACGTATTTTTTCTGCTTCAGCCCTGTCCTCGGGAAGGATGTCATTCTTAAGAAAGGATATGGTCGAGTCCATCCAGCTAGGTCCAAGCCTTATTAGATGGACGCGAGGTGTGTCGGCAACGACAACAGAGGGCTTTAGTAAATCCTGAACGAGGATAACCCTAGGTAAACCTTGAGCCGAGGTAGTTGCCAGCGTGGCTAAGGAGTCTGCATGGGTGTTTCCGCTCCGAGAGATATGGGTTAAGGTGAAGGAACCAAACTCAGTTTGCTGACGTTTGATCTGGGCCAAATATTCTTGCATTCTAGGGTCTCTAGCCTCCATGGTCCCCGTGACCTGGCCGACCACCAGTTGAGAGTCCGAGAATACATAGATTTCCTTACCACCCATTTTAAGTACCATCTGCATGCCTACCAAGACTGCTTCATATTCGGCCTCGTTGTTAGTAGCCGAGAATGCCAATCTTAAAGATTTTTCAAAGACAATTCCTTCAGGGGACATTAGAACGAGTCCAATACCAGATCCTCTCTGATTAGCAGCCCCATCCACATACACTTCCCATATTGGAGACACCGCAGCTACGATTGCCCCCACTGATTTTTCACCCATGTGGGCCTCTTTCAGAGTTTCTTCCAGCAATGGCTCGGCAAATTCCGCTACCAGGTCAGCGAGGACCTGGCCCTTCACCGAGGTGCGAGGCTTGTATTTAACATCAAAAGCCCCCAGGATAGTCCCCCACTTCGCTACCCTTCTGTGTAGTCGGCGCTACGCGGCCGCCTTCGAGGGGCAGGCGAGTCAGAACAACCACCGTGTGAGACTGAAAATAGTGGGGAAGCTTTCGCGTGGCGTGAACCACGGCCAAGTGCACTTTTTATAAAGGTTGATAACGCACTTCGGCATCACCTAAAGACTTGCTAACATAATATACCGGTCTTTGCACCCCGTCATCATCTCTTATCAGGACCGAGTCGGCCGCGTGGACGGCCACGGCCGGATAAGCAAACAAAATCTCATGTGCCTCGGACGAGACGGAATGGGTGGCCGAGAAAGATATTGCTTGAGCCGTTGAAAAGCTAACTCACGATCCTCGGTCCATTGAAACCCTTTCCATTTGTTCAACGGTTGGAAGAAAGGGCGACAGGTCGAGTGGCGAGAGATATGAATCTATTCAAGGCAGCAATCATTCCCGTTAACCTCTGGATTTCTTTCGGGTTCCGAGGAGACTGCAAGCCCTGAATAGCCTTCACCTGCACCGGATTTACCTCTATGCCTCTATGAGTAATCATATATCCTAAGAACTTTCCAGACCCCACGCCGAAAGAGCACTTTGAGGCATTGAGGCGTAATTTGTACTTTCTCAGTATCTGAAAAGTGTCGGCCAGATCTCTCACGTGTGAGGGTATTGCTTTGCTCTTCACCACCATATCGTCAACATATACCTCAACGGTTTTCCCCATCTGTTGTTCGAACATTTTGGTCATCATTCTTTGATAGGTAGCCCCAGCATTCTTTAAGCCGAATGTCATGACTTTGTAATGATAATTCCCCGTCGGTGAAATGAAGGCAGTTTTCTCCTGGTCCTCCAATGCTAAGGGAATCTGGTGGTAACCCTGGAAGGCGTCCAAAAAACTCATCCGAGGATGTCCGACAGTGGCATCCACCAGTTGATCAATACGTGGCATTGGGAACGAATCTTTAGGACAGGCCTTATTCAGATCGGTGAAGTCCACACATACCCTCCACGTTCCATTCTTCTTTTTCACAACAACCGTATGAGCCAACCACTCGGGGTAGAAAACCTCCTTGATAGCACCAGCCCTTTTAAGCTTAAGAACCTCTTGCTTCACAGCCTCGGAATGTTCCACGGAGGACCGCCGGGGTGGCTGCCTTCTCGGAACGACAGCTAGATTGACATTTAAGTGATGACAAATGAAGCTCGGATCAACGCCTGGAGCTTCATAAGGATCCCAAGCAAAAACATCAACATTGTCCTTCAAAAATTCTAACAATTCCCTCTTCTCTTGATGTGGCAAGAGTACACCGACTTGGAAGAACCTCTCTGGGTCATCGGCTACTGGAAACTTCTCCAACCCCTCGCAATATGTATCCTCCCCTGTCACCATCCCAGATGAACCAGGAGCAGTTAATTGCTATAATTGCTTAGTGACCAGGGCCGAAGATTCGGCCTTAGCCTGATGCAGGACAGCAGCCGGTATGCCTTTGCCGCGGCCACCGACGGCCGAGGACCTCTTCAACACATTCCCCTGAGGGAAATTTAACCTTAACATGCAAGGTAGAGGAGACAGCTCCAAGAGCGTGCAGCTATGGCCTGGCGAGGATGGCTGTATACGGAGAGTACGCATCAACCACAATAAAGTCCACCTCAACCGTTTCTGAGCCGGATTGAACGGGCAAACGTATCTGTCCCTTCGGTACAACGGCCCTCCCCTCAAAACTTATGAGCGGCGAATCATAAGGAGTAAGATCTTCCAATTTCAACCTCAACCCCTTGAATAGATCGGGGTACATGATACACACGCCCTTTGGTCTATCATCACCCTTCTCACATCATAGTTCCCTATCCTGAGGGTGACCACAAGAGCATCGTCATGGGGCTGAATAGTCCCTACCTTATCCTCCTCGGAGAAACCTAGGACGGGCAAGGTGCCCTTCAACCTCTTCGGCCTGCTACCCACATCCTCGACCTGAGGATGGGAAACCGCCATCACCCTAGTGGGACCTGAGCCGGTCCTACCGGAGTGCGGCGAAGATAACATTAATTGTTCCCAACGCGGGCCGAGATGAATTGTTCCTGTTGTTTGAACCAACTTGACTGACCCGGTGGGGCTGACACAAGTCTTGCTTCAACTTTCCCTCAGCGACGAGCGCTCACTAGATGGTTCCACGGGGTCCGACGAGTTCTCGGTAGTGTGACCTACATCTGATGGTATGTGACAAAGAGATTTTGGTTTCTTTTCGCAGGGTCCCCTGCTATCTTGCCTGGCCATCTGAAGAAAGGCTCTTTACGAACTTTCTCTAGTAATTGATGCACCGGTTCTCGGAACACGATATTTACGACTGAGTCTTTGCCGAGCCAGATTGCCCGAAGTAATCCCTCCTCGGCTTGTTGTTGTGATATCTGTCCGACCTGAAATCCCTTCTCTCCTGCGGGATAACCTTCTCCTTTCCTTTTCCTTGCTGCTGGTCTTCCTCTACCCTTTTGTACTCATCAATACGATCCATAAGGCGGCGTACACTGCGGACGGGCTTTTTCGTCAAAGACTTTCTTAGGTCGTGATCAGTAGGGAGACCCACCTTAAAGGTATTAAGCGCCACCTCATCAAAGTCGCCATCTATTTCATTAAACATCTCCCAGTATCGGTCAGAGTATGCTTTCAGTGTCTCCCATTCCTTCATGGCCATGGATAGCAACGAGTCCAATGGCCGAGGGACTCTTCTACACGTGATGAACCGCGAAGCAAATGCTCTAGCTAGCTTCCCAAATGAGCCTACAGACCCCGATTTGAGACTGTTAAACCATCTCATAGCCACAGGCCCCAAGCTGGAGGGGAAAACCTTACACATTAGAGTCTCATTGTGAGAGTGCACTGCCATCCTCTGGTTGAAGTGACTCACGTGCTCCACCGGATCGGTCCGGCCATTATAGATGGTAAAGGTGGGCTGGGTGAACCTCCTGGGAAGCCTCCCCCTCTCAATCCTCCGTGAAAACGGAGATTTAGAGAGTTGGTGCAACGCCCTACTCATGGTATCGTTGCCTAAGCCCCTAGAATGAAGCTTCTTACGTCTGCGGGTTGGCTGGTCGTCCTCCTCACCGGAGGATGTTGCGCTGGTGGGGGAACACGACCTTGAACTGTAGCCAACTCCTCTATCCTTCTCAGAAGAAGAACTAGACGAGGACGGGGAAACCTTACGTTTAGCACGGCGCAACTTCCTCTTCAAACGATTGATTTCCTTCTGCATGGATCTAGAACCCTCATCGTGGGTAGTGCTACCCTCACCATGAGTATGGCTAGCCCCTGGGTATTCTGTATGGACGCTTCCCTCACGATCCCTACGATGTTCAAGACGTTCGAAATGATCTTCCGGTTGTGATCCTTGTGACTCTGCATGGTGAGAGCCTAAGCCTGCCATAATATTCCTACCTCTTCTAGACTAGATTTCCCACAGACGGCGCCAATTGTAAGCGCACAATTGCACCTGGTCCCAAGAACAGTTATGGGCTCAGGCCCAATATGCCTTAAACAATATGAATTTGTAGAGTGTGGGCTTGAAACCCAAGTTAGAAGCGTGTGAGGATTAAATGACGAACTAAAGATTGCAAGTAATTGGAAACAACAAAGAATATCGTAAATCAGCTTCCTCGGATGTAAACCGAGAGTTGTTCTTATATTATATCTTTGTCTTTGTTTCTTTTTCTTTTTAGGTTACCAAAAGTCCGTCCCTTTTTCTGTCTTAGATTGCTCTTTAAATACTACTCTTTTGAATACTTTGTACACGTGTTGCCTCACCTCCCCCTTAGCCTAGATATTTCTTTTCTCAATGCCTTTGAATAGTAACCAGAAGTTTCTCTTCCACTGTTCAGGTGTCACTTCCCCATAAATGCGGCCAGGGTGGTAGGTGCGAGTGCTTTAATGTGGAGGTAGCAGCCTTTATCTTTGACATTTCTTCAACACCGGTGCTTCTGGGGCGTTCTAGAGTTCACCCCTTTTAACCATTGGCCCTAACCGTGTCATCCCCTAATCTTTACTATGAAATCCCGAGTTCTTCGGTGTTCATCCGAGGGTAAGTTCACCCTCGGCTGGCTCCTCGGACCCTCGGCGTATGGGCCGACCCATAGTACTAACAAATTCTAAACCCAGGAGCAGGTCGGTATTCCTTAACACGGCCCAAAAGGCCCACATTCCCATCAGGATCCTTTTGCCCCCCACAATATGTCTACAACATTTTAAAAAATGACAATATATCAGCTAAGTAGGTAACCATATAATATAGAGTAAACAAAATTGGTGATGATTGTCGATTTTGCCAAATTTGGTTTAGTGCCTACTTAATATTTTTTACTTAAAAGATAGAAGTTCAGATATATATAAATTCTTTTTAAGAAATAAATATATTTATATAATTTAATAGTTTGCCATAGAAGCAGTGTGGACGATACCATACTTGCTAGTGCACCAGTACAGGTACACCCCCTATTTCGCACCAGAAAAATACCGGCTGCGTACCGACCATACCGGAGAATTCCAGTTGTTTTGGCCAGTAAATGAATACCGGACTGAAACAAAAAATGTTTTTTTTTTTTATGGCAATTTTTTAAGGGCAAGATGGTAATTTTAATTCCTAATTCTAACCCTAAACACTACCCAAGCCGCAGCCCTCACTCTCTCGTTCTCACTCTTTCTTATCTGCAACAAAAAATCCCAGCTCTCTCATCAGTACTCTCACGCCATTACTTCATTCACTTACCATTACTTCATTCACACATCCAGTTATATAAGTTTGCTACCTTTGTTTTAATCAAAATATAAGTTTGTTGCCGGAGTGTTTGAAATTTCTCTTTCCATGTTGCAATTAGAATCTATGTTGGTGGAGTCACTTAATGCATAATATTGAATGTTGGTGGAGTTAGTTAACTGATGAATCATTAACCTTTTTCCTTCATTTTTTTTTTAAAAATTTTGTATTCAGCTGTGTTTGCTCTTGGTGATCTTTGGAGTCATTATGATCATTGTCATCATAGTGGTTGTAATTTGAGCAACAAATCAATTACTTTATTTGTATTATTTGTTTTCTTTGTATGCAATGAACAATTAAGTTTTTTGTTTTTTATATTGTGTTTTTTTTTCTTTGTATGCAATGAACAATTAAAGTAATGTTTTATGGTTAATAGGATTTTTGAGGTAATGTTTTATGGTAAATAGAGATTTTGTGTGTATGTGTGTGTATTAAATATATAAAATAGCGGTAAATCCGAAACGGTACACCAATATTGACCTGTACCCGAAATATATCGTACCGGTGACCAAACCGGTACAACCTCTAATATGGTATTGATTTCCTTGCATGGAAGAGGGGGAGTTTAAACTTTAGAAGATATCTTAGTTAGAAACATTAAAAAAAAAAAAAAAAAAGTCAATTGAGATATAATGCTCTTGACCGTTGTACATGTTATATGCTATTAGAAATTAAATTAGATATTAAATAACTTGATATATCAGTAGGACTTTGAGGAGGAGATTTGAATTATAATAAAATGCCATAAAAAATCAAAGGATTATTTTAGCATTTACAAATAAAAAGTCAAATAATAAATCGCAAAGCAAACAAAAGTGATATTGGCTGTTTTTATTATTATTTATTATTGACATTAATATCTATTGAAATATAATAACAGTTAAGTTTTTTTTTTTTTTTTTTTTTTTTGAGAAGAACATGTTGTGTTTACATATGGCACATCATGCATACAACTTGCTTATGTCATTTGACTCACAATAAATACATCGACACTATAAAAATAATTTGTTCAGATTCTCAAAAAAGATAATACGATCTAAGTAAAGTTTTATTGACATTTTTTTTTGAGAAATTAAAAAGAAAAATCTTTATAACTACAACAAAATTTCAGTCTCAAAACTTTAAAATTGGTTATATATCCTAAACATATTAATTGAGGTTGGCCACATCTATAATTCAACCCTTTTTAAAAAAAAATAAATAAATAAGTTGGGTGCTAACATGAGTGTCCAAACTCCAGAGTTTTTTGAACACCTAAGTATTCTCTCAAATGATTCTAAAAAAATAATGGTATTCTCTCACGTGCATGTGTAGTCTCCTAGTATCCTAAGATGCTAGCTAGAAGTTGAAGACACTTGTGCGATTGATATTAGCTTATTTAGCTTTTGTTAATTGCTTTTTATTGAAAGTGTGCTAAAATATACTTGTACTTTGAAAAAATGAGGTAAAAAATTAAATTTTAAAAAAATTGTACATAAATAAAAGCAAAAGGTTAAAAACATTTTTTTTTTTTTAGAAACAAACACACACACAAGGAAGAGGAAAAGATATTCTAAGCTCAAGCCATATAGATGTAATCTATATAGGCTTCATTCAAAAACTTTGTAGATTAGCTACCTATTACAAAACTCTTTTTTGTCTTGGGGACAAATATAAAACGCTGACATAAACATGGTTTATTAGAAATAATTATTACTTTTTTTTTTTCATAAAAAATGTCATTATTTACATTAAATAATTTTTTTTTTTGGAGAAAAAACTCAATCATATAATTACAATATTGTTTTTTTTTTTTTTTTTTGTATTACGTATATTTTAAATTAATTGGTGCATTAACTAGTATATCTTAATAGATTGCTTTTTTGCTCTACTTTGTGATAGTTTGATACTTACATACTTACAACTAACAACAATAAAAGTTATTTGAACATTACTTTTCCGGTTCTCCTTTTAAAGGAGAGCTGGCTATGTTATGGATGATTGAACTACAAGCCTATTAAAAATAGATAGGATGTTGGTGGCTTCTATGCGTTTTAACTTTGATTTTAATGTTAACTAACAAGTTGCAATCATGTCTATTTTAAAATAAAATCCGTAATCTAAACTTATCCAAAATAATAATAATAATAATAAAATCAGCGTGGTCCAATTTCATAAATGCATAAACATTATATCAATTTTGATTGTGATGGATTTTAATTCCAGATTTTGAAGAGTAATTTTCTCAATATGTCCAAATATGTTTCCAAACATGTCTAAAACTCTTTAATTTCCGTTGACGCAGGATTATCAAAATCAAGGCAAATTAAAAGCTAATTTAGTACAATTTACTCTTTTTTGTTGTTGACAAAATAGTACAATTAATTCTAATAATATCCAATTATCACCTAAGTAACTACTCTGTACAAATTAGTTTTCGCGCTAAAGATTACAATCGAAAAATTGACTACAGCTAATTTAGCAAGCAACATAACAAATCATATAAGATTTTACTTGAAGAGGATAAAATTAAAGTAGACAGACTTGTTCAATAAAACCTGCCACGGGTGACGGTACTAGGATAATGGATGATCAAAACATAAAGAATAAGGCGACGGATCATGTTCAAGGTGGACAGACTCTCCATAATGGACGGATTCCAAGTAGACGGATACAAAGTGAATGGGCAGCAAAGTCATATAGCATCCACGTGGCTTAAGTGGTCTTCAAGAAACTTCTAATGGAAATGTCTTGTGCTCTACGATTAACCCTATTCAACAAAATCTCCATATGGAAATGATCCCGTAAAATACGTGTATTTATGAGGATCTGCTCTACAAGGAAACATCTTCTTCACCAAGAAACAAAAGTCAGTTCTACATTACTATAAAAACTCAAAACCCTCAGAAATCAAGGTATTTATAATTTACCTCAACTCTGGCACTCTGAAGTTGTGAAAGTTCTCTAACTTAACTTTCAGAGGGTAATTGGCCGGTACCACACCGGTACCCTCTGTAGGGCCTTCTTCTTTTTTGTTGCGCAGGTCTTGTCCAAGAAGTGCACATAGGGACCGTGTAGCTTACTAACGATTTTTTGGCATCATCAGTTGGCGTTGTCTGTGGGAAATCAGTAAACCATACTCTCTCTTTCTAGACAAAGAGTTGCATGGTACTTACTCGCTTGATGGCGACCACCAACAATAATCAAGGAAACAAATCACGTACCACTGCGCTCGAAAGACAGGTTCAGACCATTGCCATGGCTGTAGAACGCCTCACTAAGTAAAACCATGACCTAGAGGAACAACTACACCAAAAGAACACAAGGCTTAATACTCAAAAGGAGGACCAAGAAGGTACTAGCGTTGTGCGGAGGGATCAAGAATGTTCGGAAGGCAGTAACGCCCCAAGCAGACCAAAGTGACAGGATACAAGCCGTCCATCGGCCATGGATACGGCTCCGCCACATATGGTCACAGAGATGCAGATGATGAAGGAATGGATGGACTTTATGATGACGGGTATCAAACGACCTCGACGAACTGGTCCATCAGACAGACTCGCCCTTCACTGCACCTGTCACTTCATTCCCCCTTCCACCGAAGTACCGTATGCCACAAATATAAACCTACGACGGGTCAAGGGATCATTTAGATTACTTGGAGTCGTTCAAAACCCTCATGCATCTGTAAGGCGTGGCGGATGAGATCATGTGCCGGGCCTTTCTCACTACGTTGAAGGGCCTCGCAAAGGTATGGTTCAGTAGGTTGACGCCAAACTCCATCAGTACCTTCAAGGAGTTAAGTGCCTAATTTGCTTCGCACTTTATTGGAGGGCATAGGTATAAGAAGTCCACTGTATGCCTGATGAACATCAAGCAGCAAGAGGATGAGACACTGAGGTCTTACATCACCCACTTTAATAAAGAGGTCATCTTGATTGATGAAGCTGACGACAAGATATTCATGGCTGCATTCACTAATGGATTATGGAAAGGGAAGTTTTTGTTTTCCTTATACAAAAATGACTCGAAAACCGTGTCAAATGTACTTTACAGGGCTACTAAGTACATGAACGTGAAAGATGCATTGCTTGCTTGAGAAGAGAAGCTCAAGAAGAGGGAAAGATAAGAAGAAGCACGGCAGGACAAGGGATGGAAGATAATAAGGACTGGAGACAGACGGGAGGATAGGCACTCAAAACCCCCCACTAGAAGGTTCGTGAGCTTCACCTTGCTAAATGCCTCACTCAACCAAGTCTTAGATCAAGGACGAAGAAGCCTTGACATTTCCTGGCAAGCTAAAAGGAGACCCCAGTAGGAGGTCCAGAGATAAGTACTGTTGCTTTCATCGTGATCACGGTCATGATACATCCGATTGCTTTGACTTGAAGCAGTAGATAGAAGCCTTTATTAAACAAGAAAATATGCAAAGATTCGTTAGTAAGGAAAGGACGAACCGACCACAAAAGCAAGCTGCTCGGAAGGAAAACGAATGTCCTAGGCCACCCCTAGAAAACATAAGGATGATTGTAGGGGGCACCACAACCACCAGTACAACAAGGAAGGCATGCAAAACCTACCTCAGGATGGTTCAGAACGTCTAGCTGACAGGTTTAATCCCAAAGATGGCACGCATCAACAACCCTGTAATTAGGTTCACAGAGGAGGATGCTCGATGTCTCCGCCACCCACATAACGATGCACTTGTAGTTAGCATACGAGTTGGGAACTACAACACTCACCGGGTCCTTGTGGACAAAGGGAGCTCTGCCGATATACTCTACTACCAGGCATTCCAGCATATGAGAATTGAGATAGAACGGCTGGTTCCAACTAACTCGCCACTCGTCAAATTCGGAGGAATAAGAGTGTACCCTTTTAGTGCAGTCACTTTGCTCGTAACACTCGGTGATTACCCTCAACAGGTCACCAAGCATGTCACATTCCTGGTTGTTGACTGTTCGTCCACTTACAATGCCATCTTAGGCCGTCCTATCCTTAATTCATGGAAGGCTGTAACTTCAACTTACCACTTGATGATCAAGTTTCCCATCGAGTATGGAGTGGGAGAGGTACGAGGAGATTAAGTAGTAGCGCGTGAGTGCTACATTGCCATGTTGGAGATGGACGATCATTTACAAACCATGTGCATAGAAGAAAAGCGGACAGTGGCAGAACCCACGAAGGGGCTATAAGAGGTACGCCTTGATGACTCTAGGCCTGAGCAAATAACTAGGATCAACACTCTCGCTAGCTTACCATTCCATCAAGCACTCCCAACATTTCTAAAGGAGAACCAAGATGTCTTCGCCTAGAGCCATGAAGACATGCCCAAAATTGATCCTTCGGTCATAGTCCACAAGTTGAATGTATCGCCCTCCTTTTCTTCCATCCATTAGAAGAAACGGGTGTTCATATAAGAGCGGGACAAAGCCATAGCAGAAGAGGTTCACAAATTATAAGAAGTAGAATTCATACGTTAAGTATACTACCCTGACTGGCCAACATGGTGATGGTAAAAAAGGCCAACGGGAAGTGAAGGATGTGCGTGGACTTCATGGACTTAAACAGGGCATGCCCCAAGGACAACTACCCACTTTCATGGATCGACATCTTGGTAAATTCAACAGCAAGACACCAGTTGCTGAACTTCATGGAGGCATTTTTTGGTTACAACCAAATCAAGATGGACGAAGCTGATCAGAAGAAGACTTCGTTCGTCACCAGCTAGGGTCTCTTCTACTACAAAGTAATGTCATTCAGACTCAAGAACGCGGGCACCATGTATCAAAGGTTGATGAATAAGATGTTTGCACATTAGATTGGGAGGAACGTTCAAGTCTACGTGGATGACATGTTAGTAAAAAGCCAATAGGAAGACAACCATTTGGATGACCTTTGACAACATGAAGTTGAATCCGAACAAATGTGCATTTGGAGTGATGGCTGGAAAATTCTTGGGGTTTATGGTATCCTAGAGAGGTATTGAGCTCAACCTGGACAAGATAAGGGCAATAATGGAGATGACGTCGCCAAAAAAAAACAAGGAAGTACAAAGCCACAATGGCAAAGTAGCCGCACTAAATAGGTTCGTCTCGAAAGTAACGGGCAAATGCTTACCATTCTTCCGTACATTAAAGAAGTCATTTAAGTGGACAGTTGAATGTTAGCAAGTATTCGAAGACTTGAAAGCATACTTGTCCTCCCCACCATTACAAGAATTGTTCCTCTATTTGGCCGTCTCCTCGATAGCTGTCATCGCAGCCTTAGTTAGAGAAGAAGACAGGGTACAAAAACCTGTATACTATATTAGCCAAGCGCTCTGAGGTGCAGAAGAGAGGCACCCCCGATGGAGAAGCTCGCCTTCGTGTTAGTGATTGCAGCTTGTAAACTCAAACCATGCTTCTAGGCCCACACTGCTGTCCTCATAACAGACAAGCCTCTATGTTGAGTGTGGAGCAAGTCAAAATTCGGTTTTCCCGTAGCTGCTGTAACAGTCTGTAGAGCCAACTTCAAAAAATCATATTTGACTCAATTCTTATAGGAATTGTCTTGTTCTTGTGCTCAAATTGAAGCCCCAGATGTCTAGTTTCTAGAAAAATTAACCTCATTCATAGATTCAAAATAGTCTGAGAGATATCTATGAAATGGTGAGCAGAGGTCATTTGTTAAAAAATGGTTTCAACACAATTAATTTTAATAGGTCCCAAATTAGCTCCCAATTAACATTAAATGGCTCCAATCACTCTCATTTCAAACTTAATTGATTCCAAATTTACTCTAATTTAAAGATAATTGCACAAATTACTCATTGAATAATTAATGTTTAATTATCTAGTTAATTAGGTGTGTGCAACCCTATCATAAAATGTAGTCCTAACCAATCAAATTATGACACATCATTGATCTCAAATTGATTATACATATAACCAATTGAAATAAATTGTTCATAATCATATATGATCGGACTCAATTTGTGATAGTGCATCTTAGTCATTAAAACTTTATTTGATGATAACTTTTAATCTGGTGGTCCGATTAAGCCTTATGACCAGTCGATTTGATCGTTACAATATCTAGATCATTTTGGTGAAATGAGATTAAAGATCTAATGAGTAGAATCAAGATGCATATTTTCAAGGCAAAATTACACTTTTACCCTCTAGGTGAGGTTAAATACGGGTTGCAAAATGAGGTGTCAACAGAATACTCCTCATTGACAGAGCTTAAACAGAAAATGTCAATGTACGAAAAAGACACCTAACTTTGCAATTAGTATTTAATCGTGATGAATGCAGATAAGAATGCGAACCGTCATGTAATGGATCAAAATGTGGACCGAATCTCTAGGGAGATTGCCTACGTACCTTTTGGTGAGAGGATCAGGTCCGAACGTAGTTCATACATGCAGCCTTTTTTTTTATGTTTTTTTTCATGTGAAAAAAATGAGTACAAGAAATGCTTACCAGTGGTCATGACAAAATGAGGATTTTAGTCGTGATCTTGAATTTTGGGCAAGCTTCCCAGAGGTCCGATGGATTAGAAGTTTTGGACGTGCTTCCCAAAGGTCCAAGGATTGAAGTTTGGACATGCTTCCCAGAGGTCCAATGGATTGAAGTTTGGACAAGCTTCCCATAGGTCCAATGGAAATGAAGTTTTGGACATGCTTCACAAAGGTCCGATGGATTGAATTTTGGAAGTGCTTCCTAAAGGTCCGATGGATTGAATTTTGGAAGTGCTTCCTAAAGGTCCGATGGATTTGAATTTGGACGTGCTTCCCAGAGGTCCATTGAAATTGAATTTTGGACGTGCTTCCCAGAGTCCGATGGATTGAAGTTTGGACGTGCTTCCCAGAGGTCCGATGGAATTGAATTTTGGACGTGCTTCCTAGAGGTCCGATGGAATTGAAGTTTTAGATGTGCTTTCCAGAGGTTCGATGGATTGAAGTTTGAACGTGCTTCCCAGAAGTCTGATGGAATTGAAGTATGGAATTGAAGTTTGGACGTTCTTCCTAGAGGTTCGATGGAAAAGTCGATCCTATGGGTTTCGGGAGAACTATGGTCAATCCCTTAAAGGTAGGAGAACTACTGTTGATCCCATAGTGTATACGAGAACTAAGGTCGATCCTATGGGTTTCGGGAGAACTAAGGCTGATCCCTTGGAGGTAGGAGAGCTACTGTCGATCCTACAATGCATAGGAGAACTAAGGTCAATCCTATGGGTTTCGGGAGAACTAAGGTCGATCCCTTGAATGTAGGAGAGCTACTGTCAATCCTACAGTGTATAGGAGAACTAAGGTCAATCCTATGGGTTTTGGGAGAACCAAGGTCGATCCCTTGGACGTAGGAGAGCTATTGTTGATCCTACAGTGCATAGGAGAACTAAGGTCAATCCTATGGGTTTCAGGAGAACTAAGGTCGATCCCTTGAATGTAGGAGAGCTACTATCAATCCCATAGTGTATAGGAGAGCTAAGGTCGATCCCTTGGAGGTAGGAGAGCTACTATCGATCCTACAGTACATAAGAGAACTAAGGTCAATCCTATAGGTTTTGAGAGAACTAAGGTCGATTCCTTGAATGTAGGAGAGCTAATGTTGATCCTACAGTGCATATGAGAACTAAGGTCAATCCTATGGGTTTTGGGAGAACTAAGGTCAATCCCTTGGAGGTAAGAGAGCTACTGTCGATCCAACAGTGTATAGGAGAACTAAGGTCAATCCTATGGGTTTCGGGAGAACTAAGGTCGATCCCTTGAATGTAGGAGAGCTGTTATCGATCCCACAGTGTATAGGAGAGCTAAGGTCGATCCTATGGGTTTCGGGAGAACTAAGGTCGATTTCTTGAATGTAAGAGAGCTACTGTCAATCCTATAGTGCATAGGAGAACTAAGGTTAATCCTATGGGTTTCGGGAGAACTAAGGTCGATCCCTTGGAGGTAGGAGAGCTACTATCGATCCAACAGTGTATAGGAGAACTAAGGTCAATCCTATGGGTTTCGGGAGAACTAAGGTCGATCCCTTACATGTAGGAGAGCTGTTATCGATCCCATAGTGTATAGGAGAGCTAAGGTCGATCCTATGGGTTTTGGAAGAACTAAGGTCGATTCCTTGAATGTAGGAGAGCTACTGTCAATCCTATAGTGTATAGGAGAACTAAGGTCAATCCTATGGGTTTTTGGGAGAACTAAGGTCGATCCTTTGGAGGTAGGAGAGCTACTGTTGATCCTACAGTGCATAGGAGAACTAAGGTCAATCCTATGGGTTTCGAGAGAACTAAGGTCCATCCCTTGAATGTAGGAGAGCTGCTATCGATCCCACAGTGTATAGGAGAGCTAAGGTTGATCCTATGGGTTTTGGGAGAACTAAGGTCGATCCCTTGAATGTAGGAGAGCTACTGTCTATCCTACAGTGTATAGGAGAACTAAGGTCGATCCCTTGGAGGTAGGAGAGCAACTGTCGATCCTGTAGTGCATAGGAGAACTAAGGTCAATCCTATGGGTTTCGGGAGAACTAAGGTCGATCCCTTGAATGTAGGAGAGCTACCGTCAATCCCACAGTATATAGGAGAACTAAAGTCGATCCTATGAGTTTCGGAAGAACTAAGGTTGATCCCTTGGAGGCAGGAGAGCTACTGTCAATCCTACAATGCATAGGAGAACTAAGGTCAATCCTATGGGTTTCGGGAGAACTAAGGTCGATCCTTTGGAGGTAGGAGAGCTACTGTCAATCCTACATGGTATAGGCCATGCTATTATCTAGCTATATGAGGGTGCATATCTGAGATAACTTGTGTTGAATGAGATAAAGAATTCTGCACTTTGATTTCTGCAAAAAAAGGCAAGTTTCAATCAGCAATGAAGTCATTCATTACAAGAAATTGAAAGCATTAAGCCAATGCCCCTAGTTTGGGGCATATTCTGTGCTTGGATGGATGTTGAGGGTGGATAGTTGACTTGATGTTACACCACTGGAGAACATGGAGGAGGATCATAGCTTTCTGTTCCTGAAGAAGAATTTAATGAATATTTTTTTTTTTTGCACCTTTGAATTTTTTTTTTTTAAAGCAACCTAAGAAGTATGAGCCCAATGCCTTTAGTCCCAAGGCTTCTTTTTTTTGAAAGATTTAGAAAGAACTGAATTCTTTTTTTTTTTTTTTGAAATATACAAGCCTGTTCATTATCAAAAAGTGAAGAAGATGAAGATCAAGATGGAGTAAAAGTGATGAAGATTTATTCATGATGATTTTTTTTGTTGAAAAACCTATCCTTTGAATGAGAATAACTTTGGTTGGAAGTTGATGCGGATTGCTGGATAAGTCCTTGCTTAATTTCTGCAAAAGGATAATTTCAATTAGCAATGGGTTTATTCATTGAAATCAATTGGAAGTACTTACCCAATGCCCCTAGTTTAAGGCATATTCCATGCTTAGTTTGAAGCTGAATTCATTTGATGTTGTGACCATTGGGGAACATGAAAGAAAATCATGGTCCACCATCCTTGGTTCTTGTAAAAATGCTTCATTCTCTAGCTTGCTATAAACTAATTACCGTGAAAACATCTTTTTGCCAATGTCCTTAGTGTGGACATGCTTGCAAACAAATGGATTAATGCCTCAAATGAAAACATACTTCCATGCAAGAAGAACATATTTGCACACAATATAAATAGGCCAATGCTCCAAGTTTAAACATGCTTCATGCAAAAAAATGAGCTTAACCTAGCATGCACCCAAACAATTGTTTGGACTTTGTTCTCCAACGTTGTTTGGGTGATCGGGACCAAGCCTCTGAAAGGCTGCCTACATACCTCTCTCATAGAGGATCAGGTCAAGACTAGTTCAAGATAACTAGATTTTGGAAAAGAATTTTTTTTTTTTTTGAAAAAACAAATTTCCATTTTTTTTTTTGGAACAAGATGTGATCCTTTGAACAACCATTTTAGAAAATCATAGTGTTTAAGAACCAAACAAATTCCTTTGATTATGAAGGATCAAGATCATTAAATTCATGTAATCAAAATCTGCTTCTTTCTTTTAAACATTGTCAGATTAAGTCTCCAAAGGCAATTAAGAAATGAAGTGTGATAATATTTAGAAGTCACATTATTGGGGGCAAACAAGGAGAATGCTCCTAGTTTGAAAGTTCTTTTGAGCCATTTGGGGATTTGAGAAGTTTTTTCCTTCAACATATCATCCAGTGGGGTTTGACAATTTTAAGCATTCTTCCTTTTTAATTCAAGAGAAAATAATATTAGAGTTTAAGATGTGCCTACAACTAGAAGGACTTCAAGGAGGTCTTTACTCATAGGTTGAAATGTAGGCCAGGTTTGGTTTATGAAATGAAAGATATAAAAGGCTTAAAATTCCCTATGATGTTCCCCCAAGTATGCATTACTCAAAATCAAGTTTTGGAGGACTAGTCTTCATTGGTCACTTGTATCAACATTTGTTTTTATGCTCATTCATCTTGAATCATGCATCTAGATTTTTATCTTGTAAAATTCTTCTCTTTTTAGGTTGCATCCTCAAGTTTCCAACTTGGTAGGATTTTCCAATTTTTTCCTTTTCTTCTTCTTCTTTTTTTTGGCCCTAACTTTTGCCTAGACCACCCTTTTGGGTTTTCAGCCTAGCAAGCTTTTTTTTTTTTTTTTTTTTGCTACCTTTCATCTCTTGATTGAATGAAATTTTGGGGACCTTTTGCCTTCTTTTTCTCAACTCAATGAATTTTGGTCATTTTAATGCACTCTCTAAACTTCTTTCTTCCTCAATGCATTTGCACTTTTTTTTGTGCTTGATGAATCTTTTCCTTTTTTTGATGAACTCTCTTTTGGATGAACCTTGTATTCCTCTTGGCATGATGAATTCTAGGCTCTTCGAACTTGATGCACACTAGAATTTCATTTCTGTTTCCTTGATTGTGTGAAACCTCATTTTTCTTTGATGGTCTCTTGTCTTTAGCCTAATGAATTCTCCACTTGTCTTTCATGTCTTCTAGGAGAGATTTATCAATTAGCTTCAAAGCTACCAGGTTGAGTCCTCTTCAACATGAGATTTAAGCATGCATACTTTGAATTTTCCCACCCTAGGTTTAGATTTTAGTGGGTTCATGCGAAAAAGAGGCTGAGTGTTTAAAGACTCAAATGGGATAGCAAGGGATAATGAACATTCTAGGTAAGAGGAAATAATTTGGTTTAACCAAAGATGGCCTCCTATCCCTAGTAATGCTTGCTTGTAGGCATAGTGACTCAAACTCTTTTAATAAATTCATCTTAAAGGAAAAAGTATGAATGCTCTAATGTTGTGGCACAAAAGACCTTTGAAAATTGGATCGAGTGCATGGATTCTTGGGATTTTCTGATGGATGGATACTTTTTTATTGTCTTTTAAGACCATTTCTTCTTATATTCTAAGTCAAGTAGCAAAAGTCTTTACATGGATGAAATGAAATTAATCATTCCTTGGTACAAGTTGATTGCTCAAGCTTTTAAACATCAAGATTTAGAAAATGTTTTGTCCAAGGGATCCTTATGTACCATTTGAAAAGGAGACTTTTTTTTTTTTTTTTTTAAATCTTGAAAAAAAATTGGGTCTTTTTGAAAAAGCCACTAGGAAGTTCAATGGTCCTAGTTCAAAGATTTTTTTTTTTAATGACTCAACGACCCAATGCCCATAGTCCAAACACTTTCTTATTTGAAATTTTTTTTGGAAAGATTTGGGAATCTTGATTTTTTTTTTTTTTGGGTATATTCATTCAATAACAAAATGCAACAAGCATAGCATGGACTTTATTGATTAGGAAAACAACAAACAAACTCTAAATAAGCAACTACATTAAAAACAAAAACTATGACTATCAAAAACTTGTGGAGTTGAATTTAGACATATTCATATGGATCCACTAATGAAGGTGGGATAACGACTTGTCAGCCGATAAGATCTTGAATGTCATGCCTCAAGTGAAAACACTTATTTGTCATGTGGCCTACCCCTTGATGATATTTGTAGTGAGCATTGGGATTATAGCGTCTAGGCATAGGATGTGGTATGGGCTTAGGATCCAATGGTTTCAACATACCCTTAGCTTGTAGTTTCTCCAAGGCCTCACTCAAGGTCATGTTTAATTTATCGAACTTCCTTCGAGGCTTAGGATTGAAATTTGAAGATGCTTGGAAAGTCACAACATTAATCACTTCCCCATTGGTGGTGTGGGTTGCCGCTTTCTTAGAAGTGTAGCTTCCTTCATTGATAGCATCTTCCACTTGAGTACCAGCTATGATCAAGGCTTTAAAGTTGGGAAAGTATTGGGCAAAGAGATGTTTGTGGTATATGGGCAAAAAATTTTTCACCACCATTTGGATTTGATCTTCTTCATTGGGCCTATTTGTCATTTGGGCTGCTTTTGCCCTCCATCTTGTGATAAAGACTGAGAAAGTTTCCTTTGGCTTTGGTTGGTTGTCTCCAAATCACGCCTAGTAATGTCAATTTCTATATTGTATTTGTATTGCTTGTAGAACTCATTGGCAATGTCCTCCTAAGTAGTGATTCTAGAGTCTTCGAGATTCAAAAACCAACGAAGAGCCACCCTAGTAAGTGTGTTTTGGAACATTTGGGCCAAAAGTTCTTCAGTAGCTCCCAAGGGTTGGAGGGCCCTTGTGTACATCTTCAAATAAGCTTTAGGGCAACCTGTTCCATCAAACTTGTCCAAGCTTGGCATCTTGAATTTGGGTGGAGCTTTTACTTGTGGGAAGAGAGAAAGAGAATGGAAGTTCATGGCATCCTCCTTCCACCGAAACTTTTGAAATAGTTGTTCCATTTGATCCAAGTTCTCCTTAAACTTTTTCTCACTTTCAGTCAATTGTGGGCCTTGAACTTCATCATTTTGGAAAGTGGTAGTATCTTTTCCTTTGAGCTTTTGACTTAAAGTGTTGAACCCTTCATGAAGTTTGGCTTGGCTCGCCACCTAAGTATTGAAAAATTCATGGAAGTTGGTCATGGGCTCATTCGATGTATTCTCTTCAACCATGGCTACAAGAAATGAGTTTGGGTTGGCAAATGAATTTGGCAATGAGCTTGGTTGACTTGAGCTGGAACTTTAAAGGTCTGCACCTTCACTTGATTGGGCTTGCACTTGGAAAACTTCATGCACACATGTTATATTTTCTCTAGAAAAACAAATTGGGCCTCCATGGCAAGTAGGCTTCAATCTTAGGCTTTTGGGCTTGAGTTCATTCATAGCATACAAGGTTCAAAAAATTATGATGGGCTCAAGTGTTGGACTTGGGCTCATCTTGGTTCAAACAACGGCCAAACACATGCATAATGCAATGTAATTTACATGGACTGACCTAAAGGTAGGTTCTATGGGTCATTACAAAATGGGTAGAAGGTAGGTTAGAGGTTCCCACAAGTTAGGACGTCGTACCTCCCAACTTGTGACGCCAGGAGCGCCGCGTTGGTCCGAACTTTGTCCCTATGAACCACCATGGCATAACCATGATGATCCTTGTCGTGGTGGGTGGTAGGTTCACCACTGGGTATGTGAGTCTCAGGAAGACCACAATCCACGGCTAATACTACCGGGCTTCCGGGTTAGCACACAAATAAAATAAATTTCATTCAAGTAAATGATGCATAACATGCAACATAATAACATATTAGACCTATTATATACAAAAAACAATAAACAAACAATGACATGGTTGGCCACCATAACCTAATTGAAGTCTAGCCCTCAATATCCCTAGTGGAGTCGCCACTGTGAGAGACCGCGCCCCCGGCCCATTTTATATGGTGTCGGGCCAAACCTACGTGAATGGGTGGAGTCGTGTTATTGCCTCTCAAAATGGAGGTTCGACTGATTATATTTTCCCCTTTAGATCAAGGGTTTTACAATGGAGTCGCCACTTATTTAATTATTGGAAAAATAAGAAAACCAAAATTGAAAAATTCTTCATTTTATTAATTTTCAATTGAATTTACATTGATCATAGGAAAATTACATGACTTTGGTCCTAGATACAATCTAAGATAAAGTACATGACTTTGTTTCCTAGTTACAATTTAAAAATTGAAAATTACATGAATAAGCATTTGATCTACTAACTTTTTATCTAAGTTCGGAGGCTATGTTACAAGGTGGGAAGGTGTTAGGCACCCACCTTGCCTAGTAAAACCGATCTTCTAGATTATGGTGGCCAACATTCATATCATATCATCCAATATGTCAATCAATTTGCATGTTGAATTTAATGAGTGTGCATATGATGAATCCTAATTCAATTTATTAAGCATTACATTTGGATTGAAAAATAAATTCTAGTGAACGTGCGTGTATGGTGACATCCTAGATTCAAGGATTTAAAAGAATTATTAAAAAAACATATATATATATATATTTTTTATGTTTTTGATGTGGATTTAAGATTGAAACTAGTATTGTGCATGAACATATGATGAACAACCAAGAACATGTGAAGAACATATAAGAACAATTAAAAACATTCAAATATATTCAAAGGAATTTAAATGATTATTATCATGCTTTAATTTTAAACTCTTATCATGGCAACACCAAAAAACAATTAGGGAAAGGGATTATACCTTCATGCAAGATTCATATGGAGGATGATGAGACTTTTAAGGGAGGTCCTAAGGGTGGAGGAAAAGAAGAGTTAGGAGATGAAGAGTGAGTCTCACTCAATACCTTGAGTCTTAAGAAGACCAAGATATGACAAGACTACTCAACTTCCTAGAGCTCAAGAGAGTAGAAGAGAGGGGGGGTTTTTTTGTGTCTTGGAATGAAGGAGAGGTGGGGGTTTATATAGTAGTGGTGGAGAAAATATGAATGGAAGACCATTAATGAGAGTTGACAAAGAATCATGAACCTAGACCTCATTTTAGCCTTGGGGGAAATCTGGAGCATTAAATGTAGAGATTGGTGGGAGTGTGGAGCAAGCCAAAATTCGGTTTTCCCATAGCTTCTGTAACAGTCTATAGAGCCAACTTTGAAAAATCATATCTGACTCAATTCTGATCAGAATTGTCTCGTTCTTATGCTTAAATTGAAGCCCCAGATGTCTAGTTTCTGCAAAAATTAACCTCATTCACAGATTCAAAATAGTCTGAGATATATCGATGAAATGGTGAGCAGAGGTCATTTGTTAAAAAATGGTTTCAGCACAATTAACTTTAATAGGTCCCAAATTAGCTCCCAATTAACATTAAATGGCTCCAATCACTCCCATTTCAGACTTAATTGATTTCAAATTTACTCTAATTAAAAGATAATTGCACAAATTACTCATTGAATAATTAATGTTTAATTATCTAGTTAGTTAGGTGTGTGCAACCCTACCATAAAATGTAGTCCTAACCAATCAAATTATGACACATCATTGATCTCAAATTGATTATACATATAACCAATTGAAATCAATTTTTCATAATAACATATGGTTGGACTCAATTTGTGATAGTGCATCTCAGTCATTAAAACTTGATTTGATGATAACTTTCAATCTGGTGGTCCGATTAGGGCTTATGACTAGTCGATTTGATCGTTACAATATCTAGATCATTTTGGTGAAATGAGATTAATGATCTAATGACTAGAATCAATATGCATATTTCCAAGGTAAAATTACCCTTTTACCCTCCAAGTGAGGTTAAATACAGGTTGCAAAATGTGGTGTCAACAACCAATAACTACTCACCATATTAGCAATTTGTAAAAAATTTGTTGATTTAGCATTTTCCACCATTTAAAGACCATAGAAAATTAATAGATTAAATCTAAAACAAAATATATAAGCCCAAAAAAATTAACCCAACAACAAAGATTACCGATAGTAAAGCTTAAAAAATTAAGTCCAATCAACCTATTTTTCCAAAAGCAAACAACTTGGCCCTTTAAAAAGTTTTTTAAAAAAAACCTTAGTGATAAGGTAGTAGAGTCAAAGGTCAAATCCACTGCACATAACAAGCAGTAGAACTGCTCCCTCCCCCCCCCTAACTCCAAATTCTAGCTTCGCCCTTAGCTACATGATAACAGCTTAAAAGTACAATATTATCTTAGTTTTGGTAGACATTATCACATCTATTTTTTGGTTATTTTCAAACTTATACATAAATCTGAGAGTTTGCAAGTTTTCTCTAAAATATACTTATTACATATATTTTTCTCTTGTAGGAGATTTAAACTAATGAGCTAAGCATGCAGACATGAAGTCAAGAGAATCCAAGGGTAAAGATCAATTGAGAAGTGGCTTTTGAAGAATTTAGTGAGTCAAATATGTGTGGAAACATAAAAGGAAAGAGAGAAATTTGTTTGAGCCAAAGATGAAAAAAAATCCTGGCATTAAAATATTCCGACCAGTTTTGGTATTTTGGCCATATTGTTTTACTCTGATATCAGATTGACTTGATTCTTGCAGCCATGAAAAGATGACTTAAAGATCTAAAACTTGGAAGTTTACCTAAACTTCAAAATCTACCGTATTAAAGGCCAAAACTGACTTGGAAGTTGACCCACTGTTGAAAAAGGGGAATTGACATTTTATATTTTCCTTTTTGGGAAGCATGTATTTTAGAGTTTTGAATGTTATAAATATAAAAGAGATACAAGGGCAGCCACTGTTTTTGGCTACCGAGAAACCTTATGTTTTCAACAATTTTTAGGAGTTTTTTATTTTCTATGGAAGCTTAAGAACCTAAGCTAGGGTTAGAGGTGAATCCCCAATGTTGTAAATTATCCACTATTCAATCCAAGCATGTTTTTCACGTTTTGATTATTGAAATCAATTGTTCTCTTTTTATAATCGTTTTATTAGGGATGGCAATTTTCCCCCGCCCCGCTTAACCCGCCCCTCCCTCGCTTCGTCCTGCGCAGGTTTTCTCCGCCCCGCAAAGGTGATGGGGCGAGGATGGGGCAAGATTTTAGCCCCGCACCACAGGACAGGGCGGGATGGATTTAGACCTTTTAGACCCACCCCGCCCCGCCCAAGTTGCTAAGGGTTATAATTGTAAATTTTTCATACCCTAAAACTCTACTATTTAAATAACATATCAATATTAGTTTATTTTATTCTACCCAATGTGGTTCTTGGCCTTTATTTTGTTATGTATTATACTAGGAGTTTTTTTTTTTTTTTTTTTTTTTTTTTTTTGTGATTGTCTTGTTAAACGCTTGGATATATTATTCAATTTTTTCTAAAAATTGATTTGATTTGGATGGGATAAATTTAGTTGTAATTTCAAGTATATTTTTATTAATGAACTAGGTTTCATTAAAAAAATTGTACTAATTGTAGGGCAAATTAACAAAAAGTAAAGTTTTATGGGGTGGGGCGGGGCTATATGGGGCCCCAAGGGGTGGGGATGGGGTGAGAAAGTTTTTCCCGTCATGAGGGGCGGGGCAGGGATGGGGCAAAACAAAACCATGCGGGGCGGGGACGCAGATCCCATCCTTTGGCTCCGCCCCGCCCCATTGCCATCCCTACGTTTTATTAGATTGATATTTGATTTCTAATTCTTTCATAAGTCTATTCTTGAATCTTCTTATTATTAGAATTGAGTTTTATAATCTCTCTAGTAAAACGTTGTAGTCTTGTTAGATATTACTTTTGCAATAGTAATGCCTTTAGGGTATGTGATGTTTTTGAGTTTTTCTAGCAAAGTTATTATTTTCTAGACTAAATTGTTGGAACAATTGATTAATATAATCAACCAAAGAGAGTTTTATTAATAAAGCTTAATTCTAAATCTTCCAATCGAATAGTTTATGTGTTTATTTACTCGATTGTGTACTAAATTGGATTGGTAGTGGATGCTTAACAATATTGGTGGACAAACCCTGATGCCCTAGTGATTTTAATTATTGAATTTTACCAAACTTGTTTTTCCTAAGTTTCAATCTTATTTTTCTACATACTATTGGTGCTTTTGACGTGTTCTTGTTTTCCTTTTCTCAGTGGAACAACAACGAAATATACAAGCCCAAAAAAATTGAACCAACAACAAAAATCACCGATAATAAAGCTTAAAAAATTAAATCCAATCAATCTATTTTACCAAAAACAAACAACAAATCAAAGGTCAAAGCCACTACACACAGTGAGTAGCAGAATTGCCTCCCTAACTCCAAATTCTGGCTCCGCCCCTAGATCAATTGGTAAAATATTTTGTCATTGAATAAGAGATTTGAGGTTCAAACCGACTATACTAAATTGACAAAACTCAATTAATATTTTAGTTTGATGATAAAGAGCATTTATCATAAAATAGATGTTATAGATTAAAATCCTATTATATTTATATTTATATTTATTTTTTATCTTTAAAAATCATCATTAAGGGCGAAATGCGGTTAGCCAAATACCTTCTTTTGCTTAATACCGGTGGCTTCAAAACAAAGTCATGGACAGCTTTGGACTGTGGTAGCCCGTAGATACTATAAAGGCACACAGCAAGTTTGAAAATATATTAAAAGGGTGCTCTTGAGTTATTGATTGAATATAGGGTCGATAAAAAAAAAGAAAAAAAGATTGAATATAGGGTTGAAACAAATTGTAGATGTCGTCGTTTTATTAGGTGGGACCGTGGTACGTGATATGGCATTTTATGTCTTACACGTTAGGTTATACGGTTAAGTCTGTTGGTCGGCTTGCCTGGAAGTGTATGCGTGAAGCATTGCATTAAGGATTTATTATTCTTCCTCGTGGCAATTTCGGTTGCTGTCCAAACTTTGTCATCATGGATCGGGCAATTCGATAATGCTCAAGTAGAGACAACGTGAAAAAATCGATTTTGATCCCTATCCGTTTTTTTAAAAGCCTTGATAACAATTGAAAATGTTCGATTTAGGCACCAAAAACTTATGCAAAGATACATTTTAATCAAATTTTTATTTAGTAAAAAAAAAGACAGCACAACGTTAATCAATTACCAAATTAAAAAGTAATTTTAATAGTAATAAAATTGGTAAAAAAAAAAAACACAAATTTGATATCATAGTAGAAGACCAATTTAAAAAAAAAAAAAAAAAATTAAAACTCTTCAAAATAAAAAGGGTAAATTGCAAACTACACTTATAAATTTTAGGAGCGTTTGAATTTTATATCTGAAATTTCAGAATTTAAATTTTACTTCTAAAAGTTTGGGAGTGTTTAGATTTTATACCCTACTGTTTTTAAATTTGAATTTTCCTCCTAAATATTAGGAGTGTTTGGATTATACTCTTTAAAGTTTAGGGGTATTTGAATTTTACATCCTAAAATTTCAGAATTTGGGATGTAAAATCCAAACATTTCCAAATTTTAGGAGATAAAATTTAAATTCTGAAACTTTGGGATTTAAGATCCAAACACCTCTAAACTTTAATAGTGTAATTTGTAATTTACCCAGATAAAAACCATTTAGGGGATCCACTCTTGTAAAAATTCATTATTACAATAACCTTAGTCTGGCTTGCTATCAAAGTGATCTCACTATAATAGTTCCAGAACTCTGGAATTCTGATTATCAAAAAGAAAAAAAAAAAAAAAAAAAAGAACTCTGGAATTCTAGTATAAAAATAAATAAATAAAGAAAAAAATACAAAAAACAATAGAAAAATACTCTTGAATTCTTTTACATGTCCAAATGTCCATGCACAAACTGTGTCCAGAACATCGGAACTCTAGATTTCAATAACAATGACATATATTGAAGAACTAACCCTATGGTCTCAAGAAATTAATCAACAATTTAAGCTCAAGTGTGAATAAATCTCACATATTTTTTCCAGCCTTGGCTTGAAGCGATAAACTCTCAAAGAGAAACTAAGGAAAGGTTTCCTAAGGAGAAAAACACTAGGGAGAGGAATTTAATAACTTTTTAGGTTCAAGGAGATTTGCTCTCAAAGTAATCTTTATTTGACAACCGCTCTTCGATCTCTCAAGTGCAACAAAGGTGCGTTTTATATAGGTAACAATTAGGCCTTCAAAGTAGGTTTACTGTTTGTTACAATTTCATTCAAGCAAGTGTTCTCCCAAAGACAAAACAGTTGTGACGATTGAAGAATAGATTATATGAACTTATCCCGGGTATCATTTTTATTGTACATCAAATACAATTTTTTTTTTTAATTTTTTTTATTTGCTGAATACATCAAGTACAATTAATGGATGACGTTGAGAGCGTGTATCATTTTTATTGTATGCAGTGATCTCATAGTTGAATGAATACTTTTGATGTGTCCTACCCAACAATCTATTTCGAATTTGTGTTAATTCTATGATTATCAAATAAAAAAATTATATTAATTCTCTATGTTTTCTAGTCAAAGGAGTCAATTTCGTACTGAAAGTCATTTTGATTTAGTCAATGGAACGATATATTCCATAATAGTTTAAATCTTATGTTTTAAGTATATTTAGGCCCAATTCATCATTAGCTTTATACTTCTACAATGGCCCAATCCATCACATATGAATCTAAATTATTTAATCATTATATCAAAAAAAAAAAAAAAACTTAGGACAATTGTAAAAGGGTAAAACCGTCAAGGACTCCACCAAACTCACGTGAATTCTAAATAGAATTCAATGCCTTAGTTTAACTTTTACCACAACCACAACCACAACCACACATTATTTTCAAAAAGAATAAACACAGCCACATGTTTTGAAAATGTATTAAGAAGCCAAATCAAGGTAATCGATACCATACTGGCCAATGTGTATAGTACCAATACGTATACCTATATTGAAACGTCAATATTTTGTACCGGTTTAAGTATTGGCCATGTATCGGTCATACCGGCCAATTTCGGGCAATACCGGTCGGTATAAAAAAAAATTTCAGTTTTTTTTTTGTAAGGGCAGAATGGTAACTTATTTGCATTAACTTATTAGTATTATTTTTTTTTTTCTTAGTATGCAATGAAGAATTAAGCTTTCTATTTTTTATATTGTGTTTTTTCTTTCTTTTAATTGATGCTAAAGTCTAAAATCTTGAATAATTTGTTCTGAATTGAGGTAATATTTTATGGTAAACTTTTATATTTATTATAATACACACACACACACACACACACATATATACACACACACATATATATAAATATAAAAAAAATAACGATACACCGGTATTGACTGGTACTGAAATATATCGTTCCATTGGTCAAATTGGTATAGCCTTTGATACGAGATTGACTCTCTTGAGTCAAACGCATTGAGAAGCCAAATGCTCAAGGACGAGAGGGTTGATGTTAAGCAAAGAAGAGAAGACAGAAAAAAAAAAAGTAAGAACGAGAGATGCAAATTAACAGAACGAGGACATGATGCATCGGTAGGCTCTGCCAGAACTTCGTCATTGTCTCAGTGTCACGGATCTACGGGTTTTCGCAAGTAAAAATGAATTTGGATGGAAAATAATATTTCGGCCGGAATGACCGAAACACCCCAAAATGGCCAAAATCACCCGAAACAGTCCGACATAAAAGGCGATATGAAATGGATGGGTCACCTGTACCAATTTGGTCACCAAAATGATATATTTCGGCTGTATCAGCCAGTACGGTACGAAATTAACTTTACTATTTCTAGCCCTCAAACTCCAATTTTTCTAGTCCACTTAGCTTGAGACACTTGACAAAAGTTATACGGAATGATTGTCAAAAGTACTCTGACTTTGGCTTGTATAATGTATACTCTGTCTTTGGCTATACCTTTCTCGGCCTTTCGGCTAAGAACAAGTGTATACTCCTTGGCTGATAAAATGTCTTGATAGTTATAGTTTATCCGAATGGATTTCGTTTTCAATTATAAACTAGTATGAGAAGGCACGTACTAGTCTCTTTCACAAAAGAAATAATTTATTTATTTATTTTTAAGCTGAGATAAAACTTTAGCACATAATATGAAAGTATATATAATTTTATTAAATTTATATCAATATCATGTGTTTTGATCCACATTTTTCACTCAATATATTTTCCTAAATTCAAAGGAATGCATATGTGAAATTCAGAAGTGAAAATGTGACAAGTTGCATATTCGGAATATTTTTATAGCAATTCCTACAAATATCAATTTCATGTATATAATAATGTACAATGTTCCGGGCAAGAATTACCTTCTGTCTTATCGTGATATGCTAGGTGTTTATAATAACACATGAAAGAATTTTTTTTATTTTTTTTAAACTTTCACTATAACGTACTAATTAACACTGCATGAAATGTGCTGCATTACGTATGTAATAATGGGTGTTTAATGTTTAAATAAAGTAATTTTGTACGCAAACATGTCATTGGACATCATTTGTAATTAGAAAACTACTAAGTCAATTCTTTCTTAAAATAGAATTCGAAGGAATACTCAAGAAATTGCATTATAAAGTCTAGAGTTTCTTAGCCAGGATTACAGTGATGAAGAAGTATACGTCTTCAACTTGTTGGGTAATATATTTATTATTATAAGGATTGGAATTTATGGGGGTGGCTTTTCATTTTAATATTCCGTACGTACGTAAGATAATCTACTATAGCAATTAACTTATTAAAGAAGATTATGATGCACCTGCTGTTACTTTTCATTATGGTAAGCTCATTCAAAATTTTTTATTAGATTAACAATGTACCAAATCTATTGTTTTGATAGAGACGGTATAATTTCTATCTATAGTGTCCAATCCATGATGATTATTTTTCATTCATTAGACTAAGAAATCAATTTGTTTTGTGTAAATGGGATTTTCATTATAATAATTGAGCTAACTGGAATCCATTACCAAGTTTATTATTAGGTTAATTTTACATTAATAAAAAAATCATTTATAATATACTCTAGGTTCAATATTCAATTTCCTTTCTTATGGTAGTTGATGGTAAATGATAAATTTGACCAACTCCATGACGTCCAAAGAAGTCGTCTAGAGAATAAAAATGTATCCTGCATAAGAAGGTCGTCCATGTGAGGATAACCGCCCGTAAGAAAGTCGTCCATAGAAGGACGACATACTGTGGGAACAAGGTATGCTCGTCAGAAAGGCTCCTAGATGAGCCCCTGTTAGGAAAAATGAGAAGGTTGTCTATAGAAGGACGACCTTCCCTAGGAATAGGGTACGCTCGTTAGGGAGGCTCCTAGACGAGCTCCTGACACTTAGGTGAAATACAAGTTTAGTGCAATAACTCCTTATCACATGAATAACTTCCAGTGACAGTTATATGAAAAAGTGTAACTCCTAAATGGTTGTGGGGGTTATCCTTGAACCCTTAGACCTCCTCAAATATAGAGGAGGTTACAAGTCTAATAACCGTTTCCAGTGTGCACTATATAAACGCCCATTCAGACCAGACAAAGGTACTTTTTTACATTTCATGAAAAGTTAGAACTCCAAAATTATAGAGAGAAAACTAACTTTGCCATCGAAGGGTTCTTGGCCGGTAACCCTGGCCATCTTTGATCATTGTTCTTTCTTTTTCAGGCCATCAAGACAGTCAGTAGTCCTCGAAAACCTGAAGTATCCAGCCTACTAATTTCCTTCGCATCATCAGTTGGCGCAGTCTGTAGGGATCGTGTTCTTTTCGCTCGATCATTTGTTTTCAACGATTCTCCTTTTCCAAACAAAAGGCTGAATGGTTCAGACGAGATCAAGGGCTACAAGCCCAGGCTACCAAGAAAGTAGGGATGCATCTAGCAATTCCCACCGTGACCTTCAGTCAGCGCTTGTCATGCAACCGCCTTCCATTCAACATATACAGTCCATGACTGCCGCTATGGCGGAATTAACCTGTTAGAATCAAGAGTTGAATAGGGAGATCAATTTTAGGAGGCAGCACCATGAAGTGCACGCGGAAAGACGAGCTTAGAGTCAGGAGGGTAGAGGAGAAAACGTTGAGTTCGAGAATCAGTCAAGGGGTATTGCTTCAAGAAGAGTGCCACACTTGGAGAGGGAGATGGACTAGATGAGAAAAGCTATGGATGAAATGAAGGAGAATATGAGACGGGCGAACTCCGTGGATGACTTACTTCACCGAACGGACTCCCCTTTCACGGCTTCCATCAATAGTCATCCCCTACCCCCGAAATTCAAAATGCCTTCCTTGGATTCATATGATGGAAATCGAGACTCTTGTGTTCACATCGCTACCTTCAAGACCACCATACACCTTTGAGGGGTTCCAAACAAGATTATGTGCAAAGCATTCCCTACCACACTTAAGGGACCAAACAAAGGTACTTTTTTACATTTCCTGAAAAGTTGGAACTCTAAAATTATAGAGAAAAAACTAACTTTGCCATCAGAGAGTTCTTGGCCGGCAACGCCGGCCACCTTTGATCATTGTTCTTTCTTTTTCAGGCCATCAAGACATTAGTAGTCCTCGAAAATCCGAAGTATCTAGCCTACTAATTTCCTTCGCATCATCAGTTGGCGTCATCTGTGGGGATCGTGATCTTTTCGCTCGATCATTTGTTTTCAGCGATTCGCCTTTTCCAAACAGAAGGCTGAATGGTTCAGACAAGATCAAGAGCTACTAGCCCAAGCCACCAAGAAAGTAGGGATGCATCTAGCAATCCCCACCGTAACCGTCAGTCAGTGCCTGTCATGCAACCGCCTTCCATTCAACATATACAATCCATGGCTGCCGCTATGGCGGAATTAACTCGTCAGAATCAAGAGTTGAATAGGGAGATCAATTTCAGGAGGCAGCACCATGAAGTGCACACGGAAGGATGAGCCCAGAGTCAGGAGGGTAAAGGAGAAAACATTGAGTCCAAGAATCAGTCAAGGGGTATTGCTTCAAGAAGAGTGCCATACTTGAAAAGGGAGATGGACTAGATGAGAAAAGTTATGGATGAAATAAAGGAGAATATGAGATGGGCGAACCCCGTGGATGACTTAGTTCACTGAATGGACTCCCTTTTCATGGCTTCCATCAATAGTCATCCCCTACCCCCAAAATTCAAAATGCCTTCCTTGGATTCATATGATGGAAATCGAGACCCGTGTGTTCACATCACTACCTTCAAGACCACCATGCACCTTAAGGGGTTCCAAGCAAGATTATGTGTAGAGCATTCGCTACCACACTAGGACCAGAGCAGGTGTGGTTCAGCAAAATACCCCCAAACTTTGTGAGCTCATTTGAGCAGTTGAGTAAGTTGTTCGTCAATAATTTTATTGGAGGGCAACGCCAAAAGCGTTCCTCTTCTAGTTTGCTAACTACAGAGGAAAGGGAAAATAAGAGTTTGCGGTCCTTCATTACTCGGTTTAATAGAGAAGCCTTGACGGTAGACGAAATGGACGACAAGTTGTTATTGGTTGCCTTCCATAATAGGGTAAACTCTGACTTGTTCATCCATAAGCTTTACGAGCAAGAACCACAGACTATGGCCGAGCTCTTCCATTCGGCGTAGAATTTCATGAATGTTGAGGATGCGATCATAGCCAAGAAGAGGAAGAGAGCAGAGCATTCGGAAGCAGGTCACCTGCGTCATCCCGATCAAGGTCCTCGTCCCAAGAAGGCTCGGGCAGAAGAGAAAAGGGAAAGAGATAGTAAGAAGGCGAGTTCTTCAGCGAGAAACCAACAATACACTCCCTTGAATACGCCACTAGAGCAAGTGCTTATGCAAATCAAGGACGATTTGTCCTTGAAGTGGCCAGAGAAAATGATAGGAGATCCTAACAGGCGCAATAAGAACGAGTATTGCCGCTTTCACAAAGGCCATGGGCACGACATGGACGAGTGTTTTGATTTAAAACAACAAGTAGAGAATCTTATAAGACAAGGAAAGTTGAGAAATTTCCTTGGACAAGACCACAAAGACGAGAAGCTGAAAGCTAAGGTGCAAAATTCATCACGGCCTCCACTTGGAGAAATAAGAGTTATTATAGGAGGAACCTCACCAGCACAGTCATCCAAATCAAGGAAGACATACCTGAAGGTGGTGCAAAACATCCAGGTGTCTAGAAGATTTCCCAAGACGAGGAAAGCTGATGAGCAAGCCATCACATTCACAGACGAGGATGCTGAAAAAGCTCACCACCTCCATGACGACGCGATTGTCATTACCCTGCTCATTGCCGATTATACGACCAGGAGGGTGTTGGTAGACAATGGTAGCTCGACAAACATTCTGTATTACCCTGCTTTCCAACAAATGAGGCTAGAACGAGATCAATTTCAATCAGTGAATTCACCATTGGTGGAATTTGGAGGAATGAAGGTGCAGCCTGTGGGCAACATTACATTACTGGTGGTGGTTAGAGTGTATCCGCAGCAGATAGCCAAAGAGGTAAACTTCCTTATTGTTGATTGTTCATCATCATATAATACTATTATTGGAAGACCAACTTTGAATATTTGGAAGGCGGTAACCTCTACCTACCATTTGTCTGTCAAATTCCCTACTGAGCACGGAGTGGGCCAAGTAGAAGGAGATTAGTTAGCCACCAGAGAGTATTATTTAGCCATGTTGGCGATGGACGAACACGTACATACAATGAGCATAGACGAGAGAATGATTGCAGCGGAACCCACTGAGGTGTTAGAAGATGTCCCTTTGGACGAGAGCAGACCCGAGAAGTTCACTAGAATTGGGGCGAGCATGGAAGAAGAGACAAAGCATACTCTGGTCTAGTTTTTGAAGAAAAGCCTTGATGTCTTTGCATGGAGTCATGAGGACATGCCAGGTTTTGATCCAAATGTCATTACTCATCATCTGAATGTATGCCTTGACTCCAAACCAGTGCATCAAAAGAAGAGGGTTTTTGCTTCTGAACAAGACAATGCCATCAAAGAAGAAGTCCAGAAGTTGATTATCGCGGAGTTCATCCAAGAAGTTTATTATTTGGACTGGTTGGTGAATGTAGTCATGGTAAAGAAGGCTAACGACAAGTGGCGGATGTGCGTGGACTTTACTAACTTAAACAAGGCTTACCCAAGGACAGTTATCCATTGCCACGCATTGACCAGCTGGTGGACTCGACGGCAAGTCACAAACTGTTGAGCTTCATAGACGCCTTCTCAAGCTACAACCAAATAAAGATGGATGAGACAGATCAAGAGAAGACTTCATTCATTACTAGCCAAGGGTTATTTTGATACAAGGTAATGCCTTTTGGTTTGAAGAACGCAGGGGCGACTTACCAAAGACTGGTTAACCACATGTTCCGTCCTTAAATTAGGCGAAATGTGGAGGTTTATGTAAATGATATGCTAGTAAAGAGTTTGGACGAGGAGAAGCATCTGGATGACCTTCAAGAAACTTTTGACATGCTTCGGTAGTATAATATGAAATTAAATCCAAGCAAGTGTGTTTTTGGAGTCTCGTCAAGAAGTTTTTGGGGTTCACGGTTTTGCATAGAGGAATTGAGGTGAATCAAGACAAAATCCAGGCGATACTAAATATGGAACCACCGAAGAACATCAAAGAAGTCCAGTCCCTCACTAGATGAGTTGCTGCCCTTAACAGGTTTGTTTCGAAAGCTACTGACAAGTGTTTGCCATTGTTTAAAGTCCTCAGGAAGGCATTTGAGTGGATGGACGAGTGTCAGAAAGCCTTCCAAGACCTGAAGGCTTACTTTACGACAGTGCCATTGTTGAGCCCATCTGTACCTAGAAAGGAATTGTACTTGTATTTGATAGTGTCCCCACACGCTGTGAGCTCAGCATTGGTTAGAGAAGAAGGACGAGTTTAGAAACTAGTTTACTATACGAGCCGAGCACTAAGAGGAGCGTAAGGACAATATCCGATGATGGAGAAGCTAGTCTTTGCTTTGATCACGGCTTCTAGAAAGCTGAGACATTATTTTCAAGCTCATGTTATCAACGTCCTATCGGATCATCCCTAAAGAAGACAATGAACAAGTTGGAAGCTGCAAGATGACTAATCCAATGGGCAGTGGAGCTTAGTGAGTTTGATGTCAGATACTAGCCAAGAAGCGCGATAAAGGCACAAGCGTTGGCGGATTTCATTGCGGAGTTCACCCCTAGCCAGAACGAGCTAGACAAAGACGTAGGAGTTGAAAGGTGGGTTATCAATGTAGACGGGTCATCCACACTATACGCGGGAGGGATTGGAGTCATAATAAAATCCTCGGAGGGTGACAAGTTGGAGTACACAGCCTGTTTACAGTACCAAACCACCAATAACGAAGCTGAGTACGAAGCTCTACTCAAAGGGCTAGAATTGGCTTAGTCCCTAGGGGTGGAATTAATAATAGTCAAAGGAAATTCTCAACTAGTCATCAACCAAGTGAATGGAATGTGTGATGGTAAAGAAGATTGGATAAAGAAATACCTCAACAAAGTGAAGCGACTTGTCCAAAAGTTTAAAGAAGTGAGTTTTGTTCAATTCCCGAGGGAGGAAAATATGGAATCAAATGTCTTGGCAAGAGCAGCTTTGGCAGAAGGAGTTATGGATGAATATGACAAAATCCAATACATGCCAAACATAGACCTTCCAGATGTACAGCAAATAGGAGGAGGAGAAAATTGGATGAGTCCAATAGTAATCTATCTTAAGGATGGAAGGCTTCCAGAAGACAAGGACGAGGCTAGGAAGTTGAGGGTCAAGGCTGCCAAGTACGTCCTCATAAATGAAGTGATATAAAAGTGAGGCTTTTCTCAGCCCTACCTAAGGTGCCTGGCTCCGGACGAATCACACTATGTGTTGAGGGAGGTCTATGAAGGAGCATGTGGGAATCACTTGAGAGCAAGATCGCTAGTTCATAAGGCCGTCCGTGCAGGCTACTACTGGCCTACAATTCAAGCAGATGCTAAGGCTTATGTCAAGGTGTGTGACCAATGTCAGCGCTATAGTAACGTCCCTAGACAGCCATCGGAATACCAGACCCCAATGATGGCCCCATGGCCTTTTGCACAGTGGAGATTGGATATCCTAGGTCCTTTCCCCCTAGGAACCAGACAAATGAAATTTTTGGTAGTAGGGATTGACTACTTTACCAAGTGGATGGAGGCCAAACCTCTTGCAAAAATCACTCAGCAAAATGTTAAGAATTTTGTCTGGAAAAATATCCTATGTAGGTTTGAAGTACCTAGGGTACTAGTATCTGATAACGGACGACAGTTTGACAAGCACCTTTTTGGAACTTTTGTGAACAATTTGGAATCAATAATCATTATTCCTCACCCTTTCACCCACAGGCAAACGGACAAGCAGAAGTAGCAAACCGATCACTCCTGAAAATCATCAAGACTCGGCTCGAGGGGGCAAAGGGGATATGGCCAGATGAGTTTTCAAGTGTTCTTTGGGCCTACAGGATAACTATGAGGACACCGACAGAAGAAACCCCCTTCAAGCTAGCCTATGGAAGTGAAGAAGTCATACCTGCGAAAGTTCATATGGCTAATCATCGAGTGATGAAATACTAGGAGAAAGATAATGAAGAGCAACTCCGTCTTAACCTCGATCTCATTGATGAGGTAAGGATGGACGCAGAGCAAAGGACAGCGAGATATAAAAATCTTATGGCTAGGCAGCACAATGCCATGGTAAAACCCAGACACTTCAACATTGGGGACCTCATTCTCAAAAGAGTCTTCTTGGCAACTAGGAATTCAGCTTATGAAAAATTGGGACCCAATTGGGAAGGACCCTAGAAGGTAATCAACTGCAAGAGGCAGGGGTCATACTACTTAGAAACTCTGAACGGACGAAAGTTAGAGCATCCCTTGAACGTGGAGCACTTAAGGAAGTATTATCAGTAATAAGCTTGGATGAAATTCTCCAAAGACAAGGTTGCAGCTATGGACAAAGTTTCAGCTATGGTCTATGTGTCTACTCATATTTACTGTTGTGTTCTTACTACTACTATGGTGTGTTTTAAGAATAAAAAGTGCACTAGTTCTTAAACTTTTGCACCGTCCATAAACACATTTGTGAAAAACGAAGCTATATATGTAAAAGTATTTTCCTAAGGCACTAGCTTCTAAACAGGTGCCATATTTGTGAACAATGTTTATATGATAATATAGTTTGGATTTCCAATGTATTTTATGCATAAATCTAATTTCCATAATAGTACCCACAAGGGGGCAAAAGCCTAAGACGAATGAAAATTTCTGGACGCAAGGCTGTAACATTCATAAGCTTTCCTCGAAATGAGGATAAAGCAAAGAAAAATAAGCTAAGGTATACTTTTCTGAAAAACAGACGGACGAGAAAAGGGCATATAGCGAAGCATTAGAACCCATGGACGAGCATCTAGCCAAGACGCTCCAGTGTTCTAGGACGAGTTAAGCATTAGAAACGTCTTGATGAAAGACGAATGCCAATTGCCTAGCCTATGGACAAGGAAAAGAATTTGCGAAACCATCACTGCCACTCTAAGGACGAATCATACTTGTAAAAATTGTTGAATGAAAAATGAGTCGTCCATATGCAAACAGGTCGTCCATAGAAAAAGCGCGTGGACGAACCTCTTACATCGTCCATAGAAAAAGTGCGTGGACGAACCTCTAACATCATCCATAGAAAAAGCATATGGACAACCCTCTAATACTTAGGAGTATGCAGATCTTATAAAAGCCAGTAGCATAAGTGGTATAAATATATATATATATATATATATATATAAAATAAAAAAATAAAAAACTCGTCCATGAAACAATATGTTCAATAATTAGAAAAATAATGTAAATAAACATTCATAAGTCAAAGCTTTAAAGGGTAGACGAACACCATCCAAAATCCCTTATAAAGAAAAAGCCTAAAAGGCAATTGTTTATAAACTCGTCCCAATTTCCTAGATGAGCAAATTGTATTTGAATAAATATCAAACGGACCTAGACTATGGACCTTACAAAAAAAAAGTAAGAAAGGAACTTAGATAAACTTTTTTGATATAAATTTACTGAGGGTCGTCTCCAGCCTTAGGCTCGTCCTGGGCAAGCTGTGTGGTGGCATCGTCCTCAATGTTAACGTCCTCTGAGCTCGTCTGAAGGGTACCAAGCTCGTCATTCCTCTTTGAAAATGATCTAGACGAGTGTCCTTCTCGACGATGTCAACCCTCAGCTCCTCAACGAGATTTTTTAGCTCCTTAACCTTGTCCTTAGCTTTGCCTCTTGCCTCAGCCCAATTTCTATAGTCGTCCTTGACCTGCCGTAACTTTGTCTTAAGCTTGACCCTCTCCTTGTCTATCTTTGTGGCTTGTCTGGACGCTGCTATGAACTTTGACATGGCCTATGCAAACGATTAAAAGTCCAATTAGAAAAAAAAACAAAAACAAAAACAAAAACAAAAACAAGAACAATGGCAATAGTAAAATGATAGGACAAGGTAAAAGATAGAATTACATCCCTTGAAGAGGTCATAGATAGCAGAGTGCTCAAACTCCTTCAAAGACATATCATAGCAAGGATCCACGTCCTCCTCAGTCACAAATTTTTCAAACCTCTCCCAGGCTAAGTCTTCATTTTCAATCATATTCATGGGAACCTTAGGACAAGGTTGAGACAAAGCAGGAGTGACGACCTTGGAAGGTGTAACACCGACAGGCTCAAGCATTTCCACGTCAAGGACTTGGACGGGAGGCACTTGGGAGACAAAAGGGGTAGTGTCTGGCTTAATAATCTTGAGCTTAGATGACCCATGTCTTGCCTTCTTGTGCTCTCGACGACTGGGAAGATCCTCTAAATTTAGATTTTTAGACAAGTTCTTCCTTTTATCCCCACTAGCAGGACGAGGCTGAGACTGAGCCTCTGACCTAACAACCTCGTCCACTATCTCCTTCCCCTTCTTCTCCTTCATGGTAGCCATTCTTGCAGAGAAAATTGTTAGAATCACTCCTAAAAATGACAAAAGGGATCACTTAAAGTAAAAAATTTACGTCTACGGATAGTAAGCTCGTGGGCTGTGGCTTCTGGGGAAGGCTCAGAACCAAGTCCCCAGGTAGCGGGGTGTTGAAGAGTAACCAAGGAGTGGAAATCCCTTTCAGGGTGAAGACGAGCTTTTTGAATATGTCCAAGGTAGAACTTGTTCAAGGACGGTCGTTTAATGCCTGCAAGAAAGAGAGTTGGAGTTAAATAATTATGAAACGACATGCGATAAGGATAACGCAATAGTAATAAACATACCTTCAGGACGAAGGTTCGCTAACTCTCCAGTATATAAGGCAAATGGATCCTTGCCAACCTCAACAGGGTGTCCTGCCTAGAAACCTGAGACGAAGAAAAACTCTGTCTTCCAGTTCCTATCTGACGTAACCAAAGACTTTATAATCCTACAGTTTCTCCCTCTAGCTGTGAATTGATAAAAACCCCGGGATGGACTAATTTCAGAGGGTTTGTAACAATAAAGGAACTTGTCCACGGTGAGAGGACGATCCTCTTCAAACACCTCTCTCCACAAAATTTGCATAAAGACGACTAGTCTCCACGCATTGGGGTTAAATTGACACAACCCTAAACCTAACCTAGTGAGTAATTCCCTAGCAAAAGCGTTAAAAGGCAACCTAAGACATTCTAAAAGATAGGCCTCATAAACTCCCACACCAAAATGAGGTTGGCAACACCATTTCTCTTGGATGGCCAACCTAGGGTTCAACTCGTCTGAGATTTGATACCAAGTCCTAAGAGACGCTAACTTCTTGCCGTTCGTCTTAGAATGGACTCCCACAACTCAGCTATAAATGGTTTCTACCTTGTCCTAAGGGATAAACGAGAGAGCACTCGACGGACTAGCCCCAAACCCAAACGCTGCTTTCATCCTAAGTTGTTCTTGAAGGACTTCTAGAGTAACCCCCAAGAACCCCAGAAGTATACTCCTCTTCCGTGGTATTCCCCCCCCACTACTACTATCACTATTAGAACCACTGTAGCTAGAAGAGTTATGATACTCGTCTATCTCTTTTTCAACACTATTACTAGATGAAGAAATGACAATTTTAGACATTTTGGAAACTTAAGGAAAACCTAAAGACGAGTGTAAAGAAGATACCTGGCTCTAGAAGGAGGAAAACTAGGGACGCTGGAATACTTCTAGATGAGGCGATGGGCGAGAAATGTCAAAGAAGAAAATTTGAGAAATGCAGGGGGTACAATGAGAACTCCACTATTTATAGGCGTTGAAAAATGGTATCTCGAATTATGTGACCAACTAGGAAGCGCCACGTGGCGTTTCCCTCAAAAACTTGAATCGACGTGACAGATTGCCAATGAATTTGTGACACATGGCACACTCTGAGACCATAGAACTCAGTCACTAAGATTGTGACACCTAGAGTAGCATATGATTAACAACATGAAGACACGCGTCCAAAGAACAACAGTAGGTCCTCCAATGCTCTGGACAACCTTCAAACGCTCTGGACGACCTCTTGGACAAGGGGGCAACTGATGGTAAATGATAAATTTGACCAACTCCATGACGTCCAAAGAAGTCATCCAGAGAATGACGATGTATCCCGCATAAGAAGGTCGTCCATGTGAGGATAACCACCCGTGAGAAAATCGTCCATAGAAGGACGACCTGCTGTGGGAACAAGGTATGCTTGTTAGGAAGGCTCCTGAATGAGCCCTTGTTAGGAAAAATGAGAAGGTCGTCTATAGAATGACAACCTTCCCTGGGAATGGGGTACGCTCGTCAGGGAGGCTTCTAGACGAGCTCCTGACACTTAGGTGAAATCCAAGTTAAGTGCAATAACTTCTTATCACATGAATAATTTCCAGTGACAGTTATATGAAAAAGTGTAACTCCAAAACGGTTGTGGAGGTTATCCTTGAACCCTCAGACCTCCTCAAATATAGGGGAGGTTACAAGTCTAATAACCGTTTCTAGGGTGCACTATATAAACGCCCATTCAGACCAGATAAAGGTACGTTTTTACATTTCCTGAAAAGTTGTAATTCCAAAATTATAGAGAGAAACTCACTTTTCCATAGGAGGGTTCTTGGCCGGCAACCTCGGTCACCTTTGATCATTGTTCTTTCTTTTTCAGGCCATCAAGACAGCTAGTAGTCCTAAAAAATCCAAAGTATCTAACTAATTTCCTTCGCATCATCAACAGTAAAACTATAACTTTGAATAATTTATCTATGGCATAGCTTTAAATTTATGATTCATGATCCTTGTAGCTCAACAAGTTAGTACCTTCTAAAATCTCTAATGGAAACATTCAGGTTTTAAATCCCCTACCCTCAATTAGGGTTGTCCAAGACCCGCTCAACCCAATTAGATCATCCAACCCAAGGTGGCCTAATCCAAAACCCACTTGATCCAACAAGAGCAGCGTTCGACTGCGGGTGTAGAGCTTCAAAGCCTAATTCGGGTCTTTCCCTCCACGAACTAATCTATTCGATCAAATCAACCCTCTACCACCTCCGTTCAAATCTCCACCTTTTATGGTCAAAATCACAAATATCCATGTTCAGATCTCCATTTAGATTTGGTGGAGATCGTGTGATCGTTGCCCAGATCTAGTGGAGATCATAAGATCTCTGATAAAGATCCGCTAAAATCTCAATCGTTGCCACTAAGAATTGCTTAAAAGTACAATATTATCTTAGTTTTGGTAAGAATTATCATATGTATTTTGTGTTTATTCCTGCACTTGAAAGTAAATATGAGAGTTTGCAAGTTTTTCCTAAAATATATTTATTACGTGTATTTTTCTCTTGTAAGAAATTAAAACTAATCAGCTAAGTATGTAGACATGAAACTAAGAGAATCTAAAGGTCAAGATAAATTGAGAATTGACTTTTGAAGAATTTAACAAGTCAAAGATGTGTGGAAATATAAAAGGAAATATAAATTCGTTTATAGCTAAAGTTGGAAAAAATTCTGACCAGTTTTGGCATTTTGGTCATATCTCTTTACTTCGATGTCAGATTGACATGATTCTTGTAGCTATATAAAGAGAACTCGAAGATTTAACCCAAATTTCAATGTCAATCATATTCAAGGCCAAAACTAACGTGGAATTTGACCCACTACTGAAAAATGAAAATTGACTTTTTAATTTTTCTTTTAGGGGAACATGTGTTTTAGAATGTTTTAGATTTTCGATTCCTCTTTCCATGGCTGCAAGAATCCGGTCAATCCGGTCAATCCAACATTGGACTAAAGAGATATGGCTAAAATACTGAAACTGAGCAAAATATTTCCGTGTCAAGATTTTTTCCAACTTTGGCTTATACGAAATCATATTTCCTTTATATTTCCACACATCTTTGATTTGTTAAATTCGTCAAAAGTCATTTCTCAATTGATCTTGACCCTTGGATTCTCTTAGTTTCATGTCTACATACTTAGCTGATTAGTTTTAATCTCATACAAGAATAAAATAAACGTAATAAATATATTTTAGAGAAAACTTGAAAACTCTCATATTTACGTATAAGCGCAAGAATAAACACAAAATAAATGTAGTAATGTCTACTAAAACTAAGAGAACATTGTACTTTTAAGCAATTATCAGCCACTTCTCTTAGTTTTAATCAAAATTGACTCAACTTGTGAAAAATCTAACTTGATCTGATTCGTTGATGCTCTTCGTCGATAGTGGATCCTTTGTTCTACCACCCAACAAGATTGGGTCTGGTCTGTGCTAAGCTCAAACTTGACTCAACCTGCCAACTTGTGGACACTCCTATTCCCAACCATTAGCTTTAAAAAAAATTATGATTCTATTGAAAATTATGAGAAGAGAATAGAATTTTTTTTTTTTTTTTTTTGAAGGCCAAGCAGAGAATGGAATATATGTAACCATTATTAAGGGGAAATTAATGGATGATGAAAATGAAGTTTACTATTATTAGGTAATTGTGACACCCTCAGGCCTCAGCCCACGAAAGTGAAGTCTCTTCTTAGGCCTATAGTTATCTCTATTTTCTAATCACCACTTTCGTCATTAAAGCCTTTGGGAACTCCTGTGGGCTGGGATACTTAGCCACGTTTCTGGATGCCAAGAAACTGTACTATTTGGGCTTTAAGAAAATCCATAGATACTGCATCACGGCTGTTCAATTTTGGCCCACTGGCCGGGCCTCTTCCTCCTATTTCAATGTTTCTCGGATTATCCCTGTTGAGATCGTCATCAATATAAACGCATGTCAATAAAAAGGTCAGCGCTTTTCGTACGATTATATATATATATATATATATATATAGACACACACCATTGGTCAGAAGTTGTTATCAATATAATGGTGGGATAATTAATCCAAGTGTTTTTCTGTCCAAATGATGGTGAACACAGATGCTTTTTATTTATTTATTTATTCTTCAATTTAGTTATACAAGAAACTTGTAACTCAAAATACTTGATATTTTCTAAAAAAACATTTAGGGTTCAAATTTCTCTCTCTAGTTGTAACTTTTGGTTCTTTTTTTTGTTTGTTTGTTATTATTATTTAAAAGAGTATAATTATGCATGGTGATTATCCACATATGAAAATTTAAGAATTTTATTAACATGCAACTCCTACAAAATAGCTAAACAAATTCATGTTTGTGTACTCAATTGCGATTGCAATTTTACAACTAGGATCAGAAAATTTTCCATTTCGTGAATTTCAATTTAAAATTTCAGTTTTAGCAACTTAATTAGCCCACTTGGTCTTTTTTGAAACATTGATAGTTGAAGATTGAAGTATTTAAATCTTGTATATCTTCATTGAAAACTCTAAGAGGTGCCAACCACTTGATCTCAAATTGCATAGAGTGCTAATTCTTGAGCTCGTCTTGGCCACTCTACATATTTATTGATTTATTCTCCTTTTTTTTCCTTTTCTAAAAATCATATTAGTCATTACTAATACATATTTAATTATTTATCACCTGAATTGGCCATATATATTTCAAGCCAGTTCATACTCTGTGACTTGCGAGCCTGTACCAATCAACCAAAAAATAAAAGATAAAAAATTGGGAGCTTGTAGCCTTGTAATTTGGACCATGTGAGCAAGAACTTTTCCACAAATGTTGTTTCAAGCTCAATAAAAAATTATTACTTTTTTTTTTTCCTTCTGAATTATAAATTTGTTAATTTATCAGCATGAATCAGTATTTAGCACACGCTCGATCTTAAACATAAAATAATACTACAATAAGTTAGTGATTGAGAGCTTATATGTTCAAGCTGGATGAAGTGCGTGATATATGATCTACTGAATTTATTCTAAACCATTTAACTATTTAATTCATGAGACATTCTCAGTATCAATAAAGAAATTGGAATTCTTTTACGTAAAAATCCTGGATAGCCCATAGGATAGGATAGAGAGGAACTTGGATTGGCGCCAACTATGTAACCGAGCAACCTTCGAGAAAAAATTGAGTCACTTTCGAGTTAATTTGACTTTTGACACTTGACCAAGTAATGAGGCAAAAAACAAAGTCAGATTTCATTTCATGTAATTCTCGCCATGACATGAAGTAGTTCTGAGTCGTGACTTGCGCGGTTTTCTTTTTATAGGTGTCACTGCTAGACTTTGTTGCGACACAGACGAGGGTTATAGCACGAAACTGGATACGGTACGTGGTTTTTTAGTTTCTTTGGAGAGAGAGTCAATGTCAATCAGCTTGAGCAGGCCTTATTCAGTTATTCTTTGAGTGGTTTTAGGAAAGTATTCTGGTAATTTCAGCTTTCTAGAAACCTAGCAGTACTAGTGAACTCTATCTTCTAGTAGTTATTGCAACGCCAACCTTCTTCTTCATATTGAATTTTACGCATATTAGAGCATGCGCAATAAGCTCAATAGAACTTGTTCTTTTCAAATTTTGATAAGCATGACCCCATTTTCTATCTCCAATCATATAATATAGTTGAAACACTGTTGCAAAACTAAATGAATTTCACTGATATTTTAATCTTCCAATAGCTCTCTCTCTCTCTCCAACAGATTGTCATTGTTGCTTGTCTACTTCTTACCAATAATACATCCTATGTGTTTGTTCAAACATAACTTATAGTCTCTCATGCGAATTAGTTACAACAGGGTTAATTAGATCCTATAATATCCTCTTCTTCACTATCAACTCACCTTGGAACTAACTAACATGGATCATTTAGGTAAAATTGAGAAGAGATGAGAGATTTGAACCATATACATTTTTATTAGAAATTTTAAGAGGTACAAATTAAACTACAAGAGTACTCTTGACTACTATAATGGCTTTTGTGTTGTGATTGTCATCGGAGTCAAGATCATTGTTAAATATTAAGCTTGGAAAGGAGGCATCTTACTTGAAGATTAAAAGGACAAATACTACAACATTATATGGACTTTTAATTCTAGCCATCATATCATATCTTATCATATGTAATTTAATGAATTACAAATGACGTTTATATTGCATGGTATAGTATATATAAAAATTATTAAAATAATTGATTATAAGTGAAACTCTATTACTGATGTTTAATTTCAAGAAATTTAAAATATTACTTCCTTTATTTTATTAAATTCTATTATCATTTTGAAGAGATTTAAAATAAATTTTATCATTTTTTATAATCATTTACCATAATTTTAGTCTTACACAATGTATCTTTGCTAGGTAACGTAAGGTGATTTTTCCGTTTATTCATATATATATACACACTTTATTGTTCAATTTTGAAGATATTAATAAAATATTTTCAGTAATTTAAATATAATCTTTAGTGGACATACTACTGATATAATATAATATATATATAATTGAAATGGGATCTTACAAATAGATTATACTCCAAGTTGGTACCTTCTCTTTTGCACCAAGCATATATTATTGTCTCGTTATTTTTGAGGTTCTCCTTCTCCTTCTTCTTCTTCTTCTGTTTTTTTAATTTTTTTTTTAATTTTAATTTTATTTTAAACAAATACACACGTTCAGATGAAATATAGCTCTAATACAAAGGTGCACTATAAACTCCATCAAAAAATTATAGTAATTTTAATTTTAAAGAAAGATAAGATAGATTATGTTACACACAACATATTGTTTTAAGCTTCACTCTCTCCTTAGATGTCAAAATCACTATATTATCAAATCATAATAAACTAAGAAATTAATAAAGATTAAATGCACTTATTTATACATTTTTACTAAAATCCAAATCTCAACTACGATGCTAAGATTAAGATAGTCTAAAGGCGGAAATGACATTTTCGTCCTTACATTTTTAGGCAATTTCCACTTTGATATTTAAATATTATTTTTACTGTTTTCAGTCCCTATCTTGAAAAATGCTTCTCGTTATGGCTCTTGCCGTTACATTAAAGACGGAAAATGCACACGTGGCAAGCGGCAAAATTAAAAAAAATATTAAAATAATTATTTTTTAATATTTACGTGGAGGAGCTTGTAGTGACAGGCAAATGATTATTTTAAGAGAAATGATATGTCCACAACATTTTTACAACATTTTTACAACAAATCTTAAGTGGCAGGATGTTACTGGTTGTTATTGTTGGGGCAAAAAAGTAATCTTAGTGTTAAGTTCAAATTTGAACCAATAACAACTAACCACCTATGATTTGTTGTAAAAATGTTGTAAAAATATTATGGACGTAGCACCTCTCTTATTTTAATATTTTTTAATTCTGCCTTTTGTCATGTGTGCATTTTTCGTCTCTGATGTAACAGCAAGGACCATAACGGGAAGCGTTTTTCAAGATAGGGACTAAAAGCAATAAAAATAAAATTTATGGACCAAAGTGAGAATCGCCTGAAAATGTAAAAACGAAAATGTCATTTCTGCCTAGTCTAAATTATGTCATCTATCCCAATTATTTATTCACAAAATATCTACGACTCATACAATCTCAAAATCATACCATCTGTCTTAATTTTAGACGGTATCTTAGAAAGTTCAAAGTTGAACTGCTCGATTATTACTTTGGAGTATGGGACTTAGTCTGATAGTCATATATTTGGATATGTTTTGAAGAGTCCAATTATTATAATGCTAGAAATTTCATGTCGTTGGATCCCAAGTCCCAAAATTGAATAAAGAGACAAACCGACAAATGATTTTTTTCAGTGAAATGAACCATAATAAGTAAAGTAAAGTTATCAATTTTGTTATAATCACCATGTTAGATTGGCTGTAAAACAGAACAATTCGGATATCGATCTATTTCAACATATCTTCTATGACCGTCAACAAATCAAAATTAATTTAAGTTCTTTTTAAGGGAATTAATTTAAGTTTCAAGACTCACTATATTATTATAATGTATGATCTCAAAATAATAATATATTGTGAGTTTAGTAAGGAAAAGTTAATGGATGCTTTAAGAACATTTATTTAAGAGATATTTTTATAAATTTTTTATTAAGAAAAAAGTAACTAACTCTTTTGTACGACTTTTTATATTTCGTATTTTCAATAAGTTAGTATTAAAAATTTCCTAAAATTTTGCATTAACAAATGTCTTAAGGATAACAATTAACTAGAATTATATAACTTCTTATTACATAATACAGTAGGTTCTTTTTTTTTTTTGGCTGAAAATACAGTAGGCTCTTGCCCTTCCGTTCACGAAATCAAATAATAAATTTTTTTCTTGTGCCAACATCAAAAATTAAAAGTATGAAGTATCTGTCGTTTTGATGGAAATGAATGAAATTTGATAACTTTCTCACAAGTCCAACAAAATAAAAGGAAAAATAAAAATCAAACTTAAGGAAATAAAAAAACAAAAACAAAAGTTTAAGCCACTTTCTTGTAATTGTTTTTAATTAACTATTAGGAGTATTCCTAAGTTTTCTGTTTTTTGTTTTTTGTTTATTTTGTTTTTTTTTTGATTGAACAGGTTTTTTTGTTTTTTTATTAACTATTAGGAGTATTCCAGGCTTTTTGGTCTAGACTATCCCCCAACAATTTGTGTGAGATGCCTACCTGCCTAGTACCCCCATAGATAGCAGGGAATATTACAAATTTTACTACACATATTTCACAAATTAATGAGTTATTAATTACAAAAAATTAATGTAAATATTTATTTATTATGTGGTTAAAGTGGTACGACTATATTCTTGTTACATCAATTTATAAGGTTTTTTTTTTTTTTGGTAGTAAAATTTATATGTACAATAATTTAGTATTTTTTTCACAAATAATTTGTAGGCAATAATTCATGATGACAGGTGTATTGTCTTACCTTTTAAAACTAGTGTACCCTAGACTTTTTTGTTGGATGATTCAGTGAATTTCATTGCCACAAGAAACAATGTTACACGAGGCCCTTACAGTGATTTTACAAGAAACTCAAGGCAAAAACCCAAATACAAGCTGACAAACAAAACAAACCCTCAAAATAGGGCCTACTAGAGATCACTAATTAATAAACCCAGCTCATAGGAAAATCCCAGGACAAACAAATTAAAATAGATTGCATTTCAAATCACAAACAAAGAAATACCCAATCAATAAGAAGAGAACTGCCTATGGAAGATTTGATCTTAAATTTTGCTTCCATTCTTCCCTTCCCATTTGATATTTTGTACCAGTTGTTTCTCTATTTCTGTCACCTTCATGAACTATGTTGTTCCTTTGGAGCAAGGGTAATAAACTGTTGCCCACTAAGCCAATTTACATAAGGAAATTCTAGAGTTGCATTTGAGGTAATTGATGTTCTAGGAATATCAGGGTATTTGTAGCCTCTGCGGTATTAAGTATCTGTGGTTTAAATTATACCTCTTCTTTTCCTTATTATTTATTCAGCAAAAAAAAAAAATCAGAGACCAAACTGAGCTGCATTTTCTATTCTATACTATTAATAATAGGATTTTTTATTTAGATTTCATCTTTTTGAGTACTAAAATACCGTCACACAAATTTTTAAACTCTTTAAAATATACCCCTATTTTTTAGTTAAATAATTTCAAATTAAAAATCACAAACTAGTTAAAAGATTAATTTATTATTCCTAAGTTTCAGGTTTTTTCCTTTTACCTTCTCAATTCGGCCTAAAATTTAGGATACTATCTCTATCTCATTTTTAAACATGATTCCAAGTTAACTTAATTACCTAATACACATGGTTATTTATATTGCACACACAAAGCGCGTGTGCTAGTATATATAATCTTCACATTCTCAAATTAAATAAAATAGTTGAAGTTGCATTTGTTTCATGTTGTTTTTTTTTTTAATTGACAACATAGGATAGTGCAAGTGTTTAACCACAATTAGGAATGACAATATGTCGGGTTTGGGGTGGGTTTCTTTATGCCCAAACCCGCCTCGTGGGCCTACCCTAGAAACCCAAACCTGCCTCATTTAATAAACATGTTCTTTTTTAACCCCCAAACTTGCACCATCGGGCCCCACTCAACCATGCCACAGATTGGGCCCAATCTGTGGGCCAAACCATGGCCCAGTAAAAAAAATGATTGCTTGTAGCCTGAAGCCCTATACCGTGACCTAATCAAAACATAAAATTTTATATTTGCCCAGATTCAAGCAGCTTGAATATTGGCAAAAATAATTTTTTTTTTTATTTTTATAATAGCAAGAGTATACTTAGGTAGAGAAAAAAAAAAATCAAAGAATGAAATTCCCACATACAAAAATTGTTGAAAAATAATAAAGATGTGAACTTTGGTAGAGAAACCAAAGAATGAAATTGGAAAATTGAAAAATAAAAAGACCCACCAGGAAATTATGGATGAGCAATGACCAAAGATTTCATCAACCATAAACTATGTAACAAACCAAAAGTTATATATATATAAGTAATAAACCCAAAAAAAAAAATGGAGAACAACAAAGAACTGGTGATGCAGGGAAGAAAAGAGCTGGTGGTGATGCAAGGAAGGGGTGGCTGAGGCAGTGAAGGGTGAGGCAAAGGCTGACTGAGAGTTAGGTTATGGTTAGACTTAAGATGGTGTGTGTATATATATCTTGGTTTTTTTATTTTTTATTTTTTTGTAATTTTGGTATATTCAGGTTGGGTTCATGGCGGGTATTACTAAAACCCGAACCCGACCTGAACCCGCTTCAGGTTTAATTTTTAAAACCTAAACATGACCATACTGCTTCGTGGGTAAACTAAAACTTGACCCATTAGGGTCGGGTCAAGTACCCACGAGTCCGGTTTTTTGCCATCCCTAACCACAATTGGTTTGGTATTGCCAACTAAAGTAGAGTCGTTATAATAGTATTATAGATATTGGAAGGTATGAAATCTTTTATGTGGGAGGGAGGAACCTGAGAAGCAAAAACATGTTGTATGGAAACATCCCGAAGAGGCAATTGGGCCTCACTTTTCATTAGATTGGGTCCAATATAGGTGAGACAACCAAATGCCAAAAACTAGAGGGAGTATCCTGTCTGAGGAGGCCGAGGAACAAGCCTCCCTTCGGGAACTGGGGTCCAACCTAGGGACCACCAAGATGAGGGTTGAGGAAGGAAGTAGAGATGTGAATCCAATGTAAGGGGAAAGCTTCCTGATAAAGCACCCATCACCACTACATTAAATGTACTATATCAACTTAGCTTGCCGCATTAATAGTAGAATGATCTCTGAATAGTGTCCTTACAACTTGCAACCCACTCTACCACCACCAGCAAGACAATGATGGGACAAGTATCCAAGTAAGGATCAATAGCAGTCCAAGTGGAGGGTTGTGATGCAACCCCAATAGCTATATAATGGAAGAAAGCTCCTACAGGAAAGGGGATTAAAAAAATGGAGGAAAGAGAAATAAAGGCCATAGGGAGAGAAAGTTATCATTGTAAAATTGAGAATTTTGATCAATTGAACTTTTGCTCCTCAGCTAGCTTGAGGAAGAAATTTTATATAAGAATCTTTCTTTTTCTCCTTCATTTAGCCCCTGAATTACATTGTTGTTCTTGTCATTTTTTCCTTTTTCTGATTACTAGACGCGGACTACCAAATGCGTTGGGATTTGATCTAAAGTATCCACCTTTATAAATTAGTTGTATTCAGTCTTAACCCAACCACATCTTTGATTAAGTTGGGCTGGGCTGAAGACTCAATTTTAGCACTCTACACTTTCAATGTGGCAAAAGCTTCAATTGATGTTTTGAAATGAGAATAAACGAGCGTGCTAATCAAAATTATTCAAACTAAGAGTGGGTTTGGATTGGGCTGAAATGCACAATATCTGCGTTTCAGCCTTTTTTTTTTTTTTTTTTTTTATGCTGGATGCGTACCAGTCATTATTCATTGGCTATGAACAATGATTTTAGGCCAATAAACAGTGATTTTAGACGTAAACAGTGTTTTTTTACATATTAAAAAATTATTTTGCTACAGTATTTTTTAATTTTCAGTTTTTAACTGTATCCAAACGGATCCTAAGTATCATTTATGCGCTTTATTTGTCAGAAAATATTTTAAGCACTTTATAGTACACTCAATCAGATGCACCATAGGTGAGTCAAGTGAATCATGATGCCCACCTGACCAAATTTACATCATGATTTTTTTTTTTTTTATTTTAATAAAAGGAATGTGATAAAAAATTACACGAGACGGCAAAAGTTTAAGCTGTCTTATTTTGTCCGTGTCTAAAATTCAAATTTGGCATGCCCTTAAGCATCTCGATCTAAGGCTTGATTACCAAACATGTCAAATATAATATGTAAAAGCATCACAAGGAAATTCTCGAGAAATTTCTATAGAAAAAAGGAAGTTCACAAATCAAATTGTCCAAAATGTCGATCTCATCAAACAGTAGAATGACATAAAATATAGTTTCAATAATTGTGTGAAAACTTAAATATCTTCTGGTAAGGGCAATGCATGTTTTATAGGCAGTCTTGACAATTGAACTTGAGAGTTTAATTATAGTGGTTCATCAAATCAAATGACCTTGTCAAGGGTCAGGTATATTAAGAAAGAAAGGTAAAAAATAAAGAATAAATTTCTATCTTTAATCTCAAAAAAAAGAAAAAGAAAAGAAAGAATATATATATATATATATATATATATATATATATATATATATATATATATATATATATATAGATATTGTAAGTGCACACCGCATTCGAACCCCAGGACAATTATGGACTCGTGTGCCCAATGAGCCTTAAACAATATGAATTTGTAGAGTGTGGGCTTGAAACCCAGGTTAGGAGTGTGTGAGGATTCAATGACAAACTAAAGATTGTAAATACTTAGAATCAACAAGGAATATTGTAAATCTGCTTCCTCGGATGTAAGCCGAGAGTTGTTCTTATATTATATCTTTCTCTTTATTTCTTTTTCCTTTTAGGTTACAAAAAGTCCGTCCCCTTTTTCTGTCTTCGATTGCTCTTTAAATACTACTCTTTTGAATACTTTGTACACGTGTTACCTCACCTCCCCCTTAGCCTAGATATTTCTTTTCTCAGTGCCTTTGAATAGTAACCAGAAGTTTCTCTTCCACTGTTCAGGTGTCACTTCCCCATAAATGCGGCCAGGGTGGTAGGTGCAGGGTCTTTAATGTGGAGGTAGCAGCCTTTATCTTTGACATTTTCTTCAACACCGGTGCTTCTGGGGCATTCTAGGGTTCCCCCCTTTTAACCATTAGCCTTAACCATGTCATCCCCTAATCTCTACTATGAAATCCCGAGTTTTTCGGTGTTCATCCGAGGGTAAGTTCACCCTCGGCTGGATCCTCGGATCCTCGGCGTATGGGCCGACCCATAGTACTAACAAATTCTAAACCCAGGAGCAGGTCGGCCTTCCTTAATACGACCCAAAAGGCCCACATTCCCATCAGGATCTTTTTGCCCCCCACAATAGCCCCTCAAAACTCTAATTTTCAACGTCCGAGGAGAAAAATAGGGTTTTGATCCGACGAGAACCTACTCCACTCACTTTGTGAGTGATGGCACGTGTGGAAGTCGTTTCGCGTCCCAGAAGATGCCACTTGGCGGTTTTATTTTCAACAACGCGCGTATTTATTACTGCCAGTTACACTTTGTCCCTCACGTTCAACGGTGAGATGGGCATCCAACGGCCCGCGTTACTCCACAAAATTTTAGGCGGGACAAATATAATTTCGAGGCCGCCCTTTCGCACGTCGTGACGCTTCGGGAACCTGCGCCTTCATTTAATTCCTCAGGGGCTAATCCCATCAAGACATCAGCCATCATACCTTACTTGCAGAAAACCGTGGAAATTTGCACACCTTCGACCTTGTAAGTTCTTGCTCCTTCTATTCTTAACCTTTTCTCCTCGATATTTGTCCTCGGCTATCACTACAAACATTCTCCCTTTTAGAGTTTAGTCTCTCGTTCCTCTGTAATGGGAAAATTCAAGTGTCTAGTTGATACCGCCGCTGGGATGGAAGGCTTTAGGGCCAAATACCGTATTCCCGGCGACGTAGGGTTAGAATATTGCCCGGCAGAAGCCGTGGCCGGTTCTAGGAAAGAGGGAGAGGTTATCATCTCAATGATAGCCTTTATAGAGGGTGGGATGACCCTTCCAATGAAACCTATAACTAGGGAGTACCTTCGCAACCACCGGTTGTGTCCCGACCAGTGCCTCCCAAACGTTTTTAGAGTTTTGGGTAGTGTAGATGCTCTGAACGAGCAGATGGGTTTAAACCTCACATGGCACGATGTCGTGTTTCTATATGAATCCCATAAACTTTCCAAAGTAGGTTACTACATTAAGTCCCGTTTTAGTGTTGTTAGGTTAATCTCCTGCCTGCCCAAATCCAACAAAGGCATGAAGGACGACCACCTGATCGTCTCTGGGAACTGGCACGACGGCTTCGCCCAGGTTAGTGGGGGGATCCAGGTGCGATGCCGTAGGATTAATCTCCCCACAACACAACTTCCTCTAACACACACAGAAATGCATATTCATACTTACTTAAACTTGTTAAATATCTGCGTGAATCTGACCAGGTTTGTTTGTTTTGATGTCTTTTTTGCAGATAAACAACACGTGCGTCCTCGTCTGAGTCACTGTAACGTCGCAGATCTAAACCAAGTACTTCGCTCTGAGGTGTTCGTTAGCGAAGACTTACAACTCCGGGCTGCTTATCTCATTCGGGTACACTCCCATTTCCTCGGACTTCCGTGGAGATAGAAAACGCCATAGTTGCGGGTGACCGAAGACGAAGGAGGATAAACGTAGCTCGGCCCCACTTTCCGGACGACCGCGACCTCCCGACGCTCCTAACACCGTTTTGGCCTACAACCGGCCAATAGCAAGGTCTCCCCTCGCCGTGCACTCACAAGCAATTGTTGTTCCGTAAGAGCGTGTGTCTTCTTCGCATACACTGACGACGAGATAGACCGGTTCTCCATCTCGAAGACACTCCCGAGGACCTCGCGGGAATCGTTGTTGTACTTTCCCGAAGAGTGAGGAAGAAGCCACCGAGGCCTCTGGAATTGTAGGGTTTGTGGTTGCCCTACCCGAGGACGGATCCGAAGAAGATATGGGAAGAATGCAGGGTCTCCTCACCAATAGAGCTGCTAAGGTTGTAGAGAAAAAGATGGGGACGTCCCAAGTTCCACCATCTTTACCACCTCCCCCTCCTCCAAACTCGAACCAAAATTTCCCACCGAGGATCCATAGAAGAAGAGATAGGTGGATACCGAGTGGAAGACCTACAAGGACACCAAGAAACCAAGTCAACAACTCCCACCGGCTCAGCAGAAGAAGCTGGACAAAAGGCAGGGCCCGCTCGGTTGAAATCGGGGAAATCGAGGACGAGGCCGAAGTGCGCCGAACGCACCGACCCGGTCCCCCGATCTGGATCGGACGGCGCACCCATCTCCTGCCAGTCCAGTATAAGGGCGGTTCAACAAGGCCATGCTCACCACTTGGCCGAAGTGTTGGAACGCCCTCTCCTGCTGCCCAAGGACATGGAGACCTTGGAAAAAATGGGTCAGCCACAATTATTCCTATCACTAAAAAGAGACTTAGCGCTGGTAAGTTTTTTTCCTTTTTTTAGGAAGATTCCACCTTTAACAATATTTATAAGTTTGTTTACTATTCCTAATTCTATCACACTTTGTTGCAGGCCATTCAGGAGGTCTTTGTAGCCGAGAAGCTTAGAAGACACTCGGAAGATAGCGATTGAGCTCGAAATCGGGATGGAGACCGAGAAGTCCTTGGGCACAGCCCTTGCTGAGAACGAAAAGCTTACCTCGAAGGTGGCTGAGCTGAGGAGAGAGAAAAATGGGGTCGAGTCAAACTTGAAGACGATGAAGACCCAGATAGAAGGACAGCGTAAGCTCCTTCGTGAAAGAGATGAAGAGCTCTCCCAAGCTCAAAGGGAGTGCTACCGAAAAAGGAACCGGCGTTGATGAAGGAAGAAGCGCTCCTTCCAACTCTCTCTTCGGAGCCAGCGGGGGCGAGTTTCGAAGAAGGGGTAGCAACCACGGAGGAGCAGGCACAGAGGAGTTCGCGGCTTTATGCCGGAATACTGTCAGTATGGGGGAAGCTTTAAACGTAGCAGGAGTTCCTCTATCTTCGGATCCGAGGAAGTCCGAGAACGTTTGGCTTCCCCCGGAAATACGAAAATGAGATTGAAGAGGCTCCCGCCGCCACTCCTACCCCCGAGACAACTCTTCTGCTCTTACCTCCGTGGTGGTCCCACAAAGAAATTCCCGATCTGAGAACCTTCTCGGTTCCAACAAAGAGAAGGAAGGAGGAGGGGATGCGAGAGAAGGACTTGAGCCAGACAGTGGAACCCAATGTCCTTCCAACGAAGACAGCAGATAAGGGAAAGCAAGTCTTGACTCCCTTTGAGCTGGAGTTGAGAAAGACCGAGGGCACCAGTACCTCTCGGCAAGACCCCCTACAAAAGCTTAGGACCTATCTTTAGGATTTCTCTTTTTCCATATTTGAATTATATATGTAATGTGTATTTGACTGATTAATGAAGAACAATTTCATTTGCTTTTCACTTGGGTTGTATCTGTTTTTACTTTATTCTTTTTGTACTTATTACAGAAGTTTCTCAGAGTAAATAAATCTAACTCCAAGGATTGCACAATCATAACTTTCACATAATCACGCGCATATTATTAAAGATTTAATAAAAGGTGACACGGTTAATATGTTTGAACAATGTCTCGATTAAAAAGAAGAGAGGACCTCATATAACAATTAAACCCTTATACTGCACAACACTGTTTTTAGTAGGATGTAAGATCCGAGGACCATTCCTTACACAAAGTTGCTTAACACTTAAAGATATAAAACTTAAGATCCAAGTTTACTAAACAGTAACGCATTAACATCCAGACATAATAAGGAGATAACTTTGATCAAAGTTGTAACTTCAAATGTTAATTTTCCCAAAGCAGGAGGTCCGAAGACCCGTCATAACTAAGGTTCTGTTTAACAAATGATAAGACATCAATTTCCACAAGGTTTGTGGTCCGAGGACTGCACTTAACCAAGTTTCTGTTTGATTCTTTAGAATAGTAACTTCAAATGTTAATTTTCCTAAAGCAGGAGGTCCGAAGACCCGTCATAACTAAGGTTCTGTTTAACAAATGATAAGACATCAATTTCCACAAGGTTTGTGGTCCGAGGACTGCACTTAACCAAGTTTCTGTTTGATTCTTTAGAATAGTAACTTCAAATGTTAATTTTCCCAAAGCAGGAGGTCCGAAGACCCGTCATAACTAAGGTTCTGTTTAACAAATGATAAGACATCAATTTCCACAAGGTTTGTGGTCCGAGGACTGCACTTAACCAAGTTTCTATTTGATTCTTTAGAATAGTAACTTCAAATGTTAATTTTCCCAAAGCGAGGTCCGAAGACCCGTCATAACTAAGGTTCGTTTAACAAATGATAAGACATCAATTTCCACAAGGTTTGTGGTCCGAGGACCGCACTTAACCAAGTTTCGTTTGATTATTTAGAATAGTAACTTCAAATGTTAATTTTCCCAAAGCAGGAGGTCCGAAGACCCGTCATAACTAAGGTTCTGTTTAACAAATGATAAGACATCAATTTCCACAAGGTTTGTGGTCCGAGGACTGCACTTAACCAAGTTTCTGTTTGATTCTTTAGAATAGTAATTTCAAATGTTAATTTTCCCAAAGCAGGAGGTCCGAAGACCCGTCATAACTAAGGTTCTGTTTAACAAATGATAAGACATCAATTTTCACAAGGTTTGTGGTCTGAGGATTGCACTTAACCAAGTTTCTGTTTGATTCTTTAGAATAGTAACTTCAAATGTTAATTTTCCCAAAGCAGGAGGTCCGAAGACCCGTCATAAATAAGGTTCTGTTTAACAAATGATAAGACATCAATTTCCACAAGGTTTGTGGTCCGAGGACTGCACTTAACCAAGTTTCTGTTTGATTCTTAAAAATGATAACTGCGAGCATCAGAGCTACTCATAACTTTGAAATATTAATTGACAAAAACTCATTTCATTAATAATAATACCTTCTAAGATTATTTACATTCCATGGACGTGGTATAATTCTTTCGTCTAGGTCAACTAACCTATACGACCCTATGCCTGCTACTGAAACAATGCGATAGGGGCCTTCCCAGTTGGGTCCTAACTTACCCCAAGCTGAGTTCTTAGAAGTGCCTACAACTTTCCTTAGTACAAGATCGCCTGGCGCGAGTGGCCTTAGTTTCACGTGGGCATCATACCCTCGTTTTAGCTTCTGTTGATAATAAGCCATTTGGACCATAGCTACCTCACGCCGTTCCTCAAGTAAATCAAGATCCTTTTCTAGGAGTCTTTTATTATTCTCTGGGCTAAAAGAACTCGTCTTTAAAGTAGGAAAACCAGATTCCAATGGTATCACTGCCTCGGCACCATAAGTCATAGAGAATGACGTTTCTCCAGTGGACCTGCGTGGTGTGGTCCGATACGTCCACAGGACAGGAGGGAGCTCTTCTACCTATCTGCCTTTCGCATCGTCCAACCTCTTCTTGAGCCCGTTGACTATGACCTTGTTAACGGCCTCGGCTTGTCCATTTCCTTGAGGATAAACTGGGGTGGAATATCTATTTATGATACCCATGTCACCACAATACTTCCTAAAAACCTTACTATCGAACTGGACACCATTGTCAGAGATGAGTGTGTGTGGTATTCCGAATCTAGTGACGATGTTTTTCCAGACGAACTTCTTGGAATCAACATCTCTAATATTTGCCAAGGGCTCGGCTTCAACCCACTTAGTGAAATAGTCTGTTCCCACGAGAAGCCATCTTTTGTTTCCGTGACCGACCCTCGGAAATGGCCCTACAATGTCCAAGCCCCATTGTGCGAAAGGCCAAGGACCGGAGAGAGGGCCGAGGACCCCTCCGTGTTGGTGAATATTGGAGGCAAACCTCGACATTGATCACATTTTCTCGGCATAGTCCCGAGCCTCCCTCTCGCATATTGGGCCACCAATAACCCCGGGTCGGGGGCTCTATGGGCCAAGTGACCTTCCCGGTGTGGCTCCCATAAATTCCCTCATGCAGTTCCTCCAAGAATGAGCCCGTCGATTCGGGGTGCACACACAACAAATACGGTCCCGAAAAGGATCGTTTGTATAGCTTCGGTCCTCGACAACCGTAAACGCGGCGCCTTTCGACGCATTTTTTCTCCGCTTCACCGTCCTCGGAAGGATGTCATTCTTAAGAAAGGATATGATCGAGTCCATCCATAGGTCCAGGCCTTATTAGATGGATGCGAGGTGCGTCGGCAATGACAACAGAGGGTTTTAGCAAATCCTGAATGAGGATAACCGTAGGTAAACCTTGAGCCGAGGTAGTTGCCAGCGTGGCTAAGGAGTCTGCATGGGTGTTTCCGCTCCGAGAGATATGGGTTAAGGCGAAGGAACCAAACTCAGTTTGCTGACGTTTGATTTGGGCCAAATATTCTTGCATTCTAGGGTCTCGAGCCTCCATGGTCCCCGTGACCTGGCCGACCACCAGTTGAGAGTCCGAGAATACATGGATTTCCTTACCACCCATCTTAAGTACCATCTGCATGCCTACTAGGACTGCTTCATATTCGGCCTCGTTGTTAGTAGCCGAGAAGGCCAATCTTAAAGATTTTTCAAAGACAATTCCTTCAGGGGATATTAGAACGAGTCTAATACCAGATCCTCTCTGATTAGCAGCCCCATCCACATACACTTCCCAAATCGGAGACACCGCAGCTACGATTGCCCCCACTGATTTTTCACCCATGTAGGCCTCTTTCAGAGTTTCTTCCAGCAATGGCTTGGCAAATTCCGCTACCAGGTCAGCGAGGACCTGGCCCTTCACCGAGGTGCGAGGCTTGTATTTAACATCAAAAGCCCCCAGGATAGTACCCCACTTCGCTACCCTTCCTGTGTAGTCGGCGCTACGCAAAGACCGCCTCGAGGCGGGCAACCGAGCTCAACAACCACCGTGCGAGACTGAAAATAGTGGGGAAGCTTTCGCGTGGCATGAACCACGGCCAGCGCTTTTCTAAAGGTTGATAACGCACTTCGGCATCACCTAAAGACTTGCTAACATAATATACCGGTCTTTGCACCCCGTCATCATCTCTTATCGTGACCAGCCGACCGCGTGACGGCCACGGCCACGGATAAGCAAACAAAATCTCATGTGCCTCCGGACAAGAGACGTAATGGGTGGTGAGAAAGATATTGCTTGAGTCGTTGAAAAGCTAACTCACAACATTCTCGGTCCATTGAAACCCTTTCCACTTATTCAACAATTGGAAGAAAGGACGACACCAGCCACCGAGATATGAATCTATTCAAGGCGGCAATCATTCCCGTTAACCTCTGGATTTCTTTTGGGTTCCGAGGAGACCGCAAGCCCCGAATAGCCTTGACCGCACCGGATTTACCTCTATGCCTCTATGAGTAATCATATATCCTAAGAACTTTCCGTACCCCACGCCCGAAAGAGCACTTTGAGGCATCGAGGCGTAACTTGTACTTTCTCGCATCCGAAAAGTGTCGGCCAGCATCTTTCACGTGTGAGGGTATTGCTTTGCTTTTCACCACCATATCATCAACATATACCTCAATGGTTTTCCCCATTTGTTGTTCGAACATTCTGGTCATCATTCTTTGATAGGTAGCCCCAGCATTCTTTAAGCCGAATGGCATGACTTTGTAATGATAATTCCCCGTCGGTGAAATGAAGGCGGTTTTCTCCCGGTCTCTAATGCTAAGGGAATCTGGTGGTAACCCTGGAAGGCGTCCAAAAAACTCATCCGAGGATGTCCGACAGTGGCATCCACCAGTTGATCAATACGTGGCATTGGGAACGAATCTTTAGGACAGGCCTTGTTTAGATCAGTGAAGTCCACACATACCCTCCACGTTCCATTCTTCTTTTTAACAACAACAGTATGAGCCAACCATTCAGGGTAGAAAACTTCTTTGATTGCCCCCGCCCTTTTAAGCTTAAGAACCTCTTCCTTCACGGCCTCGGAATGTTCCATGGAGGATCGCCGAGGTGGCTGCCTTCTCGGAACGACAGCTGGATTGACATTTAAGTGATGACAAATGAAGCTCGCATCAACGCCTGGAGCTTCATAAGGATCCCACGCAAAAACATCAACATTGTCCTTCAAAAATTCTAACAATTTCCTCTTCTCTTGATGTGGCAAAAGTACACCGACTTGGAAGAACCTCTCTAGGTCATCGGCTACTGGAAACTTCTCCAACCCCTCACAATGTGTCTCCTCCCCTGTCACCATCCCAGATGGACCGGGAGCAGTTAATTGCTATAATTCCTTAGTAATCAGGGCCGAAGATTCGGCCTCGCCGATACGGCAGACCAGCCGATATGCACTGTCTGGCCACCGATTGGCTGCCGAGGACCTCTTCAACACATTCCCCTGAGGGAAATTTAACTTTAACATGCAAGGTAGAGGAGACAGCCCCAAGAGCGTGCAGCCATGGCCTGGCAAGGATGGCTGTATACGGAGAGTACGCGTCAACCACAATAAAGTCCACCTCAACCGTTTCTGAGCCGGATTGAACGGGCAAACGAATTTGTCCCTTCGGCACAACGGCTCTCCCTTCAAAACTTATAAGCGGCGAATCATAAGGTGTAAGATCTTCCAACCTCAATCTTAACCCCTTGAAGAGATCAGGGTACATGATATCTGCACCGCTGCCTTGGTCTATCATCACCCTTTTCACATCATAGTTCCCTATTCTGAGGGTGACCACAAGAGCATCATCATGGGGCTGAATAGTCCCTATCTTGTCCTCCTCGGAGAAACCTAGGACGGGCATGGTGCCCTTCAACCTCTTCGGCCTGCTACCCAAATCCTCGGGGGATGGGAAACCGTCATCACTCTAGTGGGACCCGAGCCGGTCCTACCAGCCGAAGATAACATTAATTGTTCCTAATGCGGGCCGAGATGAATTGTTCCTCTCGTTGTCCGGCAGTGCGATCCGCCCCGCCCATTAGGGTAGCACAAAGCCGCTTCGCCTCCTCACTGACAAGCTGTTCCAAGTGGTTCCAGAGGGTCCGACAATTCTCAGTAGTGTGGCCCACATCCTGGTGGTACTGACAAAAGAGGTTTTGGTTTCTTTTTGCAGGGTCCCCTGCCATCTTTCCTGGCCATCTAAAGAAGGGCTCTTTACAAACTTTCTCCGAGTCGATGCACCGGTTCTCGAACACGCATTTTACCGCTGCCGAGCCGGATTGGCCGAAGTAATCCCTCCTCGGCTTGTTGTTGTGGTATCTATCCGACCTGAAATCCCTTCTCTCCTGCGGGATAACCTTCTCCTTTCCCTTCCCCTGCTGCTGGTATTCCTCTACCCTCTTGTACTCATCAATACGATCCATAAGGCGGCGTACGCTGCAGACAGGCTTTTTCGTCAAAGACTTTCGTAGGTCGTGGTCAGTAGGAAGACCCACCTTAAAGGTATTAAGCGCCACCTCATCAAAGTCATCATCTATCTCGTTAAACATCTCCCAGTATCGGTCGGAGTATGCTTTCAGTGTCTCCCCTTCCTTCATGGCCATGGATAGCAGGGAGTCCAATGGCCGAGGGACTCTGCTACACGTGATGAACCGCGAAGCGAATGCCCTAGTTAGCTCTCCAAATGAGCCTACAGTCCCCGATTTGAGATCGTTAAACCATCTCATAGCCATAGGTCCCAAGCTGGAGGGGAAGACTTTACACATCAGAGTCTCGTTGTGAGAGTGCACTGCCATCCTCTGATTGAAGTGACTCACGTGCTCCACCGGATCAGTCCGGCCATTGTAGATGGTAAAGGTGGGCTGGGTGAACCTCCCCGGGAAGCCTCCCCTCTCAATCCTCCGTGAAAACGGGGATTTAGAGAGTTGGTGCAACGCCCTACTCATGGTATCGTTGCCTAAGCCCCTAGAACGAAGCTTCTTACGCCCGCGGGTTGGCCGGTCGTCCTCCTCACCCGGAGGATGTTGCGCGGAGGTGGGGAACACGACCTTGAACCGTAGCCAACTCCCCTATCCTTCGAAGAAGAACTAGACGAGGACGGGGAAACCTTACGTTTAGCACGGCGTAACTTCCTCTTCAAACGATTGATTTCCTTCTGCATGGATTTAGAACCTTCATCGTGGGTAGTGCTACCCCCACCATGAGTATGGCTAGCCCCTGAGTATTCTGTATGGACGCTTCCCTCACGATCCCTACGATGTTCAAGACGTTCGAAATGATCTTCCGGTAGTGATCCTTGTGACTCTGCATGGTGAGAGCCTAAGCCTGCCATAATATCCCTACCTCTTCTAGACTAGGTTTCCTACAGACGGGGCCAATTGTAAGTGCACAATTGCACCTGGCCCCAATGACAATTATGGGCTCAGGCCCAATGAGCCTTAAACAATATGAATTTGTAGAGTGTGGGCTTGAAACCCAGGTTAGGAGTGTGTGAGGATTCAATGACAAACTAAAGATTGCAAATACTTAGAATCAACAAGGAATATTGTAAATCTGCTTCCTCGGATGTAAGCCGAGAGTTGTTCTTATATTATATCTTTCTCTTTATTTCTTTTTCCTTTTATGTTACAAAAAGTCCGTCCCCTTTTTCTGTCTTCGATTGCTCTTTAAATACTACTCTTTTGAATACTTTGTACACGTGTTGCCTCACCTCCCCCTTAGCCTAGATATTTCTTTTCTCAGTGCCTTTGAATAGTAACCAGAAGTTTCTCTTCCACTGTTCAGGTGTCACTTCCCCATAAATGCGGCCAGGGTGGTAGGTGCAGGGTCTTTAATGTGGAGGTAGCAGCCTTTATCTTTGACATTTTCTTCAACACCGGTGCTTCTGGGGCGTTCTAGGGTTCCCCCTTTTAACCATTGGCCTTAACCATGTCATCCCCTAATCTCTACTATGAAATCCCGAGTTCTTCGGTGTTCATCCGAGGGTAAGTTCACCCTCGGCTGGATCCTCGGATCCTCGGCGTATGGGCCGACCCATAGTACTAACAAATTCTAAACCCAGGAGCAGGTCGGCCTTCCTTAATACGGCCCAAAAAGCCCACATTCCCATCAGGATCTTTTTGCCCCCCATAGATATATATCAAAGATTATCCTCATATTTTTAGTCACCTAATTGTTTAATGACTCAAGTAATTTGTTTAAAACTATATATGAATGATCTTATAAATGCCACTAGTAGATTAAGAAGATTCCTCCAAACTAGTTTGGATTATAAAAGTACTACTTAAGTACCTAACAAACAATTTTTTTTTTTTTTGCAAAATCTCTATGTGAGACCTATCCCATAATAATAAGCCAATTTATATCTTCTTTTTCTTTTTTTTAAAACTTGATTATAATCTTACACAAACGCACGCTTAAAGTATATGTTTTATAAGGAATTTTGCTAATCAAACGATGGGTCTAGTTTCTTTTCAAAAGAAAACTACGATCGAGTCTAATTATAGGAAATAATATTTTTCATTTATTTCATAAATTTAAATAAAATATTATAAATCTAAAATGACTATGACTTCATTCGCTATGGGCTTTATTATTTTGTTTAACATTTAGATTATTTTAATGATGTATAACTTTTTAAAGTCTTTTTCTTTTCAATTACAAAGTCTTTTTATTTTCAATCACAAGTATTAAAGTATATTTTAGTCTACTTATAACAAAAGAAAAAAGCCAAATAATCTTAATTAAACTATGGTGTTTCTTTAGGCAAGTCCAAAATAATGTTAAAAGAGTTTTTATTCTCTCATGTCTACTTTCATATTTTAAATGTGTACATTTGCTTTTTGCTTTTTTAAGATGTTATCAACTCATTGAAAATGGATATTGTGTAAAATAGATAGTAAATAAGTAAAGGGAGTGCAAGAGAATATTCTCATGTAATAATACCGACAACGAAAGAGTACTATAGAGTGTTTTTTTAGAAGTTAAAGAAATAGGAAGAGGAAAAAAGAGGAGACCCCATATGTTCCCATCCAAAAATAGGGTTAATCATATTCAACTTAATTTCCTCCGTACCAAACAAGTTCATATCCTTCCAGACCATTTTATCAACTGATAATATCAAGGATTTTCCAAATTCCAACCACCTTTTAATTGTCCCATTAACTCTTTGTTACTACTTTTAAATTTTGTACCCAAAAAAAAAAAAAAGTTAACAAATGCCTTAGGGCATTTGTATTAAACTAATTTAAAAAAAATTTTATGAAAAATGAGAAAAAGCAATTAATGCTTTGACAATTTTTTCAATTTCTCATAAGAATGATATAAAAATTTGCTAAAATGGTTTATTACTACTTTTACATTTTGTACAAAAAGAAGGGAAATGTTAATGAATGCCATAGAGCATTTGTATTGAATTATTTTAGGAAATATTTTATGAGAAAAGAGAAAAAAACAATTATATTTTGACAGCTTTTTCAATATTTCATAAAAATAATATAAAAGCTTTCCTAAAATGGTTTATTAATAATTGTTCTAAAATCACTTGTTAACATAATCCAAAAAGAAACAACCACCTAATGATTGTTATGTTCAAATTAAGGCAAAAGAGAAAAGAGAAAAAACAATTATGTTTTGACAGCTTTTTCAATTTTTCATAAAAATAATATAAAAATTTTCCTAAAATGGTTTATTAATAATTGTTTTAAAGTTACCTGTTAACATGATACAAAAAGAAACAACCACCTAATGATGATTATGTTCAAATTAAGGCAATGGTCCGAGAGAAAAGAGAGAATCATAATCATAGTCTATCTGTGGCTTTAAGAGAAAAGTTATAAGTTCAAATGTTGAACTGTTTCAATTATTTAATTGGAAGAGTCTGTGTCTTGCTGCATCTGTATTTGTATAAATTTGAAGAAACAGTAAGGGGACAAAAGAGAGACCCAATAATTCTCATGGAGTGGGCGGAAATGCACGTTCTTTAAATTCCACCATGTGAGTCCGACCATTCCAAGCGCAGGACTCTTAGTGAAATATATATATATATATATATATATATATTTTACTAATGTGTGCTCTTAGTGAAAAATGGTATACTATTATGTACATAATAATATACTATTTTTTGAAAAATTTTTATCCAGAATTAAAAAAGTTTTACAACTTTTTCAATTACTCATAAAATGTTTTTAAAAATAAATGGGTTAATGTATGCTCTTAGAGCACACATTAACCGGACCCAAAAGTCCGAATCACATGTTATGAATCTTTATAATATTTTGGGTTTGGCGAGAATTTGCACAAGACATTTAGTTTGAAAAATTGCAACCTTTAAATTATGATAAAAACAGGTTGGCAATCAGGATGTAGCAAATTGGTTGTTTCATTGATCGAAAACTAGCTACTACAGTTTTACTAGTACGGATCAAAATGTTATGATGTTGACAACTTTAACCTTTATGACATTATAGTTTGATCTGATATAAAGTTTTAGAAAATCCCACAAAGAGGAAATTTTGAATAAATTTTATTAGAATAATTGTATATTATTCAGTTATGTGTAAAATTATACAAGGTGGTCTATTTATAATTTGTAGGCATATTCTATAAGTGCAGTTCAAGTAATGTCTGCTGTACGAGTAAAAATAGACAATTGGCATGGGCACATACGAGCCTAGAAACCCAATGTACTCTAACATGCTCCTTAAACTTTAGATGAATTGCAAGAAACCAACATGGGTTTGGATACAAGATCATGGAAACAAGTTGGCAAGTGAGGTTTGGTGAAGATTCTTGATTAGGTAATCATGAGATATTATGGATTGCACTTGTAAAGTGCTGGAAGAGAGAAGGATACGAACAAAGTGACCACAATCAGTCACAATATATTTGATCTATTTATAAAAGATGTTATTATATGTAATCAGAATTGCACTTCAATTATCAAAGTAGATAGGAATGGCTAAAGCAAGGAAACCCCTACAAGAAGCCAACATAGTCACAAAATCTCTAAAGTAGTGTCAACAAATGCCCTTTATCAACAAGTGCGTATTAGCAAGAAACAATATGTTGTTACCCTTTCTAGTACCGAGGTTAAGTACCATGACTTTGTTGATGAATGTTTGAGCTTCTTAGACTCCAATGACACTCAATGAATACGAGTGATCCCCAGGCCATAAGTTTTCTTATCCATTGTTGATGTCTTTACTAAGTCTCTGTTAGAATTATGTGCCCTCAAAAACAATACTATGTATTTTTATTTGATAATAAAATTTTATTTTCACATTCATAATTTTTTATAGGTATATTTCATTGTTTAAATGTGGCATGTGATGTCACCTCTGTAGAAAAATCATGTTAATGGTTAAGGAACCAAAGACAGGGAGTAATGATTTTTTATAGATTATTAAATTGTTCTAGGCTATGGATATTAATTGAATATTACCACTGAAGCCTACACTTGTTGTGCTGCTATATGATAGGATGATTTACTCCATCATTGAGGTAGTGATTTTAAGCAAACAAGTAGGTGTAATGTAACAAGTACATGAACTGAATTGAATCTGATCAAGAACACCTTATGGAGTGATCACTGTTAATTAAAAGGTTGTTCTATCACAATCTTTCTATTGTCCTCAAACATGAGAGGTTTGTGTATATTTATTTACTATGCACATAACTTTGATAGTGTCAACTGGTGATGCTAATTTTTTAAAGGCTATATACAGACACGTTGGGTTATGTGTGTATTGAGTAAAATATGTAAATGCTCAGCAATGAATCCACCAGTCTCTAAAGAAGATAGTATATTCAGTTGATTTTCATATTGAAGTTGGACTCAAAACAAAACCGGCCGGTGACATTTTTTCAAAAATGTTTTTTCATATATATAATATTGTATATATATATTTAAAGAGTTTTTTCAAAGATATTTTGGAGTCCAATAGAAATTATGAAATAAAAAAATTAAGGGTTACATAAGCTAGGGACATGACAGTAATATTAATCCAGTCCTAGTGGCTTGTGGGAATATAGTGTGGTGGAAGGGCATAGATATAAAATTGTAAGTAAGGGGACCTCATTTGTAATTCTCTAATCTTCAGGGGTCAATTGCATTGTGTTGATGGACATTATTGCAATTTGTAGAAGTTCAAATATTTTCTTGATATGGTTGAGAAAATTAAGGAATAATTTTGAAAGAGTTTCAAGATAAGTTAATAACATTCAAAAAGTTATTGATTAATCCTATAGCTGAAGATTAGGATCTCTAAGGATCCCACGTCCAATCTCTCTCTTGGGTTTTTAGAAGTCTTAAATAAGAAATAAGATATTAATATACATTACGTTAGTGGTTGGCCATCAGAACTACTGAGTGATACTGCAATCTTCTGAAAACCTAAAAAGAAATAGAGAGAGAGACTTGAATACCCTGGGAGGCAACACGCTTGAGTTGCTAAGAGAGGTACGCAATTTTGTTCTGTTTAAAATCTATGGTTGTGTGGTACAACGATCTTAAATGAAAATATAAATTTTTGTTTTATATTGCTACTGCAAAACTAACAGTCTCATCCATAGTCTTCATGATCTCATCTTCAAACTCAAGGCAGCTTCATCAATGTCGCCTTTAACCAAGAGTTTGAATTGTGATGTTAGTGTATCTCTCATGAATCACATTTAGCACCTATTGATTTATTGGTTCTAAGTAAAAGCAAAGAACATTATTTTGTCATTTATTTCAGTCAAATCTAGGGATCCTCTTAGGTCAACTATAGTCTCTATACGTATGTACACACTGGTGTAATATTCATTATACCGAAATTTTATAGAATACAGATCCCATTCAAATGATTTTATTCTTTTCACCGTCCAAAATTTTTCAACACGAAAAATGGCTGCTATAGGGAAGAAGATTTAAAATATGGATACCCATACTCTCTCTCGTATAAACCTGCTAAGGCACAAGGTAAAGCATCCATGTCAAATCATATAAAATCATATAAGTATATAACACGTGAGCACGTTGGTCAAAACTCTGAAGTCAACTTTCTTATGATTCCTCAAGTACCCTTCTATATCCAAACGCGTGGAGCAAATAACATCACGTATAGTTCTCGAGCAAACGACACAGAAACGGAAGCTCAGGGGGAGAGAGTGGCCCTCTTAACTATAACGCACAGTGTCTTACTCTCTTTTGACGTTGTGTCTGCGCGCGTGTGTGCGGGAGAGATAGAGAGGGAGATAAAACTTAGGAGTCAATCAAATACCGACACTCTTTGCATTGTATTTGTAGGAACAGTTTGGGAAGGCATATATAGTTATATACTACTTGCAAGTAACTTGATAGTAAAAATTTTCGTATCACTTCATATAATATTTTATCAAAGTTAAATAATTTGAGTGATTTTCAAGAAATATGTTGTGCATAGTCTCGTTAAAATTTTAGTGGTACACATTATATTATCTTTATTTAATGTGCATTTGTAATAAAATTAGAAATTAAAATTATTTTACGTGGTGTTATCCATAGTCAATCATCATAACTCCAAGTCAAAACCTTTTTTTATTATTCAGAAAAATATATATAGGTAACGCGTCCTATTAGCTCAGTGATGACAATAACGTCACACGCATCCCCGTGCTGCTTAGTCAATGGCTCTCATGTGACCAAGATTTATTTAATTTAATATAATTTATTCTAGTTTTTAATTGATTTCTTTTGTGCGTGTATTTCATTGTATTTGGCTCACACGTCCTATCATAACATTTTTCTATAAATAGCCCGCCAGCCAATTCTTTCACCCCATCTATTTCCTTATCCATCAGTTAGAGCCTTAACTCTTCACGGCCTTCCTGTCTTCGCCTGAATTTCTCTCTATAATCGAGATTGAATCTAGACATATTTTTAAGTGCTCGGATGTTTTGAAGCTTTTGTTAAGAACCGAGACCCCAATTGGGTTAACAAATCACAAGGTTCTTGCATTTCAGAATATTATATTCTCTACAGATTTTCTGCAAACACTTTAAAATTAAGATGGTCTGTATGGTTTCTCGAACGGGAAGAGAGTTGCAAAGGTACAACAACTTGGGTTGCCGCCAAGTCGTAGGGTGAGTTTCATTGTCATTAAATTTATCATTATTTTCTTGTTTTTTAATGAATCAGAAATTTTATGTTGATTTTTTTTTTTCCTTTCAAGCTGGCATCCATGTTAAATTGAAACTACGGCTCTGCACGTTTATATTCTTCTAGAATATAATATGTCAAAGTCATTTGACATGTGTCCATATTGAATTGAATGGCTGGCCCCCATTTTTATTTTCTGGACTGTGGTCTCCCTCTCCTTTTAGATTTGTGTTTCAATTTTGCATAATTTGTTTGCTTTTGGGTTCTTGCTTTCATGCTTTGTTTTTCTCTTTGTTGTATCTTTTTAGAAATTATCTTATGAAGCGACTCCATGAAAAGCTATGTGGGTCTTATATGTTGTAAGAAGATGCATGATTTCATAGAGCCGCTCCATGAGATACCTCTCTAGGTTAGGTGGGAAAGTTCTTTGATTTTGTTCCTTGGTCAACAATGGAAACTAGTATTTGATTGGAAGCCGTGTGCATGATGTATATATAGCCTATACAAAGAATGCATTGATTATCAAATTTTTTTTTTTAAAAAATGAACTCATTGTCTCATTGTTCTATTGTTTAATATTGCAGATGCATACCTTATAGATATAAAAAGGGCAGTGATGGTAACAAAACCAATGAATTGGAAATCCTTGTTATTAGTTCACAAAAAGGCCAAGCAATGATGTTCCCCAAGGTACCACTTAATTTACAAGATTGTAAATTAATAGACTATTCTCACTATATAGTCTATTCTTAAGTTAAGAAAGAAAAAAAAAAACTTTTCACATTATATATAATAGACTATTCTTTTTATTTAGTTTGATTATTCATTAGCAATCTATTGGCTTATCAGGGTGGTTGGGAACTTGACGAATCTGTGGAAGAAGCAGCCTCTCGAGAGTCACTCGAAGAAGCCGGGGTTCGTGGCAATGTTGAGGTTAGTGTTTTGTCACTTCGTTGAATATTTGATTTGTATAGCTTTTGAAAGTAAATTCTGTACTTTTACACAATGAACTAACCTAGCTAAATAAAATTATGAAGCAGTGTCAATATACTCAATATTCCTACCCTTCTTTGATATGATTTTTGTGATGCATATTACAGTGTAAATTGGGCAAATGGACCTTCATTAGCAAACGCTGTGGAAAATGTTATGAAGGCCACATGTTCCCTTTATTAGTCCAGGAACAACTTGAATTATGGCCGGAGAAGAATGTCCGCCACAGAATATGGGTATGTTCTTGCTCAACAAATTAATTTTTTTTTCCTTGTACATTAATGTTCTGTGTCATATATATATACGTGTGTGTACTAATTATTCTATGTTTGTAATTGTTTGCTATATATATAGATGTCAGCAGCCGAAGCCAGAGAAGTTTGTAAGCATTTGTGGATGAAGGAAGCCTTAGACGTATTGGTTGAACGGCTTAAATCTCCACAGCAACAGAAGAAAGAAGATGTTCTGCCATGTTTTCTAATTTAGAGAACATTAATAAATAAATTGTTTTGTACATAGACATTTCTCAGAGTCATATGTTCATCATTGAATCTTCAAAAAACCAGAAGATCAAACGGCTGATTAGAGAGAGCTAGGCAGGAAGGCAAGGGTTGTAGAGAAAACAAAGTGATAACTGCTTGTAAATTCATGGATTCCTGGTGTTTGTTGCACGTTACTGAATTGTTGATTTTCTATGTAACCCTCGTTCATCAGAAACCAAATGAAAATACGAGAAAGGAATATATCACTTACAAGTTATCATGAACATGTTGAAATTAAACTTTTCCCATTAAAAAAAAGAAAAAAAACCAAGAACTGTTTCTGGGTGGGGATGTTATTTATATATTTTTGGGATTTTTATTTAATGGTAGGAATGGTCAATCCGTGGAAACCCAACTTGTCATGATCATAACAGTACTTACTTCTAATAATATACATTTGGTTTACTTGTTCCAAATTCAACAAAAAAACAAATCCAAATTAATCGAATACTTCTAACCTAAATTCCCAAATTGGTTTGCCACTGTTATAAAAGATATAATTGACAATTCTAAGTTCTATATTATTCCTTTCGTACAACAGATTCTCAAAGAGAAATGATACTTAATTTATACCATCAGCATTGAGAACAAATAAAATATTTTTTCTTGTTAGGTGTGATCCATGGGACATATATCCAATTTTTGTTTATTTATTTGATTCCTTAGTATACTTTTTTGCCGCTCCAAGTGAAGTAACTCTACCTTGCTTTTTCGAAATTCTTATTTTTATTGTGAGAATATAATTTTGATGTGTCATCATCATCGATCATATCATGAAAAATGAAACTTTTTGTTTTGATAGGTATGAAAAATGCAACTGAATCTTATCCAACCCTAAACGTCTAGTATTTTGCATAATACTGTATGTAGGGCATTTATTCCTATTCCATAGCATCAAAGTCCTTTCGTTTTTGCTTTTTCTTTGCAATCAACTTGAAAATTATACGTTTATAGAAAGCATCTTTGGATAGTGGAGGGCGCCGAGAATATGTTCCTAACTTCCTATATAGAACCTTCTCAAAAAAAAAAAAAAGGAAAAAAAAAGGAAAAAAAAGACCTTTTTTTTTTTTGGGTAATTGCTACCCATCAATTGTGAATGGGGTGCCACTCGACCTAAGGACATGAGGGCACGCTAAAGATTAACTCCACGGTTGACAAACCAAAAACATGTTTTTAATTCTATCTATATATATTGAATCTAATATGGCTGTTTTATGATGATTATTTTTATTTATTAATATCAATATATTGATTGATTGATTGGTTTTTTTATCTTTGTGTAGGTAAGCTTTGATCTTAGATTTTTCATCAAATGATTTGAGATTTTATAAATTAAATTAATTAAATTTCAACCCACCCTAAAGCGTTTTAAATTCAAATCACACACACTCTAAATGGTAAAATGCTAAAAAGATTTATTCGAACTCCAAAAATTAATGTAATATTTTATCTACCCCTCACTTTAATTTCCATTATTGATACATTAATTGTTGCTACACATTACTTGCTAGTTGCACATTTTATGTTTATTACTCACAAATTGTTTTATAAATGTACAACCTTAAAAACAATTAAAACCGTAACATTTTCAGTCATAATTTCAGTTTTTTTTTTTTTTTTGGTTGTGCGTAAAACTGTTTATGTACAACAAATTATATCTTCACAATTTTTTAAGATGTCTACACTTTACATTGAACTAGCTTATAACCTCATATATATGCATGGATACATTTAAAGATATACAATAAAATGTGTGGGGAGTAAAAGGACCCAGGTGGACATATGGGCCTTTGGATTGTAGCATGGAGGGCCGACCTGCTCCAGAATTAAACTTTACGAATTGGCCCATACGCTGAGGATCCGAGTACACGTCCGAGGGTAAGTTTCTCCTCGGATAAGCCCAGGAGAACTCAAAACTTCATTATGAAGGTCAAGGCACAATTCTGGAAAGACTAATGGTTAAAAGGGGACACCCTGAACCTCCTAGATGCATCAGTGTTAAAAAAAAATATCAAGAGCAAAGGCTGCTACCTCCGCATTAAAGACTCTGCACCTATTTCCTTGGCCGCATTAATGGGGAAGTGACCCCTGAACAGTAGGGCTGAAACTTCTAGTCACTTTCCAAAAAGTATCAGGGAAGGAAGTATTTAAGGGGGGTGAAGGCCAAAGAGAGAGGGGGAAAAACGGAGAAAGAAATTAAGAATTGTAATCTTTAAGGAAGAAAGAGAAATAGTAAAGAAATAGTCATCGGCTCAAGCCCGAGGAGACTCATTTGCAATTATCATTCATTATTTACAAGTGTTTGCTTATAAAAGCCCGTTATCAAGTTCTCAGTACCTTTAATCTAGATTCCGAACACACACTCTACAAATTTCATTGTTTAAGGCTCATTGGGCCTAAGCCCATAACCTTCTTTGGGTTCAGGTGCAATTGTGCACTTACAATTGGCGCCGTCTGTGGGAAGTCTAGTCTAGAAGGAGTTGGGATACTATGGCAGGCCTGGGTTCTCACCATGCAGAGTCACAGGGATCACAACCGGAGGATCTTTTCGAGCGTCTTGAGCGTCGAAGGGATCGTGAGGGAAGTGTCCATACAGAATACCCCGGGGCTAGCCATACTCATGATGGGGGTGGTACCACCCATGAGGATGGTGCTAAAGCCATGCAGAAGGAGATTAATCGTTTGAAGAGGAAGTTACGCCGCGCCAAACGCAGGTCTTCACCGTCCTCATCTAGTCCTTCCTCAGAGGAGGTACAGGGAGGTAGCTACAGCTCAAGGTCATGCTCACCCCCCAGTGCAACGTCCTCTGGTGAGGAGGACGACCAGCCAGCTCGCAGACGCAAGAAGCTTCCTTCAAGGGGCTTAGGAAACGATGCTATGAGTCGGGCGTTGCACCAACTCTCCAAATCTCTGTTTTCACGGAGGATTGAGAAGGGGAGACTTCCTAGGAGGTTTACCCAGCCCACCTTTACCATCTACAATGGCCGGACTGATCCGGTGGAGCACGTGAGTCACTTTAACCAGAGGATGGCGGTGCACTCTCACAACGAGACCCTGATGTGTAAAGTTTTCCCCTCTAGCTTGGGACCTGTTGCTATGAGGTGGTTCAACGGCCTTAAATCGGGGTCTATAGGTTCGTTTGGGGAGTTCACTAGAGCATTCGCTTCGCGGTTTATTACGTGTAGCAGAGTACCTCGGCCATTGGATTCGCTGCTATCCATGACCATGAGGGAAGGGGAGACGTTGAAAGCATATTCTGATCGGTACTGGGAAATGTTTAATGAAATAGATGGAGACTTTGATGAGGTGGCGCTCAATACTTTTAAGGTAGGCCTTCCTACTGATCATGACTTGAGGAAGTCTTTGACTAAAAAGCCCGTCCGCAGCGTACGTCGCCTCATGGACCGCATTGACGAGTACAAGAGAGTGGAGGAAGACCAGCAGCAAGGAAAGGGTAAGGAGAAGGTTATCCCGCAGGAGAGAAGGGATTTCAGGTCGGATAGATACCACAACAATAAGCCGAGGAGAGATTATGTTGGGCAGTCCGGCTCGGCAGCACCTCAGGCCGTGAACACTGTGTTCCGAGAACCAGTACATCAGTTGCTAAAGAAAGTTCGTAAGGAGCCCTTCTTCAGATGGCCTGGTAAGATGGCAAGAGACCCTGCGAAGAGGAATCAAAACCTCTTTTGTCAGTACCACCAGGATGTGGGCCACACTACCGAGAACTGTCGGACCCTTTGGAACCACTTGGAGCAGCTGTTCAGTGAAGGGAAACTAAAGCAGCACTTGTGTCAACCTGGTAGACAGGGCAGTCAATCTGGCTCGAACAATCAGAAGAATAATCCATCTCGGCCCGCATTGGGAACGATTAATGTTATCTTCGCTGCACCTGGCAGGACTGGCTTAGGTCCCACTAGGGTGATGGCGGTTTTCCATTCTCAGGCCGAGGAACCAGGTTGCAGGTCGAAGAGGTTGAAGGTGACCTTACCCGTCTTGGGATTTTCGGAGGAAGATAAGGTTGGTACCATTCAACCCCATGACGATGCTCTTGTGGTCACTCTCAGGATAGGGAGTTATGATGTCAAGAGAGTTATGATTGATCAGGGCAGCGGTGCAGATATCATGTACCCTGATTTATTTAAGGGGTTAAGGCTGAAGTTGGAAGATCTTACTCCTTATGACTCGCCACTCATAAGCTTCGAAGGAAGGGTCGTTGTGCCGAAGGGACAGATTCGTTTGCCCGTCCAATCCGGCTTAGAAATGGTTGAGGTGGATTTCATTGTGGTCGACGCGTACTCCCTATATACAGCCATCCTCGCCAGGCCATGGCTGCACGCTCTGGGAACTGTCTCTTCTACCTTGCATGTTAAGGTTAAGTTTCCCTCGGGGGAGTATGTTGAGGAAATCCTCGGCAGCCAATCAGTGGCCAGGCAATGCATATCGGCCGCAATGCTTCATCAGTCAGAAGCCGAGTTATCAGCTTTGCCCATCCAAGAGTCATAGCAATTAACAGCTCCGGATGCACCTGGAGCGGTGACAGGAGATGAGACTGTTTGTGAGGAGTTAGAGAAGTTTTTAATAGCAGATGACCCAGAGAGGTTCTTCCAGGTCGGCATACGCTTACCGCACCAGGAGAAGATGGAGTTGTTGGAATTTTTGAAAGACAATATCGATGTTTTTGCGTGGGATCCTTATGAGGCTCCGGGTGTAGATCCGAGCTTCATTTGTCATCGTTTGAACGTCAACCCTGCCATTGTCCCGAGAAGGCAGCCACATCGGCGTTCCTCCAAGGAATATTCTGAGACTGTGAAGGAAGAGGTGCTCAAACTCAAGAGGGCCGGGGCTATTAAAGAAGTTTTCTACCCCGAGTGGTTGGAGCATACGGTTGTGGTTAAAAAGAAGAATGGAACGTGGAGTGTATGTGTGGACTTTACGGATTTAAACAAGGCTTGCCCTAAGGATTCATTCTCAATGCCGCGTATTGATCAACTGGTGGATGCCACTGTCGGACATCCTCGAATGAGTTTTTTGGATGCCTTCCAGGGTTACCATCAGATCCCATTAGCATTGGAGGATCAAGAGAAGACTGCTTTTATTACTCCAACAGGGAACTACCATTATAAGGTCATGCCATTTGGGTTGAAGAATGCTGAGGCTACCTACCAAAGAATGATGACCAGAATGTTTGAACAGCAACTAGGGAAGACCATTAAGGTATATGTGGATGATATGGTGGTGAAGAGTAAAACAATACCTTCACACGTGAAAGATCTGGCCGACACCTTTCAGGTGCTAAGAAAGTACAAGCTGCGCCTTAACGCCTCAAAGTGTTCTTTTAGCGTGGGGTCCGAAAAGTTCTTGGGATACATGATTACTCACAGAGGCATAGAGGTGAACCCAGTGCAGGTCAGGGCTATTCAGGATTTGCAGCTACCTCGGAACCCAAAAGAGATCCAGAAATTGACCGGAATGATTGCTGCATTGAATAGGTTTATCTCTCGGTCAGCCGACCGATGTCGTCCTTTCTTCCAATTGTTGAATAAGTGGAAAGGGTTTCAATGGACCGAGGATTGCGTGTTAGCCTTCCAACAGCTTAAGCAATATCTTTCTCGGCCACCCATTTTGTCTCGCCCCGAGGCGGACGAGGTCTTGTTTGCTTATCTGGCAGTGGCCGTCCACGCAGTCAGCCTGGTCCTTATAAGGAATGAAATCGGGGTGCAACGACCGGTCTACTACGTTAGTAAGTCTTTGAATGAGGCCGAGGTGCGCTATCTGCTCTTGGAGAAAGCGCTTCTGGCCATAGTTCACGCTATGCGCAAGCTTCCTCATTATTTCCAATCTCACACTGTGGTGGTCCTGACCCAATTGCCTCTTAAGGCGGTGTTACGCAGTGCCGATTACTCTGGCAGGGTGCCAAAATGGGGAACCATTTTGGGAGCCTTTGATGTTAAATATAAGCCTCGCACCTCGGTGAAGGGCCAGGTCCTCGCTGACTTGGTGGCAGAGTTTACCGAACCATTGCTAGAAGAAACCCTGAAAGAGGCACACATGGATGAAAAACCTGTTGGAGTGATCACAGCTGCAATACCTCCGACTTGGAAAGTGTATGTGGATGGGGCAGCTTATCAGAGAGGGTCTGGTGTTGGACTTGTCCTAATATCCCCTGAGGGGATTGTCTTCGAAAAATCTTTGAGATTGGCGTTCTCGGCTACTAATAATGAGGCCGAGTATGAAGCAGTCTTGGTGGCCATGAAGATGGTACGTAGGATGGGTGGAAAGGAAATCCATGTGTTCTCGGACTCTCAGTTGGTGGTCGGCCAAGTCATGGGGACCATGGAGGCTAGAGACCCCAGAATGCAGGAATATTTGGCCCAGGTCAAGCGTCAGCAAGCTGAATTTGACTCCTTCGTCTTAGCTCATATTTCTAGGAGTGGAAACACCCATGCAGATTCTTTGGCTACGTTAGCAACGTCCTCGGCTCAGGGTTTGCCCAGGATTATCCTTGTGGAGGATTTGCTAGAGCCAACTCTTACCATTGCTAACGCAATTCGCATTCATCTAATAAGGCCGAGACCTAGTTGGATTGACCCGGTTATATCTTTTCTTAAGAATGACATCCTTCCTCAGGACAAATCTGAAGTGGATAAGATACGTCGAAAGACGCCACGCTTCTAGTTGTCTGAGGACCAGAAACTGTATAAACGATCCTTCTCAGGACCGTACTTGTTGTGTGTGCATCCTGAATCAACGGAAGCGCTTCTGGAGGAACTGCATGAGGGAATTTGTGGAAGCCACACTGGGGGAAGGTCCTTAGCCCATAGAGCCCTGACTCAGGGTTATTGGTGGCCCAATATGCAGAGAGAGGCTCAGGACTATGCCAGAAAATGTGATCAGTGCCAGAGGTTCGCTCCTAATATTCATCAACCTGGAGGGGTTCTTAACCCTCTTTCCAGCCCTTGGCCTTTTGCGCAGTGGGGATTGGACATAGTGGGGCCATTTCTGAGAGCTACAAGAAACAAAAAATGGCTTCTCGTAGGGACAGACTATTTCACTAAATGGGTTGAGGCCGAGCCCTTGGCAAATATCAGAGACGTTGACTCCAACAAATTTGTCTAGAAAAACATCGTCACTAGATTCGGTATTCCACACACGCTTATCTCAGACAATGGCGTTCAATTCGACAGCAAGGCTTTTAGGAAATACTGTGATGATATGGGCACCATAAATAGATATTCAACCCCAGCTTATCCTCAGGGAAATGGGCAAGCCGAGGCTGTTAACAAGGTCATAGTTAGTGGGCTCAAGAAAAGGTTGGACGATGCGAAAGGCAGATGGGTAGAGGAACTCCCACATGTTCTGTGGACGTATCGGACTACGCCGCGCAGGTCCACGGGAGAAACACCATTCTCTATGACTTATGGAGCCGAGGCGGTTATACCCCTGGAATCTGGTTTTCCCACCCTGAAGACAAGTTCTTTTAGCCTAGAGAATAACAATGGACTCCTGGAGAAAGGCCTCGATTTACTTGTGGAACGACGCGAGGCAGCTATGGTCCAAATGGCTTATTATCAACAAAAGCTAAAACGGGGATATGATGCCCACGTGAAGCTAAGGCCGCTCGCACCTGGTGAACTTGTACTAAGAAAAGTTGTGGGCACCTCTAAGAACCCAGCTTGGGGTAAGTTAGGACCCAACTGGGAAGGCCCCTATCGCATTGTTTCAGTAGTAGGTATAGGGTCATATCGGCTAGCTGACCTAGATGAAAGAATTGTACCACATCCGTGGAATGTAAATAACCTTAGAAGGTATTATTATTAATAAAATGTGCTTTTGTTAGTTAACATTTTAAAGTTATAAGCACCTCTAACATTTCGAGTTACTACTCTTAAGAATCAAACAGAAACTTGGTTAAGTGTAGTCCTCGGACCACAAACCTTGTGGAAATTGATATCTTATCATTTGTTAAACAGAACCTTAGCTATGCCGGGTCCTCGGACCTCCTACTTTGGGGAAATTAACATTTGAAGTTACTACTCTTAAGGATCAAACAGAAACTTGGTTAAGTGTTGTCCTCAGACCACAAATCTTGTGAAAATTGATATATTATCATTTGTTAAACAGAACCTTAGCTATGCCGGGTCCTCGGACCTCCTACTTTGGGGAAATTAACATTTGAAGCTACTACTCTTAAGAATCAAACAGAAAATTGGTTAAGTGTAGTCCTCGGACCACAAATCTTGTGGAAATTGATATCTTATCATTTGTTAAACAGAACCTTAGCTATGCCGGGTCCTCGAACCTCCTACTTTAGGGAAATTAACATTTGAAGTTACTACTCTTAAGAATCAAACAGAAACTTGGTTAAGTGTAGTCCTCGGACCACAAACCTTGTGGAAATTGATATCTTATCATTTGTTAACACAGAACCTTAGCTATGTCGGGTCCTCGAACCTCCTACTTTAGGGAAATTAACATTTGAAGCTACTACTCTTAAGAATCAAACAAAAACTTGGTTAAGTGTAGTCCTCGGACCACAAACCTTGTGGAAATTGATATCTTATCATTTGTTAAACAGAACCTTAGCTATGCCGGGTCCTCGGACCTCCTACTTTGGGGAAATTAACATTTGAAGCTACTACTCTTAAGAATCAAATAGAAACTTGGTTAAGTGTAGTCCTCGGACCACAAACCTTGTGGAAATTGATATCTTATCATTTGTTAAACAGAACCTTAGCTATGCCGAGTTCTCGGACCTCCTACTTTGGGGAAATTAACATTTGAAGTTACTACTCTTAAGAATCAAACAGAAACTTGGTTAAGTGTAGTCCTCGGACCACAAACCTTGTGGAAATTGATATCTTATCATTTGTTAAACAAAACCTTAGTTATGCCGGGTCCTCGGACCTCCTACTTTGGAGAAATTAACATTTGAAGCTACTACTCTTAAGAATCAAACAGAAACTTGGTTAAGTGTAGTCCTCGAACCACAAACCTTGTGGAAATTGATATCTTATTATTTGTTAAACAAAACCTTAGCTATGCCGGGTCTTCGGACCTCCTACTTTGGAGAAATTAACATTTGAAGCTACTACTCTTAAGAATCAAACAGAGACTTGGTTAAGTGTAGTCCTCGGACCACAAACCTTGTGAAAATTGATATCTTATCATTTGTTAAACAGAACCTTAGCTATGCCGGGTCCTCGGACCTCCTACTTTGGGGAAATTAACATTTGGGGTTACTATTTTTAAGAGTTAAACAGAAACTTGGTTAAGTATAGCCCTCGGACCACAAACCTTGTCACTGTTCTTAATATCTTGTTACTGTTCTTATTCTTATTACCCGTTTCATGGAAATTAGTATCTCACCATTCATTAATTTGGATCTCAGGTTCCACATTTTTAAGTGTTAAACAAATTTTTGTAAGGAATGGTCTTCGGACCTTACATCCTACTGAAAGCAATACGTCAGATTACAAAGGTTTAATCATCATGTGAGTTTTCTAACTGTAACATTATTTAATATCTAAATTAAGTTATGTGGTTGTTTTGAAGTCATAGTTGTTTGCATGGTGGAGTTAGACTTATTTATTCTGTTTTCCCTTTAACTATTTGTTATTGAAGACTTTCATGGCAAGCACAAAAAGAATAAGGTAAAACAAAGACAACATGAACGAAAGTTGAATAAAAATGTTCTTCATTAATTATATAAAAAAAAAGGGGGAGTACAAAAGGTTCTATCCTAGGCCTTAAGCTTGTGCAGGGGGGTCTTGGAGGGAGCTGCTGCCAGCCTCGGTACTCTTCAATTCCAGTTCAAAGGTGGACAAAACTTGCTTCCCTTTGTCTGCTGAAGGGACGAGGGGCTCAGTGTCTTGAACTTGCTCCTTCTCGGCGCCATCACACTTGTCCTTCTCTTTATAGGAACCTTCAGGTTCTGTAGGATCAGGAACAAGTTCTTGCACTACAGGAGGAAGGGCAGGAGAGGCAACAACAAGAGGGTCTTCAATTTCCTGTATGTCTAGGGGAAGCCAAATGTTCTCGGGCTTCCTCAGCTCGGAAGCTTGAGGAACCCCTGCTGCATTCATGGCCTCTCCCCAGACCTGCTGACAGTACTCTCGGCACAAGGCCGCAAAAGCTTCTGTCAGCTGTTCTTGCGTTCTAGTTACCCCCTCCTGATAGATAGCCTTCTTCGCAGCCTCCAGTGCGTGCTTGTGGGTGCGAGCCTCCTCCTTCGCCCACGTAAGCTCCTTTTCCAAGTCAGAGCGTGCCTGTTGGACTTGGGCAAGCTCATCATCCTTTTGGCGGAGAAGCTTACGTTGCCCCTCCACTTGGCCCTCCATCGTCTTCAAGCTGGCCTTGTCTCCATCTCTCTCTCTTTTTAAGTCGGCCAGCTGTGACGTGATCTTCCCGTTCTCTGCTAGGGCCTGGCCTAGGGACCTTTCTGCCTCTTGCCTTAGCTCTTGTTCCATCCCAACGCGCTTCCGAGAATCCTCCACGAACTTCTCGGCCGCGAAAACTTCCTGGATGGACTGCAAAAATGCTAGGAGGTTAAATACGGTAAAGTGTTTGCAAATAAATATAAAGTACGAGTGCGAGGTGGGACTTACCAGAGCTAAACCCCTTTTTAATGAGAGGAACAACTGCTGCTGGCCCATCTTTTCCAAGGTTTCCATGTCCTTGGGCAGCAGAAGAGGACGCTCCAACACCTCGGCCAAATGATAGGTGTGGCCTTGCTGGACTGCCCTAATGCTAGAGTGACAGGGAATGGGCGCCCCGTCTAGTCTCAAGTCAGGAGACCAGGTAGCTGGTGCTCGGCGCACCTCGGCCACGTCTCTGATCTCCCTGCTCTCAACTGAGCGGGCGCGCCTTTTGCCCTTGTCCATTTTCTGCTGCTGGGCCGGCGCGGGCTGTTTCATCTTCTTTTGTTTTTCACCTCCAGCCCCCTCGGCCTCCGCTTTCCTTTTCTTCTTGGGATCTTCAGCTGGAGGCTTGGGGTCGGCTGGAGGAGGAGGAGGCGGTGGCAAAGCCGGGGGAACCTGGGACCCCCTCGTCCCTTTCTTCGCCACTCGTACGCCTCTTGCGGTCATAAGGTCCTTTAGCTCGTCCATCTCTTCTTCAATGGAGCTGTCGTCTGGACGCGCTATCACTAGACCTTCTATCCCAAAGGCTTCAGATGTTTCTTCTTCCTCGTCGGAAAGAACAACGAACGGGTTTCCGCGAGGTATTGGGGAGTCCTCGAACTGAAATTGTTCTATCTCCTCGTCCAACGTGTTCGAAGAAGACACTCGCTCCTCTGGGACAGCAATTGCCTGAGGGTGCAAAGCGAGGGGAACTGCCGCTATGGGTTGTGTGTACAACACTGTGTTTGGGGCGTCAGGGATGTCGTGGTCGGCCAAAAAGTGGGGTCTGGCTACGTTGATTCTCCTACGCCTTCGGTCACCTGTGATTATTGCGTTCTCGATCTCCTGGAAGTCCGAGGAGATGGGATCGTACCCCAGAATCAAGTGGGCCGCCTAAGTTATAAGTCTCTGCTGACGAACACCTCAAAGCGTAGCACTCTATTCAAATCTGCAACGTTGCAGTGGCTTAAGCGTGGGCGCACGTTTTGCTTATCTGCAAAGAAAAACATCCAAATAAACAAGCATGGTCAGATTCGTAGAACATATAATAAATTGAAGTTAGACGCTCAAGTAAATGCGAATACATATGCCTAGATGATTTAGGGAGTTATGGAGGGGGAAGTTAAATCCTAAGGTGTCGCACCTGGATCTCCCCACTCAACTGGGCAGTGGGGGCCGTCGTGCCAGTTGCCAGAGACAATGAGGTAGTCATCCTTCATGCCTTTATTGGACTTGGGCAAACAGGAGATCAACCTAACTACGCTGGAGCTGGATTTGATGTAATAACCCACTCTAGTGAGTTTGTGGCATTCGTACATAAAGACGACATCATGCCACGTGAGGTTCAGACCCATTTGCTCGTTTAGAGCATCAACGCTTCCTAATACCCTAAAAACGTTGGGGGCACACTGATCGGGGCACAACCGGTGGTTGCGGAGGTACTCCTTGGTTACGGGTTTCATTGGGAGGGTCATCCCACCTTCTACGAAGGCGACCATGGGAATGATGACCTCTCCGATTTTCCTAGAACCGGCCACGGCTTCCGCCGGGCAGTATTTTAGACCTACGTCGCTGGAAATATGATACTTGGTTCTAAAACCTTCCATCCCAGCGGCGGTATCAACTAGGCACTTAAACTTTCCCATCGGAAAGGAACGAAAGGCTAAGTTCTAAGAGGGAGAATGGTTATAAGAGGAGCCGAGGACGGGGTCCGAGGAGAAAGGGTTAAGAAAAAAAGGAATAAGAACTTACAAATTTTAAGTTGTACGAATTTTCACGGATTTCTGCAGACCAAAGGGTGATTACTAATGTTTTGATGGGATTAGCCTCTGAGGAAATAAATGAGGGCGCAGGTTCTCGAAGCGTCACGACGTGCGGGAAGTAGCCTCGAAATTGCATTTGTCCCGCCAAATTTTCATGGAGTAACAAGGGCCGTTGGATGCTCATCTTACCGTTGAACGTGGGGGACAAGGTGTAACTTACGATAATAAATGCGCGCGTTTTTGAAAATAAAACCGCCAAGTGACATCTTCTAGAACGCGAAACGGTTTCCACACGAGCAATTATTTACAAAACGTGTGGGGCAAGTCCTTGTTGAATCAAAACCCTATTTTTTCTCCTCGGATGATGAAAAATAGAGTTTTGAGGGGCTATTGCGGGGAGTAAAAGGACCCAGGTGGGCATATGGGCATTTGGACTGTAGCATGGCGGGCCGACCTGCTCCAGAATTAAACTCTACGAATTGGCCCATACGCCGAGGATCCGAGGACACGTCCGAGGGTAAGTTTCTCCTCGGATAGGCCTAGGAGAACTCAAAACTTCATTATGAAGGTCAAGGCACAACTCTGGAAAGACTAATGGTTAAAGGGGGACACCCTGAACCTCCTAGATGCATCAGTGTTAAAGAAAATATCAAGAGCAAAGGCTGCTACCTCCGCATTAAAGGCTCTGCATCTACCTCCCTAGCTGCATTAATGGGGAAGTGACCCCTAAACAGTAGGGCTGAAACTTCTAGTCGCTTTCCAAAAAGTATCAGGGAAGGAAGTATTTAAGGGGGGTGAAGGCCAAAGAGAGGAGGGGGGAGAAAAACGGAGAAAGAAATTAAGAATTGTAATCTTTAAGGAAGAAAGAGAAATAGTAAAGAAATAGTCCTCGGCTCAAGCCCGAGGAGACTCATTTGCAATTATCATTCATTATTTACAAGTGTTTGCTTATAAAAGCCCGTTATCAAGTTCTCAGTACCTTTAATCTAGATTCCGAACACACACTCTACAAATTTTATTGTTTAAGGCTCCTTGGGCCTGAGCCCATAACCTTCTTTAGGTTCAGGTGCAATTGTGCGCTTACAAAATGCATATTATATATATATATATATATATATATATATATATATATATATATATAATTTAAATACTATTGATAGTTATTTTTATATTTTATTGAATCTTTAAAAAATGTAAGGCTATTATTAGGTATAAAATGTAAAGGACAAAGTTTGGCTACAAAATTAGTTGTAGCCTTAAGCTGCAAACTTACTTAATATCTTTTTATTGGAGATGAATTTTGATAAATCAACCATTGGATTATATCTTCTTTTATATCTTCCATACTTGCAAAATTTCAAGAAAATTAAAAATCAATAACTATGTTATCAATAAATTTTTTAAATTGCGAATTTTTATAATTTAAAATTATGAAAAAAATATAACCTTATAGATTATATAACAAATAATATCCGATTAACACAAAATTTAACATGTGTATTAAGAGCGTAAAGAACATACAATTCAATGCTTAGATTTTCAAAATATGTTGTAATATTTATTTTATTGAGTGAGTTTATAATCTTAAGTTACAACTAATTTTGTAGCTAAACTTTGTCCAAATGTAAATTGTCCATTTTATTTTTATTGTGAAACACTTTTGTTTTTTTACGATTAAATTATTTTAGATTCTTTAGTTTTTGTATTTAATAATTCACTTTAATGAATATTTATGATGTGGTCCTACATTTGATTCTAAAATTAAGAAATAAAACTTTTTAAGAATAAATAATTTATGACACATGGTCCAAAATTAGAACTCTATTTTAAAATTCTAATTTGAATTTCTCTCAGTTTCACCAATATATATATATATATATATATATATATATATATATATATATATATATATATATCATTGGCGAATAGTTCAACATATATATATATATCATTGGCGAATAGTTCAACAAAAAGTTGTGTCTCTAATCAAGATGTCTTGTGTTTGCTTTCATTGTGACGGCCCTAACAACCCGAAAAAATATTAGGCTTTGGTGGGTTTATTTAACGTGAAGTGGGAAATTTCTGGTGCCTTTCTTTTAAGCCCCTATTCCATGCTTCTTCTGTAGGTGGATGTCATAGAATAAAAGCTTCTTGTATTTATGGGTAGTAGTCTCCAACACGTTAAGCCATATGGTTTCAGCAGCTCGCCAAATTGATTATTTTCTGATTGCTGACATAGCATCAAAGTCTATGCCAGTCGTAAAGCAAATGCTCATATCTACTCCTCTATATTAGAATAGGAACAGCTTGAGATTTTTTTTTTTCCATAGAGTACTGAATAATAAATTAATACTTAATTAATCATTGATTGTTTTGTATGCTAAATTCAGTGCAGTGACACTACTTAGATTTTGACCATTATGTATTGCTAGAAACCGTGTTGAATCAGACCTCATATGTGCATTGCATACACCCCGACCCCCAACCACAACCAACCACCTTTTTTCTCTTTTTTTTCACACACTACCATCTTTATTAGCAAGTTTTTTCCTTGTCATGAAAAGCAACATTGCAAATAATGCTAGCATTGCTACATTATCATAACGTTCAATTTTCACCTGAACTGATATGGTTTGTTGTGATCAAAATAATATCATTTTTATCTGTATTTAGCTAACACCATTTTATCATGCACAAATGATACTATTACAACTATAAAAGAAAGTGATGACAATAACATATTGGTACATGTTCAGTCTCTCTCTATACAGCTTAATTATTAAGTTGCTTATTCCATGCAAATGGTGTAGCTGGCCAATGATGCGATCACCACAAAGAAAGCTTGTCCCCACGACAAGTTGGATTTTTGTTGAGACTGCTTGTCATCCTCAAAAATCACAAATGGCGACATGGGTTCTGTTCGGTAGTCATATTGAATTTTCTGCTTCACGTACACATCCACTTGAAGGGTATAGAGTATAGATTAGTCTCTCCCACCTTTATTAGGGTTTATGACCTTTCTTTCCTCTACTTTAAAGGCGCAATTTGCTGCGCTCTCATTGGTGAGCGTACCTGCAGCACACAAACGAAGATATTCTACTTTTAACTTTAAATCTAGCATTAGTTAGTTGTTTCTTGTCATTTCTTATCCTTGTTCTTTCTTTTTCATCATTTCAACTTGGAATTTGATGTGCTTCCTGTCCCCCCCAAAAGCCTATGTACTTTAGGAAATCAATTACGAAGCTTCCTCTCACGAATAGCTTTGCAAATTCTTTGAGGTTTACTAATAAAGGGTTACAAACTAATATAATAATATAACAATATATGTATTTCACATCATATTAATACTAACATATATTATTTGTCTTATTATTTGTATTCTATTTTTTATTCTACCAATACAGGTATGACGTGTTTGAATTGAATATAAGTTAAAATATAAACCCTCATTTCAGTTGGAATATTTCCCCAATTTATACGAAGGGGTATCTTCCATACTTTTAATAATGAGTTGTGAATAAGGTGTTGATCGGCACATAAGTTTCCTAAATCGTGACTCTAATCGCTAAGAAGTTACGATTATGGTACGCAGGCAAGCATTTATATAAATCAATTATCCAAGCATTTCCTTGACTTTTTGAATTACTTTTTAAGTGTTTGACTAAATTTTTTAGTGTTGTGAATCAATTGGCCCTAGTTTTAGGGCTTTTCAAATTTATTCCTATTTTACATTATTTTAAGAGATAATTCGGTCCTTCAAGAATTTTTGGACACTTTCTTAATTTTGTTCTCTCACCATTAAATCCCTCTTTTAGTTGATTAAAATAAATATATTTCTAAAAAATTAATGGTAAAACAGTCTACTTCCTTGAGATTTGGAGGAATGACTCTCCACTCCAAACTTTAAGAGAGATAACACTCCCTTTCATTGAGATTTGAGGATATTAACATAGTCTTTCTGGTAACAACATTAACATAATATTCCAATTCTAAAAAATATTTTCTTGACTAAAGCTTAACCATGGTTTGGTGACAAAGGAAAAATATGTAACCAAAAAAAAATAAAAAAATTTCACTAATGATGTTAGGGTTTAGTAAAGGGAATCTTTATAAAAATTTTAAACATTCTATTATTTTTATTAACATAAGGACTAATATATTGATTTTCTCAAATCTCAAGAGAAAGGAGTGTCATTTCCCTTAAAGTTAGAGGTGAAGTGTCATTCTTTCAAACCTCAAGAGATAAGGGAATGTAATTTACCCAAAAAAATTAATATTATCCACAAGAAATTTTTCAGTGCTTGCATGTCTACCATCTAAAATTCAAACCAATAGGATTTTATCTTTTAATTGATCTTCTTAAGGACAAATCATAATTAAAGAAGTTCATAAAAAAATTAATCAAAGGATAATCCTAAGCATGCATATCTAAAGATCATTGATCAACCAATCATATTTAAGCTTTCATAAAACGTTGATCTCAAAATGTTGTCCAAAATGTTTTGCATGTAGGAAAAAAAATCAATTAATTCATTGTTAATTCTTTAATGCGCACTTGTGATGTGCATCTTAAGGTCTAGGTCATTTAAAGAATTTTCGCTTATGTAAATTACCACTACCCTTATTGCTAAAAAAGTTGTAAAAGTAAAATATAATGGTTGCAAAATGGAGTGACTATAAATCGCCCTCATTGATAGAACTTACAAAGCAAGTGGACACCGATGCCACAAGAAGATACCACATTTTGTACCGGTATAGTCATTATTATATTTAGAAGTAGATAGATCTAGTGAATGGTAACCATTCAAGGAGTTGGTCCGGTTCGAATGATCGATAACCATTCAAGTGCACTTAAAGGTATTAGTTAGGTCTGAACGATAACCACTTTCCACTTAAAATGTCGGTTTGAAAAATTCTATAAAAAATTCAAATGAGCCTTGCCCAATATTTCTAGAGAATGAGCCTAGCCTTGCCACATGAAGAATGAGCCTTTCCCAAAATTTCAAATGAGCCTAGCCTAAAGTCCCCTAAGAAGCCAAAAAAAATTCTAGCAAATCTCTCAAAGAATCCTCGCCCAATTTTTCTTAAGAAATTTAAAAATTGGGTTTTAAAAATATAGAATTTTCAAATAGGCATTGCCCAATATTTCCAAGGAATTTTGGGATTTTTAAAATTTGGAAATTTCAAATGGGCTTTGCCCAATATTTCCAAGGAATTGTGAAAATTGTGTTTTAAAATTTGGAAATTTCAAATGGTCTTAGCCTAATATTTCCAAAAAAAAAATTTTAATTGGGATTAAAAGTTAAAAGTTATGGACATTTAGTATGCGTTTACCTTTCTTTTTTTTATTTTTTATTTATTGAGAAGCGCTGTGATGTTATCTGTCAGTGGGTCTCGTGCACTGTGCATGAAACCCACTACGTCTTTGACCAACAAAATAAACAGTGGACAGTGCTTTCTAGTGGGTCCCATGCATTGTTCACGGGACCCACAAATCTCTTTTTTCAATAACTTTTTCATTAAAAATAGGTCTTACGGCACTCTTCACATATTTAAAAATTATTTTACTACAGTGTTTTTAGTTTTCAGCCAAATAAGCGGTATCCAAACATATCCTTAAACTTTTATAACATCATGGTGTCAAAGGGATGCCTTGTGGGACTTAATCTAAGGACTGCCTCATGGGATTAAGCTAAAGGATGCCTCGTAGGACTTAATCTAATGGATGTTTCATGGGACTTAATCTAAGGGGGGTTTATTCAATCTTTTTTTTTTTGTGAATAAAATATAAAACATTAAGGTCATTAGATCTAAGTAAATTAAATTTCCCTCTTGTGTTGTACATGCGAGATTCCACTACCAACAAAGATACCTCATTAGCTAAGATTGCTGGCCTTAATAATGGGTTTAATCCTTAGTCATATATGATATTTGCTGCTTTGCTATGATCCACTTAGAGGAGAGATCCCAATCCACCACCACAGGGTCTATCAATTTTTTTGGCTTCTGTACGAGGTCCAGCAATAACTACCACTTGTTTTCTTCTTTCTTTCATCATTAATTTCACGTGGAAGATACTGGTTGATTTGCTTGATTGCCCTTACATCCCAAGTTACATCACATTTTTTAATAATGATGCTTTCTCCTCCATTACTCCTTTTTATAGACTCAAATATAGCTTGCTAGCTAGCTCCATTCAATTTTCATCATTAAATTTTTTTGTGGTTGTTCTTAGTGAGATTAAGCATGGTTGAGTCTTATTCTAATCACTAGAAATTCCCAAAAATCCAGACAAATAAGAATGGAACACGCTTGTTGTTATTATTATTTTGGTGAATCTTGTTATTTTAGCCTCAAAAAGTTTCATGTCTCAATATTCTAATTGTCTCAAAAGAAAATATCTCGAGTATATCCCGTTTCTTGGGCCTTCCACCAGCAACCGAAAAGAGAATTATCAAATTAAAAGGTTATCTTTTTTTTATTATTCAATTAAATGCTATCTGACATAAAGACATGCCTAGGCTAGGAATGTGGTGGGCATTTTTGTGACTTTGGGCTGGACTGCCTCTTGTTGTTCCGAGGCCCAAGTATTCTGAGTAGAATAGTTGGGATTGGTCCAATTACAACTCACCCTGGCCCAGTTTGTGCACAAACTATACCCTTTTTTGACAGAAACTTCGATCACATGCCCATGGCAAGCATAGCCGTTACAACAAAGCTATGATAGGCAGAATGTAATAATAAATAATAAAGGACATGCGTTTGTTGTTAGACCAAAAAAAAAAAAGGATCCTTAATTAAAATGAAGGATGCAACAAAAAGAAACGCCTCGTAAAAGGAATGGCAGAAATAAGGAGGGAATTAATAATGGTAATTAAATCAAAGAAGAAAAAGGTTAGTTTGCCAAATCAAGTCATGTTATGAGATCAAGCCATGTGTTCATAGAGATTTGTCCATTGAAGATTTGTTCATTGAAGATTTTTTCATGGAGATTTGTCATTTGAAGATTTGTTCAGGAGATTTTTTCCTTTTGAAGATTTGTTTAGGATATTTTTCCTTTGAAGATTTGCTCATGGAGATTTGTCCTTTAAAAATTTGTTTATGGAGATTTTTCCTTTGAAGATTTATTCAGGAGATCTATCCTTTGAAGACATGTTCGTGGAGATTTGTCCATTGAAGATTTGTTCAAGAGATTTGTCCTTTGAAGATTTGTTCAGGAGATTTTTCCTTTTGAAGATTTTTTTAGGAGATTTTTCATTTGACGATTTGTTTAGGAGATCTATTATTTGAAGATTTGTTCAAGAGATTTGTCCTTTGCAGATTTGTTCAAAAGATTTTTCCTTTAAAGATTTTCAGGATATTTTTCCTTTGAAGATTTGTTCATGAGACGAGATTTTTTCCTTTTGAAGACGTGTTCATGGAGATTTGTCGATTTAAGATAGAAGTGAAGGAGATTTATTACTTGAAGATTTGTTTAGGAGATTTTTCCTTTGAAGAATTGTTCCTGGAGATTTTTCCTTTGAAGATTTGTTCATGGAGATTTGTCCTTTAAAAATTTGTTTAGGAGATTGTTCCTTTGAAGATTTATTCAGGAGATCTATCCTTTGAAGATGTGCTCATGGGGATTTGTCCATTGAAAATTTGTTTAGGAGATTTGTCCTTTAAAGATTTGTTCAGGAGATTTTTCCTTTTGAAGATTTGTTTAGGAGATTTTTCCTTTGAAGAATTGTTCATGGAGATTTGTCCTTTGAAGATTTGTTCATGGAGATTTGTCCTCTAAAAATTTGTTTAGGAGATTTTTCCTTTAAAGATTTATTCAGGAGATCTATCCTTTGAAGATGTGCTCGTGGAGATTTGTCCATTGAAGATTTGTTAAGGAGATTTGTCCTTTGAAGATTTGTTCAGAAGATTTTCCTTTTGAAGATTTGTTTAGGAGATTTTTCATTTGAAACGTTTTTTAGGAGATTTATCCTTTGAAAAATTGTTAGGAGATTTGTCCTTTTGGAAATTTGTTTAGGAGATTTATCATTTTGAAAAGTTTTTTAGGAGATTTATCCTTTGAAATTTTGTTAGGAGATTTGTCCTTTGAAATGAAGTTTTGGAGATTTTTCCTCTTTTAATTTCTTGCAAGAAAAACAAGAGTTGATTTCTAGTCAGTTAATTTATATAACTCATGAACTATCGCTCTTTTTGATCTTTTCATTTGATGACTTTGATATGTATGAACTTATTCTTGTAAGAGCTTGATTCAGAAAAGTTTAGAGTTTACCTAATGAAGCTTTGTGATGCGAAGGTTTGAATTTACCTGACAGGTTTTGACATGGGTGATCTTACTTAAATGAGGCATAGCTGAATGCCCATAATCTGCAAAGTAAAGCATGATTTTGAAAACCTTGACTTTTTTGGAAAAAATGATTTTCATATTAAAAAAAAAATGGACGAGACATGACCGAATGCCCTTAGTTTAGAGATGGATGCATGATTTTTGGGAAATCTTGATTTTTTATGAAAAGATGATGATGATGATGATGATTTTTTTCAAAATAGATGAGGCATGGCCGAATGCCCCTAGTTCAGAAATCAATGTGAATTTTGCAAAATCTTATTGTGTAGGGACCTCAATAAAGAAAATTTTGAGTAAAACAAGATCAAAATCACAAAACTAGGCAAAACAAGAACTGCTGGGATGATAGGCCAATGGGCTCTGTGGGAGTGCCAATTGGCACCTCTGAACTGAAGATTGATAGTGATTGTTGAGTAGATGAAAAATTCATGTCCACCTCCTACAAAAGATTCTTCTCATGAACTTGTTAATACTCAATTATTATAAAAATGTTTTGGGCCAATGCCCCTAGTTTAGATATGCTTGCACAAAAAATTGATGATATGCTTAATGCAAAACATATGCTCCTAGCCTAAATTCACACACAAAAAAAAAATGTTTTGATTTTGAGCCTTTGAAAAAATAAAGTTTTTTTTAGGTGATTGTGACCGGGCCTTTGGAAAGGCTGCCTACGTACCTCTCTCATAGAGGATCAGGTCTAAACGTAGTTTGTAAAAAATTTTGAAAAATGAGTTTTGAAAAATCTTTTTTGAAATGAAGTTTCTTTTTGGGTGATTGTGACCGGGCCTTTGAAAAGGCTGCCTACGTACCTCTCTTATAGAGGATCAGGTTTAGACGTAGTTCGAAAAAAAAAAGTTTTGAAAAATGAAGTTTTGAAAAATCTTTTTTGAAATGAAGTTTCTTTTTGGGTGATTGTGACTAGGCCTTTGAAAAAGCTGCCTACGTACCTCTCTTATAGAGGATCAAGTCTAGACATAGTTCAAAAGAAAAAGTTTTGAAAAAATGAAGTTTTGAAAAATCTTTTTGGAAAAATAAAAATTTTGAAATGAGTCTTTTTTTTTTCTTTGAAAAAAAGAAATTTACTTAAAATGAGATTTTTTGAAATTTTATCTTTTTCAAAATTCTGAAAATTTTTTAGATTAAGTCTTCAAAGACAATCAAAGAAATGAAATGCTTGACAATCAAGAATTTGTTCTCTTAAGAGTTATTTTATGTTGGGAGCAAACAAAGTGAGTGTTTGGAGTTTTAAAACAAAAAATTCGGTCACTTGAGAATTTGTGAAATTTGTCTTTTAAAGATATCAATCAGTGGGGCTTGATAATCTTGAGCAATTTTCCTTCTTAATCCAAGAGAAAATATCATTAAAGCTAAATATGTGCTTTCAATCAGCAAACTTCAAGGAGGGTTTTGTTTAAAGATTGTAATGTAGACCGGGTTCAAGTTATTGAAAGGAATGATATAAAAGGCTCAAAAACCCTTATGATGTTTCCCCAAGTATGCAATACTTTAAATTCAATCATTGGAAGATTTTTTTCACAACTCCCATCATTGACTTTTGTGCTAAAATCCTTGTCATTTTCATCATCTTCTCATTGGTCTTCATTGATTCCTTTCATTTGGTCTTGATTTTTTCAACTCCCTCTTTTTGGTCTTCTTAGCATCCTATCTTGTGGTCAAATTACTCACTCTCATTTTTTTGTTAGCTCTAATTATTTGTCTAGACTGCCCTTTTACGTTTTTAGCCTAGCGAGCTCTTCTTTTTTTTTTTTTTTGGAATTTTATTGGCTTTTACTAAACTGCATTTTTTCTTTTAATTTGATTAACTTCCATCTTTCCTGGATGAATTTGTATTTCTCCTTGATACCCTTTTATCCTTTCTAACGCACTTTCATTTTTCTTGACTTGACTGAACACTCTTTTTTTATGAAATGTATCTTACTTTTTCTTTTCCTCATCTTCCTTAATTTGATTAAATTCTTCTCTTGATGAACATTTTTGCTCATCCTTCTCAACTTTGAATGATCTTTCATGAAATCTCATATCTCTAATGTCTTTTGATGAATTAGTATTCTCTCACAACTTGATGAAAATTCTTGCATTCACTTCTCTCTCTCTTTTTTTTTTTTTTGGGTTCAAGTCTTTTCTAGCTTGATGGCCTTCTCTTTTTCTCACAGTGTTGTGGTAATGGTAATACTGTGATTCTCTCCTGGTGATTACTAATGTTGTGATTATGTTCCCCCTACTGTGCACGACAAGAGCCCTATATATATTGCCTGCCGTGAGCCCTTAACTGCTTTCGTTTGGATTTGGGTGTCCTTCTTGACCACTCACTGGTTTGTTAGCTGCCCAACCGCCACCACTTACCTGTGCTGGTTGTGCCACTACCCATTACTAGATAAAGAAAACTCTTTTGTTTGCTTGCCTACTGTGGCATTCTTGCCTATTACAGCGTGGGTATTCTCTCTTGTTATCCCTTATGGCATGCACCTAGTGGCTCCAACTCATTTTCCCTTTTTTGGGTGATATGTCATCTCAACGAGAAATTTCTCCCAAAAGAGTTTGAGCAAGAACCCCATAATAGGTTTTCCCCTTCTCCCCACCGCCAGACCATACCCCCTTTTACCTCTAACCCATGACCCACCACCCTTGTATTGACTAGGTACAAATTGGTAGTGTCTGGGCTATGCACGCGCTTCTCTTTTATGTATGCCAAAAGCTTGTTTGCTGCTCATGCATTTGCCATGGTCTGGAGGTTCATCTATGCATTCTGCTGCTCATTCTTGGCGTGAACTGTCTTCTGATTTTTCGTTCTTTATTGGCTTGCTCCTTTCAAGGGCTGGGCCTTATTTGATTGTGGGTTCTCCCTTCTTGAGCCCATTCTTTGCTCCTTCCATAACCTTTGTTATCATTTCTACCATATCACTTTGTCATTCCTACTGTGATGTTATTTGACACGCGCCTGCTAGGCCTCTTCTGGGCCTGCTACATGTTCTTCTCCCAATTGGTTTCAATGACCCAATATGATCATTGGATTCATACTCATGCTACTTTGGGCTTCCTAGACCCATTACATTGCTTATGGACTCCTTTGGCCCATTTCTTCTTTGTGGGGCATCCTCGGCCCATTTTCCTTCCTTGGGCGTCCTCAGTCCATTTCCAACTCTATATTCTAATGGGCTTTTACTAACTCAATTTGAGCTTCCCTGGCCCAATTAATATATTCTTCATCCTTGGGGTTCATAGGCTTTCCACAAACCATTTACTTTCTTACTTCATTACATCGGGCTTGCTATGACCCATTCTCACTTTTCTACATCACATAATGCTTTCTCCTTCCTTTAGGCTCCCGTTGGCCCATTTGCTTTTCCAAAGCCCATTTTTTTGCTTTATGGGCCTTAGACCCATCATTCCTTCCATTCAAGCTTGATAAGTTTTGAAAGCTCGAATTTGTGTTAAAAACACAAGAGCTGTTTAGATCCCAAAATTAAAAATTACGGCTTGGTTGATTTTACTCTAACTTAAACTAAGTGCGGAATAGAGTAAATGTGAGCGAACAAACAACACAACTACTCTAAGTCATATTCAATAAAACACAGTAGTAAAATGAAAGCTAAAAGAGTAGGAAAAAGAGATGCAAACACAAGATAACACGCCGATGTGTTATCAAAGAGAAAACCGAAGAACTCGGCAAAAAACCTCTCCACCGCCCTCTAAGCGGTAAATCGATCCACTAAACAATAAGTTGGGATACACAAATAGCAAAAGACCCTCCAAGCCTAGTCTACCCAATGCACTTAAACCCTCCAAGCTCCTACTCCAACAAGGCTTCTCGAAACCGTGTCTTATTTAACTTTCTGGATCCTGCAATGCGCCTGATTGCATCCGTCAAAACTTGGCTTCTTCCAATGCTTCCCAGTAGCACCAAAAACTCACTGTACACTCAGTATGGGTGTGGTAAGTGTTTGGGCTAACAACCTCTCAAGGATTTAGAAATGGAGAGGTAGGAGTAGAGGAAAACCATAATGGATAGTGTAGAGAATTGTGGGTATGACAATCTCACACTCTCAAGGGTTTGAGGTTAGAGTTTTCTCTTCTAAAAAACTCTCTACTCAATATGTGGGTAATGATGGTATATATAATGTGTATTAGGAGGTAGTGGAGTAAATAGGACAAAATAGTAAAACAGACTATTTCATGGGTATCTCACGAAAATGCCTTACCCACGAGACACTCGCGAAAATTAGCTGTTACCATCTGTCATGACTCTTGGCATTCCAATCATGTGCAAGACACATGCATCACTTCACGGGATGCTTATTCGCGAGCTACCCACGAAAACTCTTTTGTCTTCAAATGCTTGAGTCTTCACACACTCTCTCTCTATCACACAACCTTTACAATATAAACCCACAATAAATACAAGGTATAAAAGATTGAATAAAATTACAATCAAATTTGTGACGGAATTAAAGCTAACACAAAATAATTGTAAATCACAACTTTACAATCTCCCCCTTTGGCTATTCTGTGACAAAGCACCCTATAATAGACTTTAGACTTAAACGTGATTTTGGGAATAGTGACAAAACTCACTCATACCTAATCTAGAAGCTGTGAAGCACTTGCATGAATACACCTGTATCCTGAAACACTTGCACAGAAACAAAACTTTCATTAAGCTCATGACAAGTTGAATTCAAGGTACGTATAACAGACTCTAGACTTAAACGTGAGTTTGGAAACAGTGGCAAAACTCACTCACACCTAATATAGAAGCTGTGAAGCACTTGCATGAATACACCTGTATCCTGAAACACTTAAACACAAACAAAACTTTCATTAAGCTCATGACAAGTTGAATACAAGGTACGTATAGGAGCAATTATAATGCGATCAAGATAAACATCAAAATATAAACAATGAAGCATAACTTGATCATACAAGAACAATCATTACGGAATGACTACAATAATCATTTAACTAGTAAACGATCATCCGGACACACAATACAATTAAGTGCAAAGCAAGAATTAATTGTATGTCCAAAACACTCAACCAATGCAAAATACCAAAGTATTCACATTAAGGATACAAGATCCAGTGAGGGCACAAGAGTGTAGTACTCAAGATAAATTAAAAGTACCAAAAAAAAAATGCTACAAAGCAATGAGATAAACACAAAGTACTGAACATTAAACTGAATTTAAATCAAAGTATTTAAAGCTTTAAAAGAAAGTAATGTAAATAAAAGAGTTCTAGACTATGGAAAAAGAAAGTAAACACAAAACCACTAAAAATTAACCAAAAGTCTATGAAGTGCATGTGTTACACTATGTTCCACTATGCTCCCATATGCTCCCCCTCAAAATGTGCTACTCCCCCTCAAAATTTTCTCCCCATTTTTGATTGGAATGGCCAAAGGAGCTAGAATTGATCTGATTCTAAATTGAATCCTTGCGCTACAGCCATATCCTCAATTTGAGATGATAATGCAGTGATTTGGCCTTGGATGTAAGCAAATTGATCCACGATATGATGCACATGGGACTTGAGCATGCCATATAGCTAATCTACCATTGCAAGAAGGTGATCAAGAAGATCGGATCCTCGTGTAGGTGCTGAAGAGGATGGTTGTGCTGAAGTCTTTGGGGCAAAAGTGAATCTATCAATCTCATCCTCTGTATCTCCACCTTCTTCTTGAACAGTAGCCCTTAGAATTTGAGAAGTACTGATCTTTGATCCTTTAATGTGAGTTGTGCTTCGAGTCACTGTGTGTCCACCAATAGGATAGTCCCTCTGAACCACAGTGAGACCACTTGAAAGTTTGAGCCTTGTCCTTGCAATTAGGCCCATTATGAGTGAGGGGAATGGCAGAACTGTTCTGGAGTTCTGCTTCTCAATGCTCTTCTTCAAAAGGTGGAGGATGTGTCCACAAATATCAATCTCTTTGTGGGTGAAGAGATCGAACAAAAAAAATGGTCCTTGGCCTGGACTGAATTGGATTGTATTCATGGAGGTTTTCTTAGAAGTACGACTAAGTATCTTCACTATCTCCTTAGTAGATTCCAATCTATTGTCATATTGCATCGTGATTGGTTGAGAGGGAGGACGAACTTCTAAGAACTCCTGAATGTTGTCCCTAGTGATGACAAACTCTTTGTGTCTTACCCAACAGTTATATTATCCCCTTCAACACTAGCATTGGAGAAAAACACTCTGATACCAATTGAAAGCTTGGATTTGTGTTAAAAACACAAAAGCTATTTAGACCCCAAAATTAAAAATTACGGCTCAAGTGTCTTTCTCTCAATCCATTAACTCTCTTCTTGCCCATATGGTTGGGCTTCTTCTTGCTGCTGGGCTTTCCCAAAATGAGCATCAACAAGGAGCAAGGAGACATCTTAGCTATTGATCACCTCAATCGTAGCTAGTAACAAACTCACTAATCTTTTCAGTTGATTAAGTGTAGAAAAACAACTAGCAAAGGCCATCACTTCACTCCTAGGAAATGATCCTAAGCATTGTTTATAAAGAAAAAAACTCAAGAAGTCTCGGAGCAATGCTTTGGGATCTCATAAAAGGTGTAGGACCCATCCTTTTTGTAAGAGCCCAAAGCACTGCTCTGAAACTACTTAAGAATTGCCCATTTATAAATACATTTCTAATTCCACTAGTTAAGGGGTTGAGCATTCAATAATCTCAAAAATACTATCATGCAAGCACACTATTTATTTGCCTTTACTAATCTTGAAGAAACTTTTGGAAAGTTTAGGGTCAACCACTCTAATTGGCCTTGGACATAATAAGTAAGGTTGTTCTCTCGTCTACAATTGGAACACTCATGGCCTGCCCTAGTGCCAAAATCTGGTCTGACCAAGCCCTAAATAGTAATTTCCTATGTTACTAAAAAATAAATATCCACATACAAAAGTGTATTTGATTTGCAAAACCATGAACAATGTTGAAGGTTTGTTTTCAAGTTTGTAGGCAAAGGTATATAAAGTGTTTGTTTTATGATTTGGAGTACTTTGTGAAATTTCTTTTAATAAATAATTGGGTAACCATTGGCTAATATCATATCTTACCAATACTTTAAAAAAAAAATAAAAAATCCAAGTTGCTCCTTGTGGTGGGTCTTCTTGAGATTATGGGCTGGGCTTCCTCCTGCCACACTATGGCCTAAAGGTTCTAGGTAAGAGAGTCAGGACCGGTCTGATTGCAACTCGTCTCAATCCGGCTTGTGCGCAAATTAGAGCCCATTTGTTAATACCTTAGTCACATGCCCATAACAAAAGAGACTGTTACAAAAAAAGTTATGGCAGACAAGTATAATATAACAACGATGAAGGAAACACGCTTACTATTAACCAGGACAAGCAAAGAATTCCCAACCAAAATAAAGAAAATAGCAATATGACAATAAAGACGTAATATAAGTAAAATGAGAGTAATGAATATGAGATAAAACCAATATTTAATCGATAAGAAAACAAAGAAGAAAATGGTTAATCTGCTATGCTTGGTTGTCTTACGGAGTTGAGACCAAGGAACCACTTCTTTAATGTGGGCAACCTCACAGGAAGGTCCTACCAAAAAAATTACCCTCTTTGAGAGAATAGGTCTGAATGGTTTATGCTCAGAAAATAAATCGTTAATCCTCAACAGAGGGTAGGCTTTTAGAGGGTGAGAAGGGATTAGCCTATTGGTGCATGCTTGCCGTCTCACTCTTGCCTACTCTCTTTGTTTTTCTCTCTAACTCTCTATCCTTTTCCAATTTTGCTTCTCTAATTACCACACCCTTCTTTCTTTTACTTACATGCTCTTGTTCTTTTCGTGGTTCTAGTTATGTTGTTGTGTGTGCTTCTCCTCCCTCTTTTCTGTGCACAGCAGAGGCTCCTTTTATATTGTCTGCCGTGATTAGGTTTTTACCATTTCACCCCTTAAACACTTTTGTTTTGGTTGTAGGTGTCTTTCTAGACCATCCACTGGTTTGTTAGTTACCCAGCCACCATCACTTACCTGTGTTGGTCGTGCTACATCCCATTACTAGACAATGAGTCTTATTTTGTTTGCTTGTTCACTGTAGCATTCTCATTCAGATAAGGGTGGGCATTCTCTCTCACTATCTCTCATAGCATGCACATAGTGATTCCAACTCATCTTTTCCTCTTTTGGGTAGTATGTCATTCTAGTAGGACATTTCCCCCAAAAGAGTTTGAGCGAGAACTCTAGAATAGGCTCCCCCCTTCTCCCCATTGCTAGACCATACTCTCTCTTACCTCTGACCCATGGCCCACCACTCTTGTATTGGCTAGGTACCAATTGGTGGTGCTTAGGTCTTGTGCGTGCTCCACTTCTATGTATGTCCATAGCTTGTTTATTGCTTATGCGTTTGCCATGACCTGAAGGCTCCTCTGTGCATTTTGTTGCTCATTCTTGGTTTCTTGTGGCTTGAATGGATTTCTAAGCCTTTGTTCTTTATAGCTTGCTTCCTTCCTTCCTAGATTGGGTCTTGCTTGATTGTGGGCTTTCCTTCTTTTAAACCCGTTCTTTGTTCAGTCCATGGGTTTGCTAGTACTTCTGCCATGCCATCTTGTCATTCCTGCTATGTTATTGTATGACTTGTGCTTGCTGGGCTTTCCTTTGAGTTTGTTGTATATTTTTTCTTTACTTGATTCTAGCAATCCAGTGCTATCATTGGGCTAGCATTCATACTAGTTTGGGTTTTCTTGACCTGTTCCATTGCCTTCGAGCATCCTTGGTCCATTTCATTCATTTGGGCATCCTCAGCCCATTTTCCTTCTCTTGGGCATCCTCAATCCATTCCAATTCTTCACTCCCATAAGCCTTTGCTAAGTCTTTTGGGCTTCTTCGGCCCAAATTTTCATATCCTTATCCTTTGGGGTTTATGAGCTTGTCATCAACTCCTTACTCACTTAATTCATTACTTTAGGCCTCTTTGGCTCATTCTTGCTTGCTTTCTATATCTCATAGTACCCATGAGTTTATTATTTCTCTCTCTGCTCCCTTAGGTCCGCTTGCTTTTTTCGAGGCTCCATTCACACTCCCATCAAAGTTTACACTTTACACTCTCTCTCTCTCTCTCTCTCTCTCTCTCGCGCACACACACACACACACACACACACTGTTCTTTATGCTTCTTTTTACTATTTTTAGCTGCCGCAAGCCAAACCTTCGAAGTTCGAAACATAGAACTAACGGTTGGATCCTCACTTTCCCGCCAAATATTTTACAAGTCTCAGAACAGAATATTATCCAAATGCATAAGCTCTTCAGAACCATCCATGGAATTCTCTTCCCTACATTCAGAAACCGCTTCAAAAACGCTCAAATGTTCACACCCAGCTCACTCCTTCTTCACACTGATCCAAAATCCAGGCTAGATTTCATTATGGACGAAGTTGAAGAGCTCCAATCTTCGAAACCCACAAACCAAATAACCCAATCAGCTACTGAACCTGAAGTTATCTTCGATCTGAGCGGACCCACCAAGGCTGAGAGAACGACGGTTCAGATATCGCACCCGTGGCCCGAGTGGGTGGACTTGATGGAATGCTTGTTGAAGAGAGGTTACTTTGAAAGCAATGGAAACCCATTTCGAAACGGCGAAATGGGTCCCAAGGGATCCAACTATATCCGGACTGCGTGCCTTAATTTCGCGCGAGATCGGTTTGATCTTATAAGGTAATGAGGGGATTAAATTAAGTGGAAGAATTTGATTAAATTGTGGTTTGTCAATTTGTTTTGTTTAGATTTTAAATTGTCTATGATTGTTGGGGTTTAAAGGTTTGGTTTTGATATATGTTGGGTTTAAAGTAATGGAATAAGAAAAATAATGATTGTTTTTTTATCTGGGTTTAAGTTTGCACGTAAGCTGTTTGATTTTGGAGCTATATGAAACACATGGTATATTATGTTATGCTTGCTAGCACTTGTGATGTGGATAGTACCGTAATAACTTATGGCAATGCATCTTTGCTATTGAGAGGACCAATATCACGACTTTGCTGGTTGATTTTGAGAGTTTTGAGTTTTAGAGAGGTCATTGTTGCCTTTTTTTTTTTCCAAATCCATTTGTTTTAAATATTCTCCAACCTACTTTATTGCAATTGAAGAAGCCATTCATGTGTAGTTTTAGACACATTACTTTAATAACGAGTAATGTGACTTGCTTAAATAATACACGTGGATAGTCTTATCATTTGTCATGTAAAGAGTTTGAAAAGATAGCTCCAAACATGTTTGAAGTTAAACTTTGTCCAAAGGGAAAATATTATTATTGAAGCCCTATACCTGCTAATTTTAAGTTAGGCATTGTCTGGAAAATCAACTCTATCTTGCTTAGCCATGTATTTAGGAGATTTTACCTCCTTGGTAAAGTTCTGAAGCTTTGAATCCCATTTTAGACTCTCACATGGCTAATCACTTTCTATTAGCCATATCCGAAACATTAATTTATAACTAGTTACAACAACAACCTTAAGAAAAACTTTGGAGTGGACTATGGACCCTTAATAGACTAATCATAGTCGACCACATGTATTCTTCTCCGTCATTGTATCATATCCGAACTCATAGTCTATGTTATTTCCATAATATCATGTCCATTTTTTACTACTAATTATGTTATTTAAGGCCTCCTTTACTTTTTTTTTTTTTTCTATTGACTTGAATCAAACTACTCTTCCCCTCTAGTGCTTTAATTACTTTCCTTGCACATAGCCGGTCCATATTGAGTGATCTCCCGTATCTTTTCATTAATAATAGCCACTTTTGTCTCTAAACAATTTTCTTCATTTTTTCTCCTATCTTTACTTGGATTTCCACTTATTCATCTTAACATTTTCATTTTAGTTACACTCATTTATGAACATGTTGTTTCTTGTTAACCCAGTAGTCAGTACTGTATTGATTTATAACTAGTCAGTTACCCCAAAAAACTAGAATGTAACAATGAACTATAAATATCTCTGCTGTTTGTAGGTGGGATGTTCATTTAGTGATTTGCATTCTAATGAGATTTTAATATATACTAAATGCCTTTTGCTGCCAGGTTCTTGTCAAGGAAAGATATCAAGGTCATTGCAGAGTCCGGATGTCCAAGCGTAGACAGGAAAGTTGTCAACTCAGGGAAGCGTCTGAGAGCACATGTTGGCATTGATGAAGGAAATGTATGTCCTGACTTTTCCCAATATATACCTCTAAGTTGATTAACTTGATAAGCCAATGAACTCTACCTCAAATTACCTCTAAGAAGGAGGATGAGGTCATAAGTTCAAGACTCAAGGGTGCATATGTAACCAACTGCTTACAAATTTAAAAAAAATAAAAGATTACCTGGATAAAATCAATATAGTGTTACTTCATAAAACTCATAATATTTTCTTAATCTAAATATTTGAATCCAACTTAACTTTCTATAAGAGAACTCAGTAGGCACTTTTTGCATTAATATTAATGAGAAATTTTAGTAGGTTTGCAGCTTCTGCAATTTAAGAGGAGACTGTGAGAGGGCGTATGTGAAGGCACGTCAAGACGAAGGTGGACGCACCGTGGATGTCATGCGTTTCTTGTTAACATATGGGCTTGATCCAATCACTGGTATGGTGGATAACAAGCCATGTTTAAGCAAATTGGTTAAAGCATCAGTGAGAAGGCTGCTGAAAGAAATGGTAGAGTATAGCACAAAGGAACTTGACTCCAATCTCCCAAAGGCCACACCCTTAAAAAGGGTTGCATCAGCACAAGGCTGCTCCAGTCTGCCAGAAAAAAGCCACAGAAACATGCCAATGAAGCGAGGGGACTGGCTTTGTCCCAAGTAATTCTACTGCCGGTCTTTATGTATTTAAAATACTGAGTCTTGCTGTATTTTTGTCACAATATGTTACCCTTTCCTCTTATTTTTCATTTGTAGATGTGACTTCCTTAATTTTGCCAAAAATATTAAGTGCTTGCGCTGTGATGGTTTATTCCAAGAAAGACTAAGGCAACTACATGAGGATCAAGATCATCTTCCATTAAAGAAGGGGGATTGGATATGTGACAAGTAATGGCTTTTCAGATCATTTTACTTTGTACTGGTTATAGTTCTGCATCTAACTGAGACTTGGAATCTTGACAGGTGCAATTTCTTAAATTTTGCAAAGAATACAAGATGTTTGCAATGCAAAGAGAAACCTCCAAAGCGGCAACTTAATCCGGGGGAGTGGGAATGTGACTCGTAAGATCTCTTCCTAATTTAATCTCTTCTTCATTCTTTGAACTCAATGATACCGTTAAAAGTTGTTCTAAATTTGGTAAGGCTTCTGTTATTGTATAGGTGTAACTATATCAACTTCAGAAAAAACATGGCGTGCTTGAAATGTGACTACAGACGACCAAAAGCATTGAATACTTCAAACGCTTCTGCTCAAACTCCACATGATACAGGGGGTTACCATAACAAGAATGGCATGAGTTTTGTCAAAGTTAAGACTGAGATTAATGATCAACCATCTGTTGGACAAAATAGACATCGAGATAGAGGTTCAAATATGTGGAGATTTGTGGAGGATAATAGTGAAGTTTATGATGGCTCAAGCTCATGGAATGAGGATTCTGGATTTGTAGATTTCCCCATTGCAGGGGGGAAGAGTGATTTGTCTCAAAATGCACAGAGGCAAGGAAAATGGAAGTCGGAGATGCTAGAGAGGAGCAAAAGCACTGTAAGGACAAGGCCAGAACTTGATGAATTAAGGTCTACAGGTTTTCCGAGAATGTTGGATTTTCCTGAATCTACAGATGATGAAGAGATAGCCGAATGGTTTGGGCAAGTAAAATCTGAAACAAAAGGGAATATTCCTGTACCTGATTAATTGCAAGATTTGTTGAAGATGAGAGAATTGCCACCACATCAGAATCACAGGTACGCCAAATTGATTCGAAATCTTGGTATATTTGTTCATTGTTTTTGAATTATTAAAGTATTCTCCAAGAGAAATCAGTTGAAGGGGATTACTGGAATCCAAAGGGGTCCAGAAATTTTTTTTCTTTCCCCTCAAGGGTTCCTCACGCTCTGTTTGCTTCAGAAATTATGTTTCTGTAAACTTTTGCCTTAAGAGAAACAAGAAGGAAAGAAAATATGACAAGACATGAAGAAAATATGAAACATTATTGATCTCTCCTTCTATCTAGACATTGTCATTTGTGAAACTTTTAAGTGTGACATTATTTATTGGCTTGTAAGCAATGAGTTTTTAATTAACGTTAAATTTACCATAAAGAGCTCATACGCATCTTTTACACGGTATTGACTTCCATATTGTTCGCTGTCTATGTTTACAGCTTATAGTAATTTGATAAAGATTTGCCATCCAACTCTTTTTTGAAGAACCTTGTCATGAAGTCTGTCAAGGTGAACTGCCTATAGAGAGCTGGTTTCTCTGATGATATTAGCTCTGGCAGCGGCCCATATAGGTCATCCCTATTGCCTGGATTAAAGAAAACCGCAATTGAGACTCGTGGTTCATCGGAAGGGTTGGCCAAGACTCTATGCTCTGCACTTTTGTATACTTCATTGGATATGATCTGAAACAAACGGAATTAAACTAAAAAACTGGAGCAATTATTTAATAATAGTAGTTTTCTTAGGTTTAATTTGAATGAAATTATTTTTATATCAAAAGAGAATGTTCAATATGTTTTTTAGTCAACTTTTGTAAAACTTTGTTATTATTATTATTTTTTTACTTTCATCCAGCTGCAGACAAATAAACCAATCAATTTAAGTCACGCTAATAACAAGTGTTTGATGATGTGTTCACAAGAATAAAACTGGTTTACCTGAAGCAAATCTCCAACGTTTATAACAAGAGCTCCAGGAACAGGTTTAACATCCACCCAATCCTCACCATACCTAACCTGCAACCCACCAACATGGTCCTGCTGCACCACAGTCAAAACCCCTGGATCCGTATGATATGCAAGCCCAACCGTCAGATCAGGTTGTGGGCACTTGGGGTAGTAGTGACCCACCATTGTTCTACCTTCCAAACATGTCATTTCCTTCAACCTCCATGTCTCTACTCCAAGCCCTTCACACATCAACCCTGATAAAACCTCTCCTAGCCGTTGGATCTCTCGGTCCCACTCAATCACCTCGTTTCTACATATCTCAGGGATTTGATCATGATCTGCCATCTTGGGACCCATTCTAAGCTGAAGGGTGTCCCTAGTAGTACAAATATAACAATTTTGGAATTTTATTACAATTACAAAAATTCTAACTATAAGATAATGTTTCTCAAAGGCATCATATATTTTTCAAAAAATATATTTCATACTATTCATGTGTTTTACAACTGATAACATTTTAGTCGATGAAAAATGTTATCCATGTTGAACGCAAATGATGGAAAATGCTTTATGCTTTTTTAAAATGTAAAACATTTTCAAGATAATTCATGGCTTCATGTCTACCAACCTTACTCCTTTTAACTCTTCTATGCCGACGCTACAACCTCCTCTAAATTGATGTCAATTAAATTTATATATATATATATATATATATATATATATATATATATATATATATATATATATATAGAGTAACTTTCACTTTTTTGACTCAAATCAACACGAGCAAAAGCAAAGTGAAACTTCACTTTAGTCATCATCCTTTGGCATTTTATGCCGAAAGTAACCAAGTGACATCATGAGGAATCCATTTTATCAAAAGCAACATCATTTGTGAGGAGCAAGCAGTATAAAAATTGAAACTTTCATCAGGAGTAAATATTGTAGCATTTTGGCTTAACAAAGAGTAAAACTCTATTTTTTTAACAAGTTCAATTTAAATTGAAACTCATCATTTAAAAAAAAAAAATTATTTTTGTTTAGTCTAAACTTAACAAGGAGTGAAATTCTATCTCTCTGATAAGTCTAACTTAAACTCAAACTCAAACATTGATAATTTTTCTTTAGTATTTTTTTTATCTTTCAGAAGTTTTAATATCTGAACTTTTGAATTTTTTTTTTTTGCAGTATCTGAAATTGTCTGACAAATTTTTTATAAGTCATTGCACGTTTAAGCAATGGCTTCTTCATCAATTTGTAACACAAATTAAAATTATACAAGAGCAAATCATGTAATGGTATAGTTTCTTAATCAATTTAAGATTTTATAAAATTGTTTTAATTTACCTCACAAATAGGTAAGTTTTCGTGCATAGCATGGGTTAGGGGTTAGCAACTAGTACTTTTAAAATGATAAGATTTAATTTGTTATTTTTTAAAATGTAAGGCTTAAGTTGTTACGCTCCATAAAAGCATAAACAATAGTATATAGGGTTTAATATGTAATTTAAAAATTTTCTTTCGCGTGTAGAAGAAAACTATATTTTTCTAAAATATTTTACATAGGAAAATATTTTTAAGTCAAAACAAATAGAACTTAAAATTAACTTGGGCATGTATTGAATATAACTTGGACAAAATCAAATGGCAATTTATTCTTATTATTCAAAACTATTCTCAAGTGTTGGAAATACAAAATTTGTTGCCCCCCGCCCCACAAAAAACGAAAAGAACATCCCTAAAATTTCAATATAGTTGTATGTTGTAACATATTCCAAAAAACTAGTTAGCTGTAATTTGAGATCCACTTATTTTGTTAATTCTGAAATTTTTTTTTGAAAAATTATTGTAAATAAATGTAAGAGTAAATTGAAATAGTATAGTAGAATCCATAAATAGTACTAGAAGATGCAAAGACTTATGAATAGTAGCAAAAATAAACTAAATAATAAAAGAAATTGTCAAAAAATAATCTTTACCAAGTAAACACTTATCAGTGAAACCTATAAAATACAAGAAAATTGTGTTATTTCAAAATAATTGACACAAAGAGTAATTAAACATGTATGAAATGTTCCTATTAGTATATGGGATTGAGAAATAATTTGACAATTATGTTAACAATTTTTTTTTAAGCTAATTCAAAACATGATTTCAATTAAAACAAGATTTTGAGGGGAGTGTATATGAAGTGTATAATTTCGAATATATAAAAACTAAAGACATGTTAAACCAAAAAAAAAAAATTGTGTACGTACCTCCAACTTGCAGCTTTGGAGTTATACAAATCCACGTTAGAAATGTAAGATACGCCTGTACCTATCCCTCTAGTATAGAACCGCGCCTTAATCTCCGTTCGCTCCTCGTGGAACCCTTTGATTGATTGAATCGCACGGTCCAGAACTCCCAGGGGCACACCATGATTGACAATCTGGAAGAACCCGAAACTTGAACAGGCTTGTCTGATTTGGTCAACGATAAGGGAGCGGCTGTGGTGAGAGTCAACGCCAGAGAGGTCGATTGTGGGGATGACGAGGTCGGGTCGGGTTTTGGATCCGGGTTTGAGTTGAGACAGAACATCCGGTGGGTGAACGAAGAAACGAGGGATGGTGGTTATGCCGGAGTCGACAAGGCCTTTAACTCCGATCTTGGATTCGTCGAACTGCTTTACTTCTTTCACTCTGTCGTATTCTTCGTCGTTAACGTTGGTTGCCATCACTTCTCTCTCTCTCTCCAGTTGTTGCGTGTTGTGTGTCTTTTCTTCTGATGTCTGCGTAAAGTCAAGCTTATTATATGTGTAGGAGCGAGGTGGTATTTCAAAAGCAATAGCACCAGACCAACCTCACAATTTTCAAACGCTGTTTGAGGAGTTATTATCTAGGGAGTCTGTACTTACAGATTATAAGGCCCACATAATCACAATATTTGGACTTTGCGATGGGTAGCTTGTTTGAGGTGTTTTCTATTTTATTTTTAGGAGTTAATATTTTTTATTTATTATAATTTAAAATTATTATATTTTTTAACCACAAAAATATTACAGTTGTGATGAAATTTATTCTGAAATATTATTTCATCCACAATTCGAAGTTGCAATATTTTCTACTTTTGTTTTATTTATTTATATATTAGTGTGTAGCCTGTGTTTATACATGGATGAAATTAAAAATAATCACAATTACATTATTCAAATTATATAACCTTACACTTTTTTTAAACCATATATTTCCAATATTTGTAATGATTTCTTATTATATATATGTATATGATTAAATATTTAATTGATTTTAGATTCTTTGGTTTATACACCTAATAATTCACTTGCCACAAAAATTAAAAACTTGAATAGACATGTGGCGGAAAATTGGACTCCAATTTAGAATTTAATTGGATTTTGACTCTTCGATTTTAACACTCAATAATTCATTTGACACAAACTTTAAAATTAAATAGGACATATGACGCAAAATTGCAAATCCAATTAAAATCTCATTAGATTTTTTCTAAGCTTTCACTATATAGAGATTATGGGATTTGTGAAAAGAGTAAAATTATCTTATAAGAAATTCCCATAAAATTTCTTTCTCAATATTTGTGTGGGCCTTCCATACCTAAATTAAAACCACCCAAAAAAGATATATAGTAAAAAGATAACAACAAATAATAATTCAACCGGTAAACTAAGCACATACATGCAAAGAAAATGCACAACTAAGTAAATTGCAAAAATGTACTAAAAAAATAATGAAAATTTCGTAAGGAAAGAGAGCCTTAAAAGACTTTGAAGATGAATTTCTATTGCATTGATATTGTAAAATAGAAAGAAGCAAACCCAACAAAAAAATAAGATATTAGCAAAAAAAATTCACAAGTCTTCAAGACTTGAATCTCACACAAAAAAAAGTCATAAAATTTAAGGCAATTACCCTAAAAAATTTCATGATCTTATTGCTTTTTCTTTTTGGAGAAACATCATGAAAGATAGGAAATTTATTGACAAAAATCAAGATAACATAAAACAAAAACTTAATTTAATTATCATTTTGTTGAAACATAAGAGGTTCAATGGCTTAGAAATCAAATAAGTAAATAACACGTATACAATAATATAGAGCAAATATATAGAAATTGCATAAAATTGCTAATTGCAAAAATAATCCCTATTTGATATAATCTACCACTTTCTTCTCATGAAGTACCTTCCTTCTTTTTATCAGAAGTTTATCGTGGTTAGCATTAAAAACTGTCATATTTTTATAGCAAATGATTGTAGGAAGTTTTGAGTGTAACCCGTGCATGATAATTGATAAGCAATTTTTACTATTATTTAGGGGAAATTACATTTTACCACTCTAATCTATGCACCAGATTACACTTTGCACTATCAACTATCTAAATGCACACTTTGCACCCCTGTGTTACTTTTGCTATTATGTTTGATGGAATCTTACTGCAAATGACAAGCATATGCTTCTTGCTTAGGTGGAACAAACTTAAAAGACTGAAACACTTATCTTCAAAAATCAATTAAAACAAAGGCCAATTTTTTCTACATCTCTCTGTCTCGTGTGCATGCCTCTCCCAAATTCAGATTCTTCTCAAAACCTCAGTTCCCACCCAACCCTCTCTCTGTCTCGTGTGGGTGGGACAATCCATTATATATTTTCCCTTGTACTTGTACTGAAACAAAAGAAATTTAATGCAGAAAAACTCAAAAACACCATTGTTAGAGAAATGATTTCTGACATCAGAATGTATTTCTAAAATAGAACAGGTATTAGGTAAGATTAAATCATTGCAAATCAGTATGCCAGTAGCCAATTTTATCCATTGACCTCAAGAGAAAGGGAAAAAAGCAACTTATAAAGGTTTTGAGAAGAATCTGAATTTGGGGAGAGGCATGCACGCGAGACAGAGAAATTTCGTCTTTTAAGTTTGTTCTACCTAAGTAAGAAGCATGTGCTTGTCATGTGCAGTAAGATTCCGTCAAACATAATAGCAAAAGTAACCACGAGATTCAAAAGTAACACCGAGATTCAAAAGTGTGATAAGTATGATAGTTTAGAGTGTAATGTATGCATTTGGATAGTTTATGGTACAAAGTGTAATCAAGTGCATAGTTTAAGGTGGCAAAGTGTAATCTCCCCTATTATTTGTTGAGTTAAAATGAATTTACCCCTTGCAAATTAATTAATTACCTAAGTTAATTAATTATATCAAGTTACATGCAATAGCGTAGTAGCACAAACAAATCACCAATTATACTAAATGCACCGGAAAATATATTTGACACGGGAGATTTGTTTACGAATGGTAAAAAACACCGAAGCAAAACCCCACCGGATGATTTTAAGGTCACCACTCCCAAGAATCTACTATTAACAATCACAAGCGGTTACAAGTATGAGGAATCTTACCAAACCCTTTGGCCTATCCCGAAATACTAACCTACAGTTGAACCCTTATCCCAATATCCAATTGGACTTGTATTGTAGCAGCAATCTTTCCATTCAATGCACGAATCCTAGTACGTGACTAACCAATGATGCACGGATCCCAGTGCGTAACTAACTCCAATAACTTGAAGAGGTCGTTGGCTGCAAAGTTCTTCAATTCATCAACAATGAAGATCAGGAAGCTCCTTGGTCACAAAACCCTTGGCGTAAAGACGCAATAACTTCTTTAGAGAGAATAATAAATGAGGGCACTTTCAGCATGTATTATTTTCGCATTCCCCTTGTGACAACCTTTAAAATAATCTTTATATATGTCTAGGATTGTAAGAAAAGAAAACCTACACAAATATACAAGCATGAGCCATAAATCATATCTAGAAATTCTGATTTTGTAAGTCTCGACAGAAACAGCTTGTGTTGAGTTTTGTCGAGTTTCGACTTTAAATCTCAGTAGAAGTCCTTTCTACCGAGATCACAGTCGAGCATTAATGAACAACTTTTCTTTACTTGTTTCTTGGTCCAATTTCCATGACTTTAATACTTAACTTGAACACTTGTTTCTAGAAGTATTAAACTCATCCTAGATCTACCCAATTACAAGTAAAGTGCATTTTTGTCAAAAGATTTGCCAATTACATAATATATGTCCCTAACAATATCCCCCTTTGGCAATTCGTGACAAAACCGCAACAAAATAAATAATCATGAAAGAAATCTTAAATCACTAAACTCATAACCACTTGTTGTATTAGATAAGAATCTATCCCTACTATAAACTCTTGAAAAACTTTGCAAGAACAGAGTTCACGGCACGGTAGAATTTCACAACCTGTCATTTTGAAACACTTAAATAAGACTCATCAAGTCATCATGTGTGAAACAGAAATAAAGATTGCATCCATAAAGAAACATGTGTATAAAGAGAGAAAAGAAACAACACATGTAGAAGTAGGTGAAGAAAAACATACATCATCATCATATATTTGAAAATAAAGTACAATGTATATAATAAAATGGTCACAAGACTGGTGTACATGAAGCTAATGTAAAAGAATACATAAATATTCTCACTACATCCCTCAAAAAGATATGCACACTCCCCCTAACAAAAAAAATCATATACTAACTTTCCCCTAAGTACAAGACTACTCTCAAACCAAAAACTACTTCCCCTTTTTGTCACGAATGATAAAGGGCAAGTCATTGAGAGGTCGTCATCTCGTCATCACTGGAAGAGTCAACATCATCATCCGCATCATCCTCATCATTAGGAGAGGCCTCGGGAGAAGGAGAGGGAGAAGGAGCAAGACCAGCCATGTGAGCCTGTCGACGAGCAATGCGTCCTACTCTAGTGTTCATTTGACACATCTCATCAGTGAGAGAGTCTAAAAGACCACTAAAGTCAGCATGCATCCGTTGAAGCTGCTCCATGATGGCCTCAAGGGTCACACCACCAGCTGCGGAGGAAGAAGGAGAGGAAGAAGTCGGGGGTAAAGAGGGTGGAACAACCGAAGCTGCATCGATCGTCTCCACTCGTGGCCTCTTCGGTCGAAGTTGGGCCTCGCTTCACTGGACAGAACTAGCGCATATGGCACCTATGATGGTGAAGAGAGGAGAGAGAGGAATGGGACTGGAGAAGTGAGAATGAAATGAACCGGATCACACCTCACTATATATAGAAAACCGCATCTTGATGGATCGAGGATCTATCGGGAGTTTGTCGATGGCTAAGGGATGGTCTTGATGGATCGAGGATATGTCGAAAATCTATCAAGCAAACAAAGAGCACAAGAATTTGGCTCAATGGATTGAGGAAATTGTCGAGAAGCTATAGAGAGATAACCTAGAAATCTCGATGTATCAAGAATCTATTGAGGATTTGTCGAGATCACAAGATGAAGGCTCGATAGAAAAGATATCTATTAAGGCTGTGTTGAGCTTGAAGAAAAGAGGTTTTTCAAGAAAGGAAAAACACATAAAGATGAATGCAACAAACAAGCTACTCAAAAAAACATGTACAATCTGCTGGAAATAGCTTAGAGAGACATTCATTTGTTGGAAATTGTTTTTAGAGAATACTTAATTTGATGAAACATTTAACATATACAGTTTGCATACAGTATGACGAATAGTGTAAAATGGTCGTCCATAAAATGACCGTCATTACTAAGGACAAAAGTAAGAACACATTAATGCTCATATATAAACTCCTCACTTAAATGGTACAAGTGTAAGACGTACAACCTCTCCAACCACTAGTTCACAGCTGTTACAACTATCTCAAGTTGACCATTACACAGCCGTTACAGGACATTGAATGGGGAAGTTAAATGGCTATTAAATGAGCCATTTAAGCCTCCAGCTCAACCATAATTGCTGGATAGCGATAAAATGCTCGTCCATATTGCAAACCGTTTATATTAATGATGAGTAAAAGTATGGACAAGCATAAGCGTATTAGTTCTAGATAGCATTTAATGTCCAAATGATAAATGAGCATGGAGCCGTTACTGTCATCCAATTATGCGCATTTAATGGCCATTACAGACATTAAAGGGTTGAGGATAAATGGTCATTATTAAGCCATAAATCTTAAAGATGTAGTACAACATTAGAAAGGCCAATAGATTGAGCATTTACTTACACAAAAGCTATATAAAGCCTGGAGAGACAAGTAAGTGAGGCATGTTGAACACACACATAAATTACTCTACAGATTATAGATTTCTAAAGAGTTTAAGCTAATTTATGTATCAGAGGGTTCTTGGCAAGCCCCAAACCGGTGTCATTATCTGCTTAGTGCTTTCTTTGGTACAAGATCTCCAGGTCATCCATAGTACTGATGAGGAACAGGTTGTCCATCGTACTGACGGGGTGAAATTCTGCTTCATCAGTTTGGCACTGTCTGTGGGGAATGACAGGCTATTAATCAATAAGTCGTTAAATTCTCTACTAACTATGTTACTTAGAACTGATGGACTCAACCACAACTGCATCGCCGGACCCGGTTGTGATGGCTTAACAAATCCAACTACTAACATCCAATGTGCAAGAATTGAAGAAACAAAATGAAGACTTAAAGCGAAGAGTGCATTCAGAGGGCATAAATACATCATAGTCACAGTGTAATCACAATGACAATGACGATGAAGCCCATAGTCTAGGAAATAGCAAAAGAGAAACTTATATGCACACTGTACAGTCGACTCATGGCAACGTTTAGATGATGAAAAACATGAGGAAGGAGTTAGACGAAGTCAAGAATGCCAAGAAGGGAAAGGCAGCGATAAATCTTGATGGCATGATCAAGAGGACGGACTCACCCTTCATTGCCAGCGTTTTGGAGTGCCCCTTGCCTCCCAAATTTTTTCTACCATAACTGGAGGTTTACAATGGCACTAAGGACCCCCTAGAAAACATAGGGGCATTCAAAACAATATTAAACCTCCAGCAGACCCCAAACAAGGTAATTTGCAGAGCATTCCCAACAACCCTCAGAAGAGCAGCAAGGGTGTGGTTTAGCAAGCTGCCCGTGGCATCTATCGTGAACTTTGAGCAGCTAAGTGACTCTTTTGTCCTTCATTTCATTGGGGGCTAATTCCATAAGAGGCCCACCTCATACCTGCTAACTGTGAAGCAACAAGAAGGGGAAACCCTTAGAGAGTATGTAAAATGCTTCAACAAAGCAGTGTTAGAAATTGATAAGGCAAATGATCATGTGATAATGACGACCTTCCAAGCAGAGTTGAACAATCCTAACCTCGTCTTCTCTCTAGTGAAGACTCCGCCAACTACAATGACAGACCTCCTATTCAAAGCCCAGAAGTACATGAACGGAGAGGATTCATTAACGGCAAATGGAATAGATGACAAGAAAAAGATGGAAGAAATCGACAAGCTCCAGCAAAAAAAGAAGGAGAAGAAGGATCGTTCCCCCAGTCGGAAAAATGACAATGAAACAAGCTCATACAAGATCGTCAAATATTCTAGAAGAGGAACTTGTTACCTTGAATCACTCAATGGTAAACAGTTACCTCGTCCATGGAATGTAGAGCACTTCAAGAGGTATTATCACTAGTTAGATAACGCTTTCAATTTTCTTTCATCAAACTGTTTTCTAAGCAAGAATGTATAAGGGAGTATATTTCCCCACATGAATAAATGTCGTTCTCTTGAAAGATTTGAAATTCTTATTTACCATACAAAAGAAAAAAAAATTCAAGAAGAAAGCCCATCATTGAAGTCCAACGAGTAAAACCAAGTAGATGATAAAAATCTCGATAAGAATAAAATCGTCACATAAGGTTCAATTCGAACTAGTACAATCATAATGATGATCAAATTCTCAAAGCAAGAGCAAGTCATATGATTAAATTTGAATGGTTAAAAACCGATGAACACAATCATAATGACGATAAAATTCTCAAAGCAAGAGTAAGTCATATATTTAAATTCGCATGGTTAAAAACTGACGAACACAATCATAATGATGATCAAATTCTCAAAGCGAGAGTAGGTCATATGATTAAATTCGCATAGTTAAAAACCAACGAACACAATCATAATGATGATTAAATTCTCAAAGCGAGAGTAGGTCATATGATTAAATTTGCATGGTTAAAAACTGACAAGTACGATCATAATGATGATAAAAGTCCTATGATTAAATCGCATAGTTAAAAACTGACGAGTAGTTTTTCTAAAAAGGAAAACAAAAATCAAGGCTCGCAAGAAGCTCAAGAAAACTTTGCATGCGTAACCAATGAAGAGAAGGCACGTGTCAATCACTTGATGAGAAAGTCTCCTTGCATTAAATGTGATGGGACGAGAATCTCGGGACACGAAGGGGAGATTGAACTGCCAAAAACCTTTCATATTCCTATACTCGTCCAAACAAAGGATGACAAAGGAATAAAGGGAACAATTGACGAGAAGTATAAAATGGTCGTTTATAAAATGACTGTCATTATTAAGGACGACCGTCATTACTAAAGACGATCGTAAGCACACATTAATGCTCAAATATAAATTCCTCACATAAATGGCATAAGTGTAACGGACATACAACCTTTTTAGCCACCAGCTCACAGCTATTACAACTATCTCAAGTTAACTATTACACAGTCGTTACAGGACATTGAATGGGGAAGTTAAATGGCTATTAAATGAGCCATTTAACCCTCCACTTCAACCATAACTTATGGATAGCCATAAAATGCTCATCCATATTGCTAACTGTCCATGTTAATGATGAGTAAAAGTATGGATGAGTGTAAGCGCGTTAGTTCTAGATAGCACTTAATGTCCAAACGACAAATAAGCATAGAGCCGTTACTGCCATCCAATTATGCACATTTAATGGCCGTTACAAACGTTAAAGGGTTGAGGATAAATGGTCATTATTAAGCCATAAATCCTCCAGCTGTAGTACAACATTAGAAAGGTTAGTAAACTGAGTATTTACTCACACAAAAGCTATATAAAGCTAGGAGAGACAAGTAAGTAAGGCATGTTGAACACACACACAAATTACTCTACAGATTACAGATTACAGATTTCTAAAGAGTTTAAGCTAATTTATGTATCGGAGGGTTCTTGGTAGGCCCCAAACCGGTGTCATTATTTGCTTAGTGTTTTCTTTGGTACAAGATCTCCAGGTTGTCTATTGTACTGACGAGGAACATACTAACGAGCTCTAGGTCGTCCATCGTACTGACGAGGTGAAATTCTGCTTCATCACAGTATATGATGCTAACAATCTTCTAGTTAATTGGAAATGAAAAGGGGCTACATTTGCGTGCATAAAGTATAATTTTAATGAAATTCACATTTTTATCGTATAGCAGATTAATATTATTGTGAATAGAGGCCAAACCAGAAAAGTAGAATATTTACTGATGAGTTAGCTGAGATTGAACAATGAACAGTGTAGAAAAGTGAAGTTCCACCAATTGTTAAGTAAGCATCAATTATAAAATCTGACAAATCAAAGCAGAGCATTTATTTAATGATGCAAATTACAATGTTTTTAACATCCCATTTTAAGCTTGCCCATATTTTGAACTGATTGATACAACAACAACAACAACAGAATAAGAGGAGCAAATTTTGTAGTGAATCCCAGAAATTTAATTACAAATCCTCCTCTTGTTGATGGCCAAATAAGCCCCTCTCCAAAACCCAGTCCTCTATCATTGCTTGTGAACTCAATGGCTGGTCAGTAGGCACAAGATGCCCAGCCCCCAGAACCACAACATGACTCAAACTCCCCCATTTCTGAACAAACCCAGCAAGCCCTCCATTTACCTTCCAAACCTTCCTCTCTGCCCTGGAAAAATTCCCAATTCCCTCCCATTTCATTGTCTTTACCCAAGCCTCAGTTGAAACTACACCATCCCTCAAATCAAAATTCCCTTGATACAACAAAACTTTGCTCTTTTTCACCAAAAACTGCACCATATATTTCACACTCTTCATCACATCCTCATACAATGCATCCCCCACTACAGCACTGCATTCCTCATATACAATCGACTCATTCACTCCTAGGGCCTTCTTCACCTCCTTGTTTTGCAAAAATTCATCAACCAAGTAAGATTTGTACGGAACTTTCTTTGTAAAATCATACAACGTGGCCAACCCTGTCATGTTCTGCAACAAATTTATGACCTCAATTCTAGCAGTTGTGGCCTCACTCCAATTCTTCAATTTAGTCAGCTGAACTGCCTCCCATTGAGCTTTCTCTAACTCACCCTTTTGCCTCTCATTGATCAAACCTGAAAAGTAAGCATTTACAGAATGAGTTGCCACCTGAGTGATCGGGTCAGTTAAACCGTTTCCAATAGCAACACCAGCTAAGTTGACCTGCTCAGACACAGCCAATTCTGCATTTTTCTTCACAATATAGTATCCAATTGCCGGAACATACTTCCCTGCATAGCTCTCGCCCGTAATATATATTGGACGAAACTTAAACAAAGGGTCTAGTTCAATAAACGAAGTGATTGCAGCAAAAAGATGGGTGGCAACAGTATATTGATCTCTTGGGATTTCTTGGGGCGTAGAAGCAATACTAAACCCAGTTCCAATCGGATTATCGAGGAAAAGAAGGCCAAATATGCGGTTCCAAGAACCTGAATTGGGTTCAAGAACAAGGGGGTCGGACTTGGCCTTGTGAAAATTGACACGCCAGGGCCCAAGCTCGAAGAAGTTTCCAATCATGGAGGAGCATCCAGGGCCACCTTGGAGCCAAATGAGAAGTGGGGTTTGGGAGAGAGATGAATTAGGTTTCTGAGCTTCATAGAAAGCATAGAAAATGGCAGAACCAGTGGTGGGGTTGACAGGAAGATAGCCTGATTTGGTGGGGAGAGCTTCATTGGGAAAAGGAGAGGTTGAAGAAGAAGAAGAAGTAAGTGATGATAATAAAGCTGGGATGTTACAGAAGGAGAAAAAGATTAGGAAGAGAGCAAGGTTGAGGGAGTTGGGCCCTGTTGATAGCTCCATTAGAGGACCAAATGTTGTTGAAATTTTTGTATGTTTGAATACTATTATGGGTTTGAAGATACTTGAAGTAGGTAATGATAATGGAGTGTTGTTTGGATTCTCGGAAAACCGTGAACCACGAATTTATCGATCATTGAAGTTAAAAGTCTACTGTCGACTAGTCTTAGTCCCATTTGTATTGTTTCAGAAAAATTGTTGTTTCTTGTTGGGACTTGGGAGTATTTTATTTACCAGCAGCCAGCAGCCAGCAAGCTTAAAATCTGATGGAAAATAAATTAATTTACTGCTTTTTTCAATCAATATTCTCTTGGCTTTTATTTTGTTCATTTTCACAATGCATGAGATTTCTATCAAAAAAAGAAAAACAATGCATGAGATTTTTTTTTTTAAAGAAGGTATGAGACTAAAGTTTAAATTTATTATTTTCTTCAATTTAGTTGTTCTTTTGCTTCTAATCATTGTCATCGTCCGGCCCTTCCTTTGGTTGTATCTACCAAAGAGAATGAGTAGGACCCTGTATGTTTAGAAGAGGTTGCCTGATTTTTCCTTCTCATTCTACAATGTGATTCGACTAAAATAAAATTTGATATCGTTTTTTATTTTGAAAACAATACAAAGAAAAATAAAAATAAAACAAAACAAAAAAAAGGCATGGGTATGGTGGTGATTTTTCTTTTTTACCATCCCCACCGGTCATCTTTTTTCTCTCTCTCTTTCTTTTATTTTTAATTTAGAAAAATTATTGTTCTTACACTTTGGGGGTACACTATGTACATACAATGTCCACACTTTCATATATATATATATATATATATATATAAGGTGTTTAAATTAAACAAGAATGTATGATGAAGCCAAATTCATCAAATGATAGGTTCGTCCTGACAAAGTATGAACCAAATGAATCTATATTCCTACACAAGATCAAAAGTGGTGTTCCCTCGTAAAGGTCACCGGCACAGTGTCAGCCAATGAACTTTCGATGACAAAGTCAGATGTTTTAGAGGGAGAGAGAGATAAAGATAAGGATTGAAAGTATTTTATCCTTTTTTTTTTTGTGTACCTTTGTTTGGGGTCTGATGTAATTTATATAGTTACTTGCTTTTCTAGCCGTTGGAGGTCTTCAATGGTAACTTTAATGGTTTTAGTAACGCCTCTAGTGGTTTATTGTAGTGCTTTTAATATCGGTCCAACAATCATGCTTGATTTATTTGTCTGTTTAGTAACGGAAGACGTATTAGATGTGCCTTTATGGCTTGTTGATCGTCCAATGGTTTCTCTAGGCGATTGGATTTTCTTGATTCATCAATGTCCATACTTTACACATGATATAAAAGCATATGGATACTAATATGTGAAACAATTGAAACCTATTTATTTATTCAAATCTTGCTTTGGAAGATTTGCATTACCCGTACAAAAGCACAAAAATTTAGAAGTCTCTATTTGAATCAGGGGCAGACACATTGAAGCCAAATTGGTCACAGGATCACAGAAAAAAAAATTATTATATATAAATGTACGGGCCTCACCCCCTGTCAAGCCCAATCGCCCTAAGGCCCATGAAGACTAACTCTTACAAGAGTCCCGCTCTGATCACACATGGTAACGCACGTGTCGTCCAAGAGGTTTGAGCTCGGAGTGCTCAAAGTAGCCTGGGACGTGCCCCTACCGAGCACAGAACTTACATGCGGGGTTGGTCCCAACGCCACTATCATTTTCTCCTTCCCGCCACCAAACATCCACTTAGATAAAACGGCATTGGACCTCCCTTCCATTGCCTAGGGAACGCCCTTATCGAGCATCAAACCCAGCGGTGGAGCCAGTTCCAATGCCACTCTCATTTTCTCCCACTCCCAACTAAACCCCCACTTATGGGTAATAGTATTGGACCCCTCCTTCCACCCACCAGGGGAATAATTATGACCGTTCCACTAAGTTTGGCTATAAATAGGCAGAGAAGATTTAGTTAAAGGGGTTGGCAATTCTAGGGTGGAGAGACTAGAGAAAGTAACACCAATCATCCCTCAACGTGGAAAGGGGAGTGTGAGTGAGAAAAGAGGGGAGACTCAGGAAACGAGTCTGCCGAGCATAGCGCCACCCATAGTAGGAAATCCAAAAGCCCATTATACAAATAGATTGTGAGCCCAAACTCCTCTGAGGCCCAGCAGCCCTATTTTGGAACGCATAATTGGCCCGTCTGTGGGAAACTCCTACATAGCTGTGGTGCTATCTTGGCACGCTCGTAAGGATGTCTGGAAGCGGACAGAAAAGCCATGCAGAGAGCGGCACTGGAGGGTCGTCGCGGGGGTTTACTGGGCGAGAAAGGAGGCAAAAAAGGCAGAAGGACAGAAGGCAGGAGAAGGTAGAACTGTCTGGGCCCGGAGAAGGGTCATACCAAACCTTCCGAACAATGTCTGACGCCTCGGGCCGCAGCCGCCTTGACAGAAGAGACCAGGAGCTTGAACGGAAGGACCAAGAGCTCGAGCGCCTGCGCAAGGCTGTCAGGGATTTGGAGTTGCAAGCATGGGGCCGACGCAGGAGAAAGGACCAGGGAGAACGAAGGGAAAGGTCAGTAAGTGTGGGTAATCGCCATGAGGCAGGATCTCATCAATTCGAGTCTCGTAGGCACCGCGACCGCTCACGAGAGTATGCGGACCGTGAATCGACTTCCCCCGACGCGGAGCGACCACGTAACGCGGCCATGGATACCATGAGCCGAGCATTGCGTCAAGCTGCCCGATCTCCGTTCTCTAGAGATATCGAGAGCGCGCCTATGCCGAGCCGGTTCGCACGCCCACCGTTCAATTCCTACACTGGGAAGACAGACCCGGTGGAACATGTAAGTCACTATATTCAGATGATGTCCTTACACTCCCATAACAACGCATTGATGTGTAAGGTTTTCCCATCAAGCCTTGGGCCCACTGCTTTGAGGTGGTTCAACGGGTTGAAAAAGGGCTCGATCCATAGTTTTTTGGAACTGATCCAGGAGTTCGGAGTGCGGTTCATGACTTGCAGTCGGGTGCCGCAGCCCGCGGATGCATTGCTATCAATGAAGATGGGGGCTGGAGAGACCCTTCGCAACTACGCCAGTCGGTACTGGGAGTTGTACAACGAGATTGGTAGGGGTAATGAAAAGATCGCAGCGAGCACCTTTCGGATGGGCCTACTCGAAGAATCCGGGCTGAGAGAATCGTTGACCTTAAAGCCTCCCAAAGATATGAGGTAGTTGATGAGGTGTATCGAAGAGTACAAGCGCTTAGAAGATGATCAGTTGCAGTCCAAAGGGAAGGAGCTGACAATCAGTTATCCTCGGAACAACGGCTTCAACCCCAGACACAGGAAGGATTTGAGAATTCAAGAGCCCGGCCCGGCAATTGGGGGAGTCAACACGACGTTTAAGGGGCCCGTACACCGCATTATTGATAGGATAAAAAATGAGCTGTATTTTAAACGACCGAACAGGATGGCGAGCGACCCGTCAAGGAGAAACCAGAATTTGTATTGCTCTTATCGCAGGGATAAAGGGCACACCACCGAGCAGTGTAGGGTGTTGAAAGATCACCGGGAACAGTTGGTGAAGGCGGGGCATTTGAAAGAGTTTCTAGTGGAGACAGGGAATTAGGAGACCGGACAGGCTGATCGGCTGCGTCGAAACCCTCTCCCACCCCCTTTGGGAGTGATAGAGGTCATCCATGCCGCACCGACGGTAATTAAAGCACCCACAGTAAAAGGGGTGTTGACCGTGGTGTCATCGAAAGGAAGCGCGAGCGAATAACCCCCGGTTAAGAAGCCAAGGTATAGTAGACAACCCATCGTGTTCGACGACGACGACTAGGAAAGTACTACTCAGCCCCACCACGATACTTTAATAGTCACGGCCCGAATAAGGGGATTTATAGTGAAGAGAATAATGATAGATCAATGGAGTGGTGCAGATGTAATGTACCCGGACCTATACAGGGGGCTCGGCTTGAAAAAGGGGGACTTGTCCAAGTATGATACACCTTTAATGGGATTCGACGGGCATATGGTGATTCTAGAAGGGCAGATGTCGCTCCTAGTTATCATGGGAAGTAAGGAGGTAATGGTGACATTAATAGTGGTCGCTTCTTTCTCACTGTACACGGCAATATTCGGAAGGCCATGGATACATGACATGGGGGTTGTGCCGTCCACCTTGCACGTAAAAGTCAAGTTCCGAACTGATGAGGGGATTACAGTGATAAGGGGTGATCAGCAAGCAGCTAGACAGTGTTTGGTAGCCGCGGCAATCAAACAAACAGAACAGAAGGAGTTAGCCGAGAGGGCACCCCTATAGCAATTACGGCATCCCTAGGGGGAGGGGACCAACACTGTCGAGGATTTGATAAGCGTAAAGATCTTACCGGGAAGTGAAAGGAGTTTTCACCTATCACCGAGCAAGTGAAAACCTTGCACTATGTTTATCTAAGGACAAAAACATGCCCTCGGTTCAAGCCCTATCACCGAGCAGGTGAAAACCTTACGCTATTTTTATTTAAGGACATAAACCTGCCCTCAGTTCAAGCCCTATCACCGAGCAGGTAAAAACCTTACACTATGTTTATCTAAGGACAGAAACCTGCCCTCGGTTCAAGCCTTGTCACCAAGCAGGTGAAAACCTTACGCTATTTTTATCTAAGGACAGAAACCTGCTCTCGGTTCGAGCCCTATCACCGAGCAGGTGAAAACCTTACACTATGTTTATCTAAGGACAGAAACCTGCCCTCAGTTCAAGCCCTATCACCGAGCAGGTGAAAACCTTACACTATTTTTATCTAAGGACAGAAACTTGCCCTCGGTTCGAGCCCTATCATCGAGTGGGTGAAAACCTTACGCTATTTTTATCTAAGGACAGAAACCTGCTCTCGGTTCGAGCCTTATCACTGAGCAAGTGAAAACCTTACACTATGTTTATCTAAGGACAAAAACCTGCCCTTGGTTCAAGCCCTATAACCGAGCAGGTGAAAACCTTACACTATTTTTATCTAAGGACACAAACCAGCCCTCGGTTCGAGCCCTATCATCGAGCAGGTGAAAACCTTACACTATGTTTATCTAAGGACAGAGACCTACCCACGGTTCAAGCCCTGTCATCGAGCAGGTGAAAACCTTACGCTATTTTTATCTAAGGACAGAAACTTGCCCTCGGTTCGAGCCCTATCACCGAGCAGGTGAAAACCTTACACTATGTTTATCTAAGGACAGAAACCTGCCCTCAGTTCAAGCCCTATCACCGAGCAGGTGAAAACCTTACACTATTTTTATCTAAGGACAGAAACTTGCCCTCGGTTCGAGCCCTATCACCGAGCGGGTGAAAACCTTACGCTATTTTTATCTAAGGACAGAAACCTGCCCTCGGTTCGAGCCCTATCACTGAGCAAGTGAAAACCTTACACTATGTTTATCTAAGGACAAAAACCTGCCCTCGGTTCAAGCCCTATCACTGAGCAGGTGAAAACCTTACACTATTTTTATCTAAGGACAGAAACTTGCCCTCGGTTCGAGCCCTATCATCGAGTGGGTGAAAACCTTACGCTATTTTTATCTAAGGACAGAAACCTGCTCTCGGTTCGAGCCTTATCACTGAGCAAGTGAAAACCTTACACTATGTTTATCTAAGGACAAAAACCTGCCCTTGGTTCAAGCCCTATAACCGAGCAGGTGAAAACCTTACACTATTTTTATCTAAGGACACAAACCAGCCCTCGGTTCGAGCCCTATCACCGAGCAGGTGAAAACCTTACACTATGTTTATCTAAGGACAGAAACCTGCCCTTGGTTCAAGCCCTGTCACCGAGCAGGTGAAAACCTTACGCTATTTTTATCTAAGGACAGAAACTTGCCCTCGGTTCGAGCCCTATCACCGAGCAGGTGAAAACCTTACACTATGTTTATCTAAGGACAGAAACCTGCCCTCAGTTCAAGCCCTATCACCGAGCAGGTGAAAACCTTACACTATTTTTATCTAAGGACAGAAACTTGCCCTCGGTTCGAGCCCTATCACCGAGCGGGTGAAAACCTTACGCTATTTTTATCTAAGGACAGAAACCTGCCCTCGGTTCGAGCCCTATCACTGAGCAAGTGAAAACCTTACACTATGTTTATCTAAGGACAAAAACCTGCCCTCGGTTCAAGCCCTATCACTGAGCAGGTGAAAACCTTACACTATTTTTATCTAAGGACACAAACCAGCCCTTAGTTCGAGCTCTATCACCGAGCAGGTGAAAACCTTACGCTATTTTTATCTAAGGACAGAAACCTGCCCTCGGTTCGAACCCTATCACCGAGCAGGTGAAAACCTTACACTATTTTTATCTAAGGACAGAAAGCAGCCCTCGGTTCAAGACCTATCACCGAGCAGGTGAATACCTCATGCTATTTTTATCTAAGGACAAAAACCTACCCTCGGTCCGATTCCTATCACGGAGCAGATGAAAACCTTACGCTAGTCTCACGTAGGCACAAGGACCCATTCACTTACGCCGGGAGTCCAGTGACATAAGCCCCTACGGCATGAATTTAAAGGGGCTACTCCCAGCCCCCAAAAGCAAGAAAGTAAGGTATGATGGCACTTACCTACAACATTAACATTAAAAGAATAATTGCGTACAGGTTCAGTGGTTATCAAGCAAGCAATAGAGAAGCACAAGCGGCATTTAAACGGCATAAATTGAAACAACAATATTTAAAAGACATTAATTATAATTGTCTGGAAAACAGGGAAATTGTTCCATCGCCACAGCCCGGCGATTTGAGCTCTTCAAACGTCAAAGAAAAAATAATAACAGTAATAAAGCAAAAAAAAAAAAAAAAAAGAAAAAAGAAGAAGAGACAAAGAAAGGCTGGATTATCAAACGGCAGGGTCGACTGGTGTGGGCGGAGGAATAAGCTGCTCAGTTCCGCTCACAGCTGTCGGTGGGACCTGTTCTAGTGCAATTTCGGCCTTAGCGCGGATGTTGCTTGTAACCTCCGAGTCAGCTGCCTCCATATGAGCATCAATATCCCGCACGAGGTCGATCATACTCGGAGTCTCCTCCTCGTTTGAAGCCTTGGCCCGACTCTGAACGGCAGGGGGAGGAGGGGCCGGGTAAGGGATCTGCTCGAAGTTCCACAACGAAGAGTTCGCGGCCACCCCTATCGCCTGAAGGGCAACTAACCATCCCTCCCCGAAGCCATGGTGCCGAGCTTGGTGAATGATCGACTCCGCGGAGTTTTCAGCATCCGAGAAGCCAACATTGTACCATTTCTCCTCGCAGGCTTCGAGGGACTCCTTCAGGCTAGCGATTTCATTAGCTTGGGCTAGACTCAAGCTGTCCACCATCGCTAACTTGAGCTCGGTCTCCCCTAGCTTCTCCTCTAGGAAGGTTAGCTTTCCCTCGGCGGCCTGCCGGGCGTTCTCAGCATCTACCGCCTTCCTCTCTGACGCCGCGGCAGCCTCCCCTTTCTCCTTGGCCGTGGCCTCAACAACAGCCTTTAGCTCCTTTTCCCCCTCCAGGGCCTCGGCAGCATCTTTCAACCGCCCGATCACAATGCTGGTCATCTGCGCGGCCTGGAGATAGAATAGTAGCCAAATGGTGAAATTAAAAAAGAAAAGAGAAGACCACCCAGTACAATGCACACAGTCAAAGGGAATAGAGCGTTACCGCGATGGAATGCCATTGTAGTCGCGTGGCAAGTGTCTCATCATCGCCCTGCGCATAGTAATGGACATCCTCGGGCAGCATGAGGCCCTGCGCCAAACTTTGGGCCACTCTCCCCCTACACCCCTGTCCTATAGCTGGACACTGGCGGTTTTCGGCAAGCACTCGTCACCTAACCGGAAGATGTGCTGCCAACCGACTACCTACCGGGAAAAGGATGCCACGTTGGTTCCAACCTGAACCGCAGGGGGTGTGACCACCGGCCCATCTGGAAGCCTAGAACCGCCCGCTGCATGGGGAGGGGTCTTCAGCAAAGCGTCACCCAGGAGAGGAGGGTTATTCTTGGCAACCCTTTTTCTCTTCCTGCTTTCACCCCCGGGAGGAGTCTGACTCGTTCCTTTTGGGGACTGAGTTTGAGTTGCAGGACCGACGCCTATAATGAACCAAGAAAGGTTCATCTCCCTATGCTTCACCATTCTCTCTGCTTGGTCGGCAGCTGGTTCCTCGGCTATGGGGGCAGCGTTCTCTAGTCGTCCGATCGCTTCGTGCCTCCGTCGACTCTGGGACACTCGCTCGGCAAAATCGTCCCTCACCGGCGCGATGTCATCTGCAGTGGTATAGCGCAGGTCACTTCCTCGAGCCTCGCCTGTGGTGAGCCTGGGGGGAAGGAATGTCTTGTACCGCACGTCGATGTACGACAAGAGCGGGCTGTCTACCAAAAGTGCCTGGCCGAAGTTTTGCCAAGTGTTGTACACAAGGTTGACACTGAGGATCAAATGGGACGCCCTAAGTTACCCGTCGTTATGCACGAAGATCTCCGACCTAAGAACGAAGTTGAGGTCTCGCGCGTGTATAACTCGATTGTTTGGGAAGAACCTTCTGGATTCTGCAACAAGTCCGGGAACAAACCGGTCAGCTAATATATATATATATATATATATATATATATATATATATATATATATATATATAAGATGCAAGAACAAGTCAAATGGGGATTGTCGGTATCGACCAACTTCACGTGGTGAGACCGGGCAAAGGAGCTTACTGGCATGCCAGTTACCACGCACCCGAACGAACTCTCCGGCCGAGTTCCTATTAGAGTTGGGCAAACAAGATATAAGCCGAACTCATGTATCTCTAGTTTTCAAGTAATAACCACGGGCGAAGTTGCCGCACAGTTTATACATGAAATTTATGTCGTGTAGGTTCAACTACAGCCCGAACATATGGTTTAACTGGATGACACAGCTAACAACCCTATAAAAGTTGGGGGGAAACTGGTCGGGGCACAGGCCGTAAAACCCTAGGGTACCTATTACGAGAGGGTCTACAGGGAACCAAACCCCACCCTTGAGTATCGACATCAGCAGGAAGAACGCTGCATTCGAGTCAGCAGCCTCTGAAGTTCGAGGTCGCCCACATTGCAATACGCAACGTCGACATCCCCTAGGACACCAAAGGTCTCTCTAAAACTAGCCAAGGCAGCCCTAGGGGTAAGTAGGTGAGAAAACCCCATTCCTAGAGTATAAAATGGAAGAGAATCGAATGGGAAAGAGAAGTAAAAAGAACTTACTTGGGGCTCTAGGGAGTGGAGAACTGAGGAGGTGTTTGCGCAGGTGAAGAATGCTCGGCAAAGGAGGGGTGGGGAGCAAGAGAAACGCGAAAAGTGAAAAAAGGAGTCCAAAATGGGCTATTTATAGGACCTTGAAGCATTTAATGAGGCCAGGGGCGGGAAAAATAAACCCTCCCAAATCCTTTTCTTGGATAACCCCCCACACGCGTGGGCACAGTTCACGAACCATCGGGCGGTTCGCCAACTACCAAACATTAATTACTAACGTGACGACCTGATACGTCGCCATTTTCGAGGAATCTGCTAAGACGATCACCCTGGCCATGTGCCGAGAGTATACATCCGCGGGAAGCCATCACTACGACTTGCCCGGGATCCTTGATTCATCACCTGAAGCCGAGCATGAATCAAAGGGGGGCTATTGTACGGGCCTCACCCCTCGTCAAGCCCAATCGCCCTAAGGCCCATGAAGACTAACTCTTACAAGAGCCCCGCTCTGATCACACATGGTAACGCACGTGCCGTCCAAGAGGTTTGGGCTCGGAGTGCTCAAAGCAGCCTGGGACGTGCTCCTGCCGAGCACAGAACTTACATGCGGGGTTGGTCCCAACACCACTATCATTTTCTCCTTCCCGCCACCAAACATCCACTTAGATGAAACGACATTGGACCTCCCTTCCATTGCCTAGGGAACGCCCCTATCGAGCATCAAACTCAGTGGTGGAGCCAGTTCCAATGCCACTCTCATTTTCTCCCACTCCCAACTAAACCACCACTTATGGGTAATAGTATTAGACCCCTCCTTCCACCCACCAGGAGAATAATCATGACCGTTCCACTAAGTTTGGCTATAAATAGGCAGAGAAGATTCAGTTGAAGGGATTGGCAATTCCAGGGTGGAGAGACTAGAGAAAGTAACACCAATCATCCCCCAACATGGAAAGGGGAGTGTGAGTGAGAAAAAAGGGGAGACTCAGGAAATGGGCTTGCCGAGCATAGCGCCACCCGTGGTAGGAAATCCAAAAGCCCATTATACAAATAGATTGTGAGCCCAAACTCCTCTGAGGCCCAGTAGCCCTATTTTGGAACACACAATAAAATTTAAAAAATTTAAGATTTTTTAGCGTAATTTTTTTAAGCCCAACATAATTAAACTATGAACAAAGTTTCGCAACAAATTTGATTGTAGACAAAGGCTACAATCCCACTCAATATTATTTTGTTAAATGTGAATTTTAACAGATCCACCATTAAATTAAAAAAAAATTTCTTATATCTTCCATACTTGCAAAATTTCAAGAAGATAAAAAATTAATAGCTATATCATCAATCAAATGTTTAAATTTTGAGTTTTTGTAGAATAAAATTATAGATAAAAATAATTTTGTAGATCAAATAATAAATAATATCCGATTGACATGAAATTTGACATGTGTTTTAAGAACATAATTAACATGCAATTTAATGGTTAGATTTTCAAAATATGTAGTCATGTCAATTTGCTTAGTGAGAGTTGTTGCCAAACGTTAGTCCCCTTAACAATATATTAGACTCTTACCCAGGAAAAAAAAAAAAAAAGCCCAAGGAAAATTTTATTTAACTAAAATTTTGAAAGAGAAGTGACTTGCAGTATTGATAATGAGACTATGGTGTAATAATTTCAAAATAAGAAAACTTGTAAAAATTGTAAGACTTTATGTATTTGAGTGTTTTTTTTTTTTTTGTCAATATATGAAGTTTCTTTTTATTAAATTTGATATAATTTAAGTTTTTTAACGAGAGAAAAAGAATTTCTGGAGTAGCCACTGATTTAAATCCAACTTAACTTTCAATAAGAGAGTCAGTAGGCAATTTTTGCATCTAATATTAATGAGAAATTTTAGTAGGTTTGCAGCTTCTACAATTGAAGGGGAGACTTTAAGACGGCGTATGTAAAGGCAGGTCTAAACTAAGGTGGGCATACTGTGGATGTCATGCATTTCTTGTTAACATATGGGAACAGCTTATCTAGTTTTTTGCTGAAATTTTTTTATGAAAATGTGCTAAGTATACTTGTTTCTTGAAAAAATTTGAAAAAGTTAGATTTTAAAAAGTTGTATATAAAATATAAAAGCTAAAAGTTAAAGTTTAAAACATGTCAAACTCATCACCCTAAGTTAAATCAAATAGAACTTAAAATTTCAATCTATGACATCCGTTTATGATAATTGTACTCTTTAATCTTTATCATCAGAATAGAATACCAATCGATTTTTTGTGTAAGTGGGAATTGAACCACATATCCCAAATCTCTTATTCAATCATCAGACTTTACATTCATTACAACAGAATAGCAATCGATTTTTGGTATAAACGAAAATTGAACCACATATCAAAGATCTCTTATTCAACGATTAGACTTTCCATGTATTGAATATAACTCGGACAAAATCAAATGATTATTTATTCTTGTTATTCAAAACTCTTCTCCAAGTTTGGGAAAAGCATTGACACGATAGAATATCCCATAAAAAAGACGTCCCAAATTTAGAGAACGTAGTTGCTATATATATTAATTGTACGTTCCTCCAACTGTCGGCTTTGGAGTTATTTGCAAATCCACGTTAGAAATGTAAGATACACTCGTCCCTCTTGTATAGAACCGTGCCTTGATCTCCGTTGGTTCCTCGTGGAACCCCTTGATTGATTCAATCAAACGGTCCAGAACGCCCATGGGAACACCATGATTGATAATCTGGAAATTAATAACCCGATACTTGGATAGGCTTGTCCGATTTGGTCAACGATAAGGTAGCGGTTAAGAGAGTCAACGCCAGAGAGGTCGATTGTGGGGATGACGAGAGGGATGGTGGTGATGCCTGAGTCGACAAGGCCTTCAATTTACTCCGATCTTGGATTCGTCAAACTGCTTTACCTCTTTCAATCTGTCATCATATTCTTCCCCCTTAACGTTTGTTGCCATGGCCTCTCAATCTGTTTTTTGTTGTAAAGTAAAAACACACTAATTTATGCCAAAGTGTAAGCTAACGCACTAGTATATCTTTAACTATGAGGCATAGCACATGATTAATTTCTAAAAAAAAGTATAACATGAGACGGTTGATACAATACCAGTACAACTTGACTATAACACCATAAATAAAGTGTTTCTGCAGTCTAAATTTTTACTATATAGGATTAATGATTAATGTTGTCATCTTTTGCAAAAATACTTAAAAGTCTAATGAAAATATGAATGTGGATCCGCGTTCTGGAATGATCACCTCAATGCAGAAATTTAAGTCATTGACTAAGGGTCCGTTTGGATATAACTTATTACTGAAAACTGAAAACTGAAAATACTGTAGCAAAATAATTTTTTAATGGGTAAAAAAACACTATTCACTCTTTTTTTACTGTTCATATGCCTTAGTGCACTGTTCATGTCCCATGAACAGTGCACTAAGCGCTGGTCTTAAAAAAAATAAATAAATAAAAAACGTGGAGGGCTGGACGCAGACGCGCTATCCAAACCCTCTCTAACTCGTTATTTAGTTTGCAAGATGAAAAAAATAAAATGGATGTAGGTCTACTCAATCATTGTCAATGCAGAAATTAGAGTCCCAAATTTAAAAAGTATTTATCTCTTTCTATGTTTCAAATTCAAACAAGATCACTTCATGCATCTATATATTATATATCTAAAAGCTGAAGCGTAGTATTTATTGTTGCTGCGCTTCAATTGAGCCACATCAGCGTTCACGTTATTATCATTTTTTTTTTCAATTTTCCTATAATTTTTTAACATTTATTCCTTTTTTAAATATTTACATTTTCTCCATCCTTTCTCTATCATTTACCTTTTCATCTTCCCACTATCCTTTGCCTTAATATCACTCTTCATCTTCCTTTTTTTTTTTTGTCCTTTCTTATTTACACCCTCTCACTATAAATTTATCATTCTCTCTTCCATTCTTTACTTACTTTTCCTCACAAAAAAAGGTTCTCTCTCTCTCAATTTTTTGGTGGATTTCTTATTTTTCTTGAGCCTCTGCTTTAGGTTGATAAAATTGTTGTGTTCTTTAAAACTTTATATTGAGCTGATGCGATTTAGTTTTGTGATTTAAGTTTTTTTTTTTCTCTCTTTAATTGTTAATTTTATTACATGTGTTTTTCTTTAAATTCTTAGTTTGGGTTGCTTTGGATTCACCCATTTAGTTGTTCTATATATGTTATTTTTGTACAACATGACATTTTTTCTATGAAGTTCCTTTTAGACTTGATACGTTATCTTTTCATTTTTTTTTTCCTCTCCTCATGTTCAGTGATTGACTTCTAACAAAAATTATTCTATTTATATATTTAGAAATATATTTCTTCTTAATTCCAACAATGAAAATTTTGTATGGGCCATAAGGAACAAAGGGGTCCATAATGCATTCACGTTCCCCTCATATCGTGATAAAAATGAATAGTTGAATAGTATTGTTGTTTAATTTACAACTACTACATATCTTTTCCTAAAAGCTACATACCATCAATCGTAACACCAAATGGATATTTCAAAATTCATTTGCATGATTACTTTGCTGTGTAGTGTGTTGAAACATTTTTGAGTAATGATGTACATTAGATTGTATGTGTAGCCTCTTGACTTGCAAAAAGTAAGTACTGATTTATACTAAGTTTTTGTTATTGGTATTCTTTAGAGCTATAATGGTTGATAGGTCTAATGAGGCTCTATTAATTTATGTGAGGCTTCAGTCTCACTCAAATGACAATCAATAAAATAAGACAATTCATGTTCAACTTTCAAGTTTATTCTTTTTATAAAATTAAAAAAAAAAGCTTAGTTTTTTGGTAACTACAAATTCGTTTTGTTATCATAAAGTAACTTTAATTTAGTTATATGGATAAGGTTTATCATTTTTCATGTTGCAATATATATATATATATTCAAGCTAACATCAATAGCACTACTACAATTGACCATTTAAATTTGGCCATATCCTCCATATCATTAAATTATTAATATTTTCTCTAATTTTTTTAATTTTTAATTTTTAAAAATTAAACATTTAATGTTTTAATTTAATACAAATCACAAAAATTTCCTTATAAAATTGTACTCATTTTTTTTAACATTTACAGCGTTTCCAACATTTCTCATACCTTTCACATTTCATCTCCCCACTACCCTCTACCTTAATATCACTCTTCATCTTTCTCTTTATCTTCATTTTTTTTTTCTTCTTCTTATCCTCCTATTATAAATTTTCCATTATTTTTTCTATTCTATATTTCTATATATGCATAATTTTCCCTCACAAAAAAGATTATTTCTCTCTCTCAATTTTTTGGTGGATTTTTTATTTTTCTTGCATCTCTGCATTAGGTTATTAATTTTTTGTATTTTTAATAACTCTACTTTGAGTTGATGCAATTTAGTTTTGTATTTTAAGTTTTTTTCTTTTTTCTTTTTTGTTATCTTTGATTGTTAAATGTTATCCTATTACATTATAAAGAATATAATATTATTCTATTACATAACATGATTTGGATAAATTTATCATATAAAAATTTTACATAAGTTACATAGACAATAGTACAACAACAACAACAACAACAACAACAACAACAACAATAATAATAATATGTATATTTATGAGATAACTCTAAAAAAATTATCACGCGCAACGTGCGGGTCTGCGACTAGTCCTTTTTAATATGTTTAATTTATTTGCCTCAATTAGTCGCCCAAACGACATACTGTTTATTCATACCACAACCACAAATGACAATGTAGTATTGGCCATCGATAATTGCTAATCTGAAAGTATAGATTTCTTTAATAACTCAACCTCCGTTTCTTTTGGCCAAAATGTCTTTACTAAATCAAAATCAAACTACAAAAATCATATAAAAATCACCAAATTAGAGTTTAAAATTATAATTAAAATTTTAAAGAAATCTAGGCACAATTGCACAAAAATTCCATGCAACTAAGTCACACTAAACGTTGTGTACACTCTAAATTTTTTCTACATCTCATAATGATACGTTGTGGAAAGGTGTCATCTAAGTCCAACATGATTGAGAGTTATAGTTTGAGACTATGGCCCATAAACTTTACTATTTAATACTTTGCAAGAAAAATTAAACACTCATTTGATGTAACAGGAGACTGTGGAATTTGACACTGTATATACTAAGGTTTTTTCTTGATGTTGTGAAATTGCTGTAGGTACCAAAAACTCTAGTTTGATTAGTTGGCAAGTCATGTTCTATAAGCATGAAAAGTCTACAATGGAAAACTTTTATGTTCCTACAATAAATGTTTTAGTGAGAAAATTGTTAGCCCCCTCATCCCATTGGGACTCCCTACAAATGAAAAAGGGTCCAATATTTTGCGTACACTCCAAATTTTTTCTACATCTCATAATGATACTTTGTGGAAAGGTGTCATCCAAGTCCAACATGATTGAGAGTTGTAGTTAAGACTATGGCCCAGAAACTTTACTATTTAATGCTTTGCAAGAAAAATTAAACACGCATTTGATGTAACAGGAGTCTGTGGAATTTGACATTGTATACACTAGGGTTTGTTCTTGATGTTGTGAAATTGTTGTAGGTACTAAAAACTCTAGTTTGATCAATTGGCAAGTCATGTTCTTTAAGCATGAAAAGTCTATAATCGAAAACTTTTATGTTCCTACAATAAATGTTTTGGAGAGAAAATTGTTAGCCCCCTCATCCCATTGGGACCCCCTATTTATACAAAGGAAAAAGGGTCCAATATTCTAGAGTGTGACTTAGTTTAAAATTATAATTAAAATTTTTAAAGAAATCTAGGCACAATTGCACAAAAATGAAATTTTCTCAAACTTTTAGATGATGGACTTTAGATAAGATGTTCAACTTTTATACTCCAAGCATTAACTGTTAGTCTTGTACATCGAACAAATCAAGAGAAGAAACTAAGAATATGGTCTATTTTGGTTGGCCTTACCTTGATTTGTCTAGACATCAATTTTCTCTCTTGCCAAAAGTCCAACTTATTTTAGGTGGAAGTTTCCTTGATTATTACTTGTATACAAAATTCCAAGATCATTAAATTGGAATGGGTCCCTTACTGACCTAACCAATTGGAATAGAATGAAATTTCTTCTCCTCCACACTAAACGTTGTGTACACTCTAATTTTTTTCTACATCTCATAATGATACGTTGTGGAAATGTGTCATCCAAGTCCAACATGATTGAGAGTTGTAGTTGAGATTATGGCCCATAAACTTTACTATTTAATACTTTGCAAGAAAAATTAAACACGCATTTGATGTAATAGGAGATTGTGGAATTTGACACTGTATACACTGGGGTTTGTTCTTGCTGTTGTGAAATTGCTGAAGGTACTAAAAACTATAGTATGATTAGTTGGCAAGTCATGTTCTTTAAGCATGAAAAGTCTACAATGGAAAACTTTTATGTTCCTACAATAAATGTTTTGGAGAGACCATAATCTCAACTACAACTCTCAATCATGTTGGACCTGGATGACACATTTCCACAACATATCATTATAAGATGTAGAAAAAAATTAGAGTGTACACAACGTTTAGTGTGGAGGGGAAGAAATTTCATTCTATTCCAATTGGTTAGGTCAGTAAGGGGCCTATTCCAATTTAATGATCTTGGAATTTTGTATACAAGTAATAATCAAGGAAACTTCCGCCTAAAATAAGTTGGACTTTTGGCAAGAGAGAAAATTGATGTCTAGACAAATCAAGGTAAGGCCAGCCAAAATAGACCATATTCTTAGTTTCTTCTCTTGATCTGTTCCATGTACAAGACTTACAGTCAATGCTTGGAGTATAAAAGTTGAACATCTTATCTAAAGTCCATCATCTAAAAGCTTGAGAAAATTTCATTTAAACCTACACAATATATAAATTATAAAGGAATCAAAGAAAAATTGTCAAAAATAATGAAAATTTAATCTGTGCTTAAATTCTTATAATGATGAACACAATAGCAATATACTTTTAAAAAAAAAAAAAAGATAAAAAAATCAATGCTTATTTTGTACGTATGATAAAGTCCTATCATAAAGTTTTTGAAACTCGTGCTGATTAATGATTAGCAGTTATAAAGAAATAATCATCAATATATATATATATATATATATATATATATATATATATATATATATATATATATATATATATATATAAAAGTAGAAATCTTATGCAGGAGTGCATAAGGTCTTGCCAAGTGACGCTCTAATTTTGCATTTAGCATTTTTTTTACCTCTTTCATTTAGGTTTTTTTTCTTTTAATGTTCCTCAAAAGTTTACATTAACTTATTTTACTATTATTTCATTAATCTCTTATTAATTTTCTATGCTTACATCACACATTTCTCTCTTTTTCATGTCTTTTAGCATACCCACCATTTTACCACCGCACACCCTTGGTGCGATGGTCACTCCACAAGTATAAGTGCTTGTGGAGTGTGGGTGGCAAGGGATGGGGTTCAAGTCTCCAGGAAGGAGCTTCACACATATATACACTTAGATTAGGCTAGAGTAGAATTCTATCTTGTATAAAAAAAAAAAAATAAAAAAAAAGCATACCCACCATTTTAATATTTTAAAAAAAAAGCAAAAAAATAATAATTAAGGACTAATAGTAATAACTAACTAGATAAGGCCTTGGAAAGAGATAGAGACACAAAAATATTGTAAATTATTTAATAAAACGCATTATTTCACTACATATTACCAAAATAATAGACCTGAGATTGACAAAACATTTGAAAGAAAAAGAAAGAGAAATCTAAGGGACCGCCGCCTCCGTCATATTGGCCTCCCACCCCCATTAAGATGATTTTGGGGGTTAAATATGATTTTGGTTTGGGTCATTTGGTTGGATAGTTTATGTTTTTGGTATATAAGGAGAGAGAATACTTGGTACGCAATGTAAAGCCATATATTACTATGGTTTTAAATCATCTATAAGACACATGCATACATACTTGCCCATACCATGTTTTAATGTCACACTATCAGTGAATGGAAAACAGTGAGAGAGTTAGACATACTTTTATTTCATAGTATTAAATATGTGAACGCAATACAAATTAGCTAATTTTCATGGCCCCGTTACTCTTTTTGCATTTATTTTGGTTTCATGATTTTTAAAAAAAAATAATCTTACCTTGAAAAAGCAATAAATATGCAGTGAAGCTACTAAATTAATTTTAAATATCTCAAAATGCATATGTTTCTTTACTCTAATTTAGTTTACTTTTTTTTTTTATAATATATGTACAACACTATCCAAAATCGTCTTATATAAAATATTACAAAATTAACCGTGCATCGCACCGACAATTTTCTAGTTATCTATTAAAAATAAGTCCTTCGTCTTTACTCTTTGGTGGTGATGCCTAAGTCGACAAGGCCTTTAATTTACTCCGATCTTGGATTCATAAAACTGCTTTACTGGTCCGTTTGTATCACCTATAGTATATAGTGTATCAATCTGTTTTTTGTTGTAAAGTAAAAACACACTAATTTATGAGTGTAAGCTAACGCACTCCTATATCTTTAACTATGAAGCATAGCACATGATTAATTTCTAAAAAAAAAGTATAATATGAAACCATTGATATAATACCAGTACAACTCGAGTATGACACCATAAATGAAGTGTTTCTGAAGTCTAAATTTTTACTACATAGGATTAATGTTGTCATCTATTGCCAAAAAAAACATAAAAGTCTAATGAAAATATGAATGTGGATCCGCGTTCTGGAATGATCACCTCAATGCAGAAATTTAAGTCATTGACTAACTCATTATTTAGTTTGCAAGATGAAAAAAATAAAATGGATGTAGGTCTACTCAATCATTGTCAATGCAGAAATTAGAGTCCCAAATATTAAAAGTATTTTTCTCTCTCTACATTTCAAATTCAAACAAGATCACTTCATGCATCTATATACATCTAAAAGTTGACGCGTAGTATTTATAGTTGCTATGCTCCAGTTGAGCTACATCAGCGTTCACGTTATTATTATTTTTCTTTCCAATTTTCGTATAATCTTTAACATTTATTCAATTTTTAAATCTTTACACTTTCTCCAACCTTTCTCAATCCTTTACCTATTCATCTCCCCACTACCCTTAATATCACTCTTCATCTTTCCCTTCATCTTCCTTTTTTTTGTCCTTTCTTATTCACACCCTCTTACTATAAATTTATCATTCTCTCTTCCATTCTTTACTTACTTTTCCTTACAAAAAAAGGTTCTCTCTCTCTCTCTCTCTCAACTTTTTGGTGGATTTTTTATTTTTCTTGCATCTCTGCTTTAGGTTGATAAATTATTGTGTTCTTTAAAACTTTATATTGAGCTAATGCAATTTAGTTTTGCGATTTAAGTTTTTTTTCTCTCTCTTTAATTGTTAATTTTATTACAAGTGTTTTTCTTTAAATTCTTAGTTTGGGTTGCTTTGGATTCACCTATTTAGTTGTTCTATATATGTTATTTTTGTACAACATGACATTTCTTTTATGAAGTTCCTTTTACACTTGATACGTTATCTTTTCTTTTTTTTTCTCTCCTCATGTGCAGTGATTGACTTCTAACAAAAACTATTCTATTTATATATTTAGAAATCTATTTCTTCTTAATTCCAGCAATGAAAATTTTGTATGGGCCATAAGGAACAAAGGGGTCCATAATGCATTCATGTTCTCCTCATATCGTGATAAAAATGAGTAGTTAAATAGTATTGTTGTTTAATTTACCACTGCTACATATTTTTTCCAGAAAGCTACATACCATCAATCGTAACACCAAATGGATGTTTCAAAATTCATTTGCATGATCACTTTGCTGTGTGGTGAGTTGAAACATTTTTTAGTAATGATGTACATTAGATTGTATGTGTAGCCTCTTAACTTGCAAATGGTAAGTACTGATTTATGCTAAGTTTTTGTTATTGGTATTCTTTAGAGTTATAATGGTTGATAGGTCTAATGAGGCTCTATTAATTTATGCGAGGCTTTAATCTCACTCAAATGACAAGCAATAAAAGTAGACAATTCATGTTCAACTTTTAAGTTTATTCTTTTTATATATTAAAAAAATGCTTAGTTTTCTGGTAAACACAAATTCGTTTTGTTTACTCAACATCATAAAGTAACTTTAATTTAGTTATATGGATAGGGTTTATCATTTTTCATGTTGCAATATATATATATATATATATATATATATATATATATATATATATATATATATATATATATATATATATTCAAGCTAACATCAATAACACTACTACAATTGACCATTTAAATTTGGCCATATCCACCATATCATTAAAATTTTAATACTTTTAATTTTTAAAAATTAAACATTTAATGTTTTAATTTAATACAAATCATAAAATTTTTCTTATAAAATTGTACTCTCTTTTTTTAACATTTACAATGTTTCCAACATTTCTCATACCTTTCACACTTCATCTCCCCACTACCCTCTATCTTAATATCACTCTTCATCTTTCTCTTTATCTTCATTTATTTTGTTTCTTCTTCTTATCCTTCTATTATAAATTTTTCATTATCTTTTCTATTCTATATTTCTACGCATAATTTTCCCTCACAAAAAAGATTATTTCTCTCTCTCAATGTTTCGGTGGATTTTTTATTTTTCTTGCATCTCTGCATTAGGTTATTAATTTTTTGTATTTTTAAGAACTCTACTTTGAGTTGATGCAATTTAGTTTTGTGTTTTAAGTTTTTTTCTTTTTTGTTATCTTTGATTGTTAAATGTTATCCTATTGCATTATAAAGAATATAATATTATTCTATTACATAGCATGATTTGGATAATTTTATCATTTAAGAATTTTACATAAGTTACATAGACAATAGTAAAACAGTAATAATAATAATAATAATAATAATAATAATAATAATAATAATAATAATAATAATAATAAATATGTATATTTATGAGATAACTCTAAAAAAATTATTAAGCGCAACGTGCAGGTCTGCGACTAATCCCTTTTAATATGTTTAATTTCTTTGCGTCAATTAGTCGCCCAAACGACATACCGCTTATTCATACCACAACCACAAAATGACAATGCAGCATTGGCCATCGGTAATTGCTAATCTGAAAGTACAGATTTCTTTAATAGCACAACCTTTGTTTCTTTTGGCCAATATGTCTTTACTAAATCAAAATCAAACCACAAAAATCATATAAAAATCACCACGTTAGAGTTTAAAATTATAATTAAAAATTTTACAGAAATCTAGACACCATTGCACAAAAATTCCATGCAACTAAGTCACACTAAACGTTGTATACACTCCAAATTTTTTCTACATCTCATAATGATACATTGTGGAAAGGTGTCATCCAAGTCCAACATGATTGAGAGTTGTAGTACAGACTATGGCCCAGAAACTTTACTATTTAATACTTTGCAAGAAAAATTAAACACTCATTTGATGTAACAGGAGACTCTAGAATTTGACACTGTATACACTGGGGTTTGTTCTTGATGTTGTAAAATTGTTGTAGGTACTAAAAAATCTAGTTTGATTAGTTGGCAAGTCAGGTTCTTTAAGCATGAAAAGTCTACAGTGGAAAACTTTTATGTTCCTACAATAAATGTTTTGGAGAGAAAATTGTTAGCTCCCTCATCCTATTGGGACCCCTTATATATACAAAGGAAAAAGGGTCCATTATTCCTGAGTGTGACAAAAGGGTCCAATATTCCTAAGTGTGACTTTGTATAAATGAGATGAGGGGGGCTAACAATTTTCTCTCCAAAACATTTATTGTAGGAACATAAAAGTTTTCCATTGTAAACTTTTCGTGCTTACAGAACATAACTTGCCAACTAATCAAACTAGTGTTTCTAGTACCTACAGCAATTTCACAACATCAAGAACAAACTCCAGTGTATACAGTGTCAAATTCTACAGTCTCCTGGTACATCAAATGAGCGTTTAATTTTTCTTGCAAAGTATTAAATAGTAAAGTTTTTGGGCCATAGTCTCAACTGCAACTCCCAATCATGTTGGACTTGGATGACACCTTTCCACAATATATCATTATGAGATGTAGAAAAAATTTGGAGTGTACACTACGTTTAGTTTGGATGGGAAGAAATTTCATCCTATTCCAATTGGTTAGGTTAGTAAGGGACCTATTCCAATTTAATGATCCTGGAATTTTGTATACAAGTAATAATCAAGGAAACTTCCGCCTAAAATAAGTCAGACTTTTGGCAAGAGAGAAAATTGATATCTAGACAAATCAAGGTAAGGCCAACCAAAATGTTCGATTTGTTCCATATTCTTAGTTTCTTACTCCGATCTTCGATTCGTCAAACTACTTTACTGGTCCGTTTGTATCACCTATAGTTCATAGTGTATCAATCTGTTTTTTGTTGTAAAGTAAAAACACACTAATTTATGCCAAAGTGTAGGCTAACGCACTAGTATATCTTTAACTATGAAGCATAGCACATGATTAATTTCTAAAAAAAAGTATAACATGAAACGGTTGATATAATACCAGTACAACATGAGTATGACACCATAAATGAAGTGTTTCTGCAGTCTAAATTTTTACTACATAGGATTAATGTTGTCATCTATTGCAAAAAAACTTAAAAGTCTAATGAAAATATGTGGATCCACGTTCTTGAATGATCACCTCAATGCAGAAATTTAAGTCATTGACTGACTTGTTATTTAGTTTGCAAGTTGAAGGAAATTGTAACGACCCAAGGAAAAGCGCTAACCACATCTACACTATACCTCAAAAGGACTAGTCACAATTGAAGTTCTTTGCAATTGTTAATAAAGCCTAGTTCAACCCAGTAAATACCCGATGTGAAACTCATCACACACCTACACACATCACACAATCAATCAAATTGGGGCATCACAGAAATAAAATGGATGTAGGCCTACTCAATCATTGTCAATGCAGAAATTAGAGTCCCAAATTTGAAAAGTATTTATCTCTCTCTACGTTTCAAATTCAAACAAGATCACTTCATACATTATCTATTAAAAATAAGTCCTTCGTCTTTACTCTTTGGTGGTGATGCCTCTGTCGACAAATTGATTTTACTCTTTCAATTTGTCGTATTATTCGTCTTTGGTTTCCATGGCGGCATGGCCTCTCTCTATCTTTCTTTCCCTAGCTAGTTGAGTGTTGTGATTTTTTCTTCTTATGTGTGCGTGAAGTCAAGCATTTGTGACATTTTAAAACCAGACCAACCTCAATCACAATTTTCATGGTCTTTTTACATTGTTGGAGGTGGTATCAGTGAGCCTGTTTCATAGGGCGGGTACTTTTATAGGGCTCATAATCTATGGGCAGCTTGCTTCATGGGAGGCTCATAGAATATAATTAATTATATGTGTCGAAATATAATTAATTATATGTGTCGTCTGGTATGAAGTAATGTTTTAAGATGTTTAGGAATGTTGAAAGATTTTTATATTTGGTTACAAATCAAACAATGGAATCAAATGCTAGTGGTATCTAAATTCCTTCTCAATGCCCTTTTTTTGTGGGAATGTGGACCGTTTTAAAAGGTAGGCATCTACATTCTCATGTCTAACTAAATTAATTTATTGTACCACTGCATACCTTTATTGCCTTGGTCACTCTTATACTTGTGGGGTGTAAGGAGCAAAAACCGGAGTTCAAGTCTTTGGAAAGGAGCTTCACACACATATAGAGTAAAATTTTATCTATCTCAAAAAAAAAAAAAAAAAAGTTACTTCTTGTAAAAACTGACAATTTTACCCATTCTCCTTACCCTTAACTAACTAAAATAAAAATAATTATTATTATAAATTGACGATTTAAATAATTATTTTTGTATTATGCATGTCATTTATAAAATATTATACTATATTCTTAAAAAAAAATATTTCCCTAATTATAGTTTATAATTTGTTTCTCATAATTTATTTGGACGAAGATTGAAAAATAATTTTTTTAAAAAAAGAGACCTGATGTTGTATTAAATAAGAAAATTGAAAAATGAATGATTCTTATAAGCTTTTTAGAAAAAACACCAAGAGTGAGCTTCACACACATATGGAGTAAAATTTTATCTATCTCAAAAAAAAAAAAAATGTTACTTCTTGTAAAAACTGACAATTTTACCCATTCTCCTTACCCTTAACTAACTAAAATAAAAATAATTATTATTATAAATTGACGATTTAAATAATTATTTTTGTATTATGCATGTCATTTATGAAATATTATACTATATTTTTTTTTAAAACATTTCCATAATTATAGTTTATAATTTGTTTCTCATAATTTATTTGGATAAAGATTGAAAAATAATTTTTTTTTTAAAAAGAGACTTGATGTTGTATTAAATAAGAAAATTGAAAAATGAATGATTCTTATAAGCTTTTTAGAAAAACACCAATTACAAGCATCTCTCATATTTTTTTTTTTAAATTTTTATTAGATTTCAAATTAAACCAAACATAAAAATAGTTACACTCCCAAACATCTAGATTGCCAAGAATCATATTCCCAAAAATCTAGATATCGGGGATAATGTGGATTCCCCTATATCAAATGCCACCATAAAGTAAAGGTAGAGACACATCCCATTTCAACACCCAAATCCATACTCTGCTTATGTGTCAACTTTTGATTAATTTCAAAAGGGAAAAAAATGAAATTTTATTATGTTCCTATTTATATATAAAAAATTACATGAAATTGAAAAGGCAAAATCACTTAGATGAATTTTTTTTTTTTTTTTTTTGGTCGGAAGGGAAACTAATTTTACTTTTCCCCCCTAAAAAGAGAATGATTGACAAGGTAATTCATAATGCAATTCTGGGATTGGGCTTTCAGCTATGGGCCAAATCAAATAATAATTAGGTGTAATTTTTGCATTACATGTCCTTTCAAATTTCAATAAAATTAATACAACAATAAAAATTCATAAAAATTTGATTATATTTAGTTTGTGAACCACCTCATACTAGTATGTCATGGTTCCACTTTGCAGAAACTCCAAATCAATCTCTTGAAGTAAATTTTCATTCATCATAAAAGAGTCACTTACCTTGAAATGACATAGCCCAATAGGGAAAACTAAGTCATAAACATCATATATAAGATCTACTAGGCCTGTCCACAAGTCGGGGTGGTTTGATTTTAGCTCAACCTAGACTCGACCCACTCGCATCGTGTGGAAGGTGGAGGGATCCAAAACTGATAGCCAACATCAACGAGTAAAGTTGGTTTTAGGCTCGAGTGAATGTTAGTCGATTCAGTTGGTGGTGGAGATTGCCAAATTGTACTAAAACTCGTCAAATTTTGGCAAAAAGTCACCGAAATTGGCTGGGATTTGGCCAAATCTAGCTCAATCCTGCCAGATCTCCCTAGATTAAACCTTGATCTTCTTGGAGTTCATGTATATCATCGGTTGGGTTGAGTGGCTCAGGTTTTGGAGAGGAAAACCCACCACTCGACCCACCTGTGTTGATTCTTGGAGGCAGAGACTCAGCCAACCAACTAGAGCCTCGGATGAGGGCTACGGGTCAATGTCAAGTGGTTCTATCAGTTTGTAAGGCTCTGGTCGGGTATGGACACCCCTAAGGCCTACCTTGATTGTACACCTAGGAGCGCCTGTATTTTTGACAGTTCATGACCATTTCTTGAGAAAGTAAGAAATTTTTGGCAATGCACCTAGCATGTATGAAAGCTTTCTCGGCAAGATTGATTAATTGGTCCAGTAACCATTTAAGTATATTAGCCAACAAGTTGGTAATGCATATATCATGGTGGAGGGGATAGAGATCTTTGGCTTCTCTTGGTTGGCGGATGGAAAATGTGGGGATAAAAACGATTGATCAAGTGAGGACAAAGTAAAAGGAAGGAAAAGGTAGTTTATTTTAAATTAAATCATATTCTCTTATTAAAACAATTATGCAGAATTATTAATAATAATAAAAAGCAGCACGTGAGAGGAAGAAAAAAAAAATTTGTAACGTTGCATTTATGAAGGACACTTGCGTCCAAATAATTTTGCGTCATTGTATTTTGGGGGGCCTATGTGTTTTCTCTCCCATTTCCCCTCTCAATAAAACAACCATAAACATCATTGTCTTCACATTTTCCATCATCTCAATAATCACCCCAACCAAATGAGACTTTTAGGGATAAGCATATTAATAGTGGCATTCACAGTTGATTATATTTCATAAACAAATTACTTTTGTTATTTTGATCTTGGTAATTATTTATGTGGTATTTGTCAATTTGCTATGACTCCTTTGACAAGATTTGCTAGCTTGCTCTCTTTCTTTGAAACTAAATAAAAGGTTTTCAATTTTATTTGTGATAGGTCAAAATGTATTGACCCCTTTGGCAAATTAATTAATTAATAATCCAAGTTAATTAATTAAGTCAATTTAACATACAATAGCGTGGTAGCACAAAAAAATCACCAATTAAACTAAATGTAGCATAAAATAAATTTAACATAGTGATTTGTTTACGAACGGGGAAAACCTTCGAGGCAAAACCCCACCAGGTGAATTTAAGGTTACCACTCTCAAGAATCCACTATTATCAATCACAAGCGATTATAAGTAAAATGAATCTCAGTACTTAATACCAACCTACAGTTGAACCCTTACTCCACTACCCAATTGGACTTGTATTGTAGAAGCAATCTCTCCGTTCAATGCATGAATCCTAGTATATGACTAGCCAATGATGCACGGATCCCAGTACATGACTAACACACTAACTTGAGGAAAATGTTGGCTGCAAAGTTCTTTAGTTCATTAGCATGAAGATCAAGAAGCTCCTTGATCACAAAACCCTTGGTGCAAAGACGCAGTAGCTTCTACAAAAAGAATGATCAACTAGAGCAATTTTTGTCTCCGGTCACACAATGCATGTAGGGATTCTCTAATTCCTTGTGCGACGCCCTTTAAAATAACTCTTTTATATATCTAGGGTTATGAGAAAAGAAAGCCTACACAAATACACTTGGATATGCGAAAAATCAGATCTGAAAAGTATGATTTCGTAATTCTCGATAGATACAGCTTCTGTCGAGCTTCAACATTTAATCTCGATAGATAGGCTTCTGTCGAGACATTTGTCGAGCTTTAATGAACAGTACTTCTTCACTTGTTTCTTGGACAAATTTGCATGGCTTTAACACTTTACTTGAACAACATATTTCTTAAAATATTAAATCATCCAAGATCTACTCAATTACAAGTGCGTTTTGTGAAAGAATTAGCCAATTACATCAATAATGTCCCTAACAATCTCTCCCTTTGGCAATCCGTGACAAAACCATAACAAAACAAATAATCATGAGAGAAGTCTTAAAACACTTTACTCATAACCATTTGTTGTATTACAAAATAAATCTAACCCTAACATAAACTCTTGGAAGACTTTGCAAGAAGAGAGTTCATGGCATGATAGATTTTCACAACCTGTCTTTCTAAAACACTTAAACAAAACTCATCAAGGCATCATATGTGAAGCAAAAAATAAAGATTGCATGCATAAAGAAACGTGTATAAAGATAGAAAAAAAAAAACAGCACATGGAGAGATAGGTGAAGAACAACATACATCATCATATATATGTAAAAAGATAAGTACAATGTATGTCAATAAATGGTCACAAGACCAATATACAAGAGGCTAATGTAAAAATATAAGAAAAGATACATGTAAACCTCACTGCATCCCTTAAAATGTATAAACACTCCCCCTAACAAAAATGTCCTATACTAACTCTCCCCCTAAGTACAAGACTACTTTCATCCCAAAATTACTCCCCCTTTTTGTCACGAATGACAAAAGGTAAGTCACTGAGAGGTCGTCATCTCATCATCATTAGAAGAGTTAGCATCCTCATCATCATAGCACCATCGTCACTATCCTCATCTGCCGAAGCCTTTGGAGAAGGAAATGGAGAAGTAGTGAAACCACCAAGGCGAGCCTGTCAACGTGCTATACGAACGTCACAGGTGGTCACCTGACACAACTCATCAATGAGAGTGTCAAGGCAAGCATCCATGTGCTAAAGCTGCGCCATGATGGCCTCCAGGGTCACATCACCAGACGAGGAAGAAGGAGCAGAGGTGGAAGGAATAGGAAAAGCTGCAGGATCGAGAGTCATCACGTGGCTACTTCAACTGAAGCTGAGCCTCACTCCATCGAACAGAACCGACATCAATAGCACCCATAATGGAGAAGAGGTGAGGGGAATCAAGAATCTCGACGAAGAAATGTCAGAGGATATACGTGATAGCCTAAGGAAAGATGAGCTTATCACTTGTAGACGTATCCTAATAGCATCGAGGACAGAAGTAATGAAGTGAGAGGAAAAGTCTATAGAGAGGTCCTCTAAGAGAGACAAAAGAAAACAAGCACGAGGCTCTGTGATAGAGTTATAGTGAGAAAGTGGAGTAAAAGTGAATGTCATCACCAAGTTAAGGAAGCGCGGACCTTTTGCAAAGTCTGTGCTTGGGGTGTTTTGCTTCCCACCCCATATAGAAGGTGTCTCACAAAAGTGAGACAGAAGCTCGTCTCTAGACACAGTCCTAAAACGCTCTCAGCTAAGGTAGTCAGGATGCGCTACCCGTGGGACATGTAGAACCTCGAATATAAGATCCGGGGTAACTACAATATGTATACCTTGGAATGTTGTGGCAAAACGAGGTACAGAGGTACCGATACCATGTATGTTGGAGTAGAACACCTGTATAAACACGGTGGGACATCTCAAGGGTTTCTCACATAGAAAAGCCTAGCCCCGAGTCCAAATGACAGCGAGGAGAGGAGTGTCGGCAAAATCCAACAGAATGACTTGGCATTCCAAACGAACTCCACGTCGCTAAAAGTTCTTCGAGAAGTCCTCATGAGCCTTCTCATCACAGAACCGAACGTGAAGAGGGGGAAGAGGATCGGAAGAAGATGATGACCCAGAACCTCAAAGAGGGTTCTGAGCCAAAGTAGATTTGCGTTTGGGTGTCATGATGTAGTCTATCTGAGAGAGAGAGAGAGAGAAAGAACAGAAACACATCACAACATAGACATAGAAAGGATAGAAAAGGTACGTATGCATGAAATATGCATGGACATGTGACATGCAAAATAAATGCATCATGGGCAAAACCCAATCCAAACTTACCAGAAAACAATCCACATTTAATCAAGCACACATCTAAAATGCACGAATCATGGTTATAATGCAATGAGAATGCAATACATGATCATTTAACATCAAATTCTTAAACCCTAACCCAAAAATTTCACGAGAAACTCAGAAACCCCAAAAAGTTTTGAAAAACCCTAAAACCTAGGTCTAAATGCATAAAATGCATGTAAAGAAGAGATTAAGAGCACATACCACAAGAAATAAGCTTGATCTAGGCCAAAATCTTGAAGGGAGTGAAGATTTGAGTAAGGGAGAGAATGTTTGGGAGAGGGAAAAGATTTTCTATCGGGAAAGAGAAGAAAAAAATGAAATATGATTTGTGCCTCAGATATATAAGGAAATTGCAGCTTTATGGATCGAAGTATCTATTGAGATCTGTCGAGCACTAAATCTTGACAGAAGTAATCTGTCTAGGTGCTGTCGAGGATTTGTCGACGTCAAGAATGCTTCGATGGATCGAGAAGCTGTCGAGAATATATCAGCCAAACAAAGAGCTTAGAAAATTGGCTCGATGGGTCAAATAATCTGTCGAGATTCTATCTAGAAGAAATCTAGAAATCTCGATGAATTGAGAATGCGATAAGATCTGTCGAGACAAGAGAAAGAAACGCTCGATAGAAGTGGAATCTGTCAAGAAGCTGTTGAGCTTGAGAAAATGAGTTTTTCAAAGAAAGGAAAAACACATAAAGATGAATGCAACAAGCAAGCAACTCAAACATAAGATCTAATCAACATATTAAGCTCTCAAAGCATCTCTCAACATATATGCAAAGCATTTAGAGATCCAAACACACACACACACACACACACACAAAACAAGTCTAACCAATTTTATATTTCAAAAACAAGTTAAGATAGTTTAATGAGCATATATTAACACATGTATTACTTGTGATGGCCAAATCATATTTTACCTACACATGTATCAAAAGTAGCAAAAAATTTGCATGTTGTGTGTGAAAAACATAGCAAGAGTGCATAAGTGTCTCATATTATGACGATTTGAGATATGAGAAAATCAAATACACTCACACACAATCATAACTACTTGATGGGGACTGTCACCTTTGAGGTTCATCCTATAACTCCCAATCAACATATTAAGCTCTCAAAGCATCTCTAAACATATATGCAAAGCATTTAGAGATCCAAACACACACACACACACACACACACACAAAACAAGTCTAACTAATTTTATATTTCAAAAACAAGTTAAGATAATTTAGTGAGCATATATTAACATATGTATTACTTGTGATGGTCAAATCATATTGTATCTACACATGTATCAAAAGTAGCAAAGAATTTGCATGTTGTGTGTGAAAAACATAACAAGAGTGCATAAGTGTCTCACATTATGACGATTTGAGATATGAGAAAATTAAATACACTCACACACAACCATAACTGCTTGATGGGGACTGTCACCTTCGAGGTACATCCTATAACTCCCAATCAACATATTAAGCTCTCAAAGCATCTCTCGACATATATGCAAAGCATTTAAAGATCCAAACACACACACACACACACACACACACACACACACACACACACATACACACAAAACAAGTCTAACCAATTTTATATTTCAAAAACAAGTTCTGATAATTTAGTGAGCATATATTAACACATGTATTACTTGTGATGGCCAAATCATATTGTACCTACACATGTATCAAAAGTAGCAAAGAATTTGCATGTTGTGTATGAAAAACATAGCAAGAGTGCATAAGTGTCTCATATTATGACGATTTGAGATATGAGAAAATCAAATACACTCACACATAATCATAACTGCTTAATGGGGACTGTCACCTTCGAGGTGCATCCTATAACTCCCAATCAACATATTAAGCTCTCAAAGCATCTCTCAACATATATGCGAACCATTTAGAGATCCACACACACACACACAAAAAAAGTCTAACCAATTTTATATTTCAAAAACAAGTTAAGATAATTTAGTGAGCATATATTAACACATGTATTACTTGTGATAGCCAAATCATATTGTACCTACACATGTATCAAAATTAGCAAAGAATTTGCATGTTGCATGTGAAAAACATAGCAAGAGTGCATAAATGTCTCATATTATGACAATTTGAGATATGAGAAAATCAAATACACTCACACACAATCATAACTGCTTGATGGGGACTGTCACCTTCGAGGTACATCCTATAACTCCCACATCTTCTAGAAACACGCTTGCAACCATATTTAAAAGCATTTTGATTCTTTTTGCTTTTATTTTTCTTTACATATTTTCTTTTTGAACATATCATGCATAGGCATATAAGAGAGAAAAGAAATACCCAACTATATAAGCCAAAACATCATAATTTTTCTATGCCAAAGCATACAGACGTTATACATGATTGGCGGGTTTTACTGGTGAGATGGTTATTTATACCTTTTTCTTATGATTTTCTAGTTCTTCCCTTCAAAAAGAGTGATATGAGTGTTAAGAATAAGAGATTGTTTAATTGTACTCATCACAAACACGAGCCACAAAGCTCACTTGCTTAGTTGTGCATTGAGATGCGCATCTAAGTTACAAGAGATACAAATTTTAGAAAACTGTGTTTCAATGGTCATCCAAGGTATACAAGTACCAATATACACAAAGCATACATTGTTTTTGTATTTTTCTGATTTTTTCAATTTTTATTTTTATAAAAAAAACAAACAAAACAAAACTGAAAACAACCTAATAGAAACATAAAGAAACAAACAAGGCATAAAACTAGACTGACTCAAAACAAGAAAGAAAAACACACAAGTAATGCAACATCATATATATATATATATATATATATATATATATATATATATAGAGAGAGAGAGAGAGAGAGAGAGAGAGAGAGAGAGAGAGAGAGAGAAAAGTGACTAAATCGCTTTGAGCCTTTTTCCTTCCACACCTTGGAAGAACCTTTCCTTGAATTGAACCTTTGTTTCAGAAGAGAGGGGGAAGAATTGAAACCGTTTAAGTTCAAAAAGAACATGAGGGCCTTGAAAAGATCTCCAAGAAGAGCAAAAAATGATGTAAACTAATTCTGGTTTCTGGACAAGAGCATACTATTGCTTTGTTGAGTGGCTAACCACTTATAGCAATTTGGACGTGTATACCCTAAAGCTTCGCAGTGATGACAGAAATGCCGCTTCTTTTGTTAAGACTTTTTGTTGTTATCCCTTTTTGTCCTAGGGTTTCTAGTCTCTTTCTTTTCAACCTTAAGGGGTACTCCTAGAATAGATTTGTCATTGTCTAAGTTCTCACTAGTTATTTCAGTATTAAGTTCATTGTTCTTAGAAATAACAGTATTAGCAGGTGAGATAAACACAGTTGTACTAAATGAGGCAATATTCGGAGAAGAGAAATCATACTCAAACCGGTTTTGTCATAAGAAACTTTTTGAGAACTCAGCATCTCATCGAGCTTTGCACTAGAAGTCCTCTCCAATTGAGCTCTGACCTAAAACAGCTCCACTTCAAGTTTCTTTGTCCTTTCAGCAAGAAAGTTGTTCTCAAACTGCAGAGATCCAATGGTTTGATTTGCTTCATCAACTTTTGTTAAGAGCTCCTCCCGATGTAATTCCACATCACTTAGCTTCTTAGTGGCCAACCTATACAGTTTCTCATGTTTCTCCGAAACCTTGTAAAATTTTGCATAGGCTGTATGGATGTCATCTTGATCATCCACTTTCTCAAACTTTGAATCCACCAAGTCCTCTTCTTCATCTACAGTTTCTGTACTCTCCTTAGTAGGATCAACTATAGCAGTGAAAGCACTCAAGATTCCCTCATCATCACTATCATTTAACTCAGTATCAGGTTTGGTGTCACTCAAGGTAGCAGCATGAGCCTTGCTTTTCCCCAATCGTCTTGAGATATTTTGGACATTATTGTTTCATGTGTCCAAAACTTTGATATTCGAAACACTTTGATCCTGAGGGAATAGTGTATTGACCGTCATCCTTACAATCCTTTTTCCCTCTATCTTGACTCTTGAATTGAGAGGAGCTAGATTGCTTATGGTCCCTATCAAAGCCTTTAACATTGACATTTTTTATGAACTTCTTAAATTGCCATGTGATGTAGGACTTCATCTTGGAATCTTCTTCATCTGAAGACTCATCTGTCACATTGCTCTTGGCCTCTAGTGTCATACTCTTGCTTTTGCTTCCTTTCCCAAGTCTAGTCAAACCCAATTCATAGGTTTGCAAGTTGCCAATCAGCTCCGACAAAGGAATAGAGTCAATATCCTTCTCTTTAATTGTTGTAATCTTAGCATGAAATCTCTCAAGGAGTGATCTGACAACCTTGGGTTCAAGAATAGTTTTCCCAATGAGTTAACTATGTCCCTGAGTTTGGCATAGAACTCATCAAATGACTCATCCTTCTCCATCTTTATCTCCTCAAAGCTAGTAGTGAGTCTTTGGAGCTTTGAATTCTTGACAGCCTTAGTCCTTTCATAGGTTGTCTGAAGGATGATCCATGCTTCCTTCACAGTATCAGTAGAGGATATCTTCTTGAATTCCTCATTAGTGACCGCATTGAAAATGTCATTCAATGCTCTACTGTTGAAATTTGCCGCTTTGATCTTTGCATCATCCCAATCAGCCGGCACTTCCTTTGGTTTAGTCCAGCCAATCTCCACAGCTTGCCACACATTTTCATCTAAAAACTGCAAGAAAACTCTTATGCGTACTTTCCAGTATGCATAGTTAGTGCCATCAAATAAATGAGGTATAATAAGAGATTATCCTCTATCCATGACAAACAAGAGTCAATGGATCACACAACAAATATTAACCATAATTAGAGTGTGTCTGCTCTGATACCACTTAATATGCCAAAAATGTATTGTCCCCTTTGGCAAATTAATTAATTAAGTCAATTTAACATACAATAGCATGGTAGTACAAAGAAATCACCAATTAAAATAAATGCAGTAATAAACTTGAAAATGTGATTTGTTTACGAATGGGAAAAACCTCTAATGCAAAACCCCACCGGGTGAATTTAAGATCACTACTCCCGAGAATCCACTATTATCAATCACAAGTGATTACAAGTAAAATGAATCTCACTACCTAATACCAATCTACAGGTGAACCTTTACCCCAATACCCAATTAGACTTGTATTGTAGCGGTAATCTCTCCGTTTAATGCATGAATCCTAGTACGTGACTAACCAATGATGCACAAATCCTAGTACGTGACTAACACACCAACTTGAGGAAGATATTGACTGCAAAGTTCTTCAGTTCATCAACATGAAAATCAAAAAACTCCTTGGTCACAAAACCCTTGGCACAAAGACGCAGCAACTTCTACAAAGAGAATGATGAACTAGAGCAATTTCTATCTTCAGTCACACAGTGCATATAAGGATTCTCTAATTCCTTGTGCAACGGCCTTTAAAATAATCCTTATATATGTCTAGGGTTGTGAGAAAAGAAACCCTACACAAATACACTTGGATATGTATGTAATCAGATCTGAAAAGTCTGATTTCGTAATTCTCGATAGATACAGCTTCTGTCGAGTTTCAACATTTAATCTCGATACATAGGCTTTCTGTCAAGACATTTGTCGAGTTTTAATAAACAACACTTCTTCACTTGTTTCTTGGACAGATTTGCATGGCTTTAACACTTGATTTGAACAACATGTTTTTTGAAGTCTTAAACCATCCTAGATTTACCCAAATACAAGTAAAGTGTGTTTTATCAAAGGATTAACCAATTAAATCAATTGTCCCTAACAATTTGGTTCCTAAACTTCAAAGAGAAGTTTAGAACTTCTCGTAGGATCCCGTGGTTGGATATTAGTGTTTGTGGAAACATTACCATATATCACTTTCATGAAGAAAACAAATTTTCCTAAATAACGTGTCTCTTCACTAACGTACATATTTATAATCCCTCATTCATAAAATTTATTTTTACTGAGAAACTTTTCCAAAGAAAATATTTTTGCGCATACATTTGCATAGAGTCAAAGGGAGAGAAAAATGCATAGTTCAATTCGCTAGGCACGTAGATTGCAGTGCTTCTTTTACATATTATCGATCATTTTATCTTGTGAGCCAGACATCCATGAGTCTCTACACCCCACTAATTAAATCTAAATCTACTTTAAGAAGATTATGCCAAGCACAATACTTGATCAGTTCTGCATCATTCATTCTTCACGTATCTAGTCTATTGAGTTATTTAGATTTCTTCTTATATACAAAATTTATTTATTACTTTTGCCCATTGAATCTATTTGTGTTCTTGTTTATGATTAGATTTGTATGTTGCTTTTGTTTACATAATCACAAAAGTAAATCGTTTTTGAAATATATCCAACAATCACCCCATCCAATAGTCTAGCCGGAGAGAAGAAAAATAGTTTACAGCTTATGGATAGTTTTTTACTATACTTGGTCTCCTCCTTTTTTTTTTCTTTTTTCTTTTTTCTTCTTATTGAATGTGTACAAATTTGATGTCTTGCTTGTGGATTGTTGTTAAATCAACTTAAATTTGTCATGTTTATGTTGATTATTATGCTTGGCTAATTTATTTGAAGTATCCTGTAAATATATGAAAAGAAAGTAAAAAAGAAAACAATTTGGTTGTGTTTTGTTTAATTTTGGACGAATAACCTCGGTTTAATTTTCCCCAAACAAATGAATTTGCTCAAGAATTTTAGAGGGCAAAGAATGAGACTTCCTCTTTGTCTTATTGACTGGAGATTTACAACTTGCAAGTGCAAGGCTAGCTAGAATGGTGAGAACTTTGTTCTTCTTATTGAAAACTACATTAAATAAATGTGAAATTTGAATCTACTATCCCAACAGATTTGGATGAGAATATATTCCTCAAAAATGCATTAAACGAATATGACATTGGAATCAACCTCCAACGCATGGAGGAGAACAAATTCCTGCAGACACGAATTTTTAAGCTCGAAACTTGTGTAATTATACATCATAAATATAGTAGGGATACCAGTGTGTTCAATATAAGAAAATATTTATAGGTGGAAAATGCAGGAGAAAAATGGATTGACTGAGGGCATTTTTTTTTTTTTTGGTAATAGACTGAGGGCATTTGTTAATATTGTAGCCATGTTCCCTTATGCATTGCATTGTTACTTGTTATGTTGTTAGTAAAGTTGGCTAAGGTTCTTGAAATCCTGTTTTTTGGCGTTGTGTCTATAACCACTGTAAAGGTGTGGTATACTTGTATATTTTAGTTTTAATTAAAGGTAATTTTTTATCCAAAAATGGGGATTATCAAAATCTTTAAAATATGATATGTTGATATTGCAGATTCAGATCTCTCCTGCCAAGTGCCAACAGACCCAATAGGGGGGAAAACAATCTGTAGAAAAGTGAAGTTCCACCAATTGGTATGTAATCATCAAATATAAAATCTGACAAATCAAAGTAGATCATTTATTCAATGATGCAAATTGCAATGTTCTTAACATCCCATTTTAAGCTTGCCCATGATTTGAGTCACTAATTGATACAAGTACAACAACAAGAGAATAAGAGGAACAAATTTTACAACGCACCCTGGAAATTTGATGACAAATCCTCCTCTTGTGGATGGCCAAATAAGCCCCTCTCCAAAACCCAGTCTTCTATCATTGCCTGTGAACTTGATGACTGGTCAGTAGGCACAAGATGCCCAGCCCCCAAAACCACAACTTGACTCAAACTCCCCCATTTCTGCACAAACCCAGCAAGCGCTTTATTTATCTTCCAAACCTTCCTCCCTGCCACTGAAAAATTCCCAACTCCCTCCCAATCCATTGTCTTCACCCAAGTCTCAGTTGAAACCACACCATCTCTCAAATCAAAATGCCCTTGATACAACAAAACCTTGCTCTTCTTCACCAAAAACTCCACCATATATTTCACACTCTTCATCACATCATCATGCAATGCATCCCCCACTGCATCACTACATTCCTCAAACACAATCGATTCATTCGCTCCTAAGGCCTTTTTCACCTCATTGTTTTGCAAAAAATCAGTAACTAAGTCAGAATTGTAAGGAACTTTCCTTGTAAAATCATACAATGTGGCCAACCCTGTCATGTTTTGCAACAAATGCAAGACCTTATTTCTAGCATTTGTGGCCTCTCTCCAATTCTTCGATTTGGTCAGCCCAACTGCCTCCCATTGAGCTTTCTCCAATTCACTCTTTTGTCTTTCATTGATCAAACCCGAAAAGTAAGCATTCACAGCATGAGTTGCCACCTGAGTGATCGGGTCAGTCAAACCATTTCCAATAGCAACACCTGCTAAGTTCACCTGCTCAGACACGGCCAAGCCTGCATTTTTCTTCAAAATATAGTATCCAATCGCTGGAACATACTTACCTGCATAGCTCTCACCCGTAATATATATTGGACGAAACTTAAACGATGGGTCTAGTTCAATAAACGAAGTGATTGCAGCAAAAAGATGCGTGGCAACAATATATTGATCTCTTGGGATTTCTTGGGGTGTAGAAGCAATACTAAACCCAGTTCCAATCGGATTATCGAGGAAAAGAAGGCCGAATAAGCGGTTCCAAGAACCAGAATTGGGTTCAAGAACAAGGGGGTCAGACTTGGCCTTATGAAAATTGACACGCCAGGGTCCAAGTTCAAAAAAGTTACCAGTCATGGAGGAGCAGCCAGGGCCACCTTGGAGCCAAATGAGAAGTGGGGTTTGGGAGAGAGTCGAAATGGGTTCCTGGGCTTCATAGAAAGTGTAGAAAATGGCGGAACCAGTGGTGGGATTGACAGGGAGATAGCCTGATTTAGTGGGGAGAGCTTCATTGGGAAAAGCAGAGGTTGAAGAAGAAGAAGAGGGTAATGATAATAAAGTTGGGATGTTACAGAAGGAGAGGAAGAAGAAGAAGACAAGGACAAGGTTAGGGGAGTTGGACCGTGTTGACTGCTCCATCAGAGACTAGAGAGGGTAAAGTGAACTGAGGACTGTAAATGCCGTTGATATTTTGTGTGTGGTTGAAGACACTTGAGGAGCTGACGTAGGTAATGACATATATTAAACAAAGGAATGATATTGGGAGTTTGGGAGAGGCATGAGCCACGAAATTATTAATAATTGAAGGCAAAATCGAGTGTCGGCTAGTTGTTGAACTTTGTAGTCCCATTTGTATTGTTTCAAGAAATTTTTGTCCTCGGAATCTTTTACTTTTGAAAGTTTTTTTAATTCACCAGGTGTGACATGTGATGGGTAAATTAATTTATACCTTTTTTAATTTTTATTTATTTTTGTTGGTGGGAAGAGCCGAAGAGGAGTTTAATTGATTTTTTTTTTTTATATTAAACATTTTTCTAAGCTGGTGTGCATAAATCGAATTAGGTCAAATTAATAAGATTTTTTAACCCAATTTATTATGGTGGGTAAAAAAAATTCAACACAAACTAACCTATCATATAAGTCCAAACCAATCCATATGAATCGGGTTGAACTTATGGGTTTGACAATTTTTTTTATTTATTACTATTATTATTAAATTGAGTATAAAAAAATATACTACACCTATTACCTGAGTTGATAAACAAAATATACGATCTAATATTTCAACTCAGTTATACATTAATATATGAAGTAATATACATTAATATTGGTTTTTATATAAAATAGGAGAAAGAGTTGGTTATTTAAAAAAAATTATTAATTATATAACATATTTTAAATATATATTAAATATATAAGTGGGTCGGGTCTAGTTTGATAGGTTTAAAATTTTATGATCCGAACCCAACCCAACCCGGCCCACTTTCAAAAAAAAATTTGTAACTCAACCCAACCCACCAAGCTCTAAAAATCAACTAACTTGACAGGTTTGGTTGAGTCAGGTCAGTTTTAGTGGGTTAGTGGATTAGTTGCACACCTCTATCATTAAAAAATATTTTTAAAACATCCATTAATTTTTTCCATTTACAACAAGGTTTATAGACCATTCTCAAGGAGTGCTAAATCGCAAAATGTCCCAGGTATAGTTGGTATAAACAAAATTTGGACATTAGTTGTATTATTTTATCGGTTTACTGTTTATTTCTCTTTGCTAGTACATCTGTTATATTATTGGTTTCACGAAAATGTGAAGTAGACAAACATTCCACTCTAGGTTCATGGAATCCTACCATCCAAAATTATGAAGTCAATTCCGATGTCATGACACCAAAAGAAGTCAAACAATCAATATTTTTTTGGCTTATATTTTGTTCACATTCACAATGCTTTAGTAGGCATGCGTATTTACCCCTTAATAATAATAAATAAATAAATAAAGAGTAGGCATGCGTATGGTAGTTTTTTTTTTTTTTCCTATCTTCTTAATCCATTAATCAACATTTGTTTTATTTCTTTTATTTTTTCTTTAAGGCACAAAAATTCAGTAGTCTCTAATTTATGAACACCATAATTTCAGTTGCATAATAAGTGTGTTAATGTAATGAATAAGTATAATAAAGATCAAGAATTCGCTCTTATGGCTTCAAATCTTCCATTTGAACAAATTGATTCACAAACAGCTTAGGAGAAAAGATTAAAATAAATAAATATATCAATTCATGTGCATTATAGTGAGTTTTTTTCCTGATTTAATCTAGATATATAAAATAATTTTTTCACTTATGAGAATTAAAAAAATTTAAAAAATTTTATGTATGTAAAAATATTTTTTAAGTATAAATCCCCTATGTGAGAAAATTCCCTATAATCAAATACTTCAAACACTCTCTTTTATCTCTAGATGAAATTAACCAAAAAAATCATAACAAGAGCCAATTGAGTTATGTAAGGTGACACTCTGACACTTCACACTTTTAGTACAAGATATACGAATTTTTTTTCCAAATAACATTAAATATTAAAAAATTTAGTTAGTTGTCACATTTCAAAACAATGTTGTAAACTAGCATCTCGAGTATCTAAAACTTGAGTTCCAAGATAAAACTCGAGTTTTTAAGTCTCGATTTGTAAGTGATGAGAGCTGATGTGGAAGAAAAATCCACGTGAAACTCTATTTTTTAAGACTTGAGTTTCACTTTTAAGACTCAAGTTCTAAAGACTCGAGTTTCACGTCTTCTCCAGTGTTCTTCTTCTTCCTCGCTGATGAGGTTGAAAATATCACCAGTAAGTTGCAAGCACCCTCCACAATTGATGAAACCTGCAAACAGAAAACAAATAGACCTCAAAGAGAACACCGGTGTGGTGCCGACCGAAAACCCTCCGAAGGTCAAGTTAGAATTTTTTTTCAACCCTAAAGTGATAGAGTTGAGTAAGATATGCGTACCTTTAGTCAAGGGGGTTTTGGATGTATTTATAGGGGTGTAGAGTCGGCCTTTTTTCCTTGATTACCAAGCTTTTTCCTTTCACGATCAAAACTCTTTCCTTATAAAATTTGATTAAGGCTAATGTGTAGCGCAAGAATTCTTCGTATTTACGTTTGCGTGAATCACACTCAAGGCCATGTCAGCCCTAATCTCATAGCGTGGTTTGAGGTAGCTTGGAGAGCGATGCATAAATTCTTTCCGTCCGTCTACCACAGATCCTTCCCCTTTAAGGCATATTGCCCGTCGCCTTAATTTAATCATACCAGCAAGACCATCATGTTAGTTTTACCCTCATCAGATGCCCCCTCATTCCGTGATACCGTCATCTCTACGAAGCGGTTTCACAAAATGACAGTTATAGTTTCTGACGGACAGGCTGGAAGCTGTCATAAATGCTCAGGGACACGTGGGGAGATTTCAATGGTCGTTTGCTCGAATCGAGGCGTCGCTTCGTTTACCGCGCCGTTCCCCCTATATATATATCATCCACCGTATTCATTTTTATACTTTTTAGAGAATTTTCTGATCAGAGCGCAACCGTCATCCCTTTTCAAAGAGCAACCGTCTCCTTTGGAAGCCGAAAAACAACGTGGTGATAACTTTCTCCGTCGTGCGCGTCTCGCCGTCTACTTGTAAGTTTCTCTCACCGTCTGCTTGTAAGCTATCCTTATACAACGTTTCATTCTTTATTTCCCTTGTTGGTCCCGTCGTCGGTATAAATCTAGAGCCTTAGGCTTCCTTTACCCGTCATATGTAGGTGTCAGATGTCTAGTGAGGCATCAAGTAGTCAATCTTGTGCCCGCGAAGGAGCGGGTTATGAAGGGGTGTTCCGTCGGAGTCGGCAAGCAGACCAAGACACCTCCAGCGGGGAGAGGGAACCGTCGTCTAGCTCTCCTTCCCATGGGGAAGATGAAGGGCAAGATATGGACGGGTCAGAGTATGACTCGACTGACAGCCTGGACGGTGTCGACCCCACGGTCCAATCCGTCATTGGTCCTGACGGCTTCAGGGAGTTCGTCCTGCTCCCTTTGTGGACGATGAATGACTTTGTGTCAACCATCAAACCAGCGCACTTCAACACGCTGAGGCAAAAATACCAAATACCCGACACCATATCCATCCGTCTACCATTCAAATCAGAAAAATGCTATTACTACGATCTTGAAGACGTCGGTGTCTACGAGCAGATGCTAAAGGCGGGTCTTTGATTTCCCCTAAGTGCATTGCAGGGTTTTCCAGTACCTGGGTCTGGCCGTCACCTAGATATCTCCGAACGCTTGGAGGGTTTTCCTAAGCGTCGAGGTATTGTACGGCGTTATGTCTGACGGAGCTAGACGGTTAACAGTGGAAGAATTTTTTCATTGTTACCGTCCGTCGGAAATTACCAAGTCAAGGGGAATGTACAGCTTTGTGCCGAGGAGTTCGGTACTTAGGCTTGTATCCGAGACCCCAGATTCTAATCGTAACTGGAAGGGTCGTTATTTCTTCCTTCGTGGAGATAACTGGATGTGTCGTCCAGGCGACGACGACTACATGCCGGTTGATAAAACGTGGGGTATAATGCCCCCGTCTGGTACGAGTCCGTCTACTCATTAATCGTCACTAATTTTCATTTTCATGGATTTTCTCTTAACCTTTTTTTTTTTTTTTTTTACTACAACGAGGGACCGTCCACCTATCTCAACCGAACAGTTTGGTTTTCTGGAGAGAATCTTCCAAAAGACAAAGTTGTCTGAGCGGACCTGGTCGAAGCTCGTCACATTGGACACGTTACATTGGTATTGTGACGGTCCTGAACCTACACCCATCGCCAGAAGATACGACACAGGTGTTCGCAAACGTAAGTTTTGGAATCTTTCCGTCAATAATCTGGCTTTATGTTTTTCCTTTGATGACCGTCTTCTTTTGCAGAAATGGATGACGCCAGGAGACAGGCTATTATTAAACAACAAGCAGCAAAAAAGAAGCAGGGGGGCGATGCTCCAAAGGTGGATCCGTCGCAGACGGCTCCTAAAAGGCCATCTTCCGAGAAGTGGGACCGTCACTCCAAGAAGCAAAAACTTGTGACGGGTCTACCTGCCGGTCAGGGGTCCGGCATGGCAAAATCAGCGCCCAAGCTAGGAATTGGCAAGGGTAAGGGTTTGATGACCGACCCAGACCCCGTGCAGAAGAAACCCCCAGTCCTGCTTCGTGAAGACCCCCAATACGCTCTCCGTCGTATTGGTTCTATCATAACCGATGAAGATTATGAAGACCTGGGGAACCATGCCACCGAGACCATGGGGGAGACATGTCTATACAGCTTAGCCCAGGTTAGTTCCGTCACAGGCCCATTCGTCATTTTACTTTGTTTTGTTCTTATCCGTCCTTAATCTATTTTTATCCGAACTGTTGCAGGGGGTATTAATGGCCAAGGGCCTGTCAGACCGTTGCCTAACCCAGGAAAGGGCCCTTGAAAGGGTACGTGCTAAGGCAAAGGCGACGGCGGAAGAGTTGGACGAACTGAAATTGTGAAGGGTCCGTCATGAGAAGAAGCTGGCGCTCTCCGAGCAGGCTTGCGAAAACTTAGAGAAGGAGGTGGAGCTGCTCCGGAAGACGGTGAAATCCCATGACGATAATATTGTTCAAGCGAAAATTGATGCCGTCAGAGAGTACCGAGATTCCGACGCCCTTCTGACGAAGTTGGGTTCCTCCTTTAGCGACGGGTTCGATGACTGCATCCGTCAGGTTAAGGCGTCATTCCCTGACTTGGACTTGGCTCACATAACCATTGATGCTGAAGCCCGAACCCCTGCTCACCCCGTCGACTCTGAAGGGATAGAGGAACTCTTCGGTGAGGTTCCAGGTGATGACGGGGTCGCTAAAGCTACAGAGGAGGCGACCGTCACTGACTCTTTCCAGCCGCTACCTGAAGGCCCTGAGGAACCCGTCATAGATTAATGAAATGTGTAGTGATAGGGAACAGTTTTACTTCTGTATTTGTTCGACTTTTTGTTATTGACCTGCACTGTATTTTGGCCCATCGTTTTATACTTTGCACGACATCTTTAGTATTCCTTGGACTATCCGTTCACTTTGAATTTCGCCTTTGCTTATTTATTTAACCCTTTAGTGTATCCATCCATAGAATGTTTTTCAATTATCCGTCCACTCTGTGGACCCGTAGGTTATGGACTTGAAGGTTTTTCATCCTTTGGATGATCCGTCCACTTTGTGGACACGTAGGTTTTTCATCCTTTGGATGATCCGTCCACTTTATGGACTTGTAGGTTTTTCATCCTTTGGATGATCCGTCCACTTTATGGACTTGTAGGTTTTTCATCCTTTGGATGATCCGTCCACTTTCTGGACTTGTAGGTTTTTATCCTTTGGATGATCCGTCCACTTTATGGACTTGTAGGTTTTTCATCCTTTGGGTGATCCGTCCTCTTTATGGACTTGTAGGTTTTTCATCATTTGGATGATCTGTCCACTTTATGGACTTGTAGGTTTTTCATCCTTTGGGTGATCCGTTCACTTTATGGACTTGTGGGTTTCTCATCCTTTGGATGATCCGTCCACTTTGTGGACTCGTAGGATTTTTCACACGCATACGTTTCTCATTTTCTTAAACAAAAACTCCATTCTCATAAGTTTCAATAGACCAAATTGTCAATGGAAAAGAAAACATATTGTCAATAAAAAAGGAAACTTGAGTTTAAAGTAGAAATGAACTAAAAATAAGGTAATAGGTTTCCGTCTGATGCCTGCTGCATTACTGGTAGTATTTCTTCAGGTGCTCCGCATTCCAGGGGTGGCCCAATCTCCTTCCGTCTAAAGCCTCCAGGTAGTACGTTCCTTTCCTGTGCCATGAGATGATTCTGTATGGGCCTTCCCAGTTAGGACCCAGCTTTCCTAGGGATGCATCCTTCGTAGAGCCAAGCACTTTTCGTAACACTAGATCTCCAACCTTGAAGTCTCGGTGCCGGACCTTGGAGTTGTAGCGTTTTGCCATCATGTCTTGATACCGCGCCATTCTCTGGGCAGTCGCTGCCCTGACTTCGTCTAGAAGGTCAAGCTCTAGACGTAATGCTTCGGTATTCTTGCTCTCGTCATAGCTCTCCACGCGGTAGCTTGTTAATCCCACTTTTACCGGTATGAGGGCCTCAGCGCCAAATGCCAATCGAAACGGTGTCTCTCCTGTTGGTGTCCTTGCCGTTGTTCTGTATGCCCATAGCACACTTGGTAGTTCATCTGGCCATATGCCTTTTGCCCCCTCGAGTCGGGTCTTGATAATTCTTAGCAAGGACCGGTTCGTGACTTCAACTTGTCCGTTGGCCTGTGGGTGCGCGGGCGACGAGTAGTGATTCTTGATTCCCAGCTGAGAGCAGAAGTCTCGGAATGCGACGTTGTCGAATTGCTTCCCATTGTCGGAAATGAGCACTCTCGGGATCCCATATCGGCAAATGATACTTCTCCATACAAAGCCGCGAATGTTTTTCTCCGTGATAGTTGCAAGGGCTTCGGCTTCCACCCACTTGGTGAAGTAGTCGATGCCAACAACCAAGAACTTCAGTTGTCTTGCTGCTATTGGAAATGGGCCCATGATATCTAACCCCCATTGTGCAAACGGCCATGGGGCCGTCATGGGTGTGAGTTCCTCCGTTGGCTGTCTAATGAGATTGCCAAACCGTTGACACTTGTCGCAGGCTCTGACGTACGTATGGGCATCCTTCTGCATGGTCGGCTTGTAGTACCCCGCTCGGAGTAGCTTGTGCACCAGAGACCTTGATCCCGAGTGGTTTCCACAAATTCCTTCGTGAACTTCCCTCATCACGTAGTCGGCTTCATCATGGCCGAGGCACCTTAGATGTGGTCGGGAGAATCCTCTTTTGTAGAGGATGCCTTTAATCAGTACGAATCGGGCAGCCTTAACCTTCAATTTTCTTGCGTCTTCCCTGCTGTCTGGCAGCTTCCCGTCCTTGAGGTACGCCACGATCGGAGCCGTCCAATCGTCCTTAGTGCTTAATTCCTGTACACGAACGTTATCTAGTAGCGATGAATATTGGATGAAGGACAATACCTGTTCTGGAGCGATCATGGGTTCGGCCAAAGCAGCCTTGGCGAGTCGGTCCGCCTCTTGATTCTCTTCTCTTGGGACCTGACCTATCATGAATTGGAGGTTACTCACTAGTTCCTTCACTTCTCCGAGGTACCTTCTTATTCGTTCATTCCTGCAATCATAGCTCCCATTAACTTGGCTGGCTATGACTTGAGAGTCGGAGTAGACCACTGCCTTCCCTGCCCCAGCTGCTATCGCAAGTTCCAATCCTGCCACCAGGGCCTCATACTCTGCTTCGTTGTTCGTAGTGGGGAACTCTAGACGGATCATGCATTCAATCTTATCTCCTTCCGGGGTGTGGAGTACGACTCCGACTCCTCCCGCATGCTTATTGGAGGACCCGTCTATGTGAATTCTCCATGTGGGCGTCTCTTCTGCCCCCCGCTCCTCAGTTGTAGTGAATTCTGCGATGAAGTCTGCCAATATTTGCCCTTTCATTGCTGTTCATGGCTGGTATCGGATATCGTACTCACTCAACTCAATCGCCCATAAAGCCATCCGTCCGGAAGTTTCAGGATTATTCATTGCCCTTCGCAGGGGCTTGTCCGTTAGGACTATTATGGGATGTGCTTGAAAATAGGGCTTCAGTTTTCGTGCCGCGGTTATAAGAGCGAAGGCAAGTTTCTCCATCCGTGGATATCTCTCCTCTGCACCCCTTAGCGCTCGGCTTACAAAGTACACGGGCTTCTGGATCTTCCCTTCCTCCCTGATGAGAGCTGCACTTACGGCCGCTGTCGAGACGGCAAGGTATAGGAACAATTCCTCCCCCGGTGTGGACGGACTAAGCAGCGGCGGGGCGGAAAGATATGCTTTTAACTCCTCAAATGCCTTTTGGCATTCGTCCGTCCATTCGAAAGATCTTTTTAGTGTTTTGAAGAAAGGCAGACATTTTTCCGTTGCTCTTGATACAAACCTGTTTTAAGGAACAGTAGAAGCACATGTCGAACCGTTTGGTCGACCGAGGTTCCTATCCTGGTGGTCCGGTCGATCCTTGAATCGTCCAGTTGCACCTCTTCCAATCTCTCCACGGGTTCTGCCGCTGTTCTCTGTTCTTTGATGTTCATTGCTTGTACATGGTCATCCATCTCCATCATGGCCACGTAACATTCCCGTGCGGCCACCTGATCTCCGCGCAGTTGTCCAACTCCATGTTCGGTGGGGAACTTGATCATCAGATGGTAGGTAGAAGTGACGGCCTTCCATGCGTTGAGAGTTGGTCGTCCGAGTATGGCATTATACGCTGAGGAGCAATCAACCACTAGGAAGGAAACATCCTTGGTTATTTGTTGCGGGTAGTCTCCTACCGTCACCGCCAATGTGACGGATCCTAAAGTATGGACCCGGGTTCCCCCGAAGCCGACGAGGGGTGTGCATGCCGGGACCAGTCGCTCTTTTGCAATCCCCATCTGTTGGAACGCGGGGTAGTAGAGGATGTCCGCCGAGCTCCCGTTGTCCACTAGAACTCGGTGGACGTTGAAGTCTCCGACCTGTATACTAACCACAAGCGCGTCGTCATGAGGGTGGTGAAGGCACCGGGCCTCTTCTTCAGAAAACTCGATACTGGAGCCATTCCGCCGTATTCTTTCAAGTGAAGAGCCCGTCGACTGGACACTTTGCACTGCCCGTAAATAGGTCTTTCTGGCCCTTTTAGACGAACCCGTTGGAGTACTGCCCCCTATTATCATCCGTATGTCCACAACCGGTGGTCTGGGACGTTCGTTTTCCCGTCTTTGACCCTGCTCCTGGGGTTGATCCGTTCTCTCTTTCCTCACGAACCTCTGCAATCTTCCTTGCCTTATAAGAGCTTCGATCTATTGCTTCAGGTCGTAACAGTCCGTCGTATCATGGCCGTGGTCACGATGAAAGCGGCAGTACCTATCTCGTGGCCTTTTGTTTGGATCTCCCTTCAATTTGCCCGGGAACGTCAAGGTTCCTTCATCTTTGATTTGCATTAACACCTGGTCAATCGGGGCTGTGAGGGGGGTGAAACTTGTAAACCTCCCCGAAGGTGTTTTGGATCTCCGATCTTCTCGTCGATCTCTGGTTCTTGCCGTTTTTCGTCCATTATCTGGTTTCGTGTCTTCCTGTCTTTCCCTTTTCCTTGGTTTATAGTCGTCCCTGGCCAGCAAGGCATCCTCTGCGTTCATATACTTTGTCGCCCTGTAGTATACATCGGACATAGTTTTTGGGTCATTTTTACATAGAGAGAACAAGAACTTACCCTCTTGTAACCCGTTCGTGAACGCCGCCACCAATATCTTGTCATCTGCTTCGTCTATCAAAAGGGACTCCTTATTGAAGCGGGCTATATAGGACCTTAGTGTCTCGTCTTCCCGTTGCTTAATACCCAGTATACAGGCAATAGACTTCTTGTGACGATGGCTTCCAATAAAGTGTGACACGAACTGTGCGCCTAGCTCCTTAAAAGTGCCGATGGAATTTGGCGTCAGCCTTCTGTACCAATCCCTTGCAGGTCCTTTCAGAGTGGTGAGAAAAGCCCTGCACATTATCTCATCCGGTACACCCTGAAGATGCATCAGGGTTCGGAAGGACTCCAAGTGATCCACCAGGTCTTTAGATCCGTCGTAGTTTTCCACATGGGGAATACGAAATTTTAGAGGAACGGGGCACGAGTTCACCAAAGCCGTGAAGGGCGAATCCGTTCTGTGGACTAAGTTGTCCAGGTTGCTGGATACCCGTCCTTTAAGGGCGTTCATCATCGCATCCATGCATTCCCTCATCTCCTGCATCTCAGCGGTGATATGAGGTGGCATGGAGTCCAAGGCAGATGGCGGGTTTATCTCCTGCCGCTCCGGTCTTGTCGGTGCGGTGCTACCTTCAGGCCTGACGGCATCCCTCCCCTCTGGGCTCGCGACTTCTTGGTCCTCTCGTGGTGCACTTTGGCGCGCAGTCATCTGCCGTAGTTGCTCTTCCAAGTCGTTATTCTGCTTAGTGAGGCGCTCGACAGCAGCAGCAAACGTCTGAACTTGTCTTTCTAGCGCTGTAGCATGCGGTTCTTCACCCTGATTGTTGACTGTCGCCATTGATCTGGTGAGTACCATGCAACTTTTTGTCTTTGGAATAGAGCAAAGGCTGAATCAGTTTTCCTTTTACTCTCGATTTTCCCACAGATGGCGCCAACTGATGAGGTTGAAAATATCACCAGTAAGTTGCAAGCACCCTCCACAATTGATGAAACATGCAAACAGAAAACAAATAGACCTCAAAGAGAACACCGGTGTGGTGCCGGCCGAAAACCTTCCGAAGGTCAAGTTAGAATTTCTTTTCAACCCTAAAGTGATAGAGTTGAGTCAGATATGCGTACCTTTAGTCAAGGGGGTTTTGGATGTATTTATAGGGGTGTAGAGTCGGCCTTTTTTCCTTGATTACCAAGCTCTTTCCTTTCACGATCAAAACTCTTTCCTTATAAAATTCCTTTGATTAAGGCTAATGTGTAGCGCAAGAATTCTTCGTATTTACGTTTGCGTGAATCACACTCAAGGCCATGTCAGCCCTAATCTCATAGCGTGGTTTGAGGTAGCTTGGAGATCCGTCCCCTTTAAGGCATATTGCCCGTCGCCTTAATTTAATCATACCAGCAAGACCGTCATGTTAGTTTTACCCTCATCACTCGCGTCCAATCGGAGCTCTAGCGTTCTTCCTCTATTCTTCATCTCTTCGTCAAATCTCCTCTATTCGTCAGCGTTCTTCATCTCTTCGTCAAATCTCCTCTACTCGTCAGCGTTCTTTGTCTCTTCGTCAGATCGTTCCTCTGTTCGTCAGTGTTCTTCGTCTATTCCTTGCCTCTGTTCGTTCTTCCTCATTGCTGAAGACCAGATCGTCCACCTAGTCGCTGAAGATCAGATCGGCCACCAATGTTCTTCTCTAACCAGATCGCCCACCCAGCACCAAATCGTTTTCTTCGGCACTGCAGATCTCCAACCTGTCTTCTTTGGCATTGTGTTCTTCAGGTTGTTTTTCTTCAAGTTTGACAAAAATCGAGTTTTGAAAACTCGGTTTTGTTTTTTAGAACTCAAGTCTTATAGACTCGAGATCTATGTGGCCAAATTGGTACACAACAGTAGTAGAACTTGAGTTTGAAAGTATCGATTTTTGTCATCGATCTCGAGTTTTAAAAACTCGAGATGCTAGTTTCTAGCGTTCTTTCCAACATCTATTAACTTATCATATTTTTTCTCTTCACTGTGCTAATTTGCAAAATCCCTCCAAGATATACAAACAGGGGCACTCCATGTATAACTCATGGTGGTTACTAAACCACCTTGACTTGCCATAAAAATGTATGTATATACTTGCAAATGTATGTATATTCTTCTTCAGGTTGTTTTTCTTCAAGTCTGACAAAAATCGAGTTTTGAAAACTCGGTTTTGTTTTTTAGAACTCAAGTCTTATAGACTCGAGATCTATGTGGCCAAATTGGTACACAACAGTAGTAGAACTTGAGTTTGAAAGTATCGATTTTTGTCATCGATCTCGAGTTTTAAAAACTCGAGATGCTAGTTTCTAGCGTTCTTTCCAACATCTATTAACTTATCATATTTTTTCTCTTCACTGTGCTAATTTGCAAAATCCCTCCAAGATATACAAACAGGGGCACTCCATGTATAACTCATGGTGGTTACTAAACCACCTTGACTTGCCATAAAAATGTATGTATATACTTGCAAATAAATAAATAGACCACCCGGATAAAAATATTGACCACTTTGACTTAAGAATTACAATAATTTTAGTTCAATAAAAATAAAAGTAATGCTACATTTATAACATTTTTACAATGATTTCACAACAAATTTTATATGATAAGCAGAAAACAGTTACTAAATCTAATTCATGCACATATTGACATCACATTTTAACCCATTAATAACAAAGTGTTATATAAGATTTGCTTTAAAATGTTGTAGATGTAGCATTACTCCAAAAATTATTATGGTCTCTCAAACATAATCCCTAATCCCTTAAACCAAAAAAAAAAAAAAAAAACCCTTAAATAACCAAAAAAATAAAACAAATTAACAACAAGAATAACCCAAACAAGAACTTAACTAGACCAAACAACAAGTGAAAAAATTATTTCACAAAAAGCCGATTCAAAAAGAAAAATAAAAATAATCATTCAAATTTGTAACTATTTCAACCTAAAAATAATCCATAATTTTTTTTCTTGAAAAAATGACTCGAGAAACATATTATAGTCATGAATTTTCCCAAGGAGTATCGGCAGTTATGCTTTTTTTGACTTTACAATCGCAATAATTTTGTTCTCCTTAGCGGCTCAACTTGTAGTTGTAACAAATATTATCCTTCTTTTTTTTTTTTTTCTCTTCTCTATTATCACCTCAATTTTCTTACTTTGTTATTTTCATCCCAGCATTTTCAGTTATCATTTTATCTCTTATCAGTCCATTTTTTCTTTTTCTCTTTGTTAGTAGACAAAATTGTAATACTTCATGAATTTTCGTGTTTTTTTTTTTTGTGAAATTAATATATTTAAGTTCTCTTTATTAAATTTTGTATAATTTAATATTCATAGTAACCACCCAAACAAATATTCTTGCTTCCGTCACTTTATACAAAGTTAAAACAAAAATGAAGATATTTATAAGTTTGTGGAGGATTAGAGTGAAAATTATTGGTGTTAAAGAGCAATTTGAACGTAGAAGAGAACCATGGCAGTTAAGACTAAATAATGACTATTTAAAATTTGAAATATGGACAAACAAATGCTTTTTTTTTTAAATTTAAAAATGGGTATTGTTGTATATATAGCTAAATATAAGGATAGGTTGTAATAATAATGTTTAAGTTTAGAGAATATGGTTTCATGAAGTGAAAATTCAAGTTTTGAAATTTTCTAAGTGAAAATTCGAAAATCAGTATTTTCGATCGATCGAAGTTTTGGCTTGATCGATCGAAAATAGTAAAGAAAAAATCCTGGAGTTTCTAGATGTTTCGATCGCTATTCGATTTTTGTTCGACCAATCGAAAAGAGCACTTGATCGATCGAAAGTAATTTTCAACCGATCGAAAATCGTGAAACGGGATTTTCTGTGGAATTTTTTGGTGACTGTTCAAAAATGTTGAAGAGGTTTCAAGTTAATGGTTTTATGAAACGTTTTAACTCTCTATACGTGTCTTTTGATGAAATATAACCCTATTGATATAAATAGAGACTTATTTTCACTTAAGAGAAACACAAGTAATCTTGTGGTCATTCTCCAGAATTGCTATCTGTAAAACCCAACATCTTGGTTGTATCATGGGGAAAAATTTGCGATAACCCTTTAGTAACAATAGTGTGCGGGTCAAATATTGTCTAAGGAAAACGGTATAGTGCCTCCAAGTTATCTATTTTCTATTTATCTTTTGTATTAACTTTGTTCTTCCATTATTACTTTGTGTAATATCTCCAACAGCCTAAAAGTTTGTATGTATATACTCTACAATCTACAAGTTATCATTGTTCATATAATTTTTCCTACGTGTTTTACAGCTTAGAGTAATTAGTCAAAGATTTGCAGTCCAACTCCCTTATGAAAACCTAGTCATGAAGTCTGTCAACGTGAACTACCGGTAAATTGCAGGTTTTTGAGGGTTGTTATTGTGTGCAAACTGCCGGTAAGAATGTCCATACATTACGCACGATATAAAAGAGGTAAGAATGTCCATGTCCGTACATTACATGCTATATAAAAGAGTGTAGATACTGTAAGATGTCCATACATTATTCCAATCTTTCTTGCAGAAATATGCATAATGTGTACAAAGGCACAAAAATTCAGTAGCCTCTATGTCATGCACACCTTAATTTCATATGTGTAACGACTTAGTATAATAAAGATTATGAAATGGATGTTATACTTATTGTCTCAAATCTACCGTTTGTACAGATTCATTCACAATCACAAATAGCTTAAGAGGAAAGAAAAATAACAAACAAATCAATTCATACACATTATAGTGAGTTTTTACTAATTTAATCTGGAAAAAAAAGTTTTACACTTGTGAGTGTAACAAATTGAAAAATATATAGGTACATAAACAGTTTTTAAGTATAAATGCCTCATGTGTGAATATTCCCTATAATGAAATACTTCAAACACTATCACTTATCTGGTGATGCACTGACACTTTTCAAAGTTCATCGGCACTTCCAGTGTAACATATACAAAGGTAAAATAAAAAAGCCGATATGTAAAAACTAGTGGAGGATTTGAGTGAAAATGATTGGTGTTAAAAAGCAATTGCCTCCAAATGCACAAAGGAGAGAAAATGACAGCTGGCACATTATAATATTTCAAATACTGGAAGTAAAATCTGAATCAAGAAATGAAATCTTTTCATTTTAAGTGAAACATATTCTAGGGGCTAAACTATAACTATTTAAAATATGAAATTTGGACAAACAAATAGTTTCATTTTTTTTTTTTTTCAATCAGGTATAGCCTACGAGTTTGTAATGTATATATACTCTACAATCTACATGCTATCATTGTTCGTACCATTTTTCCTATGTGTTTCAAATCTTATAGTAATTTGTCAAAGATTTGCAGTCCAACTCCTTTTTGAAAAACCTAGTCATGAAGTCTGTCAATGTGAACTGCCGGTAAATTGCAGGTTTCTCTGGTGATATGAGCTCAGGCAATGGTCCATAAACATCCTCTCTATTTCCTGGGTTGAGGAAAACTGCCATTGAGACTCTTGGTTCATGGTAAGCATTGGCCAATACTCGGTGCTCTGCACTTTTGTATTCTTCATTCGATATAATCTGAAGAAACAAGATTTCAGATCAAAATTAGAAGAGTAATAGAGCTATTAGTTTTCAAAATTCAGTTTCTCAAAAAAGAAAATAAGAAAAAAAGTAACTATTCTTAAATAACATGAGTTTCAAATATTAAAATATTGGCACATAATGGAAGTTGCTATATACTTTTTATATATTTGATAATCAAGAAAATTTCGTTGAAACATACTGAGAACAGCAACACAGTACAGAAGAAGCTGACAAAACAGCAAAAACAATACAACACAAAACTAAAACAATACCATACGAAACAGCCCACACCTAAACAAGATGGTCAACAAATCCCATCTACAACAAATCTCTCTGTTTTCATCAGTGCAAGGATATGCATCTTTGAACTCAATTCTAGCACTTACATGCTTGCTGCTGGCAGTAACGAATGTAAATCAAACCCTTATCATAATCTTTGATAACGAATGTAATTTATTCAAGCCCTATGATCTTCGATGCATCAATGTAATTCAAACCCTTATCATTATCTTCAATGCATCAGAGGTGGAAAGTGACCTATTAATCAACTAGCTCTAAAGGCCATTCAGCCCAAAAAAAAAAAAACCTAGCCTCTAATGGCTGAGGAAAAGCTAAAAAGGAAGGTCACCGGGAGGAGGCACTAACTGAAGGAGATGGGGATCAAAATCAACCTCTAGCATTGGGCAAGGAAAGAGACCCTTTTTCCCTTCCTTCAAGATATATTGCACACATCAATTCATAAGGGTTATCCATTAAAATTTGTAATCCTTACCATCAATCATATAATACAGACTAAAGGCTCTGGGAAATGAGTAGTATGGAGCCTTGAATCTTAGATTGCATGTTATGTTCAACAAATTCCCTTATTATATCAAATAGATCAAAGTGCAGAAGCTAAATTAGATAGTAAGACTTAATATATAATCTAACTAATTTTATTAGACTTTAATAAACCATCCACAAGTAATCATAGCATTAAAATAAAAATGCTAATTTTTACAAGTTAACATGATGGGCATAATCTTCTAATAATGATTGATATGATGATTTTTCTAAAACGAATTTAACAGATTAAAAGTGTCAAGTTACTCTATAAAGAATATGAACCTAGTTTTATTGCCTTATTATAATAGTTGAGCTTTGAGCTTAAGATGATTTTACCTGAAGCATATCCCCAATGTTAATAACAAGAGCTCCAGGGATAGGTTTTACATCCAACCAACCCCCACTATACTTAACCTGCAACCCACCAACATGGTCCTGTTGCACCACTGTCAACACGCCTGGATCTGTATGATATGCAAGCCCAACCGTTAGATCAGGCTGTGGACAGCAGGGGTAGTAGTGGGCCACCATCACTCTCCCTTCCAAACATGTCATGTCCTTCAACCTCCCATTCTCCACTCCTAGCCCTTCACACAGCAGCCCCATCAAACGCTCTCCCAACTGTTTCATCTCTCGATCCCACTCAATCACCTCGTTCCTACATATCTCAGGGATTTCATCAAGGTCTGCCAGCTTGGGACCCAGTCTTATTTGGATGGTGTCCCTGGTACCATTATGACATGTTTATGGAGTTACATTTTACAACAATGAACAAGAGTTTAGTAAGTTAAATAGGAGTATTGAATATCTCCAATTTAGATTCATTATTTTCTCATTCCATGAGTAGATATTAAATTAAAGAACAAAAGAGTTTTCTTTACTAAAAAAAAAAAAAATCAAAAATCAAAACAAAACAAAAAAATTCCTCCTAAACTACCTTTTTTTTTTTTGTTGATAATTTGATAGTTAGAAAAGGAAAGATTTAAACCTTGGTTGTCTCCGTTGAAAATACCATAAATTGTCAGCTAGTGAGGGACACTAGGAGTGGCATAAAAATAAATTTAAGAAAATTGTAATCGTTGGAGGAGAGTATGACTTATTCAAAATAAAAATAATTAAATTACAAAAAATATACATATATATCATGACTTTTTTTCTTATACTCATTCTTTTACACCATTCCTTTGTACATCTTGATTTTGGAGGATGAGTTCCAATAAGGTGAAAGTAGAACTATAAAAGAGCCAAACAAAAATGAATATTATATATAGTCAAAACAAATCTCATTCTTACCAACTTGTTCAAAGATATATTATATTTGAGATTAACTCTCAATAGTGAAGTCCAAATCTTGGTTTAAGCTTGACTCATTTGTTAAAATAACCAAAAATAAACAAAATTTATCCGAAGTTCTCCAATTTATGTCAGATCATCTTAGCATTTTAACATGCCACCTAATACTATATTTTTTTAAGGTAAATAAAAAAAAGATAAGAGGTGGATACAGGAACCCGTTATGAGCCTTGTGCCTCAACTGACAAGTCTAGATTTATTTTAAGCTGAAATGAAGGGGCCATTTTAGACTTAAATAATGGGAGCAAACTAGTAATAGAAAATCATTTACTACTTTTTCAAAAAAAAAAAAAAAAAATCATCTGCCCAATCATGTGATTACCATATTAACCAATTCATTCCCAAAGTAGTAAGTTGGGAAGTTTTCCATTTGTTATATTGCTAAGAAAGTACTGATTAGAGAAATAGCAATGAGTATAATATAACGGGTTCTAATTAATTCAACTGGTAAAGTCTTTGACGATGGATTATTTTTTTTTCATGAGTGTCTTCATTTGATAATAGATCAAACAGGTTGAAACTCTAAAAAAATAATAATAATGATATATACAAAAACTCAGAAAGGGGGAAAATTACTATTACGGTATTACCTCCAACTGGCGGCTTTAGAATGATACAAGTCCACGTTGGACATGTAAGATACACCGGTGCCTATGTCCCTACGATACACCCGCGACTTGATCTCCGTTGGTTGCTCGTGGAAGCCCTTCATGGATGTCATCGTACCGTCCAGAACCTCCAAAGGCACACCATGATTAACAATCTGGAAAAACCCAAAAGTCGACGCTGCCCGTCTGATCTCATCGACGATATCCGACCGTCGATTACTCCCCGAGTCCACTCCAGAGAGGTCGATGACGGGAATGATTTCGGGTCGGGTACCGGGTTTGAGGTCGGATAGGGTCTCGGGTGGGTGAACGAAGAAACTAGGGATGGTGGTGATGCCAGAGTCGACAAGGCCTTTCACTCCGACCTTGGATTCGTCGAACCGTTTCACCTCGTTGGCTCTGTCGTAGCTTTCGGAGCTACTCATGACGGTTGTGCTGTGGAGCCGGTGGGACACGGGGGCACGTGGCGTCATCACGTGGCGGTGGCGCCGTCCAGCTCCGATTTGGAACAAAACCGAGGCAGTGACAGTAGTAGAAGCCATTAATGCTTTGCTATTTGGCTGTTGAGTGCTAAATAATAAATACTAATTAATTAAGCTTTTTTTTTTTTTTTTTTTTAATATTGGTTCTTTCCTTTTTTGGTTTTTCTTCTAGCGTGTGAGTTGTGAGAGTTAAAAGACAAAAAAGCAATCAGCTTTATCGGCGAAATTGGGTGTTTAGAGAAGCAAAGTTTCAGACGTGCAAGACAAAGGAGTAGTGTAGAACACAGCTTGTCAACTTTTCTTGGCCAAAAAACTCCCATTTGTCAACATGTTAGGTACTGTTTACAGTCTTGCTTTCTTTTCAGTTTTGTCTTCCTTTTTTTTTTCATACATGTGAGCTGTTTCTTTTTTTTTTTTTTTTTTTTTATCTTATAAATTTCCTTCTTTAGTTTTTTTTTTTTGTCCTTTTTCTTTTTTTAATCTCCTTTAGGTTTTTTTTGTTGTCGTTTTCCTTTTTTTTTTAGTATTATAAACTCCCTACTTTAGTTTTTTTTTTTGGCACACTTTTGGTGCTTTTATTTTTTTGTTCATTTGTACTTGGGATAATTATACTTTACTCATATGTGGTTTGTCTATTTGTAATTTTATTTTTGACACTTTACCCACCTGTGATTCCCTCCATTACTATTCTATTACCCACCTCCAATGCAGACATTACTTTAACACATAAACTCATCAAAAATTGAACCTAAAACAGATCAAACACACTCACTCCAAAAACACACTCTCATCCAACATGCTCCTTCCTTGGTGCAATTTAATTTTTGATCGATGCACTTAATAGCTCAAGAATTAGTTGTTGATTTTATACTGCTGCCATTGTTATATGTTTGTTTATGTTGTGTGTGGGTGTTTTTTATTTTATTTTTTGGGTTTAGCCATTCATATTTTGCGTTGTAGGGGGCCTAGGGGCTGATGGGGTTGATTTGGAGATGAACATAAGTGAAAAGATATGTACCTCTTTCCCATTCTCCCTTGCTTCTACCCCTTCACTTGTACACTCCATCACCTGGGCCACACCTTTGCTTCCTCTCCCTGGAACACAATTTTCCCTTAAGCCAAAATCTTATCTTTAACCTACAACTAAACTTGCATATGTCACCTCAAGACAATGAATCCCTTTGAAATCCACAATCAAATCTGCATGTCCTAACATAGTCTAATGCTCTCCTTCCCTCAATCAAATTCGCAGCACTCCCATTTTACAGCTCTAAACCCAATTTCTAATTACCATTAATGGAACCTTGAACTAAGTATTGACCCACTATACACACAATTTTCGTAAAAAAAGAATCACACGATCACGAAATAGTGTAACAAATTATCAACTTGTATTTGATTTGTATATATGTAAGTACAATCCTCTATATGAATCTTTACAATGAAAGAGTACAATAAACTCCTCTGATTCGCTCTCCAAGAAACTTTACGATCCAATGGGGCTATGAGGCTTGATCTTGAATTGTGCTTTGATGTCTCCAAGTTGAATGAATATTTGAACGTGCTTGATTTGATGCAAGGGCCGTTGGCTTAATCTCGAACTAGATTGAAGGAGAATCTCTACTTTGATTTGAAGAAGTAGGAATAAACCTTGATGAAAAAATGGAATGCTTGTGGACTTATAGATGACTCTCTATTTTGACAGAGTATCAGTAAGGTTTTCTCTCTAAGTGTCTCCCCATTTCTTCATATGAGAAGCCTCTATTCATAGGCAACTCAATAGTATTTAATTTGGAATCTCCTTTCAGCATTTATTGAGAGTTGAATTATGAATTTAATTTGGTATTTTATTTAATAAGAACCTTCCATATAGGTCTTTTCTTCTGACGCTGCCATATGGCTATCTTCATTTGATGTTGCCACGTGGCTTGATTTCATTTGATGATCGTCCACATCATCAATTGAAGATTAACTTGATCATAAATATTTTATCATGAACAATCAGACGGTTGTGAATACATCATAAAATTTTGATGTCTACACCCACATTTAGAACCTTAAAAATTTCTCCAATTTATTCCAGGCTTTCACTCTGTAACCACCCTACCTCCACCCCTTTGTTCCAATGACAGCATTCCATTTAAAGTGTAGATTTGGGCAGAATGATCTCTAGCAAAGGCAAATGGCTCTTTCCAACGTGCTCCTGCAACAGCTGAACAGATACAGATCCTAACACATGTTTCATAAACACAAAAATTTTAGATTTTCCTTTTCAAAATCACAAACACAAATACAGATCCTAACACAAACATAAACACAAATTTCACAAACACAAAATTTTCAGATTTTCCCTTCCAAAATCACAATCACAAACACAAATCAAAACACAAACACAAAAATTTCAGATTTTCCCTTTCAAAATCACAAACACAAACAAAAACACAGAAACCCTAACATAAACACAAACACAAACACAGAAATTACAAACACAAAAATTTTAGATTTATGATTTTCCTTTTCAAAATAAAAAACACAAACACAAACACAAATACAGAAATCACAAACAAAGAAAAAAAAATGAAAGACGAAACGAACCAAAAAAGAAAAATCAAGGGCGTGAGGCTGAACGAACAGAGCTGACACCATGAAATTGAATGAGGCCATGGGGCCGTGAAGTTGAGTGAGGCTGTGAGAGCCGTGAGAGCTTGAGAGTGTGTGTGTGAGAGAGAGAGAGAGAGAGAGAGAGAGAGAGAGGTGCTGCTGAGATAGAGATTTGAGAGCTTGAGAGAAAGAGAGGTGGGGCGGCTGAGTGAAGAGGAAAAGTGAAATGAATTAGGTTAGGGTTGGTTTAGAAGTATATATATAAAAGGGTATTTAAGTTAGTTTGTATATAACCGGGTTAGGTTTAGGCCGGGTTTTGATAAACCCCGGGCCCGACCCGAACCCGTTTCAGGTTTTTTTAAAACCCATATCCGACCCTATTTTTTATCAGGCCGGGTAAAATCCGACCCATTAGGGCCGGGTCGGACTGAGTACCCTCAAGTCGGGCTTTGATTGCCATCCCTACTAAAAATCAATGGGTTTTCTCCTCTCCTCTTCTAAAAAAAAAAACAAAAATCAATGGGTTTCTAAATGTTATAGATTAAATCTCTCTAAAAAAAATTACTTTCTCTATTTTAACATACTACTTAATGCTATATCCTAAATCACATTTTTTATTTTAAGATTATAACACATTAAAATAACCTATAAAAATTCCTCAAGTAAAAAAAAATACCAACCCCTCACCACCACCACCTTTCAAAACCAACCACTGCCATCACAATCAAACTCACCTCTACAACTACCACTACCACAAATCCACAACCACCAACCACAAAAAAAAAAAAAAAAACCAAATCGCAAACTCATATAAAAAAACCCATCAGACCTCATGCCACCACCATAACCCACCAATCACAATTATACCACCGCCACTGAAACCCAAAAGCCAAAATCATACCACCATCGTTGAAACCTAAAGGCCAACAAAGAACTAAAACCACCAACAATCGGACCACGCCATAACCTATTCCAAAAACCAAACAAATTCAACTCAGTATTCACAGCGCCATTAACCATCTCCACAATTGATCTCCACGACGCTGATCTCCACGACAAGATCTGAGAGAGAAGTGTGGTCTGTGAATAGAGAAAAAGGAACGAGAGAGAGAGAGAGAGAGAGAGAGAGAGAGAAAAGTGAGAATATGTTAGTAAATGAGGAGAGAGAAATCGATTAAAAATGATTTTTTTTAGCAGCTGAGTCTGTACGCTTCTACTAATAGAAGTGTACAAACACATGCTAAATTTTTTTAGCATTCAAAACATCTAGTGAAGGGAATATTTGATGTTTGGTGTTCTAAATAGGGGGGTGCGCAGTTCGATAGAGGCGGTTTTTTCCCAAATTTATTACCGAACCGATAGAGATCGGTTTTTTCACAATTGGAACCAATGCACACCGCCTAAGGTCGGTTTTTCGACCTATAGCGTGCGGTTTGGTCGGTTTGAAATATTAAAAAAAAAACTGTTTTTTTAATAATAAAAAAATTGGGTTTTCAAGCCCAATATCAATATATCAACCTATTCAAGAAACCTATGCTAAATAATTCATGAAACTTGTAACAACCTAGTCACACATAAAACAAAAGCAAAAATCTATGCCAATTGCCAAACCTGTGCCAACCTAGTCGCACAAAAGCATATTCCAAAACCTGTGCAAAAATTCTGTTCACATAATGATCCAATTTTTTCATTTCATTCACCATGCAAAAATATTTTGAAATTGCCTCAATAAGAGTTCAACTCCCAAAATACTATCATGTAGCATATAATATCATTAGTGTTACTGTGTGTGTTAGTGTCAATAACAATAAGCGTTAATGTTTCCACTTAATAACGTATTATAGAACCATTTGTTACTGTCCACAAATGCCAAAATAAAAATATACAAATTAAATTAGCATTTAGGCAAAAGAATGCTAATTGCTTGTATCCCCAATAATAATCCCACCCATGAATATCTAAATAACTACCATTAGTGAAAAAGTCCACAACCAATAACATATACAGATATAATTAGCATATAGGCAAAAGAATGCTAATTCTTGTAAGTCCTTTGTTTAGTAAGCTTGTGTACTATGCATCATTGATCATTCTAGAACTCCTACAAAATACGAAACAAAACAACATAAACACGTGTTAATAACAATAAAACATTTATGAACAATATAATATTTACAATTAACACAAACGAATGATAATAACAAGTATACTTACATAATACTAACTACTAACTAACTCCAAGCAAAGAGTAGCACATCACTCATCATCATCCAACACAACGGTGCTTGGATCCTCCTCCATAGGCATTGGCAAACCGATGCAGTTTCTACAATCCCATTCAAAATAAAATGATTCGTAAGCATTGAGCAAATAAATAAACAATTAATACATGCAACAAACAAAATGAACATATATTTACCAGTGTCAATCTCAAAACCATCCATATCCTCCACATTATCCATGCACTCCCGAAGCTTTATTGGTCTTTTTTTTTTTTTGCATCCTTTAACCAATTTTGGGTACAAATAAAGGTTTCAATTGTATTAGGAGATAGCGAACTATTGAACGAATCCAAAACACACCCCTCGTACTAAAAGCAGACTCAGATGCAACTGTAGAGACATGAATAGCCAACACATCATGGGCAATTTGAAAAAAGACTTGATATATAGAAGAATTCATTTTCCACCACATCAAGATGTCAAAATCTTCCACATCAGGGTCCTCAGAAGATTCCAACAAATACCTATCCAACTCAGATTTGCTTTCCACACTGTCCTTGTCCGCTAAGTGTTGCTTAAACCTATTATTATAACTTTTAATTCGATCAGACAATGAAGTATTGCCAACACTTGGCATGGAGTCCCTAGACAATGAAGCACAACTACCACTAGAACTCAAAGTTTTATTTTGACCCACTCTCTCCACATACAACATTTTCAATGCATCCCAAACCTTAGAGCTCATCTCATCCCCCTTGTCCTTTCCATACCACTCCCTAAACCAAAACTTTACATACTTCAATCTATACCTTGGGTTAAGAACTTCTAAATGCTAAAAATTTAGCATTTAGCATATCTGATGTTAGTGCTCTTAGAACATTCACATCAAAGAAAGTTCACTATAATCAAATACTTCAAACCCTCTCTCTTACCTCTAGATGAAATTAACAAAAGAATCCATAACAAGAGCGGATTGAGTTATGTAAGAGGTGACAAACTAATACTTTCCACTTTCTGCACAAGTCTACAAAATATACAAAGTTAAAACAAAAATGTAGATATTAAAAAACTAGTGGAGGCTTAGAGTGAAAAGTATCGGTGTTAAGCCTCCAAATGCGCAAGAAGAGAACAATGACAATTGGCACTTCGTAAAAATATTAAATATTCTTAATGAAATCTTAATCCTAAAATGAATTTATTTTTTATTTTTTCCATTTTAAGTGAAACTTATTTTTTAGACTAAGGGTCCGTTTGAATAGAACTTATTGTTGAAAACTGAAAACTGAAAACACTGCAGCAAAATAAATTTTAAATGTGTGAATAGTGATGCGGGACCCATTTTTAATAAAAAAATTGATGAAAAAGTACATGAACAGTGTGCGTACAGTGCGTGCACAGTGCCGCACAGTACGCGCACTGCGCATATGTCCCCCGCTGCAAAAAAAGAAAAGAAAAAGAAAAGCAAAATGTGAACGCAGCAAATAATCTCAATCCAAACGCCCTCTAAGGGTCCGTTTGGATACAGTTAAAAACTGAAAACTAAAAACACTGTAGCAAAATAATTTTTAAATGTGTGAATAATACCGTGTGATCCATTTTTTTAATGAAAAAGTAGCTGAATAGTGCGTGAACAGTACTTTGTCCCCTATAGCTGAAACACGTACAGGAAAAAAGAAAAGAAAAAGGAAAATGCAGACGCCAGCTTTTCATTTGTATCCAAACCAAGCCTAAGTGTGCGTTTGGGATGAGCTAAAATTTTCAGCTTATTTCCGCTTTCAATTTATTTTTGTTATTATTTATGGACCTCACTGCACTTTTTAGTGCTATTAATGGTTCCTATTGCAATATTTAGCTAACTTTTACTTTTATCTATAGTGCTTTTAGCAAAAAAAATTCAGTTTCAGCTAAATAAGCTGTTTCCAAATGGACGCTAAATTAATAAATTATGACTTTAAAAATCTGAAATATGGACAAACAAATGTTTTTTTATTTATTATTTATTTAAATCAGGTATAGCCTTCCCATCAAAAAAATAAAAATAAAATCAGGTATAGCGCGCCTACAAGTTTGTATGTATATACTCTACAATCTACATGTTGTCATTGTTCATATTATTTGTCCTATGTGTTTCACACCTTATAGGTACTTACGCATGAAAACTTTTAACAATAGTAACGATAAAGTAGTTGTGGGGAGTAAAATGACCCTGATGGGGATGTGGGCCTTTGAGCCATGCTAAGGAAGGCCGACCTGCTCTTGGGTTTAGAATTTGTTAGTACTACGGGTCGGCCCATACGCCGAGGATCCGAGGATCCAGCCGAGGGTGAATTTTCCCTCGGACGGACACCGGAGAACCAGAGACTTCATGGTAAAGGTTAGGGAATGACACGGTCAAGACCAATGGTTAAAAGGGGTGAACCCCTGAATGTCCTAGAAGCACCGATGTTAGAGAAATACCAAAGATAAAGGCTGCCACCTCCACATTAAAGACCCTGCACCTACCACCCTGGCCGCATTAATGGGGAAGTGACACCTGAACAGTGGAAGGGAAACTTCTGGTTACTATTCAAAGGCACTGAGAAAAAAAATATCTAGGCTAAGGGGGAGTTGGGGCAACACGTGTACAAAGTATCAAAAAGAGGATTATTTAAGGAGCAACCTAGAACAGGAATGGGGGTCACTTTTTGGTAATCTAAAAGAAAAAGAAAAAAGAGAAAGAGATAATATAAGAACAGCTCTCGGCTTACGTCCGAGCAGGTTGATTTACAATATTCCTTGTTGTTTTCAAGTGTTTGCAATCTTTTGCTTGTCATTTAATCCTCAGACACTTCTAACCTGGGTTTCAAGCCCACACTCTACAAATTCATATTGTTTAAGGCTCATTGGGCCTGAGCCCGTAACTGTTCTTGGGGTCAGGTGCAATTGTGCACTTACAGTAGTGATTTTGACTTTCATGTTGAATATTATGAATGAGTTACTTGATAGAAAAATTAAGAAAATTCAAATTGGGCACTTGACATAAAATTAAATTACAAGTAAAAGCTAATATGGATTTTATTTAGATTTTGGTTCTACTTCAACTTTAAAATATGGTAATGGGCTTTACCAAACTAAAAGTTGTTCAAAAGAGACTTGCAATTAGATATCAAAACTTCAATTACTTCGTCTTTTAATTTTTTGAGAAGATAAAACTTTAAATACTTGGTAAGCTAAAAAATTATATAAATTGGCTTAAATAAATAAACAAAAAATTGATATAGAATTTTAATTCACACAATAAACTAACAATGCTATGTCTATATTAAACACTTTTATGGGGGAAAACAATATTAAATGTTAGTTCACTAGCAAATTGATTAACACATATTAGAGAGCACACCAGTGTGGCCGATACCGTACCGGTACCGGCCGGTACATACCGTACCGGCCAGTGCACCGGTACCGGTACACTTCTATATTGTACCGGAAAAAATACCGGCCGTACCGGCCGCGTACCGGCCATACCGGCCAATTTCGGGCAATACCGGCCGGTACCGGGCGTACCGGCCGGTACAAAAAAAAAGCTTTTTTTTTTTATTTTTATTTTTTAGTTTTGTAATTTTTGAATTTTTGTAAAGGCATAATGGTAACTTATTTACATTAACTTCTTAGTATTATTTGTTTTCTTAGTATGAAATGAACAACTAAGTTTTCTATTTTTTATATTGTGTTTTTTTTTTCTTTTATTTGATACTAAAGTCTAAAACTATGAATAATTTGTTTTGAATTGAGGTAATGTTTTATAATAAAATTTTATATTTACTATAATATAAGTGAAATATTATATGTTTATAAACATAGTTCTAGAGATTTTGGTATGTGTGTGTGTGTGTGTGTGTATATATATATATAAAATAGCGGTAAACCCGAAACGGTACACCGGTATTGACCGGTATCCGAAATATATCGTACCGGTGGCCAAACCGGTACAGCTTCCGGTACGGTATTGACTTCCTTAGAGCACACTTAACCAAATATGTACATGACTAGTCTTGTGTTGATGTCAATGCTGTCTCATCCCTCTCTTAAGTCTATTACTTTCCAAGTTATTCAACCAATAAGAAGAAACATAAAACACTTAAAATCATATTATATTATATATTATTATATTAGACAAACAAAAAAAAGGTATCCTTTGCCACGAAGATAGAAGGGATTCCTCAATAAAAGATTAACAAATCAATGAGAAAAGTTAGAGAGAGGAAAATTAGATATTAGATAGCATATTATCAAATTAAACGGAAAAGGTAGCCTTTGCTCTACAAAGATATAAAAAATTTTCAAACAAGGATTAACAAATCAATAAGAAAAGTTAGAGAGAGAAATGTTAGCAATTAGATAGCAAGATAGAGGGGACTAATACGTTTGTTTATGGAGGACTTTATGCTTGGATTACAGGCTTCAGCCATAGCTGCTACTCAAATTGCATAATTTCTGGCAATCACAAATGTGATTCCTCAACATTCCATCTTTATACAAAATTAACACGTGTCAAATTCATTGCATTTATTAAAAACAAAAATTTGACTCTTTGATTATTGCAACATGTGATAAATACTGCAGCAAAATTAAGAAATTAAATTAATACAATAACTCACTTGGCACAAAGATTGAAAATCTTAGATGAGACATGTGGCGCAAAATTATGAATCCAATTAAGAATCTAATTGAATTTTCTCCTAATTTTAGCTATATATATATATATATTTGCAACCCAACTCCTTTTTGAAAACTTAAGGTCCGTTTGGATAAAACTTATTCCTAAAAACTAAAAACACTATAGCAAAATAATTTTAAATGTGTGAATAGTGCTGTGGAACCAATTTTTAATATTTTTTCTGAATAAAATGCTTGTGGGTCCAATGAACAGTTCGTGAACAGTGCATAAACAGTAACTTTGTCTCTCGCATAGTAACATCACGTGCATGAACAGTACTGGTTACTATTCATAAGTGCTGAAAAAAAAAAAAAAAAAAAAAAGCTGAAAACGCGCAAACGCAAAACGTAAACGCTGAATCCAAACCTATCCTTAGTCATGAAGTCTGTCAAAGTGAATTGCCATTAAATTGTAGGTTTCTCTATAATGATATGAGCTTTAGCAATGGTCCATAATAAGTGTACTCTTTACTACAAGGGTTGAGAAAAACCGGGTTGGCCAACACTCAGTGCTCTGAGCTTTTGTATTTGGATATAATCTGATGAAGTTTGTCAACGTGAATTTGCCAGTCAACTACAGGTTTTCAAGTGTTGTTATTGTGTTTATCAGCGGAATAAAAAGGACATTTGACACCACATTCTTATTGAATTTAATTTCTTTATTCATAGAAGCAAATTACAATATTTTCAAATTAAGCAAAGTTTGTGTTCAAATTGAAGCTAGAATATCTACTTTACAATAAAGAAAACTGCACACAAAAATTCTTTTTTGTTCAAAATTTATGGTCAAAATAGTAAGCAAATATCATTTATTAGCATTGTTTTCAAAGCATTGAGCATTTTTAAGTTGCAATTACCTCCAAACTATTAAAAACATTTTAATTACCCATGGTTGATGTATATCAAACTCATCGTTGCGTCGGATATCAAAAGTTATTAACAAGTACAAAATGAGGTGCCTAGACCAATTTAAAGAAAAATGGAATTTGGAAGATTTTGTTCACCTCCAACTAGTAGCTTTGGAATGATACAGGTCCACCTTGGACATGTAGGATGCACCCGTACCTATGTCATTACAATAAACTCGCGAATTTATCTCCATCGGTTGCTTATGGAAACCTTTCATGGATGCCATCACTCGGGCCTGAACCTTCAATGGCACACCATTGTTAACAATCAGGAAAAACCCTAAAGTCAACAATGCCCGTCTGATCTCACTGACAATATATGATTGTTGATTACTTGAGTCCACTACTCAGCGGTCGATAACGAGAATGATTTCGGATTCTAACCCAGATTGGGTCTTAGGTTTAAGGTCGGATAGTGTTTCGAGTAGGTAGGGCTGGTCCTAGGCATAGGCCAATTAGGCCATTGCCTAGGGCCCACTACTAGAGAAAAGTCCCAAATTTGGGGAAAAATTTGTTTATTTTTATAAACTTTTTTGGGAGATATTAAAAAATTTTAGTTTACTTTTTTTTTACTATTAAAAAGGCCTAAGAATTAAGTAATTCTAGAGATAGAGAAATGATGCTAGAGATAGAGATAAGACAAATTTAAATAGATAGGTCTTATAAATAGACGTGTTACTAATCACAAATAATTCAAATAGAAAAATGTTAGAAATATTATAAATTTTATTACATAACTTTTATTTATTTATTTTTATACAAGATAAAAATTCTACTCTAGCCTAATTTAAATGTATATGTGTGTGAGTCTCCCTCTTAAAGACTTGAAACCTAACCCTTGCCCTCCACGCCCAACAAGCACTTATACTTGTGGAGTGACCATTGCTCCAAGGGTGCGTAGTGGGACTCTACATAACTTTTATTATTTAATGTGATAATGAATATGATAGATAGATTTCAACAAAATATTGAATGCATTTTTTAATGAATTTTTGTGATTGGTGATATATCTTTGTAATTCTTATGTTGTAAATTTTATAATATCTCTAGCATTTTTGTAAACCCTATGTCACTAATCACATCCGTTACAACATCAGTTTGTAGTAAAATTTGTTATAACTTTAGCATTTTCTTAACAAAAAAAAGAATCATCTTAAAAAGTGAAAAGAATGGATTTTTTCAAAAAAAAATTATTATATAAAATACTAGTTAAATATTATTTTAGTGATAACATAACGGCCTCATTTGAGAATTTCGCCTTAAGCCTCTGAAACGTTGAGCTGGCCCTGCAAGTAGGTGAGCAAAGAAGCAAGGGATTGTAGCGATGCTAGAGTCAACAAGGCCTTTCACTACGACTAGGAGTGACAAAATCTACCTAAACCCATTTACACACCCAAACCTTTTTACATATCCAAATCCACCTAATTATTAATAGGGTCAAATAGGTATTGACCCAATTAACATAAGTATTAATTGGGTTTGAACTAGTTACCCAATTAGACCCAAGTATGATTTAGGGGGAAAAAGGTTCAAGCTGCGGCCCACAGCCTGCAGAGTTAGCAGCATGTTGTAATTATCTCTTAAAAAAAAAAGTCACTCATCTCTAAAATATCTCACAACCACTAAAAGACCAAAATACCCTTGAAACCACCAAATGACTAAAATACACTCCAAATGACCAAAAATACTCCAAAACCTCTAAAATGACTAAAACACCCCCAAAATCTCTAAAATGTCAAAAAATGCCCAAAACCCCTAAAATGACAAAAATACCACCAAAATATCTCAAATAAGCCAAAATACCAAGAAACCCCTAAAAAGACCTAAATACCCTCAAAATCTCTAAAACAACCAAAAATACCTGAAAACCTCTAAGAGCATCTACATTGGTGGAGCTATAAATTTAGCTATTTGGCACCACAAAAAGCTATTTTATCTATTTTACTTTCTCACTTTACAAAAGACCCAACATTAGTGGTCTTATTTTAGCTTTCAACCCAAGAAAATAATATAAACAACACAATAAAATAATATATTTACTAGAATAAACAACCATCACAACCACCGCCATTGCAACCAATAAAATAATATATTTACTACAATAAACAACCATCACTACCACTGCCATTGCAACCACAATCACCAGCGCTACAACCACCATAATCGCCACTGCCACTGCAACCTCCACCACCACCACAACCTACACCACCATCGCCACCGCCACTCAGGTGTCCTAGGACAGTAATTGCAATTTTTAATTGAATGGTTGTGGAGATGGTCATGTATTTTTTTCCTATATTAAAGGCAATTAGTTGTAAATTTAAGCCAAATTAATGTCTTAACTTAAAGATAAAAAGCCATTAAAAAAAAAAGAAATCATTTTTTTTGCTACAAAAAAAATCACATTGATTAAAAATTTAAAAGATAGAAAATATCAAATAAAATAGCAATAGATTTGAAACAAATATCAATATTTTATTATATAAGATTAAAAAAAAAAAACATTTATTTCCTCAAGTCTCTCCTTTCCAAGGTTAAATCTACACCACATATTCTTTAAAAAATCTATACAACATGTACTTCTTCCCATCCTTTTCTTCTTCTTCAGCTCATTTTCCTCTCATTTGTTTCCTCACTGCAACTTCTAAGTTTGCAGTTCGCATCATTTTTTTCATTCTTTTGGTTTACACATGCAACAATAAAGACAAGTGAGTCACCACTAGCAGGTGTGGTACAACTGGTAGGTGACTGCTAAGGTTTCACCACATCTCCCAGGTTCGAGTTCTCGCGAGGACTGTAATTGCAATTTATGGTAAGTCCTAGAAACCAATAGAGTTTAGGGTGTGTGTGAGTTCGAGGTCTCCAAGCTTCGGTTCGAGCTGATGGTACCCATGGGCTTACCCAAATGTACCATGGGGCGTGGGACAATGACTGCCACACGCGGTCCCCTTTTTTTAATTAATCCTCAAAAAAAAAAAAAGACAAGTGAGTCAATTTCTCAACAATTTCTTTCATACTCTCTCAGCTCACTCCCTTTTTTCTACATTCTCTCTCTCTCTCTCTCTCTCTCTCTTACAGACCCCTATATTGGGTATTTGGTGTCGGTTTCAATCTTGAGTTTCATTGTCCATGGGTTTTCAATGATGGTGCCAATCTTGAGTTTCGATTGGTTTTGGGTATTAGTCTATCTCTCTCATTCATCTTTGGCAGTGGGTTTTTGGTTGTGGTGTCTGGTTTTGAGTTTGGATGGAATGGGTGGGGAGAGAGCTTAGGTCGGCGGTGAGATGGAGGACTAGGCTTGTCGATGATGGAGGACTGGCCATGCTGAGCTCAACGAAAGCAGGGAGGCAGAGAGGATTTTCGGAGAGAAGAGAAGAAACAGTAAATAATGAAAAAAAGAAGAAGAGAAAAATAGATTTATTTTTAATATTGGCAATGTGAACACGTGATTTTTTTTTTTTTAACTACGAGCTACAGTGCACAACCAAAAGTGGTTGTGCAATGTAATTGTGGGGCCAAATTATTTGGCTTTGGCTCCACCAATGTAGGTATATTTTTGTATTTGGTGGTGCTAAAAATAGCAATATAACTTTTTAGCACCATCAATACTAATACTCTAAAAAGACCACAATACCATTGAAACCTCTAAAATCAACAAAATACCCTCGAAATCTCTAAAACAATTAAAAATACCCAAAAAAACTCTAAGAAGACTAAAATACCCAAAAACCTCTAAAAAACCAAAATACCCCCCAAATCTCTAAAATGAACAAAAATACCCCAAAACTTCTAAAATTATCAAAATACTCCTAAAACTTCTAAAATAACCAAAAATACCCCGAAATCTATAAGATGATCAAAATACCCCTAAAATGTCTAAAATGAACCAAAATACCTAGAAACCTCTAAAACAAGCAAAATACCCCTAAATTTTTTGAATAACCAAAATACTCTAAAAATCTCTAAAATGATCTTGGGGGTATTTTTGGTAACTTTGTAGGTTTTATTTTATTTTATTTTTGGGGTCATTTTTTAGGTTTTAGGGATAGTTTGGTGGTTTAAGGGTATTTTGGAGGTTTCAAGGGTATTTCAGTCATTTTTTAGGTTTTAGGGGTATTTTGGTCATTTTTAAGGTTTTATTGGAATTTGGTCATTTTTAGGTTTAAGGGTATTTTTATCATTTTGGAGGTTTCAGGGGTATTTTGGTCATTCTTTAAATTCTAAGGAGTATTTTGGTCATTTTGGATGCATTGGGGGTATTTTTGTCAAATTAGAGGTTTTATGGGTATTTTGGTAATATTTGAGGTTTTGGGGAGTATGTCTGTCATTTTTAAGTCTTTGAGTGTATTTTGGTCATTTTCAAGGTTTTTAGGTATTTTGGTCATTTTAGAGTGTGTTAAGGGTATTTTGGCCATTGTAGTGGTTTTAGATGTATTTTTGTTATATATATTCACTCATTATTATGTAATTGGGTGGGTTGGATTTTATCTATTGGGTTGGGCTGATTTGGTTTATAAGAGCATTCACATTTGGGAATGTAAAAAAACATCTATTTTACATTCTCAAAACCTACTTTATCTATTTTACCATCCCATTTTATAACTCTCCCAACATCTTAGTATCTATTTTTACACTCATTAAAATAATATAAATTAAAACATCAAATAATATAAAAAAGTTGATAGATATTTATGAGAAGAGAGAAAAAGTGATTAAAATATATTTTTTAACTTTACACAACCCATGAACAGTTGGTTGTATAAACACAAAATTACTATTCATTAATGCTAAAAGTTTTTAGCAAACCATACCCAAGTAAAGCTCAATTTGGGCAAGCAGGTTGCTAAAATAGCAATTGGGGGGGGGGGTGAGGGGGTTTACAATCCCCAATGCTAATTGCGGGTGCAAAGGAGAGTACACCCAGGCCGAGTGCACTATGGTGAAGAAAAGTGGAGTTACCACCGAGATTAGGTCTAGGAACCATATTGGGCCAATTACTTACATACATGAGTCCACGTACCAGATTATGGGTCTAGAATTTAGATACAGCTTGGGAAGATGTTAGGCACCCAAGACCGCTTGACTTATGGGCCAACGTCCATTATGTGTTTCTAGGCCATATTTAATTAAAGAGTTTATTAAGAAAGCCCTAATCCTTAACCTAAATGTTCATCATGCACTTAAGGAAAATAAAACACACAACATGTTAAAGATCACATCACAATATAAAGATTACATCACAATATATATCCAAGGGCAACAAGCACATCACAAAACAACAACATCAACAAGGCATTAATCAAGTATATTCCATGTTCATCAACCAAGAAAGTTCATCATGTTCATCAACCAAGTCAAATGCATGTTCATGTAATTATGTCTGACTTACCTCACTTACCTTACTACACCATAACACCTCAGCACCTATGCCTCAATGCATGTTCAAATTCTCATGAATGTTCATGTGATTCATCAAAGTATAAACCCTAATCATCAATCTATCAATTCAAGGATGTGAAATATGTTATTCTACTAAACCTATACCTAAACAAGTGAAAACTAGACTTAGCAAGACCTAAACAGAGGATTAAAAATAATCAAAACACACAAAATAGCAATAACCCTAAATCTGCTTTTCTAGGCGCACGTATGCGTGCGCATACATTAAGCATGTGCATGTATACACGCCCAAAAACACAGTTTTAAAGTAGCAGTAAAACAACAATAATAAATAAAAAAAAACCTAAAATGCTTCTAATATCCAATTTAACCATTCATTCAAAGCATGATAAGACACAACAAAACAAAATCAAACAAAGCAAAACATATTTCTAAGCATGTATAACAAATAAAACAAATTAAGAACCATGTGATCCTATGTAGCAAAGTGAGAAATCATGGGACAGAAGCTCATCTTCCTTTAGAATCACAGATTTGAGATTGTTTAACTGACCCCTCAATGCCTACAACACGAAGATTAGATTGAGGACAAGAATAATCAAGAGAACACAATAATAGTTAGTAATCACAACTCAAGAACAAAAGATTTTGAAAAAGGTTTTGAGAAATCAATTTAGAAAAATAGTTTCTGTCTTAGAACTAATTAAAGAGGTTTTTAACTTGTAAAAAAACATTCTAATGTGATGCCCTAGGGTCTTCAAAAGAGAACAAAGGATTTTAGAGAATATGGAGGCCAAGAAATCACTCTCTCTAGCTAGAGTTTTGATTGGAGACATAAGATGAGTATTTATAAGTTAAAATTAGGAGTTTTGTGGTCTTTTAATGATCTTTGGATGTTCTCAAGGGTCTATGAGCCAGCCCACATCAAAGCACAATGTTTTGGGCTCTTAAATTAAAGTCTTAAAACCCAGAAAATCAAACGGCCCAGTTGGCCCAACTTCAAATTGTCACGCCCAAAACCCCAAAGGGTCCAAAGCATGAGAAAGACGTTTTAAGTACCTGTAGATTTTTCATTTTTGACAATTCAATCCACATAAATCGTATCAAGTACCAATATCAAGAATTATCATAATAATTCTATTGAATATACTCTCAAAGTAAGTCAGAGCTCTAAGCATTAATTTTAAGGACCATTGGCCACAAAAGAATAGAGGTCTAAATAAATAATTACATATCATCAGCTTGCTCCATCAGTGGGAATAATGTCACAACTACTATAATATACAAAAGAATGAATCAAGTCTACTCTAAGATGTACATCTTCTAATATTTCCATTTCAAAAGTTCAGCCTCTATCAGTAGTTAGTCTAACTACTGTTAGCCACCAAAAAAATGTCTCAAAAGATTGTTGCCTACTTTGAAAAGTTTATGAAATAATGGAATGTGACAGAGCTCAGTAAGTAGCATAATTAATAGGGGTGGGGGAAATGCAAGTTTCATCTTCAATAATAATAATAATATGACAAGAATGATTAAGTAATGAAACACAAAGTTTCTCAAAGTAAATACCTTGAAACTATAATTTGTGAGCACTAACAATATAATTTCCAAAGCCATAATATCTAACATAAGGTAAATTATCACAAATATACCATGTTACCACATAGACCGGCCAGGGGATTTACCTATTCACAACTGGCATGATATTGTCCTCTCTGGTATGTAGACTCTTGGCCCCATGGACAGCAGCCTCACCCATACCCTCAAGGTTTTTCTCTCCCCTCATGGAAAGCAAATAGAGCACGTCAAATAGGACCTCTTTTGCATGTGGTCTTATGACCCTATAGATAGCAGCCTCACCCACACACAGTTAAGGAACCTCTTCCCCCCATGGGCAGTAGGGAAGAACGCGTCATCCAAAGTAAAGGGCACTGACCTGGATCTAATTTTGTTGTTACAAAGACTACGAAAACCAAATCGGGTGATCACTGGGAAATCACACATGGCATAGGGTTAAAACAACATAAAACTCACAAGTTACATATAATTTGAAACACATAGTTTATATCCAGGTAGTTTTAGAAAACCTTAAATAATCTAACTTCCACAAAATTTGTAAGGTTTTCAACTTCATTCTTGTCAAAAAGATTCTCTATCTTTTTTCTCAAATAACAAGACAACATAAGCCTCTTTAAAATTTTCAATATACCATAAAATCAATGAATTCCTTATCAAAGATTAAATCAAAGATGCTCATATTTTCCATATCAACAATTCATGCATTTCCCCAATTGCAATACCAAAATGATGTACTTTTCATATATAATAATATATAATAGGGTCACAACACAATACTTTTAAGAAAACATATATCCATATATAATTTTCCAAAATGTGTTTGACCCAAAAACAACATTTATGAAACATGGTTATTTTCCAAAAATATCCCATTAAGAAGCTACTTACCTCGCAACCACAAAATCCTTATTCTCCAAGTTCCAAGGAGATTAGCTAGAACCAAAAAAATATCAATGTAACCTGTCACAATAAGCATAGAGCTTGAAATTGCATCTAGCTACAATTTAGGAATTGCCAAATAAGCACTTAATTAGGCAAGCCTAGTATTTAACCTCATCAATAATAATATATTCCACTTCCAAAATTTCTCAACAAATTGATTCACAAGGCATAAACTCCAATTTATAAAGTTAACCCATTTAATATCATCTCCAACATTATGATCAGCTTCCATAAAATTTACACTACATCATTAAGAGACCCATGAAAGCAAAATCAAAATATCCTCCAAGACAAGAAATTTAGAACTTCAACTAACTCTAAATAAGCCCAATGACAATGGAAAAATTAGATTTACCTACCATCACATGTCATAACTTAAAACCCCTAAATTTTCCACCATAAATAAACCTTAGGTAGTCATCATTAGCACAAACCATATACCCACTCATCAAATAATTCCACCAATACAAACCCATACATAAAAACACTTAAATATCACTTCCAATGCTCATGAATAACATGGGTATCATTATTAAAGCTTGGATAAAAATATAACCTTAAGCAAAATATAAAACCCACCAAAATTTAAGAAAATTTTACCTCAAATAAAAGGGATGAAGATGCTTAGGGGTTCCTAAGGATTATTCTGGTGATCTTGCCGGAAAAAAATGATGGTGAGATGGTGTGGTTTGGAGTGGAGTCCGATGGGTGAGTGTGGAAGTGAGTGTGTGTGTTTAAGTAATGAGAAAAGAAAGAAAATGAAAGGAAGAAAAGAGATGGTCGGCCAAAAGAGAGAAAAACGATGGTGTGAAAATGAGTGGTGGGGGATTGTTGGGTTAGGTGAGGCACGCGTGGTCCAATTAAAATCTTACTTTCTCCCATTTTTTTTATTTTTTTTTATTTTTGGGTCTGATTGGAACGTTACACAAATGGTTATAACTTACTCAATATAAGTCCAAATTAGGCAAATTTTGTGTTCAAATTAAAGCCCAAGATGTCTACTTTTCAATGAAACAATTCTGACTCAAAATATTTTTGTGTATCAAAATTTATGGTAATAAAAGTGAGCAAAGTCATTTTTTAGTATCGATTTCAAAGCAATTTGAGCACTTTTGAGTTGTGATTATTTCCAAACTATTGTGAACTAGTTAATTACCCTTGGTTGACATATGTCAAGCGCATCATAGGAGCCAGAGACCAAAATTTATTAACGGGTACAAAATTTGTTGTCTACAGATGCCCCTCTTTTAACTTTTCTTATGTTGCAAGTATAGTAAAAAGCCTGAAGAAACAAACATTTTGCAAGTTAATAAACTTTGAGTCCACATACACACTACACACAAACATACAAACATGAAAGCAATCATACAAACACGGGGGTGTGCTAAAAAAGGTGATTGGTGCACTTCCAATAGGAAGTGTGAACAACCACATAAAAGAAAAAAAAAAAAAAAAACTGAGATGTGTTTGAGTTTTAAGGAGCTCTACCTTCATGACACACATACATGCAAGCAATCATGCAAACAAGAAATGCATCATAAGAGGCATAAAAGAAAATCTGGGATGTTTTTGAGTTTTAAGGACTCAACCTAAAGTTGGGGGGACTACTCGAAGCGAGAAATTTACGTTCAAACACAAATAGGTCATTCAAGAATGAGAAATTTACGCCAAAGGGGACCACTTGATCAAGAAATTTACGTCCAAGCACAAACAGGCCACTAAAAAAATGAGAAATTTTCGACAAGTGGACCACTTGGTCAAGCAATTTACATCCAAACACAAATAGGCCACTCAAAAATGAGAAATTTACGCCAAACAGACCACTCAATCGAGCAATTTCCATCCAAACACAAAAAGGCCACTTAAAAAAATGAGAAACTAATGCCAAAGGGGACCACTCTATTGAGCAATTTACGTCTAAATACAAACAGACAACTCAAAAATGAGAAATTTATGCCAAAGACACAAATAGTCATATATGACTCACACAAACACACAATCACACAAGGTTTGCAAAAACAAACACATAAGATTCATGCAAATAGGCAAGAATACAAAACATAACCACTCATGACTCACATAAGAAAAATAACATACAAACACACAAGACTCACATAAAATATCAAACAAATATGTGATCATAAAAGATAACAAAAGAATGAGCACAACAACGTAGGAGGCACACAAATATAACAAAGCATGTGAACACACAAAAAGCTAAATAGGATGGGCCTAGGACCCAAGACAAAATGAGGATGGGCCTAAGGCCTGGCACAAAGCAAGGAGAGGCCTAAGGCCCAAATGGAGTATGAGATGGGCTTAAGGCCTATGATGGAACAAGGACACAAACAAGCAAACAAACACACATGACATAAACGCAAACAACAAAGATCAAAGACCAACTGTAATGATTGCAAACAAACATGAAGACACCAAACAAAAGAACAAACACGACAACTTCTAAGGAAGCAATAAACGCACAAAACAAAGGGTAACAAAGATGACAAGGACATAGAACATGAGGCCAAGTAGACTAAGAGAAGAAGATACGAAACCAGATCATCCTAAAAGGCATGGTAAAAAATGGGAACCAAACACTTGATTCATTATGGATAACTTTTGAGATGTTCAATTATTAGAACACATCTTCCTTGTGGGTTCCACCTTGCCCCTAGCTTAATTGATTTGCTTTCTTTTTTTCTTTATTCTTTTTACCCTAACTTTTACCTAGGCCGCCCTTACAGGTTTTCAACCTAACAGGCATTTTTTTACTCTTTATTTATTTATTTTTAGGCCATAACTTTTGCCTAGACCGCCATTGTGGTTTTTCAACCTAATGGGCCTTTTCACTTTTACAAGAAACAAACAAATGATAAGAAATGAATAAGTGCTACAAATTATCCTCAAAAGATCTTGTTGATTCAAATTCTCAATACATGAGTTGTATCATTAACATGATGTGATGTGGTTGTACCTCACAAGGTTGCCTACTTATCCAAAAGGGATCAAGCCTTTCGTAGTTCCCACGAACAACTTCAATTAATTAGAGAGGACTTTTACTTGGCTTATAATGAAGGCTTTGGTTCTTGGCTCACAAAGAAATGGATAACAAAGGCTCAAACTCACTTTCTTGAGGATTACAACATAGTCAAGGATTACTTTTCATCACTTTTGAACTTTCTTTACTTTTTTTTTTTTTTTTCACTTCACTTTTCATCTTTCTTTTTTTTTGCATTTCAATTTACTTCACTTTTTCACTTTTTTTTTTGTTCACTTTTGATTCACTTCTTTTTTACTCCCACCACTTTATTTCATGCATTGCCCCTAGTGTAGGGTGTAATCCTTGACATAGGTTACTTCGAAGGAAATCAAACTTTAAAGGCTCAAAAGGGGTAAGCCAAGGGAAATGTGTTTAAGATAGTAGAATAATGACCTCTCTTCATCCCAATTTCCATTGTTCAATTATGGGAAAACATGCAACATCACATATTGAGAATCAAATCAACTTGAAACTTTGTGAACTTATCATAAAACTCAAACCATTGCAAACCACTTTATTGATGAATTAAAAGAGAGTACATGAATTGAAAGACTCACTAAATTGAAACAACAAAGACATATTGAATTGAAACAACAACGACACTTCTAAACTAAAAGACACATTGAGATAAATAAAAAATAAAAAAAAATTTTGTGGATGCAATAACAAAGACTAAACTTCTTGATCGATCAACCCCAAGTAGGAGAAGGAACAACATGGTAGTCTGGAAGAGGATTAGTCTTGATGTTTAGGTGGTTTATGGGTGGCAAAGGGACCTTGCCAAATTGAATGGGGTCTTCAATGTCATGATGGAGACGAGTGCACTTATTAGTAGAATGACCATAGCTTTGATGGTACTTGTAATACTCACTTGCATTGTAGTTTGCAACAAAGGTGTTTAGAGTATACATTCCAAGATCTAATGGCTTGATAAATCCTTTGGTTGACAAAGCTTCAAGTGCTTGGGATAAAGTCATTTCCAATGGAGGGAACTTCCTTCGAACATTAATAGCATTAACTTCACTTGACTTACCACCATTGTTACCACTATTACTTGAATTCCCTACCCCAAACTTCTTTTGAGGTTTTGCATCACTCTTCTCAATAAGTCCACTATTAATAGCATCCTCAACTTGTATACCAGCATCATACAAATCAACAAAAGTCTTCAAAGGATTGGTGCAAGTTGATGCCAGTAAGTAGGTAGAATGTTCTTCATGACCATCCTCACTTGGTCTTTCTCACTAGGATGATTAGACATCTTGGAAGCTTTTCCTCTCTATCTCATCAGAAAATCAAAAAATGACTCATTGCTCAATTGCTTTGTAATCTCCAAGTCTCTAAGGCTCACATCCAATTGAACATTGTGTGAATATTATTGTGCAAAATTTTCAGCCATCTTGTTCCAATCATTCATCTTAGCCTTTTCCAATGAGAGATACCATTGTAGGGTTAAACCACTAAGAGTTTAAGGGAAACACAAAATGATTTGCTCATTGGTAAGACCTAGAGGCTTTATGGCAAGAACATATTGCTTTACATGATTCTTGGGATTTCCAGTTCCATCAAAAGAATCCATCTTTGGCATCTTGAACTTTGGGGGGAGTTGGACATCGGGAAATGGACATAATCCCTCAATATCAAGCATGTAGTCCTCCAAACCTTGGGACCTCTTAAGCATACCTTTCATCTTCTCAATTTCTTGCGACATCTCTTTGGTTTCCTTTGACTATCCTTTCATTTAAGGTTCCTTGTTGATCTCAGCCTCTTTTTCCTCAAAACAATCATCATCAAAGAAAAAGTCTTCATCTTTAGGTTCTTACACTACCTTCTTCTTCTTTTCTTAAGCACCCTCATGAAGGTGAAGCCTCTCAATGATAGGAGCAGTCATCCTTGTCATCATTTTTTCCATCTTCTTCAAAATATCTTGGTCACTTGATGTCATTTGGTCAATAGGAGTAAGATTGGTTCTTATGAGGCGATTATCAGAAGTTCGAGACCAAAAGGGTTGTGTAATACCCTTTTTAGGAGCAATGATGGGTCACCTACAAGAGACATATCCTTATGAGAAACATTTCATGAAGATCACCAACAAAAGAATTTTACATTCAATTCCCACTTAACCATGCCCCTAGAATGAGACCACAAAATTTAGACAAGACCCAAGAAAGATAAGACCCAAGAGAATGAAACTTGAAGACCTAATGCCCCTAGACAAACAAGAGTGGAACTAGGGCCCTTGAAAAAAGATAAAATAAGGTAAGAACCCTAGACGGCACGATATGGGCCTATGTCCCCAAAACAAAAACATGGAAAGCTTAAAGCCTAGACAAAACCGAGGATAGGCCTAAGGCCCAAGATGAAACAAGGATGGGCCTAAAGCCCAATACAAGACAAGACAAGACAAGACACGGATGGGCCAAAGCCCAAGACACGACAAAGGATAGGCCTAAGGCCCAAGACAACACGAGAATGAGCTTATTCCCCCTGGACAAGACAAAGGTGGACCTAAGGCCCGAGACGACCCGAAAATGGGCTTAATGCCACTAGAAAAGACAAAGGTGGGCCTAAGGCCCAAGATGAAACAAGGATGGGCCTAATGCCCCTAGACCAAACAAGGATGGGTCTAAGACCCAAGACAAGACAAGACAAGACACGGAGGGGCCTAAGCCCAAGACACGACGAAGGAAAAACTCAAAACACCAAACAAAAAGGGGCTACTAGAATGGCCAATCTTTGAAAAATTTAATACTAAAGAAAAACTCAAAAGATTTTTTTTTTAATTTTTATTTTGAAAGAAACTCTTTTTTGAAAACTCAATTTGATTTTTTTTTTATTTACAGAAAACTCACTTTAAAAAAAAAATTATTTAGGAATTTATATAAAAAATCTCACTAAAAACTCACATTTTTTTAAAAAAAATTTATTTTGGAAGCAACTCTTTCTTAAAAAAAATTTATTTACAAAGAAACTCACCCTTTTAAAAAAAAAATGGAATTTATATAAGAAAACCTAACTGAAAACTCACTTTTTTATTGAAAAGATTCACTTTTTTTTATTAAAAAAAAATTATATAAAAAAAGAACTTGAAAACTTGAATTTTTTTTTTTTGGTTTTTTTTGAAAGCATAAAAGACTAAAAAAAAAAAGATTGATCAATTTAATTAGCCCAACAAACAATTCAAACAAAGCACACGCATGCACACACATTTGGGTAACCCTACATGGTTGTGTTTTAAACTCATCTATGTGTGGGTAAGCTCCTTAAAGCTAAATGGATAGATCAGTAAGTTACTCACAACTAGATGAGTCATGATTCCAACCTTGGGCCTAAATGGACCGTTGTGGATTGGTGGCAAATCGTTAATGTACTTAAAGTCTATCATAGGCAATGACACAAATTGTTAGTTGGTGGGATAAACTCCAAAAGACTTTTGGTCCAAATGAAGCGTACTCATCTTCCCACTCATCACCAACCGGGGTGAAAGGGACAAAAGAACCAAGTGAAGTGTGTGCAAACAATTAAAACAAGATTGGGCTCAATTAATAAATTTTTTATTTAATTATGGCCTAACAACACGTTGGATTTAAACTTCATCTCTATCCCCAGTGGAGTCACTATTGTGGGCGCAAAGGAGAATACGCCCCGGCCATGTGGAACATGGTAGAGAAAAGTGGAGTCGCCACCTAGATTAGGTCTAGGAACCATATTGGGCCTTTTAGGCTGACCACTTACATACATGGGTGCACATACCAGATTATAAGTTCGGAGTTTAGGTATGACTTGAAAAATTGTTAGGCACCCATGACCATCTAGCTTGTGGGCCGGCCTTCAATATATGTTATTAGGCCATATTTAATTAAAGAGTTTATTAAGAGAGCCCTAATTCTTAACTTAAACGTACATCATGCACTTAAGGAAAATAAAACACACGATATGTTAAAGATCACATCACAATATAAAGATTACATCACAATATATTTCCAAGGGTAGCAAGCTCATCACAAAACAACAACATCAACAAGACATTAATCAAGTATATTCATCCAAGAAAGTCCATCATGATCATCAACCAAGTCAAATGCATGTTCATGTAATTATGCATGACTTACCTCATTGCACCATAACACCTCAACACCTATGCATCAATGCATGCTCAAATTATCATGAATGTTCATGTGATTCATCAAAGCATAAACCCTAATCATCAATCTATCAATTCAAGCATGCGAAACATGTTATTCTACCAACCCTAGACCTAAACATGTGAAAGCTAGGCTCTACAAGACCTAAATAGAGGATTAAAATTAATCAAAACACACAAAATATCAATAACCCTAAATTTGAGTTTCTGGACGCAAGTATGCATGCGCATACATCAAGTATGCCTTGAGTATGCATACACATACATAAAGTATGCACATGCATATATGCCCAGAAACACAGTTTTAAAGCAAAAACAAAACAATAATCAAACAAAACCTAACATGTTTCTAGTATCCAATTTAATCGTTCATTCAAAGCATGGTAAGATACAACAAAACAAAATCAAACAAAGCAAAACATATTTCTAAGCATGTATAACAAATAAAACAAATTAAGAACCATGTGAATTTTATGTAGCAAAGTGAGACATCATGGGAAAAAGGCTCACCTTACTTTAGAATAATAGATTTGAGATTGTTTGACCGACCCTTCAGTGCCTACAACACAAAGATTAGATTGAGGACAAGAATAATCAATAGAACACAACAATAGTTAGTAATCACACCTTAAGAACAAAAGATTTTGAAAAAGGTTTTGAGAAATTAATTTAGAAAAATAGTTTTTGCCTTAGAACTAACTAAAGAGGAGGTTTTAATTTGTAAACAACATTCTAAGGTGCTGCCCTAGGGTTTTGAAAAGAGAAAAAAAAGGGTTTTAGAGAATGTGGAGGCCAAAAAATCACTCTCTCTAGCTAGGGTTTTTATTGAAGACATAAGATGGGTATTTATAAGTTAAAATTAAGGTTTTTGGGACCTTTTAATGAACTTTGGACGTTCTCAATGATCTATGAGCCGGCCCACATCAAAGTATGATATTTTGAGCCCTTAAAATGAAATCTTAAAACCCATAAAATTGGACTGCCCACTTGGCCCAACTTTTATCAGTTATGAGTTGGCTGCCTAGTAAATGTTAATGGCTAACGTTTTTCCCTTTATTCAATCTTAATATATTGCTTTTAATTCTGATATTAATTGGCAGAAGTTATTATCATTAGTGCTGAAACTTTTCAAATCATAAAGTTTTTTTTTGAGAATCAAAATCTTAAAGTTAATTGTTAGAAACGTTTTGAATTCCTTAAATTCATAAACATTATCTTTCCAGCTATGGACCAACGGGCAGATCACCAAGATTGAATGAAATTAAAATATGAACTTAATTTGAGAAGGTCACCACAATATATATAGATGTACGTGGTTAGGTGAATCAGATAATATATACATCCATGTTCTTGCTCAAGTCTCTATGTTCTAAGAGTTGGTTCTTATATTTACTATCCCTCAACTATTTTGTTAATTTATACAAAATACTATTAATTGTATACACTATATTTTGGGGTGAAGAAAGTACTATTGAGAGCTTTAATCCTATAAGAGGTGTAGGCTTGTAAGGATTATTAGCGAAGATGGTTGGATTGTTGTATCCCGTGGCAGCATGTACAATGTTTTGTCTACTACACCTAAAACCTAGTAAATGCGTGTATTGTCTCAAGACAATGATTTAGTCCACGCCTCAATCCCGCCATATAAAAACATATATGAATTGACTGTAATTTGCTTCTAATGTTATGGGATTACTTTGAAGCATCATTGGGATAATATCTCTCCATTGTTCTCTAATTTTATAGTAAATTATAGTTTATGTGATATGTGATTATTTAATTGATAATTTGAAGATTATTTGTTTGTTAAATATTGTTCTTAATTAGGAATAAAATTTTTTAATATAGTTGATTGACCCAACCCACTCGCAATTGATTTAGGACGATCCATTTTCGACTTGATCCAATCTCTCAACGAGGACATGTCTGTGTTGTTTTCTTTTAGGGATATTGCTATGTTGGGCTTGATATAAGCGTTTTTGAAGGGTTCATAATACTTAGTGTGCATTTAGGTTAAAATTATTTTTACTACTATTTATGGGTCCCACTACACTTTTTAGCATTATTTATGAATCTCACTATACTATTTCAACTAAACTTTACATTTATTTACAGTACTTTCAGCAATAATTTTTCAGTTTCAGCAAAATAAGCGATATCTAAACACATTCTTATTGTACGTGTATTTTGGTGGTCACACAAACTACTTGCTAGTTTGAACACAATAGAAAATGCATTGAGAGATGAAAAGCAAGATCATGTTCATTGTGTGCGAGTCAGAGATGTAATTAAATGGGCTTGATGATGGCCAATGTGCAGAACCAGCTGTAACCGGAGTATATATAGAACAGAGCAATGCCCAAGCGCTACTCCAAAACTTACAGTGAAGTAATGCTTTGGGTGTTACTCCATTCAACAATGGGATGATTTCAATATATACAACCGGTCCCATTCCTTTGGATGATAGAACATTAACCATTAGTCCATTACATTATCCAAAATAAAGATGAAACATTAACCATTAAGAACAGGAAAGTGCTCTCTCTCTCTCTCTCTCTCTCAATGTGTACACTGTTTACAAGGCTATTTGGCTGTGAATTTTGTCTTATCTCTCAAGAGTGGAGCATCTCCAGGAATAAGTTTTGTGCACTGTACTAAAATCACTACAAGAAAAATGTCTATTTGCGACCAAGAATTTTTGACAGACCCAAAAAACTCTCTCAAACAATCTTATTTGTGATGGTAAAATAAAGCCCTCGCAAATACTTTGTAAAATGTGAAATATTTGTGACCAACAAAAAAAACTGTCGCAATTATGTGTTATAGCCGTCACATATACTAATATTTTGGAAGGAAATTTTCCCTCCATATTATTTGCGAGGGATAATTAAAAATCTCTCATAAAAAGTGTATTATTTGTGATGGTTAAAAAAAACTGTCACTAATACTAAATTATTTGTGAGGGTTATGATCGACCTTCACAAATAACTATTAAAATATCAAAAATTTTGGAGAGAAATGTTCCCACCAAATTATTTCCAAGGGACAATATAAATCCCTTGCAAAAAGTTTATTTTTGTGTGGGTTAAAAATATGCCCTTACTAATACTATATTATTTGCGAGAGCCATGATTGACCTTCATAAAAAATTATTAAAATATTAATTTTTTTGGAGATAAAAGATATTCTAAAATTCAAAGAAAAATAAAAAGAAATGCATAAACATATAGCACTTTGTATTCTTTAGATTAACCTTTTGTTTACAGTTAAAAAAAAAAACCTTCTATATGCATCCTATATAAAAAAGGTCTGTCTTTATTTTCTAAAATATTGTACCCATAAAAAAATGATAACACTTTCAACTTCAAAATGGTAGCCTAAAATTCAAGAATTTCAACCTTTTGTACTCTCTCTCTCTCTCTCTCTCAAAAGTGAATAAAAATGTTTTCCCATTAAAATAATACATAAAAGATAAGTTTATAGATCAAATGGTAAATTACATCCAATTGGCGTAAAAATTGGCATGCATGTTAAGAACATAAAGAACATGTAATCCAATGGTTTGATTTTCAAAATGTGAATTCAATAATAAGTTATTGGGTGATGTAACATTTTTAAGAGTTACAACACATGTAACTCGAACCCAACTCTATATTTCTTAACTCGATTTGAATTTTGAAAAATTTACCATTAAATTACATTATCTTCATATATTTTTAATGCTTATAAAATTTCAAGGTGATCAAATATTAATTGTCATGTCATCAATTAATTAATTAAATTCAAGTTTTTTGTAGTTTAAAATAATGCATAAAAGATGAGTTTATAAATCAAATGGTAAATGACATCCGATTGGCATGATAATTGGAATGCATGTTAAGAACATATAGAGCCTGTAATCCAATGGTTAAATTTTCAAAATATGAATTTAATAACAAGTTATTGGGTGTTGTAATATTTTTTAGAATTATTTCAGGTGTAACTCAAACCAAATCCTATATTTCTTAATTCGATGTGAATTTTGACAAATCTACCATTAGATTACATTATTTTCATATATTTTTCCTGCTTATATAACGTTGAGTGTTTGATATTTAACTTTCATAAGTTGATTTAAATATCCCTGTCAGTTTGGCCTAGCTACCTATGTTTGTTAAGGGGTGGGGTGGGTTGCTACATATTAGGCTCATAATTTTCTGAATTACAAAAAAGCTGCCCATGCAGCACCCACCCCCTAGGGGTCCTGAAATGCATAACTAGTGTTTCTAATTGGCCAGTAAATGCAGCAAAAGTAAGGTATGTGGTTGTGCCCGTCAAACACATTTTAACTGGACTTGTACATATGGTACCTAGACTTTAATAAGAAAATCTTCCCAATCTCTAATTAAAGTTCTTAGTATGATTGGGATGATTGGTTTATCATTTGTTTTGATAACATGAGACTTTTCATGTAGGGCCTCGAAGTCAAGGGAAGCCTGAACAGCTGTCGTTATGGTTGTTTTCCATTATGGATCTGCTGTTCTATTTAATATTGAGGATCATGAAGTTGAAACTTACCTGGACCTAGTTAGAAGACACTCTTCTGGATTGCTTCCAGAGATGAGGAAAGATGGTAAGTTTGTTTAAGAATGGGATTAAGTGTTTAACTAAATGAAACTCTTTAGTACAAGGATGCTCTATTTTTTTTCATTTATTATTCTAAAGACCTACTGCTCTGTAGCTATATGATCATGTCAGTTGCTTTCCTGTAGTTTGTTGTGTCCATCATCTTCATTATCGTATTAGTTCCTAAACATTCCCCTCAAAGCTTTTATTTATTCATTTCTAGCTACTATGTGAGTAATTTACTATTTGGCTCTCTATGTGTCTTTATATTAGATTATCCTGTAAAAGAGAAGCCACTGTTAGATGAGGACATGTCAATATTTGTCAGTAGTATAACTCTCAATGTGATGTCAACTTTGTATTCATGTAACATGCATGGCTATACTTGAGGTTGTGGTTTCATAGCACTAGACCACTACTGCTGGGTCCACAAGAAATAAAGCTTAATGTACTTATCAAAAAAGAAAAAGAAAGAAGGCTTAATGCTATTTTTGTTTGAGTTGTAGAGTTTCGGAATAAGAATGGTAAAATTAATATTTGTATGTATTTACTTTGATGCCCTTTTTCTATTTAATCATCATGTGTATATTCTTATCAACCATTGAGCCTATTTTTATATGTTGTTGTTAGCTATTTTATTATCAAATAAATGTCTAAAAGTTAGTTGCAATTAGTTCTTTATTACCTGACCTCAAAATTAAGTATATAGCTGAAATGGAAGCCTTTTTTTGCTAATTGACTTAATTCGTGGTTTTTATTTTTCTTTATTTTATTTTTATAAAATGTATTGATTTACTACTTTTATTATTTCAAATCAAATCTAGCTGAAATCAGAGAGCGGGATTGGTGCAATGTGGTAACATGTCATATGGAGTGGTATAATCTATTTGCTCATTTCTTTACCATGGAAGCTACTTGTGAGATTATTATTTTTTTTACCAAAAACTGAATGGAGCTTGGACGACTTTTAGTGAAAACCCAAGATCTGAGCTCAAAACTCTATATGCTTGCTATAGAGCTCAACATTCTAAGCATAAGCAACCAGATGAGAAAGTGAAGAAATAATTTGTAGAATTGGTGAAGTGCTGTTATTTTGATTGGATGTTTCACATTAAAAATCTTATTTTTAAGAAGTACACAGAGAAAGAAGATCATTATAAGAATGATCATTCCTTCATTCCTACACTCTTTTGGAAAAAGATGGTGGATAAATGGATGGAAGAAGATTAGGGGGTGAATATAAATGAAATACATGTCATGAATTCTCTCTATCTCTCTTGTACTCTCTTTAACCATTATTTGTTATTATTTTTATAAAAGCTAATATTCTAGTGTATGAATTATGTTTAATTTTTTTTTTGGCAAGGATGGTACTAGTAGAGATGAAGAGAACAACTCAATCAATAACACGAGGGAGGTTGAAAATAGCTTGGAGGGTAACTCAAAGGAAGACTATAATAGATCTTGTTAAAATTCTAGTTGTTTAAGTTTAAAACAAGGTTGAATTTCAGGATTTCTTTGTATATTCTATATTTTAAAGTTTGAAATTATATGAATTTTTATCTTTCAATTGATCAATTTTTAGTAATTATTGTACTATTGTAACATGAGAGTTTAAAAAAATTATATAAAATAATTAAAAATAAATAAATGATAAAATATTTCAAAAATTATATAAAATATTATTACTGATGACATAAAAATTTGGTCATAAATAATTTTATAGTGACGATAAAGTCCCTCGCAATTTATAGAATAGCGATGCCACTTAACCCCTTGCAAAAACATTTTAAGTAACAACTTAATGTCGTCACTTTTATTCCTAACTAATTGTGAGGGGTTAAAAGCCTTCACAAATAAATTTTAGCGACGATATTATTTGTCTCTAAAAAGAATCTCGTTAATTTGAAATTTGCAAATAACTAATTGCAAGGGTATGAAGGTCCTCACAAATAGTTGTTAACGACGACTATTACCCTTCGCTAAAAATAAGTGGTCGACTTTTTTTGTCGTTTAGTAATATATTTGCGAAGGCGAATTTGTTCAGTAACGACAGTAAATTGCCCTCGTAAATTATCTATCTGCGAAGGTATGGTCGCAAAATCTCTTTTAGCAACAAGAGCAAATACGACGGTCTTCGAGGGCCACATGCCCTTGCTAATAGCCTTTTGCGACGATATTTGAATTTTTGCGAGGGCATTTTATAGTCGCTAGTAGACTCTTTTTTTGTAGTGAATATACAAGCTAGAATAGAGGCCAGTATTAAATTATTGGTATTCACGGATGCTAGCTTTGGATGACGTAAATCAACTATCCAAAATTTGTGCTGTAAGTGCACTATTTGTACCCAAACCCAACCGAGTGATGGGTATTTGTACCTGGACCCAACTGAGTGATGGGTTCAAGCCCAAAAAGCCTTATACAACGAAATTTGTAGAGTGTGGGTTTGAAACCTAGGTTTTATAGATATTGGATAACAAATATGATGGGCTAGATCGCCAACACCGGTGTAACGAGATGACTATATGATAGAATCCCTCCTCGGACGTGAGCCAAGGATGAGTTGTATTGCTCTTTCTCCTTTTAACAATAGATTATACTTAAAGGTGGTATATACAGTGTTTTTTCTTTCTTCTCTTCGATCCCTCGCTCTTTGCCTTTTTCGTTCTTTTATATCACCTGTCTTCCTCCCTTCATCTTCCACATGTAACACAAATCACCCAATTAGATACTTGTCTCATCCGCCACCCTCTTGAAGTCTTCAAACAATAGCTGTAAAGCTGGTCACTACCGTTCAAATGTCATTTCCCCATTAATGCTACCAGAGAGGTAGGTGTAGAGCCTTTAATGCGGTGGTAGCAGCTTTCTTCAAGATATTTCTCATTCGTTATTCCTCTCTATAGTTTTTTGTAGAATATATCTCCACCCAACAGACCTTCCAGAATTTCCTTCCAAACATCCTGATGCGTCGTACGATCCTCACTTGACTTGGCCGAGGAGATGCCCCTTCTCGGATAATCCCTATCAACCTTTCTAGCAATAGTTTATTTGTGGGCTTCAAAGCCCTGCTCGGACAGATAAATACCCCCAAATCAGGCCCAAGGCCCAAAAGCGCATTTTAGCCATCTTGCCCCTACATGTGCCATTGTTGCTCAATTTGAGAGAGTCAAGTACCCAAAAAAAAATGGTGATTTATTAAATTCCATTGTGTGTAGTATTGTTAACACTCATCCTTCTTGATAATGTGAGGCTATAGTTTACCCTGCACTTAGGGCCGGCTCAACAATTTTTGGGGCCTTAGGCAAAAATTTTAAATGGAGCCTTTTTATAATAAAATATTAATCAAATAATATATATATATATATATATTTTTTTTATTTAAAATCTATTTTTCTTGCTTTTTGAGATGCAAAATTACTAATTAAGTTTTTGTATTTAAGTTCCTTTAACATTTCTTTTTCAATTGATAATATAGCTAATCCACTTAATTTTTCTTGTGCCATAGTAGACCTTTAAATAAGATTTTATTAATTTTAATTTTGAAAAATTTCTTTTTGCAGATGCAACCATAACATGGTATTCTTAGCAATATTCTATAAGCAATATATGCATTTGGAAAAGAATCTAGTCTTTTTAAATAAATAAGTACATTAATTGGAGTATTTTCATCTAAAAATGATTAAAAATGATAATTTATAATTAAAAATTCAAATTGATAATTTAACTAAAAATAAAATTTAAAGTATAGAACAATAGAACTTGGTTATTGCAATTTTTCTAAAGCTGTGACCACTTTAAAGTTTAAACCTATACAAATAAAAATTAATTTAATACATGGTTTAAAAAATTAGTGTCACTATAATACAAATGAGTTGATATAATACACATCAAATTATTAATTGGTATAATAATTTACTAGTAAGTTTCTCTTTAATATAAACAAATTCTCAAACATTTGTTTTTACTATGAAAAGAAAGAAATGAGATAATATTTTCTGAAACATAAACGAGTTAATAATAAGAAAGTTGAGAATGTCCTGAATATTATTCTTACTTATTTTTTTCCCAATTCAAGTAGATTTGAACTTGTGTTATCCGTTTTATGATTATTATCTTTTACTATCAAGACACTAATTTATTTATTTTTAATATAAGTAGATTTAAAAAAAATCTAGGTACCATATTTGATGATGATATTTATTAATGGAGCTAATTGAATTTGAAACAACTTTCAATTTTTTTTTATTACTTTAAGAAGAAAGAATAATATAATATTCTCAAAATGTGAAGGGCTTCATAATCAGATAGTTTGTGTCGTAATTTTTTTTTTTTTTGGTAAAGAAGAGAATTGCATTAAAACTAATCGAGAAAACCAACTGTTTGAGGATGAATTCTCTCATAATACATACCAATTTGGTCATAATAAAAAAGCATAGAAATGTCTACAAGCGGACTTTTAGGTGTAGAAAAAACAAAAAAAAGCCCTAAAGTCTATAAGTTAGTCGGACCATAGAAAACTATAAAAGTAAGATTTTGACTGACCAGGGTAAAAATGATTCCGAGGATTAGAAAAACATGTAGGTCTGGTCAATGAAATTCCAAACAGATTTTTAATTGTGGTTAGGCACTTAAAAAGGGAATCGAGTATATTTATGTCTGAATTTATCGGACAAATTATTACAAAATTTTGCAGCCAGAAATGCTCGATTGCTTTTACAATTTCACGTGCATGTACAGTAAATCCTGCAAAAATATGGATTGCAATTTACATTTAGGGTTCCTTTTAAAGCTATTTAACTCAATCATTATTTGATCCAGATTCAAATAATCATGTAATGTAAACTATAATGATTATTTCAATTTTCATATCGAAGAAAGCTTGAGAATCAAACAAAATGAGATCATTTAAAATTATTAATAGATAAAGAAAAATATTAAAGTTGTTACTAATTGTATTACTAATTAACGTGACAATAAATATTTTTGTTATGTTAATAATTTGCATTTATTATAATTTGGAATATCTACTTTTCCAATTACAAAAAAAAAAAAAAAAATCTAAAGGTGTGATGAACATGTGGAGTGAGTTTTGTAGACTGAAGGAGTTTTAAAACTAACAAAAGAGTAATCATATTTTGTAGAGAGTTAGTGAGTAGATGTAGGAATTTAAATCAGCGTAAAGTAGGAGTTTATTAGAAGCAGAAAGATATTTCAACATATAAATTTATTATTTTTGTTAATTTACTATTTTAACCTCATTTTTAAGTTTTAGGTAGGGGTATTTTTTATAATAAAAAAAGTAATAATTAACTTTCTTTTGCCAATTTACTATTTTAACCCCATTTTTAAATTATTGGCTAATTAACAGGAAAAAAAAAGTAATAACTAACTTTTTGAATTCTCTTAAAATATACAGATAATAATAGATAAACTGTCAGATAAAAAAAAAGTGAAAAACTTATAATTGTGGACAGTGGAGTCTTTTGGGTAAATATTGCTAAAAATGAAGTTTTTTGTGGTCATAGTCACTGTTCTAAGTTATTTGGGAAAATGAGGAGAGAGAGTGAATTTCGGCAACAGTGTTGCCAAAATTCTAAGAAAAGTATGAGAGAGAAAATGGAAAATGAGGAGAGAGAAATTTTGGAATTTCGGCAACAGTGTTGCCGAAATTCCTTCTGCCCAGCCCCTGCCCGAATCAGTGAGTGCCCAATGACCATGTGCGAGTGCCCAAAAGCAAAAAAAAGGTTTTGTGGCAATCCCATTGCCGAAAATGGAGGGAAAAAGGTAAAAAAAAAAAAAAAAAAAAATTATGGCAATGGGATTGCCGAAGAAAAAAAAAAAAGAGAATTGTGGCAATGTAGTGCCGAAATAGGGAAGGAAAAAAAAAAATTGGGCAATAGTATTGCCGAAATAGGGGGAAAGAGAAAAAAAAAAAAAATTGTGGCCATGTAGTGCCGAAATAGGGAAGGACAAAAAAAAAAAAATTGTGGCAATGGTATTGCCGAAATAGGGGGAAAGAAAAAAAAAATTTGTGGCAATGTATTGCCGAAATAGGGGGAAAGCGGAAAAAAAGAAGAAGAGAATTATGGCAATGGTATTGCCGAAATAGGGGGGAAAGAAAAAAAAAAAAAAATTGTGGGTATTGTGGCAATGCTATTGCCGAAAATGTGAAAAAAAAAAATTTTAAAAAAGGAAAATCAATTGTGGCAATAACATTGCTGAAATAGAAGGATTCTTATCTGCCTTAGACAAATTCAAGTAGTACATAGATTTTAACACGTGAAAATTATAGAAAAAAAAAATATTGATGTGACTCAAACGGTACTTGAATAAAACTTTGCTAAGATTCTTTGCTGAGATTCTTTGCTAAGAATCAAACGGTACTTGAATAAGAATCTCTGCAAAAAAAAAAAAAAAATGATTGATGTAACAAAGAGAACCTATCTCAGTTTGCCTCCGTGACAAATGAATTTTTTTTGTCTTTTATTTCACATCTTTGTAATAAAAGGCAAGCCCTTCCTGAAGTTTTCTCACAAAACACTTCTACTTTTCATCTCTTCCCGAAGTTTTCTCACAAAACACTTCTACTTTTCATTTCTCCGATTGTTCAGTTTTTCTTCAGTTTTGCTTCAGCGTACACAACTAAAGATTGTAAGTTTTGGGTTAATGTAAGTTTTTTTGCTTTTTGCTTTTTGCTTCAGCGATTATGATTATTGTTGTTGTTGTTGTTTTTATTCAAATTTTAGATTAATGAATTTTTTATGGTTAGGACTACAAACATTTTTAGTATTGTTGTTATTTTGTGTTTATTTATTATTATCTAATTGTGTTTTTCTTTTCCTTTTTGCAAGTATCACTCTATAATTCTCACTCTTTCAGTTGGTATCACAATTATCGTAAGCATCTCAACTCTCTATCTAATTAAATTTACGTATATGTTTTGTTAATTTTGAAATTATTTAATATTATTTATTGTTATTATTAGTATATGACCACAAAAATTGTAATAAATTGTATTATTGTGATCTTTTTATAATTAATTTTATTATCAGTTATTACATCATTACTTAGAAAAAAATATATTGCATAATATGTTTGTTGATTTATAATAAAGATATGTATGTGTATTTTTTTTTATTTAGTACAATAAATCGTACATTTGTGTTTCTTTTTCTTTAAAGTTTAGTTGACATAATGCTTTATGTATGGTTATATTAATGTTATTATATTTTATTGTTGTTCTTTTGTTCTTAGAAGATATTTATGATTATCTGGTTATGTTTTTTTTTTTTTCTTTCTTTCTTTTCTTGCAAGCATCATTCTATAATTCTTACATTCCTTCACTTTGTATCACAATTGTAGTAAGCTTCTCAGCCCCTAATTTAATTGGAAATTATTTGCTTAGTTTGTAATTTTTTATATAGATGATTTGTAAAAAATGTACCTTCAGATATTGTAATTTTTTAATCTCAGTATTTATATATTAAAGATACTGTGAAAACGCATCTTCAAATATGGTTTAACTCATTGTAGCATTTAATGTAAGATATATTTGAAATGGAGCCTGAGTCATTCGATCATTCTCTGCCAACCCAACAACAATATCACATCTCTAATGATGCAATGGAAGGCAATGTATGTTGCGAGATCCAAATTTATTAATATCCTAATAATATCTACAATTATTCAGTTTACATGAAAATAATTTCAACATTAGCAATATAACATTGTACATTTAAAAAAAAATATTCAGGTTTGCACGTTACGAGTGCGACCCCAACGATTTGCACCCCCCCGGCAGTTAGGCGAGCGTATCACCCCATATTTGCATCAATGTAGACTATATTGTGTTACCCGCCTACCACATATAGATATTGACTAAAGTCTTATCACTTCTTTGGTGGAGCGGTGGCAATCTGAAACCTATACATTTCACCTACCTAATTGTGAAATGTCGATCACTCTACAAGATATAGCAATCATTACAGGATTGCATATTGATGGCAATGCAGTGTGCGGGTCCACTAATATGGAATGGGGACCAGTTTGTCAGAATTTACTTGGAGTGACACCACCTGAAACTGCATTGACATATGGTAGCCTTAAAATAACATGGGTTAGGAATACATTCTTAAACCTACCAGAGGGTGCCAATGCTGTAACAACCCAACAGAATGCTAAGGCATACATGTTCTAGGTCTTGGCTTTACTATTTGGAAATAAGAGCCAAAATAAATTGCATTGCTACTTTCTCAAGCTGTTAGCGGACTTTGGTGTAGCTGGGCAATATAGTTGGGGTAGTGCCACATTAGCTTTCCTTTATAAAGAGTTGTGTACTTCTTCTATTAAAAAAACCACGGAGGTTGCAGGTCCTGTTTTCATATTACAATTATGGACATGGGAGCATCTTCCATATCTGACCCCAATTCCAATAATTCCAATAAATTTAAATGGTGACAACCCATACGGTTGTAGGTATAATATTAATTTACTTTCTATTTCTATACAATATTGTATACTGTAGCATTTATCCTTGATACTTCCAAACCCTAAAATCAGTGGCAATCATTAATTGTGTATGGGTGGGATACCAGGAGAACGTATACTCACACACCAACGCATGTTCTACCTGCGTACCGTTTTAATCACGACACACATAAAAAGGATCAGGTAATATATGTAAATATTTTATATATATAATTTTTTTTAACAACTTGGGGGTCTTCTTTTATTTGGACCTTAGGTGATTGTATCAATCATATCACCTATTGAGCCGGCCCCGCACTTGAATAGTCACTTTCTTGCATGAACGAGGAGAGCTTGTCCTCCAGGCTGCAGCCAGGGGCGGAGTCAGGGGGGGTCGAGAGGGGGCACTTGCCCCCCCTGACCTGCCCAAAATTTTCCTTTGTTATGTGTGTACTAGCAGTAAGATGCGGAGATTTTATTGAAACTGTGATAAATAGCGTGTGAGTAATTGAGCTGTATTGAAAACCCCTTCAGCTACATATTTTAAAATGAAATTGTAAAGTGTAGAGCCATAGTAAACCACGTACATCCTTTTTTTTTTCTTTGTGTGAATATATATCTCCCTATCTTTTTGAAAAATCAAACTCAATTGATATATCATATATTTTCATATCTTTTTTTACTTTATCAATATTTTTTAAAGTTCAAAATTTATAAAACATTAACAATGATAAAAAATAAACTTAAATAAAGAAGAAAAAGTCTTAATTGAAGAGACAAAAATACCACCCAAAAAAGAAGTTCCTTTCAAAAGTATTAAGATATAAAATTTGGAAACAATTACATGACAAATTCCATAAAATATATTAGGGGATTATTTTATTGGCTATATATTAAAAAAAACTAATAAAATATACACAATATAATGATATGCAATGATTTTAGGAGATTTTTCAGTATTGAATGATCACTTACTATTCATATTACTGGCATTTAATTGTCAAGTTTGGTTAATATTTTGTATATATGATGCATATGTTGCATGCTACATACACAATATGTATTTGTTTATAGAGACACATGTATATTAGTTATAAATTTTGCCCCCCCTAACGTCAAATTCTAGTTCCGCCTCTGGCTGCAGCAGATGATTTTTTTAATAAACAGCAGAAGATTTAGCTGAAATCAAAAGAAAGTGACTAGACTACATTAATTTTAGTTATTGACACTTGACAGTCACAGAACAGAGGATCCTACTATCCCGAATTGACACTACTACGTACCAACCAATAATGCATGACTATTTTAGGAGTTCAAATTGGTCAGATCATTGGTTAGACTTTAAGAATACCATAACTGCACCGACCTAAAATTTTTAATTCCAGGAAATTGGACCTAAAAATAGAACTAAATTTCCATACACAACCAGACCAAATAAACATGCTTTGGATTTTATAGGGCATATCATTTATGCATTGATTTATATGTCTATCAGGGGACTAAACGGCACTGAACTCTAATTTATGCAATGATTTCAATAACCCATGGAATTATCGTTTACAGGTCTAGAAATTACCGTTTATTAATATTCATGCTTATCATTTTCATGGAGTATATATAATACGGTTGATACCCTTGTTCACCATCAAAATCACAGAAAAGAAGGTTTCTGAAGGCTGCAAGATTCATTCTTGAGTACTGCAAGAGAATTAAAAAACCAATCAAGCCGAGAAACTCTAATCCTAATAAAAGTTGTTTAGGTTATCATAATGTTATATTATATTATGAACGATTTTTGGGGCCATCAGGGATTTGTTCCTAGATGGACATATTAGTTGTTTTCTGTTTAGGAACTGGATTGGCACTTTCACTTGGCTATCTACTTTAGGTGGGTGTTGTGACTGAGCAAAGATTTATTTAGGTTAAATTAGAGGCTTCTAAAGTGTTTACATATGTTAATTAAAAGATGCAATTTTAGTGGCTGGACAGATTTGCAGAATTTTATGGTCTTAAGGTAGGAGTGTTAAGTTCAAGTTTTGTTTATGCTCGGTTTTGATAGTTTTAGGGTGTACACTTCTAGGAGTTGAAGTTGGACGCCTTAAACTTTGTAAGGGGGAATCTTAATTACAAAGTTTAGCTATGTTCAAGAGTGTTCAAGCGTTGCCTTGTGGAGGTTTTGTGAACTGTAAGTAATTTTGTATGGCATGCATTAGTTTTATTCTTTAAATTCTTAAAACTCAAAATTTTTCAAAACTTACGGTTTTTTTATTTATTTATCTAAGATAAAATCCTATTCTAACTAAATCTATGTATATGTGTGTAAAACTCATTCCTATATCAATAATACTACTTGTTATACTTCTTCAAAGTACTTTATGATGTTTTTGAAATCATGTAGAACTACCCAATTACAACTAAAATGTGTTTTGTTATAGAATATGTCAATTACATAAAAATGTAACCCTAACAAAAATCATTCCAAAATATAGGAGCTTAAATCTCTTAAGGAACCTTTAAGAATTGGAGAGTTTATAAAAATATTTAAAATTCTTGAGTAAGTATGAAAACTCGATTTAGTAAGAGAAGCATTTCAAATACGGTTAGGAAAAAGAAATACAAATTTAAAATCACTTAATTTGAAACAGCTAAAGAACAATAACATTTTGGAAAAACTTCATTTAAAACTCTATTATTCTCTAAAAGTAATTCAGTTTAGAAACACTTTACATTTTCTAAAAAATAATTCAGATTAGAAACCATCTTTACTTTAAAAGGTAGAGATTTGAAGTGTTACAAAAATACAAATTTTCAAGAGTTGAGTGGTTTCCACAAAACCAAAAATGTGTTATAACTAAAAGGGTGTAAGTGCACAATTGCACCTGGCCCCAAGAACAGTTACGGGCTCAGGCCCAACGAGCCTTAAACAATGTAATTTGTAGAGTGTGGGCTTGAAACCCAGGTTAGAAGTGTTTGAGGATTAAATAGCAAGCCAAAGATTATAAACACTTAAAAACAACAAAGAATGCTATAAGTCAATCTGCTCGGACGTAAGCCGAGAACTGTTCTTATATAATTTCTCTCTCTCTCTTTTTCTCTTTCCTTTAGGTTACAAAGAGGGAGCCCCTTTTTTCTGTCTTAGATTGCTCTTTAAATACTACTCTTTTGAATACTTTGTACACGTGTTGCCCCACCTCCCCCTTAGCCTAGATATTTCCCTTCTCAGTGCCTTTGAATAGTAACCAGAAGTTTCCCTTCTACTGTTCAGGTGTCACTTCCCCATAAATGCGGCCAGGGTGGTAGGTGCAGGGTCTTTAATGTGGAGGTAGCAGCCTTTATCTTTGACATTTCTTCAACATCGGTACTTCTGGGGCGTTCTAGGGTTCCCCCCTTTTAACCATTGGCCTTATCCATGTCATCCCCTAATCTTTACTATGAAATCCCGAATTCTTCGGTGTTCATCCGAGGATAAGGTCACCCTCGGCTGTATCCTCGGATCCTCGGTGTATGGGCCGACCCATAGTACTAACAATTTCTAACCCCAGGATCAGGTCGGCCTTCCTTAACACGGCTCAAAAGGCCCACGTTCCCACCAGGATCTTTTTGCCCCCCACAAAGGGTATTTGGCAAGAGTATTTAAATAATTGTTTTCGCTGTTTAAAAAGATTAATACATATTTTTATAACATCTTTTTACCCCCACTGCAACACGTATTTTCAAACGTTAAAAGTTTTGCGCTCATAGCTTTGATAATGTAAATGTATTGTGGCCACTCATGTTAGGTAGGTGAGGTAGGTGCAAAATTCACACCATCTGAATTAAATACCCAACAATATGCAGGAAAATGAGAAATAAAAAAATTGGGTAGAGCACTGGCCACTGGACAGAAGTCGGACCCTAAAAAATTTAGTGAAAGAAGAACTGAGTATGTGTTTGGATATCAATGAAAAATTAAAATTATTTTATTATTCAATTTATTTTTGCTACTACTTATGGTCTTATTGCACTTTTTGGTACTATTTATGAGCCTGATGTACTATTTCAACTAAATTTTACCTTTATCTACTGTACTTTTAGTAATAATTTTTCAATTTTAACAAAATAAATAGTATCTAAACAGACTTTGCATAATAGAATGACTAATTATCTATAAAAAAAAAAAAAAAAAAAAAAAGAAGAAAAAGAATTACTAGGTTACTTGTGGTGTAGGGAGTAAATGACAGCAGGTTTTGTTTTAAATGTAACCATGGCAGGTACGGTTGGAAAAACCATAGGCAAACGTTTCTGTTTTAAATGTACCCATAACTAACAGAGGTACGGACAGAGGTACGGTTGAAAAAAATTTACTGAGCGTAGTATTTGTGCTCAAAATGTATAAGTTACCATGCATGATTTTTCACTAAAAAAGCGCTAGCTTCAAAAAAGGCTAGACAAGGCTAAAAGTCCTTGTAGCCAATTTGTAGAGTTTTAAAAGAAGAGATTCCTTCATAGCATAAAATTTTTATTACTTAAATTCCAGTTAACTAAATTAAATAAAGTTTTTTGACATCATATAAGGTATATGATTTAATAATAAATGAAATGAAAATTATTATGGAGCGTAAACTATACATTTCGAAGTATCTTATCTAAACAAACAAACAATCAAAAAAATCTCAACCAAGCAGTATCTTTGTAAGCTAGCTCTAATCAGGACATGTGGGATCTTGTATTTCAAAGCTCACCCTAAACAAATTGCAGTCCTACCCAATCTTTATAAGCTGACATAGTAAAATTTTACTGTCAATTAAACCTAATTCATTGGTAAAAATAAATAAATAAGTGGATCTAATAAAGTGGGCATGGAACTCGTCCTCCACAAACCCAACATCTATATATTAATTTTGAAAGAAGGTCCAACCTTAGAGCTTTTGGGAGAGAAACTATTAATGAATCAAGAAATGTACATCATGCATCAATATATAAAGTACAAAAACGTCATCTCTATCTCTCTTCTTTCAGTTTATATCAAATTGCCATTATATTAGTTATTAGTACATGAAATTCGTTTCACTTTTTTCATATTCTTTTCCGGTAAATTAAGAATGAGACAAATATTAACTGTAAGGTTTTTTTTTTTTTTAGTTTTTTTCCTTTGTGATGAAGTATATACATTCTAGCATAGAAGAAGATAATTACTCATTTGATTTTTACAGATGAGTTACGTTGGGATACTTCCATGGCTAAATGAGATGTGCAACAGCATATACTTCAGTACTTGCATCATGCATCAAGATGCGAAGAAGAACGATTTGGACCACTTTTGCATAGATTGCCGTCGGTCTCTGTGTTCAAATTGTCTTTCCGCACACATGCATCACAATTATGTTAAGGTCTATTTCTTTCATTCCCTTCTCCTTATATCTGCATCTTTTGTGAGGAACCTGACTAAAGAATGTGATTGGTATGTGGTTTTATACCCTTGAAGATTCGGAGATACGTTTACAATGATGTTATTAATCGGCAAGACTTGTGCAACCTCTTCAACTGTTCCGGGATACAGGTTTGTAAACTGCAAACTGCTTTTTGAATTAGATGTTATCTTAATAGTTGTCCACTAGCCTCAATGCATGCTCTCCACTTGTGGACGATGGCTTCTTTTTTTCTTTTTCTTTTTTTTTTTTTAAGTTTAGTATCATAATTTGAGATTTAAGTGTATGTTAGATTATATTATGTATTTGAGAATTACTAATATAACCACTGTTACTACACACAAACGTATGATTTAAATGTTTTTTCTCTGTTCACTTTTTGTGGCTAATATTATGATATATATACACGTGCAATATCCTGTGCACCTCACCTATATATGTAATATATATATATATATATATATATATATATATATATATATATATTTTGTTAAATTCTAAAGATTTAGAATTAAATATTTAGAATTATTATTGTATTGTGTTGACAAACCGAGATAAAAATATGTCTAGTCTAAGTGTGTAGGCAATGCTTAAATAAGGGTATTTCAAGTTTTCAAATCCAGTTGTTTGCAGAAAAGAAAAGTGAGGCTCTGTCTTTCTTGGCCGATTGAGAATTAGTTTCGACTGATCGAAAATTGTAGGCATAGTTTTTCTATAGAATTTTAAATAGGCCCAAGCCAGTGAAAACATTTAGGGTTTCACTAAAACCTCTACACATATAAAAGGGAAACCTTAACCACGTTTTGAATTGAAGGTGCTGAAGAAGACTTATGTGTTACTCTTTGTGAGATTGGAGAGGTTCAGTACCTTTTAGCCTAATCAGTTGAACTCGGGTGATCTTTATCAATCCATTGCCTATTGTCTTGTCCCCCCAACACGAGAATTTACCAGAGCTAAAACTTCAATTAAGGTTTGGTAGAACTAGTTGCTGCATCAAGATCAACAAGTGAAGGTAATCTGAAACCGTTGAGTGGAGTCTCAAGGTCACAAGCAAGGCGGCTTGTGTTGCTGATAATCCAAGAAGAGAAGAAATTCGTGGATTCAGAGCTTGCACGTGGTCGTGTCAGTAAGTTACTACATGAGGTAGCATTAGATTTAGGGTTAAATCTTTTGTAAAAACTACGATTCTCTTATAGTGGATTTGGTTTACTTTGAGGATAGCTATATCAAATCCTCCCTAGGTTTTTACCTTGAAACGGTTAGTTTCATCGATTTTCCTAGGTAATCATATCGTGGTGTTATTTACTTTTCCGCATCTTTGCATGATATGATTTATTTGTATTTAACCTGGATCTGAAAATTAAGCTAAGTAATCACTTGGTTAATAAATTAGGTTAAACAATCTGTTCAAGGGGTCTAAACGAACTTTCATATATATATATATATATATCAACAAAAAAAATTCATATACTTACAAAAATAATAAAGAGAAATGAACAAAATGTAAGCTCTATATGTGTTTTTAAAGATAATAGGGGCCAATCTAAGGTCAACTCGTCCATAGTGGTTGTCCATAACCAGACCACGTCCAGAAAGCTTTGTGAGGAAAGAAATCTAGGGAAAGCATCATAGGTGAAAATACAACTCATTCATAGGTAACAAAGTCATCCAATTTCAAGATAGTCGTCCATGACCCAAGGGCATGGATGGACGACCAAGGGACACTAAGTATATTCTACGAGAAAGTACTCAAAAGGCATCATATAATCAGACCATGATGCACTACTCCTAAAATGTGGGGGGGATTCCCCGTAATCCACTCCATGTACCCCATTTTCTCCATTAACCACACAAATCACCCATAATGGTGATGGATCTGAACAAGTAGACCCACTTCTAACTCTCTATAAAAGGAGTAAATCTCATTCACCCAAAGTAAGTTTTACAATCCATAGTTTCCCATCCTTGTGTTTTAGAGAGAAAACTAACTTAACCGTCGGAGGGTCCTTGGCCGGGTTACACCGGTCACCCTTGATAGTTTTTTCTTTCTTTTCAGGACCTACAACCATCACCATAGCCTAAAGTATTCCAGCCTACTGATTTTTGAGCATCTTTAGTTGGCGTCATCTATGGGAAACAGAGATAGTAAAGTTTCTAAGTACTAACTTCTTTTCTTCCCAAGACAAAAAGGTTGCATAGTTCTGACTAGGTCGATGGCCACCGGTCCAGGAAACCAGAAGAGTGGGAACACCTCCAGTCACCCAAACCGTGCACCTGCACCCTTGATGACCGTCCAAAAACAGTTACAATCCATGGAAGCTACAATGGCAAAGTTAACACAGCAAAACTAGGAGTTAACTAGAGAAGTTAATAGACAGCATCAATAGCAACGTGGCGAAGAACGACGACAAAATTCAGAGAACGAAGGGGCTGAGAACAATGCTCTCAAGAGATTAGTCTAGAGGTACCGTTACTTGTAGGATACCACAATTAGAGAGGGAGATGGATCAGATGAAAAGAGCCATGGAAGAGATGAGAGACTCCACGAGGAGAGCAAATCACGTGGATAACCTTGTCCACAAGATTGATTCCCCCTTCATTGCATCCATTACAAGTAAACCCCTGCCTTTCAAGTTCAAAATGCCTACCCTGGACTCATATGATGGGACGGGTGATCCTTGTGATCACATTGCCACGTTCAAGATAACCATGCATCTTCAAAGTGTACTAGATGAAATCATGTGTAGAGCCTTTCCTACCATGTTAAAAGGCCCGGCTAGAGTATGGCTTAGTAAACTACCACCAAATACCATAACTTCGTTCCAGGAGTTAAGTTGTTCATCAACAACTTTGTTGGAGGCCAGAGGCAAAAGCGTTCCTCGTCTAGTTTGTTAAGCATAGAGCAAGGAGAGAACGAGAGCCTACGGTCTTTTATTAGTCTCTTTAACAGAGAAGCCCTGTTGGTGAACGAGATAAATGACAAGATCCTCTTGGCAGCCTTCTACAATGGAGTCAACTTAGATTTGTTCATCCATAAACTGTACGACCAAGAGCCGTAAACGATGGTTGAGTTGATACATTCAACCCAAAGTTTCATGAACGCAAAAGACGCGATTATTGCTAAGAAAAAGAAGAAATGTGAACGACTGGAAAATGGTTATCTACACCATCTAGAGCAGGTTCTCGTCTAAAGAAAGCCAAAGTAAGGGAGAAAAGGGATCGTGAAGGTAAGAAGGCAGGTCGTCCTCGGGATGATACTTCAATTACACTCCCCTGAATACTTCACTTGATTAAGTATTGATGCAGATTAACGATGACCCGTCCTTGAAATGACCTAAGAGGATGAAAGGAGATCCTAGCAAGTGGAACAAAAGCAAGTATTGTTATTTTCACCGAGACCTTGGACATGATGCAGACGGGTGTTATGACTTAAAGCAGCAAATTGAAGTTCTTATTAAGTAGGGGAAGTTGAAAAACTTCCTTGGACAAGAACACAAGGATGAAAGGCAACCAATGAAAGGCAAAGCAGAAGAACCAGTGCATCAACCACTTGGAGAAATAAGGATCATTGTAGGAGGCCCATCAACTAGAAGCTCGTCCAAAGCCAAGAAGACCTACCTACTAGTAGTCCAAAATGTTCAATTATATGGATGACCACCAAGGATGATCAGAGAAGACGAGCCTGCCATTGTTTTCACTAACGAAGATGCAAGACGACTACACCATCTTCATGATGATGCAATTGTAATCACTTTGGCGATTGCCAATTATACAACCAAAAGGGTATTAATAGACAATGGAAGTGTAGTAGACATCCTATACTATCTAGCCTTTCAGCAAATGAGGATTAACAATGAGTTACTTCGTCCAGTGAGTGTGCTGTTTATTGGATTTGAAAGAATGAAGGTTCTACTAGTAAGCACCATCTCCTTACCAGTCCTGGTTGGCTCTTATCCATGGCAAACTAATAAGGAAGTGAATTTCCTTGTTGTGGATTATTCATCTTCGTATAATGTCATCATTAGACGACCAACTTTGAACAATTGGAGGGCTGCAATGTCCACTTTCCACTTGTCTATTAAGTTCCCAACAGAGTATGACATTGGGGAAGTGCAAGGAGACCAACTAGCTTCTAGAGAGTGTTACTTGGTGATGTTGGCCATGGACGAATAAATGCATACAATAAGCATTGAAGAAAGAATATTGGCTAAGCCAATTGAAGTATTGGAAGATGTACCATTGGACGAGTCCAACCCTTGGAAGTTTACCAGGATTGGGACGAGTATGGGAAAAAAGACGAAGTAGGATCTCGTTGGATTCCTCAAAAAAAGCACGGATGTTTTTGCTTAGAGCCATGAAGACATGCCTAGGATTGTCCCAAGTGTGATTACGCATCATTTAAATGTGTCCCTATCTTACAAGCCTGTCTGTCAAAAGAAGAGAATGTTTGCCCCAGAACGAGATAATATCATCAAAGAAGAAGTTCATAAGTTAGTCACCGCAGAGTTTGTCTGAGAAGTATACTACCCTAATTGGCTAGCTAATGTAATGATGGTAAAAAAAAGCTAATGGCAAATGGAGGATGTGCGTGGACTTCACAAATTTAAACAAAGCGTGCCCCAAGGATAGCTATCCTCTTCCATGCATTGACCAGCTCGTGGACTTAACAGCTGGACACTAACTATTGAGTTTCATGGATGCATTCTTAGAGTACAACCAGATTAAGATGGATGAGGTAGACTAGGAGAAAACATCCTTCATCATAAGTCAAGGTTTGTTTTGTTACCAAGTAATGTCATTTGGTCTGAAAAATGCAACAACTACCTATCAGAGGCTAGTCAACCACATGTTTTGTCCACAAATTGGGCGAAACATTGAAGTATACGTGAACAACATGTTGGTCAAGAGCACAAGGGAGGCGCAGCATCTGGACGACCTTCAAGAAACCTTCAACACACTTAGGTGATATAAGATGAAGTTAAATCCAAGCAAATGTGCCTTTGGAGTTGCATCAGGGAAATTCATTGGTTTTATGGTTTCACAAAGAGGGATTGAAGAAAACCCTGATAAAATCCAAGTGATCTTGAATATGGAGCCCCCGAAGAATATCAAGGACGTCCAGAGCCTCACTAGGCGAGTAGTTGCCTTTAACAAGTTTGTTTCAAAAGCTGCTGACAAATGTTTACCATTTTTTCAAAGTACTAAGGAAAGCATTTGAATGGATGGATGAATAACAACAAGCATTTGAAGACTTAAAGGCTTATCTCACTTCAACTCCGCTGCTGAGCCCATCCAAACCAGGAGAAGAGTTGTAACTCTACCTAGTGATGTCCTCTCATGTAGTAAGTTCAGCTTTAATCAGACAAGAAGGAAAGGTACAGAAGCCCGTCTACTACACCAGCAAAGCTTTAAGAGAAGCTGAAGGATGATATTCGCTAATGGAAAAGTTAGCATTTTCATTGATAACAGTAGCAAGAAAGCTTAGGCCTTATTTCCAAGCTCATGTAATCAACGTCCTGATAGATCATCCGTTGAAGAAAGCTATGTATAAGCTGGAGGCCATTGGACGATTGATCCAATGGGCAGTGGAACTTAGTGAATTTAACGTGCGACATAGACCAAGAGAAGTAATAAAAGCTCAAGTCCTTGCAGACTTCATTGCCAAATTCACCACTGCCAATAATCAGTAGAATGAAGACCATGGGGCAAAGTAGTGGGTCGTCCATGTGGATGATTCGTCCACACAGCATGTAGGAGGAATTGGGATAGTTTTACAATCACTAGAAAGGGATCATCTGGAGAATGCCGTCCATCTACAGTTCCAGACAACCAACAACGAAGCCGAATATGAAGCCCTACTTTAGGGTTTGGAGTTAGCCAAATCACTTGGAGTAGATTCAGTCGTCATTCAAGGAGACTCACAGTTGGTGATATGCCAAGTGGATGGAATGTGTGAAACTAAGGAAGAATGGATAAAAAAGTATTTGAGCAAAGTTAGGCAATGCATCAAAGGCTTTAAAACAACTCAATTTTAATAGATACTGAGGGAAGATAATATGGAAGCTGACGTCCTAGCTAAGACATCATCTGTAGACAAGATGGTGAGTGATCAAATTAAAGTCCAGTACATCCCATTGACATTCCAGAAGTGAATCAGATAGATAGAGTAGCCAACTGGACCACTTTAATCGTGTTTTATCTCAAAGACGAGCTCCTCCTAGAGGATAAAGCAAGGTAAGGGTAAAAGCAACAACAAAGTTTGTCTTTATGGATGAGGTGTTATATAAAAGTGGTTTCTCTCAGCCTTATTTGAGGTGTTTAACTCTAGAAGAGTCTCATTACATCCTGAGGGACGTCCATGAAGGAGCATGTGAAAATCATTCAGGGGCTAGATCCCTCGACCATAAGATAGTCCGTGCAGGATAATACTAGCCATCCATGCAAGTAGATGCCAAAACTTATATCAAAGTGTGTGACAAGTGTCAACGCTACAGTAACATACCCAGATGACCATCAAAGTACCTCACCTTAATAGTAGCCCCTTGGCCCTTTGCTCAGTGGAGGTTGTACATCCTTTGTCCCTTGGGGATGAGACAAATGAAGCTCTTGGTGGTAAGGATTGATTATTTTACCAAATAGGTGAAAGAAAAGCCATTGGCAAAAATTACTGAGCAGAATGTCAGAATCTTTGTCTGGAAAAACATTATCTGTCATTTCAGAATCCCAAGGTGCTCTTTCAACGGATGCCAGTTTGACAATACACTCTTCAGAGGGTTTTGCGAGCAATTAGGGATTAGGAATCACTACTTCTCACCCTTCCACCCCCAAGCTAATGGACAAGCTAAAGTTGCAAACCAATTCCTACTGAAGATCATCAAGACTCAGCTTGAGAGGACAAAAGGGATATGGCCGGAGGAATTACCCAGTGTCCTTTGGGCATATAGGACGACAGTAAGGACTCCAATTGGAGAAACTCCTTTTAAGTTAGCATATGGAAGTGATGCAGTGATAACCGCGAAGGTTGGTCTAACTAGCTATAGGGTAGCCTACTATAACAATGAGGAGAATGAGAAACAGTTTCATCTAAGCCTCGACCTTATTGATGAGGTAAGGATGGATGCAGAACAGAGGGTGGCACATTACAAAAACCTAATGACTAAGCACCATGACGCATTGGTGAAGCCATGGTAGTTCAACATTGGATATCTCATCCTAATTGGGAAGGACCATATAGAGTTATCAATTCCAAAAGATGAGGTTCATACTACTTGGAAGTCTTGGGTGGACGAAAGATGGAGCACCTGTGGAATGTGGAGCACTTGAGGAAGTACTACCAGTGAAGAAGACTCGTTAGGAAGATCAGCATAGATGAGACTAAAGGTTACTAGCAATCACTAGTAGTCTATTTATGTTATCTTTTGGCACTTATGTTTTCTAGTAGTATGTTATGTTTCTTAGCATTTGAATTCCCTAAAAAAGAACTAGCTACTAGCACATGTTTATGGACGATGTCACGAACAATGCCCTTTTGTATATAAAGTTATTTGAATTCCATAAAAAAAGAACTAGGTACTTGCATAAATGATGTCCATGGACGATATTATGTACAAAGTTCTCTTGTATATAAAGCATTTTGAATATTATAACTTAAGTGTTGATAATTCTGTAAAACTAACGTCCATAAAAAATGAAAGACGTCTAAAATCTTTGGATGTAGAGATGTATTGTCTTGAGCCATCCTTAAACTAGGAAAAGGCAAATTGTCATAAAACCTAAGGCAATAACGTAAGTACAAAGGGAAGGAACAAGCACCTCCTAGTACACTCATCCAAAAATAAAGGACGAAGAAAAGTATGCATGCAATACACATTTTATATGGAAGACACGTCCAATCCACTGAGTAATCCAAACTATGGACGAAAATAAAAATAGCCAAGTAAAATTCCAGGTAAGGACAAGGAAAATATTCATCTATCCTAAATAAAGTCCTAACTATGGATGAAGGACACTTGGAATTAAAATTGGCAAAAAAAAAAAAGGATGAGTATTCAAACATGGACGAAAATATGTTCATAAATAAAAAAGTAGACGACCATCGTCCAAAAACCTTTAATGTATCAAGCCCAAGAAAGGCAATTGTATAAACACTTGTCCTTAAACATGGACACATTAATGTACTTAGAGAAACTTAAAATGGTGCAAAACAATGGACCCTTAAAAAAGAAGAAAAAAGCAAAGAAACAAGTAAAAATATATATTTCATTTTGGAGATAAACCACTGAGGGCAATACCCCTAGACTTTGGGTCATCCTTCACAAGCTAAGTGGAATTGTTGTCTTCAATATTTACGTCTTCATAGCTCGTTTGGAGTGGAGAACTCTCAGTAGAAACACGAAGTTTGATGGATTGAAATCCACCCTATGGAAGTGTTCTAGGGCGTTAATGCGAAAGTCCTCAAAACTAGCAGCATAGTTTTTTGTCCAAAAGGTCAGTGAATTCGCTAGACGCCTTGAACTCCCTGATGTTTGCTTCTCTAGTCTCACCCAGAAGAGTGTAGAGCTTGTTGCTTCTCTTTTGAAGATGGTCAAGACAAGTATCCTTCTCAACGGCATCTAATTTTAACTCTTCGACGAGGTTCTTCAGCTCCTTCACCTCATCCTCCAACTTAGCCCTCACCTCAGCTCAACGACTAGATTCCTTCTCCATATCGTGAATTTTCGCCTCAAGCCTAACCCTTTGCTTGTCCATATCATAAGCTTGTCTAGACCCCGCCATAAACTTAGTCATAGCCTGTATGAAGAGATATAGACTCCTTGAAGAGGTACCTTGAAGAGGTCATGAACTGTAGATCGTTTAAACTCCTTCACAGATGTATCATAGCAAATGGCAACATCATCTTCAGACACGACCTACTAAAACCTCTCCCATGCAAGGCCTTCACTCCTTAGAAGGGTCATGAGGCTACCACTTGAAGGTTTGGATGGGGTGACTTCAGGGGGATTGGACAAGTCCACATCAAGGATTTGTACTGTGGATGGCTGTTTGGCAGGAGCAAGAAGGACAAAAGAACCAGCCTTGATGACCTTAGGTTTAAACAACCCATGTCTTGGCTTTTTATTACATTAGCGACTAGGAAGACTCCCCATATCTATGGTTTTGGATAGAACCTTCCTTTTCTCTACACCAGTTGGACAAGGCTAAGAGTGGACGTCCTCTCCTTCCCAGACAGCTTCCTCATCTGCCAAACCCTTCCCCTTGTTCTCCTTCATGGTTGTCATCGCTACAAGAAGAAAGAAGTGTTAGGGTTTAGTCGAATTAATCAGTGAAGATACAATGTAAATAACTCATGTCTACATGTGGTAAGCTTATGAGCAAGTGCTTCCTCAGTTGGTTCAGGTCCAAGCCCCTAAGTTGCTAAATAACGAAGGGTTACTAAGGAATGAAAAGTCCCATCTACAAATGAGCATGCCTGTTGGACGCGATCAAGATAAAACTTGCTCAAGGAGGGTCGTCTTACAACTGTAAAAAAAAAAAAAATACAGAGTTAGATAAATATAACAAAGGAAGTAAGACGAGCAATGAAAAGTAATATACCCTCTGGACGAAGATTACCCATCTCACCAATGTAGGGAGAAAAATGGGTCTCTGCCTACCTCAACAAGGTTCCCAGCCCAATACCCTGAGATGAAGAAAAACTTTGTCCTCCATCTTCTATCAAATGTGGGGAGGGACTTAACCAACCTACAGTTAAAAGCCCTAGCAAAAAATTGGTAGAAGCTTAGGGATTGCCTTATCTTCGAGGGTTTGTAACAATATAGGAACTTATCCACAATAAGAGGACGGTTCCCATCAAAAAACTTCCCTCCACAATGTTTGCATGGATATAATGAGCCTCTATGCATTGGGGTTGAGCTGGTTTATGCCTATACTTGACCTATGAAGTATTTCCCTAGCAAATGAATTAAGATGCAACCTAAGCCCCCCTAACTGATAGGCCTCATATATGCCAACTCCAAAATGAGAAGTATAGCACCATTCGCCACGGACAGCCAAACGAGGGTTAAGATCATCCAAAATTTGGTACCAACTCCTAAGGGAATTGAGTTTCTTTTCATCCGTCCTAGAAGGGATGCCTACAGCACAATAGTATAAAGTTTCCTTTTCACTTGAAAAGGCAGATGAAAGGGCGTTGGTGGACAAACCAACGGACGACCCAGAAGCCATCTTCGTCCTCATCTCTTCTTGAAGGACTTCTAGAGGAACCCCAGGAACTCCAGACGAGTATTGCTTGTCTGTGGTGTTCCCCCGACTACTACTACTACCACTACTATAACTCTCACTGTCACCACCACTAGAGTTACTATCGCCATGATACTCATCTATTTCCCTCTCCTCCCTATCACTAGGCAAAGACACTATTGTCTCAAACATTTTGAAAAAAACTCTAAAGAAAATCTTAGAAACGAAGAGAAGAGGATACCTGGCTCTAAACTAGGATGACTAAGGACGGGAGGAAACTCCTAGACGAAGTGCTAGACGACTGATGTCAAAGGAGAAAATATGAGAAATGTGAGAGGGTAAGAGAGGAATTGCACTATTTACAGGCGGCAGACCTGGACACTGAAACGATGTGAACCAACCAGAAAATGCCACATGGCACTTTTCTTGAAGAACGAAATGATGTGACAAGCAAGCCCCAAGATCATGCCACATGTCAACATCTAGAGCATTCAATTTCGGATTATCCTAATATGCCACCTGGAGGACCCCTCAACCAATGGAAAACCACCACGTGTCAAGCCAACATTAGCATGGACGACACAAGGAAAATGGGGCAACTGATGGGGATCAATCTAAGGTCAACTCGTCCATAGTGGTCGTCCATAACTAGACCACGTCCAGAAAGCTTTGTGAGGAAAGAAATCTAGGGAGAGCATCATAGGTGAAAATACAACTCATTCATAGGTAACAAAGTCATCCAATTTCAAGATGGTCATCCATGACCTAAGGGCATGGACGACCAGAGGACACTTAGTGAATTCTATGAGAAAGTTCTCAAAACGCATCATATAATTAGACTGTGATGCACTACTCCTAAAATGTGGAGGGGATTCCCCGTAATCCGCTCCACGTACCCCATTTTCACCATTAACCACATACATCACCCATAATGGTGGTAGATCCGAGCAAGTAAACTCACTTCTAACTCTCTATAAAATGAGCAAGTCCCATTCACTCAAGGTAAGTTCTATGATCCATAGTTTCTCATCCTTGTATTCTACAGAGAAAATTGACTTAATCGTTGAAGGGTCCTTGGCCGGGTTACACCGGTCACCCTTGACAATTTTTTCTTTCTTTTCAGGATCTACAACCATCACCATAGCCTGAAGTATTCCAACCTACTGATTTCTAAGCATCATCAAAAGACTTCTTAGTTTTGTTCTCAAAAAAAAAAAAATTAGTTTCTTTTTTCTTTTTCTTTTTTCCTTTTCTTTTAAGGATTCCCTAATGGTTTTTTTATAGGCATATAGCTTCAAATTAAAAGAAAGTATTCTAAAAATAATCTCACATACGTGAATAACATGAAACTAACAAAAAATATTCAATATAGTGAGCTTAACTCTAACTTGGATTGCTGATCACCACCAACCCTACCATCCTCACCTCTCTTCCTCCTAACCACACTCAATATATTAGGATTTCTAGAGAAAAAAATAGACAATTCAGCAATTTTATCAAGTAACTTGTATAAACCTAATAAAGATTTCCTTTTGTATTTTTTTAATCAAAGTATAAAGCAACAAATTTACTAAGTAGACATATAATAAACATAACATCATCATCCTCATCCAAACCAATTCCTATCCAAATTATGTAGGTTTTATAAAAGTATTAAAATAAATAGTTGCTAGTAATTAGTCAAAAAAGACTTTATTTTCTTGGCATAAACCCTAATTTTTTGTGTTCCAAAAAAACTAGTTTTAGTGCATTTTGAATAGTATTTCCAAACACATATCTAAAAAGAATTATATATATATATATATAGAGAGAGAGAGAGAGAGAGAGAGAGAGAGAGGGAGAGAGAGGTACATTTCATGGCTTGCTTGAGGGATTGCTTATTGGAATCTTGGTGATAGAGAGAGAAAAGGTTGCTTCTTTTTATGGATGATGGAAGAAATAAAAAGCAATTTAGTAGAGAAATAATAAAAAATTAAAAAGCCATAAATTAATTTATAGTAGAAACTGAAGTCACAAATTTTGTTTGAAATTCATTAACTAGGTTTTGGCTGATCCTCCACCGCAAGCTAACACCTAGAAGAGATTAATAAAATCAAGAACAAGAGCATATTCAAGCTGTACGAAGCTCGTTACTTCAAAACGACTCTCTAGTATTGTGAATGATCCAACAAAGTTACCAAGTAAACACCGTCTGGTTTCTCTCTCAAATAAGGGCAGCCCTATCAAAAGCAATGAGTTTCTTGGTTTGGAATTGTTGTGGGCTTGGGAACCCATAGACAATTCGAGAGCTCGGTGATTTGGTCCAGACACAAGATCCTACAATCGTGTTTATAGCCGAGACATAGCTGGATGAAGTAAGGCTAAGGTTACTTTTACGAAATTTTGATCTTGGACAGAAACATGTTGTATCAAAGATTAATCAAGGTGGCGGTCTGGTACTTTTGTGGAAGTCTAATTTTGATATTTCAGTTGTTACTTCCTCTCTTAACCATATCAACGCAGTGATCAATGAAGGCAAAGAAAATTCATGGAGATTTACAGGGTTCTATGGCTATCCCAAAACACACAAGAATCCTGAGTCTTGGAATGTTTTGAAATCCCTTAATCTCAGCTCTTCATTTCCATGGTTATGTGCTGGAGATTTCAACGAGATTATTAAGTCTCATGAGAAATTGGGTGGTAGGGCAAGGCCAAAAAATCAAATGAAAGATTTCTGTGAAGTACTGGATGAATGCAGTTTTGTTGACTTGGGCTACATAGGTCCAAAGTTTACTTGGTGCAAACGTATGGCAGGGAGTATAACAGGGTGGGAATGGTTGGACAGGGTTGTAGCAAACACGGAATGTATTTCTCTTTTCCTTGACTCGTCTATCTTTCACCTGGAATTTGCTTTCTCGAACTACTAGCCCATTATTATTCATCCTGAGGGTATTCAGAGTCGAAAACAAAGGCCTTAGAGGTTCAAGCAGGTTTGGTTGAAGGAAGAATCATGTCACTCAATGGTTGAAGCGGCTTGGATTTCTTCTCTTTTTTCATCCTCTCCCATGTCGGTGGTAGAGGCAAATTTGAAGAATTTTCGAACCAAACTAATATGTTGGAGTAGGGAGTCTTTTGGGAACATCAACCAAGCTCTACATTAGAAGAAGAAACAGGTGAAGGAAGCAGAATGGCCAGCTACCCGTGATGGCTGTGCAGACCGATTACATCTGCTCAAGACAGAATTGAGGGACTTGCTGACCAGTGAGGAGAAGCTTTGGTAGCAGCTCTCGAAACTTCATTAGCTGAAAGAGGGTGATCAAAACACAAGGTATTTCCATGGAAAAGCAACTCAAAGATTCAGACGTAACAGAGTAAAGCACCTACAAAATTCAAATGGAGGCTAGTGTGAAGGTGATGATCAAATAAAAGGACTATTTATTGAGTATTGCAGGAATCTCTTCACAACCTCAAAAACCCGAACCAATTAGGGAATATCCTTGATACAATCCCATAGGTAGTATCTGATTCAATGGATGCAGATTTAATAAGAGATTTTATGAGACAAGAAGTTGATTTGACTCTAAATCAAATGGCTCCTTTGAAAGCCCTGGGTCCAAATGGCATGCCACCTATTTGTTATCAACACTATTAGAGCTCCATTGGTGATGATGTCTCGTGTGCAATGTTGTCTTGCTTAAACTTAGGTACTATCCCAGCTAATATTAATCATACCTATACCACCCTCATTCCAAAAATAAAAAGTCCTGAAAGATTTACTAAACTCAGACCTATTGTTCTTTGTAATATCTTGTATAAATTGATATCAAAAGTGTTAGCTAACCAGTTGAAAAGTCTGCTACCGCTTGTTGTTTCAGAATCCCAGAGTGCTTTCCAATCCGATAAAGCAATCTCGGACAATATTTTAATAGCTTTTGAAACTTTGCATCATATGAAGACAAAGAAAATAGGCAAGGAAGGTTACATGGCAATGAAACTAGATATGAACAAAGCCTACGACAGAGTGGAGTGGCTCTTCCTTGCCTAACTAATGTTGAAAATGGGCTTTCATGACAAATGGGTAGGGATGGTGATGGAGACAGTCAGAACAGTATCTTACTCCATCCTAATAAATGGTGAACCACGGGGTAAGTTCCAACCAACAAGCGGAATTCAACAGGGGGATCCTCTATTCCCCCTATCTTTTCTTGATCTTCTCTGAAGGTCTTAAGGGATTGATTCAACAGGTTGTGGCTGCTGGTGAGCTTAAAGGTTTTTCCTTATGTAAGAATGGCTCACAAATATCCCATCTTTTTTTCACCAATTTTTTGTAGAGCAAAGATGGGAGAAATGCAAGCAATTCGAACCATCTTATCTAAGTATCAAAAAGTTTCGAGACAGCAAGTTAATAGCTTGAAGACAAATTTGTTTTTTGGAAAGTCAGTATCTGACAATACCAAAAATGATTTGAAAAACTTTCTAGGTGTTTCGGAAATTAAGGAGTACGAGAAATATTTAGGGCTCCAGTGGTGGGAAGAAATAAGAAGGAAAGTTTAAATTATATCAAGGAGAGGATTTGGGGTAAATTACAAGGGTGAAAAGAGAAGCTTTTGTTACAAGTGGGAAGAGAGTTCTTATTAAAGTTCATCATTCAGGCCATTCAAGCTACCCTTGGGCCTTTGCCATGATATAGAGTCTATGATTAAAAAACAAAATTTTTAAAGACTGAAGTGGGATATTCTTTGTTTACCAAAGAGTGAAGGTGGGATGAGTTTTAAAGACTTAAGAAAGTTCAATGAAGCAATGTTAGCAAAGCAAGTATGAAGACTGTTTCATGATAAAGATTCTATTTTATAGTTTTCAAGGAAAAATTCTTCCCAACAAATGATATTTTATCGGCAAAACAATAGTCAGGTCCCTATGTCTGGCAGAGTATTCTCAGTGCACGCAAAGTAGTTGCTACAGGGGCTAGATGGAGAATTGGTGATGGCCTTAAAAACCGAATATATCATGATTGTTGGCTGCCTGGTGAAGGCTCGGGCAAGGTCGCTTCCCCGATTTTGATTCTACCAGCTGATGCAGTGTTGGCAGATCTCCGTGATAGCACCTCGGGCTGGTGGAATGTGTTCCTCATTGAAACCTATTTTCTTCCTTTTGGAGCTTAGAAAATAAAGTCTATCTTAATCTGTTTTACACCTCATGAAGATATTTTAATCTGCCAAAGTCCAAGGATGAAAAATATGCAGTTAAGACGAGGTATCAAATCCTATGTGATATGGAAAATAGGGACCTTGCTTCGGCTTCAGATACTGAAGAGAGCAGAAAGTTTTTGGCGGGTTTATGGGCAATGAAGGTGCCAAATAATTTTAAAACTTTTGTGTGGAGAGCTTGTACTGATTCCCTTCCTACCATGGAAAATTTGGCAAGGTGGAAGGTGGTTCAATCATCAATTTGTCCCAGATGCGACAAAGTACCCAAATCTGTGGCCCATGCTCTTTGGGGATGTGAGGATATCGGGCTGGTTTGGGGATCACCAATGCAGTTCGAAGGGCAGTCTTTTTTATTCAAGAACTCAACTTCCATTAGGGGTGTCCACGGGTCGGTCCGAGTCGGGTTTGTGCCCAACCTGCGACCGACCCGACAGAATCGGGTGGAGGACATTTAGACCCGCCACCGACTGGCGAGCCTGTCAGATCAAAGCGGTCGGATAGGCATCGGAAAGCGGTCGGTTCCGGTCGGGTCGTCCACAGTGGAAAAGTCCGTCGAAATTGATTTTTTCAGGTGAAAATTCGCCAGATCCGGCGGAGATCTCATCGGATCTGGTGAGATCTCGCTAGATCCGGTGAGATTTCCACCAGATCTGGTTGAGATCTCCCCAAATCCGGCATAAATCTCGTTGGATCTAGAGTAATATGACCAAAAACGTGCTGGAAAATCGTTGAATCACCGGATTTTGTAAGCTCTCTAGTCGGGTCGGTTGAGGTGGGTTTTAGAGGAGAGAACCCGCCAACCGACCCGCCGGACTCGATTTTTGGGATTCGCAACCCGCCGCTCACCGCCGGAGCTCACGGGTCGGTCGCGGGTTGGTCAGTTGCTGCCGGGTCTGGTCGGTTGGATCGGGTCCGACTCTGGGTGGACAGGCCTAACTTACATAGCTCGATCTTTGAAGGAGACTCAGAGGCATCAATCTTGGAGATTAAACTGCAGTGTTTTCACCATCCATTTGTGGGTCACTTGGTTAAAGACATTATGTCTTCAGTTAGTTCCTTACATTATTTTTCTCTCTCTCATACACGCTGGCAAGGTAATACTTTGGCACATCCTCCAGTTTGGAGTCTTCTAATGGTGCCCATTTAAATGAAAATATTTAAGCAATAAACTTGAAATATATTTGATTTATATAACACTTAATTAATTATGTGAACTAAATGTGAATATTCACACAAATCTAACTAAATAATTACTAACGTGCTAAATTCCATAATAGTGATAGGGTTTTCAAAGGATTTTAAAAAGGAATGGTAAACAAACACTCATTTATTTGGTCTATTTTAAGAAGGTTCAATATTCTATAATAAATAAAGTTTAACTACAAAATTGATTGTAATTTAAAGTTACAACATTACTCAATATCATTAACATTACTACGTATTTCAAAAATATAATCATCGGATTACAAGTTATTTATTTCTTAATACACATGTTAAATTTTGTGCTAATCGAATATTATATACTATATGATCTATAAAATTACATTTTATGTATAATTTTAAATTACAAAAATTTGCAATTTAAACAATTTTTAAAAGAGAGTTTCACATACATTTACACTTGAATTAAGTTATATATAGTAGAATATCTACTTGTATAAAAAAAATTCTTCTTTAAAGATTTTATACAACATTTACAGGGTCTTCAAGCATAAGTGATTGTTATTATTATTTATATATATATATATATATATATATATAATTATATTGGTCATTATCAGATGGTCAAATGTGAATAGTAAATAGCCACACACAAAAAAAATCTTAGTAAATAATATTAGAAATAGGCCAAATTGAGGAATGAAAGGATTTAGAAGAAAATGAAAAGGGTTTTTTTAGAGAAGAAAATGAAAGGATTTTGTAGTAAATGAATAGTCGCTTTTACTAAAATCTTTAATTTTATGAGTCTTTTAGTTTTAAGAATAGATGACATGCCATCATGGTATATATGTTTGGAGAAATGGACATGTGTCATCATTGTGTGCATCCTCTAATTTGGAAGTCCTTTTAGAGTTTTTTATTTCTTTTTAATAAGTAACAATTTTTAAAGTCGATATTTTTCCTACGTGGCGAACCAAACTTAATTATATAACGAAACTTTCTCTCAGCTTCTATTTTTATATATGGTATTAGATATTATAGATATTTTTCTCAAAAATATATATAATAGATATTGGTTGATTTGTGATACTTCACCCCTTTAGCAAATAGTAACTGAAGGTATTTATGATGCACCTACTATTCAAATACAAATATACAATAAAGTATAAGACATCAATCTTCATGTGGGGGGGGGGGGGGGTTTACATATTATAAAGTAACAATACGTATGTAGTTTTGGTGTTGGCGTGTGAGTGTATTCCCTTATCTCATCCACTTCCCCTATATATATATGTATATATATATATATATATATGTGGGTGTGTTTCTAAAAAAAAAAAGAAAAAAAAAAGTAACAATATGTATGTACACAATAATTTTTTAAGTATTTTCTACAAAAATTAAGTTGGTAAGTTTTTATTAATTCTCACATGTAACCACTATTGATATCATTTTATCATCTATCATTTAATACTCAACACTTTTGTAATTGTAAAATATTTTGTTAAATTTTTGTGACTCTAGTGACTAGTCTTATTATTTATTATAGGTCACTTACTTCATGGTCAAAGGGAGGCATGGTCATCATTAGAAAGTATTAAATTAAGGTTTAGTTAAGATATTTTAGTGACTAGTCTTATTATTTATTATAGGTCACTTACTTCATGGTCAAAGGGAGACATGGTCATCATTAGAAAGTATTAAATTAAGGTTTAGTTCATATATACCTTAGGGTATATATTAATTATTTATTTTAAGAAAATTTTATAAAAATTGAAAAAAAAATGTCAAAAACTTCCATAAGATTGTTCTTTGAGAGACCAACATATGATTAATGATGAGGTAGCCAAAACCAATGTCCTGTCTATCAATGATATCCCCTTTTAGTCTGTTATATCATACCAGGCTATCAGCCAAGTACTAAAAAGCTCTTTCATATGAATATGATCTGACTCTTAACCTGTCCTAGCGGAGAAACCTGGCCGAAAGATGTAAAGAGCACGTACGTACCACCCATAATCCCAACACAATTTCTTTTATATGCTTCCATGTAGCAATAATGTATATTTGTGTAAACTATTGCAGCAATGTGATAATGTAGCAACACCAAATTTGGCGACACGTGCATTATAGCAACGCATAGAGATACATCAACCAATGTTTAAGTGCAATTTCTTGTTCACAGTCATATCATACAAATGGAGCCAAAGTGGTATTTTTGAAGCCAAGAACTCACCAGCACCACCAAGAGCAGAAGCTGAGCAATTTAAAGGAGCATAGGTGTACCATCCGTAATAGGACTCTACAAGATAATTCACTCTATTGCAGTGTAGCATGCAAGGTCAGTTTTTCATCTTCCTCTTTCTTATTGTTTTTGACCAGATAGGAAAAACTAGGTAGAACTTGGAAGGTCATACTGGTTCACCCTCTCTGTAGTCACTAAATTTGCATTTGTATTCAATTTTAATCAACTGGAGGAAGTCAGACAACAGGCAATCCTTAGACAGGATTGATTTCAAATTGTTTACTTCTCAGTTCATCTGATAAGCCTGTGGGTGCTGGGCAAAAAGTTCTCCAAATAGTATTCCCACTTTCCCACACATGGTTAATTTTAAAGATTATTGTTAGCTTGTAAAGATCTCAAAACATAAAACAGGAAAAAATAGAGAAAAGAAAATACAACCACACAGAAAAGAACACTAAAAATTTAACTGTCCACTGACTGTTTGTAGAAGTATGGTACATGCAATTCTGCAGAATTCATACACATAATGCAACATTCAATAATGTAAAAGATGGACCAACCTCTCCTAAACCTGCGGCCATATAGTAACCATATACTCCTAAAACTAGATCACAAAATGACGGCTTTTTATGAATTTTTTTTAGGGGAGTCAATTAGGAGAATTCACGATGACAATTTTTTTTTTTTTTGAAGGAAAAATGAAATTATAGATGATTTTTATGTAATGGGCTGAATGAGTTACAAATTTAAATGATTAAGGATTTTTTTTTTCAAATAGGCTTTCTTTTAAAATAATTTGTTCAGTTTGTTGTTTCGTTTACTCTTGTTTTAATTTGGGTTTTTTTTTTTTGGCTAATTTTTATTTTTTTTATTATGATTTTTTTTTTTTTGGGTTTAAGGGGTTAAGAATTATGTTTGGGGGCCAAAATTATTTTTGAAGTAATGCTACGTCCATAATATTTTCACAACAAATCTTAATCGACAAACTGTTATTGGAAGGTTTAAAAGTGATGTTAGTATTGGGCCTAAATTTTACTATATAAGATTTGTTGTGAAATTTTTGTAGATGTATCATTACTCTTATTTTTGTTAAATTCAAATTCTTGTGATTTTCAAGTTACGGTGCTCAACATTTTTATTAGAATTGTCACAATAGGTTAGCTTAGTATATAATTTTTTTTGGCAAATATATATACATTTATTTGCATGTTAAGGTGATCTTATAAAGACCACCCTAACTTAGAGGTGGAGCCACTAGTGCCAAATATAACTCAAGGTAAAATATATACCCTTTTACACTAGTTAGGTTATTCTCAATTGGCAAGAGAATGTAAACATTTAACACATAAAATTGAATGTGAAATAATCAATGAAAAAAAGTGAGGTTTGAGAATAAAAAGCTAATGTCAAATATCAACCGTCTACTCTCACTAACCCATAACTCAATCGATGCCTATATAAATTGTAACAATCGATGCCTATATAAACTAGCCACATATATGCTCATCATCATTCTTCTAATTGTTGACAGGTTTTAGCCTTACATGATAATCAAACAAATGAGAAAAATGAAGACCTAGACAACGTAACATTTGGAGACAGAAAATACCTCGCAGAATCATCCAAGAGGAGGAAACTAAGGAGGAAAGCAGCCCCTTTGAGGGCCCCAATGTTTTAATCAAGTCCTCACGATAGGGACACACTTACATGTATCACTGCAACAAAATGTATTTTTAGTGAGGAAAAAATTTGTCACTAAAAGTCCAGTTTTTTGTCACTAAGAACCTTTAGCAACGAAATCGGACTTTTAGTGACGAAACTTATTTCGTCGCTGAAACCCCGTCGCTAAAAGTCCTAGCGACGAAAATTTTCGTCACTAAAAGTCCGATTTGTTTTAAAAAGAAAAAACTTTTAGCGACGAAATAAATGTTTTCCTCGCTAAAAACACTATTTATTTTCGTCACTAAAAACACTTCAGTTTATTAAATCATATTTAGTGACGAACAATTTCGTCACTAAAACTATTTTCGGGTACATATAGTGACAAAAAAATTCGTCACTAAAACTGTTTTTAAGAAAATCCAGGCACATATAGTGACGAAAATTTTCGTCACTAAAACCATTTCTTACAAAATTTTGCTACATTTAGCGACGAAATATTTCATCACTAAAACAATTTTTTGTTGCAATATTTGTGACGAAAAAATTCGTCGCTAAAACTTATTTTCTGCTTTTATTTTTTTCATAGCTTTGATATTAACCTGTAACCTGTCATTACATTATTAAAACCTCAAATTTGAACAATACATTTATAAAAAAAGATCTATACATTCCACAAGTAAAAAATAAAAGAAGCATCCAATTCAAACTCCTTCCATACAATAAAAGTTTGTAATATATACAATAATTCAAGATGTTTTATAACAATACAAAAAGTGTAGCATAATATAATTAGAACTAATGAAAGATGTCCTCATATGTCTTCAAGTAATGCCAAAAGTAAATCTCCTAAAAGCCACCAATAAGAAATCTGCACAAATATAAAAACAATACTACATTAAAATCATAAAGTAAAAACATTAACTATGTTATAAGAAACATTTCTAACAATGCATTAAGCGTAGCCACACAAATGAATTAAAATCACAACTCCTAATATACAAGTTGTAGAAAGCAAATATAGATTTTCAAGTGTAATATAAAGTACTAACCAATAAGTATTTTAACTTGAAGATGAACCACCCACATAGGTAAGAGCATCATCATAACCCTTGCTCCTCAAAAAGTTAAGAATATTCTGTTGGACCTCTTCTTGCTTAGCTCATGCCTCTTGCTCCTTAGCTCGTGCCTCTTGCTCCTTAGCTCGCTCCCTAACTTGCTCCTTTTGGTCCCTAACTCGCTCCTCTTGGTCCCTAGCTCTTGCCTCTTTGAGCTCAATTATCTCATTTTCTAGCCATTGGATATACTCCACCGAGGAACTAGATAAAGCGGTGGTTACTAAAGAAGAAGAAGGTCTCATGCCAAGTCCTTTTACAATACTGGACTTCTTCTTAAAAACTAAGTTTGAGATCTCCTCTTGTGTAAGGGGAATTGCATTAGGATCTTGACAATGATCCTCTTGCACTTTGAGAATAGTTTCTTATCATTTGAAAGAGAGAAAGAAACAAACAATCACAACATTAATACTACATATGTTATAGCTTTACAAACATGATAGAAATGGAATGATAAGGATGGAATGCTACACATACATATGTCACTTCATCCTCATGGTGTATCCACATATTTGTATTTGGATTGAAATGAACATCTTTGAAGATTTTTGCCAATTCAGGAACTTGACCGCCATTATTATTTGTCTGATTAATTAATATTCGAGGGTTAGATAGATATAGTTAATTAATCACAACATGTAATATATTGAGGTTTAAGAAAATGAAAAAAACATTCACCTTCTCATCAACCCTAACAGCAAGTGCCTTTGTCCCGCATCTATGTTTGCCTGAAGTTTTCTTCCTATTTTCAGAGTTCTTTCTTGATTTTTCCTAATACAGAACATTCAATATACTTATTAAATCATGAATAAAACAGTATACATTTACTTCATTTAAGTATTAAGTTAATTATTTGACAACATAATATAATAAACATTGGATAATAAAAATATACGCATAAATAATTTACCAGCCAATCCTTATTAGTCCATTTCCCATCAATGAGTCCAGTCCACTGCTCAAGTGTGGCATTCTTTGGCGGGTGGCTTTTTGCATAGTCAGCATCATGAGATTCTACAAGCTTTTTATAAGTTTGATGCAACTTGTTGGAGTTGCAACTCAATAATCTTCCACATTTTGTATTTAATGCTTTTGTTACCAAGTTGGAATCTCCGTGTAGCTCAAACTGATCCTGTAAAATGAAGTGTATATGTATTTTAAAAATATTATTATATAAATTTAATATGCTTAATGAAAACAAAGACAAGTTAGACGTTATCAATGTAAATTTACCGCTAGTAGCAACATCAACACTTTTCCAATTTTTCACATTGTAATTAGACAAATTACTTCGCACTTGTACGCCAATTTGATTGACAAGCTTGCACGCATTCTTCCCAACAGGAGCATCGTACTCTGCAGCTATACGTACTGGCAGCTTACCACTTTTTTCAACAAGTGCCCGTACTGCTATACCTCGTGTTGTTCCACGGGTATTTCTGCTAGCCGATCCTATTTAAACATTATCAGTGTTAAATTAAGTGAAGTATAATCTCAATAGTAAATTAAGTGAAGTATAATTTCTATGTAATTACCAGTCGTGCTAGTTAATGCATTGGTAGCCTGCGCCTCTGCACTAGAAGAACTTTGGGCAAGAGGATTTGCCTCAGGAGATGTTTCCGTAGATTGAACCGTAGATTGGACCACCGGAATAGATGCCTCACCTCGCAAGCGTGTAAGCCGTCCTAGTAGCATCTGTAACTAACAAACATACATTTAATGAAACAACAAAGTCATTACAAATAATGAAACAAAATTATTATCATCTATTGTACCCTATGGAACATCTATTGTACCTTATGGACTATAGAATTAGATGACTCATTATCATTGTCATCGTCACCAATAGGTGGTACATAATCATCATCTACCATAACACTAGCTCTACTTCTTTTCCCTTTTGAACAATTGGACTGAGCAGAATCCTTTAGAGAAGTTGAGATGTGCTTCAATCCCAAAGCATCAATTCTCTCTTGGTTTTGCCTCATTCTATCCAATTTTGCCATCTCATACCTTGGTATATTATGAGCGTATTTGGCCTTTTTGGGCATTTTTTGAAACTATGTATTGACATGAAAGATAAGCACAATTGTTACTAACTTAACATCATAGTCTACACCATTATCCATATCAAGCAATTCACAAGTGCAAAATTTGAATACAATTGCTACTAACTCAACACAATAAATGACCATATCAATATCCATATCAAGTTCAAGATAAGTACAGACCACATCAATATCTATATCAAGTTCAAGATAAGTATAAAACATCTCAATAACAATTACTACTAACTTTACATATCATAGTCCATACCATTATTCATATCAAGCAATTCACAAGTGCTAAATTTGAACACAATTGCTAAAACCTCAACACAAAAAATGGCCACATCAATATCCATATCAAGTTCAAGATAAGTACAAAACTTTAAAACAATTGCTACTTAGACAAGCATAAAACTTTAAGACAAACACACAACATTTAAGACAATTATTATAAACTCTACACATCATAATCCATATCAAAATCAACATCAGGTATGTCATGCACTTCATTTTGATTAGCATCTCCTGAGTTTCAACATCACCCATACAATACTCAATAATATTGTCCTCAACATTGACAGAGACAACATCAACAATCGCTTCTTGTTGAAATGCGTCACTATCTTCTGTATTATCATTGGATTCTCCACCCCCGACTTCCGAGACATCAAACACTCCCCTATGTTGGATGGATTGCACAATTTTCCAAGGTTCACCCAATTTGGTATCTTGAAAGTAGAAAACTTGTCTCGCTTGACTAGGAAGTATAAAAGGGTCATTTTCATACCACCGACTTGTAACATCAATGCTTGTGCAGTGTGCATCAGTTCTTATCGTTCTCCTTCGACCATTGGTACCGGTATTGTACCATTCACACTAGAACAAAACAACTTTATGGCGAAACACATACTCCAATTCCCAAATTTTGCACACATGACCATAGAAGTTGTGCATTTCTCCTTCATGGTCCCCTTCAGTACATACACCATTGTTTTGGGATACATGCCGATTGTCTAGGTCCCTTGTATGAAACTTTACACCATTGACCATACAAACTGTGTACTCCTTCACATGCAGCTTAGGACCATTTGCTAATGACCATAACTATTTAGTTGCTTCTGGTGACTCACTACCTTTCAATCTATTCATCTATAATGATATACAACAAGTGATATTAATTAGTAATAAGCAATGACGAACTATTTAAATGTTTAATTTCTATTTGTGTGATTAAGTTTCAAATGTCTTACATGTTCTCTGAACCACTTGGGAAACTCTTGTCGTTGGATTTGAGTTATGGCTTCACCAGTAGGATTATGCAATGTGCTTTTGTGTTCACTATTAAAAATAAGATGATTTATTTTCAGCTAAGCATTGCAGATAATATTCAAAACTTAATCAAACAATACATGCATATGAAATCACATACTTTAAATAAGGCTCTAACTCAGGACTATTGTACAACAAGTAACAATGAGCAGTATCAAGCAATGCACGAGAAAAGTTGTCATCATTTCACCTACCACCTGTAGGTCAGACAGTTTGTGAAAAAACTATCAATCCTTCACTAGATTCACCAAAATCTTCATTTCTTTCTTTTCGATTATGCACAGTTTCGATCTTATCAATATACAAAGACCAATTGTTAATACATTCTTTGAGAATGTAAGCCTCTGTAATCGAACCTTCTGGTCGAGCTTGGTTGGAAACGTATCTTTTCAATTTTCCAAGGTACCTACGAGGAAAAAATATGCACATTATGTGATTTTATACCACATAGGAAAGATGTAATTGATGGATGTATCAAATGATCTAATTACCTTTCAATTGGGTACATCCACCGATATTGTACCGGGCCTCCTAGAATTGCTTCTCGAGGCAAGTGAACAGCAAGGTGGACCATAACATCAAAGAATGCTGGAGGAAAGAACCTCTCAAGCTTGCATGGTATAAGAACTATACGTTCTTCTAGTTTCTCCAATTCACTTCTCTTTAGGGTCCTTGAGCATAAGTCTTGGAAGAAGCTGCCTAACTCAAACAATACAAGACTAATGTCTATATGTGCAAATCCTCGCAACCCAATTGGAAGAATTCGTTGTAGTAGCACATGACAATCGTGGCTTTTCAAACCAGATAATCTACCATTTTTTGCATTCACTGACCTTGATATGTTGGCTACATAACCGTCTGGATACTTGACTGATTTCAAAAAGTCATAAAAACCATCCCTTTCATTTGGGCTTAATGAAAAGAAAGCCCAAGGCTTGTCATATGATCCATCAGGATGTTGTTTCAAATGCAACGTGTGCCTAAAGTTCATATTTTGCAAGTCTATTCGTGTCTTGTCAGTGTCCTTGCTTTTCTCCTCAATGCCCAACAAAGTACCATAAGTACTTTCACTAATGTTCTTCTCCACATGCATGACATCAATGTTGTGCTTAAGCTTCTTATTTTTCCAGTATGGAAGCTTGTACAAAATACTTACCTTTGACCAATTTGGCTCCCCAATGAGTTGTCTCTTCTTGTTACTTGGATGTTTTCCTAAAATTATATTTGGCATTCTATCTAGCTATTCTTGTATCTTTCCCACTTGTAACTCTAAAGATCTCTTCCGTTTCTCCGATAAACCATTATGCAACTGACTCTGTCTCCAACGATGTTCCATAGGCAAATAAGCTCGATGGTTAATGAATCCAATTTTACTTTCCAAAGCTTTTGAATATGGTTCATCGTTGCAAGTGTAACAAGAATGATAACCCTTTGTCCTCCACCCAGACACATTACCAAATCCAGGATAGTCATGTATTGTCCACAACAAAGTTGCACGCATCTAAAAATGCTCTTTTCTATAAGCATCATAAGTTTCTACACCTTCTTCCCATAACTCCTTCAACTCATCAACCAATGGTTTTAAGTAAATATCAATCTCATTTCCCGGTTGATGAGGACCAAGAATAAGCAATGACAACATAAAATATGGCTCCTTCATAACCAACCAAGGCGGTAGGTTATAGGGGATAAGTATGACAGGCCACATACTATAGCTGTTGTTCATATTCCTAAAAGGGTTAAATCCATCTGTAGCCAACCCCAACCTTACATTGCGAGGTTCAAGGGCAAAATCAGGATGTTGCAAATCAAACTCCTTCCACTCCTCACTATCAGTAGGATGCCTCATTATCCCATCGTCCACGCGTTTGTCTATATACCATCTCATGTCCTTAGCTCTTTGGCCTGAAATGTACAACTTCCTCAGTCTCGGGGTCAACGGGAAGTAACGTAATACCTTATGAGGAATCTTCTTACCTTGGGCACGTGTATCCTTGTACCTAGGCGCCTCACACACCAGACATTTATCAAGGTTTTCATTTTCCTTCCAAAATAGTGCACAATTATTTTTGCATGCATCTATATGCTCGTATGACATGCCCAAGTCACGTAATATCTTTTTTGCTTCATAAGTTGACCTTGGAACCAAGTTACCTTTCGGTAAAACTTTTGTCAGCAATTCTAGCATCGTATCAAGTCCCTTATTACTCAAGTTGGTCATTACCTTTACATTCAACATCTCAATAACAAACTTCAAGATACTATAACAAGTGCAACCCGGATACAACTCACGTTTTGCATCTTCCTCAAGTTTGTCAAAATTACGCACTTCCTCATCTTCGATTGCATTTCTTGGTTCCCCTCTAATTCGGTCACCTACCAAGGCATCGATACCATCCATATGATCACCATCCGACATTTCATTATCATGAATGTTCTTGTTTAATACACGTGGTTCTCCATGATTATACCAATTAATGTAAGATTGCATAATCCCACGATGAAGTAAATGTATACGCACAGTTTGAAGAGATTGTCGATAGCAATTCACACAGTGAATACACGGGCACATAATATTACCATTACAGTCCACAACCGCCCTTGCAAAATTAAGAAATGCATTGACCCCTTCAATATATGGACGACTTAATCTGCCATTCGGTGTCTTACCAATTGTCATCCAACTTTTATCCATGTTCGACTACAATTGCAAAGTGAATGCTACTTTAGTAAAATAAGGACAACTCATTCATAATGTATTCTAACATCTAAGTCTATAAGCTACTTAGATAAAATTCTATCTCATTCATGAATGCATAAATCTATATTAATACTTAAACACTCCCAATATTAGTTTAAACCACCTTATAACACCATGCAAGCCATCCACTTGCTCCAACACAATAACCCACCACAAAACCAATCACAAACATCAAAAGTATAGAGTTTTATAAGTATTTAAATTAAATAAAATATTATTCATCACATCTAGTAACAATATTCATTAACATTTGCAAGAAATGAAAACACTTCCAACATTACTATAACCCACCTTATAACACCATGCAAGCCACCCGCTTGCTCCAACACAACAACCCACCACAAAACCAATCACAAACGTCACAAGTATAGTGTTTACAAGTATTGAAATCAATTAAAGTGCTATTCATCACATCTAATCAAAAAATTTCATTCATATTTGCAAGAAACTAAAAACACTCCCAATATGAATTTAAACCACCTTATAACACCATGCAAGCCACCCGCTTACTCCAACACAACAACCCACCACAAAATCAATCACAAACATCACAAGTATAGAGTGTTTACAAGTATTGAAATCAATTAAAGTATTATTCATCACATCTAATCAACAAATTCTATTCACATTTGCAAGAAACTAAAAACACTCCCAATGTGAATTTAAACCAACTTATCACACCATGCAAGCCACCCGCTTGCTCCAACACAAAAACCCACCACAAATCCAATTTCCAACATCACAAGTATAAAGTTTACAAGTATTGAAATCTAATAAAGTAATATTCATCACATCTAATTAACAATACTCATTCACATTCGCAAGAATTGAAAAAACACTCCCAATATGAATTTAAACCACCTTATAACACCATGCAAGCCACCCGCTTGCTCCAACACAACAACCCACCACAAAACCAATCACAAACATCACAAGTATAGAGTGTTTACAAGTATTGAAATCAATTAAAGTATTATTCATCACATCTAATCAACAAATTTCATTCACATTTGCAAGAAACTATAAACACTCCCAATGTGAATTTAAACCACCTTATCACACTATGCAAGCAACCCGCTTGCTCCAACATAAAAACCCACCACAAATTCAATTTCCAATATCACAAGTATAGAGTTTACAAGTATTGAAATCTAATAAAGTAATATTCATCACATCTAATTAACGATACTCATTTACATTTGCAATAATTGAAAAAACACTCCCAATATGAATTTAAACTACCTTATCACACCATGCAAGCCACCCGCTTGCTTTAACACAAAAACCCACCACAAATCCAATTTCCAACAGCACAAGTATAAAGTTTACAAGTATTGAAATCTAATAAAGTAATATTTATCACATCTAATTAACAATATTCATTCACATTTGCAAGAATTGAAAAAACACTCCCAATATGAATTTAAACCACCTTATAACACCATGCAAGCCACCCACTTGCTCCAACACAAAAACCCACCACAAATCCAATTTCCAACATCACAAGTATAGAGTTTACAAGTATTGAAATTTAATAAATTTCTCTTTCATCACATCTAATTAACAATGCTCATTCACATTTGCAAGAATTGAAAAAACACTCCCAATATATATTTAAACTATCTTATAACACCATGCAAGCCACCCACTTGCTCCATCACAACATACCACCACAAATTCAATTTCCAACATCATAAGTATAGAGTTTTATAAGTTTTTAACTAAAATTTACTTACTTTGCTCAAGCTAAGCTTACAACTTTCAGAAAAAATCCAAAATTATTGCAAACAATGTATATTTAGCCTACAAAGGAGAAATCAAAAAATAAATAAATAAATAACGTTATAACTGGAAGACATAACAAAATTGAGTCCCTAATGATAACTTCTCTTTGGTGAAAACAATAAATTGAACTCATGATGCATAGCACGTCTTTTACAATGATTAGAACCCAAACTTAACAAATCTCTTCACATTTATGCAAAATCATCATGGTACCATGAAAGGTCAAAATAAAACATATTTCCACCAAAGTTTTGACTCATTATTAAACTGGTCAACATACCAGTTGTAGCTTCTCTGAATCACATACAAGTGGCATGTCATTGAGTTTGTTGGTAGAATATAAAGAAGCAATCAAACAAGAGAAAACTTCAAATTATTAGACAATGGAACATTCAACCCAATTTCATTACCATTAGAATTTAGAGTTAAATAGTAAGATTGAAGGAAAAGAATGAGAAGTAGTTCAGTTGATTGAAACCATAGGTGCAAAAAGTAATTAAATAAGCTAAACTACTTAAAACTCAACCTATAAGACAAAACATTTTGACGCAATAATTCCCCTAACAACATAGGCACTTCCAAAACATCTCTATTTCCATCCAACTCAATTAATCAAAATTTCAATCAAAGATGAAGCATTGTACAAAGATGAAATAAGGTGACATAAAACTAAGTTACAAACTTCAACAAGTCTTGAAAAATATTCTCACTTCAACAAGGCATAAATAATGGTGTCACACTACATTTTCTCTTCTAAACCAAACAAAATTTTCTCACAATTCTAACACAAGCATCATAGCAAACAATTTTTTTCTCAGAACCCATATAATTTCTCCTCTTATTCACAATGACAATTGCCTATCTATCATTTTTCAATCAAATTTCTCACCTAAATCAAATGAAAATTTCTCAGGACAGCTCAAATATTACACCAAAAATAGAAGGAAAAAAAAGCACCGTGAGCCTTGAGAACACGGAGGATCTTGCTTCCAGTGAAAAACCCTTCCGACAAATTTGTATATGTTCTCCTCCACCTACAAAACCCAAAAAAGAAACCCATAAAAGAAAATAAAAAATAATTGACAAAAATCCAAAAAAGAAAATAAAAAAGAAAAGGAAATTACCTATGGAGACGGAAGGCGAAGCGTCGCCGATGAGTCGCTGGAGCGTCGCCGGTGAGTCGCTGAAGTGTCATGGCGAGTTGTTGGATCATTGCAAATCGTCGCGACGCGAACCGTCGCGGTGCTGGATGGTCACGACGCAAACCATCGTGGTGCTGGAGCGTCGCGATGCAAACCGTCGCGGTATAGGGCGTCGCGATGCGAACCGTTGCAGTATGGGCGTCGCCGAAGGTCGCCGATGTTGGAGCGTCACCGAAGGTTGCCGATGCTGAAGCGTCGCTAAAGGTGCGATTTGGGTATGAGTATTGGTGTGAGGGAGTGGGTATCAGTGTGAAGGAGTTGGGTATTGCTGAATGAGTGAGGAAAAAAAAAAAGAGTTAAAGAAGTATATATAGGATATCTATAGCGACAAATTCCGTTTCGTCACTATAAATTAGCTTTAGCGACGAATCCAAGTTCGTCGCAAATTTTCGTCGCTAAATCATGTGTTTTTTTTCAACGACGAAGACTTTTCGTCGCTAATTGTCTTCTTCAGCGACGAAAATAGTTTTGTCACTAAAAGCATGACAGCAGCACCTTTAGCGACGAAATTTTTTCGTCGCAAAAACTAGAACTTTTAGCGATGAAATATATTCATCGCTGTAGCTCCACTTGATTTCGCGCATACACTTTCACTTGGCGCCCCTAATTCAGCAACCTCTATAGCGACGAAATCTATGTTTCGTCGCTATTGATCGCCTTTGGTGACGAATTTAGTTTCATCGCTATTGCTCCACACAAATCTTGTGCTTTTCTTTTCAGCGACGAAAATATTTCGTCGCTAATTGTCACCTTTAGCGACGAAAAATGTTTCGTCACTAAAAGCATAATTACTAGCACCTTTAGTGATGAAATTGTTTTGTCGCAAAAGACTAGAACTTTTAGCGACGAACAAAGTCGTTGCTGTAGATCCATTTTGGTTTCGCGCCTGCCCTTTTGATCCGCGCCACTAATTCAGCATCCCTATAGCGACGAAATCAATATTTCGTCACTAAAGGTTACCCATTTTTTTATAAATAGCGACGAAATATAAATTTCATCGCTATATGGTACTGTTTTACGACGAAAAAAATTTCCTCACTAAAATTCGTCACTGTAGTGTATCATCGTTTCTGATATGTAATTGTAAAATAGTAACTTCTTTGCATTTAGTATTCCATTTTATCTTTTAGTTAATGTTGAGTGTAACCTGGATATTAGAATTATATTGATGGTCATTTTGATGCCTTAGCATTGTTTTGCTACCTTATTTCGCCTAGAAATTCAATTTGTTGTCAAGGACCTTTATAGAAAACTCTGTTAAGGTCTTATTTTTATGTAGTTGGCATATTCTATGACAGAACACACTTCACTTGTATTTGGGAAGTTCTAAGTGGGTTCAAAAATATTTTGAAGTACCTTGAAAAGGTTTTTCAAGTGGTAGTATTGAACACATGAAGACTGGACAAAGAAATAAGTGTGAAAAGCTGAAAACTGGTGGCTTGATACCTACTTCTATTGAGAACTAATGAACCTCAATACCTCTCAATCTTTAAGCTTCACAGATCTAGAATTCTCAGATCTTTTTTTTAGCCCATTATGACAATGCTTTTCTAGGGTTTTGTTCTCTAACCTACTAGATTATATAAAAACTTTATTTTATTTCCGTCATCATACACAGAGACTCACATAGAGAATCTACATACTTCTTGTAAAATTATTGCGTTCTTATGCGCCTTAGGATTTTGTAACCAAGTCGCTTTCTCTTCTACAAGTGTAGTGAAGAACTTTGCATCCAACAATAAACTTCAAGTTACTGGGAGTCAGTCACAAATTGAAGATTTATGCAATTGAAGAAATCTCTTTAAAATCAAGTCTAATTAGAGATTAGTGTAAGGATTCTATTGTAGGCAGGTGCTTTGGGATAGATTAGGAGGGTAAGATTTATTGTACTTATAATCTCTTGATTCTTGATTAGTGGGATCCTGAGATCAATGACCTGAAATTCGTCCGGTAAGGTTTTTACCTTATAAAGGTTTCTTTCATTAGTTAACAAATTATTGTGTTAAATTTAATTTCCGCTGCACCCTAAATTAGAATTGTGATTTGTTCGTTACTTCACGTTAGCGCATAAAATTTAACCTAATTAATCAATTTAGGTAACTGAATTAATTAACTGGAGTCAATCCAAGGGCTGAGCATCTCAGTAAAAAAATCTTAAAGGAATCCCTAAAGAAACCAATGTGTAAAATAGAGTAAGTTAATGGGTTCTACCATATGTATCCCAAACATATAAAGGAGACCCGCTTTTGTGAGAATCATGGCATTATGGTTTGGCTGAAGGGGGGGAAAATTCTTATTTGTGGTGTTCCACCGCAGCCCTTTTAGGGAAGCTTTCACTAAGGAAAGTGCCCCCAATTAAAGGGTAAAAAAGTAGTCATCTTAAGGTGCATGCTAGTAGAGAAAATAGAGAACCTTTGTTGTAATCGAGAGTCATCTAATGATCATAGAACTGTGATATCTACAATAGAACCAAAGAAATCTTTTATGGTTATAAAATCCAAAATAGAGAAAGGAGGTCTATTGAGATAGGGATGTGTCAAGAGAGATGGGCCAGCGGAGCAAAAACTGAGGAACCAAAAGAGAATGATAAAAGGGGAAAACAACAACACAACCATTAGGGGAACCAACCCAAAAGTAAAACCTAGCAACACATGGAGAAAGTAGGGAAAGTAAAGAAAATGAGGGAAGGAAACTATCATGTAGAGTAATGCCAACATGCAACAGTAGGAACTTTCTCTATCCCACAAAACCTTCCTCACCTAAATCTCTTAGAGAGAGATGTCTAAGAAAAACCACTTTGATTCGAGTCTAAAACCTCGCAAGTCTTATGAGTTGAGGCCGAAGACACTGTGGCCAACCTATTTTATGAAGTTTATATATCTGTGCGTGCATGTGTGTGTATGTGTGTAGGGTTGGGTTTAAGTTACACCCAATGTAACTTTAAGCAATGTTACACCACTCAATATTTTTTAATAGAATGTCAATTTTGACAAATCCACTGCTGAATTATATTATCTTCATATATTCTTTATGCTTGCAAAATTTCAAGGTGATCGAATATCAATAGTCATGTCATCAATCAATTGTTTAAATTCAAGTTTTTGTAGTTTAAAATAATGCAACAAAAAAAAAAGAGTTTATTGATGAAATGGTAAATAACATCCAATTTGCATGAAATTTGACATACATGTGAAGAACATATAGAACATGTAATCCAACAGTAAGATTTCCAAAATATAAATTTAATAATAAGTTATTGAGTGGTGCAACATTGCTTAGAGTTACACTAAATGTAACTTGAACTCAACTTTTATACACACACACACACACACACACACACACACACACACACACACACACACATATATAACATGTTGAGAACCTAACGTTTACTTGAGAATATTTGGGTTATAGTGTTGTTGATGTGCAAAACTTGCAATAGTAAAGGAAAAGAACAAAGCCAATTGCATAGCGAAATGTGTAAAAAGGTTCCATGACACAGGGAATTAGAGAAAGGTTCCATGACACAGGGAATTAGAGAAAGGTTCCACAAAGCAAGGAACTACTATTTTAGTTTTCTATGATTGAAGGGCCTTATGGCTCTGAGAACCAACATCTTGGGTTCCACAGAGTAAAAGCCTTGTGACTCTAGGAACCAGTATTTTGGATTCCATGGATTAAAGGCCTTGTGGCTCCAGGAACTGATATTTTAGGTTCCACGAATTAAAGGTCATGTGGCTTTAGGAACCAGTATTTTGGGTTTCATGGAATAATAAAATCCATTGAAATTCTCATTTTTCTCTCTAACTCTCTTAGTTCCTTTATATGCATATATGTATTTTTCCTACCTAGTTGTTTAGATTGCTATTTGCACACGTATTGGTTCTGTAAAATGGATCTATTTATTGTCTTGGAAGCAAACTCAACTCCACCCATAACTCTATTATAGCATTGAAGAGCCCAAGTCTTACAACTAAAACATGGTTCTGACAAATGACAAGGCCTCCAACAAAAGTCATACTTTATGTTATTTCCTTAATTGGCATTTTTTTATACTATTAATGCTATTTTTACTATTCCACTGCTTTTTTTTCATTCTTTCTACTTTAATTGACTTTAATATAATATTAATATTTAACTAATTATTTCTTGGTTAATTTTATGCATTAATTGTAATTGTTACTTCATTTATAGGATTATAATGAAATTATTGTGAAGAATGAAGATAGTCTTCCAATCTTACATAGGCATGCCATTAAAATTTTGAGGCAACCTTGTAGATTCTTTATCATGTGAACATTAGTGGAGTCAAGAGTGTATTCAAAGTAGCACAAACAAAAGTAGAGAAACAAGTTGGTTCCTAAGATGTTGTCTCACTTGGTAAGAATAAACATGACGATGATGAATAAATTTAACACCTTAGAACCTCAAGACTTGGATTTGATCGATCTTGATAAACTTAATGAGCTTTCCAAATATGTTGATCATGATCAAGATCAAGGAAGTCAATACCGTACTGGAGGTTGTACCGGTTTGGCCACTAGTACGGTATATTTCGGATACCGGTCAATACCGGTGTACCGTTTTGGGTTTACCGCTATTTTATATATTTAATATATATATATATACACACACACACACACACACAAAATCTCTATTTACCACAAAACATTACCTCAAAAATCCATGTTTACAATAAAACATTACTTCAATTGTTCATTACATACAAACTTACAAAGAAAAAAAAAACACAATATAAAAAACAAAAAACTTAATTGTTCATTGCTTACAAAGAAAATAAATAATACAAATAATTAAGTTAACACAAATTTAATACAAATTACATAGGATCATCTACTCCTATCCATCAAAAGGATCTACATCAGGACCATAATATACATGAGTATTAGCATTTGTCAACACAACATCATCGTCACCATTATCCTCATCAAGAACAACAACATCATCATCATCATTATCATTATCTTCCAAATTCATTGTTGCTAATGGCTCTTCAATGCTAGCCCAATTCACATCTTCCTCAGTTAGTAACGAAAATTCAGATTCCTCAGCTACCCAATCCTCCACTAAATCAATATTATCAAGGCTTATAGGATCCAAGTAATCCTTTGTCCTTCTAATGTTCCTACCAAAATCAATATCATACATTAATGACATTTTCTAATCATTCAAAATAAACATTGAATATATTTAAAAACATACCTTTCTCGTAACAATAAATTATAACGAACAAATACTAAGTCATTCAAACGTTTATGATCAAGCCTATTTCTCCTCTTGGAATGGATAAACTCAAATGTGCTCCAAGCTCTTTCACAACCAGTTGCACTACAACACTGACTTAGCACTCGAATTGCAAACTTTTGTAATTCTGGAGTGTCATTTCCAAATTGCTCCCACCAAGCAACTTCCAAAATAAAAGAAAGTATTAATTTAGTACAAAGCAAATAACAAACTTTCAAATGAAATATATATATATATTGATACATATAGTATACCTAGATTTAGTTTTTCACGTTGACGAATTGCCATAGGCATTCCAAAGTCACCTAAAGCCTTTTTGTATGCTTCAATTTGAGAACTAAGACTATCTTGCTCATCAGGATCAGGAACCAACCTTGTAATGGTACTAAGTAGGCCTTTTGTAATTTCTTTTTGTTCTTAAACGAAGGCCTAAAGAAAATTCCAGGGTTAAGATAACAACCTGCTGCATGTAATGGACTATGAAGTTGTTTATCCCACCTGGCATCAATGACACTAGTAAATGGTATATATGCAGAAATTTTATTCTTCAACCTTGCTTTTATATTCTCCTTTGCTTTATCCATTGCCTCATACAAGTATCCCATTGATGGTTTTTCATCCCCATCTACAAGACGAAGTACTCTAACCAAAGGCTCACTAATCTTCACTATTTGTTGACATTGTAACCAAAATTCTTTATCTTCCAAAACAAGTGCAGCCACCATCTTTCCCATGACATCTCTAGCATATCGCGATTCAACCCATTGATCACAAGTAAACATTTGCCTAAGTTCTTTCTTAAACTTAGTCAAGCATTGAAGACTTAAAAACTCAGTTGAAAACCTTGTGATGGCTGGACGAACCAAATCCCTACCATTAGTGAAGTCACTTCTCATCAAAGATAAAACCTTGCCATGGTTGTATATGAATTTGGTAATCTTTTTAGCCTTTTGAATGGTTTCATGAATGATAGGAAAGTATCTCCTATCTGAAAATTTTTCCAACATTAAATCAATGCAATAGGCTGCACAAGGAGACCAATAGAATAACCCATATTTCTGCATTAGCTTCTTTCCTGCAGACTTGTAAGCAAAATCATTATCTATAACGAACTACACAATGTTCTCAACCCCAACTTCTTGAACAACTTTATCAAACAACTTAAACAATGTATCTGCATCCCTTGTTAGGCCTGACACATTAAGGGATTTAAGAAACATAGTACCTTTTGGACAATACACTAAAAAATTAATGATTGGAGTGTTCCTTTAATTTGTCCACCCATCTGACATTATTGAACATCCATAAACTTTCCAATGATTTTTCACATCTAAGAGATAATCATTCATTTCACACACATGTTTTTGTAATAAAGAACCCCTCAAGTCATGATAAGAAGGTCCCTTAAAACCAGGCCCAATAGCTGCTATACTATCTATAGCTTCTTGATAATACACAGAGCGAGCTACATGGAAAGGTATATTAGCATGGTACCACCACCTTGCAAAATTCATTCTTGCCTTCTCAACCATTTGCTTTGAGGCCAAAGAAGATTTTATGGATGATTGAGAACCAGGAATTGTTCTTGGAGCAAAAAAGGATTTAATGTTGGACCTTTCTCCAACTTTTTCTTTCCCTTTGGTGTTATAATTACTAACTGATGAATGACTCTTTGAACCCCCTCTCCCATTATCATTATTACCTTCATCATGATCATCATCATCATCCTCCTCCTCTAAATCATAGGGATTTGCAATTTGTTTACTAATTCTTCTTTTTTTCTTTTTACTTTTCTTTAAATCTTCAAGCAACTGTTTCATTTGCCATTTTACATCTTCAGATACTTTTCTATATACTTCAACATCACCCTTAATCCCAGCTAAATGGTACTTGAGCCTAGTAATTCCTCCCCCCCCCCCCCTTATCATTTTAGAACAAAAAATACACTGGGTGTTATTCTTCACATCCGGCACAGCACGACCATAAGCCCATGCTGGATCCTCAGATCTTACAACCGGGCCAAATGCTACACTTGATTGATTTTCAGTCATAATTCACCTGCATATATACCATCAATTATTTGTTAATAATTCTAAGTTATCTTTTTATTAATAATAATACTAAGTTGTAAATTACTAATACTATCCTAATATCTCAAGCTAACCAAAATCAAGAATGAAATAACAATTCTTGAACACAGTAACTCAATTCATGAACACAGTAATCAATTTGTTATTTATCACATCATCTAAATCTCCATTCCACATGAAATATAATTCCACAGCAAAAATTAAGGCAAAATTTTACCTGAGGCTGAGAGTGAGAAACAGACTGACCAAGAGACACAGAGTAGCTGAGAAAAAAAAAAATTCAAGCAGATTTCAGCATTAGGCACTGAAAAAAAAATTTATGAAACAATCTCTCATACACAAATAGATTTTTACACATTATGTCATTCACATGCATTAAAAACCAACAAAAAAAAAAGCAACTCTTAACTAGTAACAAAGCAAAAAAAATCGAACCAAAGCAAAGAAAGCAAAAAAAAAAAATCATGACAAAACCAAATCATATTAAAGTTTAATATGATTTGATTCTGTCATGTGACTCATGTTCAATTCGAAACTCCGAATTCCGACCAAGGAAAATCGAAATCATAAAATAAAATAAAAAAAAAAAAAAACAACAACAACAACACACATACCAGTTCGGACTTCCGACTAAGGACCTCGATGCAGTGTAAACTGCAAATTAATTTTTTAATTTTTTGTTGAAGTGAAGTAGAGAGTGAGACGCAGAGAGTGAGAGAAGTGAGAACGAGAGAGTGAGGGAGAAGAGAAAGAGAGAGGGAGGGCTGCGGCAATAGCAAATAGGAATTGGGTGGGTAGTATTTTTAGGGTTAGGATTAAATTACTATCATGCCCTTAAAAAAAAGCCACAATTACAACCAAAAAAAAAAAAGTAGCAAAATACATTTCGGTCCGGTATTCATTTACCGGCCGGTACGGCCGAAATTGGCTGGTACGAGGCCGGTACAAGGCCGGTACACTCGGTATTTTTCCCGATACGGTACAAAATCGCCCTCCCTGATCAAGATAGGAAGATGACACATTAGATGAAGTGGTTGAAAATATTAATGATGATGTAATAAATAATGTAGATCTTTCATAAAAGATAGTGTACACACAAAATTTGTAAAAAGATAAATCACACAGTCATGAAATAATGTAACAAATTATCAATTTATATTGATTTGTATATATGTGAGTACAATCCTCTGTATGACTCTTTACAATGAAAGAATACAATAAAACTTCTCAAATTCGATCTCCAAGAAACTTTACGATCCAAAGGACTATGAAGCTTGATCTTGAATCGTGTCTTGATGTCTCCAAGTTGGATGTGTGATTGGATGTTTTTGATTTGAAGTCGAGGGTCATTGGCTTGATCGCAAACAAAATTGAAGGAAAATCCCTAACTACTTTGATTTGAAGAAGTAGCAATGAGCTTGATTTTGAGGAAGCAAGGGTGCTCTTTTGGACTTAGAGATGACTCTTTATTTTGGCAGGGTGTCAGTAAGGTTTTTCTCTTTCTGTTCTTGTGTCATTTTCTCATATGAGAAGCCTCTATTTATAGGCAACTCAATAGTATTTGATTTAGAATTTCTCTTAGCATTTATTGAAAGTTAATTATGAATTACGAATTTAATTTGGTTTTCCATTTTTTTTTTTAAAAACCTTTCATATGAGTATTTTCTTCAAACGTTGTCACATGGCTTTCTTCATGTGACGTTGCCACATGACTTGATTTCATTTACTGATTGTCTATATAATCAATTGGAAATTAATTTGATCAAAGGAACTTAATCATGATCAATTGGAGGGTTATGGATACATCATAAAAATTTTGATATCTACGGATAATTTTTTTTCTTCATAAACTTAGTTTAGATTGTTTTTTTTACTAATTCATAAATTTAGTTATGATGACTGTAAGAGCACAGAATCTGGTGACCCAAGCCCACTTAGAATAGTGAAATTGGTATTATCTTACTAGGCCTAAACCAATAGATATTTGTAAAGAGAGTGGGACGAAACAAGTTGGGCTTCGCCCAAGGATACAGATAAAGAAGAAATAAGTGAAAGTCAAAGATTAAGCATATTGATAGCTCTTTACAAGCTTGCCAGAGGACAATATTCTTGTGCAAATGTATAAAATGTTCTCTCTCTTTTCTCTCAGTCACTGTTCTAGCTCTAATCTTTTTCCCTTGATTTTTTCAGATCCCCTTTCTCTGAAAGTTATTTTCCTTTATATACTCTTAAGCTCCTTGCATCCTAGCCGTCTACCTATAATCCTCTAAACTCTCATTAGGACACTTGTCCCATTAGACTTTTGGTGAAGGTGATAGAAGGAGCTGCTTAGTTGTGGATCTGCTGTTCAGGTCACTTCCTTATCAATACAGCTGATAAAGTTGTTGTCAATCATTTAATGCGGAGGTGGTAGGTGAAACTTTATTGGGGACTTCCCAAAAATATCTTGTTTCTCTCATGAGACGCCCCTCTCACCTCTTATACTTCCAGAAGACGTTCTGTATCTTCCCATCTTCTCCTCAGGCAACCTCATTTCTTAGGTTATAAATGCTTCTATGAGGAACGACTGAAGGCTACAGTTGTGCTATCCTTCCTCGGACCTTGGGTACCCACAATAGCCCCCTAAAACCTTGCTATTGCCTCTGAGGTAAAAAGTAAGATTTTAGCAGTACAACCCCAATTAGTACGTGTCAAGCGCTTTCCCATGTGATAACGTCTCTTCACCTGTCCTCGGCACACTCCTGACGCTTTGGTATCCATGATGCGTCATTTATTGTGTCAGGTGGCTACTTGTCTACCCATGTTCTATGGTGATATGGTGATCCTACGGTCCTTATTTACCCTAATTTATGAGCGAAAAATTTACCGCTCCTTTTTCACCTTTATATAAGGAGGGGCTAGAGATAACTTTGCCCCATTTATTCACTTTGCAATTTTTTCGTTGAAGCAGCAATCTGAGGAGAGATTCTTCTATTACCTATAGGTACATTCGAATTCATTTATTTTTATACGTAGATTTTTTATTACCTACACCATAAACCTCCATGGGTAGATTTACTAGGTTAGTAGATACTCCCAAAGGCATGGCTGCCTTTAGGGCTCAATATAGGATCCCTAACAGTATTAAACTCCAACATTGTGAGTTAAGCGAATGGCTGGTCTTGAACAGACCTCCCAACTCAGTAGTGATTCCGATGATTGCCTTCATAGAAGGTAGGATGGAAATTCTCATGGGTAGGGTTACTAAAGACTTCCTTATGAACTATAGGTTGACTCCTACCTAATGCACCCCTAACGTCTTTAAGGTCCTCAATAGCGTAGATATGATAAACTGTAAGATGGAGACCAATCTCGCATGGCATGATGTGAACTGGGTATACAACTGCCAAAAAGGGAAGGAGACCAACTACTATATCAAATGTAGGGCCACAGCCGTTAGGTTAATTTCGTGTATGCTTGAATCAAATGAGGGTATGGACGAGGATTTCCTCATCTTCTTGGGAGACTGACATGATGGATTGCACTGTCCCACCCAAGAAGGGAAACCAGGTAGAGTTCCCACAGACATTAGATGCATATAGGATTTTCTTATTTATATAAAGAAAATTTTTATGAGGATTTTTTCCTAATATATGATTTATGTTGTATGTTTATTGGCAAAAGAACATCATACCGCCTCAAAAAAGAACTTTGTGAATTTTCTTAAGCTAAACCGAATCCTCAAGTTAAAGATTTTTCTTCACAAGGACGGTCAGCTTCAGGCAATGCACGTGATCCTTGGGTTCAACCCCATCTCCAAGCGTTTACAAAGCCCCAAATACGTAATCAAAGCTAAGGACCCCAGACTAACTGTAATTGACGTAGTAGTTCCCGATTTTCTAACAACAGAGCCTCCTCCATCTAGAACCCAAGACGCCCAATTCCCAGCCCCATTCGTAACCAAACTACTTTACTCCTAAGAGCAGTCTATACCTTTGGACGACGAAGTCAGGGAATGCACTCTGGAACCCACTCAAGAAGGAACTGATAAAGAGGATCCCGAAGATCTTCCCAGCCCCTCCCATCAACATCTACTACCTACCCAGATCAGCATCAACTAAGAAGCAGCCAACATCCCTGAAGGAATGGTGCTAGAAGAGAAGACCCTAGACCTACTGCCTTTGCTCACGACCCATGCTAGGGGCACTTCCCCCGCAATCCCACTCTTGTCCCCATGCGTGCGTCCTCTAGTGACGCAGCTGATAAGAAATGAAAAAGATGTCAAGGGAGCAAGGGCTCTGAAGGTGCTAAAGAAGGGGAGATCACACACCCAGGGTAGCAGCCCCTAACAAAAGGAGCCCCGAACGACAAAGGCTCAGTAGAAAAAGAGCACCTCTTTAAGGGCCTCCAAAAGTTCTGAGGGCGGATAACCTCCAAAGGCCTTCCCCTAGAAGCTTATGTTCGTGCTAAGCTTAGGGAACCTAGTCATGAGTGACGCCACCTTGAGGGACACCCAGCAAGACAGGTTAGGCATTGTCTTTAAATGCCTTGAAAAGGCCCTTCTCCTTCCGGAAGACATGCATGAACTTCAATCCTTATGGAAAAGGGAGGTTATCTTATCCCTTAAGAGGGACCTTGCCAAGGTACACACTTAATTTCTTGCTTTGGTAAACTTATGTCCCACTTGTACATGTACTTACACTTGACAATTTTTCAGTTAGTGCAAGCAGCCTTCATGGCTAAAGAGTGGGTGGACCATGCCCTGGGCTAAGCCTGCGTGGCCTAGGGCAAAAAGGAAGCAGCTAAGAAGGCCCAAGCTGAGTATGAGCAAAAGCTTAAAGGCACCTTGTTCCATCTAGCTGAGGTAGAGAAGTCTAGGAAAAATGCTGAGTCTGCCTTGGCTAGTTTTAAGAAGCAAGCTGCAGCTTCTTCAGCAGCTTTGAAAAAGGCCGAGACTTAGCTGGCCTTAGAGCATCTCCAACGGTGTAGCTAAAAGCAAAATAATAGCTATAATAGAGAATGAGACTAAAAAAATGGTCTCCAATAGATTCTCTAAACCTTGAATTTTTTTTGGCTCATGAACAGTAGCTCCTCAAATCTGATGGCTACTGTACATTAGCAATTGAAATTTTTTCATTTAAAAATTATACAAGCTACTATTATATCAATTCTTTCTCTCTCCTCCGGATTTCTTTTTTTCTCTCTCATTCTCTCTGTTGCTTCTTTTTTTCTCTCATTCTCTCCATTGCTTCTCAAAAAAAAAAGAGAGAGAGAGAGAGAGAGAGCTGGAGAAAAAAAAATAAAAAATAAAAAATAAAAAATAAAAAAAGAGAGAGAATGAGCTGCTGGAATGTTCTTGAATGTGAGGGAGAAAAAGAAAATAAAAGAAGGGGTGGGGTGGGTAGAGATAGGCTGGACACGTGTGTGGAGGAGAAAAACAAGAAAAAAGAAATGAAAACGTATGGATGAGAATGAATTGAATGAAAGGAAAAATAATATAAAAAATAAAAAATCTTAATTGAGAAATGCTACCACAATATTTTCACAATAAATTTTAAGTAATAGATTATTATTAGTTAATATTGGTGAGTAAAAAAATAATTTTAGCAGTGGGTTCAAATTAGAACTAGTAACAACTTTCCACATAAGATTTTGATGTGATTCTTGTGAAAGTATTACGAAAAATGTTGTGAATATAACACTTTTCATTGAAAAATATAATTGTTGGGAATGAATATAAGAAGAATAAATGATGATAAAAAAAAAAGAATAAAGAATGAATAAAGAAATAATATTTAAATGAGATAGAGAATGGAATAGAGAATCTGTTGGAAAGTGTATTTGAAAAAGTGGGTAGCTAAAAGGTAAAAGTCACTATTCATTCTCCAAACAATACAAAAATTTGAAGAATCTGCTGGAGATGCTCTTAGCCATGGTAAAGGTCAAGCAGCAGCAAAAACAACTGGAGGCCAAGGACGCTGAAAAAGCCGTGGCTAAGCAGGCTACCTATGATGAAGGCATGACCAAAACCGCCTAGAGCCTAATAGCATAGCTTAGGGACATTGCTCGAGCCTTCTGCCTTGAGGTTTAGGGCGAGGCCCTTAATGCGGCTAAAGTTAGTACTGAATTAGAGCTTCGTGCTCCTGATAAGGTATACTATCCTCCAGCCCTACACTTGGCTCCCAGCTCGACTCCCCCCTCAACAAATCCAGTCTCTACCTTCACGGCCTAGCCCACTTCCGCTTCAACTACTCAGCCTGCAATTGAAAAGGAGCAAGATCCCCCACCCTCAGTTCCTGTTGTGGACGTGGAATCTGAGGAGGTTGCTAAGGTCAAGCAGCTGAAGAGGAAGAAGAAGGAGAAACAGAAAGAGAAAGAAAAAGAAAAAGAGGCATCAACGTAATTTAGTCATAGATTAGGAATTAATTGCCCATTTTATGCTTGGGCCAAGTTTTAGCTGATGCCCTTATCTTTCTCTGATTGTAATTGAACTACTGAACTTCAATGAATATATCCAATTTTCACTTTGCATTTTTTATTTATCAAAGTACAATTTGTCTAAGTATAATTGTTGTTCTTTTCATTCCTAATTTTATCTAAAACATGCCGACCTGAGTTTAACTTAATTTATTCCAAACACTATTCCATTCAACCATGAATGAATCTTGAGAAAGTTATTGGATTGATATTTGAAGGTAATTCATAATAGTGTTCTAACACTTAGTCAAATTTTCAAATAAAATTTACCTTATCTTGGACTTAGGATGCTCAAGGACCATTATGCCCGAAACTTGTGATCCAAGGAGGTGGGCAAAACTATAACTTCATTCAGCACTTAGAAAATTTTGCACAAAGGTTAATATACCTAAGGTTTGTGACCCGAGGAGCCAAACAAGACTAAAGTTCTATTTAACACTTTGAAACTTTCACATAGAGGTTAATTTACCCAAGATTTGTGACCCAAGGAGTCGAACAAGACCGAGGTTCTGTTTAACACTTAGAAACTTTTATATAAAAGTTAATTTACCCAAGGTTTGTGACTCGAGGAGTCAAACAAGATCGAGGTTCTGTTTAACACTTACAAACTTTCACATAGAGGTTAATTTACCCAAGGTTTGTGACCTGAGGAGTCAAACAAGACCAAGGTTCTGTTTAACACTTAGGGTGTGTTTGTTTGGAGGTGAAATAGGGTGGATAGAAAAATTTGGAGAGAAAATAGGAGGGAAAACTTGTTTGGAGTGTGTTTGGTTGGGTGGGGAGGAAGGAAAATAAATGGCGGGGCCCATGTATTTTCTCCCCTGACCCACCAAAATATTTTCTCTCCAAAATGAAGAGAAAACTGAGTGAGGATAAATTTTTTCTTGATTGACAAAAATGCCTAGTACATATACACACACCTTCAAATTGCCTTTATTTTTTTTTTCTTCTCGGTAACGTTGCTTTGGCTTATGTGTTTTTTATTTTTTATTTTTTTTCTGGGTAGCTACGTTGCCTTCCTTCTTTTTCTTTTTTATTTATTTTTTTTCAAGCCTGGGCGTGCGTGCCTTCTTTCTTCTTCTTTTTTCTATGAGGCAGTTGCCTTTTCTTTCTTTTTTTTCCTATTCTTTTTTTCTTCTTTTTATTTTCTAGGCCTGGGCGTGATAGTTTTTTTTTTTTAACTAATTGTGATTTTTTTTTTACATGATTTTTATTTTTTTAATAAATTTGGGTGATTTTTTTTTATGTGGTTATTTGTCACTTTTTTGTTTTGATTGGGTATCATTCTTTAACAAGGTTATATGAGTAAATTTATTCAAATCCATTTTTTCCATCCCTCAACTTTTTCACCCCCAACCAAACAAATAGGAGAGAAAATAAAATATTTTCTATCCTCCCACTATTTTCTATCCTCCCACTTTTCCACTCCTCCAACCAAACGGACCCTTAAAAACTTTCACAAAGAGTTTAATTTACCCAAAGTTTGTGACCCGAGGAGTCGAACAAGACCGAGGTTTTGTTTAATACTTAAAAACTTTCACATAAAGGCTAATTTACCCAAGATTTGTGACCCGAGGAGTCGAACAAGACCAAGGTTCTGTTTAACACTTAGAAACTTTCATATAAAGGTTAATTTACTCAAGTTTTGTGACCCGAGGAATAGAACAAGATCGAGGTTTTGTTTAACACTTAGTAACTTTCATATAAAGGTTAATTTACCCAAGGTTTGTGACCCGATGAGCCGAACAAGACTAAAGTTCTGTTTAACACTTAGAAACTTTCACATAGAGGTTAATTTACCCAAGTTTTGTGACCCGAGGAGTCGAACAAGACCAAGGTTCTGTTTAACACTTAGTAACTTTCATATAAAGGTTAATTTACCCAAGGTTTGTGACCCGAGGAGCCGAACAAGACTAAAGTTTTTTTTAACACTTAGAAACTTTCATATAAAGGTTAATTTACCCAAGGTTTATGACCCGAGGAGTCGAACAAGACCGAGGTTCTGTTTAACACTTAGAAACTTTCACATAAAGGTTAATACGAATTGAGCCACAGCTACAATAATATAGAAATAAGCCAATAATGAATGAAAAGAACTTCATATTATTAATAATCATAACAACGCAAATTATTTACATTCTAAGGATGTGGAATCACGTTCTCGTCCAAATCCTCCAAGTAATAAGCTTCAACCCTGCCACTGATGTTATTCGGTATGGACCTTCCCAATTACGGCCTAGCTTCCCCTAGGAGGGGTTCCTCGCCGTTCCCATGACCTTTCTTAGAACTAAGCCTCCTGGGGCTAGTGGCCTCAATTTTATTCCCTTGTCATACCCTTGTTTAATCCTTTATTGGTAATGTGTCATCTTCACCATAGCTACTTCTCTTCTTTCCTCAACCAACTCCAAGCTGGTTGACAGCAAGCAGTTATTCTCCTTAACGCTGAACTGATCAGTTCTCAAGGTTGGGAACCCTGATTCAATTGGGATTACTACCTCAGCTCTATAAGTCATTGAGAAAGGAGTTTCTCTGGTTAATCGTCGGGGTGTAGTGTGATAAGTCCATAATACATGGGGCAATTCTTCTACCCACCTTCCTTTGGCATCGTCTAACCTCTTTTTTCAACCCAGACACTATTGCCTTATTTGTAGCCTCAGCCTGCCCATTCCCTTGTGGATAGGCAGGAGTACAATACCTATTCCTGATTCCAAACTCTTCGTAATACCTTTGGAATGCCTTACTATCAAATTGAAGCCCGTTGTCTGAGATCAATGTGTGTGGGACCCTAAACCTAGTGATAATGTTTCACCAAATAAACCTCTTATCATCCACGTCTCTAATGTTAGAAAGAGGTTCAACTTCCACCCACTTAGTAAAATAATCCGTTCCGACGAGAAGCCTTCTTCGGTTTCTTTTGGATCGAGGGAATGGCCCCACAATGTCCAAGCCCAATTGAGCAAATGGCCAAATACTGGAAAGTGAGTTTAAGGCCCCTTCTGGTTGGTGAATGTTTGGGGCGTACCTTTGGCACTAGTCACATTTCTTTACATAGTCTTGGGAAGTCTTCTGCATGCTTGACCACCAGTATCCTTAAGTGAAGGCTCTATGGGCTAAAGACCTCCCACCAGTATGACTTCCAAAAATTCCCTCATGTAGTTCCTCTAACAATGGCTCCACAGCCTCGGGATGCACGCACAGTTAATATGGTCCCGAGTGGGAACGTTTATCCAATTTCTACTCCTTGGATAACCAGTACCATGGGGTTTTCCTACGTATCATTTCTACTTCAACCCTGTCCTTGGGTACCTATCCTTTCTTCAAAAAAGTAACTAAGGGATCCATCCAACTAGGCCCAACCTGGACACTGTGCACCCTAACCGATAGCTTCTCTACAAGGCTAGGATTGGCCATGTCTTCGACAAGGACGACCCGAGGTAGATTGGCTCCTAAAGAGGTAACATGGCCAAAGAGTTTGCATAGGAGTTCTACCCCCTCAGGATTTGCCTTAAAGTGAAGCTCTTAAAATAGGTTTAAACTTGTCTAACTTTAACAAGGTAACCCTGCATACGTTCATCTCTAACTTCAAACTTACCATTGACTTATCCTACAACCAGTCGTCAATCTGAATATACCTCTACAACTTCTCCCCCCCAACTTGTTAACCATTGCCATTCCAACCAGCAGAGCTTCATACCCAGCTTCATTATTCGTGGCCAGAAAACCCAAACGTAATGACTTCTCTATCACTAGCTTCTCGGGCGTTATCAGCACAATTCCTACTCCTGATCCTTTTCGGTTAGCTACTCCGTCGATATACATTTCCCACGTGGCAACACCAGAGGCTGAAACCATCATAACCTCTACTTTCCCATTCCCATCCTCGGCCATATTCTCTGTAAATTCTGCCACAAAATCTGCCAAGACTTATCCTTTTATGGCTGTACAAGGCATATACCTAATGTCATAGGCTCCCAGCAAGGTTCCCCATTTAGCGATCCTGCCTGTGTAATCAGATTTTTGTAAAAGTGCTTACAAGGGGAGCTAGGTGAGTACCATCACAGTATGTGCTTGAAAATAGTGTGGGAACTTCCTCGTGGCATGTACAATGGCCAACATTCCAAGGGTAGATAGCGTGTCTCAGCTTCTTGTAGAGATTTACTAACATAGTAGACAAGTCTTTGTACTCCGTTCCCAGTCCTAACCAGAACCAGACTGACTGCATAATCTGTGACTGCTAGGTATGCTTATAACACCTCTTCCTTCTCAGGCCTAAAGAGGATAGGGGGTGTGACAAATACCGTTTAAGCTCCTTAAAGGCCAACGCACATTCCTCAGTCCATTGAAAATCCTTCCACTTATGAAGAAGCTGGAAAAATGGATAACACCTACCTGCTGACCGAGAGATAAACCTATTCAGGGTTGCTGCCATTCCTGTCAACTTCTATACCTCCTTAGGACTTCGAGAAGGGTGCAAATTACTAATGGCCTTAATTTGATCGGGATTGACTTCAATTCCTCAGTGTGTATAGCCTAGGAACTTTCCCAAGCCAACCTCAAAAGAATACTTAGATGCATTTAAGCGCAATCTATGTTCTCGTAACACTAAAAACACCTCCCCTAGGTTTGCCAAGTGTTCCTCAACCTGCTTGCTTTTCACCACCATGTCATCAATATATGCCTCCACATTTCTCCCAATCTATGACTCAAACATGCGTGTCACCATTCTTTGATATGTGAATCCTGCATTCTTAAGGCCAAAGGGCATCACCCAGTAGTGATAATTGCTAGTAGGAGTTCGAATAGCAGTCTTCTCCTAGTTGGGTGGTGCTAAAGGGATCTAATGGTACTCTCGAAAATCATCCAAGAAGCTCATCCGAAGATGTCCAACTGTTGCATCCACCAGCTGATCAATCCTAGGAACAATGAAAGGATCCTTTGGACAAACTTTATTCAGATCTATGAAATCCACACACACCCACCATTTTCTGTTCTTCTTCTTTACTACCATAGTATTGGCTAACCACCCGGGATAGAAGATTTCCTAAATTGCTACAGCTTATTTGAGCTTGCTTACCTCCACCTTTCCTGCCTCTGCAAACTCTTTAGATGAACGCCGAGGTGGTTGTCTTCGTGGTACTGCACTTGAATTTACATTCAACTAGTGACAAATAAACTCGGGATCAACCCCGGGAACGTCATAAGTACTCCAAGCAAAAACGTCAATATTATCTTCCAAAAACTTCACCAACGTTGTTTTCTCTAAGAGTGGCAACTGTGACCCCACTTGAAAATATTTCTCCTCATCCTAACCGATCAAAATCCTTTCCAGCTCTTCAGAAAATATTTCCTAGGACTTGGTCTCCAGTCCAACTTCAGGACCCATTAACTGCAATGGGATTCGTTCCTCTTCCACCACAGCTTGATCCACAGGAGGCCGGGTGATGGCCGTCACTAGACATTGCCTGGCCATAGCCTGACTTCCCACTAATTCTCCTACTTTTCCCTGGGTAGGATATTTAACCTTGAGATGCAAGGTTGAGGACATTGCCCCCATAACATGCAACCACAGTTTGGCAAGGATAGTCTTGTAAGGGGAGTAGGCTTCAACCATGATAAAATTAACTTGCACCTCCTCACCCCTAACCTACACAGGTAACCTTATCATTCCACGGGGAATTACCAATCTCCCATAAAAGCCCACTAGCGGTGAATCATACTTTTCCAAGTCCTCGGGCTTGAGTTTTAACCCCTTATATAGATTCGGGTACATAATTTCTACCCCACTTCCTTGGTCTACCAGGACCCTTTTTACATCGTATCCCCCAATCCGAACAGTTACCACCAGGACATCATCATGCGGCTGGATTGTCCCCTCCTTATCCTCTTCTGGAAAACCTAAAGTGGGCATGGCCACCATTTTGGCAGTTTTGCAAGCCTGACTCCTGTCCTCCAAGTTAGGACCTGAAACCACAAACATAACCCCCGAACGGGTTCCAGCATCACCCCTAGGTTTAGCAAAAATGACGTTAATGGTGCCAAGGGCTGGCCGAGGAGCTCCGTCTCTCTAATACCCAGTTTCAGGCTACCTAAACTGTCCAGCGGGTTGGTGCAAGAATGGTCTCAACTTCTCTGCCTTCACCAGTTGACCTAAGTGACCGCGTAGAGTCCTACAATCTTTAGTGGTGTGTCCTTTTTCCTAATGATAATGGCAACAAAGGCTCTGGTTTCTTTTGGATGGGTCCCCACCCATTTTATTGGGCCATTTGAAATACGACTCATTTTTTGATCTTTTCCAGTATCTTATAGATAGGCTCTTTAAACAACAAATTAACCACCTGAGCACCCGCAAACGATGTCTAGTTGGGGAAATCTCTCCTAGGTCGGTTATTATGATATCTTCCTCCTTGAGGATCCCTCTTTTCAAGAAAAGACTTCGCCTTGCCCTTTCCCTGGGTTTGATCTTCCTCTACTCGTTTATATTTATCAATACGATCCATAAGCTAGCGCATACTATGGGCAGGCTTCGTTGTTAGTGACTTTCTCAATTCATACTCTGTCGGAAGTCCTACCTTAAAAGTTCACACTGCCACATCCTTGAAATCCCTATCTATTTCATTGTACATTTCCCAATACCTATCCGAATAGGTCTTAAGAGTCTCCCCTTCCCTCATCGCCATAGACAGCAAAGAGTCTAAAGGCTTGGGGACCATGCTGCATGTCACAAATCTAGCACCAAATATCCTTGTCAATCCCCAAAGGACTATATTGACCCCTCTTGCAAAGCCTCAAACCATTGCATAGCCACAGGCCCGAGGCTGGAGGGCTATACCCTGCACATAAGGGCTTCATTGCCAGAGTGAATTGCCATCTTTTACTGAAATGGCTCACATGCTCTACAAGATCAATCCTTCCATTGTAGAGAATGAACGTTGGTTACGAAAATCGGTGGGGAAGCCTGGCCTTGTTAAGTCTCCTAACAAAGGGCGAGTTTGAGATTTATTGAAGTGCATTACTCATTGCGTCATTCCCCATGCCATGATGAGATGACCCTTGTCCACGCTTGAACTTACATTTTTCCAGTTTATCCTAGTGTGAAGATGCTGAGAAGGACTCATTAGGTGGGGTTCTAGACCTACGGCAATATGAACGATCCTTACTCTCCTCTGGTCCATCACTTGGTGAGGATGATGGACTCCTTCTATCACGCTCCCTTCGATGTAGTTTCTTGCGCAAGTGATCTATCACAAGTTTCAGTTTTCGCGTTTCCTGTTCGTGCGAAACATGGCTCCCCATCCTTGAGTAACTCCTCTTAGTACGCTCTGTATGGTATGACTCTACCATAACACTTGGTATATGATGTCTGTCTCTCCTTCACTCCAAGTTAACAAACTAATTTTCCCTCTGTAAACCAACAAAATCTTCCTTATTTTATTCCAGGTTAGCCATGGCTAATTAGAACAAACCCTAAAACAAGGCCTTGTTTCCCACAAATGGCACCAATTGTAAGAGCATAGAATCTAGCGACCTAAGCCCACTCAAAATAGTGAAATTGGTATTACCTAACTAGGCCCAAACCAATAGATATTTGTAAAGAGAGTGGGATGAAACAAGTTAGAGCTTCACCCGATGATACAGATAAAGAAGGAATAGGCGAAAGTCAAAGATTAAGCATATTGGTAGCACTTTACAAGCTTGTCCGAGGACAATATTCTTGTGCAAATGTATACATTGTTCTCTCTCTTTTCTCTCAGTCACTATTCTAGCTCTAATATTTTTCCCTTGCTTTTTTTGGATCCCCTTTCTCTAGAAGTTATTTTCCTTTATATACTCTTAAGCTCCTTGCATCCTAGCCCTCCACCTACAATCCTCTAAACTCTCATTAAGACACTTGTTCCATTAGACTTCTAGTAAAAGTGGTAGAAGGAGCTACTTAGCTGTGGATTTGCTGTTTAGGTAACTTCCTCATTAATGCAACTAGTGAAGCTATTGCCAGTCATTTAATGCGGAGGTGGTAGGTGAAACTTCATAGGGGACTTCCCAAAAATATATTGTTTCTCCCCTGAAATGCCCCTCTCACCTCTTATACTTCCAGAAGACGTTTTGTCTCTTCCCATCTTCTCCTCAGGCAACCTCATTCCTTAGGTTATAAACAAGGTTTTCAAACCCAAACCGTTCATTGAACTATAAAAGGGAGATGTTCAAGGTTTTTGAGGTTGAACCGGGGTCGAACCGTGATGACGTCATAATTAATTATAGCCTAAATACATAGTTTAAAAACCAGACCGAACCGGCTGGTCCGACTAGTTCAACCGAGAACTGGCCTTAGATCTAGTCCAGTTATGGTATAAAACCAGAAATAAGGTAAAAAACGCTAAATAGTGCAGACCAGCCAGTTCAACCGTAAGAACCGTAAAATCGGCCGGTCGAACCAGGATCTGGTCATCTGCCTAAACTGTGCCATTTTGCCCTCAAAATTAACCTTAAATCCTAAAACTTATGATCAACCCTCTCACTCACTTCTCTAGTTCTCTCCTCAGTCCTCACGCCTCAAACCTTCTACCTCCTCAAGCTCTCTCATACTCGTTGCCTCACACTCTCGGCTCTCCCTCACGGCCTCACGCCCTCAGCCCCTTACTCCCTCGCACCCTCGCTCCCTCGCCCCTCACTCCCTCACGCGGCACGCCTCTCTACCTCGCACCCTCACCCATTCTGCCTTGTCTTCTCTGCCTCGCAACCCTCGCCTCTCTACCTCACCCACTCTGCTCACTCTCTCTGCCTCCACGCACGCCGCCACACCCACCATCACGCCCTCAAGCATAACGGGGTTAGCGCCACGCCTACGATCTTCTCTTCGCCCAATCGAAACTAAAAATGGTATGGTTCAATTTCATTTTTCATTTTTCCCTTTGTTTTTTCATTTCAATTTCCCTTTCTTTCTTTTCATTTTTCTTTTCTTTTTTAACTTAAATTTCTCATTTCCATGCTTCAATTCTCATTTGCAGGAAAAATTTCTGGACCTTAGATACAAATGTTGCAATTTATGGTTGTGACTTGTGATTGTGGACTCTGAAGTTTGAAGTGCTGGGTTTTTTTTTTTTTTTTCCTTTGAAGTGCTCTGCTCTCTGTTTCTCGGCTTTGTCAGGTAACATTCTTTTCTTTTGATTTTGCTTTTGATCATTTTCTTTTATCGTTTTTTTTTCATTTCTCTCGGCTTCATCTCAAATTCTCCATTCATGTTCTTGGTTTCATCTCAGGTTCTCTGGTTCTCTGTTCTGTGACTTCTTGGTAAGTGGTAACTTTTATCTTTCAATTATTAGTTTACACTTACAAAGTATGTTGTGGATTTGATTTACAAAGCATTCTAAAATACATGTTGTGGATTTTGTGTATGTTGTGGATTTGATTTATAGAGCATTATTGTTTGTGAAATATTGTTTACAGTATTATACAATTGTTTGTGTATGTCACTATGTTGTGTTGATGAATTTATTTGTTGATAAAATAGTTGCTGCTAATCTGAAATTGTTGAGTAAAATGGAGTCTGCCTCTGTACCCTCTAATGAACATGCTTTTACAACCGGGTCTAATGCTAATTCTTCATCTGTGAGAGTGAAATGTGATCCCGCATGGAATCGTGTAACTGAAGAGTTGAAAGACGGAAAAAGCAGTCATAGATGTATACATTGTGGGAAAAGTTATAAAGGAGGGGGCATCAATAGGATGAAAAGACATCTAGCTGGAATTAAAGGTGATGTGGCTGCATGTATGGGTGTACCTTATGATGTTAGGTTTCAAATGGTTGAGAATTTGAAGGAAATTGCTAAATCTAAAGAACAAACATAAAAGGATCAAGAAGCATCTAATTATTCGCCATTAAAGGACTCACCAGAATTTGAAGATGTCAAAGAAATTACTCCTAGAGGTAGGGGTTAGGTAGGGGAAATAGAAGTGGTGCTCTTAGTAATTTTCCACCAAGATCCAATCTTGTCAAGAGAAAGGTTGGTGACATTGGTAATTACTTCGCTCCTAGAACAACACCGGGAGCTCAACCTTCTATTAAAAGTGTTCTTGCTGGCAATGAAAAGAAGTTGAGGGTTGATATGGCTATAGCAAGATGGATGTATGATGCTTGCATTCCAATTAATGCTGTGAATTCTAGTTATTATCAACCTATGCTCAATGCTGTAACTTCTTATGGTCCTGGATATAGAGGCCCAGATTATCATGCCTTTCAAGTGCCTTTGTTGAGAGAAGCAAAAAGAGAAGTCCAATTGATTGTTGATTCCCATCGTTCATATTGGGCTGACACTGGTTGTACAATAATGACTGATGGGTGGACTGATACTAGGCATAGAACATTGATTAATTTCCTTGTATATTGTCCTAAAGGAATTGTTTTTATACGTTCTGTTGATACTTCTGACTTGGTTAAGGATGCTATTAATTTGAGTAACTTGTTTGATGAAATTGTTAATTGGGTTAGTCTTGCAAATATAGTACATTTGGTCACTGACAATGCTGCAAATTATGTAGCTGCTGGAAGAATTTTGTGTGAAAAATATAGGAACATTAGTTGGTCACCTTGTGCAGCACATTGCCTAAACCTAATTTTTAAGGAGATTGGGAAGATGGATCATGTAGCTAAACTTGCAAAGCGTGCATCCAAGATCACAGCGTTCATTTATAGTCATGTGGCTTTGCAAGCTTGGTTGAGGACTAGAAAAAATTGGACGGAAATTGTGCGTCCAGGACCAACTAGGTTTGCTACTACTTTCATTTCCTTAGGAAGTCTTAAGGAATATAAGCGTGACTTACAAGCATTGGTGACTAGCAAATTTTATGTTGAATCAAGATATGCAAAAGATAAGAAAGCAAAGGCAGTGGTGAAAATCATTCTTGACAATCAATTTTGAAATGATTGTCATGTAATTGTGCATAATATGTCACCATTGATTCGTTTATTACGCATTGTTGATTCTGATGAAAAACCAGCTATGGGTTATGTATATGATGGCATGTATAGAGAAATTAATGGAATCAAAAAAAAAAATTCAAGGACAAAAAAAGACTATGGGAGCCTTATGTTAATATTATCAAGGATTGTTGGGATAATCAATTCTATAGAGATATTCATGTTGTTGCATATTTGTTGAATCTTGCATTCCAATATGACTCATCTACTCTTAATAAGAGGCTAGAGACACAATCTGCTGTGACAGATGTTATTGAATCAAAAGTTTCAATTGGCCGATTGAAGTTGGTGGAGGAATTAAGGCTATTTCGAGAGCGTGAACAAACTTTTGGAACCCAACTTGCTCAAAAATCAGCCAGGACATCTCAACCGGGTAAGATATTGTTTACTTTAGCTAATAATAAAATGAAAATATGTTTTAAAGATCATAGCTCTTTTTTATATTTTTGGGATAAGTATGTTTATTAATTCATTGTATCTTTGTTTTGTGTTGTATATGGAACTTAGATGAGTGGTGGAAGTTGTTTGGATCTTGTGCTCCAACCTTACAAAAGTTTGCAATTCGGATCCTTAGCCAAACAGCTGCCTCTTCGAGATGTGAGCGGAATTGGAGTGTTTTTGAACATATACATAGCAAAAGAAGAAATAGATTAGAGCATCAACGACTTAATGATCTTGTGTGTGTTCATTATAACTACAGATTGAAAGAAAGGTATATATTATATAATCTCTTTGTTTCAACGTTTTTGTGGGAAAATATGAGTGATTTACTAATTTGGTCAAGTGGGTTCTTTGTGATTGTGAAATATAAGTGATTTGGTTATCAATTATTCATTATGTTCATCTTGTGATATAGAGTCAAAATGAAAAAGTTCAATTTTGATCCTATTGATTATGCAAGTATCGATAAAACTGAATTTTGGGTAGTGGAAGATGAGGAACCTCCATTTATGTATCATGAGGAGATAGAGAATGCATTATATGAAGAGGGAGCTCATCCAATCGAAGAAGGGTCATCTAGCCATTTACAAAGAGGTTAGCTTATAACAATTCTTTGCCTAGTTGTATATTTTAATTAGACTATTTATGATTTATGAGAAATGATTATTAGAATCGTTATTTCATTTATTGTTCTTTGGTTTTGGAATTTGTATAGATATGGACAATGAAGTGATTGAGGATGATGATAACATCAATTTGGAATCATTTGGTGATGAAGATGATGCTCCTCCCGGATTTAGAGATAAAAACCATCCTATTCCTATTGAAGATGAAGAAGATGAGGATGAGGATGATGATAATGATGCTAGTGGTGGAGTATTTGGTTCACATAATGATATTGATTTCAATTTTCTTCATAACAAATGAGGCTCGGGTCTTAAAACTTATTAGTTGTTTGTTTGAAACTTTAAAACTTATTTGCTATTTGGATGTAATGAACTTATTTCTTATTTGCCATTTGGATGTAAATATAGTGACTAATGAACTTATTTATTTGGTTTTGTTGAAAGTTTATTATGTTAAGGATGATTGTTTTGTAATGTTGTTATGTTAAATTCTTTAAAAATATGTTATATACTTCTTTAAAAAAATTATTAATTTTATATAATTTAAATAAATAATAATTAAATTATTTATGACATCACCGGTTTGACCATCGGTCGGACCCCGGTCTGACATTAAAATCAGTATTTAGCTCATTTTCTGGTTCTTTCACCCTACCGGTTTTTAAAACCATGCCTAAATATAGATATTAAATTTATAAAACTAGGAAAATTGACTAATATATCTATATATATGAGGGAAATTTAATGATTTTCAAGCATATATTTAATAATTAAATAAGAAAGTTAATAAAATAAAATAATAACCATGAAAACATTAAAATTTATTATTAATTTTTGAAGTAAAGTTGAATATCTTTGAAGGATTTTAATTATAATTTTGTTTTATTCCTTGTAAGAGATGGATAATTTAATTAAGTAAAATAAAATTGTGTTAAGTTGTTTTTATTAAAATAAAATTGCTAAGGGGTTGGACCATGCAGTCCAATCACGGTTTTAGGGGTTCAATCCCGATTCTCTATGTTTAAAAAACCGAATTTCCATCTGGTTCTCGGTTTTCACGGTCCGACCTCTCGATCCGGTCCAGGTTTGAAAACCTTAGTTATAAATGCTTTATATAAGGAACGACTGAAGGCTACAGTTGTGCTATCCTTCCTTGATCCTCGGGTACCCATAATGACAAAAACTTACAATAATTTTCACCGTTGGATTACATATGTTCTTAACATGCATACCAATATTCATGCCAATCAGTTGTTATTTATTATTCAATTCATAACCTTATCTTTTATGCATTATTTTAAACTACAAAAACTTGAATTCAAATAATTGATTGATGACATGACTATTGATATTTAATCATCTTAAAATTTTGCAAGCATGGAGAATGTATGAATATAATATTATCCAACAGTTCATTTGTTAAAATTCGTATTCAATTAAAATATATTGAGTGGTGTAACATTTTTTAAAGTTAGTCTAAATGTAACTTGAACTCAATCCATTAGAATTAAATTGTTGAGAATTTTGTACATGATCGTGAAACAAATTTTATTTTATTTTACTTTTAATATATATATATATATATATATATATATATATATATATATATATATATATATATATATATATATATGGCAAGTGTTTCTATACATTTTTGTCATGAGATCTTTAAGAAAAAAAAAAATACTCATACTATATATATTTCATTCTTTCCTTGTTTTCATATTTTTGTGTCAAATTTTCGAAACATACATTTTTATTTTAAAGTTGACGAATTCTACTAATTATGCTCCTTGTTTTAAAAGTTATTAATTTTAAAAACATGATTCTTTTCTTGAAAAATCCAAATAGAAAATGAAATAATTTTTCAAATAATTAGGGTAAATTGCAAAGTACACCCCTGAAGTTCAGGGTTATTTGGATTTTATACCATAAAATTCGAGAAGTTAGATTTTACACCCTAAAGTTTCATTCCGTTAGCAAAACTCAAACCTCTATTAATAACTTGCATACAAGGTTGCTAAGTGACAAGCTGACATGTTGATGTGTAATTTTTTTTTTTTTTTTTTTTGCCAAATTAGCTCTACAACACCATTTTAAAGAAAGCAAAATCATTGGCAGATTGAGATGGCACTGTTTCGCCCAAACTCAAGACACAAAGCCATTACTCTTACGACTTACAACCCGTTTCAGCACACTATTTCAGATTTCCAAAATCCCTAAACCAAACCTGTTAAGCCACGAACCCAACCTTCAACTCCATCGATGATGGTTGTAGTATGAGCCTGAGATGGTGACAATGAGTTTCTCTTCTCTTTCTCTCCAACTATTCTCTCTCTTCTACCCAATTAATGGTTAAAGCTAAGGGACTATGATAGGCCAAAAACATATTGACCCCTTGTGATGGATTAAGTTGATTAATTAGCTAAGTTATTAATTAATCAAATTAACATGCAAATTGCGTGGTAGCACAAACAAATCACCAATTAAACTAAGTATGCAACGGAAAATAAATGACATGGTGATTTGTTTACCAATGGGGAAAACCTACACGGTAAAAACTCCACCGGGAGATTTTAAGGTCACCACTCTCAAAATTTCACTATTATCACAACAAGCAGTTACAAGTAAAGGAATCCCAAGTACCTTACCAACCTACAATTGAACCCTTATCCCAATACCCAATTAGATTTGTTCTGTAGTGACAATTTCTCCTTTCAATGCACGGCTCCCAAGTACATGACTAATCAACTGCGCGGATCCTAGTACGCGACTTCAATCACCAACTAGAGAAGATTGTTGGGTTCAAAGTTCTTCAATTCATCCACACGATGAAAATCAAGAAGATGCTTGGTTACAAAACCCTACGGTGCACATTACACAGCAACTTCTTCACAAGAGAGATGAACTAGGGCAAGAACTTTGTCTTTGATCACAACTTGATTGAACAAGGATTTCTCAATGCTTGTGCAACTTGTGAATTCTTTGACAGCCCTTAGAATAATCCTTTTATATGTCTAGGGTTAGGAGAAAAGAAGGCCCAAAGACACATCCACAGATTGGAATCAAAACAGAACTCAAAATTTGTTTTTCTTAAATCTCGACAGATAGAGGTATCGAGATACTGTCGAGCATCTGTCGAGCCACGGGGCTGGAACAACTCTTTAAACCTCGACACATGCTAGCTGTCGAGCTTTAATGGACTTGCACTTTTCAGCTTGTTTCTTGGACAGACTTGATGACTTCAACACTTGATCTTGAAACACAGTTTCTTGAAATATAAAACTCATCATAAATCTACCTAATTACAAGTAAAGTGCGTTTTGTCAAAGGATTAGCCAATTACATAACTAAATGACATATGTTCTTAACAAGTGAAACACATATGTCCTAACAACCTCCCCCTTTGGCAATCCGTGACAAAACCCCAACTAACAAATGAACATATGAAAGAAGTCATAAATCACTCAACTCATATTCACTTGTTGAATACAATAAAATCTATTCTAACACAAACTCTTCAAAAATTTGCAAGAAGAGAGTTTATGGCAAGTAGACTTTGACAACCTGTATTTCTAAAACACTTTAAACAAAAGCTTATCAAGGCATCTTAGTGTGAAACAGAAATAATAAATTGCATACAAATAATAAGAATCACATGTATAAAGAAAGAGAAGAAACAACACATGTAAGGATAGGTGAAAGAAACATACATCAGCATATAAAGAGAATAAGTGCAAAGTATGTCATAAAATGGTCAGAAGACTTAGGTACAAGAAGAAAATGTATCTAAAGTAGAGAAAATAAAAGATACAAGTAATCCTCACTACATCCCTCAAACAACAACACTCCCCCTATCAAAAATGTCCTATACAAGCTCTCCCCCAAAGTATGACTACTCTCATAACCCAAAACTACTCCCCCTTTTTGTCACGAGTGACAAAGGGTAGAATGTCAAGTAGACATCTCATCGGTAGAGCTAGCATCTTCATCATCATCATCCGAAGCATCATCATTATCACCATCATCATCCTCAGACTCAAAAGCCACAGGAGGTGGTGGAGGAGAAACCTCGGGAGCAAAACCATCCATGGTCGCCTGTCGCCGAGCAATGCGACCAACACGAACATTCACCTGATACAACTTTGTAGAGAGCGTATCTAGGCGAGCATCCATGTGCTGAAGCTACACCATAATGTCTCCTAAAGACACATCACTCGTAGAAGAGGAGGGAGCGGATGAAGCTCGAGCAAATCGTGATGGAACCGAATGGGAGGAAGGAGCTGCTGAACCCGGTTGTCACGACCTAAACTGCACCTCACTACGTTTTATGGTAGCGGCGTCTATGGCAACCATGACATGAAAAGGGTCGGACACGGGAAAAGGGATAGAAAAATGGCGTAAAATCCTTGTGATAGTGTAAGAAAGATGAGCTTATCACGGGTAGCCATATCCTTATACACATCTATGATAGAATAGATAAAATGAGAGGGAAAGTCAATGGTAGGATCCTCAAGAAGAGACAACAGAAAATGAGCACGAGGCTCTGTGATAGAGTTGTAGTGAGAGAGAGGATACAATACAAAAGTCATCACCATGTTTAAGAAACGAGGACCTTTAGCAAAAGGTCGATATGATGTAAACTGGTGCTCACCCCAATCAGAAGGGCTCTCACAGAAAGCGGTGATCATCTCATCTTTGGACATAGTCCGTAGACGCTCACAACCGGGGTAATCAGGATGCATAACCCTCGAAATATGAAGCACATCGGATACTAACTCCGGTGTGACAACTATGCGCGTACCACGAATGCTAGTGTGAAAGAGAGTTACAGAAGAATCAAATCCATGCATGTTGGAGTAAAACTCCTAGATCAGCACGGAAGGAAAAGTGACCGAGACGTCACACAGTGACTCTCATTCCCATTTGTGAAAGACATCAGGAAGGTCAATGTTGGCGAAGTCCGCCAGAACAACTTGGCATTTCGAATGAACACCTCGTTTAGAAAAGTTCTTCGAGAAGTCCTGATGGGCTTTCTCATCACGGAACCGAACAGAGAGAGGAGTAGGATCAGAAGATGAAGAGGCCCTACAACGAGAGGGTTCTGGGTCGGAATAGACTTACGTTTTGGTGCCAGACATTACTAACGTAAACAGAAAGAGAAGGGGAAAGAAAGAACCACTCAGAAAAGTCCCAAAACAATTCAAATATAGCAAGTACATTGAAAAGAGAGAACGTATGCATGGGGAATGCATGAACATGTGACACGCAATATGAAAAACATCATGAGCTCAGCACACAATTTATTTGCAGACATCTAAATGCATGAGAACACATTTATTATGTTGATGAAATGCAATGTATGAGATTTGAAACTCATTTTGGCAAAAACCCATCCCAAATTTTCACAAAAACTCAACAATTTTGAAAAACCCCAAAAATTTTCAAAAAGAACAAAAACCTAGGTTTCAAAACATGAAATGCATGTAGAATGAAGGATAAGAAGCTTACCAAGAGAAGAAAATCTTAAAAAATCTTGAAGAAACCTTGAGGAAGGAGTTTAAGTGAGGGAAAGTGAAAAGGGAGGAGAGAAGTCAAATCTATCGAGAGAGAGATTGAGAGAAATGAAGACCGAATCGCACAAAACCTATATATAAATCCTCAGTAAATCTTGATAGATACAGGTGTCGAGAGGTGTCGATACATCTGTCGAGATAGGTGTCAAGAAAAACAATGTCGATAGATATATCTATCGAGAAGGTGTCGAGGAATAAAGCAAAGACACGAGAACAGATGCTTGATCGATCCACCAGGTGTCGAGAAGCTATTGAGAGGTCAGGAGGTTTCTCGATCGATCCAGAAGCTGTCGAGAAGCTGTCGAGATTGCGATAAGAAAAAGCTAAGAAGCTCGACAAACATCTAGGTGTCGAGGAGGTATCGAGGAGGTGTCGAGCCAGCTTTGAAAAACAGTTTTTCGAGAGGGGAAAAACACAAACATGAATGCAATTACGCATGCAACTCAACCAATGATCCAATCAACATATTAGACTCTCAAAATCATCTCTCAACACAATTTTAAGCACATAGATCCCAAAACACACACACACACACTAAACAAGTCTAACCGATTTTATATTTCAAAAACAAGTTAAGACAGTTTAGTGAGTATACATCAACACATGTAAACCTTGTGATGGCCAAATCACATTGTACCTACACATGTATCAAAAGTAGCAAAAAGTATTGCATGTTATGTGTGAAAACATCGCAAGAATGCATAAGTGTCATTAAGTTATGACGATTTGAGATATGAGAGAATCACTTTAACTCACACACAATCATAACTGTTTGATGGGGATTATCACCTTTGAGGTACATCCTATAACTCCCACATCTCCTAGAAAACACGCTTGCAATCATATTTTAACGCATTTTGTTCTTTTTGCTTTTATTTCTTTGCATATTTTCTTTTTATTAAGCAAATCATGCATGAGTATACAAAGGAGAGAAAAGAAATACTCAGTTATGTTAAGCTTTTTGATATTGCACTTTTGCTATGCCGAAGCATACACATTGACATTTCACTTTTACTATGCCGAAGCATATAGATGTCATTTCATGATTAGCGGGTAACAGTGGTGAGATGATTATTTATGCCTTTCTCTTAGGATTTTCTAGTCCTACCCGTAAAAAAGAGTGATACGAGTGTTAAGTACAAGAGATCGCTTAACCTTACTCATCACAAACAAAGAGCCACAAAACTCACTTGCTTAGTTGTGCATGTTTCAATGGCCATTTTAAGGTTCACAAGAACCAATGTACACAAATACACACTGTTTTTGTATTTTTCAATTTTTTTTTATAAAAAAAAATTAAAACAAAAAAACTGAAGGTAAGCAAACACAAACATGATAAACAAAGCAAAACAATGCATAAAACTAGACTGACTCAAAACAGTAAAGCAAAACACACAAGTAATGCAAAAACAAAAAAACACGAAGGGTAGAGAGAGAAAAAGTGAATAAATCACTCGGAACCCTTTTCCTTCCACACCTTGGAGGAACCTTTCCTTTTAGCAAACCCTTGAACCGGTGATGAGGGGGAAGAGTTGAAACCATTTAAGTTCGAAAGGAACATGAGGGCTTTAAGAAGATTTCCAAGAGGAGCAAGAAAGGTTTGAAGTTGATTCTGGTTCCCAAATGCTATCATGCCATTACTCTGCTGAGTGGCTAACCACTTATAGCAATTTGGTAGAGTATGACCGGCAATACCACAATGATGACAGAAATGTTGCTTCTTCTGTTTAGGCTTTTGAGAGTTAGCCTTCTTAGTCCTAGGGGTTTTAGTTTCCTTCTTCTCAACCTTAGAGGGTGTTCCTAAGATAGATTTACCCTTGTTTAGGTTCCCACTAGCTAATTCAGTTTTAACATCATTGTTCTTAATTTTAATGTTATTAGTAGGAGGAACAAAAACAGTAGTACTAGCAGAAACAATATTAGAATAAGAGAGTTCATACCCCAAATCGATTCGATCAAAAGCAGATTTCTGAATGCTGAGCATCTCATCCAGCTTTGCACTTGATGACCTCTCCAATTGAGCTCTAACTTGAAACAGCTCCGCTTCAAGCTTCTTGGTCTTCTCAGCCAAGAAATTGTTCTCGAATCTTAGTGCCCCAATAGTCTAATTAGCTTCATCAAACTTAGTGGAAAGCTCCTCACAGTCAAGCTCCACATCATTGAGCTTCTTGGTGGCCAGCCTATAGAGTTTCTCATGCTTCTCAGAAAGCTTGTATAGTTTCTCATAGGCTGTATGGATATCATCTTGATCATCCATCTTTTCAAACTTAGATTCCACTAATTCCTCTTCTTCATCCACATCTTCAACAATCCCTTCAGTAGGATTGACAGTGACAGTGAAGGCATTCAAAATTCCGTCATCATCATTATTGGAATCATCCCCAGGCTTAGTGTCGCTCAAGGTAGTAGCAAGTGTCTTGCTCTTCCCAATGCTCTTGAGACATGTGGGACATTCTTGTTTCATGTGACTGAAGCCTTGACACCCGAAGCACTTAGGCCTTGTGGGAACAGTGTCCTAACTGCCATCCTTAGCATCCTTCTTCCCTCTATCTTGGCTCTTGAATTGAGAAGACTGGATTGCCTACGGTCCTTGTCGAAGCCTTTTCCATTGGCATTTTTTCATGAATTTCTTGAATCGTCTGGTGATGTAGGACTTCATCTTAGAGTTTTCATCATCTGATGATTCATCTGTCTCACTGCTCTTGGCCTTTAGTGCCATGCTCTTGCCTTTACCCGACTTGCCAATTCTTGTCAACCCTAGCTCATAAGTTTGCAGATTACCAACCAGCCCAGTCAGAGGAATCTTGTCAATATCCTTTGATTCTTCTATCGCCGTGATCTTGTCTTGGAATCTCTCGGGCAGAGATCTGAGTACTTTTCTCATAATCTTGGGTTCAGGAATGGTTTCCCCAAGATTAAAGGTTGAGTTCACTATGTCTTTGAGCTTGGCATAGAACTCATCAAACGACTCATCCTCCTCTATCTTAATTTCTTCGAAGCTTGTAGTGAGCCTCTGTAGCTTCGAATCTTTGACAACGTTTGTTCCCTCATAGGTTGTCTAGAGGATGGTCCATGCTTTCTTAGCAGTTTCAGTGGAGGATATCTTCTTAAACTCCTCATTAGTGACCGCACTAAATAAAGCATTCAATGCTCTACTGTTGAAGTTTGCCACCTTGATCTTAGCATAATCCTAATCGGCCGGCACTTCTGTAGGCTTGGTCTAGCCTATCTCTACAGCTTACCACACCTTCTCATCCAGAGACTGCAAGAAAGCTCTCATGCGCACTTTCCAGTATGCAAGTACCATCAAACAATGGAGGTATAATAAGAGACTGACCTCTATCCATGACAAACAGGGGTCAATGGATCACACACAAAGATTAACCCTAATCAAAGTGTGCCTGCTCTGATACCACTTGATAGGCCAAAAACGTATTGACCCCTTGTGATGGATTAAGTTGATTAATTAGCCAAGTTATTAATTAATCAAATTAACATGCAAATTGCGTGGTAGCACAAACAAATCACCAATTAAACTAAGTATACAGTGGAAAATAAATGACATGGTGATTTGTTTACCAATGGGGAAAACCTACACGGCAAAAACCCCACCGAGTGATTCTAAGGTCACCACTCCCGAAATTCCACTATTATCACAACAAGCGGTTACAAGTAAAGGAATCCCAAGTACCTTACCAACCTACAGTTGAACCCTTATCCCAATACCCAATTAGACTTGTTCTATATTGACAATTTCTCCTTTCAATACATGGCTCCCAAGTACGTGACTAACCAACTGCGCGGATCCCAGTACACGACTTCAATCACCAACTAGACAAGATTGTTGGCTGCAAAGTTCTTCAATTCATCCACACGATAAAGATCAAGAAGATGCTTGGTTACAAAACCCTACGGTGCACATTACACAGCAACTTCTTCACAAAAGAGATGAACTAGGGCAAGAACTTTGTCTTTGATCACAACTTGATTGAACAAGGATTTCTCAATGCTTGTGCAACTTGTGAACTCTTTGACGGCCCTTAGAATAATCATTTTATATGTCTAGGGTTAGGAGAAAAGAAGGCCCAAAGACACATCCACGGATTGGAATCAAAACAGAACTCAAAATCTGTTTTCTTAAACATCGACAGATAAAGGTATCGAGATGCTGTCGAGCAGCTATCTAGCCACGGGGCTGGAACAGCTCTTTAAACCTCGACACATTCTAGCTGTCAAGCTTTAATGGACTTGCACTTTTCAGCTTATTTCTTGGACAGACTTGATGACCTCAACACTTGATCTTGAAACACAGTTTCTTGAAGTATAAAACTCATCCTAAATCTATTCAATTACAAGTAAAGTGTATTTTGTCAAAGGATTAGCCAATTACATAACTGAATGACATATGTTCTTAACAAGTGAAACACATATGTCCTAACAGACTACCTAGTTGGTTTGAAGCATCAAGAAATCAAAATCAAAAGCAAGCCTTCTTCAACCCATTTATATTTTTTCCGCAGAGACAACACGTGATAGAAAACTCAAAAGAAGCCAAAAGATTGATACTTAGACAACAAAATTGAGTAATTGGCGTAAAGTCACATATGGGTTAGTAAGAGCGCTCACAACAGTGGAGCTAAAGGTATATAGCTATTTTAGCTCCACCAAAACACAAAAATCAACACTGCAGCAGTGGAGCTAAAGGTATTTTTTTTACCTTTATTGCTACGGTGCACAACTATCTATGGTTGTGCACTGTAGCTGAGAGCTAAAAAAAAAAAAATTTTTTATTCCTAGCCCACATTAAAATAATATACGTTGGTTTATTTTTTTTTTACATTCTTTTATTCTCACCATGCCTCTCTCTCTGTGTCACTCTCATCTAAAGCTCTCATCTCTCAAAACTCTCTCAAGCTCACTCTCTCAAACTCTCACCTCTTTGTTTCACCGCCGCCAACTCGACTCATCTTCAATGTCACCGACCCACCAGTCGTCTCAAGAATGGGTATAACATCAAAGAATGTGGTCAATGATTTCTTTTTCTTATTCTTTCAGTTTATTATTTTAGATGCAATAATTTTTTTGTTGTTCTTGCTCAATGAAAAGTTCAATCATTTGATCTTAGAGCATCCATTCATTTTGATTCAAAGCATCCATGAATGGACAGAATGTATTTGTATTGGAATGTATTGGGAATTTTCTATTTGCAGGAATTTGTTGTGTGGTTTTCTTGTAATAGAAGTTCTTGTCCTAGTTTTATGTTCTGTTGTACAAAACCAGAAACAAAAGCACACAAAAAGGATTTCTTGTGGTCATTTTAACGAGAAATTGTTAGTTTGGTTTTGAGATGCTCAAAAATGAATTTGTTGTTTTCTTTATCAGTGGGATTAAGCTACATGTCAAATTAAGTATTTATGCATAATCATGTTCTATTGTTATAATTCTAAATATTTTAAGTTTTGATATAAATGTTATTTTGGGAATTTTCTGTGTGCGGGGATGTTTACATTTTTTTTTTTGTCTAATTTTATGGAGTCATGTAGAGACATAGAGTCACATAGAGACCTAACATATTACACGGGTACCATGAATGGCGATATAGAAATTGACTCACAACTTTTGGGAACATCTTAAAATACTCCTATGTCAATTTCTGATTCTCCACCTCAAGTTGAAAATGCCTCTTCTACAAAAGGAAAACGGGGCTCTAACTTTAATGTAGAGGAAGATCTACTCCTAGTGTTAGCATGACTCAATACTAGTGTCGATGCCATAAAACAAACACAAAATACATTTTGTCAAAAAGTTTGGGAATACTTAGCGCAATACAATACATCTGGTACACATATTGTTATCTCCTTGTTAAGTCATTGGGGAATGATTATTGTAAAGACAAATAAGTTTGCAGGGTGCATGGCTAAAGTTAACGCACATCATCATAGTGGTATGATCGAACAAGATAAGGTATAAATTATATTGCAATAGTGTTAACATACCCATTCACCAATAGTTTGAAGATACTAATCATGTTATATTTCTTTTAAGTTTTTTAGATTACCAATGCGAAGGCTTTGTATAGAGAGACGCACAAGAAACCCTTTCTTCTTGAACATTGTTGGCTTATGTTAAAGGACCAACCAAAGATTGCCAATCCTAATGGAAGATCAAAAGCATCCGTGCCACCAACTCCAGAGTCAACATCTATTGCCGAAGAGGATTGTGGGTTCGAACTTGGTGACGATTCCAATTTTGAGAGGCCAATTGGTAGGAAGGCTGAAAAGACCAATCGAAAGAACAAAGCCACTGGAAAAGATGTAAGGGAATATTTGACCCAGAAATTGAAATTTATTGAGGAGGTAACTCGATTGGAAGAGGAAAAAATGTTTATTGAGAGGGAAAAACTTACGATTGAGAAGGAAAGAACTGAAGAAAAACTTAAGATTTAGAAGGAAAGAGCCATGATTGAGAAGAAAAAAATTTGAGAATCATGGTGAAAGATACAAGTGGCTTGACAGGAACACAAAAAGATTTTTATCAACAACTCCAAGAGAAAATCATGGTAAGACAAAGTTCACGTAATTAATGGGTTTGATTGCATTTTGGATGCAGCTTAGGTCTTTATGTATTTTGGTAGTAAACCTTTAAATTGATAGTATTTTGGTAGTATTTTGTAGTGGCGTATAATTTATAGTATTTTGGTAGTAGACCTTTAAATTTATTGTTCATCTTGTTTGTGTTGTTATATTCATTTTGTTGTGGCTAATGTCACTTAACTTTAATCTTGAATCTATAGAAATAATTGCTTTCCAATTGTCTTGAAGGTTGCATCCATGAATCGTTCTTTGTTTCACAAGTTGCTTCTTGATGACTCAGATGAGGATGAGATAATCAAAGAACTTGTTATGGAAACATTACAACCTAAACGTCGTCGCTCTATCCGATGTAATCATTTGGTAGGCCATGAGAGGTTTTTTCTTGATTATTTTTTTCCCACACCAATATATCCACCAGCTTTATTTTGTAGGAGATTTCGAATCAAGCATTCTCTTTTTCTTCGTATTCAATCTAAGGTAGAAACTCATGACTCTTACTTTGTCCAAAAAGGAAATAGTGCCAACAAACTTGGTTTATCTTCATTACAAAAGATAACTGATGCACTTAGAATGCTTGCGTATGGAGTATTGGGTGATTTGATAGATGAATATGTGCGGATTGGAGAAACTACTATATTAGAAAGTTTGAAAAAATTTGTTACTACAGTAATTAATGTTTTCTCTGAGGAATACTTGAGAAAGCCAAACAATGAAAACATTGCTAGACTGTTAGCTCATGGCGAACGTCGAGATTTTCCAGGTATGTTAGATTCAATTGATTGCATGCATTGGAAGTGAAAAAATTGTCCATCTACATGGAAAGGTCAATATTATGGTCATATTCGTGAGCCTACTATTATTTTGGAGGCAGTAGCATCATATGATCTTTGGATATGGCATGCATTTTTTGGGTTACCTGGGTCAAATAATGATATTAATGTGTTAGAGCGGTCTCATATATTTAATGAACTTGCTGAAGGATGTGCTCCTGTAGTACATTACTCAATCAATGGTCATGACTACACAATGGGATATTACCTTGCTAATGGCATATATCCAAAGTGGGCAATATTTGTGAAAACAATCTCAGCTCCATAAGGACATAAGCGAAAATTATTTGCAACAGCCCAAGAGGCGTATAAGAAGGATGTTGAACATGCATTTGGAGTGCTTCAAGCATGTTTAGCAATTATTCGTGGACCTGCACGATTTTTCCATCTTGAAACACTCCAAAAGATCCTGAAAGCGTGCATAATTCTCCATAACATGATTGATGAAGATGAGCGGGATGATAATGAAGTGGTAGACTTGGATTATGAACAAATTGATGGAGTGGATAATTCTCCTATGCAAGTGTTACATGAACAAAGTGATGGATTTATGTCATACATTGAGATGTATGGACGCATTTGAGACCGAGAAATTCATTTTCAACTCTAGTTGGACCTCATTGAACATTTATGGCAATTGCAAGGCAAGTCGTAGAAACTTCCTTTTTTATATGTTGAGAAGCATGAGTCATAGGAACTTGTGCGAGTGTGTGAGTTTTATTGTAATTTGGTTTGAGTTATGTATGTGAGTAATCTATAGACTACATTGTTCCAGTTATAATATGTGTTCTATTTTATATGTTTTCTTATAAAGTTCTTCCATTTCATAATTTGGTTTAAGTTTTGTATATATATAATTTGGGGTTAAAACAAAATATTATTGTTACTCTTTTCTTATTTGCTATCATGATGATTGAGAAATTGTTTTAGTAAAAAAAAAAAAATTATGAGTATAATTTGGGATTAAAAAAATCACTTATTAACATTAGATGATTATTTGTTATCATGTGGCGGCAGCGGTGGTGGCTGTGATAGTGGCGGGGGTAGCGATTACGGTGGCAGTGGAAGAGTCAGTGGTGGCGACGGCTGTAGTGACAGTGGTAGCGGTAGCGGTTGCGGGTGGTTGTGATTGTTATTTATTGTAGTGGATATATTATTTTATTGTAGTAGATATATTATTTTATCGTGATGCTTATATTATTTTATTGTGTTGAAAGCTAATATAGATCCACTGCTGCAACATGTGAGTAGGTAAAATAGATAAAATAATTTTTTGTAGTGCCAAATAGCTAAATTTTTTGCTCAACTGCTGTGGATGCTCTAAACAACTATGCTAAAAGACAACAATGTAAAAGCAAGATCTGCGTGTCTATGTGGGAGAGAGAGACATGAAAGGTAATAATAAAAGTACTCTCAAATCAACAAAATTTCTCAGTACTCAAAAATATTTTTTAGTTATTCCAACTTCTAAACATTTCAACCAAGATGCATAGTCACCTAGGATGCAAAGAGACCAATTGGGGAGAGAGAATTGGACAAAGGAGAAACAAATGGTTTTGTGTTTTGAGTTTGGGTGAAACAGTGTTGTTTCAATGTGCTAGTGCTTTTGTTTTCTTTGAAACAATGTCATTTTGTAGAGTTGATTTGGCAAAAAAAAAAATTACATCGACATGCTAGTGTATCACTTAACAGTCACATATGCAAGTCAATAATGGAGGATTGAGTTTTGCTAACAGAGTGAAACTTCAAGATGTGAAATTCAATTTCTCAAATTTTAGGATGTAAAATCCAAATAACCCCAAATTTCAAGGGTATATTTTGCAATTTACCCATAAGATTATTATAGTTGGTGTGCAGATTGACTATAGTTATCAAAACCGAACTATTAATTAAATTGTCAAAGAGAGGTGTGATGGTTCACTAGTTCACCTATTGGATTAATAATTGATTAATTTTTAAAAATATATCAAATAAATTAAAGTGTAAGGACACAATTCAAATTCCCAATCTACGACTAGAAGGAAATGGGCTTGAAAAGCCTTTTTTACAATAAATTTGTAGAGGATGGGTTTGTAATCTAGATTTCAAGGATGGTTTAGATAACAAGGAAAAGAACGGGCTTTGGGCCCAATGGCACGAAATAAAGAGTTATTTGCAAGAGTAAGACTGAAAGTTCCTCCTCGGACACAATCCGAGGATAGTTTATAATAGTATTTCCTAAGGTTGGATACAATTATTGATTATCATATACTATTGGCCCTTTTCCTTACTGAAAAAGCCTCTCTCCTCTTCGTAGGTTTTCCCCTTTATTTATACTTCCTCTTCTTCTCTTCATCATCTTCCACCTCATGGTTGCAATGCTGTTTTAGGATACTTGTCCCATCAATTTTTCCCTAAAGCCCGCTATGGTCAGGGACCAAGTTCCAAACCTCATGCTCAGGTTCCATCTTTCCATCTATGTAGTCAGTATATCAATTACAGAGCTTTTAATGTATGGGCGGTGGTAGCAGCTTTACCTTAGATATTCCACCGCTCTTTCTATTGTCCTCCACGTGTACTGTGTATTTCCTTAGTCATAGGATTCTTTATAACATAGCCTGGGGACACTAAACCTCTCTTTCTATGTCCTCGGCTTAACAATCCGAGGACAAATCTACTCCTCGGACGTAATTGGTCATTCGCTTATCATATCTTTACTTGGCATTTCTTTTATGAGATACATTCAGATACTCCAAGATCATTTTGATGTCTTCGGATTTGGGTTTCTAGCCCAAAAGACTTCGTTGGGCCATCTTTGGTAAATTACTGGGCCCAATGCCCCTACATAAAGAATCACATAAAAAACGATACAATATTAAATTTAAACATAAATATGCAAACACACCAAAATAGAAATTAATAAAATAATATTATTTAGAAAATTAATCAAGTATAAAATTTAATATATATATATATATACACACACACACATTAGAAATCTTGAATTGATCTTTTATATATATATATATATATATATATATATATATATATATATATATATATATATATACACTTGAAGTTTAAAAGAAAAATACTTTAAAAGCCCACAAATAATGTGCATAATTGAAAGAAAGTATGATTATTTTATCAAAATAACTTAACATAAAAAAAAAAAAAAAAAAATTAGACACTTCAAATAAAACCATATGATTCAATAAATTTTACTATAAGTGTGCTTTTCATCCATAAACTTGTAAGCTTTAAAAATTCATTTTTCATCTTTAAACTATTGAAAATGTTTTACTTTCTATACTTAAACTTTGCAAAAAGTTTGTATTTCATTAATAATAATAAAAAATTTATCCCTATTTTTATCTCTAAACTATTTTGAAAAGCTCTTTACAAATCTTAAGTATAATTTTTAGTGAAAGTTTAATAACGAAAAATATACTTTTAGTAAAATTTACGGACTAAAATTGTATCTTACCCATACTTTTATCAATTATTTTACAAATCTATAATTTCTTTCAATAAAGAACAGAATTTTCCCCAAAAAAAAAAAAGGAAAAAAAAAACAGGAATTTTCACCTATTTAATGGTAAAGTGATAGTAAAAAAAAAAAACAATAAAAGAAAAGAAAATGCATGAAGAGTGAAGACCAGGAATTTTTTAATGGTATCCTAATCCAACGGGTGTGAGAGAGAGGTGCAGAATAAGAACAAGCAGAGTGTGGAACAGGGAATTAAATTCTTTTTGATCAATTTGATCCTTCCAAGTGTAGAAGTGTAGAGAGGGAGGAGACTTGAGCAGTACGAAGAGTTGTTGGACTTCTCTTCAAGTCTTTATAACAACCCATTTCTCTCTCTCTCTCTACAATTCAGAAACCCTAGCTAGCTCGCTCAAATGGGCTCTGAGGAATCCAGTGTTGTCGGTGAGCTTTCTAAAGCTAGATTCTTTTTTGCTTTTTTGTAATCTATTATGGGTTGTTTTAATTTTTTTATGATTCTTATTATTATTATTGTGATTTTTTTTTTTTTTTGGGTTTATGTCTTTGCGTGTGAGTGAGTTTTTGTGGGATTTTTGTTGGCATTGTTTGTTGCTACAGATTGTAGAATATAGGGATTGGGTTTCTATTGGGGTTTTCTGAAACATGGGTTTTCTTAGTTTGATTTGGGTTTGAAAATTTTCATTTCTCCTTTGTCGAGTTTTGGAAAATGCTTAGGCTTTCAAGTTTGGGTTTTGAATTTTGAGGTTGCAATTTAGGGGTTGCTTCTATATGAACCTGATCAATTTCATATATTAAACATTGGGTATCGAAATTCTTCATCTTTTTTATTTGGATGAGGTGTTCCTCCGAACTGGGTTGGTGCTCCCAATGCGTGGCGTGGCGGTTCAGAGAACAACCGCATATATGAAATCACATGAAACATTAAATCATTTAAACAATCAACATGATTATTAAGTAAGTCATGTGATTGTCACGTAGTGAGTTGGAGGAACTTTCGTATCGGCTTGGGGGAAAACTCCTTTTTTTTTTTTTTTTTCTTTTTGGATGGGGGAAGGGGCCTTTGAGTAATTGAAAATGAGAATGAAGTGGTGGTTCTATTATATTGTATAAGACTTTGATTGTGTTTTCATGTGCCACATTTTGAGGCATGATCTCAATTATGTGGTGATTGATTCAACCATTTCTGGCCTTAGAAAGTAAAAGAAGCACTAAGAAAGGAAAAACGTATGGGCAACAAATAACAATTGTGGGGGAAGCTGTGTTTGTTAAACATGTAAGGTTTTTCTATTTGGAATGGAATCACATCAAATTATTGTGCTGCTGTCAACCAAACAAAATGCTTCTAGGATAAATTGTGAAGCCTAATACATGCCACAAGAACAGAATGCATCTCACCCACCATGTTTATAGGATAAATTGTATAAGCTGATTTTTTTTTTTTTTTGGAGTTGGTTTTACTTGCATTGATTAGAAGATATGCACCTGTTGGGTAATGACTGTTGGATGTGTTTGCTTTGGGTTATGGTCTTTATTATTGTTGCTATAATTATTTACTTTCTTATGGTTTTGCATATTAAGAGTGATGAATTTAATGTTGATATGAAATATTAATGTCACAATATTAAACTGATGATTTATGCAGATGCTAATAGAGAGTTTTTTTTTTTTGTTTTTTGGTATAAGTAATAAAATTTAATCAAGATGGAGGAACTACTTCATGTGTGCATAATGTTTTTTAATAATTCAATTGTTACAAGTGAGGGATGGGGAATTTGACTTTGGTTCTCTTTATAAAGGAAAGGAAACCAGGCAATGCCACTGAGTTACAAGGATCTTGGCCTCATGTACATAGGATGTATACGTAAGATAGCCTAAAAGATTACATTAAGTACAAATTATGATCGAAATGAAAGGGAATTAATGAAATCTAAAAAAGAATGAGAAACATTATAACCCAATGCACAAGACCTTTAAAACATGATTTAGTGAAATACGTCTTTAGTTGAACCCCTGAGTTTTCCATGTCTTCAAAAGTTCAACGATTCTTCTCCCTCCCTCAAGTCCATTCCACAACAAGGATAGAGGGATAACCAAATGATTCCAAGCCTCTTGTGGTGCCTTGGCACTGGGGTTCGAACAACACCAGCCCCTGTTTACGTAGGGAAAAGCTACCAATCTTCCAAACCAGTTCTGCCATAGTAAGAGGTCGTACTCCATGCACAAAGAAGTCCTAATTCTGCAGGGTCAGGGAGAGATGATGAATTCCAATGCATTGGTTTGTAATTGAATTAATGGTTGTGTTTAATAGATTAAATTATAAATATAAATGAAAAGATGAAATTTTTTTAATCCAACCCAGAATATCTGTATTATTCCTTTCCCTTTCCTCTTTCTTTTTCACACATTAATATTTTAATGTTAGTTTTGTGCATTATGGCAATGCATTTCTGATGTCTGTCTAGAGTTGATGTTGGTGCATTGCTTATAGAGTTTCCAGAGTTACTTTAGTTTGTTTTATGAATATTGCCTAAATTATTATAGATTGGTTTATCCTAGACTTAAAATGTTGAGATCAATTTTCTTTTAGTTATATATACTTTCCTTAAATTTCATTTGTAGTTTGTGCTTGAGCTCAAGAATATTTTCTGTTGTCAAAAAAGAGATATATGTAATTTTCCAGATTAGAAAATGGTTAACCTCAGTTAGTTGGTCAAGTATACTTCAAGTTGAAAGATATGATGGAAACTGGATAATAAACTTGTCCCAATCTTTGAGCTTGAAGCTTATGCATGCTAGCTCTTCCTCTTATTGTTTTAAACCTAGCTCTGAAACTTAAACATAGGTTGGTTTCAGCAAGTTTTCTTTTTGTACTTAATATAGGGGAACCAGATACTACATTTGACATCTTATCAAAAAAAAAAATTTTTTGGGTAAGTTATACACACACCCAATGGGCCTTGAACCCATGACCTTATCCTTCACCTAATACCTTGTAAGGGGAGCAGGTGCAAGTTGATCTAGAAAAAGATATTACATTTGACTTGAAAGATGTTACTATGTAATCCTATTTCATGTTTGACCAAGAGTGTGTAGCAGGAAATAACAGGTAACTTGAATGTAATCCTATTTTATGGATGACATTTCATGGTTAAATGAAGAGCCTCTAAGAATTTCAATCTGTAGATGCTGTCCCACCAGAATGGCTAAATAGGAGTTTATTACTTTTTGTTACTCAGTAAGGACATCATGATGGCGGTTGATATCTGGTGCAACACATTTTGGAAAACGTGTGTTGAATGAGCATTGTAGCTAACATTTGAGAGACACTGGAATCAAGGGAATTTTTATCCATCAACTCTCTTTGTAGTGAGAATTCCTTTCCATAGATGATATATCGTCAGTTTCTACACAACTTTTGGTCACTGTAAGGTGGAATTGAATATTTAAAACCAGAAAATGGTGTAGTTAGCTTGACTCTACATGAATGACATTTTTACAAGATGTCAAGGGAAGTCCAGGATTCAAGTTGGATGTAAAGGAAGTTTTTTATTCATTTTGAAGTATTGTAGAGAATGTTATTGAAGAACTCTCCATTTCCAATTGTTACAAACACAATGGTAGTGTGAGACTTTTATGGCCATGTCACAGAGTTTTTCATCATTAGATTTCAAATTATTGTTGAAAATTGTATGAAAAAATGTCTGTGTAGCTTATGTAATGGTAGCGCATAATCTCTTATAACTATTTCAGAGATGCTTTTCCCATAACTCAGAGCCTTGAGTGCAATTACATCTAGAATATAGATATTGGAGAGAGAGAGAGATACTTCTTTTGTGATGGTAGTGAACCAATATAAATTTTATGTAGCTGAACCTGTATGTAGCATCTAAACACTTCCTTTTTATTTTTATTTTTTTTGCCTTCTTCTTTCTGAAAACTGGAACAAATGTGTAATTTGACAGTCTTCATCAATCAATACAACCATATAATTGGTAAATTTTGTTTGATCTTGCATCTTTTAAGATAAAATGCATAGCTGGATTGTAATTATGTGATTGAAATTCGTGGTCATTGCAGTTCCTAGGAATTTCAGATTACTAGAAGAGCTCGAGAGAGGTGAAAAAGGAATTGGGGATGGAACTGTCAGCTACGGAATGGATGATGCGGATGATATCTATATGCAATCATGGACAGGGACTATTATTGGTCCCCCAAATGTAGGATTCTTTTTATTTTCTTTACTTTTCCCTTCTTTTCTTTTCCCATTCTTTCTATATAGTTTTTGTACATTTGTGTGCGTGTGTGCTGCATTCCTAATTATTTTCAAAAATATTGTGATGGGTCCTTTTTTTTTTATAAGTAAAAAAAAAATATTGTGATGGGTCCTACTCACCAGTGACCATCTTTCAAATAGGGTACTTTGTTTAACAAAGTAACTGTTGACATGTTAATTATAATCATTTAGAAGTAGAATGGTAGATTGATCTTTAGAATGTGAAATAACCCTTCAGTAGTATAATCAGCTGGAGACGCTTCTCATGAAGCAGAGGGAATTGGTTTTTATCTCCCCTTCATCCTCCCCTTGGGGAAAAATATCTCCATTATCAGAAAATAATGTAAGACTTTGGCATCTTTAATGGACTAGACTAGGAAACTGAGAATAGTTCTTACACATGCATGAATTATATTGGACCAGAGGGATAAGCAGATTCATGCTGCCAACTCTGGCACTTTGGTATTAGAAAATGCATTGGTTTTTTTTTATGAATAGGAATCATTTATTAAAAATGAACTAGTTGGATTACATGGGGTGCTACTAACTTGTTTAAATAATTATAATCGGAGATTCAAAGAATCTAAGAATTCTAGAAAACATACAATGGGGATGTTGCTTAATGCATTCATCCGATTGTAAAGATTGTAACAAAGACTGTTTAATAAAACAAATAGGACATTCTACACAATCAAAGATCCTACTATTACTTTCTCGCCATGTAGTGTATTAAACACATAAAGGTCAAGGAGCAGCCTTCCAAAATTTACACTCCTATGATTTCCTTCCTTGCCAATTAGCCAGTATTTGAACTACCTTCTTTGGCATAACCCAAAATAATTTAAATAAAGAAAACACAAGAGATCCAAATCTCTAGCTACAGAACAATGAAGCAAGAAATGCTCCAGTGTCTCTCCACCATTTACTCATGCAACACCAAGCCAAAATCAAATGTGTCACTTTTGTAAATTATCAACAGTCAATATATTACCCAGAGCTGCTGTCCATGTTAAAGAGGCCTTACGAGGCACCTTTGCTTCTCAAATGCATTTCCAGGAAAAAAAATACCCCTTGAACCCCTTGAGCCTTCAGGAAGGCCATAGTAGACTGGCTGACAAATAGCCCATTGAGAGAGCTAGTGATTTACTAATATTTGAGGGTGAAAACATAGAAAATAAGGAATATGATCTATCATCAATTTTTTTTAGATATTATTTTATGTGTCCAATCCAGGTTGGTGCTCCACATTGAAACACCTGTTTCTTAGAACATTGTCATATTAAATTGATTTTCAAGAATGTTTGTATGGTTGTGTTTTGATAAGTATCTCTTAATGCAGCAAGAGTTTTCAGTTTGAAAAGACATGTGGGTGTCAGCCCACATGGTAAAGTAATTAGGTTGGGTTGCAATTGCCCTTAGGTTCAACTCATGTCTCATGCTAGAGTAAATGTCATTTTGAATAGTTAAAATCTCTTTTGCAGCTTGATAACATGCCCTAGTTTTTTCTATCCAAGCTCAACTCCCTTCTTTTTACCATTCTGTTTTGGGACTTCTCTGGTATATTAGTCATGGGAATCTCTAACCATCAATGGTATTGGTGTCCTTTTAGCAATTGACAATTACGAAGTATCAATGAGTAATAAACTACAAAACTCTATTGTTTTTTAAGCAGTAGATATTAATATTTCTGCAATGCATGCCAATGGCAAGGTTCAGAACTTTGATATCCTTTTAATCATTGTCTTGCAATATACGGCTACCTTTCAATGCAGTCAAAACTTCTGACAAAAACAACAGAAAATATTTTTTTCTTTACCTTCTTTTTATAGTGTCCTTGCATGCCCAACACATCCCAGCCATGTGTCTCTAAGTTCTGGACATAGCTTAGTAATTCCAGACATGTCATGAATACATTGGTATGCAGTAGTTGCAGTATGGTTGTGAGATAGTTCCACTAGAACTGAGAATGGTTTCTCAGTTCAGATTTTATATCCAATTTCTCTAATTTTGAATTTGAGACCTGACATTTCCACTGATCAACATTATACACCATTATTTCTTATAAGGAAAAGAATTGATGATTTGTAAATCATGTTGCTTTCAGACTGTTCATGAAGGGAGAATCTACCAGTTGAAACTGTTTTGTGGGAAGGATTATCCAGATAACCCACCAACTGTTAGGTTCCAAACCCGGATAAACATGACTTGTGTCAATCAGGAAACTGGAGTGGTAAGTTGAAGACTCTTTAAGGCACTTTAAGTTTCACTTGTTGTAGAAAGATTGAAAATAAGCTCATGGGTTTCTCGGAATGCCCCAAAATTTTTCCATTTTGCTTATAAAAAAAAATAAGCTCATGGGTGGTCAAATTACCAGGTTGAACCTAGCCTATTTCCAATGCTTGCTAATTGGCAAAGGGAGCATACAATGGAGGATATATTGACTCAACTAAAGAAAGAAATGATGTCTCCCCAAAATCGGAAGCTAGCTCAGCCTCCTGAAGGTGTTTTCATTTTTATTATTGATTAATGCTGGCTTAGCCTTTGCTTTCATTATAGTACAATATGATTACTGCATAGTACATAACAGTGTTGATGTACCCTATGAAGATTGATTAACCTTCTATAGCAATTTCATTATAGTACATCAACACCTTTTATGATACAATTTGGTCTGTGATTTTCATCTGTATTTACAAAAATTGACCCATCATGATGGGGAGGGGGGAGAGAGAGAATTTGCTTGTGGGTTCATTGCTGAAGAGGGTTGAATCATCCAAATTGGTTGATTGCCCTAACTCATAAGTACCCCAATTGAGTTTGTGATACTGTGGAGATTGACTCATAGAGAAAGTGTACAAGGAGATACTGATGTAGACCTGTATATGAAGTGGCATTGATCAGTTTAGAGTAGCATTGACACTTGGCTATGGCCTGTCTGCTGGTCTGAGGGGTTCAAATGTGGGTTTGATGTGCTGCTTGTTGGTTGAGAGGGTGATTCCTCATGATGTGTATGTTCAACTCTTCTAGTTGCTAGGTTGGGATGGGAAGGTATTAGACTGAAAGGGCAGCTGGACACCTTTTCTACTGATTTGATGAATAATCTTGATATATGTTATCTAGAAGTAGGAAGCTAATGTCTGATTGTCTTTTCAGGCAATGAAGAGGGAAGGACGGATCAAAAGGGACTAGTGCTGAAATGTTGTATTATGTGAGTCAGGTGAGGTATGAATGAATATGATAATGTAAATAAATATATACATCGGATGAATACCTATTCATAGAGCACTGCATTTGAAGATGTAATGAAGGACCACTCTTATAGGGAACCTACCTATTCATGGGCCAATGCATTTGAAAATGTAATTAAGGACCACTCACGTATGGAAACCTTGAGCGGTTCGAGAGATTGTCATGTCTTCCCTTTTTCTCTGATATTTCATTTTTGTAATGTAACTTAGGACTGTTTTCCTGCTGGAAGCCTGGAACCTTGAATTGTCAATCTATGAGTCCCCTTATCATCAATCATCTCTCTCTCTCTCTCTCTTTGGGTTGCCTATGATGCCACATAAAATTGCACTTTTAGAGCTTGATGTAAGCCTTCCAAGGCATGCGTGTGTGTGGTCTATGATACCACATAGAATTGTACTTTTAGAGCTTGATGTAGCCTTCAAGGCATGTGGCTGTGTCAGTGTGTGGTCTATAATACCACATGGAATTGTACTTTTAGATCTTGATGTAGCCTTCAAGACCTTGTGCATGAGGTAGCTTTCATAACACAGTTGGAACACTATTTTCCCCTTAAATCAACATGACAGCCTGATTTTAATAGGGTCCGGTTAATGTGTGCCTTTAGGGCAGACATTAAGCCATCTATTTTTGGAAACATTTTCTTGAAAATTGAAAAAGCTGTCAATGATTTTTCAATTCTCGAGAAAATATTTCTAAAAACGATTAATTATTGTGTGCCTTAGGGCATACATTAGCAAAATCTATTTTAATATACGGCTATGCATCCCATTTTGTTACTCATATTATGCAAAACTGGTGATTACTCCGTGCAATAAATTTAAGGTATCGTGTGTTTTAATCCTTATTCTAACTTAGGCCAGCTTGATCTCAGGCCTTCTAAAACCTGTGCGCTGGAAAGCTTTCCAAATAATGAGCTTGGTCTTGTGGACAAACGATGTATGTATTTCTGAACCAATGGATTGTAAAAGAAAGTAGCTTCATTTCATTTTTCTCGTGAGCTTAAATCTATAATGTTTAGGGTGATGGTTATAAGTATAACAACAGGAAAGTAGCATCACTTCATCTATATATTCTATAAAGGATAAAATTTATGTCCAGTATCAGGTACTGTTTTTTAAATTAAGATTTTGTTATATGGGTTATTTATTTTAAAAAATACACTTTCATAAGAAAAAAAAAATCACAAAGAATCTTTAAAAAAAAATAAATTAACAACACTTAAAAGGCTAGGGTGGCACTTATTATTAATTCATAAGGAGGTTGGGTCCAGCAAAGTTAATGAGTTCCTCTTCCTCCGATATTATTCATGACACTTCATTTATTGCAAGAGCAGGATGGAGGGTACGTTTTGGGTTGAAGACAGACATACGTGCAGTATGTCTCATAGTCATCACCAATTATAAAGAGTTAGTAAGAGACAGAGAGAAGAAGATAAGAATGGGTCCAGTAAAGCATTGCAATGTCAAGGACAAGGACAACAACAGTGAATTAGAATTGGGTTGACTGGTTCAGGCATTAGTGCTGGTCCTACTGGTTAGACATCATGGGCCGACGTTTCTTTCTTTTTCATTCCAATAGTTTCCTCATTTCTTCAGGTGCTTATTAGAAAGTTAAGAAGATAAGGTTGTAATTGTCTCAACACTTTCTAAATTGAAGCAAAATAAAACTGGTTTTTTTTTTTTTGCACAAGCCAACGGCAAGACAATTGTGTCCATCTTACGTAATTTCTTTCTTTTTTGGGGGTTTGAAATACGTAAATCTCAAGCTAATTGTACAAAATTATGAAATTGTAACGTGTGTTTGGCATTTCGTAATTGGTTTCCAAATTATATAAAATTCAAGAGATACGTATTCGTATCTTGTATGGCAACAAAAGCTCTTTAGTATTCCTTTTACTTCATTAATGATAGATCAACAAGTTAAAAGGATTCCATCCAAAAAAATAAAAAAACAAGTTAAAAGGAATTTCTCTAGTTCAAGCAAAAGCAAGATTAGAACCAAATGCTTCTTTTCGATGGATTGCCTATTTTGTTTTTATTAGACGCCGACTTTCCAACGTTTGTCATGATATAATCAAATAGATAGTGCTAAACTTCTTATCCCCAAATGTTTTTTATTTTATTTTAACCAAACTTGTCTGCATATAGGTCCAAGTGATAATCTTTTTATTATTTATATATATATATATATATATATATATATATATATATATATATATATATTTTTTGCTTTCTCATTAATCAACCCCAATCTTTGTTCCTTGTTCAAATTAAGCCTTGTGGGTCATAATATCTGGCTACATCATGTTGAATTTTTTGTTGAGGCGTAGGCATATCTTTGTTATCTGTTTCATAAATTAGTGTTTTTATGGAAAAGGAGATAAGTTGAGGAATGATATGATATAGATGCTTATGATGGAGTTCGATACGTTTTGGATGGCACATCTTTGTCATGATATAATCCTTTTTTTTTTTTCTTTTTTTTTTTTGGCGGAAAATCAAATAGATAGTTCTTTACTTCTATCCCCAATTTTTTTTTTAACCAAAACTCGTCTGCGTCCAATTTCAAGTGAGAATATTTCTTTTTATTGATTTCTCATTAATCAACCCCAATCTTGTTCCTTAATCTAATAAAGCATAGTGGGTCATAATATCTGGCTACATGTTATTGAATCTTTTGTTGGCGCGTAGGCGTATCTTTGTTATTTGTTTCATAAGTTAGTGTTTTTATGGAATGGAGATTAGTTGAGGATTGATATGATATAGACATTTATGATGGAGTTCAATCCGTTTATGATATAATTGTGCTAATGACAGAGTCCTGTTTGACTTAGAGTTAATCATTTTAAATATTTTTTGTATTACAAAATAATTTGGTCAACTTAAAGACAATATGAGCTAAAATTTGTTAAATTGAAAACTGATCAGTGATTAGAGTCACGGGTCAATAAACTATATAAATTTTCTTTTAACAAAAGGCAGGAAAAAACATATTTATATATAAGAAAAAGAATCAAGTATATACTATGGGTCAGAGGGATATAGATGGCCTAGTTTGTGCATTGATAAACAACCCCTAGGATTAGCAAGCATGGACGAACCCTAGCATTGAAAATTGTCACCTCAAAGAGGTGTGAAATCACGACCATGAGAAATTATTATTTACACCAAGAGGATTACTGATATGATTCTCCTTGACCAATGAGATGCAATCTATGCAAATGCATGTGAGAGCTTCTTAATCAGCACAAAAAATAAAAAATAAAAAATACTAGATAATGTCACATTTGCATAAATAACAACATTTTATTAGTTGAGAGGTTAAGGAGAACTACGTCAACAATCCTTCTAGTGGGCCTAATAATTTCTCCACAACCATTACTCATGGGAATCAAATTTCTATAGTCACGCCCCATGAATGTAGCCACGTTTATGGCATGACAAAAAGATTGGCTACAATCAAGGAGAAGGTTTTTGAATCAAACTCTATATAAGTTTCCTACTCACTCCTTCCTAAAATATACAAATATACAAAATTAACTAAATAATTACTATGATCTTACTCCTATCCTTTATGACTTAACGATTAGAAGGACTTTGGCCAACATCGTTGTTGTCCCATATATATATATATATATATATATATATATATATAGTCAGAAACAATTATGGATTGTTGTGGTGCCCGTTAACAACTTTTTTTTCTTTTTTTTGATAAATTTTTTGTTTTGTTTTTTTTTTTGTTTACAATTTTATATCATTTTTTCAACTTTATAAGTACTTTTATATCATTTATCTCTCTCTCTATGATCTAGTCTCAGATCTCATTCTTATGAATCTTATCTCATCTCTCTTCTCTATATGACTATCTCGATATCTCCAACTCTAAAAGTAAAGCGTGATTACACGTGTGTATTGTTTTCATGTTAAAATAACTTTTTTTATTATAAAGTTAGTGATTCCTAAGAGAAAAAAAGTAAAGTTAAAGATTTTTCAAGCATTTGATTGATTAAATAGACACTTAGTGTATTATTTATGTATGAATTAGTGTGACTATGTAAAGTTAATAATTGATACAGTGCCAACACGTTGAGTTTTGTCATTTAGTTTAATTTTTTTTAAACAATGAAAAATACATAATGAAAACTGAATAAAAATAAAAATATTATAAAAACTTAACAGAATAAAATAATCACACGTACCCACATTGACAATAAATAGTGATTATTGATAGTGAACTATCATATAACGATTTTAAAATATAAAAACTTTTACAATGAAATTGTAAAACTCATGTATTTGAGTGTTTTTTTTTTTTTTTGGTTGATAACTCAATATATTTAAGTTTTTTTTATTTCTAAAAAAAATATTTTTTTATTAAATTTTGTTTAATTTAAGTTTTTTAATGTCTCTTTACAAAAAAAAAATTCATGGAGCATGATCTCACAAATTTTTCTTCACCATTCATATTTTGTCACATTTGAGTTGTGGCACAAATATTGTCCTAAAATAGTATTTTTGTTTATAATTTGTAAGATGTAATTGACTCAATTATTAGTGAATAGATTTTTTTTTATTTTTTTTTAAATTTAGGACAGTTGAAAATGTGTTCAATAATTAGAACACCAAATCAGTAAAGTAATTTAATGAGTTTGTTTTGGTTTACTTACTAATTAAGTAGTAATTTATTGTTGTTGAATCTTGAATGTTGACACCTTCGGTATCTTAATACCTTGTTCATGAGGTAACCCCGGAATGCAAAAAGGACTAAAAATAGAGGGCTACCTGCTACTGGCTGGCTACTAATCACTCCTGTTTCTTTACTTTCGTACCAACTTGACGACTTTGACAGCGCCTTCAACCTGAAGTTGGAACAACTTATTATTATTATTATTATTATTATTATTAAGATTCAAGATTACGCATAAGGCATGAGTCATATGATTTTTACATTTTTTTCGATTCTCAGCATATATATATGAAGCTACTTGAAAGTTGAAAAATCATGCATACCATGTTCCAGAACATAATCATGTCTCTCAGAGTCGGTGTCCACGTCGTAGAATACGTTGTGTAAACTGGGCTCCAAGAGATCCTTATCTTCAACTTCAATTTGAAAATTTTGTTTTTGTTTGACTAAATGAAAAGGCTACAATGAGATTGAAAATGGTGGATTTCCTTTAAAAGAACGTGAAAGGTTGTAACAATCAACGTGTTGCTCACAAGATTGAGGATTCACTCCACGAATATAATCTTGAAAGAGACACTGGCATATCAGACACCATCGCATCAAAACTCAAAAGCTTTTACTTTACCAGCCAAATAGTGAGCCACTTTTTTCGACTAAATTGCTGTATTAATAAAGTCCATAAATTCTAATTTCTTGTCTGGAGTGAAGTATGTTGAGGAAATAGGAGAGTGTGTCGTCGGTAGAACCGACGACAATTACTTTACAGGGGATTGTGCGTAGGAATATATGGTAGCGTGATGGGATATAGGGTCGGATTATGAGTGCTCTGTCACTACCTTATAGGGGCATTATCATGTCCATTTACCTAAAGATAATCTCGAAAATAAAAATTCTAGTAATAATTAAATTTATTTTGTTCATTCTCCTACTTACCACCTTGTGGGTTCTATAAGTAAGATTTTTATTTTTTTGAGTAATAAATTTAAGGTTCAGACTTAGTTATACTAAAAAACAATTGATGTTTTAGCAGGATAATAATAAAAATTATCATAGAGGAAATTTTATAAGTTAAAATTTCATCGTGTCTATCACAAAGCCTATATAACATGACATTACATCAAAAGATTTTACTAGACAGTATAAAGATTTAAAGAGAATAAAGTTTCACTTCTTCAAATAAGCTAGTGTTTAACTTTTGTCTCACATTTTATAAATAAGTTATATAAATATTATCCTTTTTTTTTTTTTTGTCTCATCTTAACAAATATGCTATAAGAAATTATGGGATTTCAAACTCATAGTATATTTAAGGCAATATATTCTAATTTCTCCTATGAAGTATGGAAAGCAAAGAGGAGAATGTGAATGCAAAACTGAAAGCAACTACTCCAAGAGTGCCCAAGCAGATGGCCATAGAAGCAACTAGGATTTGACATTAGACCATCCGTATCAACCTCAATAATTTTAGCTAAATTTTAATTAGAAACTCCACTTTTTCTATTTTAGCTATCTCACTGTTCATTTTTCCAAACGAAAAAAGAAAAAAGAAAAAACTAAACTATCTCACTATTAATATACTTTCTATTAATTCTCCTTTCTATTTAAATATTATTTTAGTTTTTTATTATATTTTCTCTCTCCACAAATATGATTTATTTTTTCTCTTTTCCAACCTCCCCAATTTCAGCATTTCTCTCCGCGAATCACCCATCCACAAGTTTTCACCCAACAAAATCACAAATCAGCAAATTCTAAATTTTCACTTAAAAAAGAAAATGCAGGCGAAAATGTCATCATTTGTGATTCCAAGTTTGACAACTAATATTGGAGTAAGAAGAAAAGGTTTTCATCTTCAAAGAGAAGTAGAAGCAAGTAATCAGACGACTTTGATTCTAAGTCTACTCATTCATTTAGTTAGTTGTCGCCTTCGTCTTCTCCGGAATTAGTTATGGTTTTATGGCAATTATGTTTTGGGGTTGAATAGGTGTCATCAACTTCGAGGACTAAATTACGACCTTAGTATCCAAGCCGTAAGTGGCAAGAGGGTTGTAAATGAGCCGAGCTTTGTTGAGTAGTGCATGTTCAAGCTTGGCTTATCGATAAAATCAAAAGGCACAAGCTTGGCTTGAGCTTGAGACAAACCTAAAATATTGTTTGAGCTTGAGCTTGAGCTTGAGCTTGTGGGAAAACTAAAAAGTTTGAGCTTAGCTTGATTCATTAGTCAAGCCAAGCTCAAACTTATTATCAAGCTCAAACTCGAGCTCAGATCAAGATTTTGAGCTTGAAATCCAACAAAATTATCTTATCAAATTTTTAAATCTCCCAAAATCAAGTAAACAAAAATAAGAAAATAGCATACTTATTTTATCATGCTTCTAGTCCGACCAATGATTAGCCATTGTTCATATTGCAACTTTACAAAACCAAATTCATCCATTCATCATTTATTGTCTATAGCTTCATCAATTGTTTAAAATATAATTTTTCCATCCACATTAGATGATAAAGAATTAGAAAAAGACTTATTTGTAACTATTGTTAATGAAAAAGGATTAACATGTTTTATAACTTTACATTAGATAATGGATAAGGAAGGACCATATGTGATCCACTTATAAATTTTTTTAAAAGGTAACTAAAGTCTAAAGTAGTGCTTGATTAGTTTAGAGGGAAATGAAAAATTAAGGTAAAGGGTATTGGTTCAATATGAGACACTTTATTATTAAGATATGTGTAATGAGTTTATTCAGAAAGCATATATCAAGCCTATGAATGAGTTTATACTTGACTTATTTTGTATCGAGCCTTATAGCTCATGAGCTTATTCATGAATAAATAATTTTGCTTGGGCTTAACTTGTTTACTAAACAATCCTAAAACTAAGGCTCAAGCTTGGCTTATTTATATACAAACAAACATGAACGAGCTTTTTATCGAGCTGAGCTCGAGTTGTTTATGAACGACTTGGTTCATTTACAACCGTAACAAGACTTTCCACTTGGTTTCAACCAAGATTTCTTGGCCATTTGCTTCGTAGAGGGAGAGAGAATGATGTAGAATAGATAGCACAGGCTTTTTCACACAAAGAGACTGTTAGAAGTCAGCACGCAAAATAATTCAAGAATTAAAAAGTACTAGTAAAAATTATTAAAGTTAATAATAGAATCACGTGAAAATCGGTGACTTAAAGAAAATCATCACAAGGACCAATACTCATTTCTTTTGGTCATGACCAATGCTACTTTTCGGCAAAATTTCTTAGTTTAGGCCTTTAATTAATCATTTTTTTTATTTATAGTAATTTTCTCCTCGTGATAGTCTAATTTCTCGTTTAGGACTTCTCCTAGAGATTGTAAGAGTTTGCCAAAGAGAGATTCTCTTGAGTTTCACAAAGGACTTTGGTGGAACGAAAAGGTTTAGTTTACGGGGAAATAAATCGTGTCATGATATGGTGTGTTACTTACCTTAAGATTTCTTATTTTCCACTTGTGCATCATCCATTTAAAAATGGGAGAGAATATGAAGATTTTAAATGGGAGGATAGTCAAGCCCAATTATTATACCTTTCTATCTAAGGCTATAAATGAACTGAGATGTTTATGAACAACTCGAGTTCAACTCGAGAAAAAATTTATTTATGTTCATTTGTTTAGAATAAACAAGTCAAATTCAAACCCAAGTTCAGGCTCAACTATTAAATAAGTCATGCTCAAATATATTAAGTTCATGAACAAGTTTGTGAACGTAAGACTCAATTTAAATATATATATATATATATATATATATATATATATATAAATAATATTACATGTTTATATGTATATTTGTTTAAAAATATAATTATATAGGCTTAAAATTGGATTGTGTAAGTTTGTAAATAGGCTTATATGATATTTGATGGGACTGACGAGCTCTCTTGCCCAGACGACCTCATTAAGAAAGTTCGTCCACCCCGCCATGACATGGACAAACGCAGACAAATCATTAATAAGAAATTTTAATGCCCAATCAGTTACTAATTAGCTGTCATACAATTGGAAGCTCATCAACACCTACATTAATAGGCCCTGAAGCATTACAAAAAAGGGCACTAAAGCCACAATTAAAGCCCCAACGACTAGAAACAGTGAAGCTATATATACAAGTCCATTAGGACCAAACCAGGTACATACACTCAATCAAAGTACACTCTAGCATACATAATTTTGATACTCTGAGCTCTCTCATTTCCCAAAAAAGCTTCCATCACTGACTTAATCATCGGAGACCCTATGGCAGGCACCACACCGGTGACCACCTGAGAAGAGCTTTATCTTAGATTTTGCAGGTTCAGTGACGAGGATTTGACGCTGTCTAGATGAACATACGGAGCTGACGATTTTGGCGTCATCAGCTTGGCGCCATCTGTGGGAACGACATTTTCGCACTAAGGTTCGAAAGTATAGTTCTAGTCATTTTCTAAGTTCAGATGGAGTCCAACCAAGATCCTGTGGCACTGGCTTTGCAAATCCAAGCACTTACAACTAGTGTAGAAGAACTTACCAGACAAAACCAATAAATGAGGCTGAGACTCCAGTAGAAGGAAAACCGTTCCAGGACTCACCGAGACAACAAGGGAGACAGCCAAAGGAGGAGTGACTGACAGTGAGCGTCTACTCCAAAAGGACCAAGCTCGGATCTTCTTCGGGAAATAAGGAGAGAGATGGACGAGCTAAGGAATGCCATAAAGGGGAAAACAGACCGAAGTCTGGATAGGATGGTAAGGACGACGAATTAACCTTTCACGACGGCAATCCTAGAATGCTCGGTGCCATTTAAATTCCAACTACCTCAGCTTGAGCCGTTTGATGGACTGAAATACCCCCTAGACCACCTCAACACTTTCAAGATGAACTTAGGCCTTCAATAGCCTTCGAACGAGATACTGTGCTACTCCTTCCCCACCACTCTCAAGGGAACCGCTAGGGAGTGGTTCACGAAGTTACCAGTATTGTCCATCGATAACTTCGAGCAGTTAGGCAATTCCTTCATACGTCACTTCGTCGGAGGATAGCGCCCAAGGAGGCCAACAGATCACTTACTCACCATTAGACAAGGAGAAAATGAGACCTTGAGGTCGTACATGAAATGTTTCACTCGAGAAACTTTAGAGGTCAATGAGGCTGATGACAAGGTGTAGTTAACAACCTTTAAAGCTGGGTTAAAATCCAGGGAGTTTGTGGTCTCACTAGTGAAGAATCCCCCAAAGACGATAGCAGAGATGCTCCTGAAGGCGCAGAAATATATGAACACCAAAGATGCTCTTGCAGCGATAAAAGACGTGGAGAAGTCCAACAACAAAGGAAAGAAGGAAGACGATTGGAGATGATGAAAAAGGGAGCGTTCAAATCGTCAGAATAGCGACGGGAGTAAAAGGAAAGACGATAAAGCTCCTCGGACAATAAAATTCACTCCTTTAGTTATGCTTGTTGACAAAATAATAGCACAGATTAAAGATGAGCATTACCTCAAATAGTCAAGACTATTGCACTCATCACCTAATGTACGTGACAAGAAGAAATACTACCATTTCCACAAGGATCACGACCATTACACAGAAGATTGCAGGGATTTGAAGAAGCAAATTGAGGAACTCATACGAAAAGGGAAGTTGCAGAGTTTTGTGAAGAAAAGGGAACCTAGCAGATCCAGGGACGAAGACAAGGATAAATGTGAAGCCTCTCCAAGAGACGAAGATCACGCGTCTCAACAACCACCCAGTGTGATCGGGGAGATAAAGACGATTACTGGAGGACCATCGACAGGAGGGTCGTTCAAATCTTTCAAGAAATTATATTAGAGGCAAGTGAACAGCATTCATAGGACACCACCCTTGAAGCATAGGCGATCGGATGGGGACTTGTTTTTCTCGGAAGAAGATAACAGAGGAGTGAAGCAGTCGCATGATGACCCCTTGGTCATAATGCTAACGATAGAAAGGTTCAACACCAGGAGAATCCTTGTAGATAATGGTAGCTCCGCAGACATCATCTATCTCTCCGCCTTCCAGCAGCTAAAGTTAGATCCAGGCAGGCTGCGCCCTTTCGAGTCCCCTCTTGTTAGCTTTAGTGGGGACAGGGTATACTCCAAGGGCATAGTGAGATTGATGGTCACAGTGAGGACTTATTCGTGACAATTGACTCATCAGCTGGACTTCCTCGTGGTAGATTGCCCCTCTTCATACAATGTGATCATTGGGAGGCCCACACTCAATCGCTGGAAGGTGGCGATGTCCACCTCTTGCTTGAAGGTAAATTTTTTTATGAAAAATGGTGCAAGTGAAGTGAAAGGAGATCAAGTATTGGCCAGGAAATGCTACCAGGCAATGTTGGCCGTAAAGGAAAACTATACGTGGATGATCGAAGAGAAAGAAGAAGAGAAGGTGGAAGCCTTAGAGACAGTAGAGTTGGTGGACGGAGAACCAATGAAGACCACAAGAATAGGGACGACCATGAGCGCAGACATGAAGAAGAAACTGGTTCAATTCCTTAAGAAGAACTTAGACATCTTCACTTGGAGTCACGAGGACATGCCAGACATATCCACAGAGATCATCAAGCACAAGTTGAATGTTGACCCTAAGAAAAAGCATGTACAACAAAGACGATGACTGTAGAAAGGAACCAGGTTATCACGGATGAGGTAAACAAACTACTGCCAGCGGGCCTTATTCGCAAGGTCTAGTACCCAAACTAGTTAGCCAACGTCATCCTGGTAAAGAAAGCAAATGGGAAATAGAGGATGTGCGTGCACTTCACAGACCTAAACAAGGCCTGCCCAAAAGATAGCTTCCCCTGCCAAGAATAGACCAGTTGGTAGATTCCACGGTAGTGCATATGCTCCTGACCTTTATGGATGCATCAAGAGAAAATTGCATTCATCACAAGCCAGGGGCTCTACTGCTATAAGGTGATGTCATTCAGGCTGAAAAATGTAGGAGCAACCTACCAGAGGTTAGTGAACAAAATGTTCAGTCAATAGATCAAGAGGAACATGGAGGTGTACGTGGACGACATGCTTGTCAAGAGCAAAGAAGAGTTTGCTCACCTAGACGATTTCCAAGAGACGTTCACAACACTCAGGCAGTATCAGATGAAGTTAAACCCTAGTAAATGTACCTTTAGAGTAGCGTCAGGGAAGTTCTTAGGGTTTATGGTGTCCCAGAGGGGAATAGAGGCAAACCCAAAAAAGGTTCAAGCTATACTAGAAATGACATCCCCTAGGACCGTAAAGGAAGTTTAGAAGCTCACGGGGAGGATAGCAGCGCTCAATAGGTTCGTCTCGAAAGCGATGGACAAATGCCTACCCTTCTTCAAAACTCTAAAGCAAGCCTTCAAGTGGATGAACGAGTGTGAAGTAGCTTTCTAGAAACTCAAGTGCTACTTGAGCAATCCACCCCTCCTGAGCCCATCCAAAGAGGGAGAAAGTTTGTATTTGTACTTGGCAGTGTCAACCACTACTGTAAGCCTTGCCTTGATTCGAGAAGAGGATGAGAGGCAGCTCCCAGTTTATTATGTCAACTAGGCCTTCCAAGGGGTAGAAGCCAAGTATCCAAGCATAGAGAAGATTACATTCGCTTTGATTGTAGCCTCACGTAAGCTACGCCCCTACTTCCAAGAGAATCCTATCTTAGTGATGACGGACCAACCTATAAAAAAGTCAATGAACAGGCTGCAGGAAGGATGATCTAGTGGGCTATCGAGCTCAGCTAGTTCGACATTGAATACTACCCCAGAACAGCCATCAAGGCACAGGCATTGGCAAATTTTATCGTTGAATTCATAGTCCCTGAAGAGGAGGGAGTTACAGACGATCTGGAAAGATGGACGATTCAGTTTTATGGTTCGTCAGTTAGAAAGAAGGGTGGAGTAGGGGTCATAATCATCACCCCAGAGAGAGAAATGCTTAAGTGTGGAGTTTAGCTAACATTCCTGGTCACCAACAACAAAACTGAATACGAAGGGGTACTAACGGGACTAAGGGTTGGGAAGGCACTGGGAATCAAAAACTTACTCCTCCACAGCAATTCAAAGCTCGTCGTAGGGCAGATAAATGGAGAGTTCGAAGCAAAGGAGGATAGAATGAAAAAATACTTGAGGTTAACGAAACCTCTGATGCAAGAGTTCGATCGGGTGAAGTTCACACATATCCCCAAAAGCCTGAATATGGGGGTAGACTAGTTGGCAAAATGGTCGTCGTGAGAGGCAGGACCAACTAATACAGACCTGAAGATTGAAGTCCAGACATGTCCCAACATCGAAGAAGTCCCCACCTTTGCAATCTAGAGCGAAAACAGCTGGATGACCCCGATCCTGTCCTTCCTTCAAGATGGATGGCTTCCACAGGACCACGAAGAGGCGAGGAAGGTCAAGAAGAGGGCGGTGAGGTTCACGATCCTAAATGGCACCCTGTATAAGAGAGGCTTCTCCATGCCCTACCTGAAGTGCATCGATGAGGAGGAAGCTAAGTATATCCTAGAAGAGATCTATGAAGGAATTTGTAGAGACCATGCAGGCCCAAGATCCCTGATCAGCAAAGTTATCAGAATGGGCTACTTCTGGCCCACATTGCAGAGGGACACGAAGGAGTTCGTCAAGAAGTGTGACAAATGCCAAAGGTTTGGGAACGTCTAACGCCTCCCATCTGAGAGACTAACGATAATAACCTCCCTATGGCCGTTGGCCCAGTGGGGGCTTAACATCGTCGGCTCGTTGCCTCAAGGTAAAAGACAGGTAAAATTCCTACTAGTTGCCATTGATTATTTCACGAAATGGGTTGAAGCAAAAGCACTAGCAACCATAACGGTGGCGAAAGTCCAGAACTTCGTATGGAAGAACATAATTTGTCGGTTCGAGATACCACGGACGATCATATCAGACAATGGGCGCCAATTCGACAACCAAGGTTTCAAGGACTTCTGCTCAGGATTGGGAATCAAGAACCAATTCTCATCTCCTGGTCACCCCCAATCTAATGGTCAGATGGAAGTGATGAACCGGACCTTACTTAAGATTATCAAGGCTAGACTGGATGAGGCAAAAGGCACATGGCCGGAAGAATTGCCCAATGTTTTGTGGGCATACAGGATTACAGCAAGAACCCCGATAGAAGAGACCCCCTTCAGTCTCACCTATGGCACCATTGAAGAGGGAATCACTAGCTTGAGACGAGAAAGCTTCCACGAATGCAGCAACAACAATCAACTAAGAGTCAACTTGGACTACTTGGACGAAGCTAGAGATGAAGCATCCTGCAAGATGGCAGGGTACTAGCAGAAAATGTCCAAGTACTACAACAAGAAAGTGAAGCTCAGATGACTTAACATTTGAGATCTCGTCCTGCGCAAGGTCACACTTGCTACCAAGAACCCAACACAAGGAAAGCTTGGCCCAACCTGGGAAGGGCCCTACAGAGTTGCCCATTATTCCAAGCATGACAGCTATCACCTGGAAACGTTGGACGGGAAGAGACTACTGCGACCATGGAACATCGAGTATTTGAAACGATACCATCACAAAATGTAATAGACGATTGTAGTTGTTCGAAATAAAGCAATAAAAGAATTATTCAGCCAACATGATGTGTGTAAAGCAAAAAAAAAAAAAAATTGTCAAAGTAACAATATTTTGCCTAGACGGATGTAAGTTGCTAACGAATCTAGAAGTGACAAGATCCCTTCAATGGGTGTAAGTCACCAAAAATTGTCAAAGTAACAAGATTTCGCCTAGGCGGATGTAAGTTACAGACGAATCTAAAAGTGACAAGATCCCTTCAATGGGTGTAAGTCACCAAAAATTGTCACAGTAACAAGATTCCGCCTAGACAGATTTAAGTTACTGACGAATCTAAAAGTGACAAGATCCCTTCAATGGGTGTAACTCACCAAAAATTGTCAAAGTAACAAGATTCCGCCTAGACAGATTTAAGTTACTGACGAATCTAAAAGTGACAAGATCCCTTCAGCGGGTGTGAGTCACCAAGAATTACCTAAGTAACAAGAATCCGTCTAGACAGATGTAAGTTACTAACGCATAAAAAATGTGTGGCTAAAGAAAGCGACGAAGCAATTAAAAAAGTGACATACACGGCGATACCGGAAAGTAAACAGGCAAACATTGAATAATCAATAGAATGAAAAGCCCAAAAACACTGGGCATTGTTCTTGAATTAGAATATTGTTTTGAAAGTAGAATTAAAAAGCCCAAAATATACACTGGGCACCCAAAAAAAAAAAGGTAGGCAAACAAAAGAAACAGATATATCATTAGGATTAGGCTGAGGCCGCATTGTCACCAGCAGAAGGAGGATTGGCATCTTCAAGGGTATCGCCAGCAGGATTTGCAGACTAGGAGGCCTCATTTGTCGCCATCTCCCGATCTACCTTTTTCAGGTCCACTCTAAAGGGATGCTTGACCAGGTACCGAAGGAAGAGCTCAAAGCCCTTGTATTACCAACTAAAGAGCACAGTGTTGTACTCCTCAGTTTGCTAGAAAGCTTCAACAACCTTGGCAGCAATGGTCTTTAATTTCTCCTTCGAAGCCTAAAGTTACTCATCCTTCTCCAAGGTCAGCTTCCTCTCTGCTCTAAGATCCTCCCTCAGAATCTTGACTTTCTCCTTGATGGTGTTGGCCTTATCCATGACAGAGATAAGATCCTTCTTCAACTTGGAATTCTCAGCCTCCAAAGCCTCCACCTTGGACGTTACCAACATGACCTTTGCTTCGTGGGTAAGGAACTCCAAAGCGAGGTGAAGACTCTCCCCCAGCACCTAAAAATTAAATAAAAATAAAAAACCCAACCTTGAGAACGATGCAAAAAGAAGAAAAACAAAAGGGTGAAATTACACAAGTACGAGACCTGCACAAGTTTATGGACGTGCTAACCCACAACCTCGTTAGAAGGAGTGCCAAAAAAGACCCACATCTCCTCGATAGTGAATACCTCTCGAGCCCTTGCCAACGCAAGGCTAGTATCGTCCCAAACACTGGACAAGTGAGAGTCAACCTTCTCCTTCCCCTTGTCTGCCACACACGTTTTCTTGTGGATGGGAGTAATCTCCTCAACCGAAGTAGCCGGAGAGGCTGTTCTCATTGTTTTAGTACTGGGGGTAGCTGGAGTGACGGAGACCCCCTTCTCCACGACACGCACTGTCCTCTTCCCGAGATTGGACAGAGGCTCGTTCTTCTTAGACCTCATTTTTGCATACATCTCCTGGTTGAATTTAGTCATCATCTCTACAAAAATAAACCACTTGTTAAAAGAGAGAGAGAGAGAGAGAGAGAGAGAGAGAGAGAGAGAGAGAGAGCAGAAACAATGAAAAACTAAATACTTTCTCTTCTTCTCCTCAATCTTGATGGTACGTAGGACGTAGGCAGACTGTTTTGGGCCAAGGCAGTGCAGAGCAAGGGTACGGGGATAGACCAGATCATCGAAATTGTCGATCATTTTAGTGTACTCAATAGCTGCCTCAATGCGTTACCCATGCCTGCTCTTGAGTTTGGGTCGTCTCTTAACTGCATGAAAGCAAACAATAGGATTAGCCATGATAGAATATATGCAAATGAACGAAAGGCGAAGGACTAGCAAAAAAACGACGCACCTAGACTCGGGGTTCTCCACCGACAGAGCAACCTAGGGAGATCACCCTAAACCTCGTTAGAGGGAGTCTCCCATTCATCCTCGGACACAAAAAAGAATCAGGACTTTTAATATCTGAACGATGAGGGCAGGTCCCTGACGATCCTAGTCCTCCTCTCCCAAGGCACCAATTCGTATTACCTGTGTTCCTTGGACTCCTTTAAACGGTACAAATAAACAAGCTTGTCTACCTTAATCATATCTCCTTCAGTAACGGCCAACAATATCTCCATACAGCTGACCACTATCCTCCACGAGTTGGGCATAAGTTGCCTGGGAGTAATATTGAAACAACTTAGAAGCTCCATAATAAAAGGGTGGACAGGGAATCTAAGCTCGCTCAGAAAGCAGCGTCATAGAAGCATACCTCCCCGGGCGAAAAATGGCAAAATCGTTCCTCCTCATGGGGAAGACGAACCCTAACCCTCTTAGGAAACTGGAATCTCTCTCTAAACCTGGAAAGCTTTTCAGCGTCCAAGCCACACGCCTTCCTGAGAGCATGAAAAGCCTTAATTTGTCACGAGCTAGAAGCGACGGTGTCCTCTTCCACCTCCACAGGATCGTCACTAGACGATAACCCCATCTTGAACTCACTAGATCTCACCTCTGACATCGCTCTTCACTCACTAGCTAGATTCTTGAACCAATCTACTGATTGACGCAATAAGCGGAACAAGTTAGCCAATGCCACACTTAGGCTATTACCCTAAAAAACAAAGCTTTCAACTAAGGGGGAGAAGGAACGGGAAGCACCTAAAGAAGCCCCCAAATGTGCAAAAAGAAACGAAATTGAGGGGCAAGCTATCCTAACTTCAGAACCACTAACCATGGAACCTAAAGAACCAAGGAAGAAGGACAAAAATCCTAAAACCCACACAATTTATCAAAACCCGAAAACCCAAAACAACCCAAAACAACCAAAAACCCGTACAATTCACCAAAACCCAAAATAGAAAAGAAAATCAGAAGTCTATACAACTTATCTACATAATAGAGAGCAAAAAAGGAGGAAAGAAAGGCATACCTCAAAGAAAGCAACCATGAAAAAGATGAGCTTGAGAAAGTCGTAGGGCAGAATGGCTCGAAGAAGAAGCACAAAGTAATAATAGTGAAAGTGTGGGAAAAGTGAGAGAAAATGAGAAAAGAAATGGAGTTTAAAAACTAGGCACAAAAAACTGAAAAACCAGAGGGAAACCCAATGGTCACACAAGTGGGGCATTAACTCCATCAATCAAGGCACGCCACTTGGCCACGATGTGTACAGCGCCACCACTACTCATTAAATGCGGAACATAATCCCAAAAGTTATGTCTAGGCAAAAAACCTTTCACCTTCTGGTGGTTGTAATAACATGCACTAACAACCACAGAACCTGGAGGGGCATTTGATGGGATCGACAAGCTCTCTTGCCTAGATGACCTCATTAAGAAAGTTCGTCCACCTCGCCATAACATGGATGAGCGCAGGCAAATCATTAATAAGAAGTTTTAATGCCCCGATCAATTACCAATTAGCTGTCATACCGTTGAAAGCTCATCAACACCTACATTAATAGGCCCTGAAGCATTACAAAAAGGGGTACTAAAGCCACAATTAAAGCCCCAACGGCTAGAAATAGTGAAGCTATATATACAAGTCCATCAGGACCAAACTAGGTACATACACTCAATTGAAGTACACTCTAGCATACATAATTTTGATACCCTGAGCTCTCTCATTTCCCAAAAAAGTTTCCATCACTGACTTAATCATTGTAGACCCTGTGGCAGGTACCACAACGGTGACCACTTGGGGAGAGCTTTATCTCAGATTTTACAGGTTTAGTGACGAGAATTCGACGCTGTCTGGACGAACATACGCAGTTGATGATTTTGGCATCATCGATATCAAATTATAATTGTAGTTTATTAATAATATAAACAATCCATTCCTAACAAAAATTCATAGGTTTGTAAAGAAGTATAAAATTTTAGTTATAGTTTTAATTTTACTACATAATGAAAAAGAATAAATTAATAAAATAATTCATACCTCAAGCTTATTTGATGATAAACCGAACAAAACTTGAATATGCAATATTGTTTGGCAATTCAGCTCAAATTAGAAATAAAACTAATTAAATAAGTTTGATCTTTATTAGTCGACTTAGCTCAACTTATTTACAATCCTAATTTCATTTTTATTTTTTAATTAACATTATTGGAAAATAAAAAATGTTTAAATTATATAATAGGGGACTGGTTTTTTTTTCTTTTTTTTTTTTGGAAAAAAATAATAAGAAAATTTTTAGATCATACTTAAACTAGACGAATGTGAGGGTAAAAATTGTCATTTCCTTTGATAAGTAATTCTCTTTTATACAAGATAAAATTTTACTCTAACTTAATTTAAGTGTAAATAGACCCACTATACCATTCTTCAAAAAAATTTCCAGTCTACATGGATGGTGAGATATTTAACAAATTCTAAATAAGGAAATATATTTCAACATAATTTTTTTTTTATTTAAAAAAAAAAAAAAGGTCAAGACCGCGGAAGTTCCCTCATCAATGTGGAAGCGGCCAACAAATACCAAAAATTTCATTAAAAAAATATAAAAAAAGAAAAAGAAAAAGAAATTGTCCTCAGTACACTGTGTATAACGTTGAAGTTAGCGCTGGCGTTCTTGAGAACAAAGTCAGGCCAGGGACGCATCTCGAGGTGGCGGAAAAAAGTCGATGGCCATGAATGCGGAAAAGAAATCTTAAGCTTAATAATTAATTATTCGCAATAATGAGCTTGCCAAAGAGATAAGTTATCAGGGACGGAGGCAAAATTTTTTGTTTTACGAGGTGAACTTGTGGCCACTAATCTATATACACACAGGCATTTTTATTATATATACACACTTTTTTTTATTTAATAAATTATATATATATATAAACTCAATAAAAAAACTTAATATTTTTAATTAAAATTATGTTTGATAGTGAGCTTTTATCAAATAAAATTTATTTTTATTATTTTTATAGTGAAAATCTTAAAAAAATTTATTTTCAATACAAATTATCAAATTGTTAAAAAATATTTCAATTGAAATAATAAAATTTTCAAAAATATGAATGATCCAAAATTTGGAGAAATAAGTTAAACTCTAAAAAAATTTGAAACTATCTTGTTTTAACTCATTATATGGCAACTAAAGAGACATTTTATATGTAGTTTTAGTGATAAGATTTTTTTAATGAGTCAGTAACTTGCTAATCGTCACATAACGGGTTGAAAAAGATAAATTCAAATATGTTTGATGTCAAACTTTATCAAATATTTAATAGATATAAGAGTATATTTTACAATAAAAAAATTACAAAAAATAAAGTTATATCTCTATAACTATTAGACCAATTATTTTTTTAAGAGTATTGTTGAATTAATTCAAATATTTAGAGAGACCAACTTTAATTTTTTATACTAAATTTCAAAAATATCCAAATAATTATATATATATATATATATATATATTAAAAAATTCAAAATTTAGCCCCCACCCTATAACATAGCTCCACCCCTACAAGTAATTAATCACAGATTGACATACTTGAGAACAAAATTAGGTTAAGAAAGCATCCCGAGGTGACGGGAAAGAGTTGTGTAAGAAAATCATAACTTTTATAATTAATTATTAGCAATGAAGGCTTCACGTGAGAATTATAAGCAATTGATCACAAACTGTGATACAATGATTATGAAAGTAATTTTTGGTAAGTGAAAATGTGTTGTCAATGATAGGCCGTTAAGAATTAGTAAAAATTCGCCATAAGGACAACTTATAAAAATGTCTTAAATTAATTTGTGGCATTAATATTATTTTTTTTTAGTTATATTAGCGAGTGTTCTTAGGATAATTATTAATAAATTATTTTAAAAAAAATTTTAACACTAATTTTATGTTTTGACACAAAAAAAAAAAATTGTAAAAATATTTGATAAACTTTTTTTTTTAGAGGTAATTATAACGTCAAATCCTTTTCCCAATTTGTACATTGCATCAATTCATAAACTTTTCCCTACTTTTTTTTTTTCATACTAAAAATGAATGTCCCACATTGTGCTTTATTGGAGTTATATGCGTGTGGCAAAAAAGGTTTCCAATGTCTGGTGTTCACACTTGACAGTTGACACTAGCGTAAAAGCAATCATTTTGTGTTCCTGTACGTAAAAGCAAAGCTCTCTGTTTGCCGCTCCTTCCGCCAAAAATGGCCATATTTATCAGATGCCAATTTTTAATCATTATTTTTTGGATTACATTACATTTCTCTACGATCAAAGTTTTACCAAATATAATAAAATAATAAACGACTTGCTTCATACGAATGAATTTGTTTGTGTTAACTCGGATATTAATGGTTTGTACTTAAGGCTGGTTGCCAATACTCTACCAATACTTTACCTCCTGTGACTTGATTGTTGTTTAATGCAAGTTCCTGTTAACCAAAAAAAAATTACACGAACATGATACGACTCTAGGATTTGATCCTTAAGCTAAAAAAGGGAACAATGTTTAATTATTTAGTCGACATCCTTCTGCATATTCCATGACCAGTTTTTACAAAATTAGAGCAACCACATTAGTTCGTCCAAATTTTTTGTCTATTTTGCAATAAAAAACCTATTTTTTCTATTTTACACATCTATTTTTACAAAACACCCACATCAGTTTATCTATTCTACATATTTATTCAATAAAATATTCATTCTTTTATATATTTTTATTATTTTCTCACTCATGCCTCTCTCTCTCTCTCTCTCTCAAAGCCAACCACCGTCATCATCACCCAGCAACCATCAAGCCGAAACCCAGATCTCTCAGACCCAAACTTTGTGATTTTCTTGTTTCTCGTTCTCATGGTTGATCGAAGCCCAGATCAAGCCGAAACCCAGACCCATTCAAGCCAAAATCCAAGGTTGATTGAAGCGAAGGTTGATTAGACCCAAGGTTGATCAGACCCATTCCAGCCGAAGTCGACGCTGACGAAGAGGACGCCATGTTCTCCGTTTACTAGATCACCAACTCTGACCCACTCAAGGACTTGGCCACTGATTCACCGATCTTCCACAACAACAATCACAACTAAAATCACAACAACAACGACAACTCTTCCTAGATCGGACAGTTCGATTTCACCCCCTCCGATGGAGATGGAGCCTGAGGAAGGCTTCGCTCTCAGGGAATGGTGGAGGTTGGATTGAGGGGCTGAGGGACCGAAGAGAGAGGTGAGAGTATAAGTTGAAAATGAGAGAGTGAGGTGAGGAGAGAGAAACAAATAATAAATTAAGAGATAGATGAGCTGCAGTAACCGTGTAAATATACACGGTTACTGTAGCTTGTGGATGAATTTGCACATCTTTACACAACTTTACACCCATTGATGTGGATGTTTTTTTGGCCAAAATGTGTAAAATGAAAGAATTTTTATGTTATAGAAGAGTATCCACCAACTGATGTGGATGCTTTAAGTCAATCTCACATGATTAAGGGCCTTTTTGGTATTGTTGTTCTAAATAATGTTATTTAAGTGTTGTGAAAATACGTGTAAGTGAAAAAATATTGTGGAAATATATATTGTGTTGTTTAAATAACGAAAATTGTTGTTTAAACAACATAACCAAACAAACTCTAAAGCTTCCTATAAATTCAATTACAGGAGGAAGAATATGATATGAGATGGAGTATCAAAAGTAAATAATTATTAATTATTTTGGGTAAATTAAACTTTTCAATTTTACTTTTTTTATTATCTCAATTATAATGTTTTTCAAATTTTTGAAACAGATGATGTATCAAATCTTTCCATCCTCTAACTTTCAACATATTAAAAAAGAATATATATATATATATATATATATATATATATATATATTATGTTTGAGCTAGATTTATTTACAAATCCTCAAATCTAGCTTATTTGCTAATTAAACCAATATAACAAATTATTTCTTAACCCTAATCTATTTATGGGTTCAAGTTACACAACTTCTAGAATTTCATAAGTGACCAACCATAAAGCTTTTTACTTGTATTATAATTACATGACTTATTAAATCATTTAAATTAATTATAGGAGGAAGAGTATGATCCGAGATGGAGTATCACTTGTAAATAATTATTAATTATTTTTGGATAAATTACACTTTTTCATTTTAATCTTTTATCCCAATTACAATGTTCTTCAAAATTTTGAAACCATGATGTATCAAATCCTTCTATTCCCCAATTATCAACATATTAAAAAATGTATTATATATAAATATATATATATATATATATATATCAAGATGCATATTTATGAGACTTTCATAGTTTCATAACATTATTATGTTGGGAAAAGTTAATGAATGCATTAAGAGCATTAATTTAGAAATTTTTTTTTATAGAAAATTATATAGGAAAGAAAAAATACACAACTAATTTTTTAACAATTTTTTTATATTTATCCTAAAAGTAGTATCAAAATTTTCTGACAATGGTTTATTTTCAACCATCATAAGGGCACTCATCAACCGAATGCTATTATGTTTAAGTTAGGTTTATTTATGAATCCTCAAATCTTACGTTTTTGCTAAATAAATCAATTAAAAAAATGGGTTTCAATTAGTTCAACTAGTAAAGTTTTTAATAGTTAAATAAGAGATTTGGAGTTCAATCATCGCTCATCTACACAAAAAATCGATTGATGTCTTAGTCTGGTGATAAATAACTATTAAAACTAATTACATGACCTATTAAAAAATCATCGCTCACCTACACAAAAAATCGATTGATGTCTTAGTTTAGTGATAAAGAGCTATTAAAACTAATTACATGATCTATTAAATTATCTATGTAATTTTTTAATTAAATATATTATATGATCAAAAGTACATGTGATTATGTGAACACTCATTTTTATCGTCACGTACCACGGTGAGGGAATCTCATTCCAAGCCGATTTTGTAGGAGTAGAACACTCTGTCAATCATAGTTTGGCCAAATGCCTGTTTATTTTCTTGTTCTTATTCTTTTGAGAGAAATGCATGTTAGTCGCTTTACAAGTTTTTTTATTTGTTATTTTGACGGAATATTCACTTTACAGTTAAGATGGTAGATGGGCACATATATATATTTATATTGATGGGAGGAATTATTTTATTTATTTATTTCTTTTGTAAATGTGACTTAAAGAAAACATTCATTGTATATGTTATAAGGTGGGGTCACAAAAACACCATTGAATAATTGAAATAGGTCGCGTGGGCATAATCTGGCATATTAATTTTAGAATTCTACAACTCCCCTTTATATATAGATGTTAATCATAATGTTAAAACCAGAGAATCCATTAAAGTTTTAGTACGTTAGCTTCAATTTCCTTTTCTTTCTCACCTTTCTGTTCCCACTCTCAACTCAAACCCTTCATCAAAAGTTTTCCATCCAAACACACATATCCTCTCTCTCTCGCTCTCGGCACAGTTTGATACCTAGAACTTTAAAGTTATGGCTTCCTCATCTCCATCTTCAAATTATAATCAAGAAGGTATATTAAATATTTCTCTCTTTCCCATGTCTCTAATTGATATATATATATAGATGAATTAAGTGTTTGACATGTTTGTGTTGAATATTTTTGGCTTGCAGTAGGAGGTGGACATATCATTCCACTTGATCAAAACATTCTGCAGAAACATGTAGCATTCTTTGATAGAAATCAAGACGGCTTAGTTTATCCTTTGGAAACTTTTCAAGGTTCCAAACCCTTCAACATCTTATGATTTATCTTTGTGTTTTTCCTATAACTTTTTGTGGGGTTCACTAAAATTTTATCACTATGTTAATTAATTACAGGTTTTCGTGCCATTGGATTTGGTGTCTTTTTCTCCGCTGTCAGTGCCTTCTTCATCAACCTCAGTCTCAGCCAAAAAACCCGTCCAGTAATACTCTCTCTCTCTCTCTCTCTCTCTCTCTCTCTCTCTTAGCTTTTCTTCTATTGGAATGAATTTTCTTATTAAGAAAAAATAGAAAAGAGAAAAAGGAAAACTGCTCCAACAAGATATACCTTGTTCTGTGGTGGAGAAGCTTTTGCACCTTTGTTATTTTTAATATTTTTATATTTAGATTATCGAATATAATTCGCTTATAAAAGGAAAAAAAAAAACCATGATTACCAAAGAGAGAAATAATTATGATTAAAGGAAAAGTAATGGCTTTTTCATGTGGTGCCTGTATATGCTACTCTGGCTAGTCAACACATTGTTGACCATGGTTGAGCAGTGAGGACCACTACATTGTTCACACTTTCTCACGTGCCTATATAGTCATTTTTATTTTCCAAATTCCAACAATTACTGGGATCAAATTTCAATTCAAATGATTCATACAACTCTAGGGTCAGTTTGGTAATAGTGTTTAAATATTATTGTTTAATTTTTATTATTTTAAAAATATGTATTTGAATGTTATAAAAATTAAGTGTCAAAAGGGATATTGTTGTTTAAATACTGAAAAATGTTATTTAAATACCCTAACCATTCAGTCTTCTTCCATGTATAGCTCTCAAAGTACCTCTTTCATGTGTAGCTCTCAAAAGTACCTAATAGCCCGAAAATCTATATGTTTTAGGAATATTCAAATAATCTTTTTTTATATGAAGAAAAAACAAACTTGTTCATAAATTGTTAGTTTTTTAAGACAAATACCACTGACCAACTTATTTGACTCAGTAAGGAATATGAAAAAATTTTAGGGATAGGAACGTATTTAATGTCCTATTATTTTTTTTTATATAGATAAAATACATAGAATGTGAGGGCTTTGTTTTTTAAAAAACACAAAGTCATCACATTGTATGTAATCGTATATTATACTTAAATAATTCAGAAAAAAGAATATAGGTAGTACATATAAATTTAGATATATACTCTTTTTTTGCTAAACAGTTTAGATATATACCTGACAAGTTACCTTGGGCAGAGTTTGATTCCAGGAAACTAATATAAACTTTACTATTATTGCATGTGTCGCAATGGTACTTGCTAACTCACTTTTTTTTTAGTCACTTATTTAATATGAATAAATCTGCACTTTATATATAAAAGAATGCATAATATTTTCATAACAAAATATAGATGGTAAATTGTCAATGGTGAGTAAAAAAAAATAATGTCACTAATGAGCCTAAATAAAAACCAGTAATAAATTGTCACTTAATTTTTATTGTGAAAATTTTGTAACAAATGGTGGACAATTTATTTTTTATATAAAAACCATAATCCTAAATACATTACAAAAATAATTGAGGAACACATTATATGATTGAAAATCTAACTGTTTCTTGTCATATACTAGAGTTAGTCAAATAGAGTAGGTTGATAAAACAACGAAGAATGCTTAAAATGTCTTTGAGACTTTGACATAAAATTATCAATATGTCTACGCCGCCCCTAAATATAATTTTAGAGAAATTCTAGGGATAAAATGTTTTATAATTTTTTTTTCAAAACTGCTGATTTTTATTTATTTATTATTATTTGAAAAACATAACTGTTGAAATTTCTTGTTGTGATTAGTTAATAATACCAATGATGGATTTCAAGTTAAAGTATATTTTTCCAATTTCTAAAAATTATGTCAACAATTATAAAAAAAAAAAAAAGTTGCGTTCCTAATGTTACTATAAAATAATTCGGGGAGGCCCATGTTGACCACAAGTCCACACTTGACAGGACTCTTAAAACTCCTAGTACGAAAATAAATAGGACCAATTGGTGATTCCTGCTGCAAATTAAATATTCAAGAAAACATAATCGAGGCAATTCAACCAATGAGAAGAAAAGCTTTCTTATATATATTATTGTGGTAATTAAGTTGACAGAAGTTTAAATAAAATATCATGCATTCTTAATTCTTTCTCTTGATCATTGATAATAAGTTAAACGTTACTTCCTAACAATAAATATTTGTTTTAAAAAGAGAAATGATATGTCCACAACATTTTTACAACATTTTTACAACAAATCCTAAGTGGGAGGATATTACTGGTTGTTATTGTTGGGGCAAAAAAGTAATCTTAGTGTTAGGTTCAAATTTGAACCAATAACAATTAACCACTTATGATTTGTTGTAAAAATATTGTAAAAATGTTGTGGACGTAGCACCTCTCTTTTAAAAATGTCGTCTAACTATATATCTCAATCCCCTATTCTCTCTCTTTCATTTGTAATTAAAAAAAAAAATAAATTACAATAAGTAATCATCATGTTGTCATGATCATTGTCGGTAGGTCTATAGTTAATTTATAATGTGATATGGGTGCCTTTGTCGTTTGTCCACACCTTATTTGTTCTTTCACTTTTTTTTAAAGCTTTTTTTCATAAATAATCTAACATCTAGTTTTTTTTTTTTTTTTTTTAACGAACAAGATTTTAGCCTTTTATTGTGGGGTTAACATAAAAATTACTAAAAATTATATATATATATATATATATTTAAATACTTTGCAAATAAGTTACTAGAAATAAGATGTTCTCATAAATGTGATTGATTGAAAACTAGACAGGTTAATTTTACATTTCAAATAACCTTACTTCAAGGAGGTTGTATACTTGTTTTGTATGTTACAAACATTACTTTGAGGAAGTTCCATGGCTTAATCTAGCATTTTGAAGGCCAGTTTGTTTTTACATTTTTCATTTATTATTGTTGTTGTTTTAATTAATCTGGCTTCCATATTGATATGGTGCAGGGAAAATTCCCTTCTTTGCTATTTCCAATTGAGATTAAGAATATTCAAAAAGCCAAACATGGGAGTGACTCTGGAACCTATGACTCCGAGGGAAGGTATATGCTCTATGTATATGCCATAAATTTCTTACTCATGTTGACTGGTGTTTTGATCGAGTTGAAGTACTCCATTGGTGTGTCTTATATGTTATTAGTTTAGTGGCCTAATAATCTGTTTTTTGTCATGTTTTAATAGGCAAATCTGTTTCTTTAATTTTGCTTTTGTTTTACTTTGTCCTTCCCAAGCATAACTTGTTTCGAGACCTTTAAAAAAGAGCAACTTGCTTTCTCTTAGATTCCTAAACGGGTTGGTCTTTAGACTTTTTTGTTGTGACATTAATTCTATGGTCAGAACTTTTCTCACAATTATTGGTATGGTAAGTTGTTTATGGTAGAAAATAAAATAGAATTAGTGGTGTGCTCATATGAGAATCAATAACAAATTACCAACTCAGCAATTATGAAAAATGTTATGTTACATTAGTGTTTTAGGCTTACATCAATTCTAGATTGAGTTGATTTTGAAGAACCTGCTAACCAGCCGAACCTATCACTACTAAAAAAACCTCTTTATAGTTTATACCGGCTTTTTTTTTGGCATTTTTGAAAAGCGCTGCTATATGTGAGCTATTATCGCGTATTTTGCTAATGCCGCTATAAAGCATCAACCTATAGCGGCTCTTATGAAATATATTTGTACGTAAAGACCAAACTTTCTCAATCTTATAATCAATTAATGTCCATGTGCTTTCAGCACAACCCAATTTATATCATATTAAGCTAGAGCTGATTTGGAACACAGTATTTATTATTTTTGGGCCATTTTGAAGTTTCCCTTAATTCTGATCCTAGGCAACATCAGGTCAAGGTTATTTACAAATTAAAGCCTGACAATATATTAATTGAACTAATCTTTTTTTTTTTTTTTTGAGAAACTTAATTGAACTAATCAAGTGATCATGGTGTGGTCCATTTCACCTAATTTAGTTGCCAAAGAAAACCCCATAATCAGGGTCGTTTTCAAAGTAAAGCCTGACAATATGTAAAACTAATTAAAGTGATCATGGTGCGGTCCATTTCACCTAATTTAGTTGCCAAAGAAAACCCCTAATCAGGGTCGCTTTCAAAGTAAAGCCAGACAATATGTAAAACTAATTAAGTGATCATGGTGTAAGTCTATTTCACTTAAATCAAATTACCAAGGAAAACCCCATATTGAGATTAAGTAAGTCTAGCGAGAACAAAAGCGCACACACACAACACTTGCAACTATTTTCACAATTATTGAAGTGATATGTTGTGATTAATATATACAATATAAATGGTGTTGTCAGTGGTGTGTTTTTGTAAAAGTAACAACTTATATATCACCTTAGCAAGCGAAATAAAGAAATTTGTGAAAATTTGTGCATCTTTATCATTGTTCATTGAGATTAATCAACTAGAATTGACATCGTTGTAAGGTGTGTTCACTGGTTGGTCACATCTCGGTTGGGATGAATCCATGCGAAACCTAAACTCTAATCTCTAATGGATCTTATTGATGAGCATAGTTCTTCTTAATCCATGGCTATACTTCAGCATATTTTGGTCCTCTTGTGGGATTTGTCTAAATTTTCTTTTTAAATCAATCTTTTAGGTTTGTTCATTCGAAGTTTGAAGAGATTTTCAGCAAGCATGCTCTTACTTACCCCAGTGCTTTAACATCGAATGAACTCATGAAAATGCTTAAGGCAAACAGGAACCCCAAGGACTACAGAGGATGGTAGATATCTATATCTAATTTTTTGATTAACTAAGAACTTTTGTCCTCCAAAGAAATTTAATGAACTTTTTAAAATTTATTGTAGGTTTGCTAGCTATATAGAATGGAAGACCCTATATGTTCTCTGCAAGGACAAGAATGGTTTACTGCAGAAAGAAACAGTTAAAGGTGCTTATGATGGAAGCTTGTTTGAAAGGCTGGAGAAGGAAAGATCATCGACTAAAAAGAAAGCGTAATCTTTCTAGCATTTAACAACAAGGAATTATAAACCAATGTATTTATTTTATTTTTATATTACACTTGTATATGAATTGTGTGAAATTAAATAAAGTTATATTGGGATTTTATTTTTTTAAATTCTTTTGATGCAGTGTTGTGTAAATAAATGCATACTGGTATGCTCGCTGGGTCTTCTAGGGATTGCTGGGTGGATGCTCTATTGATTCAAGAATGTAGTTTGAATTTGTGACTGTTTCAAATTGTGAAAGTGTTTGATGAATTATTGAATGGAAATTTAGTTCGATTTGGTTCATGTTCTTTAATATGATGCAATAAGCCAATAGAATACTTATTGTGTATGCTAAAAGTAACATGTCCAAGGATGATTTGAATTACTGGGGGAGTACTTATGGTGTTATACGTTGTGGACAATTTGGAGAAAAGTCTGAACAGATGAAAGAAAAAGTTGGGAGTATGTGTGCACAAGCTTTGGACATTCCAGAAGACTTTCCAAGTACAAGCTCATGAGTTCAAGTTGAATAGGGTTTGATATTGTAAAGTTCTTAGTTGTAACTTGTAAGGTTCAAAATAACTTCAAAATTTGTCTTCCTAAATTGTTGTGTGCCAATTCATGGATATTCATAGTTGTTATCAGATTAATATTGGTTAACTTTCTAGTCTTAGGCATTTCTCAATGTTCTTGGCACATGCATTTATATCTTGAACAAGTGCAAGCAAAGGCAATCAAGTTGAAACTTGAAATTGATGGTTCAACTCAGTTTAACTATTTCTTTTACGCTCAGGAAATAAAGGAAGCTTAAAAAAAATTATGCAAAGGGATATGCATTAAACTATTAAAGACTAAATAACATGGTTACAAAATCTGGGGAGAGTGGGAATATAATGACAAAAGGCCATTCTCGACAAGTTCTAAACAAAAGTACCAAATACAAAATTAGAACAGCAAATATAAAATTCAAGTGCCCTTCTTATACTTTTCTCCTATTTGCCAAAATGTTTGCAATTTAGTTGGCCCTCATGGTACACCTGCTCTATAATCCAAAAGTTAATTACTATTGCACACTATTTCACAATTATAACTAAAATCGTAATTTTAAAACATGATTTCATCTGTGTTTCTCATACACAATGTGTAATTATTGACTATTAACTTTTAAAATTGGATAATTGGCTCCAATTGGACAAGGCCTACTTTTGGCGTGGGAGGAGGGGTTTTGGCAAGTCATTTATGAATATTTTTTTTTTCTTTGTCTTGATTAACAATGCTCGATACTTTTGCCAAATGATGTTCAATGGCTGTCGGTGACTCATGTGGACAGATACCTATGGACCTAATTATAGCGCATGCAGGAGATTCTTATATGGTGAAATCATTTATGGATTCAAGATTAATTAGGTTTAAGTTAGCCAAAATACCACTACATTAGTTATCTGTCCAAAGAGACACTGGTTTTGGTTGTAAATCTAATTCCTCTTAAACACTCTCAACAATGAGGGCCACAAGTGGATCCAATTTGGTATTCAAACAGGAAATTAGATTGACAGATGTTCCACAAGCCATTTTATACAGATTACTAATAATTAAGTACTAATATTTTGGCTAAACTCGCATGTAATCTAATGAGCAGGATTTATTTTACACAATTTTACACACATGCGAAAAAGCAATTGAAAGTCACAATTTCAGTTGTTTTTTATCGTGTGTAAAATTAACTACATAAAATAACATGTGTGCAATAAATTTAACCCTAATCTAACCAACTTACATGATTAATAAACTCTTTTGGATCTAATCTTCTTGTTAGATAGAGACGCAAGAACCACTGCGCACCCTTGGTGCGGCGGTCATTCCACAAGTATAAAAACTTGTAGAGTGTGAGAGGTAAGGACTGGAGTTCAAGTCTTCAAGAGGAAGTTTCACACACATTTACATTTAGATTAGATTAGAGTAGAATTTTATTTTGTATTAAAAAAAAAAAAAAAAGACACAAGATTAGAAGAGTCTAATAGTCCATGTTTCTCGGAGTATTTGATTTTCTTTTCTGCAACAAAAAAGAAATAAAAGAGTGCTTACAAGTTATAATAGTAGATGTAACCATGCTAAAGATGTTAAGTTATTCTTAATTTTTTAGTTTAATACACAAACCCTATACAAACCCCAAGTCTCTCGTTAGACATGAAATTTTCAATTTTTTTCCCTGGGACCATTGGCGGCTCTACCTTACAAAAAAATGTATATGTATATTTGACCAAAAAAAAAATTATATACTAAACTAATCTATTGTGGTCACTCTGATAAAAATGTTGAACACCTTGATTTAAAAATCACAAGAATTTGAGTTCAATAAATAAGAGTAATGATAAATCTATAACAATTTCACAATGAATTCTATGTAAATGTAGTAAGTAGTTACCAATTCTAATTTGCGCCCTACATTGACTTCATTTTTAAATCTATCAATAACAACTTATTGTAAAAGATTTGTTGTGAAATGTATAGACGTAGCATTACCCCAAAAATAATTGTCCCCCAAACATAATCTTTAACCTCTTAAACCCAAAAAAGAAAAAAAAAAAAAAAAAAAAAAAGGCTTAATAATAACAATAAAAATTAGTCAAAATAAAAATAAGACTAAACCAAATAACAAGTGAACATAATTATTCAACAAAAAGCTTATTCGAAAACAATAAAAATAAAAATCCTTAATCATTCAAATTTGCATTTCATTCAGCCCGTTACATAGATGTAATCTATAATTTCATTTTTTTTTTCTTAATAAAAAGCACCAAAAAAAATACACTGTCGTGAATTCTCGTTAGTGACCACCTAAAAAAAATTCCGAGCTCTTATTAACTTGCATGTTTCTAAAACCGGGCTGGGCCATGAGATAACATAAGCTTTTCAATCAGGTAGGCCTACAGTTAAGTAGCTCTTGAAAATACTCAACTACTTAATCAAACAAAACATGGACCTAGGCCCAGAAAAATAAAAGTGGACTCATTAGTCAATAATTTACACCATATTCGTGTTTTTTTCTTTGCTAAATACAGATTTCTATTAAGGGGGACCAAGCCCACAACAAAAGCTTTACAAAGGAGGTTCTGGGCCCAGTCCATCCATATCCAAATGGAGAGTTCTCACCGAAGAAAAGAAAAGTCTAGAAATCTAGAGAAAGGGTTGTGGATTCCCTAATAAAAAATAAATAAAAAAAGGTAAAGGGTTGCGTGCGGGTTGGATTGGATGGGTTGACGTAAAAAAATTTCAATCATTTTAACATTGGCGGGTTGAAAAAATTACAAACCACCACCCACTAACTTCCAAAAACAAGCACATTGGGAGGGTTAGTTTTAATTATATGTTATATACTAAACTTAAAAGTTTATTTTACCATTCATGTATAGATTTAAGTTGTATTTTCTCTAAATCCTAAAATCCATTTTGGAAGTGACCAACTTTCTTATAAATCTAAATATATACCTCTTAAGGAACAAGTATATTTACAAATATGTTGAAAAAGTATTATTAATTTTTCAGATTAATATGTGTAACTCAACCTGTTACTTTTATAGTTGAACCCGCATAATCAACTTGAAAATTAGTATCATATTTTGATATTTATGTGGTGGTGGTGTAGGCCAGACAATTTAGATTGATTGAGAGGGTTTTCGCACAGTTACTACTTACCAGATCTAAAATACATATTATAATGTAATTTTGTAATGCGTTATAGAACTCATTGGAAATTCATAATCTGGCCATTAGCTCCTCAACAATTCTACTACCAAATCAATTGAGAGATTTGTGAGCCCATTAACTTGAATATATCCACTTTGTTGTTGTGTTCGACAACACATGGTAAGTAGTGTCCACATATAATCATTACCACTATTATTATTATTATTATTATTATTATTATTATTATTATTATAGTCTTGGTCTTCTTGACTCAAGGATTTTGGGTTTATTAAATGCGACTTCTATGAAAGTGATTTTCTTTTTTTTCCACAATGAAAGAAAGACTATAAGAGCACATGCATTTCCATCTCTTTAAATGACTTCTCTGAAAGTGATTTTCCTTTTTTTCCACAATGAAAGTAAGACTATAAGAGTACATGCGTTTCCATCTCTTTAAATGATACCATCGAATTGATGAAATTATTTAGCATCAATTATTTATCCAATATTCTTTAAGAATTTTAAATATTCACATTTCTATGTAACACAGTACATATGTCATATGGTATATGGTATATACATAAGCGTAGCAATCGAATCTATTAAAGTCAAATCCGGTTAATTAATCTAGCATAACCGGAATGTATCATATATAAATTATATCAGACCATTGAAGCAATAATTGTTGGGAAATTTTATTTTCACTTTGGCCAAATTTTTTGAATAACAATGAAATGAAGGTTGGTCAGCTTGAAACTATTTTAACAACCAGAATTACGACATGAAGGTTGGCTAGCTTCACTACTAGTACAGACACAAATCCAACAAGAATATTAGAAAATGGGTTTTGGAGGTATGAAGCTTTGCGGTGTTCGTGAGAAGCGATATCCACAGGGCAAACTGACAATGGTTTGTTTGGAAGTATAGGCAGAGAGCCCTACAATGAGGTTATGGGTACATCATTATAGAAAGACAAGTTCTCAAGACTTGGATAATTAAACCATAACCATTAATAATTGAATGTGACTTGTCTTCCCTCTTCCTTTTCCTCTTCCATTACTTTCCCTTTCTTTTTCTCTTATGATGGAACATCCACTTTTGCTCTTCTACAACATAACATGATCCATGACCCATGTCTTCAACAAGGAGATAGTGAGAGAGAGAGGAAAAGTTAATTGTTACATTCATGTTTGCGTGCTTTAAGGTGTGTTATAGCCAATCATAGTCAGCAAAAAAAAAAAAAAAAGGTTATAGTCAATCATACAAAGACTCAAAGAGAACTAGTCGGTTTGTCTAAGACTTGGAATAATCAGTCAATTCTGTATGCATGTCTTCTACTATATAGTATATACTCATGCATATATGGACTAGCTAGCAGCCTAGCAGTGTCACATAGATGACGAGTGGAATCCTCTTTTCCAAAATGTGGACATCAAATACTTTCATTTCATATGCTTCCAATATCAAACATTGTGAGGACATGGGATGGAAGGTAAAGATCTATCCTGCTGAAAAAAATTTAGACTAGGGATAGATTGATTCTCCTTTCATCACCACCCGTGAGGTTTTTTTTTGGATATGAGAGAGTTACCTTGATGTCACAATTAAACCACATAAGAGATATGGTAAAGTTCTTTGTTATCGAATAAAAAATTTGAGATTCAATTATCGCGTACATTAAAAACCAATTAATATTTTAGTTTGATAATAAAAAGCAATCATTAGAAATAAACGTCATAAATTGAAACACAAGTTAAAGGAGAATCAACAAATTTAAAGTGAAATTCTTTCAAAGAAGAACTTCACACCCACACACACGTTGGTACTTGTACGCATATATGTTGCTGATGAATGAAATAATTGACGGGCTTCTAAATTGCTCATGCCACAGCTTTGTCATCCAATGTTACACCAAACATAACATTTCTTTTTCATTATTCTTGGGACACTAAGAGTCCGTTTGGATAGAACTTATTGCTGAAAACTGAAAACTGAAAACTGAAAATACTGTACAAAAATAATTTTTTAATGTGTAAAAATTACTGTTCATCCCAAAAAGTACTGTTCATTGGCCTAAAATCACTGTTCATGGCCAATGAACAGTGACACATGCGCGTGGAAAAAAAAAAAAAAAAAAAAAAACTGCCCAGACGTGGACGCAGCCTCCTATCCAAACGCATTCTAAATGTATACACAAGTAGAGAATACCTGGTTGGTACAAAAATAATTAACAACCTAACTACTACTTTTTCTTACAAAAGATCCAGGCATACAACGTCTTATTTTTTTTACTAATATAAATGATAGTTATTTAATGCCACACACACTTAAATGAATCTAAAAAAATTATTGGGATAAATAATTAAAATAAAGTAGTTAAACAATTTTTTTTCTAATATAAAGTTGGTTACAATTCCTCTGGAGTAATAGAGTTCTGCAAGTGGGGAATTGACTCCTCATCTATCCGACCTTTTCAGACTTCAAGATGTATGAAGGGTCAAAGTAAACTAAAGAGACCCACTTTGCTTTTGCATTTATTGAAATGGTTGAAGATGATTTGTACCAGTAGAAATGTTACATATATATTCAATTGATTGGGAGAACACTTTTAATTGTTTTTAATATTAATTCGATAATCAATATATATAAAAGCAAAGACTTCATATGGAAAAACATGAAATTTTGCCAAGTGACGTATTCTATGCAAAAAAAAAAAAAAAAAATTAAAACTTTCTCAAATGTCACATTAAAAATAAGAACAAATTAAATATTGATTTTTTTATTTTATTTTGGTTTATTGTTTCAAGATTTTCTTAATTAAAAAATAAATATTTTTTGTATCATTTGATTCAATATTTCAAGACATATTTGTTTTTGTCAAATTAAATCAATGAATATATATATATAAAGCAAATACCTCATGTGGGAAAGCATAAGGCTCTACCAAGTGGCGTATTCTATGTAAAGAAAATTGAAATATTTTCGAGTGTCACATTAGAGATAATAACAAATTAAATATTAACCTTTTATTTCATTTTGGTTTATTGTTTCAAGACTTTTCTAATTAAAAAATAAATATTTTTGTATCATTTGGTTCCATGTTTTAAAACTTTTCATTTCTTGCACATACACACAAAACTCTTTGCATTTTAATATATGCATCATTTTCACCTCTTGCACTTCTACCCCTTTATATATACCTACCCATAGCCCTTCATGCTATACCATGTCAAATACACATAGACAAAAAACGATGTCATTTACCTTTAATTTTTCGACAACACCTACCTAGATCTAACATTGTTGTTTCATCTAATCCTAACCCGAATGAGTTAGTTACAACCAAAGAAGGGGGGCTTGCATTCTATATTGAGTAATAACAGCAATTACGATTTTGATGTTAAGGTTGGAAATTGTAGATTTGTAGGCTTTGTAAATGATATAGATGTGATTGACTGTGGGTGTTTGAATTATTATTTTTTTTTTTAGAATTAAAGAGAAAGAGAAAGATAAATTATATATCAACTTTTATTCTATAATATTCCTCCAAACTTTTTTTTTCTCATTACTTCAATTGAATAATTATAATGGATATGTGTGTACAATTTATAATTGTTGTTTTTTATGATGAACTTATTACCAAAAAAGTTCTATAACAATTATGCTATAATACATATACAACATTTTTCAAAATCATTTACATAAATATATTACAATATTATCCGTGCATTGCATGGGTAACTTACTAGTTATAATAAAAGATGAGAAGTTTGAACCTAGATACAGTACAATTGGAAATTAACCCATGGAGGTGCCAACTAAACCACACAAGATTCCTAGTTAACACTTTTAAATTATTATACTTTATATAAAAAAATAATTTAATTATGATATCTTGCATAATATATTCTTTATCTCAATTTGTTTAGTACTGACATTGTAAGTTGTAATTACCAACTAAAATTTGTTGGCTTTAATTTCATGCCAAATTTGATTGTAATTTCTTCAATCATTTCCTTGTATTTATGTGGGTTTATTTGTAAGGAATGAGTGTGAGAGATTGATGAAGAATCAAACTTCAAAGATGAATTAGTGTAGTTTGCGACTAGCTCGTGAGAAGAGTAACCCGCGAAAGGCCACGTGTGAAGCACATGACTAGAAGCTGAAGAATCACGCCAAGCTGTCAAGTTTGTGAATACTTCGCGAGAAGAGGCAGCTCATGAGGTACTCGCAAAACATTCTGTTTAGCAAAAATATAAAGTGTTTTACCAAATTCTTTACCCACACTATAAATACCCTCATTACCCACAAATTGTAAGGACTGCTTTTCAGAGAGAAAACCCTAGAAAATACATTTGAGAGTTAGAGAATGTTATAACCACAATCATCTACACATTTTCTCTTAGTTTTCCTCTACTCCTACCTTTCCATCTCTACATCCTTGAGGGGTTCTTAACTTAAACACTTACCACACCCAATCTGAGTGTTAAATGAGGTTTTTGTGCTGTTAGGAAGTATTGGAAGGAGCTATTAAGTGGCAGAAACAATTGGGCTGAATTGTGGGATCCGGAAAGTTAGTGAAGACAAAATTCCGAGAAGTCTGTTGGTAACAAGAGCTTGAAGGACTCAAGTACATGGGATAGACTAGTTTTGGAGGGTCTTTTATTATTCGTATACTCCAAATTTATTCACTAGTGTTCATTTTGACTTGGAGGGTCGCAAAGTAGTTTTTCGCCCAGTTTTTTGGTTTCCTCTTCAATAACATGTCTTGGTGTTATTTTATGTTTTCATCTCGCTTCCCTACTCTTTAAGCTTTCATTCTATTGTTCATTGTGGATGGATATGGCTTAGAGTAGTGCTATCGGTTTATTGCGCACATTTAGTCTTATTCCACACTTTGTTAAGTTAGAGTAAAAGCAATTTAGCTGTAATTTTTAATTTAGGGTCTAAACAAGCTCGTGTGTTTTCACATTAATTAGAGCTTTCAATTGGTATCAAAGCGGGTACACTTGTTGGATTTCATTATCCTTGTGTGATCCTAGACCCCGTTTAAGATAGATAGATTTCAATCCCTCAACGCACCTCCCTAATTTGATGGGAGTAACTATGCTTTTTGGAAGGTACGTATGCGTACTTTTCTATGTGCTACTGATGAGACCGTTTGAGATTCTGTTGAGAATGGTTGGGTGAGACCCACAACAGCCAAGTCCGAATGGGATAAGGCTACTCTTGCTTTGGCAAATGCCAATAGCAAACCTATTAATGTTATTTTTTGTGGTGTTTCTACTGATAAATTTCATAGGATATCTCATGTGAAGACTACCAAAGAGGCGTAGACCATTCTTAAGACAACCTACGAGGGAACCAAGAAGGTCAAGGACACCAAGCTTTAAATGTTCACTACTCGATTTGAGGAAGTGAAGATGAGTGATGATGAGTCATTTGATTCATTTTATGGGAGACTCAATGAGATTGTGGTTGCCAAGCTCAATCTTGGAGAGAAGGATGAAGACGCCAAAGTGGTGAGGAAGATCTTGGATCCTTACCCTAAAGTTTCCGAGCTAAGGTCACCGCTATTGAGAAGAGCAAAGATTTGAACAAGATCAAGATTCAAGAGCTCATTGGCTCTCTTCAAACTTGTGAGCTCGGACTGCCCTCTCACAAGTCTAGCAAATCACTTGCTCTCAAAACCATAAATGAGAGAACCGATGATTCCTTCGATGAAGATGATGTTGAAAAAGAGGTGGCATTTCTTGCAAAGAACTTCTGGAAATTTCTTAAGATGAAGACTCTCACTTTGATTATGCGCTCCAACTTGTACCCTTTGTCCAACACAAGTTTCATTAACCTTGGAAGAGCAAAATTCATATGTGATCTTATCAATAGAGCTCAAATAGACATTTGTGCTCACATATTTCAGACCATGGGAAAAATAACGAGGAGATCAGTTGCAAGGACATGTCTACCCTTCTGCAGCCTTATTATGAAGATCATGACTCTCAAGGGAATCCGTCCTCCAAAAGATAGAATGGTCTTGCCTCATTAAGGATTCATTTTCTTGCATTCTCTCCAAAAGAGCAAGGTCATTAATCTGTCAAAAGGGCAAAGAAGTGTCCTTCTAAGCCTCTAAAGAGCGAATCCTCCCATCATCTCCCATTAGGAAGAGCTTAGCTACTCCTGGTGTCTCCGAACACCACGAGACAACCTTTCCTCACATTCTTGAGCCTCACTCGTCTAGTACTCAGCCAGGACCGTCTATCTTTCAACCAGATAGGTTGACGACTTTGATTGAAAGGTTGCATGATCACATTTTTGGACTTGCAAATGTCATATACTCTCCCAACAATCATGTTCAGATTCGCTTAACCACTAGTGAGACACAATTGGATGAGATTCAGTGCAAGTTCGAGGAGTGCCTTTAGCTATTCGTGCCAAAAAGGGGGAGAACACTTACTGTGAATACTATAATTATAGCATAGAGTAAGGGGGAGAGCATCACAGAGTAGGGAGGGAGTGCATATTGAAAGGGGGAGTGTAGTGGGCTCAAAGAAGGAAGCTAACCTACAACCACACACAATTTTTTGGATAGTCTAGCATATATTTTTATAGTTTATGTTTATTTATAGTGCTTTATTTAAAGTTTTCAGTACTTTAGTTTAAAATGTAGTTTTTCTTTAGTACTTTGTGTATTTTTGTTTTTATAGCCATTTCTTGATGCTTTTAGTTATCTATTGTTTCTCGCTTTAGTTTCTTTAATGCATCATGTGGTTTATCTTGATCGCATTTTACTTGTTCTCTATACATGCCTAGTATTCTACTTGTCTCGTACTTAATGAAATTTATTTGTTATGTGCAAGTGTTTCAAGATACAGGTGTATATAGTTCAAGTGCTTCACAGCTTCTAGATTCAGGTGTGAATGAGTTTTACCTATGTTCCCAAACTCACGTTTAAGTCTAGAGTCTGTTTAGGGGCTTTGTCATGGAATAGTCAAAGGGGGAGATTGTAAAGTTGTGATTTCCAACTAGCCTTTGTTGGCTTTAATTCCGTGTCAAATTTTATTGTAACTCCTTTAATCATTTCCTTGTATTTATGTTGGTTTATTTGTAAGGGATGAGTGTAAAAGATTGGTGAATAATCAAGCTTCAAAGATAAATCAGTGCAGTTCACGACTAGCTTACAAGAAGAGTAACTTGCAAAAGGCCACGTGTGAAGCACATGACTAGAAGCTGAAGAGTCATGCCAGATTGTCAAGTTCGTGAGTACTTCGCGAGAAGGGCCATCTCATGAGGTACCAGCGAAACATTCTGTTTATTTAGCAAAAAGGTAAAATTATTTACCAAATTCTTTACCCACACTATAAATACCCTCATTGATCATGAATTGTGAGGAGTGTTTTTCAAAAAGAAAAAACCCTAGAAAATACACTTGAGAGTTAGAGATTGTTATACCCACAATCATCTACACATTTCCTCTTGGTTTTCCTCTACTCCTACCTCTCCATTTCAACATCCTTGAGAGGTTCTTAGCCCAAACACTTACCACACCCAATTTGAGTGTTAAGTAAGATTTTGGTGCTATTGGAAAGCATTAGAATGAGCCATTAAGTGATGGATGCAATCGGGCTGAATTGCGGGATCTAGAAAGCTAGTGAAGACAAGACTCTAAGAAGTTTGTTGGTAGCAGGAGCTTGGAAGGCTCAAGTTATTGGGGTAGACTACACTTGGAGAGTCTTTTGTTATTTGTGTACTCCAATTTTATTCACTAGTGGATTGATTTCGACTTGGAGGGTTGCGGAGAGGTTTTTTGCCAAGTTATTTGGTTTCCTCTCCGATAACACATCTTGGTGTTATTTTGTGTATGCATCTCTCTTCCCTACTCTTTAACCTTTCATTTTAATTTGAGGTCTAAACAAGTTTGTGTGTTTTTATTAAAGCTTTCAAACATGATAGTAATGAGTCCGTTACTTCTAAAGTAATTCTAAGGAACTTTAATCAACTTATGTATTTTTATTTTAATAAAAGTTTAAAAATTATATTTTTAATATTATTAGTGATAAAGTTTGAGTTTGTGAGAAATTAATGGCTATAGATTGGCCTAAGTAGATTAAAATGAATTGTGTCATTAATGATGGATTATATCATACATGGAAGAATTGAATAAGTGAGTGAGGTAAAAATATATCATTTTCTAGTTTTTTTTAATTAAAAAAAATAGGTTTTTGCCATTAACAATGCTTGCAATCAAACAAACACTACAAGAAAGACTTTCCTATAAAGTTTTGTTCAAAGTCTTTGTGTGCATTTGGATACCGCTTATTTTGCTGAAAATTGAAAATAATAAAAAAATATATTTTTTATTTACTGTTCATTAATAAACGTAATGTGCATTTGCCTTGATGCGCTGTCCATGTCTTATGAACAGTGCACTAGGCGCTAGACTTAAAAATAAAAAAAAGGCCAAAAGCGCAAACGTTAACACGCTGGACGTGGACACAGCTTAACCAAATGGAGCTTTTAAGCATTTGCATCAATCTTTCTAAAATTTTATGTTTATTTTTGCTTAGGAACTCACTTTTTCTATTTTACACACTCACTTCTCAAAACCATCCACATCAATTTATCTATTATACACCTTATTTTATTCAAATAATTAGTTTTATTCTTTTTTATTAATATTTTCCTTTATTTTCTCCCCCCTCTTAGAACTAAAACTCATGCATGACCTCTCTCTCATCCCAAACCTCTCTCTCCTCTCACCTTTCTCTTAGCCACCATCGCCACTACTCTCTATTGTTGGTGCCGCTCTTCTTCTTCTTCTTCAAATACAAACCAACCTCACCACTGCCATCATCACGCTATCGCTATTATCACACCGCTGCCAACAACCCAAGCAAGCCCCAATCGTAGCAACCCACCACTGCCACCTCCAATCTTGATGCTGCGCCGCCATGGTCCTCACTTAATTTCATCTAGGTTTTGGTTAATTTTGAGTTTTATTTCATCTTGTTCTTGCTAGTTCTATGATGGGTTATTGCTAATTTTAGTTTTTGGGTTTTTGTATTTGGGTGGTTCTGCCTTGATCGGTGGTTGAGGCTGGGGCATGGGTGGTTTTGTTGTTTGAAGAAGACAAAAGGGAAGAGAAAGACGAAGGGGAAGAGGTTTGTTAGGAAGAAAAAGAAAAAAAAAAGATTAATAAATCATTTACACATGAATAGTGACAATGGATACACTGTAGCAAAATTGTATATTTACACATCTATACACCCGCTGAGATCAATTGCATCAGTCCCTCTATAATAGAAAAAGTGCATCATTTTACAAAATTTTGCTCAAAATTTACCCACATCAGTCCTTCTATAATACTGTGCATTTCCACAATTCCTGTAGTAATTGTATATATTTACACGGTTATTGTTGTTGATACTGTATTTTGTCCGCCTTCAATTTGCGTGTCGGACCCCGAAAAATCCAAAAATATCATCTTCTCTTCATGGGGCCGCGAGAATATCTAGAATGACGTGGCATAACCCATTTGGATACCAAAGTACTCAAAGTGCCTCTTTTAGCCAAAATAACCAAAACGCCCCTAGTCAACCCTAGGTTGGTTGAAGTTCAAAAAAGGTCAAAATGCCCTCAAAATATCACTTTTCATAGTTTTACATCAAACTCGAGTTTCTCGGAGATTTTTTGCAATTTTGACCAAGTTTGACTCAGAGTTGACTCTTGGTAGGCCCTAATAACCCTAATTTTGATTCGGTAGTCAGAATGGGTTAAACCCTACGCCATTGCGAAGATCATCAAATTCTCATTCCAAAGACTACTCATGGCTCGAAATTGGAGTTAAAACGGTCGAAATATCACGAAAACTAGTTAATGCACTAATCGATGTACCGCTAACTTCCCAGAGCCATAACTTCTGATTTGACCGTTAGATTTTTAAGTTCCATACCTTTTTAGAAATTGGAAGTCAAGATATTTTCAGGGGTGTCAAGATCAACCACATTTGAGCAGCTTCATAGGTGGCAACCCTTGAAGGGCCGTCGGCGGCCTTACAAGGTGCGCTGCCTCATAAAGTGTTCTGGGGTTATAAAAGGCCCCAAGCACCTTCAGACAAAAAAAAAAAAAAAAAGAGAGACTTTCTTGGGTCCTGCTCTTTGCTTGGACGTTTTCTGCATGCTTCCTCTCTCCTCCAAACACATTTCTACACACAAAAACACCCCCCAAAAAAATCAAATCCTCTTGATTCTTCTCTTCACCAAAAATACGAGATAGTGTTCATACCCTCCATCTTCCTCTCCTTGGTTCTATACCTTGGATTTGAGGTTTAAGGGGTATGGATGGAGCTTTTTAGCTATTATCCATACCCTTTTTTTTTTCAAAGCTTCATCTAGCTTTCATCTTGCTTTCTCTTGCCTTAATAATAGGATTTATTGCTTTACCTAGCATGCTTTTTGCTTTATTTTTCTTCTAGCATGTTTTTGGTTTATTTCCATATGCTTCCTTGATTGTTCATGTGCTAGTTACCTTTTCTTCATGCTTTGTGCTTTATGCCATGTTTAGATCATTCTTTCTTATGTGTTGATGTTTGGGTCTACATGCCCACATGCTTTATATCATGTCTATGGTTATGCCTTGCTTAGATCTACATGTTTGTATGCATATCCTATGCTTCTATGCCTATGTCAATGCTCAGATTTGTGTTCTTCCATGTCTTTATGACCATATCCACATGCTTAGATGTACATCCACATGCTTATATGTTTAGATTTACGCCTCCGTGTGCTTTGGTGTTTGGATCTTCCTTGCTACATGCCTTGTGCCATCTCCTATGTTAGCTCTATGCCATGTTTATGTGCTTGGGTCTAGACCTTGTTTGTCATGCCATGTGCTATTGTAACCACTTTGTTCCATTTATCACATTTTCTTGCATTTTGGCCTATTGGTTCGGACCCGATCTAGACCCTATGGTCTTTGTCATCGTCCATACACCAAGCCCCATATAAAAGGTTTTGGATCACCCCTATTTGCATGTCTATGCTTGCTTGCTTCTATACTTTATGCTTTTTGTTAGCCTCTCTAGTTCTAGATTGTGCCATGCTTGGCGCCTTCTGTCGGCTTGATCTTGTTTGGTTACATCTAACGCCCATAAGGCCTTGTTTGGATGTAATCGCTTGGGACGCATCTTCGTGATGCCGGTTGCTCCGCGCATACCTTTTCCCTTTCTATTCTATGCGATGTTATGTTTGTCATACTTGTTTGTGCCATCCGTTGGCCTTTTATGCATCTTTACACGCTTGCTTACATGTCCATGCATGAATCTTGCTTGCTAGTGTGTCGCCCATACTTCAACACAATGAAGTTATGAGCATCCGATCCAAACCTACATTTGTCCCTTGTAGGGTTGTTTGCCTTTTGCTTGTTTGTCTTCTTTCTTATTTACTTGCTTGCGTATGTTCCTTCTTGCTTTCTTGTTTGTTTGTTTATCTTGTGGCTCGTCATGTCTCCTGCCTTATGGTATGCTTGCCATGTCTATCATGCTTGTCTGCTTTATGCCTTTTTCACATGCTCTTTGCACCTTATTTCTTCCATTGCTTGTCTACTAGTTTCTTGTTTTTGCCTTTGCATGTATACACATGGAGCGAGGACGCATGGAGTTAGGGCACGGTCTCCTAGGCGCAAGCAAAAAGGGCGAGAATGCAAGCATGTAGATATAAGCCAAGCGGCAATGTTTAGTAGATTTAGGGGTCTAGTTTCTCCCATTTGGTTATGTACTCTTTTAAACCTCCTTTCTTCCTTCCTCATTTCTTTCTTAGATGGGTTGTATTAGATATATCATATCATGTACTATTCGTCCTCATCTCTAGGGTATGACGACTCCTGTTTACTTTCTTGCTCTATATTTTGGGCCATGCTCTAGGGATGTAGACATTTACTTTCTTGCTCTGTGTGCTAGCATTGTGCATGACGTATGTATATATATACTTGCTCGCCCCCTCTCGGTGTGATTGTCACAATCCATGTCACTTGAGGCAAAGCAATGCCTAATTTCCGCTGTGAAAGTAAGGTGACATGTCACTGGATTTTTGCCGTGGGAATTCGGTATTTGCCCTAATTCCTTAGGAAAGCATAAATTGGGACCATACACATTCAAAAGCCAAATCTCAAAAACCCCCATGTATGCAAAGCCCCGAAAGCCAATGTCAAAATCACGTTTTTACTACCAATGTCTAAAAATTAGGTTTTATCAAAATAAAGGACTGTCTTTGGACAGGCGTTGTGGGGTACCTAACACCCTCCCCACATGTAACCAAACTTCCGGACTCAAGAATCAAGATTTTTTACCATCCACATTAGATTAGGAAAAAAGACCTTCTTAGCCTAAGACCAGTAATAAAATCAACTAGAAACAGGTGATCAATCACATCTTAGAAAAATCCAATGATTGATGGCGACTTCACTATCCTTTGGCAATTCCCTTAAAATTTGGCCAAGATTCCTACCGTACCTCCAAAGGTAGACAGATACCTTCCTCCACTAAGAGAGAGCACTTGAAGCACTGCGCAAATCACACAATTATCGAGAAGGGCCTCCTACAGGCACCGCGCGCGCGAGAGCATCGCCATGGCGGGTGGTCGAACGAAGGCCCAACAGTTTTCCAGCCGTTCGAGGCTTGGGCATTAACAATTGTAGCTTTCTATTTGATTTTTTATATTATTTTTTCTCTCTCATCTCTCATTTGATTATCTCTCCTCTCTCATTCGATTCTCTCTCTTCCTTTAGTCTCTTTCTCTTCTTAACAACAAATCATCGAATTCTTCAAACTTAATCTAAATCTAGATCCTACATTCATCAAACCCTCTCCTAAAAAAAAATCAAACCCATATAAATAATCAAACCTAAATTACAAGAGAAGAAGAAAATGCAGAAATAGTAGTAGAAGAAGAAGAAGCAACAACAGTCTAGTGGAGAACCCCAAAATCACCGTCCACTGTAGTGGAAAAATTTGCCCAAAATCACCACCCAAATTGCAAACCCAAAAAGCTCATAATCAAACTCAAATAGCAACAGAAAAAAGAGAGTTTTCAAAGAAGAAGAAAGAAGGAGAAGGACAAGAGGAAAGAACAAAGAAGAAAGAAGAAGAAGGAGAAAAAGAAAGAGAAAGAGTGTTCAAAGACGTGATTATTGGAGTGTGTGGTAAGATGGTGGGGCTAAGGATGGGTAGGTGTGAAATAATATTAAAAAAAAAAGTGAGAAAATATTATTTAAATAAAAGAGGGTGTATTATAGATAATCTATTGTTTTGCAAATTAGTTGTGTAAAATAGAAAAAGTAAGCTTTTAAACTAAAATAGAAGGAACTTTTACACATACTAATGCTAATACTCTGATATGGGCAATTTTGGGCCAAAATATGTATATCTTACTACTTTTTCTATTTTAGACTCACTTATGTGAGTGATCTTTAGACCCCTTATTTTACAACTAGTGAAAATTCTAGTGTTTCACTTTGAAGTATATAAAATGATTACTTTATAGGCTTGAGGGTAAAAAGGTCTTTTTGTTCCACTAGAAGACTAAAAACCAAATATATGATATGATCAAAACTTTTAAGTTTTAACTATCAAATGGTCACTTTTTGCACAAACATTAGAGTATGGATTGAAAGATCATGCAAAATAAAATTTAACGGCTGAAAAGTATCTTTTAAAATAAAATGAGAAATTAATTGTAATTGATTCTTAAAAAGAAGTAATTATAATTAATGAAGTATGAAAATGAGAAATGTTTGATAAATAAAATGAGAAATTAATTGTTATTGGTTCTTAAAAAGAAGTAATTATAATTTAAAATAAAATGAGAAATTAATTGTAATTGGTTCTTGAAAAGAATTATAATTAATCAAGTTTCCAAGAGGGAGTTTCACACACATATACACTTAGATTAGGCTAGAGATGAATTCTATCTAATATAAAAATAAAAATAAAAAATCTAAAGAAAGGATTGAAATTAGTGTATGAAATAAAACATAGTGGAAAAATAGGTATTTAGCTATAATCTAATTAATGGCTAAATTTTTTAATGATTTTTTTTGTTACGATTGTTTGTGTTAGCTAATTTCGTGCCAAAAATTTCATTTGTAAATTGCAAAATTTTCCTTGTATTTGAATTCCATTCAATTTTAAATTTGTAATGCTTTGACAAAGAAAATGTAATCAAAAGGCAAAGTTCAATAGACTTTGAAATTCAGTTATCACAAATACTTTCACTCAAAACTAAACTCGTTGGAGCAAGTTGGCACCTGCGAGATTCTTTTTTTCCCTTTGTTATAACTGTTAGGATATGTGCTCTTTAAATCCTATTGTATGATGTTATGTATGACATTATGTTATGATTAATAAGGTTATTTTATTATTATCTAAAATAATGGTAACATGAATATTTGGACATTATCATATAGTCCATGAGATGCATAGTATGTGATTTAGTCACAGAAGATATAAATCATAAGTTCTTTGTAAACTCAGAATTTTAGTTTATAATCGGTAATGAAATTGAGCATTTCATCTGTGAAAACTATAGCATGTCAACTAAGATGATTTGTCTTGATCATGGAAGTGGAGATTCCTAATTGATATGTTTTAAGTGTTAAGACATATTGAGCTGGACCAGTATGAGATTTATTATTCTACAAAAGACTGTCAAATGAATAATAAATCTCACGACTTCTATTTACATAAACTCTCAATCTTGAGAGAATAATGAACCTGATCATGAAGTATAGGTTATTTTGATGTATCAGGAGTGAGATCTAAAGTCATGATCAAAATCTCAGTATGTTGGGCAGCCACATTTAATGTTGAAAAAACATATATTCTCAAGATGGAATTAATAATTTCTTAACAGAGATATAAAATATTCCTTTGAAATAAGTTTAATGGGTTTAGTTATTCAGAATGTTAGGTCTAATTACTTTAGTAAGGAAGTTACTAAAGTATATATTTATGAAATTGGATTTCATAAATATATGATGAATAATTTAAAGGATTAAACTGGGTACTCAAGGATTAAGATGCAGTAATCTTCAAAGTGACAGTTAACATTCATGACTTTATATTACTACAAATATTTTAATAAAGGGGTTGCATGTATAATAAAGTCCTGGGATAAAATTTATTAATAAGGCCTAAAGTGCAATTATATTTAATAGTGATATTAAATATAATTAATGATAACTTTAGATTTGTCAAGAGTTGACAGATAAGCCCAATGCCTATTGGAGGTAGAGACTTATTTGTTCCCTTTTGGTCCCACTCCAAGCCACATACTAAAACCCAATTGGAATGGCCCAAAAAGCTAGTCCAATTAGATAATCAGTTAGATATAAGGAGAGAAACATACATAATTTTGTGTCGAATGAAATGGTATATATGTGAGTGTAAGCCACTCTCTTATTCTCCCTTGAACACATATGTGTAAACTGATTGAAAGGTCACACTTCTTAAGCTTAAGTGGAATTGGAGTGAAGATTAAAAGTATTTCCAAGTACTTCTAATATTTGGTTTTGAATTTCACCATACCAAGGTACGCTCTCATATTCTTGAATTTTGAAATTTACATAGTACATGTTATCAATTGCGAATGAAGTAGATCCGTTAATTTTTTGCTGTGTGTGTTTTGTATGCGATACAAACTATATTTTTACAACAGTTACCTTATCCAATTAAGCCTCTTTAGTGACTCATATATCTACGAAACTCTACCCTAAAATCATAGAGAGAAGGTAGAGACTATCAATTACTTAGAGAGAAAACACATTTTAGTCTCTATACCTTCACCATCTCCAAATTGTCATGCTCATTGTGAGTGCATCGAAACAAAAAACTCTAAATATCCTTGTGAGCCATGGATTAGTGCTTAGTGTTGAAAAGGACAAAAGCTAACTAGCCAACCAATTACTAAAGAAATTATTCAAAATAAATGACACTATCTTGCAATTATAGTAATCGTGTACTAGCCTCATTGTACACACTCCACACATGCATGAAGATCTTTTTATTTTGGGTTTAGTGTCATAATTTTCCATATATCTCCATTTGAAGTTTACACATTTGTCCACTAATTTTATACAGTTGCAAACAACTAATACAATTAGGAGTGTCATGAGGCTAACCACAAAAAATGAACACCAAAATAACATTGAAACATATGCTTTTGTTCACTAACATAACCACAATATTTTAATGAACTCATAGAGTAAACTATCCTCATGAGGCTCCTTCTTTTTGGGTTTGGTGTCATAATTTTCTATTCATCTCAATTTAAGGTTTAAGTGTATGTTTGATTATATTATGCATCTGAGAACTACTAATACAACCACAAGTATTATAAGGCTACATCAAAAAAATGAACACATTCACACACAAATATATGATTTCAATGAATTTTTTTTTATATATTTATTTTTTGTGGCTAGCCTCATAAGTCATAACACTTCTGGCTGTATCAATATTAATATAATCAAATATACACTTAAACTTCAATGTAGAATAAATATAAAATTGTGACACTAAATAAATAAAAAAACCGCATGCACACACAAAACTCATGCGATGAAGCTAGTAAGTGATTATGAGAATGATATAAAATGTTACATGAATTAAATAAAATTATTATATTTTAACTTATATGATTTGATCACTTGATTATTGTATAGGCAACTATTAATTATCTTCAAATTTATTAAATTATATTTATAAAAATGTGCACTTTTTTTCAATCAAGTACACATTTTGCGCTCAAGCTTCAAGAGGTTTTTGTGCTTAATGTGCCTCACACTTATATTACATTGGTTAAGACAAATTGCACTAACTACTATGTCATCCATGTCTTCCCAAACTTCGTCACTCATCTTTTCAAGTTTATTTGCCTTTCCATGTAAGGCCTTATGAACACTTTTTTGGATCAAGAGATCCTTCTTAAGGCTGTAAACGAACCAAGTTCTTTATGAATAACTTAAGCTTAGCTCAAGAAAAAACTTATTTATGTTCATTTGTTTAGTAAACAAGTTAAGTTTAAACATAATAATGTGTTTGTGAACAAATTATTGAACATGAAGCTTAATTTAACTATAAGCATTATTAAATTATGTCTAGTTGCCTAAATATATACTTTTATATATATATATATATATATATATATAAACTTGAAATTTGATTGTATGACCTTGTAAATAGGTTCATATTATATAAAAGTATAATTTGTAGTTATATAAACAGTCCATTCATAGAAAAAATTCATAGATTTGTGAAGGGATAAAAATAGTCACGGTTTTATTATATTTGACAAAATAATAAGTTAATCAAATAGTTTGTGAATAAGCTCGAGCTTATTCAACAAGAAAATAAACTAAGCGCGAACATGTAATCTTATTTAGTAATGAGCTTGAGTTCAGCTATTGTTCAAAATAAAATTAACTAAACAAGTATAAACTTTTAATACCTGGCTTGTTTACAACACTATTTCCTTCATTCACTTTTACTGGAGAGAGAAGTGTCCCTAACCACAAAAATTCTCCATTTCATACTGGTGCTTGACATCTTTAATATAACCAAGAGATTGAATCTTAACGTTACTCTAATACCACTTGTTGTGCAAATAGTACCCTATGATTCAAACCAATTACAATAAAGACAAAATGAATTTACAAGCACACATATAATAACATAAGAGTTTACGTGATTTGGCAAGATGCCTATGTGTATAGGCAACGACATGAAGAAAATTTCATAATAAAAATAGGAAAACTAAAATAGTGGCACAAAGATTCTGTCAAGAGACCTAAATCCAAATATACTCTAGGCTCTCTCTCTCTCTCTCACAAAAGGAACAAGCCAAAAGTCTTCTAGTTTTCTTCAATATATTTTTTGGTTAATAGGAGTTGGCATATGGAAAATCCTTTTACAATTCGTATTTGGTCACAATTGTGATTGACTTGGGTTTGTGATAATTCAAGTCTCATACCCTTGCCACTTCAACACAACATAAGAGAGAGTGCACACACACACAAATATATAAGATCTGGTTCACGTTACACCTATCATAATTTTATATAATACTATACCACTTGATAACTCTTCATTAAAAGAAATTTTGATGAATCAATCATTCAATTACGTTATCCTTATATACCCTTGGTGATTATAAGATCTTGAAATGATGAAAGATTTATAATTATCTCATTATAATCTGTCAACTTATTTTTTTAAATTACATACAAAACATGAGGTTATAGATCCAATATAAACATTTGATTAATATAAAGTTTGGCATACCTAGTAATGAAAATATATAATTTAGCCGTGAATTTTCAAAATATCAATTATAAAGCCATGATCTACTGTAACACTATACATAAAGTGGAGAGAGAGAGAGAGAGAGAGAGAGAGGTGGGTTACCCTTTTTTTTTTCTTTTTTTTTCCTTTCTTTTTAAAGTTAGATTAGCTGCTAGCTTCCTTTATTGGTTCAATGTCCAACCGATGGTGACTGAAAAACCTATTATAGGCGACAAGTCCATCCTCAAGAATCTAACCCCCTAAAACTTAACTAATCTTCCAGCCAATTGAAATGACCACAATTAATTTGGTATACGTACACTAGGAGCCTTACAACGGGACCCCATTGTCGTAGGAGTAGGTAATGTCACGGCCACGTTTTGGTGCTGCGGTGGTCAACCGTACGTTATTGACTTTGAGCTCTATCACATTGATCCAATTGCCATTATGGTAAATTTATTGTACTTCTAGTTTATGATTACTTATGGTACTTATGTTTAATAATGTGTTTATTATCAAAATGCACAAAAATGGAATTGACTTGTGATCGATATATGTCTTGACTATTGATAGAAAAACTTTCTAAGTGTGTTTGGTAAAAATTAAAAAAGGAAAATGCTAATGAATGCCCTTAAGACATTCATTAATAATCCATTTAAAGAAAGTTTTTACTGGAAAAGGAAATGAAATAATTAATGTTTTGACAGTTTTTTTCATTTCCCATAAAAGTAGTGCTAAAACTTTCTTAAAATAGATTGTTAATCAATGCCCTAAGGGCATTCGTTAGCATGACCTATTAAAAAATCAGCTTATTTTACTATTCAGTTTATTTTTACTATTATTTATAAGTCTCATTGTAGTACTATTCATGGGTCTCACTATACTATTTCAGCTAACTTTTACATTTATCTACCGTATTTACAACAACAAAATTTTCAATTTCAACAAAATAAGCAGATCCCAAACAAACCCAAGTCATTTTTACATTAAAATTCTATATTGTGGTTCATTAAAGAAAGCATTTAATTTCCTCATTTTTATGAATCTATATATGATACAAAATTTTATACATTTGGTGAAATTCAAATCTAACAATATTATTCAAATAGAGAGAAAATGAGAGAAAAATTAACATAGAAATTTTAAGTGGTGCATATGTTTTTTTCCCTAGCTTGCTCCAATACTATACTCACCTATGAGACCTTTAAAGACCGTTGATACTTTAGAATACAAGTCACCATCTCTAACCATATGCATAATAAATATGCATAGTGCATAAAATATAATTGTTGAATTGAGATTGACATAGTATTACATTAATATAAATTATAAAATTATTGAGTCGTTGAACTTTTTGTTAAAATCCCTCTAGATGTAACTTTAGTTGAGATCTATAATGGGATGACAGAGGAAATATCATTTACTCTTATACTATTTTTTTAGTCATACGAGTATTCTTTTTTAGTGAAACCAAACTGTATGATGGTATCCATAATAATAAATCTTAATTATTGTGTATTGTGGTCCTAACTTTTTAAAATTTTTTTTTTTTTTGCTGCAAAATAATAAAATAGTTAACAAATATCTTAAAAGTTTTGGTTTAAGAAATATTTTTAAAAACTTTATATATATATATAAAAAAATAATTAATTCTTTGACAAATTTTTTAATATTTTGTATGAAAGTAATTTCAATTTAAAAAAAAAATATTTATTACCAATTGTCTTAAACACACATAGACCCGTTTTCAAAAAAAAAAAAAAAAAAAACACACACACACATAGACCCACAAAATAATTATATACACTCTCTCATGCTCCATATATGAAGTTTCTCACTCCCTTACGTAAATTCTCCTCAAAGCAACCAACCATACTCTTCACCAAAGGCCAAAAGCTCTCTCATTTCATCTCTCACTCACACACACACACTACTCATTACCTCTCCTTCTTCAACAACCTCTCCAAATTCTCTCTCTTTCTCTCTCTCTCTCTCTCCCTCACAAACATGTCTGTGACTAATAACAGAGCTCTTTCTTTCTCTTCTCTCTGCGTTTTCCTCATCACAATCTCATCAACTCTCACAACCCCATCAAACTCCGCCACAGAAACCTTCGTCTTCGGTGGTTGTTCTCAGCTGAAGTACACACCAGGCTCACCTTATGAAAACAACGTCAACTCGCTACTCACCTCCCTAGTAAACTCAGCCATGTTCAACACCTACAACAACTACACCATCTCCACCCCAAACTCCAACCAGCCAAACACCCTCTACGGCCTCTTCCAATGCCGCGGTGACCTCCAAAACACCGACTGCTCTCACTGCATAAGCCTCGCAGTGAGCCAACTCGGCACCCTCTGTGTTGACTCGCTCGGCGGCGCGTTGCAACTCGAAGGCTGTTTGGTAAAATACGATAACTCGAACTTCCTAGGTGTGGAAGACAAGACTGAGGTTGTCAAGAAATGTGGACCGTCGTTTGGCTATGACTCTGATGCGTTGACTCGGAGAGATGCTGTGCTGGCCTATTTGGGGACCGGTGATGGTGGGGCCTACAAGAGCTACAGGACTAGTACCTCTGGGGCTGTACAGGGTGTGGCGCAGTGTGTTGGGGATTTGAGTCCGAGCGAGTGTCAGGATTGTCTTTCGGACGCGATCGGACGGCTGAGGACCGAGTGTGGGGCCACCGCGTGGGGCGATGTGTACTTGGCCAAGTGTTACGTGCGCTACGCGACAGGTGGCGTTCGCTCGCACGCCACCGGAGGACAGGGTAAGCGGTTTCGCCACCACCACGGATGGTGGTTTCTCATTTTTGGGTTTTTGGTTCTTTAGTTAATTAGTCTAATAAATTATGGTTTTGAGTATATTAATTTTACTAAAGACCCCTCTTGGATCATTTCTCAATTTACTTTTACTTTTCACTTCATGGAAATGTAAATTACTGCGTGGTGAATTATGAGTTTGCATGGTGGTTTGGGTAAGTTCCACAAATTATTCTAAAAAAAAAGAAAAAAAAATATTGGTTTGTGTGTTATGACTTTGAGTAATGAGTGAGGGAGATTGGAAGTGGAAGGAGTTGTTTTTGTATGAAATTGACTTTGTTAATTTGAAGTACTAATGTAATGAGATTAGATTAGTGCCAATTTGCTTTGTGATACACATTTCCTTTACTTAAGGAATGATTGATGGGATTTAGACAAAAATTCAGTAAGGTCACTAAATTATTGTTCCGAATATGTTGATTCTTGGGGCGGCTGTAATTTTGCTGTTGTGGCTCGGAAGAATTGAGCACTTTGCGTCTTATCGCATAAAGAATCCTAAAAACAAGTTCCTACGGACATGTTTGTGTTTGAAGTTTCAAATATTCTTGTGCCAAATACTAATATGATGATTATATACTCTCTTTTTGTTTTGCTCTTTCCATATTATGAAATACAGTGAAAAGGCGAACCTTAATGAGCCTTGGGTTTAGTTTATGATTTTGTTCAAACATCTTATGTTTGACTGGTTGGTATTTGAGAAGAGATTAACAGTGCCAAAGTACCTAGACTTTCTTGTATTAAAGTATGAACAAGAAAGGCTTTCTGTAAAGAACTTAATTCTAAATTTTTATGCCGCGAGAGATAGGCCCCACTAAGGAACTAAGAAAGAATCCGATGCTGATGGGTTTGATATTGGTCCCAAATCAATGTGTTAATGTTCTTCTACATGTTTGAAACTTTGTGGGGTTCAAAATTTAAAAACCAACATTCCAACTTAATGGGGGGAATTGATACACAATCTCGAAGTCAATGCATTATTTTCCTTGAGTGAAAAATGAAGTGAAGTTGTAAAGGGAAAGAGATACATGAGAAATCTTCGACCCCACAAGTAATGTTCAATGCTAATTTCAACACTATCCCAAATTAGTATAATGATGAGTGATTTTTGTGGCTGGTAACTATACCATTAGTTGTGAATATGGACAATGTGAGATGCATTCTAATTATTTGATGTTGTTGATCAATGCGTGTAGATGATTCTAATAATAATGATGATGAGATCGAGAAGACTCTTGCAATAATAATTGGACTCATAGCAGCGGTCGCATTGATCATAGTATTCATTTCCTTCTTAAACAAACTGTGCGACAATGAAAAAGGTATTATAATCGTCTCCATCTCTCTTTTCTGCCTTTTGTGCTTTTTCTTTGTTTGAAAATTTGTTCTTTCTATTACATTACATTGAAAATCTCAATACCCTTTTGTTGTATTTCTTTTGCAGGTGGTAAATAAGTTACAATTTGGGGATAATTCTGAATTGCTACTATCACCACCATCCTTTGTTTCCTCTGGTAAATAATTTGGCTTTCGGTGGCTCTTTTGGAGTCTTTACCTATTTCAATTCTATATTAGTCATGGTCCCTACCTTTTTGAAATTTCTCTGGTATTTCCTCTAAAGATTAAAAGAATACCCGAGAGGGTAGATAGAAAGATGTGTATGAGAAAAGGTACCTTGAAATTGGTGAAAAAGAAAAGTTGCAATAAGAAGAAAAGCTCAAAGATTCGACACTCCCCACTACCACTTATTAGTCATAGCTGCGTTAGCTTTTCTGCTAATGTGTATAAAATGATTATTGATGAACACTTTAGCGAAAAGTGCATTTGTTGATGCTGTAGTTAGTGCCTCTGTTGGGTACTGTTAGAGTGCTTTAGCTTTTATTTCATCCTTAAAGTTAGATTTTGACAGATTTGTTCATTCTCTTTTCAATTCAATGTTCAGTTTGTTTTATATTTACAGTCTAATGGTATTGTTTGTGTCTATTTGGCTTTCCACTTGTGTGGTTCATATCAACTGGGTATGTTTTTCATTTGAAGCACAAAAGAATTGGATGATATTTTGGTACATGAAGGGACCCTGAAGTCTTGGGTCCTTTCCTATATATCTCCAATCTTCTTGCCCATGTTTTGGTCTCCGATATGATAAATAGGCATGCTCTGAGGCTTACTCTTTTGCATTAATAATACTTCTCTTATTTAGGGAAAAAAAAAAAAGATGAGACTATGAAATAGAAATTCTAGGAAAATTGGGAAATATAATTCTCTCCTCTAATGCATATGATTTTTTTTTAATTGTTTTTTCAAATGTAGCAAAAAAATGGTTATTTATTATTTATCAAGCTATTTTTTCATAAACAAGATCTCATTCTCCTTTGTATGAAATTCTTATGAAACTATCATGCTGCACTTAAGTCAGATTAGCTAAAGTACTACTTAGTAGCTTGATTATGTTGCTGCATTTCTTTTACTAGCCTAAATTTTCACTTCCATAAGATTACAATAAGTCTAAGATTACTATTGTTTTAATTAGTGTATAATAAAAGTGACATTGGTGATAGACATTAAACTCATATAAAAAGTGTTGTTATTCCAATTATACCTTTCCTAGCTTACTGCTTACACAAACTTAGAAAAGTGATAAAATTGTTGTGTCTAAGCTCTAAGGTCGGTCAGTCTAAGCTCTAAGGTCGGTCATAAGATTATTTTACCGGCAAGCAAATCAACCTTACTTTCTAAGTGCGATTGTATATGCCGACTTATGTTTGACCAAAGGCTTCTTTTGTCTAAGAACAACGTTTTTGAATTTACACTAGTATATAGAGACGTCTAATGATGATGATTCCCACAATAATTAGAACAATACTCTATCTAGTACTATCATTATATGCTTACATTACCAACGACTACTTAGTTTTTAAAAGCGGCAATTAAGATGGATTTAGCAGTCAATAATTAAGACAATATGATATTGGTGATTTGGTGTCCCTCATAGAATCTTCTCTCTCATCCATTATCCATTGCTTTTGGTTTTGCTTTCTAATTTATCAATTTCTTGTCTGTCCCAATTCAGTGCTTTGTATCACACACCATTGCTATAATCCTCTATCATCAGCCTGCTGCAAAGAAGAATAATTAAAACAAAATAATAAAAAAACTATTTTCTCAATCATGATTTTGAAGTCTCTAGAATGTGTTTGTTGTGGCTAATGTACTCAAAAGCCCCATATAGTTTATGATTGACCAAGCAACTAAAGAGTAGAAATTAATTATGATCAACCTTTAACAAATGGGCCATAAAGAAGTGACGACAGGCATGACATATCGAACGGGGCAGATTGATAATAGAATTTATATATAAACCAGGGGATCTTACTTGCGTAAAATTTCCTTCTCTTCCCATCTATGTGTGTTAAATTTTTATAGGAGTTTAAGGGTCAATACTTCAATCATTAATGTTTCTAAGTTTCTAACCTTTTTTCACCAAAAAGAAAAGAAGTTCAATCATCGATGTGCCCGTTTACCATAATTAATTAATTCAAAGATATATATAGTCTTCTAGACGATTAGGCTTTGATGAGGAGGAGATTCAAGGATAAGTTCCACAATAGTTCCTTCATTTAAAAAAAAAAACAAAAAACAAAATGATGGGACATCGTTCCACTTTGAAAGTAATATGGTTCTAGAAGTTCACCACTTCACTTGCCTTCGTAATTCTTCCAAATACAATTGGATTCAATAACATTGAAATGATGGCTTAAGCTTTTAAATCTGCTCATGAAATTCAAAATAAGTAATAATTGGATAGTAGGGGTGGCAATTTGTACATGTCAAGTTGTGTTGTGTTAAACTATGAGTATTACTTTCTCCACAAAAAAAAAAAAAAACTATGAGTATTAAATTATACGAGTTGACTCGAACTTGACTTGTTGAGTAAACGTGTCAAAAATCCTCAACCTTAACACGACCTGTAAATATTTCTAAAAAATTACTTAAAAAAATCATAATTTCATTCTTTCTTAATATTTCACAAAATTGAATGTATGTTTTTCTTATAAGAAAGGGGTTTTATATTTTGTTAATATTTTTTCTTTAGTAGTTGGAGAATTGATAGTGATGTGCTCACAAGCTTGTATATATCTTCAGCGATTAAAGAGGTTATATTATCCGGTTTCCAAAAAAAAAAAAAAAAGAAAAAAAAAAGAGGTTATATTATCCACGTAGCAAAATATAGTAAATAGTAATATATTCACAAAAAATAAAAATTGTTTTATTTTTAGCATGTAAAGTTTCTTGATCCACCTAATTGCGAAACACATGGACAGAGCTCTATATATGGACTAAGGGGGCAATGGTCTCCCCTAAACATTTAAAAAAAAAAATATTAGTATATTAATAGGTACAAATTTTAGCAATTTTATTCAATAAAATTACATTTTTTTTCCCCTTAACAATGTCATCAATTCTTTTAAGAGTAATGTTATAGTCACAAATTTTTTTACAACGTTTTACAAATTATTGCACAATTGCATCACTTTTACTTACCAATAATCATTCACCACATTAGCAATTTATATAAATTTTGTAGTTTTAGAAATTTTCAAATTTTAAAGGCCATAAAAAATTAATAGATTAAATCTAAAACAAAATATAAAAACCCAAAAAATTAGCCTAACAACAAAAATTACCAATAATAAAACTAAAAAAAGAACAATACAAGCTCAATCGACTTATTTTACCAAAACAAACAACTTGGTCCTTTAAATAGTTTTAAATAAAAATCTGGTAAAACAATAGTATCAAAAGCCAGAATTATTGCACACAGCAAATAGTAAAATCATCCCCTAACTCTAAATCTTCACTCCATCCCTTACTAAACAACTTACAACCTTTTGATAAAATAAAAAATAAAAATAAAAGTATAGGTTGATAGAATTATCCAGGGATTTGGATCGTTCAGTTTTTTGTTATTTCTCTCTCGTCAAGTCCTAGGAAACTTCTTGACCAATTTCATTGGGCATTATTTATCAAATCGATTTCGTTGTTTTTGGGTAATGTGGAATTGTTTTAACCAAGACTATCATTATCATTGATATCTCCCAAAAATCGTACATATATTACAGCATCATTAGCCAATAACACAGTTACATATCCAGGGTAGGTAAAGGTATAATGAATTACAAAATCTTCCTCGTGGAAGATTCCTCACCAATTTCCTCCTGTCTTTCTATAAAATTGTTGTCTATCCCTAAATCTTAGAATTGATTTGACACTTTGTGTATTCTATCACTGCATAACAAGCTTAATTAATAATCATATGTAAAACACAATTATTTAATAGGGTTAAATAAAACAAACAAACAAACCTAACATACACGTATTTAGATTCTAAATTTGTTCACTTGTGCTAAACAATATCCCAGAAGCACAAACTTATTTCTAATACCACTGGGCCAAGACCTCTGATAACTTTAAAAAAAAAAAGTTCTTAACAGTTATAATAGCATTCTTGCTCTTGCATGTGCTAACCTAATCCCTGAATAGCTAAGCTAATTGGCTTTATTAAGAAAGAAAAGAAAAGGTAGGCTTTTCTAAGGCTGAACTTCAAAAAGAGAAAGGTATTCTGGGCAGTAGAATATGACTTGCATAGAAACATACATAGCAGCTAGCACGCTCCACAGCCAAGCCAACACTGCACTAACTTTTTCTTTATTTTAGAAATTGTGCTTATTAAAATAGGCAGGAAGCTTCCAGCTATAGTATATTACACTTCTTTACAATGCGATTCTATAGTGTAATTTAAAAAGTTAAGGCAAGGATACTGACAATGAAGACCAAAAAAATAATGAACGTATAGAAGGGAGTAGGTGAATAAGTTTATATGTATTCTTCTTGGTCTTCTGGTTGTTAAATGGAGACGTGAGAGTCTATCAAGAGTTAGGAAGACTTGGGACAAGTGTGGAATTGGAATCTAGTGGTGAATATGACTCTAGCTAGCTTTAATTACTTGACTCTAAAGTCTAAACACAGTACCAAATTCATAGAACTTCATGCTAGGGGCTTGATTTCACATTTAACTAAAAGACAAGGATGAAGGATCGATCATTCTTCTTTTCTTTTCTTTTTTTCTTTTTTTTTTTCGCATTATCTGTGTTTAAGTATTTTTATGACTTGTCTAATTTGACCATGTCAAATGATCCTTCAATTCTTTATATATCATACTTAATTTTTAAATTCCACAAATTCTTACAATCCCAATAAAATCTTCTCATTTAATCTTGTAGGCCCTCTTTTCGATTGGAGTTAAAATACCAATTTTAAAAGCCTTGATTGCACCAAGCACAACTTGATCAAAACTTTTTTTTTCCTTCTTTTGATAGGAAAATTGCAGGGAAGAAGGGGGTAAGTTGAATTGTTAAAATATAGATATGATGTTGTTACCATTAAATTATCATTAAAAATGACAATAGGTCAAGTTTAGAGTGGGTTTCTTTATACTCGAATCCGACCTGAAACCCGCCTCTCATAACCCAAACCCGACCCATTAACTAAACAGTTTATTTTTTTTATAATTGCCCCAAACATGACCTTGTGGGCCCTGCCTTAACACTCAAAAATTTTTCCTTTTAAAAAATATTATGTTTTCTAAAAGCACATATATTATGTTTTCTAAAAGCCCATAAATATGGCCCATTTTTGAAATCTGAAATCCAGCTTATACAAAACAAATAAAACATAAAATTATCATATGAACCTCACTTGATTGCAATTTGCTAACTTAACAACTTGTGATAAAATTAGAAAAGAGTTACATCTCTAGCGTTTCTACCTCGTGAAGTGCCAAGTAAGAATAAGTAAAGTATGTGACAGTAACAATTAAGGCAAAATGGAAGTTTGGTAGAGAGTAGGTTGCTTATGCTATTATATTTGTTCATCTTAGTATTCTAAGATTTTGAAGGAGGTGAAATAGCAATGGGTTCACTAGTTCAAACTTTTCGAGTGATAGTCAAAGTCCAAATTGGAACAATCCTACTAGCACTTCATTGAAACTAGTCATTTAATAAATCAACTAACTAAAAAATAGCAGACTGGTGCTAATTTTATAATGCATTTATTGTCAAGGAGTGAATATCGAATACTATTGTCAAATCTTATTCTTTGTAATTTTGTAATAAAGAAAGAAGTGTGAAGGTCAATTTTTTGTACGGTATCTAGGCCTAAGTTTAAACAAGGATGCCGAGCCATCTTGTTGTAGTTTGAAGGGACTGGGCTTGGTTCACCGCAGCTAAATAGGCTGTTTACAAAACCAAGTGGTGCACTAGGCAAGACTCCTGCAATACGTACACACTAGCAAGCGAGAATATGTATTGAGCAACAAGAAAACAACAAAGGAAGACAAGATTATAACAATAAAACACAGAGTAATTGTTCGGGATCCTCAAATTAATAAGAACTAATCCATTAATTTTTCTTAGTTATGGATTACAAATGCGCTCACTAAGACGTAATACAAGATCTAAATAAGCTAAAAAATTACAGACTTAGATGACTATTTAAACCTCTAAGACTTGCAAAATTTGAATCCTTTTAAATCCAAGTATGTACTGTAGTGGCTGTTTCTGGGATACCGGGAGATATTCCCCTGTTTTCTTTGAATTTTACAGAGCTTTTTCTTAATGATTCTGTTTGATTTCCTTCTTGTTATGCAATGTAGTATTTTTCCTTTTCCTTTACTTTCATAGGTCCTATATTAGAACACACTACACAATACACATATCTTTAAGTAATTGTTAGTTTCTTAGATTAAGATATACATTTTTAATACATAAACATATATATATATATATATATATATATATATATATATATATATATATATATATATATATATGAATTTCATGAGAATGATTCAGCCATGAGGATCTTGGCCCCAATTCTCACAGACTTAGTACTTTTGCACAAGACTTGTTGGATTTGGAACTCAAGTCCAAGTGACTTTGCTTGGACATTGCCTTCCAAGATAGTTAGGTGAGGAGGATTTTTGTGGGAGAGAATGATATCTGATGTGTGCATGTTTTTGGCTTATATTTCTTTGGAGACTAAGTGATGTTTCGAATAATCTCATTGATATGGGACAAATTCCTACTCCTTGACTCTCTTTTTTGTTTATTTCTTTTTCTCCATTGCTAGGCTTTTAAAACTCTAAGAATATGTGTTTTAAACCTCTGAAATTTTCCCCTGAATACCTATTTTTTTCCCATCCAAATCCCTTTTTTTTCTGCGATGCGTTGTGTTCTTTTTATAGCAGATCTGGTCTGGGACCCCGAGAGAGGACGTGCCAGGTTTGCTGGGTAAAACTACGTCCTATGTGACCTGAAAAGGTGCATTGGGCAGAGGTTTAGGTTATTTAGACAATTGTAACTCAAAATGGGCATTTGACTTTATCTATAAATGCAAGATTCCTTCTGAGAAAGTCAAAGAAATGGGTGGGCTGCTCAACGTATTATCACAGCTTTGTTGAAAATGACATAGCAGACTTGGTCTGGAACCCCGGGGGAGAACGTGTCAAGTCTGCTGGATAAAACTATGTCCTCTGTGACCTGAAAAGATGCATTGGGCAAAAGTTTAGCTTATTTAGGCAATTATAACTCAAAAGTGGCATTTGGCTTTAGCTATAAATGAAAGATTCCTTCTTGGAAAGTTAAATGGAATGGCTGGGTTGCTCGGTGTATTGTAACAGCTTTGTTGAAAATGACAATTGAGAGGAAATTGTGGGGAGGTGTCATGCACATGGAGGAACTGAGTTTTTCATTAGTTCATGCATTCCAAGCAAATATATGAACCAAGAGAAAGTTTCGGGATCCTCCTTTCACCGGAAATTACTCTCCTACCGACCAAACCATTCCTTCCTTACTATCCACTCGGGATCCCACGGGCTTGGACCATGGGTTACAAAGATAATACCTGATTTTTTTTGCTAGATTGTTAATGGCTTGTTCTTTGCTGGAAATCTAAACATACATAGGGCCTTGATGTTGATTCTTCTTGCTGCATATCCTCTGGCCTGACCGAGATCCTTGCTGCATGTCTTTCAGTCTTCCCGAGATCCTTGCTGCATGTCCTTTGGTCTTCTCGAGATCCTCTTCTTTTTTCTTTATTATTATTATTATTATTATTATTATTATTATTATTATTATTATTATTATTATTTCTTTCTTTTTTCTTCTTTTTGGGATTTTGGGCCTTCATTGTCCTTCTTAGCTTCATAAATTGGATCTTCTTTGGTAAGACTCATGGTCTTTCCTTACTTTTCATGGAATGGGCTTTCTTTGTGAAATTTTGGCCCTCAACAAGAAGTCAATGGGCCCTTTTTATAATGAATAAAAATGATCCTGAAGGAGAAAAAGAGAAAAAAAAGAAAAATAAAAATAAACTACAAGCTTGTGGGTAAATAAGACCATCTAAGATAGAGGTGATGGGGATGCAAAGTTGCTAACACAAATGATACATTTAGTTATATGATGGGCCACAAAATTAACTTCCTAAAAGTGTGATTTACAAATCAACTAGTAAATGAGTTTAAGAACAGTATAGTTGTAGTAGTGATATTGGTTATTTTCTGTAGATCAATGAGGAGAAGCTGATATTTTTTTAATCTAGGGGATGAAATTCAGTGCCTTGCTATTATCTTCAAAAGGGGAACAAAGCTCTCCTTTCTTTTAAATGTTGTGCACTGTTAATTAGGAAGGCCTATCTCTAATGGAAACCAGGAGTTTCTATTTTAGGAGTATATCCAGAAACTAACATGAGCCCAAAATCAAATTGAATGGACCCAAACACTTTGGTCCAACTAAACCCACTCAGACTGACCCAAAGGAATATTTTTTTTTTTAAAGAATAGGACTATAGCTGCATAGGATGTCAGAAGCACATGTTCGATTGGGCTTAGATTGGATCGAAATCACAAGCCCGCCACATTCAAATTTAAAGCCTAAAAAGGTCAAAAGTAATGCGCAAAAAGCAAAAAACCCAACTGGCCTAATTCTATTTTTTGAGAGTACGCTTGGCCAAACTTTGCTTCGATAATTAATTAAGGAATCTGATACCAAAACAGGAAAGAAGAAAAAAAAAAGAAGAAAGTAATTCTAGGACCAATAATGTTAGGATTATGTAATTTCACACACACTTTGCTTGCTGCAAGCCATAAGCAAGCAACAAATTTAGTGGTGGAGAAAAATTAAATTTTTTTTTTTGACTAAGAGAAAAATTAATTGATTTATGTGACAGTGATAAAATGTTAGTCACATTTTGTCATATATAATAATTATTGCTAAAAAATATTATAAAAAAATGCATGACACTAGTATTATCTATACTACTATTTAAGGGGCTTCCCCTGTTTGGATTCCACATTTTGGATACTTAAAGTACCCTCATCATATCTACTTACAAGTTTTCAACTAACGAGAATAAATATGTAAATTAAAACTCCTACATTTTAAAACCCACAAACTCACGTACGTTTTGTAGTTTCTATCTCACTTTCTATCTCTCATTCTTCTTCAGATTGAAGATATTTAGTTTAGCTCTACATCCTCCTTTCTTTTTCTTCAATTAAAGACATTTATTGTCAGAGACTCCAACAAATTTTCAAGTTCTATCTTTTGCAAGTTCCTCTTTGTTTTCTTTTCTTTGGTTTATGAATGACTTTCTTTGAGCTCTACTTTTTTTTATATGTATCACGTTAACTCTTTTTTTTTTCTTTTTTTTTTTAAATGTAATTTTGAAAATTCGATTAAAGATCAAAATATAAATGATCAATTACTTATGGACAAGGGTCTTTTTTAATGGGGGAGGAATGAGACGTACATGTATTTAGAATTATGGGTCCATTAGACTAATTGTTGGAGTTTTAGTTTTCATGGAGCAATATTTTGATCAGGTTGAAGACATTTTTGTTGAACCAAAAGTTGTACCACCTCGACTTTTCTCATCCAAGAAGTTATCTAGCGTGTGAGAAGCAACCCGGAAAGATCAAACAATAAATTTTAGATTAAGCCCTTGAGGACAAAGGCTGATTTCAGTGGCGAAGGAATGTTACGTATGTTAATTTGTTAGGAAATAATATTAATGTTTATTTATTAGTTGTTTCATGTTTATCGAGAATTATCATGTTTATAGGTATTTGTTAAGATAGGGATTTGTGCGAGTAGGAAGTTGTTAGTATTTGATTTGTATTTGGATTGTGTTATTAGTGTTAGTGGTGTCTTAGTTTTAGGAGTACGGCCATCGTGGCCATAAGTTTAGGAAGAGATGTGCTCCATTGCTTTAGGTCTTTAACGTTACTTTACTTTACCTGAAGTTATTTATCAATATCTTATCTATACTATTATTTAAGGGGTTTCCCTATTTGAATTCTTCATTTTTTAATTCAAAAATGCTCCTACAGTCCTATGTTTAAGTAGAGACAAAATTAAAGGACAATCTTATAAAAATACATGTCTAACTTGCACTAAAATATTGCCTACAAAATAGGAACACTCTTCCACTAACCCACTTCTTCAAAGTAACTATACATTTATTTTATTTTTTTTTAAATAGAAAAATAAGTTAAACAACCTGTCCTATGTTTAAGTAGACTAAAGGACAATCTGGTAAAAATGTAATTTTAACTCCCACTAAAACATTACCTAAAAAATAGGACCATTCTCCCATTAATTTTCAAATTGATTTATTCATTTATAAATTAAAATTTTAAAATAAAAATTATATATATAAAATAATTAAATACAGTTTTTTTTTTAAAAAATAGGACCACTAAAAAAAAAAAAGCCTCATCGCACGCGCGAAGCGCGTGTGATGAGGCTAGTTATCTATACTATTATTTAAAAAGCTTCACATGTTTGGATTCCTCATTTTTTTTTGTTTAAAAATGTCCCTACACCTCTATGTTTAAGTAGAGACAAAACTAAAAGACACTCCGGTAAAAATGCAACTCTAACTCCCACTAAAATATTGCCTAAAAAATAGGACAACTTTCTTGTTAATTTTCAAATTGCTTTATACATTTATAAATTAGATTTTCAAAATAAAAATTATATATAAAAAATGAAAAAACAGTTTTTTTTACAAAATAGGACCACTAAAAAAATGTCTCATTGCACCGCGAAGTGCGTATGATGAGGCTAGTTTTAGGATTACACCTTTTACTGCTCATATTTTTCATAATGATCCTATATAGGAGAATGTAATTGGTTATATGTCATTTACCCATAAATCCATCATTTTTCCTTACCATTAACATCATGTGTACAAGAGTAGTGGCACAAAAATGTGTGCAGCTATGTTTTGTTTCATAAATAAATAAAAAATGGATTAAATTGCAAACTATACATCTAAAATTTGTGAGTATTTTGATATTACATCTTAAAATTACAAAATTCAGATTTTACCCACTGAAGTTTTATTCCGTTTGCATCATCTCCTCTATCCATATTTTCCATTTAAATGACGTGACATATTTTATTGTATTAAGTAAACACGCGTGGCAAATGTAAGTAACACTTAACAAAAATATGAGAGATGTTACGTTCACAATATTTTTACAATATTTTCACAACAAATTATAGGTGGTTAGTTGTTATTGGTTCAAATTTGAACCTAACACGAAAATTACTTTTTTTTCCCAACAATAACAATCACTAATAACCTGCCACTTAGAATTTGTTGAAAAAATGTTGTGAAAATATCATTTCTACAAAAATATAGATAGAAAATAGAATAGAATAGAATTTTAAAAAGTAAAATCCAATCGTCACGTGTCACACTAGGCCCCAATCGTCATCACTCTCCCAAATAGAATAGAACAGGTTTCACTTCCTCACACACACACACAAACACATCACACGTTCCAAAACTACTTGCTCTCGAAGAAAACTCAAAATTCCCCAAAAATCCCAAAACCCATCCACAGATCCAACTCCAAGTATCGAAAATGGCACTAGAATGGGTTGTTCTAGGCTACGCGGCGGCCGCAGAGGCCATAATGGTCCTACTCCTGACGCTCCCAGGCTTGGAAGGCCTCCGTAAAGGCCTGGTCGCGGTGACCCGCAACCTCCTGAAACCGTTCCTCTCCATAGTCCCATTCTGCCTCTTCCTGTTGATGGACATATACTGGAAATACGAGACTCGCCCGAGTTGCGAGACCCCCGAGTCTTGCACTCCCACCGAGCACATCCGCCACCAGAAGTCCGTCATGAAGAGCCAGCGCAACGCCCTCCTCATCGCCGCCGCTCTCGTCTTCTACTGGCTCCTCTACTCCGTCACCCATCTCGTTACTCGCATCGACCAGCTCAGCCAACGCGTCGAACGCCTCAAGAGTCGCGACTGATTTCCGATTTCGCCGTGTCCGTGTCCGTGTCCGTGTCCTACAGATAAGTTAACCGCTGTTATGTAATGTTTTGTTTCACAAAATCAGATCTTGCTCTGGTTTGGACTTTTTTTTTCATTTAATGCAAATTACAGTTGTTTTCATTTGGATTATTTCTTGATTCTGTGATCATTTTTTTTTTTTTGGTGTGGGTCAAAATAAAGAATGAATGGTTGATGAGAATAGCAAATGGATTTGGGGCTTTTTGGTTATAGTTTTTAGGGATTTTGATTCTAAGAACAAATTGTGGCTTTGCTTCTCCTGTTTGTTGCATTGAGTTTGGATAGTGTTGGGGTTTAATTATGGAAAATGGAAGTGGTTAAAAACTTGTATTAGTCTTTTTAGTGTTCAGATTATGTTCCTAATTTTTGTTTGGATTCTTTATTGATTCTGTGATGTGTGTGGATGACAAATATAGCAAATGGATTTGGGGCTTTGGGTTTTATGTTTTAGGGATTTTGTTCCTAAGAACAAACTGAGGCCTTGCTTTTTCATGTTTGTTGTATTGATTTTGGGTAATGTTGGGGGTTTTATTGTGGAAGAATGTTTATTCTGTATTGCCTGATATGCATTGGGCTAATGGTGTATTAGAACTAGATGGAATGAGAGTTTCTTAGAACAAATTGATAGCCTAACTATACTAATTGTTTGGCATTGGCGGCCTCTAGATGGTTGACAAGTGTCCAAATCCTATTGGCTTATGTTTAATAAAATCGTCTTAACTAACTAACTAATTATTTACAAGAGGATTAGGATATGGCTACTTGAAATGCTTGCATCAGAATGCCTTGTGTTAAAAAAGAAGGCTTATCCCTCAGCTACCAGGAATATGGGATTATTGTTTTCCCTAATGTTCTTAAAGTATCTATTAATTGTCACTACAAAGTACTTATCTTCAAGCTTTACGGTTGCTTAAGCTTGCTTTCTGCAAACTAAAATTTTTGTTAAGGCTTGATGCAATTTTAAGCTTGAGCTTGGGTTTGGGGTTTGAACATTGAGGTATTAAGCGGAATAGTTTGCAAAAGGGGTAATCTGCTTCTTTGCTTATTGCCGGTGAGAAAATGTCTCCGAATCTGGATTTTTTTCAGACTCAAGTCATGTAGCAAAGGAAAATTCAGGTCTCAAAATGAGATAAGAGCAAACTACCATTTGAGCAGCTCTTTTTTTCTTGACTACCCAAGACACCCTATACACCAATTCTTCCCAACCCCTCCTTGTTCTTATTAATTGCATGTTATTCCTTCCCTGTCAATGGACCTATTTTATAGAATTTGAGTTATTTGGCTTCAATTAATTCGGGATATGAACTATGACTTTACTCTTAGCTTGCTGAATAATTTCATGAATGTGAGTGTAGGTTAAGGATAACCTGGATATGCTGGTGGGGTTGTTGGGTTGTAGGCATTCTTCCCTTCCTTTGAAATATTTGGGACTTCCTTTGGGCGCCAAATTCAAGGAGGTATCAATATGGAATCCTATTTTAGAGAAGATGGAACGAAGATTAGCATGTTGGAAGAGGCTTTATTTATCTAAGGGAGGTAGGGTCACTCTTATTAAAAGTACCTTAACTTCCTTACCTACTTATTTCCTTTCCATTCTTCTTGTACCTGGGAAGGTTGCTAATTATATGGAGAAGCTACAAAGAGATTTTCTTTGGAGTGGTATGAATGGTGATTCTAAATTTCACTTGGTGAAATGGGCGAAGGTTTGCAAGCCAATGCAGGTTGGGGGGCTAGGTATCAGATGATTGAGAAGTTTTAAAATTGCTTTGTTGGGCAAGTGGTTGTGGAGTTATGCTTTAGAGACAGATGCACTATGGAAGAGGGTCGTAGAGGCAAAATATGGAAACATTTGGGGTGGTTGGTGCTTGAAAAAGGTGACTAGTCTGTATGATGTTAGCCTCTGGAGGTTTATTAGAAGTGGTTGGGTGAACTTCTCTAAACTGTTATGGTATGATGTGGGTGATGGTACTAGAGTGAAATTTTGGAAACACGTGTAGTGTGGAGATTGTTCCCTTAAAGAGGCCTTTCCAGAGTTTTACAGTCTTAGCAGGGCAAGGGATTCTTCGGTGGCAAAGGTTATGGGCTGGTTTGGTGGGCAGTTGCATTGGAATTTTCATTTTTGTCACTTACCACAAGATTGGGAGGAAGAATCTTTTGATCGGTTCATGGACATTGTTTACTCTTCGAAAGTGTTAGGAGTTGGTCCTGATAAGGTTTGTTACAAGCTAACTAGGAGTAGAGGGTTTGAGGTTAGTAGTTTTTATCTTTCTTTCTACCCTCCTTCCATTTCTTTCCCTTGGAGGTTGGTGTGGCAATCAAAGTTTCTCCAAGGGTGGCTTTCTTTTCATGGTCTACCTCTTTAGGTTAGATTCTTATAATTGATAACCTTCGCAAAAAGTGTATTGTTGTTCTTGATTGGTGTTACATGTGTAAGAGGTGTGGAGAGTTGGTGGATCATCTTTTACTTCATTGTCCCTTAGCTTGTGAGTTGTGGTCGTTGGTGTTGTGTTTGTTTGGGCTGCATTGGGTTATGCCACTTAAGGTTATTGAGTTGTTTGAATCTTGGCAAGGTAACTTTGGGCGGCATTGCAATATAGATTTTTGGAGACTTGTGCCGCACTGTTTGATGTGGTGTATTTGGAGGAAAAGAAATGCTCGCTGTTTTGAGGGATGTGAACGGTCATTGCTAGAGATTAAGTCCTTTTTCTTACACATTCTCCTTGTTTGGAGTGTAGCCTTGTCGCATTTTTCTTGTTTTTCTCTTACTCTTTTACTTAATCTTTGTAATTTTGGGTCTTGATTTTTTGCCCCTACAGTACATCGCCAATGTAATTGTTAATAAAATTTATTTGTTATCTATCAAAAATAAAAAATTTCCCTCCAAGCATGGTTGTCAAAATCGTGATCCAGATCGTAAAATCGCACGATTTTACGATTCCACCTCACCAAATAGTTTTAAATCGTAGCAGGATCGCAAAAATGTTAGGATCGTGTAGGATCGTATGGGATCCTACCGATCCTACCATTTGGCTTGATTTTTTTTTTTTTTTAAGTGGGATTCATTTGGGTAAACCTAAACCCACAAGCCCAACAGGTTTTAGAAGCTCAATAATAAATTGAAGTCTCAAATTTACCCTTATGTCAACATAAAATCTCAAAAAAACCTATGGTATAAGTTTAACGTTTTCAAAAATAAAACCTAAACTATTTAGAAATATAAAGCTCCAACACGCACCTCTGTCTCGTGCCTCCTCAGCCCTTTGTCAAAAACCTAGCACCTTTCAGCCCTGTTAATGGTGAGCCATCACTGTCTTTAAGCTTTCTTAACTTAAGTTTAACATTTAAAAAAAAAAAAAAAACTCAGTAAAAAACCCAGCACCTCTTAGCCCTCTCAATAATGTTGCTATGAGCCATTGTTGCCTTTAAAGTTTCTGGTAATTTGTTTTGGTAGTTAGTACTTAATAGTTTATCATTTATTTGTACTTTGATAGCTTGATTCAATATTGTTGTGTTGTGTATATGATTTTGACAAAGCTTTTAAGGTTTTTATTTTTCTATTTTGTTAACTAAATTAATTAAAATTTGAAAAATTATGAAACATGATCTTCATTATTTAATTAGCTAGTTTACCTTAGATTGAGAATTCTCTTTTAGATTACATATTGTAAAATTGTAGTTAGTTTTTATATGCTAACTAGCCTTACTTATTTTGGATTTGGAACTTAGAATTTGGAAAACATTTTTCATATATGTAGATGATATTTTGGTACTTAGTTGCTAATTAAACATGTACTAAACTTTTTAGATACATTATGTCAAAAGTTAAATATATTTTGTTTCGTTAGAATGACATAAGAACGATGTAGTGCGTGCAAATTACATTTTATGATGCAATTTTTTTTTAATGGATGGATTCATATTTTAAGTAATTATATAACATACAAAGTCACTATCAATAGGTTTTCTGTTTAAAATCTAAAAATAGGTAGGATCTTACGATCCACGATCCGATCCTACGATCTCCGATCTTACCTATCTCTCACGATCCTACGTAGGATCCCGATTTTGACAACCTTGCCTCCAAGACTAACGTTCGAATCCCCTTGGGTGCAATCAATTTCTAGGGGCCACGTCCCATTGGTGAAGCCAACGACTTACCTAATCTATGTGATGTGGGCGCATGACATGGGTCTGGGATTCATCCGGATAAAAAGACATGATGCTCTGTATGATCTCCAAGGTTCTTCATAATAAAAAATGTAGTTTTATTTATCTGACGACGAAGTCCCCTACCTTATTGCATTCCATCTGTTTTTTTTTTTTTTTTTTTTTTTTTTTTTGCTGCTTCTGATCTTTTGGTTTAGAGCCTAGTATCCAATTTTGGTGTATTGGGATTAACTTGTAGAGAACTGATCTTTTGTCCATTTTTTTAGCTATGCTTTTAAATCTGGTCAATGAGCTTGAATTAGCTCAGCCCAAATTACAATATGAGAAGCTTTATTTATTAACCAATCCCAATCTCTTCCTCCACCTTTTCTTTAACTAAGTTCTATACTTCTAGTACATGAGCAGATCTCTTTTCATCAACTAGAGACTTTGCCTGTTTAGCTAACTGGAACCCCAAGTTACATGTTGTTATGTTGGGTTAATATTGGAGAATTCAAAGACATTTTGATTAAGGCGGCCATTACATTCAAGATTTCTAGTTGGATGCCCTTTATTTTACTTGCTTTGTTTAATAGATTTCTAGTTGTTGCCCTCTAATTTAGTTGCTTTGTTAGAATGGATGGTTATTGACTACTACAATTTATTATCAACAAATTCCGTGACATTGAAAATTTTAAAATTTCCCTCAACTATTAGGCTATTTAGAGAGAAATGCTTCATGTTGTATACATGTGTGGAAGTGTAACCCAATTAACCTCCCATTGAGAAAGAAAAGAGAGTGATTACAATTGCAACAAGTAGTATGACAAACTTTACCAAATCAATAAATTTAATGACAAAATATTTTGCAAGCCTTTTTGTATCTTTCATAACTATTGATGTGGCAACTAGTTATCAGGAGTCGATTTGCATTAGTTTATTTTATTTATTAGTTAGATACAACTTCTAAAGTTCTATTTTTTTTTTAAGTACAACATTAAAATTTGTATATATATTGAATACACATGAATTTGGTGTTGTTATAATAATAATTGACTACCTTAACAAGTACCAGCGCTAACAAAGGTGATGAAAATTTGCCTCTAACATTGCTCTTACTTATCAAATAGTATATTTGGTTTTGCCATGTAAGGGAGGACTTGTTTTTAAGCTGCAGGTTTTTATAGAAACAACACTTACACAATTTTTATCAAACAATTTATTGTTTTTTTTTTTTATAAATAAAACACGGATTTAGAATGCAACTTTTAAAACACAAAAATTCAACCAGAAACTTTCTTTTGATTGAAAGATGGAACCAAACTCTTGAAGGGACCGCGCAGAATTATTTTTATTTTTTATTTTTTTATTTTTTATTTATAAACTTCAATATATTTCATCAACAACCAGAAAGAGACGATTCTCAAAAAAAAAAACAACCAGAAAGAGACAAAGCCTGGACATCTCCCATACAAACAGAAGCCATAGAGGCTGGGAGATTGTCCGAACAAAAATAAAAGGAAGAAAAAGACTCTAGTGTGTAAGCAGCAACGTTTCCACTTCTTTTTACCCAAAAAAACAAGCACGAAACAAAAGATTTTCCCAACAACCAAATGTCAGACACTAGAGAGGAGATAGCCCATTGGGGGCAACTCGTGTGGTCAAGGATAGAATCAATAGTGATTTTTGAGTCACTTTTCACAATGATCATCCTCCAGTTTTCCCCTTTGGCTAGGTGCAGAGCCCACAAGATAGCTTCAGTTTCAGCTGAAATTGGTGATCTCTTTGGCATAATCTTGGACCAAGCTTTCAGTATAGATCCTTGTTCATTCTGGCAACCACCGCTAGAGCTGAGATGTTTTGAGCGATAGCCACATCCACATTGAGCTTGATAAATCCCAGAGGAGGTGAGGACCATTGAATCATAGGTTGTACCATTATAGAGGCTTGAGAATTAGAAAATACTTTAGCATATTCCTCAAACTTTTCCCCTGCCAATGGATGCCTGAAGGTTGATAGGGCATTTTTGGTGGATGACAGCGTTACAGATACACCATATCTCCTCCAAAGTGAGTGCCATTTTTAGTGATATCAGCCAAAGATCATGCGCTTGACAAATGGTTTCTGGTGGTTCCAAGATAAGCTTAATGATGTCACATGGATGTACTAAATGAACTTCCTTTGACTTGAATCCCTAACATGCTGCGAACCATAGTGCCTTTGCAGCAGGGCATTTGAGGAATAGGTGAGAGGCAAATTCGACCTCCTGATTACAGAGAACACACCATGGCACAGGAATGTCCATTCGGAAATTTTCTCTCGTGGGGAGTATTGGCAGCAACTCTCTAAAGAAACATTTTGATTCTTTCGGGACCCCTTATCTTCCAGAGTTTATACCAATTTACTACTACGGTCACCTGGGAAGGGGTGCTTGGCAGCATCTCTTTATAGGTTGATTTAACTGAGAAAAAACCTTTTGAGTTCGGAATCAACATGAGCTTGTCTGGGCTCGGCCTAGAAGGGATGGGGATGGGGAGAATAGCTTGGGTCGATATGGGGTTGGAGATATTCCAGTCCATGGATGTTCTCCAGGTGTGCAACTCATGGTCAATAAGTTGAGATACCTTCATTTCCGATTGAACAATTGATCCATCTTTTGGGGAGGGGATGAAACCTTTAATCCAGGGTACCCACAGGTCCAACCATACATCAAGTGATTCCCCGTCTCCAATAATGAAACATGCTCCCTTCCGAACCACTTCCCTTGCTTTCTCTATAGCTTTCCAAATGGGGGATGCATGTCTAGCTGCTTCCGACCTTAGCCAATCATCTTTTACCTTGTATTTTGCTCTGAGAATCCTCATACAAAGGTTATCTCTTTTGGTTGTGATCATCGCTTTAGAGAACAAAACGATGTCATTAGCATACATAACATGAGAAATAGTAGGACCACTAATACTAGTCTTTATGCTAGCAACCTTTTTAAGCCTGAGATCATGCTTTATAAGTATGGATAACACCAAGATAAAAAGATAAGGGGATAGTGGATCCCCTTGCCTAAGCCCCCTACCTGGTTTGAAGCACTTGGATTTGCCCTTATTTACAACCATTTCAAATGAGACTAATGATACACAAGACATGATCCATTTTGTGAAAGTTTCATTGAATCCAAAGTGAGAAGGATGACAGTCAAGAATTTCCAATTTACCCTATCATATGCCTTTTGAAGGTCAAGCTTGATCGCCATGAGTCCTGGCTTTTTCTTGTGAGTCTTGAAGTTTTGGAGTATTTCCTGGACAATTATTTGGTTTTCTGCTATCCACCTATTTGGAATAAAAGCCGATTGAGAGGGGGAGATTAATTTATCCAGTAGAGGCCGAAGCTTTTCCACCAAGAGTTTTGAAATGATTTTGTAGATCACGTTACATAGGCTATTTTGAGTTTTGAGTTTTGAAATGATTGACAAAAGTGGGGTTAGATAATTTAGGGATGAGAAAAATTAAGGAGCTATTTACCTCTTTTGGCATTGAACCCACAGTGAAGAAGGATGTCACTGCCTTTACAACATCGTTTCCCAGTGTCAGCTGGAGTTGTTTGTAGAACAGAGCCGGGTAAACGTCAGGGCCTAGGGCTTTAGGTCTTGCATCTGGAACATGACATCTTTGATCTCCTCCGGGGTTGGGATGCATTGTAATCCCTCATTTTCTTCATCAGTGATGCAAGGCAGCACCAAATGATTAAGGTGTTCAGGGAAACAAACTTCTTCTTCTTTGTAAAGATCTATGAAATTATCACGAAATTGGGCTCTGATTTGGCCAAACTCATGGATCCATGCTCCTTCCTTATTTTTTATGGCATCTATATTATTTCTTCTCCTGTGAATGATGGTGGACAGATTAAAATGTTTGAGTTTTTATCACCTAGTTTAAGCCACAATTCCCTGGACTTTTGTCTCCAAACCACTTCGCTTCTGAGGAGCCATTCTGAGAGCTCGGCTTGAAGATCATTTTCCAGAAGTCCATTTTCATGTGAAGGCTGCCTGTCTTGGACTTCCTTGATTTTCTTGAGAAGAGAGTTTATCTTGTCCTGGCAGTGACCAAAAACCTCCTTATTCCATTTGCGAAGTGCCTCTCTAGTTGCAGCTTTCTTTTCGTACAATTTAATAAACTCTGAGCCTGAGACCTTTCCTTTCCAAGCATCTTCAATGACAGCACTGCATCTATCGTCTCTAAGCCAAACTATCTCAAACCTAAAAGGAATGTGAGCAAAACTATCACTTGGGTTTGTATCCATCAGGATTAGGGCATGGTCTGACTTGATAGCACCTAAATGCGTGATGGTTGCCCTTGGGTAAGCTAGCTGCCATGATATGTTTGCCACTCCCCTGTCTAGCCTGCTTTTGATTGAGGCTTTATCCCATCTACCTCTGGCCCATGTGAACTTGTTCCCCGAGTACCCCAAATCCATTACATTGAGCTTGAAAAGTAGTTCTTTAAGGTAATTTGTAGATGAAGGACCACCCTTGTTACCACCCAATTGTTCTCCCATAACATCCCACGGTCCCTAGTGAGATTCAAGAAGGGTTAAAAGATTTCCCCATGCTTTCTTCTTCTTTGAATGGTATGATGGACCATAGAAGTCCACTAACATCCATTCGACACGCTAGTCAAAGACCTTAACTGCAATCAAATTTTTATTAAACTCCACTTCTTTTCAGTCCACGCAATTTTTCCACATAATACATAAACCACCTGCATTGCCTTTAGCCTCAACAACACAAGAAAAATCAAACTTTAAAAACTTTTTAACAAACTCCATCCTATTTACATCAGCTTTAGTTTTAGAGAGGAAGACCACCTCAGGCCTTACCCTTTTATTTGAACCCCGAGGGCTTGAACTGTCGAGGCGTTGCAGATACCTCGATAGTTCCAACCCAGGATCCTCATAGCGATATTGGGGGCATGATAAGGCTTGCCTCTTCGGCCGTAGTAACAGAGTTAGAGAAAACACAATCAAATACCATGGGGGTGAAAGGGAGAATTGGTTTAAGATGGAGCTCACCATGATTTTCAGCTTCCTTCCTCTCTTCCAACATAAAGGATTCCAATCTAGAACACGGAATGAAAGATGCCGAGATTGGGTCGAAGTATGTCAGTTATGATCCATTGACTGCTATCCTTAGCCTCTTTGAGAAGTGATCTAGCACCGGTTTTGATGTTTTCCTCTTTAGATGTGTGGTTTAAGCTTCTGGAAAGATTTGGGAAGGCTTTGTGGTATGCAAGGTTTGTGTTTCGAGAGAAACATTTTTAGTGGTGACGGTGAGGGAATTTTGGTTTTGGAGATTTTGAGTGATTAGGTCGGAGTGATCGATATTAGGAGGTTGCCACAAGTGAAAAGCTATTTTTGGGTTGATTGGGTTTGGGCCTTAAATTAATTGTTCCTTGCTTGGAGGTGGGTTTGACGGATGGTTACTAATTGGGTCATTAGATGGGCCATGTTGTTGTGAAGGGTAAAGCTCAACAGTGGTGGGTCCTTTTTGAAGCCCAATTTTTACCAATGTCAACAGAATTAGATTCCTCGTCACGTAGCTGTCTAGGCCCACCTCATCTTGGAAGGATAAGTTTTGCATGTCAGCTGCAAGCTGTGAGAGCTCCATCCCTGGATTTCTAGAATTAGTCCTTGTATCGTCCTTGCTAACAATATTCACGTTATCCTCAGGTGTGCAAGTGTCACTTTCTTGGCTAGGACCACTATCGTGGTTGCTCTTGGCCTTTTGCCAGCTATTGTTGCCGTTGGCCTATTGACAACTTGGATTTGATGAGCTAGCTGGGTTTGAGGTTAAGCTTGTTGCGGCGATTTCTTTAGGAATATCTTTGTTTTCCACTCTGAGCCAAGGACCAGCAGCCTTAAACCTTTTTCCAGATTGGTAATTGAGTTTGAACACTTCAGCGAAGCAATTCTTTTGGTCATGCCCAATGATACCACAGCGATAGCAAAGATCTGCAATTTTCTCATATTTTAATCCAATCCATAAATCACTTCTGTTTGGGTGCGGAAGGAAAACTCTTGGGGATAATGGATTGGCTATGTCCACTTCAACTCTGAGTTTGATGAATTTTCTCCATGCACTACCAGGTTCACCTATCAAGTCAACTTCCAGGACAGCGCCCACTCTAGACCCAAGTCTTCTTAGGTTTTCCTCTATTCTCCAGAGAGGAGGTAGTCCATGAACTTGGACCCAAATTGAGGATGTCGAGAAATCTACTTCCTGCCATGTAAGGTCTGGACTCCACCTCTTAAGCACTAGATGGCCCCCTCTGATGGACCATGGTCTTTTCATGTAGAATTTGTGAAGGTCTACTTCATGGTGAAAAATGAACATAAATACTTCTTTGCTGAGTCTTTTGATTTCCATTGGGAACACAGGCTTCCAAGCCTTTATAGTGACATCTTTTACCATATCGTAGCTAATATTTTTGGAGGTTATAATTTTGGCTAGAAGGATAAGATCCGGAGGTAGGTTGGTATCTTGGTCTGGAGGGAGCTCTAATCTATTTTCTTGGCATGAACATTTTTCTGTCTTGGCCACTAGTTCTGAGACCTCCATAATGGAGACTCTAAACTCAAGTATGGGTATGGTTATATATGATTGTTTCAGATCTAAGGATGCAGAAGGTGAGGGGAGAAAAGCAGGGCGGAGGGTAGGGACGGTGAGGAGACTAGCTCCAATGAGAGGGGAAAAGGGGAAGAGGTACTATACTAGTACGGAGAGAAAATCTTATAAAATCAGAAACCCAATCGCGCAGAATTTTGAAGAGAAGAGAATGAAAAATCGATTCACGATTTAAAGCTTTGATTTTTTTAGATTGTGTTTGGGTGGCTAAATGCTTTGGATGTTTTTATTTTTAATTCTTTGCATGATTAATTAATTGACCTTTGTACTTTCATTGTTAGTTAGTTTAGATATTCGGGCCTAGCTCCCCTCCCGTTACAAAACCTCCCGTTCTCTCCATTTTTTAAATGGATGAAAGGCACGTGTTAAGTGAAAGATCAAAGGGCAGAAACCAAAGCCACCCCAAAACCCAATTTATCTCTGTCTTAACCAAACCTTTTAGCAACCCATCTCCCTTGGTAAGCCCATCGGACCACCGACAACTTCCCATAGCAGACCCACTGCCGCCCATACACCAATGTCGTTGATGTACACTGGCAAGACTGTTTCATCACTTTGAAGGAAGGCTCTAGGTTAGACCTCACCAAATTTCTCTCAAATTGCTTCACCACTTTCAAGGACAATCCCCTGTTACCAAGTACCAAAACTTCTCCAGGATTTGTTTCCTCCCTCCACGTAATTTTCTGCTTTTCTTTTCCCATTTCTCAATTTCTTTCCTTCGGCTTTAAAATTGTTTGTTGGGTTCGTTTGGTTTGTTTTTGTAACCCACATTCTCTTTAGCTTCAATTGCTTTTTTTGTGGGTTTGTACTAAATTAATACAAATAGACAATAAACAGTACTATAGGATGAAAGGTTGAGTGGCAATTATGAGAGTCATAGAAAGTGGACAAGAAGAAAAAACCTAATGTACGAAAATTTTAAAGACAACGAAGACGAAATGAATGAAGAAAGAAACACAAATAATGGGTTTGTAAATTTGGTGTCGAAGGGTTTGTCAATTCCAAAATTATAGGTTTCCAAACTTTTAAAAGAAACATTTGGAATCTGTTTGCAATATTGGTGTATGGACGGCAGTGGGTTTGCCATGGGAAGTTGTCGGTGGTCCGATGGGCTTACCAAGGGAGATGGGTTGCTAAAAGGTTTGGTTGACAGAAATAAATTGGGTTTTTAGGTGGCTTTATTTTCTGCCCTTAGATCTTTCACTTAACACGTGTCTTTCGTCTGTTTAAAAAATTGAGAAGACAGGAGGTTTTGTAACAGAGAGAGCCGGGCCTAGGGTTATAAACGAGTCAAACTTTGTCAAGTAGTGCATGTTCAAGCTTGGCTCGTCATAAAAAATCAAAAACTCGAACTTGGCTTGAACTTGTGACAAGCCTAAAAATAGTGTTTGAACTTGAACTCGTGGGAAAGCCAAAAAGCTTGAGCTTGGCTTGGCTTGAATTGATTAATTAGTCAAGCCAAACTCAAGCTTAATATCAAACTCAAACTCAAGTTTAGGTCATGTTTTTGAGCTTGAGATCTAAACAAATTACATCATTAAATGCTTAAATCTCTAAAATTAAGAAAAAAAGAAAAGAAAATAATATACTCATTTTATCATGCATCTAGTCTTACTTATGATTAACTATTATTCAAATTAATAATTTACATAATTAAATTCATTCATTCATCATGTTCAAAATACAATTTTTACATTCACGTTAGATGGTGAAGGACTAGAAAAATACATGTTTGTAACTATTATGAATGAGAAAATACTAACATGTTTCATAACTTTGCTTTAGATGATTGATAGGGAATGATTATATGTGGCCTACTTAATTATTTATTTATTTTTAAATGTAACTATAGTCTAAAGTGGTTCTTGATCAGTTTAAAGAGAAGAAAAAAATTAAGGTAATATAAGTAGTTGTCTCATGTTGGCCATATCATTATTAAGATATGTGTAATTAGTGTATTTAGCTAACACATATAAACTTATAAATGAGTCTATACTTGAATTGTTGTGTATCAAGCCTAATAGCTCACGAGCTGAACAAATTTTTTTGCTTGGGCTCGGCTTGTTTATTAAATGAGTCTAAAACTAAGGCTCAAACTTGGCTTATTTATAAACAAACAAACATAAACAAGCTTTTTATCAAGCCGAGCCCAAGTTGTTCATGATCGGTTTGGTTCATCTACAGCCCTAGCTGGCCCTAGATATTCTTCTGTTTCTATAGCACACTGCCCGTGTGGGTTTTTTTTCATTGTTTTGTTGTTTTCACCTCCTTTCAATGACGTTATTTACTCGTCAAAATAAGATAGAACCAGACATTCAATTTGAAAAAGGTTAACCAATTTCTAAGCAACTTTTGTAGCCAAATTGGACTGTCTCATGATCTTCTCCTTATCCATATTCATACTATAACTTTCTACATTCTCAACTTCTACCTATAAAGCCAGAGTAGGAAGCCCTTGGCAATGCTGATAGTGTTTATAGCGAAGTATGAAGCGCATTTGCAGTGCTCGTCAGTCATCACTACTAAATTAGGAAATCTTCTCATTCAACAAAAAGCATTTGTAGTGCTCACAACATTTATACGCAAAAGTATGAAATGCATTTGCAGTGCTCACAAGTTACAACTTAAAGAATTTGTGAAAGATAAACATGTGTTTTTAAACTTTACTCATCTATATCTATACTATTTAAGAGGTTTTTTCTGATTGTATTTTTTTTTTTTTTATGCCCAAAACACTCTCAAAAAGCTTTTTATTTTTTTTTTAAATTTTATAAATTTAAAAAGAAATTTACCAAAAAAAGATTTTTCTTTTTAATAAAAGTTACCTACAATTTTTTCTTTTTTCTCTTGATTATATTTACTCTCACATTCTCACTAACTTTATACTAACTAGCAGGTTTGTTTTTAATAATAAATTTCATTATATTGCTTTATTTCTCTTCGTTCTTTCTCTTTATCTCTCTTTCTTTATCTATTCTACCGCTTTCATAAAAGTAGGCACTGCATCTTAAATTTCTCATATTACAAATTACTCTCATTTTAATTTGTTCATTTTTTAAAAACTAGCCACATGAGAAATTATAACACTAAACCCCCCCCCCCCAAAAAAAAAACCCTCATTGAATGCACGAAGTGCGTGTGAAGAGGTTTTTTTTTTTTTTTTGCTAGGTAAAGGGGAGGATGGAGACCAGTGGATTTTGAAATGTGTTCAATGTATATGCTGAAATTCTATTCTATTTATTAAAAACAAATAGAAACCTCCAAAGAAAAAAAAGAAAAGAAAAAAAGAGTGTGCCCCATTGAGTAGACGTCGCAAATGGGTTGGTCGGATTGAGTTGCAGATAAAAATGGATTATTTTAAGCGAGTTAGAAATGAGCCGAGATAATCAAATTGCAAGTGAGTTAGGTAGAGTTAGGTTTACCCATATTTTTCACATATATTTTTTTAAAGAAAATAACATGTATTTGCCATTTGGAAAGTCGCACAGCAAATTACTTAATATAAAATGTATTACTTTGAATTCGTCATTTATATCAAAAATGAGTTCAGCTAAACAAATTAATACTTGTTCAATAATTTTAAAATTATATAAATCCCAACGTTACTAACCAAAAAAAAAATTGCACAAATGATAAGTAAAACAAATAAACAAGTTTCATTTTTACACAATATCAACATCCCAAAACATAAAACAAAATCACTAATGCCTTACTAAATAACTAATTTGACAAAAAATAAAAACATATATGAAATTTACAATCTTGAAAACTAATTTTATAACCTATTAGCAATTGTGGTTGGTGCTTTATTTCAAACTGAAAATATACATTAAAGTTTAATTGTTTACTTATTTATACATGGTCTATTTTATGAATATCATGTCATTGTTAAATAGCACACACTCTAGAAAATATCATAATTTATTTTGAAAAGTTATTTATTTTGGACATGAATTGTTAAAAATTAAGTCTAAGTATTCATAATTTATGCTAATTTCATTAATATTTTGGCTTCACTCTTTTCACACTTACAAATGTTTCTCATATATGTTTACAATTTTAAATATATGTTTTTAACTTTGCTGTAAGTGTAAGCAAATTATTTTAACATCTACTTTGTTATTTAATATCTAAATATCTTTACTCATTATTGGTTTTCAAAATTTTTTCTTTTGAAAAAACTACACTTTCCCATAATTTATGAATCAAATAAAAATCATAGTAATTATAGGAATTGAAAATGAGTAATTCTTTCAAATGGAATAGATAGTCGAAACAGTGACATCATATTAACTATTATAATCATGCAATTAATATTTTAAACATAAAAATTCAGCCTTATTCTTTTTGCATTATTCTGTAACCAACCTTTTATAATTCTATATATTAATAACTACAATTCAAAGTTTAAACCCATGTCAATTTTTTGACAAAAAATATGATTATTTTTTGACAAAAAATATGATTATTTTTTATAAAGTTTCAACCTATGTTGCATGTTTCTTATGATTGTGTTCATTATCATCAGACCAAGATACCAATCGGTTTTTTGTATAGACAGAGATTAAACTCCAGATTTCTTATTCAATTATCAAAGACTTTACTAATTGAGTTAACTACTACTAAATCAGTACATCCGCTGAAATATTGGCTAATTAATAGCATTAGAGGAGATATACATGTCTAAAAATCTAATGATAATGATGATAGCTCGCAAGCAATCAAATGATAATGGCTAAGTTATACTAAATAAATACATAATAAATATTTTTCATCAATTAAGTAACAACCACAAATAAAATTTTTAGCATCATTTTATTTTCCTTTTTATGTGCTTATCACATATAGGGATCAAAGACAAGTATAAACGCCACAAGGCCCACAACAACTTCAAAATAATGATAAAATAGAGAGAACTCATCAAAGAAAATAATACAAGCCTAAAAACCCAATAATTGCGTGCGCACACACACTCACGCATTGACAGAGAGAGAGAGAGAGAGAGAGAGAGAGAGAGATCAAAATAGAGAAGACAGAGATCAAGAAACCATTCCTCAGTCGATTGTGGAGTCACTAATGGACCCAAGGAAGAAGGGTGGAGCGTTGGGGGAGATGGAGAGCTCTTGACAGAGAGAATGTTTTGGTAATTGTTTTTTAGGGTTTTGTGATTTGTTTGGTTAGGGATTTGTGATTTGTGATTTTTGAATGCTTTATTGGTTTTTTTTTTTTTGGTTATAGACCAGATAAATGATTTGTTTGTTTGTTTGTTGGTAATTTGGGTTTGTCTAAAGGTTTTCATTATTATCCAGATTTGTGATTTTTTTGCTAGTGTGTAAATTTATTAAGGGTCAAGATCTTAAATTTTTAAATTTATATACTAATTTTTTTTTTCCAAAAACCAAGGGGTGTAATGTCCCCCACCCCTCCCCCAAGCATTAAGGAAGGTTCGTCTCTGATTCCTTGCATGTCTAGAATATGGTTTTATCATACTTATCGATGTATGTTTCACTCTTCAATCACTAATTCTTGAATGATATAAACTTCTTGAATGATATGATATGCTATTGGCCATCAATTCATCAAAAAAAAAAAAAAGATATTGAAAAATGGTTTTACCAAGTAGTTTGGGTGCCTAACACTCCAAACTTACATCAAGGGTTAGTGGATTAGACTTATCCTTGTAATTTTCTCTTTTAGAATGGTAACTAGGAAACAAAGCATTGTATTTTATAGTAGAGGACCAAAGCAATATAATTTTTTAGTTATTATCAAATAGATGTACAATTTCAATTTATCAATAAAACGATTCACTTTTTCAATTAGGTTTTCTTATTTTTCCAATCAAACAAGTGACAAATCCATTATTCCTTGACTTAGGAGGGAGAATAATAACAGTAGGATTCTCTCCACTGGCTCTTGAGAGAAAATAACACAACCCCACCCCATTCGCATGGGCCAAGTGCCAAAACCTAATTCTTTAAGGTTTGGGTCGGGGACGTGGTCTCTCACATATCCCCCACTCTTCGACAATTTCACCTAAGATAAGCTCCAAGAGATAGGCCTTGATTACCACCGCTCTTCTAACCCAATTCGGACCAATTGGGTCCTTCACTCCTCCTTCTTCAAACCCAATTCAAACTCCTTTGGCATGTCTGGCGTTGTCAAAAAATTGCCACATCACCATCATGTTGGACAAAAGATAATAGTAATCAAAACGACATATAAGAAAAACCAGTAAGCTTAAGGAATGAGAAAAGGGCTAAGCTTGGCGTACCAAACATACCAACGGTGGAGGCTGCGGTGCAGCCCCACTGACCACAATTATCATTATAAGTTGAAACTGTTGGGGCTTGGGAACCAACGTGCAGTGGACGTACTCACTAGCATGGTGAGAAGTAAAGGACCCACCGTTTTATTTCTTATGGAGACAAAGCGGTCTATCTCAGAAATGCGAAAACTTTGCTATGATCTAAATTTTCAATCAGTCTTGGCTGTCCCGAGTGACGGCCAAAGTGGAGGTTTGGGTTTACTTTGGAAGGTAGAATGTGGCCTCCAAATTCAAACGTTCTTGCCTAACCATATTGACGCCCACATCATGCATGCAAATAAACCACCGTGGAGGTAAACAGGTTTTTACGGGCGACCAGAAGGGCATAGGAAGCATGAATCATGGAGAATGCTAGACACCTACATGCAAGAGCTTCTTTACCCTGGGTTTGCCTAGGGGACTACAATGAAATTCTACACTTTTGAGGAAAAGCAAGGGGGCACCCCGAAGCCCTTGGCTCCCATGCTGGCTTTTAAGGAGGCTCTGCTACACTGTGGCTTGGAGGACATAGGCTACCACAGCTATCCTTGCACTTGGCGCAACGGCTGACAGGGTGACGCTTTCATCGAACTAAGGTTGGATAGAGTTTGTGCTTCCATGGAATGGCAGGGACACTTCCCATCGGCAAAAGTCTCGCATTTGCAGGTACCTTACTCTGACCATGACCCTATTCTATTAGATACTCTATGCAATGACCAGCATGCTAGGGGGAGACGCAAGAAGCTCCACCGATTTGAGGAGCGATGGGCTGCGCACTAGGGTTGTGAGGAGGTGATCAGGGAAGCATGGAACCTCCACCCACCTAGTGGAAGCCCTATGTTTAAGCTGTTTGAAAAGATTAAGCGTTGCCGGATGAAGCTGGTGGCATGGAGACGAGATGTGTTCGGCAACACTAGAACTCGTCTGGAGGATAAACAAGCTGCACTCAAGGCCTTGTCCACCACAAGGTATGGAACTAACCTAACACAAATTAATACCTTAAGGGATGAAATAAATGCATTGTTACACCAAGAAGAGGTGTTTTGGAGGCAGTGGTCTAGGGCTATATGGCTTCCCGCAGGCAATAAAAACACGAAGTTCTTCCATAAAAGAGCTACCCAGCGGCGAAGAAAAAATGAAATAGACGGGCTGATGGATAGGAATGGGATTCGGAAAGCAGATGAGCAGGGCATTGGGGTTATAGCAGAGGAGTATTTTAACGACATTTTTACTACGTCCAATCCGAGGAATATGGAGAACGTTCTAAATGCGGTGGACAGAGTAGTGACGGAGGAAATGAATCAGTCCCTCCTCAAACCTTTTGTAGGCGAAGAGGTTCGGCAAGCCCTGTTCCAAATGCACCCGTCAAAGTCACCGGGCCCCGACGGTATGTCTCCGTTCTTCTTTCAAAAATTTTGGCACATAGTAGGTGGTGATGCCACGGAGGCGGTATTATCGGTACTAAACTCAGGCCAGATATTAACCAAGATGAACTTCACCCATATCTTGCCTATACCTAAGAAGAAAGACCCCCAAGCCATGCCAAACTACCGCCCCATCAGCCTCAGTAATGTGGTCAGTAGGATGGTTTCAAAGGTGCTAGCAAATAGGGTAAAAGGCTTCCTCCCAAACATTATTTCGGATGCGCAAAGCGCGTTCATCCCTAGCAGGCTTATCACCAATAACACCGCAGTGGCTTACGAGATGCTACATAGGCTGCGAAATAGAAGACAAGAAAAAGTGGGTTATATGGCGGTTAAACTAGACATCAGTAAAGCCTACGATCGTGTGGAGTGGGAATTCCTACAAAGCATAATGGTGAAGATGGGTTTCTCGGACAGGTGGGTGGAGCTAGCCATGCAATGTGTATCGTCGTCAAGCTACTCAGTACTGATTAATGGCGAACCTAGAGGCTTCATCTCCCCATCCCGAGGTATTAAACAGGACGATCCGTTATCACCTTACTTATTCCTATTCTGTGTGGAGGGCTTATCGGCGCTACTATGCAAAGCCATTGAAACAAATCGGATCCAAGGAGTAAAGTTCTGCCGTAATGGTGTGAACATCTCCCACCTCCTTTTTGCTGACGACAACCTCTTATTTAGCCCAGCCACCCCACTAGAATGCACTAGCCTTTTGAACATTCTGTCTAAATATGAGCACGCCTCTGGTCAGGCCATTAATCGGCAGAAAACAGCCTTATTCTTCAACCCTAACACCGTACCTGCAGTGAGGGAGGAAATCCGTAGAATGTTTGATGCCCAGGTTGTGACAGAATTTGAAAAATACCTGGGATTGCTGATGGTGGGAGGTAAAAGCAAAACGAGTACATTCAAAGACCTCCGGGAACGGATTGCAAAGCAAGTCACCAGGTGGAAGGAAAAGTTCATCTCGAAAGCGGGTAGGGAGATCTTGATCAAAATCGTAGCACAAGCGATACCGACATACTCAATGAGCTTATTCCAGCTGCCAAAACACTGTGCAGCGACGTCAACTCTATCATGTTCAAATACTGGTGGGGGCAGACGAGCAACGAGAAAAAAATTCACTGGATCAACTGGAAGTAGCTGTGTAATCCGAAGAAGGTGGGTGTTATTGGCTTTCGAGACATCCACACCTTTAACCTGGCAATCATGGGCGGAGCTATTATTGGACTAGGGGGGGCAATGGCCCCCCCTAATTTTTTTTTTTAAAATATTATTATATTAATAGGTACTAAGTTTAACAATTTTGTTCAATAAAATTACACTTTGCCCCCCTTAATAATGCCATTAATTCTTTTGAGAGTAATCTTATAGCCAAAAACGTTTTTACAATATTTATACAAACTATTAAGGTAGTAAATTTTTATTAGTTCGTACACTTACATAACTTTTTATATATCAATAACCACTTATCACATTAGCAATTTGTAAAAAATTTGTAGTTTTAGCATTTTTCACCTTTTAAAGGACATAAAAAATTAATAGATTAAATCTAAAACAAAATATAAAAACTCAAAAAAATTAGTTCAACAACAAAAATTACCAATATAATAAAACTAAAAAAATTAAGTCCAATCAATATATTTTACCCATAACAAACTACTTGGCCATTTAAAAAAATTTTAACAAAAATTCTTAGTAGTAAAAAAATAGACTCAAGGGTCGGAGCCACCATACACAGCTAACAGCAAAGTCGTCCCCTAACTCCAAGTCTTGGCTCCGTCCCTGCTGGCAATGCTGTCAAAGCAAGCTTGGAGGTTGACCAATCATCAATCATCGCTGTTATTTCGGGTTTATAAAACAAGGTATTTCCCAAATGTCTCCTTCTTGGATGCTGAGTTGGGAGTAGCCCGTCTTACGTGTGGCGAAGCCTCCTGAGGGCTAGGGACGTCATACTTGCTCGGTCGAAGTGGAAAGTAGGAAGTGGAGACCTAATACACGTTGTTGATCACCAGTGGTTGCCAAGACCCCCACGCCTTCGTAGGGAAGGACCTGGACCGGTGAAAGTAAGAGAGCTGATTGATGTTGAAACGAGGCAGTGGGATAGAGCTAAGGTGGCCTACTGGTTCGAACCCCACACATGCACTGATATCCTAAGCATACCGTTGCCAAATATACTGACCAACGATGTGCTAGTATGGAAGGAGAACAAAGCCAACTCGTTCTCGGTCAAGTCAGCGTATTCAGTAGCACTGGGTATGCTACACCCTTCAACGGGTAATCACTCAAACGCAGGTATGGATGGGAAATTGTGGAAAACAGTGTGGTCCCTCAACGTCCCATCAAAAGTGCGTACTTTCCTGTGGCGGGCGTGCTCAAATATCCTTCCCACTCACGACAACCTTCACTTGAAAAGAACGCAGGTGGATCCGTCATGTACCGTGTGTTACCAGCAGCGAGAAACGGGGGTGCATATCCTCTAGGAATGCCCTTTAGCACGCAATGTATGGGCCTTAGTAAAGGGAAAAACGCAGAAGAGCCCCGCTGCTGCCTCAGACTTCTTCGCGCTAACTCGGACCGTGATGCGACGCTTGACTCGGGATGAGCTGGAACAGTGGGGCATGTTAACGTGGGCTATATGGAATGCACGTAACAAGCACTGCTTTGAGAATATACAAACTCATCCAGAGGCTATTTTACGCGGTGCAAAATCTCTACTGCATGGATATCAAACACTGGTGGCCGACCAAAGGATATGACTTCTTTGTTTTGGCAGCTTTTTCCTGCCCTTGCATCAGTATTGTAGTTTACCTCTTCAGGGGTTTTTTATATTGGCTAGCTTGTCCTTGTTCTAGAGCCCGGTCAGGTGTAGGCCTGTATGGCCTAGGCCTTTTTTTACTTCTTTATACTTTTGTACTTTTTCTGTTATTTAATAAAATTCTGCCTCCTTCAGTCAAAAAAGAAAAACCTAGTTTTACTCAATTAAAAACCTCAATTTGCTTAAGAAAGAATGAAGATCTATCATTTTCCTTCACCGATTTCCACCCCTTGACGATGAAGATCCACATCCATCTTAGTGATTCGACCTCATTAGTCCAAGGATTAGTTGTGAAATAAAATCAAGTGGCTGTCCATTGTGTTGTGTTGGGTTTCGATGCTAAAATGGTCTACATTTTGGGTATTCTCTCTCTCTCTCTCTCTCTCTCTCTCTCTCTAGGTTGTCAAGTTCGGATTTTTGTGGATCTGAGGTTGAGTTCTGTGGTTTTGAGCTCTTTGTTTGATCTAATATGGGATATCTCTCTTCGTTTGGTGGTTTTGAGGTTGATTTGAAATCTTGTGTTCTTTCCTTAATTTGTTTTTGAAAAAAATCAACTTTAAAGAAATTTTTTATTTATTGATTGAATTTTTGTAGAATATTTTTGCATAGTTCAAATACATCTGTGTATCTATTTGTTGGGAGCATAACTATTTTTTTTTTCCTTTTTTTTTTATTTATGATTAATGAGTTCTTTTCAATTGGAAAATTTTTTTTTTCAAGAAATGAAGGGCTTTAATTTAATAAATTTAAAACTTAAAGGATTCAACTAACAAAAATGAAGTTAGGAGATTGAATTAAATTTAGATCAAAGTTAAATAGTGTTATTTGATTATATAGTTGTAACAATTTGTGTAGATCCTTTTATCAACTTTCAAAAACAACTATTTGGCCTGAATAAGTCAGTGGTTTGCCTCACTTTTATGTTAGATAGCTAACTTAACAGGCTACAATACATATTCGAAGACTCCTATATTTTACTGGGTAAACTCTACATTTACTATTGTCAACATGATCTTCATACCAAATGTGTATATTAAAATATAAAAGTTGTAAAACTTACAAGTAAGAATCCCATTGATATGAGACTAGTATTATTTACAAAGATATTTTACCTTAAAAGACCAGTTACTACTGAACAAATAAAAGACACTCAAATCAAAATAGATCGATCAATTTAAGGTAACATACATATTTTTTTTAAAGTATTTTGGAACATTTCATGTTTATTTAAAGGAAGTTTTATTCTTTAAGAAAAATTTTCATCAAATTTATATAATAAAATTTGTTTTGTTTGCTCAATGAATACAAGTAATATAAATATATTGCAAATAAAAAATTTCCACTTAATTATTGTCATTGTAATTGTAATTGTTATTGTTATAACAACAATAACTTCAAAATGTAGAGTTCTATCCTCTAAATTTGGAAGACTTGTAAAATGTAATTCAAGCATGTCAAGTTAGCTATCTAGCATATTGTGGTCCTTTTTGCCATCTATCTCTTTATACCAGAGACAGGAGGTATTCTGATTGAAAGAACCACTGTACTTTAAAAAACATAAAAGTATGTAAATTATTATCCATATTACATCGAAATTGTTATAAACTAATCATGAATGTGATGGATGTAACTTCGATAAAATAATATAAATTTTTGAATTATATTTTATTATTTTTGAATAAAAATAACCATAGAAAAATTGTGACTATCCCACGCATTACGTGGATTTGTGCATAGTTTTTACTAATTTTGAAACATTGCTATCCTTTTTTCTTTTCTTTTTTTCATTAGCTAACAAGTCTAGAGTTGTTTGAGCATTTGGCTATTATCCTAGAATAATTGTCCTATTTTTAGTCCAATTTAATTAGGTGATGCGTCGTGATCCTATTGGCTGAGAACAGGATTGATACGGTTGCATGCACTAAATCTAATCTAAGTCTAAGCATTTATTGATTCGTCGCAAAATAAGTAAAAATTGATTAATTAATTAATTAATTAATTGATTAGACATATTTGGAATTACTTTGCTAAACTTGATGACCAAGAAAATCATAAATAAAAATAAAAATTTGGAGGAAATTAGGTTTGATTTGAAAACGGAAATAGTCAAAACGAAGAAGGGAAGAATCTAGAGGATTTGGAATCAAGTGTCGATCTGCACTTAGGTTAGAACCTTCCAGAATTCCTTCCATTTAAAGTTCAGCTTGCTTCTTACTCAGTTTGACTTTGCCTATTTTTTGCTCATAAAACCTAAATTTCTGATGTCACATATTCCTAGAGATCTAACCTTCTCCTTTTAATTATGCCTTAGCTTTTAGATTCAAGCATGGTTTATTTTCATGTCCTTAGCTAGTTCTTATTTATTTATCATGCTGGATCTAGGTTTTGGTTAGGTTTTCGTATTTTCTATGTTTCTAGGGTTTTTCATTCAAATAGTATGTTCACATGTTTAGAATTAGGGTTTCTCATAATTGTAAATATGTTTCCATAATTTTGATTTATAATACTAGAATCAAATGTTCTTGCATCATCTAGGATTTTTTTTAATATTGAATTTTGGTTCATTGATTCAATATTAGATTCAAGCATTATTTTTTTTTTCTAGTTCTTCTCATGTTTTTGACTGTTAACATGGTTAGATCTAGGTTGCTCTTAGAATTTGGGTTTTCAATTCAATTAACATATTCTAGGTTTGGGTTTATCACACATCACACACATATTCACCATGTCTTTCATTATCAATTCTTTGTAGGGACGTAAACATGATTCGAACTTCAAGGGAGGAGGGGGGGAGCATAGTCTTTTGTTTGAGGATTTTTGACCAAAGTCTTTTATTTAAGGATTTTTAGAAATTGGGATATCAACGCTAGAGTAGGCAAGCTAACATCATCATTATTGGTTTTCTTTTTCTTTTTCTTTTTTTCAAAAAACTACACTTTCCCATTGTAAGGACACAATTCAAATTCCCAAACTCTGACTGGTGGGAGATGGGCTTGAAAGGCCTTTCTTTACAATAAATTTGTAGAGGATGGGTTTGTAATCTAGATTTCAAGGATGGTTTAGACAATCAGGGAAAGGATGGGCTTTAGGCCCAATGGGACAATATTAAAGAGTTGTTTGCAAAAGTAAGACAGCGAATTCCTCCTCGAAAGAAATCCGAGGATAGTTTATAATAGTATTTCTTTGAGTTTGGATACAAATGTTGATTATCCTCCACTATTGACTCTTTGTTAAGGACTTCCTCAAGTCATGCTCTGTTGGTAGGCCAACCTTGAAGGTCCTTATTGCTACATCATCAAAGTCTCCGTCAATTTCGTTGAACATTTCCCAATACCTGTCCGAATACGTTTTCAGGGTTTCCCCTTCCCTCATGGCCATGGATAGTAAAGAATCCAATGGACGAGGAACTCTACTGCACGTGATAAAGCGAGAACCAAATGCTCTAGTAAGCTCTTTGAAAGAATCAATGGAGCCTGCCCTTAAGCCGTCAAACCATCTCATGGCCACGGGTCCCAGGCTAGAAGGAAAAATCTTGCATAACAAAGTTTCATTCCTGGAATGCACTGCCATTCTTTGGCTGAAATGGCTTACGTGCTCCACAGGATCCGTCCGACCATTGTAAAGAGTGAAGGCCGGTTGTGTGAAGCGCCGAGGTAACCTCCCTTCTTCCAATCTGCGCGTGAAGGGTGACTTGGAGATTTGGTGTAACGCTCTTCCCATTGCGTCATTTCCTAAGCCCCTGGGGGGGTAGTCTCTACCACGCCTCCCATGCAGATTGTCTTCTTTGGAAGAGAAATATTCACCTGGGGGAATTCTGGATCTCTGCCCGTAATTGTAATCCTCGGATCCCTCCGAAGAGGGGTTAGAGACCGGAGGAGTTCTCCTTCGCCTTTCGTGACGCAATCTCCTCTTTAGGCCGTCAATCTCCTTCTGCATGGCCCTGGCATTTCTTTCATAAGGAACTCTGCTTCCTCCTTGCGAATGACTTGCACTTCTGATGGTGTGTGTAGTATGTACACTTCCTTCTCGGTTCTCTCCGTGTTCAGGATGCAAAGAGTGATCCTCACGCTGGGAGCCCACGGACTCCGCGCTGCGTTGTGGTCCTGATCCTACCATGATGTCCTAAACTTCCTTAAAGACTAAATTCCCACAGACGGCGCCAATTGTAAGGACACAATTCAAATTCCCAAACTCTGACTGGTGGGAGATGAGCTTGAAAGACCTTTCTTTACAATAAATTTGTAGAGGATGGGTTTGTAATCTAGATTTCAAGGATGGTTTAGACAATCAGGGAAAGGATGGGCTTTAGGCCCAATGGGACAATATTAAAGAGTTGTTTGCAAAAGTAAGACAGCGAATTCCTCCTCGAAAGAAATCCGAGGATAGTTTATAATAGTATTTCTTTGAGTTTGGATACAAATGTTGATTATCCTCCACTATTGGCTCTCTCTCTTCTACTCAAAAAGTCATCCCCTTTCTCATATGTCTTCCCTTCCATTTATACTCCTTTCCTTCTCTTCATCATCTTCCACTTTTTGATTGCAATCCTCATTCCGGATACTTGTCCCATCCGTTCTTCCCTAAAGCCCGTTGGGATTAGGGACCAAGTTCCAAGCTCCATGCTCAGGTCCCATCCTTCCATCTATACGATCGGCGTATCAATTACAGAGCTTTTAATGTATGGGCGGTGGTAGCAGCTTTTACTTTAGACATTCCACCGCTCTTTCTATTGTCTTCCACGTGTACTGTGTATTCCCATAATCGTAGGATTCTTTATAATATAACCCGGGGGCCCTAAACTTCTCTTCCTATGTCCTCGGCCTAATAATCCGAGGACAAATCTACTCCTCGGACGTATTTGGACATTTAGATACTCCACGATCATTTTGATGTCTTCGGATTTGGGTTTCCAGCCAAAAAGACTTCGTTGGGCCATCCTTCATAAATTACTTGGCCCAATACCCCTACAATAGCCCCTCGAGATTCTTTATTTTTTCACCTCGGGAGAAAAATAGAATCTCGACTTAAAAGACCTTTTTACCCTGTAGAATCTTGGCAATATTGCTGACGGAAGTAACTTCTGAATTACCCATCGCGTGTTCCCGATACTTCGGTATGCGAAACACCCCCGAATTAATTGTTGGCGCCTCTATGTCTCCCACGTTTCAATGATGTGACACATATCCAACGGTCGAGAGCGATTCCTGTGTTGAGGTGGGAATTCGCCCGCTTCAAAACACCTTTTGATATATAAATACTAACTTTCTTCAAAATTCTTCACACTACAGTAACCTCATAACGTACCTGCCCCACTTTCCATCTTCCCATACTTTCTCTTTCTATCAAGTACCCTGTCCGAGGTGACCGTGCTTTCTTCTTTTTCAAAAGTAAGTTCTTCAATACTCTTTTCCCTCCTTATCAGCTTTTTGTTTCTTTTCCTTCCCATCTTCTCTTTTTCTCTGTATCTTTCATCCTCGGCGTAGTTCTTTGTTAGTTTACTTCACACCCCTTTTTTTCAAAGATGGGTAGATTTGCGTCCCTGGTGGATTCAAACGAAAAGATAGAGCAGTTTAAGGTTAAGTACAAAATCCCCTCGGATGTATCTATTAGGTACTGCAACGAGGAAGAATATTATACAAAAAGAAAAACGGGGGAAGTTGTAATCCCGATGATTGCGTTCATCGAAGGGGGAATGAAAATCCCCATGGGAACCGTGACTAGGGATTATTTTAGGGCTTTTAGATTAGCTCTCACCCAGTGCGCCCCAAATGTCTTTAGGATCTTAGGTTCTATAAATGCCTTAAATGAGAAGATGAACCTCGGGCTCATTCACCACGACGTGAACTGGGTTTATAACCTCCATTACCTAAGCAAAAAAGACGAATATTACCTAAAATCTAGATACCCAGAAGTTAGGCTAATTCAATGCACACGAATCAAATAAGGGCCTAAAAAACGACTTCCTGATCGTATCAGGAAATTGGCACGACGGCCTCCCCTGCCCGACAAGGGAAGGGACTCCAGGTGAAGTTTCTTTTACATAATATTATCCTTTGTCTTTTTACTTATTCTTACCCTCTTTTACTTGGATAACTCTACAGATCCACACGCCGCGGATCGTCATCCTAATCTTGTTGATTTCGGACGGTTGGATAGGATCCTACAAGCTGAGGTTTTTGTGCATACTGACGGCCAACTCCGAGCGGCTCATCTGATCCTCGGCTACACTCCGATATCCAAAGCCTTTCAGGCGCCGAAGTGCGTGGTCAAAGCCCACGATCCTCGTCTTCCTCGGATTAGCGTTGCCGTTGAAGGTTTCTTACTACGGAGGGACTACCATTCCTCAAGGCACTTTGGTCACCCAACCAATCCAACCACCACAATTCGTTACGGTTGGGATTCCCACAGTCCCTTTCTCCACACAATCAACCTCTGGTGAAGCTGCGTCTTCCTACCCTACCGTAAAGGAAGAAGAAGAAGAAATACTTGAGGTATCAGATTCCGAGGACGAGTTTGAGGTTTTTAATCAACCCTACTCTCCTGAAGATTCAACTCCCATCCTCGGCACCTCTACACAAATCTCAAAGGCTACTACTCAAGAACCTGACAACATGGGCATTCATCTTAAGATTAAGCCCAGCCTAAAAGATGTCCTCGAGGGCGCTGACAAGGGCCCTAGAGTCCAAGAACCTCCTAAAGAGGTGCGCCCTCGGACTTAAGAAAAGGGTGCTGACAAAGGCCCTGAAACTAGGCTTCCTCCTCTTCCCCCATCCTCCCAAACTCAACGCACCAACATAGCTGATCTCAAAAGAAAAAGGGATCAGCCGAAAGGGAAGGAAGTGGTGGAGGCAGGAAAGGGCTCTCTTTCCAAGGAGCCCGAGGTGGAAAAGGGTGGAAAGCAGGCCCGCACCATGCAGACTAGGTCGGAAATTAGAACCGAACAACAGGTGGTCGTGCGCGCCCCTTTATGGCTTCCTGACATGTCCATGGACGACGAGGCCATCACCCAGGACGCGTCCATTAGAAATTCCGATGAAGGGACAGCTGCATGCGTCGCAGATGCATTGGAGCAGGCGCTGTTACTCCCCGAGGATATGGTTGAGCTTAGAAAAAAAAAGGACCATACCGTTTTCATGACTTTGAAGAAGGAGCTTGCAATGGTAAGTTTCTTCCTCTAAAACCTTGGCTATTATTTTTATTACATATATATATATATATATATATGTCTAAGTTTTATATGTTTCGTTCGTAGGCCGTTCAATCTGCCCATAGGGTAGAAGAGATTGCCATCAGCTCCTACAAATCTCTGAGGGCCGAGGAATCCAGGCGTGAAACCGCCCAAAAGATCTCGGACCTTTACAAGAAGAAACTGCAGGAGGTCACAGCAAAGTTGGCTAAGGCAGAAAGTGATAAGGCAGGCTTAGAGGCTGATCTGAAAACAACGACTAAACAAGCCGAGGATCAGCGCCTAATGCTCCGTCAAGCCAATGATAACCTCTTAGCAACACGAAGGCTCGTAGAGGATCTCAAGAAAGATCTGAACGAGTACGAGATGGCCAAAGAGGAGGCCATCAAGGGCAAAGAGGAAGCCCTTGAGGAAAAGAAAAAGGCTGAGAAAGCAAAAGAAGAGGCCGAGATCTCAAGGGACCAAGCCGAACAAGACAGTTATGATATAGGAGTGAAGGAGGTCACCGAAACTTTCAAGGCTTAGGTTCCCGAGGTATGTAGGCATTACTGCCTCCAAGTGTTGAATGAGGCACTTACCCAAGCTGGGGTTGATGCCTTTTCCACTCTATGGAAAGCAGAGAGTGTCTACTATCCACCTGCAATTCGAGCTTCTACCATTCCTGAAGCTGTCCAAGAAGCTGCCCAGGGATCATCGGTGGATATGGGGTGTGATTTGACTGACGACTCAACTCTTCTTGATGATGCTCCTAAACCAGTTGATTCAGCACAAGATAAGGCACTTGAAGACGTACAGCCCTCAAGTGACCTTTAGGAATCTTCAAAGGATGAGTTGCGTGATCAAGCTAATCCAATAACTTTGATAGATGATCCTAAAGGCAAAGGAATTGCCGTTGAGTCCTCGGTTCAGCTTCCATCTCCTCGAGACCCCAAAGGCCCTCTGAAGATTAAACTGAAACAGTGACTGCTTGTTGTCTTTCCTTTCTTTTTTATTTTATTTTATCTCTAAGTGTAATATCTAAGTGTAATTGCAAAAGTACTATTGGAATCTAATATAAGCATGAATGTTGTTTTCCTTGTTTAGATGATTCTTACTTTTTTGCTTTATTTTGATCATTTTGTTCAAAAAGTACCATCTTTTTGCTCTTTACCAAAGTTAATAGCAATAACCTGAATTGAAATTGACACTCCAGGAAGGTTTAATTATGCCGGGAACTGCATTAAGTGATGCATTTAAGTAATTGATTCTTCATTTTGGATCTCTAGTTGAATTATGTAAAAATAAGGCATATGGTCTTTTAACTTAGGTATGCAAAGATTTGATGTTTTGACAAAAAAGAAAAGAAATGTTAATTCTTCTCAAGTAAATGATCCGAGGACCAAGCCTAACTTAGGTTTTGTTTAACACTTGGTAAAGAATATCAATTTAGACGAGGTATGTGGTCCGAGGATCCAGGCATACCAAGCTTCAGCTTAATACTTAGACGAATAAATTGAAATGTTAATTTTCCCAAAGTAGATGATCCGAGGATCAGACGTAACTTAGGTTCTGTTTAACACTTAGTACAAAATATCAATTTAGGCGAGGTATGTGGTCCGAGGATCCAGGCATACCAAGTTTCAGCTTGATACTTGGACGAATAAATTGAAATATTAATTTTCCCAAAGTAGATGATCCGAGGACCAGACGTAACTTAGATTCTATTTAACACTTAGTAAAGAATATCAATTTAAACGAGGTATGTGGTCCGAGGATCCAGGCATACCAAGTTTCAGCTTGATACTTAGACGAATAAATTGAAATGTTAATTTTCCCAAAGTAGATGATCCGAGGACCAGATGTAACTTAGGTTCTGTTTAACACTTAGTAAAGAATATCAATTTAGACGAGGTATCTGGTCCGAGGATCCAGGCATACCAAGTTTCAGCTTGATACTTAGACGAATAAATTGAAATGTTAATTTTCCCAAAGTAGATGATCCGAGGATCAGACGTAACTTAGGTTCTGTTTAACACTTAGTGAAGAATATCAATTTAGACGAGGTATGTGGTCCGAGGATCCAGGCATACCAAGTTTCAGCTTGATACTTAGACGAACACATTGAAAGGTTAATTTTCCCAAAGTAGATAATCCGAGGACCAGACGTAACTTAGGTTCTATTTAACACTTTAGTAAAGAATATCAATTTAGACGAATGAAGATAATGAACATAATGCAGTTTACAACAAAAAACGGCCGAAGTGCCTTTTATTTAGTAATAGTACCTTCGTAGATTATTTACATTCCAGGGACGTTGTACAACACGTTCGTCCAAATCTTCCAGATTGTAGGCCCCTATTCCTGCGACCGAAGTAATACGATAAGGTCCTTCCCAGTTGGGCCCCAATTTTCCCCACGCAGGATTCTTCGTCGTGCCCAAAACTTTCCTTAATACTAAGTCACCAGGTCCAAGAGGTCGAAGTTTCACATGAGAATCATACCCCTGCTTGAGCTTATGTTGATAATAAGCTAATTGAACCATGGCGTTTTCTCGTCGTTCCTCAACTAACTCTAAGTTCCTCATTAATAGGTCATCATTGCTATCTGGAATGAAGGAGCTTTTCTTCAGGGTTGGGAATCCAGTTTCTAAGGGTATTACTGCCTCGGCTCCATAAGTCATGGCGAAGGGTGTTTCACCTGTGGATCTTCGTGGTGTAGTTCGATACGTCCACAAGACATGTGGCAGTTCTTCCACCCACCTCCCCTTGGCGTCACCCAACCTCTTTTTGAGTCCGCTTACTATTACTTTGTTGACAGCCTCGGCTTGCCCATTTCCTTGGGGATAAGCCGGAGTGGAATATCTATTCGTGATGCCCAGATCACAGCAGTATTTCTGAAAGGCTTTGCTATCAAACTGTAAACCATTATCTGAAATGAGAGTATGAGGGATGCCGAACTTGGTAACGATATTCTTCCATACAAACTTTTTTGCTTCCATGTCTCTGATATTTGATAATGGCTCGGCTTCAACCTATTTGGTGAAGTAATCTGTTCCCACGATGAGCCACCTTCTGTTTCCTGTTGCTTTGGGGAAGGGTCCAACAATGTCCAAGCCCCATTGAGCAAAAGGCCATGGGCTAGATAGAGGATTCAGGACTCCCCCTGGTTGATGTATATTTGGAGCGAACCTTTGACATTGGTCACACTTCTTTGCATAATCTTGCGCCTCTCTCTGCATATTTGGCCACCAATAGCCCTGAGTAAGGGCTCTGTGAGCTAAAGACCTTCCTCCTGTGTGACTTTCGCAAATCCCTTCGTGTAACTCTTCCAAAAGTAGCTCCGTTTCCTCGGGGTGCATGCATAACAAATATGGTCCCGAAAAGGAACGTTTGTACAATTTCTGGTCCTCGGATAACCAGAAACGAGTGGCTTTCTGCGAACTTTATACGCTTCAGCTTTTTCTCCAGGCAGGATGTCATTTCTGAGAAATGTTACTATTTGATCCATCCAACTAGGCCCTGTCCTAATTTGAAGAATTTGAGTGGAGTTACCATCCGTCCCAGTGGGTTTCAACAGATCTTCAACGAGGATAACTCGTGGTAGACTTTGTGCCGAGGACGTTGCGAGCGTGGCTAATGAGTCGGCATGGGTATTGCCACATCTGGATACATGCAATAGTAAAAAAGACTCAAATTTAGATTGCATATACCTGACCTGGGTTAGGTATTCTTGCATTCTGGAATCCCTTGCTTCTAGCTTCCCCTCTACTTGGCCTACCACCAATAGTGAATCCGAGAACATTTGCACCGTCTTTCCTTCCATTTTATGAACCATGTTCATCCCTGCGAGGACGGCCTCATACTCTGCTTCGTTGTTGGTGGCCGAGAATCCTAATCTCAAAGATTTTTCAAAAGTAATTCCCTCTGGGGATATCAAAACTAGTCCTATACCCGATCCCCTCTGATTTGCTACTCCATCAACATGCACTTTCCATAATGGGGGCCCTTCACACGAAATCATGCCTACTGACTTTTTACCTATGCCTTCTTGATAGTCTTCTAACGAAGGCTCAGCAAATTCCGCCACAAGGTCCGCGATGACCTGTCCCTTTATAGAGGTGCGATGCATATACTTGATATCGAAAGCTCCTAGGACAGTTCCCCATTTGGCAATTCTTCCCATATAATCTGCACTTCGCAGAATTGATTTAAGAGGGAGTTGTGTAAGAACAACAACTGTATGAGACTGGAAGTAATGGGTAAGTCTTCGTGTAGCATGTACCACTGCCAAGATAGCTTTCTCCAGTGGCAAATAACTCAGCTCGGCCTCATGCAGAGATTTGCTTACGTAATAAACCGATCTCTGGATGTTATTGTCATCTCGGATAAGAACCAAACTAACTGCATGGTTAGCCACTACAATATATGCAAACAATATTTCATCAATTTCTGGTCGAGACATAACTGGTGGTCACGAGAGATATTCTTTTAGCTGTTTGAAAGCCACTACACATTCCTCGGTCCATTCAAAACCCTTCCATTTATTCAATAATTGAAAGAAAGGTCTGCATCTGTCCGCGGACCGAGATATAAATCGATTGAGAGTAGTAGTCATACCTGTTAGCCTTTGCACTTTTTTAGGATTCCGAGGTGGGTGTAAGCTGTTTATTGCCTTAACCTGAGCAGGATTCACTTCAATCCCCCGGTGAGTCACCATATATCCTAGAAACTTGCCCGATCCCACACCAAAAGAGCATTTAGAGGCGTTGAGCCGCAATTTATACTCTCTTAGCTTCTGAAAAGTGTTGCTCAGATCTTCCAGATGTGCAGAAACTTCTTTACTCTTTACCACCATATCATCCACGTATACCTCAATAGTTTTTCCTAGCTGTGCCTCAAACATTCTCGTCATCATCCTTTGGTAGGTAGCCCCTGCGTTTTTCAAACCAAAGGGCATTACCTTATAATGATAATTTCCTGTAGGAGTGACGAATGCAGTCTTCTCTTGGTCTTCAACGGCTAAAGGTATCTGGTGATAACCTTGGAAAGCATCAAGAAAACTCATCCGAGGATGTCCAACAGTAGCGTCAACCAATTGATCAATCCGAGGCATTGGGAATGAGTCCTTCGGGCAAGCTTTGTTTAAATCTGTGAAGTCTACACAAACTCTCCACTTCCCATTCTTCTTTTTCACCACCACCATATGGGCTAACCATTCAGGATAAAACACTTCTTTGATAGCACCTACCTTCTTGAGTTTGAGAACTTCCTCTTTTACGGCTTCGGAATGTTCTTTGGAGGACCTCCGAGGTGGTTGCCTCCTCGGTACTACAGTTGGACTGACGTTTAAATGATGACATATGAAGCTTGGATCAACCCCAGGGGTCTCATACGCATTCCAAGCAAATACATCCATATTTTTCCTTAAAAATAAAATCAGCTCCGTCTTCTCTTCCTGTGGCAATTGAACTCCAACCTGGAAGAACTTCTCAGGGTCATTGTCAATGAGAATTTTCTCCAATTCTTCGCATACCGCTTCATCTACCTCGGCTGCGGCAAGAGACTTTGATTGCTATGCTTCTCCGTTAGCCGAGGTCGAGAAGTCTGGTTCTGGTCGACGCAGAATTGCAGCCGTGACACACTGTTGAACCACAGATTGACTCCCAAGTAACTCCACCACCTGGTCCCCAGAATGAAATTTGACTTTGACATGCAAGGTTGAGGAAACAGCCCCTAACGCATGCAGCCAAGGCCTTGCTACAATAGCCGTGTAGGGAGAATAAGCATGGACCATGATGAAATCTACGTCTACCACCTCTGGACCTGATTACACAAGCAGTCTAATTTGTCCCTTCGGAACAACAGCTCTCCCTTCGAAGCTTATCAAGGGTGAGTCATATGCCATCAGATCTTCAACCCTTAAATTCAAGCCTCTAAATAGGTCAGGGTACATGATATCTGCGCCACTGCCTTGATCAACCATTACCCTCTTTACATCATAGTTCCCTATTATGAGGGTTACCACTAAGGCATCATCATGAGGCTGGATGGTCCCTATCTTGTCCTCTTCAGAGAAACTTAGGACTGGCAGGGTATTTGCCTTAATCCTCTTCGGCTGATCCCGTGACTCTTTGGCTAATGTTCGAGCTACTGACATTACCCTGAAAGGAGCTGAGCCAGTCCTTCCAGGTGCTGCAAAAATGACATTGATAGTACCTAAAGGAGGTCTCGACGAAGGGCCGTCGTGGTTTGCCACTCCTGATTGGTTTCCCCGCCCATTGGGTTGGTACAGGAACTGCTTCAGCTTTCCTTCCTTAACCAATTGTTCCAAATGATTCCATAAAGTGCGACAATCCTCGGTGGTATGACCCCTCTCCTGGTGATAATGGCAATGGAGATTTTGGTTGCGTCTCAAAGGGTCCCCTGCCATTTTATTTGGCCATTTGAAAAAAGGCTCATGCCTTATTTTCTCCAACAGCTGTTGCACCGGCTCCCTGAAGACGGTGTTGACTACTTGTGGGGGTATGTGACCAGCCTGCCTGGAAAAATCCCGCGCGGGCCTATTGTTGTTGTATCTGTCCGACCTGAAATCCCTCCTTTCTTGTGGGATAACCTTCGCCTTGCCTTTTTCCTGCTGCTGATCTTCCTCAACCCTTTTGTACTCGTCGATGCGATCCATCAGTCGACGTACGCTTCTGACAGGTTTCTTTGTTAAGGACTTCCTCAAGTCATGCTTTGTTGGTAGGCCGACCTTGAAGGTCCTTATTGCTACATCATCAAAGTCTCCGTCAATTTCGTTGAACATTTCCCAATACCTGTCCGAATACGTTTTCAGGGTTTCCCCTTCCCTCATGGCCATGGATAGTAAAGAATCCAATGGACGAGGAACTCTACTGCACGTGATAAAGCGAGAACCAAATGCTCTAGTAAGCTCTTTGAAAGAATAAATGGAGCCTGCCCTTAAGCCGTCAAACCATCTCATGGCCACGGGTCCCAGGCTAGAAGGAAAAATCTTGCATAACAAAGTTTCATTCCTGGAATGCACTGCCATTCTCTGGCTGAAATGGCTTACGTGCTCCACAGGATCCGTCCGACCATTGTAAAGAGTGAAGGCCGGTTGTGTGAAGCGCCGAGGTAACCTCCCTTCTTCCAATCTGCGCGTGAAGGGTGACTTGGAGATTTGGTGTAACGCTCTTCCCATTGCGTCATTTCCTAAGCCCCTGGGGGGGTAGTCTCTGCCACGCCTCCCATGCAGATTGTCTTCTTCGGAAGAGAAATATTCACCTGGGGGAGTTCTGGATCTCTGCCCGTAATTGTCATCCTCGGATCCCTCCGAAGAGGGGTTAGAGACCGGAGGAGTTCTCCTTCGCCTTTCGTGACGCAATCTCCTCTTTAGGCCGTCAATCTCCTTCTACATGGCCTTGGCATTTCTTTCATAAGGAACTCTGCTTCCTCCTTGCGAATGACTTGCACTTCTGATGGTGTGTGTAGTATGTACACTTCTTTCTCGGTTCTCTCCGTGTTCAGGATGCAAGGAGTGATCCTCACGCTGGGAGCCCACGGACTCCGCGCTGCGTTATGGTCCTGATCCTACCATGATGTCCTAAACTTCCTTAAAGACTAAATTCTCACAGACGGCGCCAATTGTAAGGACACAATTCAAATTCCCAAACTCTGACTGGTGGGAGATGGGCTTGAAAGGCCTTTCTTTACAATAAATTTGTAGAGGATGGGTTTGTAATCTAGATTTCAAGGATGGTTTAGACAATCAGGGAAATGATGGGCTTTAGGCCCAATGGGACAATATTAAAGAGTTGTTTGCAAAAGTAAGACAGCAAATTCCTCCTCGAAAGAAATCCGAGGATAGTTTATAATAGTATTTCTTTGAGTTTGGATACAAATGTTGATTATCCTCCACTATTGGCTCTCTCTCTTTGACTCAAAAAGTCCTCCCCTTTCTCATATGTCTTCCCTTCTATTTATACTCATTTCCTTCTCTTCATCATCTTCCACTTTTTGGTTGCAATCCTCATTCCGGATACTTGTCCCATCCGTTCTTCCTTAAAGCCCGCTGGGATTAGGGACCAAGTTCCAAGCTCCATGCTTAGGTCACATCCTTCTATCTATACAGTCAGCGTATCAATTACAGAGCTTTTAATGTATGGGCGGTGGTAGCAGCTTTTACTTTAGACATTCCACCGCTCTTTCTATTGTCTTCCACGTGTACTGTGTATTCCCATAATCGTAGGATTCTTTATAATATAACCCGGGGGCCCTAAACTTCTCTTCCTATGTCCTCGGCCTAATAATCCGAGGACAAATCTACTCCTCGGACGTATTTGGACATTTAGATACTCCACGATCATTTTGATGTTTTCAAATTTGGGTTTCCAGCCCAAAAGACTTCGTTGGGCCATCCTTCATAAATTACTGGGCCCAATACCCCTACACCCATAATTTATGAATCAAATAAAAATTATAGTAATTATAGGAATTGAAAATGAGAAATTCTTCCAAAAGGGATGGTATAGATAGTCAAAACAGTGACATCATATTAACTATTATAATCATGTAATTAATATTTTAAATACATAAAAATTCAGTTTTATTCTTTTCACATTATTATATACCCAACCTTTTATAATTTTATATATTAATAACTACAGTCAAAGTTTAAACTCGTGTCAATCTTTTCATAGAAGATAATATCAAAAAAAAAAAAAATTATAAAGTTTCAACCTATGTTGCCTGCTTCTTATGATTGTGTTCATTATCGTTAGACCAAGACACCAATCAATTTTTGGTATAGGCAAAGATTGAACTTCAAATCTCTTATTCAATCGTAAGAGACTTTATTAATTGAGTTAACTACTACTAAATCAATACATTCACTAAAATATTGGCTAATCAATAGCATAAGAGGAGATATACATGTGTTAAAATATAATGATCATGATGATAGCTCTCAAGCAATCAAATGATAATGGGTAAGTTATATTAAATAAATACATAATAAATGTTTTCCATCAATTTAGTAACAACCACAAATAAACTTTTTAGCATCATTTTATTTTCCTTTTTACTTGCTTATCACATATAGGGATCAAAGACAAGTCTAAATGCCACAAGGCCCACAACAACTTCAAAATAATAATAAAATAGAGAGAACTCATCAAAGCGAATAATAAATGCCTAAAAACCCAATAATCACGCGTAGAGAGAGAGAGAGAGAGAGAGAGAGAGAGAGAGAGGAAAGCGAGAGAGATCAGATCAAAGAAGATAGAGATCAAGAAACCATACCTCAGTCGATTGTGGAGTCACCAATGGACCCAAGGAAGAAGGGTGGAGCGTTGGGAGAGGCGGAGAGCTCTTGATTGAGATAACTTTTTGGTAAATTTTTTTGGGCTTTTGTGATTTGTGATTTTCGAATGTTTTATTAGTATTTTACTATTTGTTTGTTGTTGTTATTGACCCTCCCATTAATTTCCAAGACTGATAGTTGGGAAAAAGCCACCTTCCCTGAGATTATGACACAAATAGAAATAGGCTTAGGTCCATTCTTTGAGCTCCACTTTTCAATTTTTTTGAATTTGCTCGAATAAGATGAAATTGATCTAGTAATGCATACCTCTTTCCTTTCTCATTAATCAAGAGTGTTTGGTGCTCCCTTCCTCTCTCCTAAACCCTCCTTTCTTCCATTTTTTTTCAATTAGTCTTTTGTGTTCTCACTTCCTGGTGTTGAACTTATTTACCAAAATTTACATTGCTTGTAGCTTGAATCATGCATATCTAACTTTTGGACTTGAGATTTAGATTGTGAATGAGTTGATGCCCTAACTAATAATGAGCAGCCCATGTTTGATGGTATTTATAAGCTTGCATATTCTTCTTCTTCCTCTTTCCTTTCTCATTAATCAAGAGTGTTTGGTGCTCCCTTCCTCTCTCCTAAACCCTCCTTTCTTCCATTTTTTTCAATTAGCCTTTTGTGTTCTTACTTCTTGGTGTTGAACTTATTTACCAAAATTTACATTGCTTGTAGCTTGAATCATGCATATCTAACTTTTGGACTTGAGATTTAGATTGTGAATGAGTTGATGCTTGCACATTCTTCTTCTTCTTCTTCTGGATTGAAAATAAATCTTGAGCAGTTTGCACTTAATGGGAAAATTTTAATTTTGTGTACCTTCCAATTTTAGATTGTTTTCTTTGGATGTATCAAATGCTCCATAATGATTGCTCTTTATCATCAAATTAAAGACACTAATTGATTTTTGGTATAAACTGGAAAAGGGACTTGAGAAAGAGATGAAGAAGAAGAGATAAAAAAAAAATAGTGAGTTTAGTAAAAAACTACAAAATCAAAGATACACAAATTAATAAATTAATAATTTCAACAATGTCAAAAGAAAAAAACTTTTCTGAAATTGAAGATGATAATGAAGTGAGTAAAAAATTGATAAAATAATCCAAAAAGTCTATGCAAAGAAACTGCAGGGAGACGAGTGAAATATATATATATATATATATATATATATATATATATATATATATATATATATATATATATATATATATTCAAGTGAGATTGGGAAGTGGTTAGTCTGAAACTAAAACCGTTTAGATTGAATTTGTAGGAGTGAAAGTGTAAAAGTTTATCTAAAATCAAGGATTTTGAAGGAACACTATGGGTAGTTGGTTGAAGAATTAATGAGGCATAAGTCAAGTTTAGGTAGTATATCAGTATATCTTCTCATTTTTTTCAAAAATTTTTGGGATATTACACTCTGTTTGTTTTGCTGGAAAACTTTTTATAAAGATAGTTTTCCACATTTTCTAGTGTTTGGTAGTACAAAAAAAAACTAGTCAACGGAAAATTATTTTTAGTCAATGAAAAATCCTAATAAAAATAAGGCTTATTTTTTATAGCTTGTTTTCCAAAAAAATTTTTTGGAAAACAATCTCTATCTCACAGTACACTCTCTCACTCTCACTCTTTCTCTTTTCCCTTTTCTTTTTCTTTCCTCACACCCTCACTATCACTCACTTTGGTCTCTCCTCTTCCATAGATCTCTCTCCATATTTCTCTTCTCCTTTATAACACAGTTCTTTGAGTAGATTTTTTTTCCTTCATTGCTCAGTAATTATTTCATTCCTCTCTACCAACTTGCAAAAGAGAACTTATTTGCAGCGGTAATTATTCATTCATCTCTACCAAAATCTCAATTCTTTACTTTGAATTTCAAACTTGATTTTATTTTTTTCTCTAAGAAACTTTTGGTTTGATGGATTCCATGTATAAGTTTTTTTTTTGCACATAAAAGTGCTAAAAAATATATATAAAAAATAAATAAGAAGAAAGAATGAATGAATGAAGTAAAAGACGAAAATTTTAAACATAGTGCCTATATGGCTCTAAATTACTTTTACATAGCATAATCTTTTTTGTTGATAGATACATTATGCAGATATTATGTAGTGATGATATATTATATAGATACATTATATAAATACATATTTTGAGTAATATTAAAGACTTTTGTACTTATTAAAGATGTATTCTCCTGTCAATTTTATGTATATAGACAAATGGTTAATATATATATATATATATACATATATATATATATATATATAAATGTGTATGTGTGTGTGTGTGTGTGGGGGGGGGGGACGTTCTTGTCCATATATATAAGTAAGATGAGTGGTAGAGATCATGAAAATTTGACAATTAATTTTTATTGTATCTATTGTCAAAATTTTAGTATGAAAACCAAATTCATCCTTGGTTTTTTTTTTTAATATTGATTACATTAGTTAGTTTACATAATACGCATGTTTTAAATTACACAAGAAATATAAAAAATAAAAATAAAAATTTGCATACCAAACACCAGAAAACATTCTTAAGCTCATTTTCAAGGTCGTTACCAAACACTGGAAAATGATATAGTTTTCTAGAAAATGCTCTTTGAAAAATGAACCATTTTCCAGAAAATGTTGATACTGAAACAAACAGAGTGTAATGTAAGAAAAACGTACTAACCCTAGCAATTTTTTTTTTTTTTTTGAGAAACACCCTAGCAAATATTTTGATTGCCATGTCACGGATTAATTGGCAATCTATTAACAGATTTTTTTATATAAAAAATTAAAATAACTAGTTTTATTAAATTTTTTTTTTGAAAATATAAAACGTAAATAAATTTGTTTGCTAAATACCGGCACAAAATCTGGACCGCGTTTGATTACTTGTTTAAGGAAAATTCATTATTATGTGGGTAATAAATTGCTTCTTTGCATGCCACTGCGTCAAAAGATCGACTTTTTAACTAAATCCTAATTAGTGTAGGAATTATTTTTGTTAGGACATATGTGAATCATATTAAGAACATATGTCATTTAGAATTGGCTAATCTTTTGACAAAATGCACTTTATTTGTAATTGAGTAGATCTAAGATGTGTTTAATACTTCAAGGAACAAGAGTTTAAGTACAAGTATTGAAACCATGAAAATTTGTCTAAGAAACAAGTAAAGAAGTGCTGGATTTTAAAAGGGATCTTCAACCCAATGCTCGACAGCTGCCCGATAGATAACTTATCTATCGAGATTTACGAAGATCAGTTTTTCAATTCTGATTTCATGCATATCCATGTCTATGCAATTAGGCTTTCTTTTCTCACAATCCTAAACATATATAATGATTATTTTAAGAGCCATCAAAGGTTGCACAAGTGTGAGGCAAAGGTTTTGTTCATGCAAATTGTGACCTGAGACAAAATTTGCCCTAGTTCATCTTTCTCTTGAAGAAGTTACTGCATTTGTGTGCCGTAGGATTTTATGACCAAGGAAATTCATGATCTTCTTTGTACTGATGAACTGGAGAATTTTGCAACCAACATCCTTCTCAAGTTAATGTGTTAGTCAAGTACTTAGATTCGTGCAAAGGAGTAAGCCGCATACTGGAATCCATGCATCTATTGATTAGTCACATACTGGGAGCCGTGCATTGAAAATGAGAGATTATCACTACAGAACAAGTCCAATTGCGTATTAGGGTAAGGGTTCAACTAAAGATTGGTATAAGATACTGGGATTCTTTTGCTTGTAACTGCTTATTGTGATAATAGTGAATTCTCGGGAGTGGTGACCTTAAATTCACCCGGTGAGGTTTTTGCCTTGGAAGTTTTCTCCATTCGTAAACAAATCACCGCGTCAACTTTATTTTCCACTGCATTTAACTTAGTTGATGATTTGTTTGTGCTACCACGCGTATTGCATGTTAATCAACTTAATTAATTCACTTGACTAATTAATTGGTTAATTTATCATAAGGGGTCAATACATTTTTGGCCTATCACTTTTCTTTGACTGCCAACTAATTCAGGTGGCAATTTGACAATAATTTTTTATCCACAATAATCAAAACCAAAACCGGCTCTCTATTATATAAGAATCACCTTCCTTCTCTTCTAGTACACAATACCATAGCCCTTTATTCTTCTATTTGTTTTGTCACCATGAATCCATTGTTTTCTTCGCATCTTCGTTACAATCCTGAACAACCCAAATTAACCTCACCTACTGTGTGAAGTTCTGAAGAGAAGAAGATATTTGGAAGCTTAATCAAAGAAATTCCACTTAATTGTGTCCACATATTTTCAATACAACTGCTAGTAAGATGCAATCGAAAAGTATACTAGAGATTAAGGAACACTACGGGGAGTTGGTTGAAGGAATATTTGTGAAATTGGTGAAACTAGTAGAGATAGATCAGTAGCACATGTTGTTAAAGAAAGATCCAATAAGAAGAAAAAAAAGGAAAAGAAATAGCAGTTATTGTGGAAGAAAAACCCAAGAAAAAACGAGGGAAGGGGGATCAATGGACCGAGGAAGAACATGAGTCTGTATCAAAAACTTTTACTTATCCATGTTTTTGTAATGCTATCATTATTGTTAATATATATATATATATATATATATATATATATATTTGTGTAAACAATATGATTTTTTTTCATTAAATACATATCTGAATTTTCCTTAAATACACATCTGCACAGACCAGTTTTTTTCATTAAAAACTTATCTATATTTTCATTAAATACAGATTTGAAAATTTTTCTGAAAAAGTTTTCTTTTTTATAAAATTGCAGATTTTTAAATTTCAAATAAGGAGTTAAGAATTAGGTTAAAGTCTTTCTTTTTAATATGTGATGCATGCATAATAAGTTTATCTCATGAATATGAATCATCTTTTAACAAAATAAATTTTTACTTTTAAAAAACAGATCTAATTTTTTACAAACCAAATCTCTTTTTTTTTTTTTCTTTTTCTTTTTTTTTTTAACTTTTCAAAACAGATCTAATTATTCTCAACAAAAATATTCTTTTTTTACCCTTTTAAAAAACAAATTTGATTTTTACAAATCAAATCTCGTTTTTTTTTATTTTACAAAAGCAGATCTGATTTTTACTATTCCAATCCCATTTTTTTTTACTTTTCAAAAACAGATCTGATTTTTTACAAATCAAATCTCTTTCTTTTTCTTTTTTTTTCAAAATAGATCTGATTTTTCTTTTAAAAAAGGACATTATTCATAAGACAAATTTGTTTAAATTAATTTTTGTCAAGTGTTTGTCATGTGTATTATAACATATCATTCAACATTATATAAAAAGGGTATATAATGGTCATTAGAGTCTTGAAGATCAGACTCTGTCTAAGCATAATGGGTGCCTAGCACCTTCCCCTTCCGTAACCTAGCCCCAAACTTAGGATTTTGGATAGGTAAACTAGTGTTTTGTCTTTAATTTTGGTAGAATGTAACTACAACCGAAGCTTTGTATTTTTTTTTTTTTTGCATAGATTGTAACAAGGACCAAAGCCTTGTAAGGTTAATCTACCAAATTGTACTTTTTTTTATTCAATCAATGACATTTGATGTATTTTGAATATGTAATTGTATTTATTTTTTCTTATTTTTTTTGTATAAAAAAATAAGTAGCAACTCCACACCACTTACCCAAAAAGAGAGGTGCCTTAAAATACCGGAATCTCTTTTTTTTAGAGCACCCAAGTTCCCAGTCTCTCACACACGGCTTAGTCAATCTGGAACCAGTGCAATCAAGTTCGGCTCAATCAACCAGCCGATGCCCTTCACCAGGTTGCTCACCTCTCTAGAGTTTGGTTAGCAGAGTTCCATGCAAGACTGGTTGCTCTCATTACATAGGTACAACAAACTCATCAAGCCAATTGTCGATGGAAGCCTCCAATGTCAGAGTTATTTAAATAAATTTTAACGGAGCGGTTTTTCTAAATGACAACAAATCCAAAATAGAAGTGGTTATTATTGACAACAGGGGTTTAGTGATTGCTTCCTGCTCAAAGATACTGCATCAGGCGTTCTGTAGTGATGATGTTTAAGCTATGGTTGTGGTTTGGGCTCTCTCTTTTGCATCAGAAGTTGGTGTGGAGTGGGCTGTTTTCGAGGGTTACTCGTTGGTATTGATTAAAGGCCTAATGGATGATGATAGTTCATTGGCTCCTTTTGGGTTGCTGGTTGAGGATGCCAAGGTTTTGTCTCAACAATTTGATCAGTTGCTTTACTCTCCTACAAAGAGAAAAGGTAACACAGTAACTCATAGTCTGGCTAAATATGTCATCGGCATTCCATATTTTTTAGTGTGGATGGAGGATATTCTACCACAGCTTCATTCTGTTTTAAAAGCCGATTGAATAGGCTTACTTTAATAAAAAAATTGATGTTTTGCCCTAAAAAAAAAAAAAAAACTATTTGCTTGAATAACTTCGTGGTTTGCCTCAGTTTTATGTTAGATAGCTAACTTAACAGGCTATAATACCTATTCGAAGACTCCTCTATTTTACTGGGTAAACTTTACATTTACTATTGCCAACATTATCCTCATACTAAGTGTGTATATTAAAATATAAAAGCTGTACAAATTACAAGTAATAATCCCATTGATGTTAGACATTAGTATTATTTACAAAGATATTTTTCCCTGAAAAACAAGTTACTACCGAACAAATAAAAGAAGCTCAAATCAAAATAGATCAATCAATTTAAGGTAACATATTTTCCTATTAAGTATTTTGGAACATTACATGCTCTTTTTTTTTTTTTTTTTTTTTTGATGGGAGGAACATTACATGTTTATTCAAAGGAAGTTTTACTCTTTAATAAAAATGTTCATCAACTTTATACAATTAAATTTGTTTTGATTGTTCAAAGAATTAATACAAGTAATATAAATATATTGAGAATATAAAATTTCCACTTAATTATTGTTATTGTTACTGTTATAACAACAAAAACAACAAAATGTAGAGTTTAATCCTCTTGAATTTGGAAGACTAGTAAAAGGTGATTCAAGCATGTCAAGTTAGCTATCCAGCATAATTGTGGTCCTTTTTGCCAGCTGTCTCTTTACACCAGAGATAGGAGGTATTCTGATTGAAAGAACCACTATACTTTAAAAAACATAAATATAATTTTTTTTTTTTAAATGTAAATTATTATCTATATTACAACGAAATTTTTATAAACTAATCATGAATGTGATGGATGTATTTCAATAAAATAATAAATAAATTTTGGAATTATATTTTATTATCAGTAACACATTTAATTTTTATTTTGTTATGTCTTATATAAGAAAATAAAGAATGGGTGAAAAAAAAAAAAAGGAAAAAGAGAAGAAGCCACAACTTTCAGGGATGGTAGTCTTAAGGGCAGCAAAAGGAACACCTTTTGAACAATTTTTTTTTAATTAAATAAATCTATTGAATAAGTAGTATATAGAAATATATTTTAACAAGTTTTAAATGAGTATGAACTATTAAAAAAACAATAAATAAAAATAGAGAGAATCCATATAGTAAGTAATTCTAACTTAGGAGAAAGCTCAAGCAACCTACGGTAACATATTTTTAAGCAAATTATTTTTGGAACACTGCGTGATTGTTTTACTCAATTCTAAAAAAAAAAATTACACTTAAGATAATGGTTCATAAAATTTATAAAAGAAATTTTGTTTTATTTGCTCAATGGATACAAGTAATAATAAAAAAAGGATACAAGTAATATAATTTTCTTTTATAGAATTTCAACCTAATGTCCATTTCTAATGATTGTCATCTTTATCATTAGACCAAGATATCAATCAGTTTTTAGTATAGGCGGGAATTAAACCCTAGATCTCTTATTTAACCATTAAAGACTTTACTAGTTTAACTAACTAAAAACCATGATATAAAAATATTTTGAACATAAAACTTTCACTTAATTATTATTATTGTTATTTTTATGTTTAAGCAAAGTTAGCCGACCCAACCCAAAGGATAAATCGTAAATAGGTCAACTTGCACCCGTCCTATTTGAAATGTTGGGTTAATCCGAGTCAACCTATGCCCGATTGTTTTTTAAATAAGGGAATTTTTAAATCATTTTAATAGGTAATATGCAATTCTGGATTTCTCTCTTAACCATATTTATAACCATAGTTGCTAGTTCATGAGAACTTAACCAAACTTTAGTTCTTTTGTTCTAACTAATAATGTAATTGTAGCTTGCTTAATAGTGCTTAAGCTTGGATTCCAAATTTTTAAGAGCATGGATTATCATATTCAAAACTCTAGCCCCGGCCCCTTGATTTTTAGAGTTCTACTAGGAAGTTATTTACAAATACTACCTGTGAACTTTGACGTGATTGTTAAGTTAATGAACAATTAACACCTTAAACCAAGGGAGTCAATTTCATACTGGAGGTTGTACCAATTTAACCAGTAGAACGATATATTTCAGTACCGGTTAATACTCGTGTACCGTTTCTAGTGTACCGTTATTTTTTATATTTATAAATATATATATATATATATATATATATGTATATATGTATCTGTGTGTGTGTGTGTGTGTGTGTATTATAATAAATATAAGAATTTACCATAAAATATTACCTCAATTCAGAACAAATTATTCATGATTTTAGACTTTAGCATCAAATTTTTTTTTTAAAAACACAATATAAAAAATAGAAAGCTTAATTGTTTATTGCATACTAAGAAAACAAATAATATTAATAAGTTAATGCAAATAAATTACCGTTCTGTCTTTACAAAAATTCAAAAATTACAAAACTAAAAAAAAAAAAAAAAGCTTTTTTTCTTTACCGGCTGGTACGCCTAGTATTGCCCAAAATTGGCCAGTAGATGGCTGGTACGGCCAGTATTTAAATTGATACGAAACGTTGATGTTTCTATACCGATATATGTACCGGCACAATGCATACCGGCCAGTACCGGTACGGTATCAACTACCTTGCCTTGAACTCTAGGTTTTTGACATATCAATCCTTTTGTTAGCATTTTTAGTTAAGCAATCCTTTTGTTAGCATTTTTAGTTAAAGCTTAACGGATTTAATCACATGTTGTGCGCAATGTAATAATGGCAATGAACATTATTGATGTTGTAGAATCATGTGCACAGTATTTGATTAAATATGTTAATCTTATCTGGAAAATAATGATTGAAGGTTTGATTTGTCATGAACCTAATGTCCCGGTGCAATTTTTCAAATAGAAAGTCAAAGGACCAAATTGACCCTCCCATTAATGTCCAAGAGTGATAGTTGGGAAAAAGCCACCTTACCTGAGATTACGACACAAACAGGCTTAGGCAAGGAAGTCAATACCGTACCAGAGGCTGTACCAGTTTGACTAGCGGTACGATATATTTCGGATACTGGTCAATACCGGTGTACCATTTCGGGTTTACCGCTATTTTTTACTATTTTATATAATATACAAAATTATAATGATTTTTTTTATAAACATTTAGTTATAATGATTATTTTATTGGTATGTTTATTGTTTTATATAATACTTTAGAGTAAATAAAGAGAGGTTTTTTTTTTTTTGTCTAAAAAAAAGAGAGGTTTTTTTTTAGAAAAAAAAAAAGTAAATAAAGAATACTTTTCAAAAAATTATATGGAAAAGTAAAAATTCAAAATTGTCACCTCTTTAAAATCAATTCACTATCACATCATCTAGGGTCCTAGGCCAAGCATTGGCGTTTTAAGTTTAAACTAAAGGAAATTTAAATAAACAATAAAAAATGTTATATTCACAATATTTTTCACAATACTTTTACAAGAATCACATCAAAATCTTATGTGGAAAGTTGTTACTAGTTCTAATTGAACCCACCGCTGAAATTATTTTTTTACTCACCATTATTAGTTAATTACTTAAAATTTATTATGAAAATATTGTGAAAATATTGTAGTAGTGTTTCTAAGTAGTCATTTCCTATTCTTTTCCTTTCTTTCATTCATATCCATACGTTTCCTTTTCTTTTCTTTTTTCTTTTTTTTTTCTCTTGATTTTTCTCCACCACACACCTGAGTCCTGACCTATACCCATATATCTCATCCTCTCCTTTCTTATCTCTACTTTCCAGAACTTGCCTCTCTCTTTCTCCTCTTCATCCGTGCTTCCTTTTTTTTTTTTTTCCTTTCCTCTTCGGCTCACTTCACACACACATGTGACACAGCCAACCATGATCTTTTGACTTCTCCTCTATGTTTGCATTTTTGTTTTTTATTTTCTTTCTTCTTCATCTCACTTCACTCACACACACAGCCGGCAGAGAGATTGGCCTTCGTCTGTCTGTCTTTTTTTTTTTTTTTTTTTTCTTCCTTCTTTTCTTGTTCTGATTCACTTTGTTGTTACAATGGAGCTTAGATAGGCTTTCATGTTCTTAATCTGTTGTTTTTTTTTTTTTTTTAAATTTGTTGTTCCAATTAAATTTGTATTTTTCCCTGTTCTTGACCTGTTGTTTCTAAAATTTAGATTGTATTTGTGTTTTGATTGGGTTACCGTTTGAGAGAGAGACAGATGAACAAAGAAGAGAGGAGGATTGTGTTTGTGTTTTCTTGGCTTACTCAGATTTGTATTTCGGCCCGGTATCTATTTACCGGCCGAAATAGCTGGATTTCGCCGGTACGGTCGAAACAGCCGGTATTTTTTCCGGTACGAAATAGGGGGTGTACTTGTACCGGTGCACTAGCCGGTACGGTATTTTCCAGTCGTACCAGCCGGTACGGTACGGTATCACCTACACTGGGCTTAGGTGCATGCTTTGAGCTTCACTTTTCAATTTTTTTGAATTTGCTCAAATAAGATGAAATTGATCTAGTAATTTATACCTCTTTCCTTTTTCATTAATCAAGAGTGTATGGTGCTCCCCTCCTCTCTCCTAAACCCCTCCTTTCTTCCATTTTTTTCAATTAGCCTTTTGTGTTCTTACTTCTTAGTGTTGAACTTATTTACCAAAATTTAGATTGCTTGTAGCTTGAATCATGCATATCTAACTTTTGGACTTGAGATTTAGGGTCCGTTTAGATATATTTGAAAACTGAAAACTGAAAATACTGTAGCAAAATAATTTTTAAATGTGTGAATAGTATTGCAGGATCCATTTTTAATAAAAATTTGCTGAAAAAGTGCGTGAACAGTACGCGCACAGGCATTTTGTCCCCTGCAACAAAAACAAAAACAAAAACAAAAAAAGAAAAAAAAAAAAAGAAGAAGAAGAAGAAGAAGAAGAAGGAAAACGCTGAACGCGGAAATGTTCAATGCAATCCAAACCCACCCTTAGATTGTGAATGAGTTGATGCCCTAACTAATAATGAGCAGCCCATGTTTGATGGTATTTACAAGCTTGCACATTCTTCTTCTTCTTCTAGCTTCAGTATAAATCTTGAGCAGTTTGTTTGCTTTAGATGTATCAAATGCTCCATAATTGTTGCTCTTTATCGTCAAACCAAATACGCTAATTGATTTTTGGTATAAACTGGAAAAGAGACTTGAGAAAGAGATAGAGAAGAAGAGGAAAAAAAAAAGTGAGATTAGTAAAAAACTACAAAAACAAAAATACGCAAATCAATAAATTAATAATTTCAACAATGTCAAAGGAAACACTATGGGAAGTTGGTTGAAGAATTAATGAGGCATAAGTCAAGTTTAGTTAGTATATCAGTATATCTTCTCTTTTTTTTTTTCAAAAATTTTGGGATATTGATGTAAGAAAAACGTACTAACCCTAGCAAATATTTTGATTGCCATGTCATGGATTAAGTGGCAATCTATTAACAAATTTTTTTATATAAAAAATTAAAATAACTAGTGTTATTAATTTTTTTTTTTTTTGAAAATATAAAACATAACTAAATTTGTTTGCTAAATACCGACACAAAATCTGTACCGCGTTTGATAATTTGATTACTTGTTTAGGGAAAAATTCATTATTATGTGGGTAATAAATTGCTTCTTTGCATGCCACTGCGTCAGAAAGATCGACTTTTTAACTAAATCCTAATTAGTGTAGGAATTCTTTTCTTTGGCTGCCAACTAATTCAGATGGCAATTTGACAATAATTTTTTATCCACAATAATCAAAACCATAACCGGCTCTCTATTATATAAGAATCACCTTCCTTCTCTTCTAGTACACAATACCATAGCCCTTTATTCTTCTATTTGTTTTGTCACCAAGAATCCATTGTTTTCTTCGCATCTTCGTTAAAATCCTGAACAACCCAAATTACTCTCACGTACTGTGTGGAGTTCTGAAGAGAAGAAGATATTTGGAAGCTTAATCAAAGAAATTCCACTTGATTGTGTCCACATATTTTCAATATAACTGCTAGTAAGCTGCAATCGAAAAGTATACTAGAGATTAAGGAACACTACGGGGAGTTAGTTGAAGGAATATTGTGAAATTGGTGAAACTATTGGAGATAGATCAGTAGCACATGTTGTTAAAGAAAGATCCAATAAGAAGAAAAAAGGAAAAGAAATAGCAGCTGTTGTGGAAGAAAAACCCAAGAAAAAACGAGGGAAGGGGGATCAATGGACCGAGGAAGAACATGAGTCTATCATAAAATTTTATTTATCCATGTTTTTGTTATGCTATTATTAGTGTTAATTTGTTCATATATATATATTTGTGAAAACAATATGATTTTTATTAAAAACATTAATAAAAATAAAAATAGAAATAGAAAACCCAATGATCAAACGTGACTGGTCGATTTTTAGTGGGTTAGCATTCTAGTTCTCATGTTAATCCAAAGAGGTGTTATACTTATTAGCTATGTTGTCTAAGGAAATATTTATTCTTTTCATAACTCAATTGACCTAATATTGATAAAATTTTGTTGTTAGTTTTACTTTGATATGTGTTGACTGGCTTCACTTTGATTCGTGTACTTAACACATCTCATGCATCATTTTTTCATGGGAATGAGTGAAATTCTAATTTTAATTATTATGGTTTCTCTATAAACAGGTTGTTCAAATGGGGTTTACAGATGTTTGGTAAGGGAGATTGGAAAAGCATTGCAAGGCACTTCGTTTCGTCAAAGAACAGTTCACAAATTGCAAGTCATGCCCAAAAACACTTTCTTCGCCTTGAGAAACTCATGCCCAACAAAATGTAACACCCACCTTTGGATTAAATAAGGCCTCAATTTCCAAAGATGCACCCATGTTTCCAATTGCATCTGCTACCCATCTTCCTGTGCAGAGTGATGCCTTTCTTATTGATCCATTTTACCCTGAGTTCCATTCTAATTAGTAGTGTCATTATTGAAGACAGATAAGCAACTTCCTTTTTCATTTATTTCTCTTCTATAACATGCCTTAGACTTAACTTTTTATATTATTTCAAGACGTAGATTATGCACTTAGAGCCTTTACTTTTGGATATCATAGATGAATGTGGATGTTAACGATTTATTATAGTTTGAATTTTATTATTTTTATCTAGATTATATGTGTGAATGTGTCATACAGTTCAGTACATCTTATATATATAGTTATTTTAATTTATAATTTATATGACTCATTTGATCTTTTCACATATTCCATGATTCCATAATCCCATTGATCACACCATAAGTCATGCTTATGAACGTCTTGTTCACCATTAGTAAATAGGAATTGCGCTATTTTAAGACACTAGTGTTAAAAAAAATGGTGAACGAGGACGAAAGAGAAAAATAAAAAAGCCAAAAGACCGTCTTCTAGTCATATTTTGGGCTTGTTATCTTTATTTAAAAAAATAAATTCTAATAATAATAATAATAGTAGTAGTAGTAGTAATAAAAAAGGTTACTTTGCATGATGAGGTGGGCGTGCGGAGGGGATATAAATCCAACTACTAACAATTTGTGAATGCTAATCATACTACTTAGTAATAATGTTCTTAAAAATAGCACTAACGTACCTTTTATGTTTTTTTAACACTAAGAGAAATTAACATGGTAGTCACAGTCTCACAGATCTAAATTCCGGTAACAAAGAACAAAATATATATCATTTACAATTAGACGTGGTCTGGACCTTTCAAATATTGATTCCACAATGAATATTAATCTATATATACTATAAAATCGAAGTATTTGACTTTTTGTTGACTTTTTTTGAAGCTCTCAAAATTTTCACATTATTTAAAAAATTAAAAATACTCTTTTCCTCTCCAAAACAAAACCCGATACTTGTCTTTTTTTTTTTTAAAACACCCGATTGACAACCCAAAACGAAGACGCAGAGAACTTCATTCTTCTCAATCCTTAGTCTCCACTCCCGCTAGAGCCATTCTCTTCCCCCACAACGGTACTAGCCCAAACTGCCTACTCTTCCAAGCAGTGGCGGAGCCAGGATCTAACTTGAGAAGGGGCAAAAATTACATTTGACAAGAACATTTATACACATGCAAGCGAACATATACATATAGTATTTGAGATCAATTTGCAAAATAACAATTCACTCATGTGTATGCTAAGCCATATTTAAATGCAAAAAAATTCCCAATAAAATAACATATTCATTATATTATATTTATCTATTTAGGAATTTATTTACATGAAAATCCTTTTAAAATTTTAATTATAAAAAAAAGTTATATCTCTACTTACAAATTGAAAGATTTTTAGCTGTTAGATAGGCATAAAGTTCAACTTAAGCCTCATCGCTTCAACGGCAATGTAACGACCAAAATCGGGAAACATTGTCCCAACTTTCTATAATTATTTTCCTTAAAACCATTTCTCAACAATCATAGCATCAACCAAAAAATAAAAGTGCAACAATTGAAAAGACCTTTTTCCGAATTTTCTTTCTCCTTCATATATTTTTGATAACCCAAGGAAAATTTAATAAGGCTATATCTATTTAGCACAAACAAATACATCACATAGTCATGAACTAAGTGGGAATTAATGGATGTAGTCTTAAAGGACAATATTTAAATTTTTACCGAATTTGAAATTTAACAATCTGAGAAAATCTAAAAACTCAAAGAGCATCAAATACAATTAACAAATTCAACTTAGAACTTTACCTCTTTGATGGTTGAGTAGATCTTTCCATGACATGACTTTATCGGAGTTCATTAAGGGCATTCAAGAAAACTTGAATTGATTTGATCAACTTATTAGACTGTGAATACATGTTCCTGCCCCTGCAAGTGAAACCACATTAAAAAGCTACTTTGTGAGAGCAACAACACGAAAGATATAGCAGAATTGCGCACATTAAACTCTAACTACTTTAAGCTTTATTGCAACGATGATGATGCACATTCGTCAGTGAACAACTTAATCAAAACTACTTTAAACCAATACTCTGTTATTGTAATTGTTAGACTTATGGTTAAGTGATTAAATTCATCATTTCCTAATAGCTTAAGTTTTTGGGACAATCGGTAATTTAACATGGTATCAGAGCAGGAAATCCTGAGTTCGATCATTGGTTTTATACTCTACCTCCCATTTAAAATGTTAAATTCCCACTTGTTGGGCCCCCACTTATAAAGGGAAAGTTTAGGCTCACAAGTGAGGGGGAGTGTTAAACTTATGATTAAGTGATTAAATTCACCATTTCCTAACAACTTAAACTTTTGGGACAATCGGTAATTTAATATGATATCAAAGCAGAAAATCTTGAATTCGATCCCTGGATTTACTTTACCTCCCATTTAAAAAGTAAAATTCCCACTTGTTGAGCCCCCACTTATAAAGGAAAAATCTAAGCTCACAAGTGAAGAGAAGTGTTAGACTTATGGTTAAGTGATTAAATTCACCATTTCCTAATAGTTTAAACTTTTGGAACAATCAATAATTTAACAGTAATGATGCTGATTACTTTAAGCTTTAAGCCAAAACCCTACTACTTGCAAACATTTACAAGGGCCAGTGCAACCTAGTGCAATGTAACTTTGTTTCTCATGCATAAAGTGCTTGCACATTGTCCAAAATCATTCCATATCCAATATACTTGGATTGTGTTAAATTCTTAATCTTTTATCTTTTTGGTTATCGCTTGTCTTTGTCAAAATCCTCCTTACAACATGTCTGCTGCTTCACAGAATTATAGAGGCATGGCTGACCTTACACTCACCTCATGATATCTTCCCATTGTATTTAAGAACAAGAAAAGGCATAGCCCACCAACAAGAAACAATTGAGACAATTCTTTCCACAGACACTCCCTCTAAGTTATTGCCTCCCAAAGAGTGATCGGTTTTAAACAGAAAATGACCCCAAAAAAAAAAAGAATGTCTAAACATTCTACTGATTTTAAAGGTAAAATAAACTTTAAAAAATTATAACCAACCAAAACAGCTCAAGAATACAACCTGCAAGGAGATAGATTTCTGAATACCAGCTTCCAAAAATCTTTCCTACTGGCCAGATGGACAATAACACTTCGCAATAGAACCTCAGCACACTATTTCTAGACATAATTTGTAAACAAAAATTGAACCTAATTAACCAAAATACGAGGCAACCATAATGAATACAATTAAACAGAACTTGATTTAGGAACTCTCAGGATATTTATAGGAAGTAAAAATACAATAACTTAAAATCACATCATTGCAATATCCAATTAGCGCGTACACAAGTGGACAAATCCACATCTCGAAGGTTCTACCTTGTGTCACCCATACAGAAGATTTCTCCAATGAAAATGCTTCAGTTGATAATATAAATGCAATCATAATAGTGCATATTCAATGTACTAATCATTAAATAAAAGAAAAGCTAAAAAGAGAAGAAGGGGAGGTCTAAACGCCAGAGGATAAACTAAAAAGTACCGAGGAAATAAAATCAAAATGTGAATTATACCAAACTGAAGGCTTAAATTAGCCTAGTTACAGTTTTGATTCGGATGATAGATGTGAAATACTAAGGCAGTTACAATTCCAATAAAAAAACATGGCAGAATTATGAGAATTAAAGAAGGGCCTGCAAAGTTGGGCTCCTTTGGACCAATGTTATGAATAATGTTTTAGACCCCGTTTTTGTCAATTTGAACAGGATATTTCGGTACGGGTAAATACTAGTGTGCCATTTCGGGATTATAGTCATAATATATATATTTACCATTTTGATATATATTTTTGGTCAAACCTATATATATTACCATGATTCTAAAAGTTATAAGGCCATATTTAATTTTAATAGTTATTATTATAATAACCATAACAAGTTTTTTAAAATATAATAACAATAATATCTACTAGACCAAAAAAAAAATCATAAAAATCACAGGAGAGGCTGGAAAAGACACAAAACCTGCAACCTATTAACTCTCCTTTTGAATTGTATTATTATAATACTAGTCACATGGAGTTGCTCACAAAACTAAAAAATTCGAACAAAAATGTCAAAATACAAAGCGCAATGAAAAAAAGTGAGGGTAACAGAGTAAACAAATGGGCAGACAACTAAAAAAATGTATAAAGTAAAGAAGAAAATGATTCAAGGCTACTCCTAAATATGAAGGACTCCACATATGAATAGTACACATGAATGCGTATATTTTGATAGAAAAATACAGGAAATGCAAGTTTTAAAAAAATGATTCAATGCCAAAATAAAGGATTAAAGAACAATCATTTTATGTTGTCTCAATAAAGAGACCATAATGAGGGGTTAAAATAGAGTAGAAAGGAAATGTAGGCACGGCATAATTCCTAATAAGTGGAAAAAGAAAGTGAAAATAAGGTGTGAACAATATCTAATTACTTGAGCACCAATGTAAACCTTTTAAAAGCTGAATGCATTCTACCTTCAATAAGTGGTCTCTTGGAGATTAGGCACGGCAAAATTCCTGATGGAACTTTCATATTTTATCAAAGATATCTATTTCAGGGAATGGTTCCAATTCCTGCCATAAAGATATCTGTCAATTTTCAGACAATATTTTAACCAAATCGAGTTCTTCAAGGCTTAAATACAAATGAAATAATTTGCTTCTAAAAACCATAGTCTAATGTAATCATAAAAAGCTGGATCAGAATCCACAGTTAGCAGGAGTAACAAAGACAGAACTTGAGACAATCTAGTTCCAGAATTCTCCCCATTAGCTTCAGATGGAATGCAACAAGCCACCAACTTTGACACCAAAAACTGCAGCAACAAACAATCAGATGAGAGCAGTAAATGTTGACTGAGAAAAAGGCAAAATGCTTGAGATTTTATGATATATATATGATATATATATATGAAGTTGTTCACCCAGCACACTGATCATTTACTTGGATGGGTTACTTTTAAAAGTCCTCAGCAATGTGGAAATAATACCACAGTATTGAGCTTGTAAAGCATGAGAACCAATGAATTGTCCAATTAAGTGGAAAAGATAACTGCATAAATTCAAAAGTAGACAATCTCAATGAGAAGTCATATTGACTGCAATGAGACATAATTGAACAAAATCGGCCCTGAATAACTTGAAAACTAATTAATAGCCTAATTTTCAAACAACAGTACCGTAAAAATTCACAGCATTAAGTGAAAATATAATATCCACCAATGATAAAGAAGAAAGAAAAAAGTGAAGCACCCCCAGACCTAGAAAATCCGAAATATAAACGAAAATTAGCCAATCAAAAAGCAACCATCACAAATTACATTATGAACATCCAGCAAAGTGATCATATACCCTCACTAATAATTGAAACTTGGAGAACAACTTCAAAAATAAAAAAAGAAGAGATAAGGGGGGGAGAAGGACAAAGTAATTATAAAATATAGATAAGAAAGAAGAGAGAAGAAGAGACAACAAAAGTGGCTGCAAGCTGACTTCAAAACTACTTGAACAGAGCTATTAAAATAAAATCTTTTGAAGCCTAAATCTAAACCTCTAGGCCCCACCAAATCTGAGAAGACTTTTTGAAAGGGGAATTTAAACATATGAGGCCTTAAACAACAGCTCCACTTCCTGTCCACCTCAACCACATCTTAACAGGCCAAAATAGATACCAATGGGAAAATTATAAGTACTTCACACTAACAACTAAACATAATGCTTCTCAATGTAAACTCACTTACAAGTACTTGAAACAGAAGCTCTGTGCCTGAGAATATTTATAAGAACCTCAATTCCAGCCAACCGATGACATTTATGCCCATTATGAACAATTGCTGCTATTTTATAATGCATTTATACTATAAACTGCACAATGCAAGGAACCACTAAGAAATAAGAAAGAGATCAGGAATTTTCAAGAGAAATTTCAGAAAACCCAGAAACAGAAAAACATATTGGATGAAAAAGCAAATATCACTAGGAAAACTCTATCTGGGTGAAATTAATCTTATCGACAACAGTAAGAACAAATATGAACATAAGGCTCCACAAAGGAACACAGATAAATTAAAGTGTATAAAGGCAATGCACATTTCCAAAAAACCATCAACAACTGTTTGAACCGCATGCACAATGGTATCCCTCGAAATAAAGGGACCGGGGGATCTGAAGCACAAGAGGCTCACTAGAGACAGAATGTGGCTAACAATCGATACCTGCAAATATCAAAGAAGCTAGAAAACATATTATAACTTAAGACTCAAATAAATTCATTTAGTCCTTACTAACAAGAAATATAAATTAATTTAACTTTTTATCAACTATATCAGAACAAATCAACAATTTCATACTGAACCTCTCATGGAGAGATGCACATGGAAATTAGTGATGCTGTACCATTGGGCTGTCTGGAGAAGAATTATCCATTGTGGATGCCCTATACTAGCTCATGGACCCTACTCATTTTAAGAAGTTCTTTTAATCCAATAAGAGTCTGGAAGTCAGCTAATACATAGTAGATTATTGTTTTGACAATTTACATTTTTTCAGAATTTTTAATTAAGGTTTTAATGTATGGACAGGATTTAATCAACAGTGGGGCCAGAGTTTTTTTTCTTAGGGTTTTCTTTAGCATTACAAAAGAAATGTAATTCTCATAAATAACCTTCAACAACAACAACTAAGCCTTAGTCCAAACACTTTGGGGTCAGACATGGATCCTTATCAGACTAGTAAGGGCCAGCCACATGTATTCTATTCCACCGTTCTATTCTTCTTCTTTTTTCTTTTTCTTTTTTTGGATAAGTAAGAAAGATGTATATATAAAAAGCTACCTTATGCAAATAGCACAAAGTAGTCCAAAAAATTACAAGCGGAAAAAAAAAACAAAGAAGAAATTAAATACAAATTGGGAGAAAACTAAGAAACAAATGAAGGGTATCACTAGATCTGAGCTATGATGCACGGACACGGACACGGCGATACGGCAAATTTTGAAAAATAAGGACACGAGACGGCATAGACACAGCAATTAAATAATTAATTAAAATTTATATTTAGGCATTTTTTAAAATATTTTTAGACATAAAATACATTTATGTCTAAAAATTAAATTATGTAACAACTACAAATAAGCAAATTAACACCCAAAGTAATACAATAATATACATAAAGTGTTTAGAGTACAAACCAAACTCCAAAAGTTTAAATAGGCTACATTCAAGTATTCAACATCAAACTACAAACATAAAAGGAAACCAAACTTTAAACTGTCAAGATTACCATAAAACAAGAAGTTCAATATCAAACTAAAAACATAAAAGGATAACTAAAAACATAAAAGGATCTCAGAACAACAACATCATCATCGTCATCAATATAGTCATCATTCTCAACAAGACTTATCTCCATCTCTGGCTCATCTAGTGTGAGATAAGCAATCTCAAGCAACCCAGGTCCTCCAAATGGTTCATTCCAAGTATCTCCACTAATGTCCCACTTCTTAGAGTTTCCTTTAGTGTACTCTTCTCTCCTTCTTGAAAGAAGCCAAAGATTAGAATGAACAAACACTAAATCTTCAGCACGTTTAGGAGTAATTCTATTCCTCCTCATACAATGGATGAAGCCATATGTACTCCAATTCCTCTCAGCACATGATGATGAGCAAGGCTATCCAAGAAGCTTTAGAGCTAAAGTTTGAAGCATTGGCAACCTGGACCCATAATTTGACCACCAAAGCATTGGATCCAAGACCCACCTATCATCCATGTTATCATCATCATAAGCCTTAATTCCTGAAAACAAACCAAACTCCATAGTAACATTCTTCCTATCATCAATATCAGGAAAAAATCTTTTGAGGCACTTGTTTCTCTCCGTAGAAAGTTCAGCATCCTTGTGTGGCGCAACACGACCTCTGACTTCCTCAAGCCATTGATTAGTATAATACCTAGTTAAAAGCAAATTAGAAATGCCTAAAGAATATTAAAAAAAAAAAGAAAAAAAAAAAGATTAAAGAGATAGAAAAATTACTTTGGATTCAAGGAATGGGCTAGGCAATAAAGTGGTGTGCAATTTTTAGTCCACCGTTCAATAAGTATAGCATGTACCACATCATAGAATGGAGACTCCTCATATTCTTCCTTGCCTTCCTGCCGGTATATTTCTTTCTTCACATTTTCTATCATGGAATCCCACATTTCATATACCTTATGGAGAATGGGTGCATCCGTGTTAGCCACTCGAAGCATCTCATAAATAGGTCCTGTGAATCTCAGAATATATGCAACCTTGTCCCACCACAAATCATTCAAAACATAATCCCTCACAGTTTGAGCTTTTCCTACATCATCTTCTCTATATGACATCCATTCCTCACTAATGACCATATTTCGAAGATGCTATTTTACTTGAAACAATCTTTTAAGCATGATGATTATTGAAGCAAATCGTGTTTCAGCAACAGCAAGTAACTTCAAAGGGAAAAATGAATTAAAAATTGCTAATCTCATAGAATGATTTGTGATAAAAATACGAATGAAAGTTGCCTCATCTGAAACTTGTGCAATCCAGTTACATTCATTATATGCAACCTCATTCTGCAAAGAATTCTTAGGTGCACATATATTCTTCAAGGCCAAATTGAGGGTATGCACAACACAAGGTGACCAAAATATATGAGGATATTCAGCTTCAACAATAGATCCTGCTTTCATAACAGATGCATTATCAGTAATAACTTGGACAATATGAGTATGTCCAACCTCACCAATGACCTTTAGAAACAAATCAGAAATGAAGTGCTTGTCTTTGTACTCTTTGGTACCATCAATGGATTTGATAAAAAGTGGTCATTTATCTGATGTAGCCATAAAATTGATAAGTGGCCTTTTTTGTGGATCTGTCCACCCATCACTTACTATGCTTAAACCCCTTTCTTTCCAAGTGTCTTTAATTGACTTCAACAACTTCTCAATATGTACCTTCTCTTTATGCAACAAAGTTGTTCTTAATTTATTGTAACCCGGAGGAATATAGCCCGCTAAATTATTATTACATGCAAATTTGATCATCTCAGTCCAATACGGATTCTTAACAAAGTGAAAGGGTAAACCAGCAGAATAAAATGTCCTAGCAATAAGAGAATCTAATTGCTCTTGACATTGATTGTTAAAACACATCTCCAAAGTAGGATTCCCAACCCCTTTTTTTCTGAAAAAATGGATGACTTGTAGCTGTACTACTGAGAGTAGGACCCAAATGAGGACTACTAGGAGAATCAGACGGTAAAGACACTAGCTTAGGCTTCTTCAATCTACGCGAAGATTCCTCATACGCATCTTCTAATTTTTGCATTTCATTTAGATACTCATCTCCAACCTTACCACATGGTTGTATTCCACAATTAGACAGTTTTAACAAGTGTGCCTTCACCCTTGAATAAGACCCCTTAAAAAAAAATTCACAATAGTTACATTTGAAAGTAACATTCCCACCACCACCAGCTGCTTTTTCTAACTTAGTAACATATTTCCATAGAGGAGCAACTGTCTCAGTTGATTTTTCACTCTCAATATTCATTTTAGTAAATCACCTCCAATATTTAAGTAATTCAACTTTAATAAATAAATTAAACTATGGCAGTAACAAGTAACAAGATGGCAAATAATGTAACATAATCACAATATCCCACTCTCACGGTCACACACGGTCACTGTGTGACCGTGAGAGTGGGATTAAAATAAAAAATAAAAAACGTTATAAGATAACTTAAATAAAGCTACACATCTCATTCACCCAACCAGCCAAACAAATATCTGAAAGAACACAACAACAACAACAACAACAACAACAACAACAAAAAAAAGAGAGAAGTGTCGGACCTGAGTTGTCCACGCCAAGAGAGAGAGAGATCGGAAGGGACAGCCGGACAGGGATGGCGTCGACGTATGGAGCTCAACGATCGGCCCGATTTAGCTCCGGCGAGAGACAGGTCAGCGGCGGAGATCAGAGGAAGGGTCGGTGGTTCTTAACTGAGAAGTGAGAGGCTAAGAGCTTGTGGGTTTCGGGCAAATGACTGAATGAGCTTGTGGGTTTCATACTTTTGTTTTAGGTATATCATGAGATCGATGGTGTAGGTAAGTCCATATGTCAAAAATCTGTGATTTTCCTCTTTTTTTTTTCTTTTTTTTTTTTCACTGCTGGCATGTCGGACGTGTCGGAGCCGCGTTGGCGCCGTGTCGGAGAAGCAAAAAAAAAAAAAAAAAAAGGGGACAGCTCGGACACCGGAGTCCGGCGAATCGTGGTGGTTCCGGTGTCCGACACGTGTCGGAAACTGACACGTCGCCAAAAATGGCGTGTCGGTGCAACCCAGGATCTGAGTCTCCAAGCTATAGACCAGTCAAGTAGAGAACCACTAAAAGAAGCAAGAAGTCAATCTCCCGATCAATCCATGTCCTCAAATGTCCACCATTCTATTCCATCCAAAATAATACTCTTTGTTACTTCCCTATTTGACACGTTCCTTTTTTACTACTTCTATTAACATTTCTTTGGTCTTCCTTTATCTTTTTTCATTCCATTAACTTGAATCAATTCACTTCTTCTTACTAGTGCATTAATTTTTATTCTTTAAACATGATCAAACTATTTCAAGAAATCTTTTCATCAATAGAAGTTACTATGCGGGCCAAAAATATGTAGTTAATGGGGCTCGACCTATTTTTGGGCTCACAATCTATTTGTTTTGTGGGCTTTGGGTTTCCTACTATAGGTGATCCTTCGCTTTAAAACCCAAGTAATCACTTAAGATTTTGCAAGCCCCTCAATTTCTCTAAATACCTCACCCTCTTCTTATGGTAGTCTCTCCCTTCTCTCTGTGTTTCTTTCTGAAATTGCCAACTCCCTTTCCTCATTCTTTCCTCCTATTTATAGCCTGAGACAAGTGGAGATGTCATGATTATTCTTGACTATTAGTGGGAATGGGGGTCCAATTCTATCGCTTCAAAGTGGTCCTAGCGGAGGCTCCATTGGGGACTGTGGTAATGGCATTGGAACTAGTTCCTGCTTCCAAAAGGTTGTTCGGCGGCGATACTCTCAAAGGCAATATCACACGGCTGGGGCTTTATATCCCCGAGAAGTAACATCCTCGAAGAGGGGGTTCGCCGAGCGCCAAGGTATGTTCAGACTGAGGCCATCGATACAATGGGGATTGAGTCGGGTGTTGTAATTCAAGATGGGGGCCCATGGCCTAATGAGCCTGGGGTCCTGACTCGTACGCTATCACAAGGCTGGGGTTTAAGGCCCAATGGGCCCATGGCTTTTCCCCGTACAATAGCCCCCTCTTTGTTTCGTGCCAGATCACCGGGAACGAATCAAGGATAATCTTAGAGGTGCTGATGGCTCCCCAAGAATCCCGAGCATCATCTGTTGAGCAGAAAGGATGATGATCCATGCCTCCTTGAAAGTAGCGCTGTGCCAGGCTATTACATACATTAGTAATTATAATCTGACGGTTCATGAACCACGCCCACACGTGTGGGGGGGGGGGGGTTACCAAAAAGGGTTAGGAGGGGTTTTTCCCACCTCCTGTCTCATTAAATGTTTTAACCTCTATATATAGCTTCTCCTTACTTCTTATTTTACTTTTTACATCCTCTCTTCTTTGGTTTCCTCTCTGTCGAGCACACTTTCTCTTGTGTACACATTCTCCAGCCCAGAACATCGTTCCATAGAGTCCACAGTAAGTTTATCTTTCCTTTTTACTTTACCTTCTCCTTTTAGTTTCCCTTCAATCTTCGAGTTTAGGAATGGGCTATGCTCACCTCCTCTCTTCTAAAGCGTACTTGGCTAGCTTTAGAGCAGCCTATAATGTTCCTGGAGATGTTGATATCGCCTACTGTCATGAGGGCGATTTCAACCTCCATAGGCGTACCGGCTCAAACACAGTATTTTTCCCCTTAATGGCTATTCTCGAGGGTGGGGTTAGGTTCCCCATGGACCCTCTCATTATAAGCACCCTTAGATTTTACGGCTTGTGTCCCGACCAACTCCCCCCCAATTTTTATCGAGTGGCGAGTTGTGTTAGTAGGTTAAACCAAATATTTGGTCTGAAATTAAACTACCACGACATTAACTTCATGTACAGTCTATGCCGAAACATTAAGACCAATTACTACCTAAAAACTAGGGATATGCGGGTATGGCTGATATCATGCCTTCTCGACTCCAACAGAAACTCGACGGGGGAATCCGTCCAGGTGAGCAGCAACTGGTTTGCTGATGAGCTCCCTTGCCCGTTTTCGCCGCGCAATGTTGGTCGGTACAGAGAACCTTTATTTGCTCTAAATTCAAATCTTTTACTTAGTTATTTACATGTACGCTAACTAGTCCGTTTGTCAATTTGTTATAAAATCAAAAAGATTTCAACCAGATCTCAGAGTCGTGCACATGAGAGATCTAAACTTCGTACTTAGGTCAAAGATTTTTGTACACAAGGACAGACAACTCCGAGCATCCCATTTGATACTCGGTGCTAACCCGATGTATACTACCTAGCAATCATTCAGCCAGGCATTGTTAGTAGACAGCCCTCTTCTCTCGTATATAGACATTTGGCACACAAACCTCCTCCCGCCTACGTTGACCACTGGTGAAGCTCGGGATCTTGGTCCCCATACACTACTGCGGAGGATCTTGCACCAATGAGGGACGAATCTGCCGAACGTGTGTCTCAAAGCCACAAAGTCCACATAGCTGTTGAAGAGTCTGAAACCCAAGTCCAAGCAACTGAGCCAAAAGCAACCGAAGCCGATCAAGACGCAAAGATAGCTATTAGGCGAAAAATGACAGCTGACCGGTTTTTGTCTAGCACTCGTCCCACGGCCCAGCCTCAGCCACAAGGCCAGGACCGCACCCCTCCTTCTCTCGCTGTTGGCCGCGGCAAAAAGAGACAGCGTGTTTCCAATCAACCGCCTAAGGATCCAGGTGGCACTCTTTCAAAGACCCCTCCTTGGGGAGGGATCTCGATCCGAGAGCCAGAGGGTGCTTCCCAGCCGACTCCCCAGGTCAGCCAGGTTGGCATTGGCGTAGCATCTTCATCCCGGACCAAGGTGGGTTGGCAGCGTACCTTCAAATTCGACGACGGGATTCTGCCAGCATCTACCAACTTGAGGACCTAGGCCCAAGGTCATCGGGGGTGGGTGGCCCAGAGTCTGGTGCACTGCCTTTTGCTGCCTGAGGATGTCCACTTCTTTTCGGAGGAAGACGAGGAGTCACTAACCAGACGGTTACAATGGCACACTATAGCGGTAACTCTCTCACCTTCGCATTTATTTTGACGCGTGTGCATTCCTTTTGCTTCCATACTAATCACTATTGCAATGTCAGGCTACACAGCTTACTTACGTTCTTGATGAGAGGCTGAAAGAGCTTGCCGAGGATGCCAAACAAGAGAAGGCCCTCAAGGATGTTGCGGCTGCCACAGCAAAGGAGAAGGGCCAGGCAGCTGAGGCTGCCGAAAAGAAGGCTCAGACCTCTAAGAAGGCTCCGGAGGTGGCAGAAAAGAAGTTGGCCGGGCTGGAGGCCAAATTTGGGAGTGTAGAACTTAAACTGGTGGAGGCAGAAAGCCTAAACTTGGCCAATACTGACAAAATAGCTGACCTAACGGCGGCCCTCGAAGCCTTTGAGGACAAGTGGTACAATGAAGGTTTTGCGGATGCTGAGAACTCTATGGAGCCTGTCGTTCAAGAAGCCCGATCTCACGGGTTCGGAGAGGGGTGGCTGGCAGCCCTTCAGGCAATGGGGGTGGCTGAAGATTCTCCATTGAGGAATCCAGCACAAATCCCATACCCGGTCCCTCCCTCCCCCCCCCCCCGAGTCAGGCTGCTGCCATTGACAAAGAGGATACTCCCAGCATGAGGGAGCTAGTGCGAGCGATTGATACTCACGTGGAAAGTGTTGATCTCAAAGTTACCAGCAACCTCAATGTTGCCGAAGATGAGCCAGTCCAACAACCACCTGCCAATCAGCCAACCAAGGATATCTCAAGCCAGCAGGCCGGTGATGTAGTTCGTGTCCCGTCCACCAATCCTACAGTTTGATGCAATTTTAACTTTTATTTTCCGCTCATGTTTTAGTTTCTGCTTTTATTTGTTTGGATTGCCCAGGGTCACCAGGTTGTGGTGACAGAACAATGATTTGATTTTCTTTTCTATTTACTTTGCTTTTATCAATCTTCTAGACATGGTTGACGAATACTTGGTTCAACTTATGAATGTTTACAGCACTGTTACTAAGTTATTCTTTCTGCCATGCTCAGTTTGCTTGTTTTTGGTTTATGTATGTGTATATGATTCTAATGCCCGGGTAGCCTAATCATTGTTTTTCACAAGGGAAGATTATACCCATGCATGCATAGTGAACGTGGTCGTTTTGAAGGGGTTGCTTATTTTTAGAAAGAATTGGCTCCTCGGCAATAAGAACCAGATTCAACGTACATCGACTTATTTGGGAAAGTTTAGTGTGAGTAAACATCCTTGCCCGTGATTCAGATTGAACCCAAGAAATCGGGTTCAGCAGTCTGACTAATCCGACGGAAACCTCATGCACTCGATGATCTATTCAGAGTTGGGAACGGCTTGTTAGTTATGTAAAAATTGATCTACCCGGTGATGAAGATTGAACTGGGGACAAGTTTCCATCCTTTTGGTAAATCTGGGATCAAGGTTTCCACCTGCCCGGTGATGAAGATCGAACCTAGGACAGGCTTCTGTCCTAAGGTAGATTTAGAGCCTAGGTTTCCACCTGCCCGGTGATGGAGATCGGACCAAAGACAAGCTTCTGTCCTTAGAATAATTAGCGTTAGTTTTCTGCGCGTTCGTTAGACGGGAAAATGAATTAACTGACGATGGAGTTATAGGTACAGACTTACTAGCATGGATAAACATCACATTCATATTAATAATATGCACATACAACATTATACTTAGGCTGTTTCCTCGTGTACTGGTGATCAGTGATAAAATTTCTTCAGATTGTGAGCATTCCATGGCCGGGGAAGTGGTCTTTCATCTAAGTGTTCCAAATAGCATGCTCCCGCGCCAGCGATGGCAGTTACTCTGTATGGCCCCTCCCAGGTCGGTGCTAACTTTCCCACATTGACCTCTCGGGTGTTCTCCACTACCCTTCGAAGCACTAGATCTGCCGCGTTAAACTCCCTTCTCACGTTTCTGCTGTACCTTCGGGCAAGCTTCTGCTGATATTCTGCCAGCCGTATGGTCACCGCCTCGCAGTGCTCTTCCAACAAGTTTAGCTGTCTCATCATCAATTCTGCATTCTCGGCTAGAGCGAATCCTGAAACCCGGGCGCTGCACAAGTTTATCTCAGCTGGTATGACTGCTTCTGCTCCAATTGTCAAAGAAAACAAAGTCTCTCCTGTGGACCTCCACAGGGTTGTCTGGTATGCCCATAGAACACTAGGCAATTCCTCGACCCACTTTCCCTTAGCGCCCTCTAACCTTTTCTTCAATCCGTCCACGATGGCTTTATTGGTGGCCTCAGCTTGGCCATTACTCTGTGGGTATGCCGGGGTAGAATACCGATTTCTGATGCCGAGATCGCTACAAAATTTGCAGAAAGCTTTGCTATCGAACTGCAATCCATTGTCTGATACAAAAAACTCTGGTACCTTGAATCTCGTTATTATGTTCCTCCATACAAACTTCTTAATGTCCACATCCCGGACGTTTGCCAGTGCCTCTGCTTCTGCCCACTTTGTAAAGTAATCCACGGCCACCAACACGAACCTTCGGTTGCCCGTTGCCCAAGGGAAAGGACCAACTATGTCTAGCCCCCTCTGGGCAAACGGCCACAAGCTACTAACAGTATTCAGGTTCCCAGTAGGTTGGTGGATCATCGAGCGTGCTTTTGGCATTGCTCACACTTCCGTGCATACTCGATGGCATCTTTTCGCATTTGCGGCTACCAAAATTCCTAAGTCATCACTCGGTGGGCCAATGAACGTCCCCCAACGTGACTACCGCACACCCCCTCATGTAGCTTAGCCAGGAGTTCGTCAATCTTGCTGGGGTGCAAACATTATAGGCATGGCCCCTCAAATGACCTTCGGTACAGCTTCCGATCGGCAGATAACCAGTATCGAGCAACGGCCCGACACACTCTAGCCACTTCCTTTTAGTCACCCGGTACTCGATCCTCAGCTAAAAAGTTGACGATAGGATCCATCCAGCACTGCCCGGCAGTGGTAATCTGTGAAACTCCTGCCCGTGTTAATACTCGGTTCAGCCACCAATTCCACCCTGATTAATCGGGGCACCCCCTCGACTACTGATGATGCTAATGTGGCCAAGGAGTCAGCATGCCGGTTCTGCCCTTTGGCCACTTGGTCCACTCTCACACTCGAAAAGTGGCCCATAGTCTGCTTTACCAACCGTAAATACTCAATCATCCAGGGATCTTTGGCCTCGAAGCTCCCCCGCAGGGACGGACTCAGGATTTTAATCTAAGGGGGCCGGGGATAAGCGAAAAAAAAAATTTCAAATACGCATCCATATAGTATTAATAAACTATCAACCAAGACAAATACCCAAAAATATACAATCATCTGTCAACAAAAACAAAATACACGAAACACTATTGTTTCTTAATACAATCATCTATGAAAAACTAAGAAACACGGGTGCGTTTTAGGATTTAGGCGCGGGTATGGGTGCAAGACTTGGCAATTTGTTAAAAAATAGGGTGCCAATGCAGCGAGGTGCGGCAATTAAAATATTATTAAAAAAAATTTATTTATATTTTCTATATATTTTTACTATTAAAATATACTTAAAAAATACATTACTATGGCCTTGTAATCTAAATATGTCAAAAGCAAGTGATAATATAAAAAGTTAAATATTTTTATTCAAAATTGTAATCTATACTCTTTAAGAGGGAATTGTCAAGTATCGAATTAGAAATAAAATTATCAATAATTTTCCTTTTTATATATAAAAAAAAAATTAGACAAAGTATGTGTACCAGTTTTAATAATAGTTTATTATATTTACATATCATATAATGGATTAATTAATTCAATGACTAATAACAAATGTAAGAAAAATCACACCTGGGTCCCACGTGTAGGACTTGTAGCAAGCTGTAATCTAAATTGAAGTGGAGGTTGGGGAGTATAACTTTGCAATACAACTTGAAGTGCAAGTGTGCAACCCACCAGACGTGTAGGACTTAAAGTAGATTGTAAAGAAAATCTCATTTGAACAAATAAACCACTGGGCCCTGGCGGACTGAACGAAGAAGTAAAGAAAAGAAGAAAAAATAAAAAGCAAAGCAGATCAGCAGAGAGAGAGAGAGAGAGAGGATGAAGAAGAAACCCACTCTGACTGTGGTGGTGCTCTAATTATTTGCCCAAAAAGATACCTGTGAATTGTGAAGGCTGGAGCAGTGGAGCACGAAGTTGGGTCTCTCTCGCGTGGGCGTGGGCAGCAGCGTCACGAAAGCGGCTTCACTTTCTATGTCTCGCCTCTCCCTTTCTTTTCTTTTCTTTTTTCTTTTTTTCCTTCGTTTTTGGCTTTTCAGTTTGGTTTTGGTCCTTTTGGAGTCTTCGACTGAACTAACTGCTGGGTTTTCTCCTTTTTTTTTTCTTTTTCTTTTTTTTTTTAAAGGTTTTCATGGGCTCTTGCCTCCTGGGCTGGCCGGCTGGGTCCAGGAATGGTTGAGGTGAGGGAGGCCTGAGCTAAAAACCAAGGGGGGCCGAAGTCTATTTTTGTTTTTTTTTTTTTGAAAATTTTGCATACTAAAATTTTTTTTTTTTGGGCCCAAGGGGGGCCCAGGCCCCCTTAGGCCACCACCTGGGTCCGTCCCTGCTCCCCCGTACCTGATTAACCACTAATCGAGAATTTGAGTATACCTCCACCTCCTTAGCACCCAAACCCTAGACAACTCTTAATCCGGCCAGCAAGGCTTCATACTCGGCTTCATTATTAGAAGCCCTAAAGCCTAGCCTAAAAGAGTGCTCTAGCTTTATTCCTTCCAGAGTGATAACTACAATTCCAGCCCCAGCTCCTGACGCGTTGGACGCGCCGTCCACAAATACCTTCCACGCGAGGACTTCTACGTGGCAAACCATCTCCAATCTTCCCCTCGGGGAAAATTCTACAATAAAATCGACGAGAACCTGACCCTTCATTGAGCTTCTAGGTCTGTATCTGATGTCAAAAGAGCCTAGTCGAGTCCCCCACTTAGCTCTTCTTGTAAAATCAGATCTCCTCAACAATGACTGTAGAGGATACTCGGTCAACACATAGACAATGTGAGCCTGGAAATAATGGGGCAACTTTCGTGTAGCGTGCACGAGTGCTAATACCAACTTCTCCAGCTGCAAATACCTCGTCTCAGCATCGAACAAGGTTTTGCTGATATAGTATATGCAGTTGCACACCTTGATCTCTCAATAGCACGGCACTTGCGGCATGCTCGAACACTGAGAGATACATGTATAAATCCTCTCCGAGCTCCGGGGCTGTCAACATTGGTGCTCGCCCTAGATACTCCTTTAGGTCCTGAAAAGCCTTTTCACATTCCTCATTCCACTGGAATCCCTTCCATTTCCTCAAAAGCTGATAAAATAGTCAGCATTGATCAGTAAATTTGGAAATAAACCGGTTAAGGGCAGCTAACATGCCGGTCAGTTTCCGAACTTCCTTTGGACTTCTCAACGGTTTAAGACGTCTCACGGCCTCAATTTGATCGGGGTTAACTTCTATTCCCCATTTAGTGATCAAATACCCCAGGAACTTGCTAACCCCCACTCCAAAAGCGCACTTATCAGCATTGAGACGCAACTGGTGTCGTCGAAGTATCTCAAACACTTCTTTGAGGTCGTCAATATGCTGCATCTCTTGCTTGCTTTTTATCACCATGTCATCAATATACACCTCGACTGTACGCCCAATCTTATCCCTAAACATCCTCGTCATCATTCGTTGATATGTGGCTCCAGCATTCTTAAGTCCAAATGGCATCACAATATAATGGTAGTTGGCATCAAGGGAAATGAATGTCGTCTTCTCTTGATCCTCGGCAACTAGGGAAATTTGGTGATATCCCTGAAAAGCGTCTAGAAAGCTCATCCTTGGGTGCCCATAAATGGCATCTACCAGTTGATCAATCTTTGGCATGGTTGGACATGCTTGGTTTAAATCAATAAAGTCAACACAAACCCTCCATTTGCCATTCTTCTTCTTCACTACCACAGAGTTTGCAAGCCATTCCAGAAAGAATGTCTCCTTTATAACCCCGGCTTCCTTTAACCTCCCAACCTCTTGTCTGACGGCTTCCACATGCTCCTTAGCTGATCTCCTGGGCCTCTACTTCTTAGGAGGGTACAGAGGGTCCGCGTTGAGTTTGTGAACTATAAACTCAGGGTCAACCCCAAGCACCTCATACGGGCTCCAAGCGAATACGTCTACGTTCTGCACAAGAAACAGCAGCATCTCAACCCTCTTCATCCTTCAAACTTGCTCCTACCAGAAAACTCCTTCCATAATCCGACGGTATCCTTACTTTCACTAAGTCCTCAGCACAGCCAGCCCTCATTTCCTCTTGGGGTTCCGGTAATTGCTATAAAGGAGCCTTCTCGATTGGCTCTTTTTGCTTGATTTCCCGGTTAATTGCGGCTACTAAGCATTGTCTGGCCATTTGCTAGTTACCTCGCACTATAGCAATACCTTGCTCAGTGCAGAATTTTACTTTTAAATGCAGGGTAGACGGCACTGCTCCCATTGTGTGAATCCATGGCCTACCAAGGATCGCCATGTACAGAGAAAACAAAGCGACCACTATAAATTATATCACCTCCTTGCCTTTCATATTCACGGGAAGGAAAAGTTGCCCTTCTGGGATCACCATCTGGCCGTCAAACCCCACCAGGGGTGTATCGTACTTGGAGAGATCTTCTTTCTTCAGTCCAAGCCCCCTAAACAAGTCAGGATACATCACCTCGGCACCACTCCCCTGATCCATCATCACTCTCTTTACTATGAAACCATTTATCCGAGCCATAACCACCAACGCATCATCGTGTGGTTGAATCGTGCCCTCCAAATCATCATCATCGAAGGCAATGATCTCCAGAGTGTGTTTCAGCTTCTTTTTGGGGGGTCGATCATCCGTGCCACTTCCCACCAGCACCACAGCCAGCACCCCCCTCGTTCCAGACATCAGCGTGCCCCTTGATGCAACATGAATGACTTCTATCACTCCCCGTGGAGGGGAAAGAGGATTCCCTCGTGGCCAAGCATCCTGCCCAGCCTCTTGATTCCTCAGATCCACCACAAACTCTTTCAAATCTCCCGCCTTCACCAACTGTCCCAAATGATCCTTTAACACCCTGCATTGCTTGGTGGTGTGTCCCTTATCTTTGTGGTATGTACAGTACAGGTTCTAATTTCTCCTCGACGGGTCACCCCCCATCTTGTTTGGCCACCGGAAGTATGGCTCATGTTTGATTCGATCCACGATCTTGTGCACCGACTCCTTGAACGCCACATTCACTTCCCCTACCCGAGCTTCCGGCTCTTGAATCCTTAAATTCTTCCTAGGCCTCAGCTGAAAACTGCCTTGTCGAGGATTGCTTACAACCGGGGCCTTACCTTTATTTTGGAGTCGGTCATCTTCCAACCGCTTATATTCTTCGATACGCCTCATCAATTGCCTCATATCCTCGGGAGGCCTCCTTGTTAATGACTCTCGAAGCTCAGAATCCTCGGGCAATCCCAGCTGGAAGGTGATTGCTGTGATTTTCTCGTTGCCCCCACCAATTTCATTATAAAGCTCCCAGTACCAACTAGTGTAGTTGCGGAGAGTTTCCCCGGCCCCCCATCTTCATTGATAGCAGCGCGTCTACTGGCTGAAGCACCCGGCTACAGGTCATGAATCGGACGCCGAACTCCTGGATAAGCTCGACAAAACTGTGAATCAAGCCCTTCCTTAACCCGTTGAACCACCTCAATGCAGTAGGCCCAAGACTTAAAGGAAACACCTTACACATCAGTGCATCGTTATGGACGTGCAAAGACATCATCTGGATATAATGGCTTACGTGCTCTACTGGGTCCATCTTTCCATCGTAAAAGTTGAATGGCGGCCACGTAAATCTGCCCGGCATAGGGGCTTGCTCAATGTCCCCCGAGAATGGCGATCAAGCAGCTCAGCGCAACGCCCGGCTCCTAGCATCCATAGCGGCATTCCAGGGTTGTCGCTCTTCCGGTGAAGTTGAACCTATATCTGCATATTCTCGTGAACGTGAGCAATCTCGGCAATGATAAGAGCCGGACTGATGAGACCCGGTTCTGTACCGACCTCCCACACTGGAAGACCCTTCTTCACGTTCCCCACAACCTCTTCTATAATGCTTCCCTCTCGCCTTCAACTCCAAATCTCTTACCAACCTACGTAATCGTTCGAGTTCCTCACCTCTCTTGTCGAAAAGTTGGCGCTCTGAAGCGCCTGACATTGTCCGATGAGTTTGATATGACCCCTCTCCAAGGCCGGACTGCTCTTGTTCCCACTCATGCTCCCTGTCTTCACGTCTCTTTTGCCTTCTTTCTCGCCAGGTAGATCCTCGTGAAGACCTCCCAGAGCCATTTTCTACATAACTCCCTGACTGACCTCCGAACATTTTCTCGTTTAGGTCTCAGTAGAACCACAACTTCGTAAGAGATTCCCACAGACGGCGCCAATTGTACGGGCCAAAAATATGTAGTTAACGGGCTCGACCTATTTTTGGGCTCACAATCTATTTGCTTTATGGACTTTGGGTTTGGGTTTCCTACTATGGGTGATCTTTCGCTTTGAGACCCAGGTAATCACTTAAGATTTTGCAAGCCCCTCAATTTCTCTAAATCCCTCACCCTCTTCTTATGGTAGTCTCTCTCTTCTCTCTGTGTTTCTTTCTGAAACTGCCAACCCCCTTTCCTCATTCTTTCCTCCTATTTATAGCCTGAGACAAGTGGAGATGTCATGATTATTCTTGACTATTTGTAGGAATGCGGGTCCAATTCTATCGCTTCAAAGTGGTCCTAGTGGAGGCTCCGTTGGGGACTGTGGTAATGGCATTGGAACTGGTTCCTGCTTCCAAAAGGTTGTTCGGTGGTGATACTACCCAGGGCCCAGGGCAATATCGCACCGCTGGGGCTTTATATCCCCAAGAAGTAACATCCTTGGAGAGGGGGTTCGCCAAGCGCCAAGGTATGTTCGGACCGAGGCCGTCGATACAATGGGGATTGAGTCGGGTGTTGTAATTCAAGATAGGGGCCCATGGCCTAATGGGCCTGGGGTCCTAGCTCGTACGCTATCACAAGGTTGGCGATTAAGGCCCAATGGGCCCATGGCTTTTCCCCGTGCAGTTACCTTGATCTTTGAAAGAATTTCCTCATTTCTATAGGAAATGTAAAATTCAACTTGTTCCAAAAGTTTAACCTAATACGAAATGGTAAATTTAATTATTTAACTTTTATTCTAATACTACCCCTCACATGGGCTCAAACTTCATTTCATATGCAGGGTCTAACATATAGAATTTTTAACTTCCTAAATTGGAAAAAAAGTAGAGACAGTTTTCAACTCAAGATGACTAGCTCCAATACCATGATAAACTACCACTTGTCCCAAAAGTTTAATCTAATGAGAAGGGTGAATTTAATCATTTACCCAATCACATTTAAAAAAAGGCAGATTATTGAGAACTGACATTTTAGAGCTACATTTGACTTCCTAGCAGATCTCTTATCATTCTGTTTCTTTCTCATTCATCTTCCACTTGCCCTTTAATGTACTCTTGCTATTTCTCTACTTTAAGTGATTGATCTAAAAATTAGATCAAATCATATCTGCAAAGTGCAAACACCCCTATAATCCTATCAAACCCAAAATCATACTCCCGATACCCTAATTGGCCCTACCCGTTTCTACATCAACCCTCATACCAATTCCTTAAAATAGAGTTAGAAGGTGCAGGATTCGGCTGCTGCCTTGCTTCAATTAGCATAACACTAAAATTGACAAAATACTAATACATAGCACTCACTATACACATGATAACCAATTACTTCTTTAAAAAAGAAAGTGAATAAGCGTAAGCCTTCCTTACTAGAATTTAACATAATTTCTCAATCCTTCTAGCATATCAATAAATCAAATTATAGTTTATTGGAGTTGCATATGCAAGAGGAGGGGAGAGAACCCAGATCATTTCCTACTCCTCTATTCTTTTGCAAGGGAGTTGTGCAGCTTCGTCCTTGGGATGTTCAGAGTTTGGTGGGTGATGCCCAAGACTATGCTTTTGTTGATTCAAGGTTGGAGAAGGAAGCCAAACTCCTTCCAACACAGAGCTTGGGATTTAGGACATCATCCATGTTTGATGAGGATTTTGTAGAGGGAAAGTACTCAAAGGATTTTTAGGGAGCAGCAATTTTCAACTATGAGAATTAAGTTGAAGTTAGTAAGCTCATTGTTTTCTTGGCTTTTAGCTGAAATAGGGTGACCAACTGGTTTTGTAGATTTCATATCCTCTTTAAAGTTTTGAGAGATCTTTGGTTTTTATAAGGAAGAAACCCAGCATACTCATCAAACCAAAAATCTGATGTATTGGTGACTTACATTTTTAAATAAAATATACCATTACCTATCTAAAAAAGAAAATGATTAGACAGTTTGAAAAGCCATGAGATTACTAGACATCTTTTAAATTAGACTAATATTTTTATGCATATCATAGATCTTAAACTTCCTGAATCATTTAGAGAGAGAGAGAGACAGAGAGAGAGAGAGAGATATGAAAAGCAGGAGCAAACCATATGTTTCTCAATGAGTTTGTCTCGTTCATTCCCAGATTTCTCAGCAAGACGCAAAATTGAACTCTGAGGCACAATTGCTGCCTTTTCCCACCCAGATTCCTTACTGCAACGTAAAGCCACACAGATAGCAAAGATTGGCACAAAGTGATTTTTTACCAGAACAGCCAACAGTTGACAAGCAACCCGGTATCAAACAACCATCAGATTCAATGAAAAAATTACATGGAAATATATTTTTAAGAAGACAAATAAAAGAACCAGACACCAAAACAATCAACAAGCAATATTAGTTTCAGGTTCAAAGAGAAAATATACATAATACATCAGATATAACTTATATATTTAACAATGACAATCTAGAATCTAGAGTATTCAACCAAAAAAAAAAACATGATATTAACCAGAAATTAGAGGTTCCCATCCCCTTGATATACCTTAGCAACCCAGCTTAGTTTAGAGCTATCCCCATGCAGGACCAGAGCTGGAAGAAGCCAATGGCAACAATACTGTACGAAATAACTAGGTTTGACATCAAAAACAAATAGTGGACATATCTACATTGAGCACGTGCAATATGGTCAAGTGGAACACTTACGGATACCATATCCCAAACCAAGAAAAACCGTTAAAAAGAATATAAACTTTGTTAGAATTATGGTTAAAGTATATAAATTCACAATTTCCTAATAGTTTAAGCTTTTGGGACAATCATAAAATAACATGGCATTAAAGTAGAAGATCCTCGGTTTGATGCCTATCTCTACTCTACCTCCCATTTAAAATGTTAAAATCTCACGTGTTGGGCCTCACTTATTAAGGGGGAGGAGTTTTAGAATTAAAATTAAGTAATTAAATTCATCACGTCCTAATTGCTTAAGCTTTTGAGAAAATCGGTAATTTAACAAACTTTCATTAGTCAAAAATAGATTAATAATGTGCAAATTTAAATATAGGATGGAGTTGAGCTACCATATTGCCTGCACATAAATTGCACTACACAAGCAAATAAATATCCAAATTATCAACTTTGTTTTCAACATTAATATATCAAAATAACACTTGTTTGATTCCTCAATTGATACATTAAACCATAGACACATATCGGCCCCTAGTAATTTTGTGAGCATAGTGTTTATGTCAGCTCCTTTTCCAACATGTTAGGATGTATGTATTATGTAAGAAAGTATCAATCCCAGATGTTCTTCCCTTTGTCTGGTTTAAAAAGATAAAGCGGGAAAGTCCTAAAAGTACAAACCCCCCAAAAAATAATCACAAAGCTAAGTACAAACTTATAACTGAATTTTTGCGACGTATTTCAAGACTTAAAACTTAGTCTCCCTATCTCTACAAACTTTGTCCTCAAATAAACTGAGGTGCAATCTATGCCATATATGATAGCAATTTCCCTACCTATGTTGGAGGAAAACTATTTTAACAACGAGGGTTGTTCACACACACTAAGACAAATTAAAAGGGTTCTTTGTGGAAAAAATGAGCACATTACCTCCACAAGTGCAACTAAGCTTACACCACAAGCAACTGAGCAAAAGAGAATTGATCCCATTAGTTCCCCCAAATACTGCCAAAGAACACAGGACATTCAAGAATATCATAGAAGTACTTCAAATTTCAGGAAATTGAAGTCCACTAAGATGAATGTTCCCACAGATCCTTTAAAACGTAGATAGTTCAATCAGTTTCATGAAATTTTAGACACTACCAAGAGAAGAAAATTTTATTCATCACCTTCAGCATAGATGCGTACTAACTGTCTGGATAGATTATGAAGTACAGGTACTGCATTGACCAATTCCCTGGAAAAAAAGAATAAACAAAAAGGCTGCTGATAATAAGAAACTAACCATGACTAACTGATAATGCAAACCACAAAACCAGGACGGATTTTATACCTCTGATAAGGACAAATAGCAATAAATGCATACATCATATATACAGCCTGGATGAGCCATTGAGAGTCATAAAATAAACATGATGAGTTTGAAACATATGCAGGAATTTGAAATTCCAATAACAAGATTGAATTGGGAAGTAATCTAATCTTCTATCAGCAATTTGAATACCCTTCTATAGCAGTGATGAAACTTATTATCTAATTCGTGTTCTCAAAGGGGAACAAATCAATCAACTCTCAATGTTGTCTTCTTTGCCTCAACAACAAGATGAGAGATGCCAATAAATAACGATTTTGTGTATAAAGGCATTGAAGATTCAGGTTGTCAGATGCTTTTTGGAGACTGACCACTTTACCAAAGGTGAATTGTTTAACAATAATGAATTGGCCATGGTCAGAATTCATGCTCATCTATATAAATTACCAGGTATCTATCCACTTTGATAGCACAAAATCTTAGGTGGAGATCTCGAAACCTCTATTAAAGACACTTTCTAGGAAGCTAGGCATTACAAGAACAGACATCTCCACCACCATTTCATATTCATTTTTTTTATTGGTAAAATCAGATATATTATGAATAAATATGCATATTTATTTTTCATTTTGCATAATTGGAAGAAAGGAAAAAAAAATTGGGGTGGGGGGTGGGTGTTGGTTCATATTCTAATTACTGTGTCTTTGATTTTTCTTTTTATTGGACTTGCTATAGTTTGCATCACATAAAACAATACTCTAAATAAATAAATAAATGAAAATGCACAACATATACCTCCAAATCTACTTCCTCACTATAAATAGCCATGTGCATTAGAGTAAGAATAACAGTTACAAGCATGGGTTGAGGCTGAGGACCAGCGGCTAGGACCTCCCTCGCTACAACAAGTTTTTCTTTTGAGGAAACCACCAATGTAACACCAAAGTTCGAATTAGAAGAGAATATTAATAAACGTTAGCATTGAGAATCACTTTTTCAAAATCTAAATATCAATCTTTATTAACCAAAATAACATTCCTACTCATAGAAGAATCTAGTAACAGTAATATATACAGTTGCAACCACATGACAATAAATATTGACCACAACAATAGTAGGGCTTTAACAGTGCAAAATTCTATATGATTATGTTACTTCTTTTATGGATCAGCACTTCGAGTTACTTCCCTAAGCAATGTCAAGGACCCTAGGTGTAAAAACCTGTAATGACTCCATCAAAGGCTGATCTCATGCCAGAATAGGACCCAACTACCAATACCTACTTCGAAGTAAATGTATTGTAACCTATCCCACCCTTCTCACACTTGTAAATACCTCAGGCTATGTCCTTGCAACGTAAGACAGATTCATATATTCTTATCATACTCATGAAGTGAGATCACTTCTCTCCTTTGCTATTGCCTCTTAATTGTATTGAAAAATCTAGGTGTGGCCAAAGTTGGATGGTAATCAGAATAGATCAACACAAACCTTAACCTGGTCAAGTGTGGCCACAGTATCATCACCCGCTCATTTAATAAAGAAGGCTCCTACATAATAAAAATAATGAATGAATGGATATATGGATCCAAAAAATCTCAACCCTAAACTCTACACCCTACACTCTAGACCCTATACCCTAAAAACCTAAATAGGGGAGGCAAAATCTGACACAACCTGCAAACTCGACACAACTAACCCATTTGTAAACAAGTCATGGGTTGAGGCTAAATGGGTTCCGATCATATTTGGATCAACACGGCTGACCCGTTTAATGAACGAGCCGTATTCGTGTTTAACATGTCATGGGCTGAGGCTAAGTAAGGATATATGAATGCATGGGTATGTGAGGTGCATGAACATGTGAGCATGGCATATAATATTTCCTAAGAGATGACAAATGATCGCATGGATATGTGAGCACATATAGTCTAACCTAGGAGATGACATGTAAAATGCATGGGCATGTTAGCAATTTATGGTAGAAAATAGCATTAAAGCGTATAGCTATGTATGTGATTGCATGACATTGGCTTCAAAAGTAAATTGCATCCTTGAATTAAATACAACTGACCTCAGTCCAAACCATAGCATAATCACTCCGATTAGCACTTTTTTCATTTCAACTCATTTTTCTCATGCAAAAGGACACAAAGAAATAACAAAGGGATATAAAGGTTAAATACTAATAAAGTGTGAGAAGAATGACATTTGACAATTTTATTGTGCTTGAAGGAAATCCTTTTTATTTTGAAATTTAGTATTGGAATGGTGATTCTTATAACCTCGTGTACTTTTGTGCAAATTTTAAACTTTAGGGGGTTTGGGTTATTTTTGGAAACCTCAATATCAAATTATAATTTTTGTCATTTGGAAAAGTTGTGGTCAAAAATGTAATTTTAAAAATTTGTGGGGTCAAAAATGGTATTCAGAAAAAATAATTGGGGTTTAAAACTTAATTTTGAGAGGTTTTGGGGTCAAGTGTAATTTTGTGAACTCTCTCTCTCTCTCTCTCTCTCTCTCTCTCTCTCTCTCTCTCTCTCTCTCTCTATAAATATATATATATACATATATATATATATATATATATTGTCGCCATATCGTACATGTACATGTACCCGTTCCCATAATCGTGATTCCTAGTATTTTATACTTATGTCGTGTATAAACATGTATTTTTGTTTATTTTAAGTTTTCAAAAAAAAATTAAAATATTTAAAAACATATCTAAAACACCCAAGCAGGTAACTAGGCCTGTTATATAAGCCATGACACTCTAGCATTTCTATGTCAATGACCAAAACTCACCAGCAGCATATTGAAGGGCAGGTTAAACACAGCATATTGATGGAATTGCAGATAGATCACTGGAGCCAGCTCTTGCAGTCAATAAAGCCGCATTCTTTTCTCAAGCAGCAACAGCTTCAGGTCCAGTAGATCCATTAGCCCCCATGGACCACAAGAGTGCCTGATGCAATTAAAAAGATATGTTCAACAGCTCATGGATTCATGCTTTTACAGAAAATTTCAAGGGCTCAAAAGCATAAAGAAAATTTGAATCCCATAAATATATGACATCATAATTAGTTACTAGTAATCAATCTTGGGAATCCCATTAGGCCATGAGAACATTATCACCATTTAACTTGGGTGTCAATGAGAATAACATACAGATTACCCCCTCCATAAAGATTAACATCAAATAGTTCCGTTATAGCTTCAAAAACCTGTGGGGTTGATGGAAGCATGTAGAGGCTATTATCAGGAGTTTGATAGAAAGCAGAACTTCTTTATCAATAAGATATTTTGCACCATTGGAAATGTCCACAACAACTAAGCAAGTTGGAGTTATAGTGCTTGATGCATACTCCCTCGCAGCTAATGGCTGCTGAGCGATATCCTACAAGACTAATGAAATTACCAGAAAATCATTTATGAAAAATAAAAAAGTTTTAAACTATTGGAATTATGTTGCTTAACTAAAAGAATCAACAGCCAAAAATGCAAAAATGAATCCATATTTTGTTTTTACAATATAAATATATTGCCGCAAGACATAAATGAATTGATGAATAAGATACAAAACATCAATGGAAAAATGAATATAAAAGCCCAGATAGCTATTCCTCCTGGCTGTATATGGAAAACAAACTAAAAAAATGTTCCATGTTTGTTTTTGGTTGGTAAACTAATGTTGTGCCTGAATGAGGAATTTTGAAATGGAATTTTACTCAAAGTTCTAATTTGGGAATTTCTAATGTTCATTTACTTTCTTTGGGTTAACAAGAGAGTTTATTCAAAATATCCATGGAATTTTCAAGCATCTATATACAAAGCCTAAAATCCATGCAGAGAGGTACCCTTAAAAAAATGTATAATTTAAAGTGTGGTGGGCCATGTGTAAGGTAGTTGTCTAATTTTTGAGTTTTTGTTGTGTGTAGCTTTATTGAATTTCTTAATGCTATACAAAATAAATAAGACCATCCAATTTCTATGGAACAACAAATTATGTCCTAACAATGCCTCCAAACAGTAAAGTTGAGATATCTTACCACATTAGCCTTAAGAAAAGCAGTATATATGGTTTCAAGTTCAGATCTGCCAGCATCAAACTCTTCAATCTTCTTCCATTTCTTTTTTGAAGAATCTTCAGCTTCTTTCCTCTCTGCACATAGTTTATTCAAACGCTGTATTTCAGCCATCAGTGTGTTCAAGCTAGCCCTCAACCCTGCAGCTTCTCGCGGCCCAGACCTCCAACTGCACCAACAAAGAATCAAAATAAGAAGCAGCCCAACCAATACCACTCAATAAATAAAAAGGACAGTCCTCCCTCCTTTGACGTTCCCTCCATTCTTTGCATACAAAATTTGAAATAATGTCCAGCCCATCAAAAACTTAATAAAAAATTAAAGATAAAAAGGCACTTGCTATATTATCACCTCATATGTTGCATACTTTCTGTATTTAGTTCAAAAAATAAATTTAATGCAAGTCTACAATGTTTTATTTACATGTCAAGTGTTGTTTGATTGGATTTAACTAGGGTGTAGAAAGTTGTGTAAAGACAATTTATCAAAACAATATTCAACAGTCAAGAAATGCACCTCAAGGTTATGTGCAACAATTGAGCATCAAGAATTGGTCCCCCAAGAATGGCATGTTAACATTCACAAAAATTTATAAAGTAGGAGTACAACGATGTACAATAAATGTTTCTAAGAAAGAGGGGATAACAGAAGCTAGCATATTAAAAGTTACAAATAAAATACATGGCTAAACAAAAGGTTATCACCTCTAAAGGATCCACAAAAATAGCCATAAAAATGTGTCAACTGGGATGACAATACCGATGAGTTTTATTATCCTCTTCCATCTGTTTCACAATAACGTTATCCAAAAAAATACCTAAGGTTACATTATGAAGTACAAGGCTCAAGATAAGGTTATCACCTCTAAAGGATCCACACAAATGACCATAACAATGTGCCAACTGAGACGACAATATTGATGAGTTTTATTAACCTCTTCCATCTGTTTCACACTAAGGTTATCCAAAAAGAATTCTGATAATATGCAGCAAGTAGCCTGGAAGTAATTCTCCAACTTCACAAACAGTTTTTTCAAATTAACTAACTAGGATACTAAAGAGATATTTTAGAACAAAGCAATCCATAGGGAAATTTTGATTGTAAAATCTCCTGCCCATTACAGAACAGGAAACCTAGAAAATAAAAGCGAACAACGCCCAAAATATAAATCATAGGAAAAGCTAACATTCCAAAGCTACAAAGCAATCCCAATAAAAAAAAAATTGCATTTCAAAGAACTTAAAAACATCAAGGAATTGATACAATACAATACCTTAAATGAGATTGTGTCCCATATAGTTAATGTCTTATCTGTACCAATGGTAATAAGCTGTGGAGCACCAGCAACCACTTTAGAAAGCTCAGCCGCCACGACCCCACCATCATGTATCATAATTGTATTAGAATATATTTCCCAACATTTTACTGTTTCAATGAAATGGAATCTAAGCCTCACAACCAAGTAAATGTGCATGTGTCAATTTCCTACTGTTGTGAACTCAAATAAAATATAAAAATCACCATCAGAAAATAATTGGGAAGAGAAGTTAAAACAAAGTCCAAAGTTAACTATTATAATTTTTTTTTTTTCTCCCTGTTAGTTAACGGTGCAGGTAATGCTATAAACGTGGCACTGTATTTGGTTCAAAATTACCATATTATATCTTAGATTGGAATCATACCCCAAAACAATGTCAAGGTTTACACATAGCTTTTATTCAAATGACAACAACGAATCAGGAAGGCAAAGTAATAGCTCACCACTACAACCAGCATTATTTAATACTCACCAAGTTGGATTGCTGCTCCTAATATATGTATACGTGACACAAATTTGCTAATACTTATTTTAAGGATCAGATCCATAGTCCAGAAATTTTCAGTACATTGATAATACCAATGTTCCATATATATATATATATATATATATATATATATATATATATATAGATTTGATGAAATTGTAACTCAAAAATTTTTTTTTTTTGCTGAATTACTCAAAAACTACTAATTCACTCGATTAATAAAATATTTTTTAAAGTAAATCCCATCACATTCAATTGACAATAATGCAAACTGAGGAGGTACTGGAAAAACAATACTACAATACCTGCAGGAAACAATCCGAACAGTGAAGTCAAGATCTTCCGAAGAAAATTTATCACAACTATAGAAATTTAAAAAAGCAGCAAATTTTCTAATGTCCTAATGTAGTTAGAAGTTAGAACTAAGAAAATTGAGCACCATTCTTCAAACAAGAAAATGCCAAAGAGAAATATATCATCAAGATGTGTTTACCAAAATATATATATATATATATATATATATCATCAAGATTCAATGTCAATATCAAAAGTACAGGAAAATAATACAAACGTGGGCCATAAAATGGAAAGCTCAAAAAGAATGACAATAAACTAACAGGAACTTTCAAACCCAACAACATTTAAATAATCCCTAAGTTCAATTAGGCGACGAAGTTGTTAGCAGTCCCCAATGGGAGCAAGAATTAAACCTCAAACAACTATTTACCTAGGCAGAGTATATCTACCACCTACATAGTATATGTATCTGAGAATATAACTCAAAATTCAAACTTTTCCATCAAACTGCAACAGTACGCACAATAAGGGTCCGTTTGGTTGAAGGGGTGGAAAAGTGGGAGCATAGAAAATGGTGGAATGATGGAAAAGTGGAAGGATATAAAAGATTTTAATTTCTCTCCTTTTTGTTTGGTTGGGAGTGGAAAAATTGAGAGATGGAAAAAGTGAGTTCATATAAATTTACTCATATACCCTTGTTAAAAAAAGATGGCCAATTAAAACAAAAAGGTGACCAAAAAAAAAAAAAAACAATCACCCAATTTATTAAGAAATAAAAATCATGTTCCAAAAAAAAATCATGTCTAGTTAAACAAAAACAAAAAAAAGAAGGAAAACAAAACAACTATCACACCCCTAGCCCAGAAAGAAAAATAAAAAATAAAAAAATAAGAGAGAGAGAGAGGCAACGTGCCCAGCACAAAAAACAAGGAAAAAAAGAAGAAAGGAACTGGACAAGGGCATTTTTGTCTATTAAGCAGCCTCATTTTCTTCCTTCAGTTTTCTCTCTATTTTGAAGAGAGAACATTTTGGTAGACCCGGAGAGAAAACACTTGGGCCCCACTAATTATTTTCCTTCCTCCCCACCCAACCAAACACACTCAAAAAAGTTTTTCTTCCTATTTTCTCTCCAAAGTTTTTCATCCACCCTATTTCACCTTCAAACAAACACATCCTAAGTGGCAAATCTACCAAAGAATAATGGTAAATCTAACACAAAAGAGATCATAAAGAGAGATTTTAATAAAGAGAGAGACAATTGAAAGAGCCAAAAATCATCAATAACAAGCTTATGCAAGACAAACTGAAATGCATCAAACATAAGATAGCAGCATCAGCAATTCCTAAATCATGTTTCAAAAGAAAAGTAATAGAGCACCAAATGATCTCTCACCAGACATTGTTCCCATCAGTCTGAAAGGAATCTGGCTTTGATCCAAGTTTCACAAACTTCATTTTTGAAAGAAAAAAAAGATCAGCTTGCTTCAGCCCCTCTTATACCTTCAAAACTAACTCAACTTGTAGTACTAAATGACTAAATCAGATTACCTTAGAGTCACCACCACACATCCTAATAAGTGAACATAAATAAAAACAACCCCAATTGAGAAAAAGCCCCAGAAATAGAAAGGCATACTCCCAGGGTGTGGGGACCAGATTTGTGAATGCAACCCAACCCACGTAAGTTTCCTGGTCTCCAAAGCAGGATCTCAAAGAGGGGTGAGGATATATGCTTGTGGGGGTATGAGTATGACTATGAGAGTGAAGAATCTTTGACAACAACCAAGGCAAAAGAAAGAAGCGAGTCTGAGTAAGAGAGAGAAAGAGATAAAGGAAAACACAAGATTGTACAATTTTTTAACAAAAGGTTCTCTTCAATGCCAAGAGAGCCAAATAAGAGGCTGATTCCTTGGTCGGCGGCAAAGCCCACGGAGCCCGAGCGCACCCAGTTAGCCAAGGAGACATAGCCAACAGGCTATTAACACTAAAATATTTCTCATATCAGTAACACACAAGCACAAATCTGACTCCACCTCACTCTTTCTCTACATATTTATATTTTTTTTCCCTTCACTTGCTGATCACTTTGTTTCATTTGTTTTTCATTTTTTTAAGGATTCATACCACTAGACCCTTTTGTGACCTTTAAAGCCTCAAGTTCCAAACACAACAATATAAAAAATCAACATTTTTGTATGAATTATTTAACCGTTGAAGTTTGAAAAAAAAAAAAAACTGCAACAAAAAAACAGCATCTTGGTATCAGTTGAAGAAACCACCAAAACAGTAGACAACAAGTATCTCTCTTTATTTTTGCACAGAATGGGAATAAATTTGTAAGAGAGTGAGAGATCAGAGAAAAAAAAAATAAAAGAAAGTTGATTATAGTAATGAAAAACTAAGCATTAACTACCAACAACAAAATCACCTACAAAATTTAACTGAAATATCTGAGGAATCCATCAGAATATATCACAGAAAATCTAGTAAAATATTGAAGCTGAAGATCATGTTTTTGCTGTCAATAACAGTAAGACTCTAAAACCCCACAATGAAGAAATCTGCCTAATATCAAGATGGAAACACAGACAAGGCCCCAAAAGCCACTCTCCATGTAAACCCCAGCAAAACCCAAGAGCCATATATCAAAACCACAAAGCTGTATGTATAGAGTACTAGTAACCAATTACATGCAATAATGCCTAATTAAGCTTAACTCATGCCAAGTTTGAGTCTTTTCCTTTTTTTACTTTTTCTTTTTCTTAGTTTGTTTCTCTTTTTTATTAGTTGGTATCAGCAAAAACCAATAAATAAATAAAAAAGTAAAAAAAGCAAGGCCAAGAGAGAGAGAGACAGAGACAGAGTTGTAAAGAAAGGTTACCCGAATCTTACACTAGCTAGAGTTCCAATCTATTTGCGTCAAGAATCAAAAAGAGTTCAGAGGAACAGTGACAAAACCTTTGAGACTATATGCATGAGAAGTGAACTACTTTAAAGTCTGAACTCTGAGGAGTAACCCTCACCACACAATTAGTAAAACCAATAGCAAAAGAAACCAAATAAACCCAAAAGAACCTATCAGAAAATGAGCTGCTTCTCACAGTTTCTGCATACAAACCCCAACTAGAAACCACAGACTCGGATTAAAGTAAAAGCCAAGCTGCAACGAAATATTTCAGTACTCTTTTCTTTCTTTCTTGTTAATGCCAACACTATCTACCACTTTCTTTAAGCACAATATTTTTTTTTTCTTTTTACACTTACCCAACTTTCTTTTCTCAATAATTTCACCTAGAAAGTAGTATGGTACTCATTCAATTTTAAGAGCATTAACACTCACCATTTACACTTGCTCAATCATGCACACCAACCTGAGAGTCCTGCTTTCTTGTTGTTGCCCCAACATATGTAACTAGCAAAAAGGAAAATGACAAACAATGGAAAGTAAAATATAAGAAACTATTTATTGGATAAAACTGGTTTTAGTTTTACCTTGTAGAGTTCAACTAACACATTGCCAAGAGATTCCTGAGAATCATAAGGGCAGAGAAGACGAAAAGATTTGATAGCCTCAATTGCCTCATCAGATCAATCCAGTTATTTCATCACAATTTCCATGTCTTTCAAGGCACTATCAACCCGGTCCCCAGCATTTATGGCAGACCAGAACAGGGAAATTGCCTTTCTTGGATCCTTGTCTATCAACTGTAGTTGGAGAAACAAACATTTAATAATATATATAATCAATACAGAATAGAAAATAATAAAAATTCCAGATGGGTAATCTTCAAACATGAAAACTATCAAATTTTGATAGAAGAAACGCATCGATCTCTAAAATCTATATGATCAGCACAGTTCAGATACATTTTTTTTTGGCTATTCTTAAAATTTTTTGAGAAATATTTCCTTGATTACTACTTCTCTTTTCTCACAATATTTTTAAGATAAGCTTCTGTAACAAGAACCAAATCAATAACATTCAAGAACCAGGAAATTCCAAAAAGCAACAGGAACTTGCAATTCAATTCAAACAAATCCAAATCCAGAAAAAAAACCCATTAGTCTAAACCATATGAAACTATGAAAGCACAAAAAAAAATCTCAGGGGCCACATTAGCAGCCTCAACTTCTGTGCCAGAGGCGGCATGGAAAACCCCATCTTGTTGTTGTTCCACATAGCCTTTTCTTAAAATTCAAATCTGGCAGTCAATTTCCAGAGAAAATCTTCAAACCCTTTTCTTGAATTTCCAAGAAAAGTTTTCTTTTCCTAGTTGTTGGAGAACCACTTTCTATTTAATGATAACTTAGAGCATTCAGGAAGAGAGAGAGAGAGAGAGAGAGAAGATCAGATTTTCTGGGAAAAAACAAACTCCTGGCACAGAAAGGTACCAGGTCAGAGACTGCATATGAGGAAGAAAATATTGTGTATTCAATAGATTATGAGACTACATAGGCAATCTTAGAAATTTCTCAAGCTCCTGCCCTAGATAAGACCCTAGTTGAACCACAAACAATCAGCCTCGGTTCCCTAACCTATCAATGTCTAAATTCAAACACCACTCAAAAAATATGCTCTATCAACTATTTGTGCATCTATATAGAGCACACTAAGAACGAAGTTTTCATTTTTCAACAAATAGATTACACTGACCATATTGGGAAAGTAGAGAATATCCCAACAATACAGAATTATCAAAATTAGGGAGTAGAAGACTGAAATGTTTTGTCAACCATTAAAACAAGGTAGTAATAATGACAATCATAAATAGACAATTTAAACTTAATGTAATTACAAGCAATTGCATACTAAGAAACCTTGCTGATCTGGGAAGGCAGCAACACATCTTGTCTGGTACAGAGACATGAAGTGATTCTCTTGAATTCAGTCTGTTGGCATTTGGACCATGATTAGACATTTAGAATTGAAAATTGAAAGCAAAATAAAGGGAAGATAAGACGATGAGCACTCTCAATGAATCGAACACAATTTCATTTCAAATTTCACGGTATCTCAACCATTTGCTCATTATTATGTACATATATACTTTCTAATAACAATACAAGTACAAAACAAGGATATTTGTAAATCCCATGAAGAGGCATTAAAAGGCCATTGTAAAATTCAACTACTTTTATACTGAAGCTTGGAATTCTACTTGTGCTTAATGAAACAACAAAGAAGTTACTCAACTAATATCACCATGATGCAAACCACAAAATACTCGTGTTGTTTAGTTTCTGGTATAAAGAGACAGTAAACTAATTGAAATGAGAAACAGCAAAGAAACCTATTCCATTCCTAAAAGGGGCACACATAAAGGAAGAAGAAGAAGAAGAAAAAGAAAAAAAAAACTGGTCATACCCAGTTCACAAAGCTTCCAAATATACATATACTGATAAATACAAAGCTTCCATATTTATCAAAGATGTAAACCAATACCAGGTATATATGTTTATGTCAACAAAATATACATATTTCCAGAATCACACTTGTGCAGTGATTAGATAATAAAGCCACCCATTTGTTGAACCATACAGAGCAAACAAAGAAACATGCCAACTAAAATAATGTATCATATTTTGTCTGTGAGACTCACAAGAGAATCCTTAGCATCAAGAAATGAGGAAGCACCTGTGAGTCCTGCTGCTAGCATCCCCACAAATAATATGTAAGGAGTCATGGTCATAAGATTAAAATTCTGCATCCAACTTCTGGTGGTTATGAAAAAAAAAATGCTCTAACCTTTTAGGATGTTGATACAAAAAGGTTTCTATTCTGCATAGAAACCATTTCTCTTGCTCCAGCACTTGTGAGCATCCCTCTTAGCCACAGACCACTTGGGGTTTTCCTGTGTTTTCAGCCCAAAATTTGCTTTCACAGCAGTTTAAGGAATGCAGTAAAAGCTAAAGAAAGTATTGAATAATGACTATCGTCACTGCCTTAAATTTATTCGGAAAAAATAAATATATGAAGTAGTCAATCGGAAAAAAGGTTTTGCTAACAATAGCAAAAAGTTAATGTCACATACAGTGAATCAATTAGCAGCTGATTAATTTATAATAATAAGCTGGAAATACAAATTTGAAGCCAGGACCCTCCACCATATCATGTTTTCTATCAAGTCCAAACACATGCACACAGAATCAATTATTCACTGGGGGAACAGGGTGTGGAGAAGAATCAATGATTCATTGGAACACGTAAAGGCAATAGAAAATTGAATTTTAAGGGTCAGAAAAGGCCAAAAATAAGATCATCCAATAAGCTAAAGCTAGAAGTTGATATCCCCTAATACCGTGCAGATACCCTTACATGATCACATTCTAGAAGCCTAGATCTACATATCAAAAGTAGACAAAAAAAAGTTCTCAAACTTGATCAAACTTTAAGTGCGAAACATTACTGCCAGACTTACAAAATGTTGTTTTGTAATAACGAAGCACTGTAAAAGAATAACAGCAGTCAGGGAGTTGAGTATGCACAGGTTTTAACTGCCTTGTATCCTAGTACCTGATAGTAAAAGGAAACCAACAGAACAATTAGCAGTCAAGGGCACAAAAGCATCAAGTTGCAAACATAATAGATCTAGAGCACGCAAAATGATATATAGTGCAAAAGAAACCATATGTTGGATAATTATGTCATAACTAGTAAGTGCCAAAATATGTTCAAATATATAGAATAATAAAAAAAATCACAATTAGCAACAAAATCAGTAAAAATTTGGCTATGAAAGCACAAAAAAAAAACTCATTAGTCTAAACCATATGAAAGCACAAAAAAAAACCCATCAATCTAAATCATCAGCCTCGGCTTCCGTACTAGCGGCAGCATGGAAAACCCCCTTGCGGGGAAAAAAAAATTGTTGTTCAAATCTGGCAGTCACTTTCACAAGAAAATCTTCAAACCCTTTTCTTGAATTCCAAGAGAAGTGTTTTTTTTCAGTTGTTGGAGAATCACTTTCTATTTAAGGATAAATTAGAGCATTCAGGAAGAGAGAGAGAGGATTTTAGGACGATCATATTAATCAATAAACTATAATTCAGTAAGGCATAACTTATAAAAATAAAAGTACAAAAACAAACAAACAAACAAAAAAGAAGAGTCAAGCTGGGTAAAAATTTAAGGTGCTCAAAGAAAAACAAGTTGAAGAAATAAACAAGAACTCAAACCCTCAATATGCTGAGACTATCAAAGAAGATTGACACTACCAAAGAAGATTGTACAAAAAGAACTTACAACAGCTATATTGACAATACGAAAGAAGATTCCATAAACAAAACTTACAACTGCAGTTACACCTCATGCAAGAGACAACTCCATTTTAATTGCCAACTACAGTTAAACTGCAATTTTCTCAAAATAATAAGTCAGTTTTAAGTTTTAAGAATGAGGAGCAATACAGAAGACATATATGATCATTAATAGGATTTATAATTTTGTGATAATTAAAAAGTTTTCATGCAAAAAAAGAGGAACTCAACCACACAAACGTGCACAGGAGGATTTCTTCACGAAATTTATAGAACTTTACAATGCCCAGAGAACAATAATAAAATGATATTTGGGGTCCTTAAGGCCTAAAATATTGGGTTCCATTGATGTAACAATTCCTCATGCGAAGAGCCATCCAAGAAGATAGGCATAAAATCATGCATAAAAATTATATTGATATCCGTAACCAGTAAGGCATAAACTACATCTTCTTCTATAAATTAATAAGTAGCAGCAAGTAAAAACACATAAAGAAAGCCTACAGATTGAAAAATATAATTAAAGAACATAGTTCATCCGGATTAATCCAACAACATTCAAGGCAGAAAACGTCAACCAAGAACCAAATTCGATGAAAACTTCAAATGGGTAGTCAAAATTCTATGGGAAGTGCAGTAAAAAATCTCAATCACAAATGAAAAGAAAAACAACCTCAACTTAAAAAACAAAATTCCTAATCAAAACCAATCCACCCACAATACCCAAACCAAAATCTCATTTACCGCTCAATAAAAAAGAGATGAAAAAACATTACCGACAGCAGTTCCAGCCATCTCACAGGGGAAGAATGAAACTCTAAATCAAGTCAATTGAAATACCAAAGCATAGCATAACAAGTTCGGTCTGCACTCTTTCCCATCAATGCATTTTTCTCATGCAAAAAGACACAGAGACTGCAGAGGGATACAATGGTTAAATGTTTATAAACTGTGAGAAGAATATCATTTGACAATTATATTGTCCTGGTAGGAAATCCTTTTCATGTGAACATGTAAAATCGACCTAAGCGCTGACATGAACAATGCACAAACATAGGGGCAAGTAAGAACATATGATATATGAATGAATGGGCATGTGAGATGCATGAACATGTGAGCATAGAATATAATCTATCCATAATGATGACAAATGAATGCATGGATATGTGAGCATGTGACCACCACATATAGTCTACTCTATGAGATGACATGTGCAATGCACGGGCATTTGAGCAATCTATCCTAGAAAATAACATTAAAGAGCATAGTAATGCATGTGATTGTGTGGAATTGGCTAGGAAAGTAAAGTGCATACTTGAATTAAATTCAACTAACCTTATTCCAAAGCATACCATAACAAGTTTGTTTTGCACTTTTTCCCATCAACGCATTTTTCTCAAGCAAAAACACATAAAGAAACAACAAAGGGATATAAAGGTTTAATGCTTACAAATAGATAACTTAAGAATTTGACATTCGACAAATTTGAGAAGCATGTGAACATGTACAATCAACCAAAGGGATGACAAGTAGAATGCATAAACATATGCACAAGTGAGAAAATATGATAAATGAATGCATGGGCATGTGAGGTGCATGAACATGTGAGCATAGAATATAATCCATCCTAAGAGATGACAAATGAATGCATGGAGATGTGAGCATGTGACCGCATATAATCTACCCTATCAGATGAGATGTGAAATGCATCAATATGTGAGCAATTTATGTTAGAAAATAAAACTAAAGAGTATAGCTAAGCATGTGATTGCATGGCAATGGCTAGAAAAGTAAAATGCATTCTTGATTAATTACAACTAATCTCATTCCAAAGAATAGAACAACAAGTTTGATTAGCAATTTTCCCATTTTATGCTTTTTTCTCATACAAAAAGACACAGAGACAACAATGGGATATAAAGGTTATATGCTTACAAAAGTGAACTCAAGATTTGACATTTGACAATCTTTTTTTTGACAAGTAATTATTTGACAAATTTTAGAAGCATGTGAACATGTATGATCAACCTAAGGGATGACAAGTAGAACGCATAAACATATGGGTAAGTGAGAACATATGATATATGAATGCATGGTCATGTTATGGGTAAGTGAAAACATATGATGTATGAATGCATGGTCATGTTAGCGGAAAATATAGTCTATCCAAAGTGATGACAAATGAATGCATGGGTGTATGGATCTAAAACCCTAAACCCTAAAACCTAAACCAAAATACCCTAAACCCAAAAACCTTAAATCCAGAACCATGAACCCTGTACCCTAAAGCATGGACATCCGAGCATGTGAACATAGAATATAATCGTTCCTAAGTGAGAACATATGATATATCAATGCATGAGCATGTGAGGTGCATGAACATGGGAACATAGAATATAATCTATCCAAAGTGATGACAAATGAATGCATGAATATGAGCACGTGAGCACATATAGTCTACCCAAGGAGATGACATGGGATATGCATGGGCATGTCAGCAATTTAAGCTAGAAAATAAAATTGAAAAGTATAGCTATGCATGTGATTGTGTGGCATTGGCTAGGAAAGTAAATTGCATTCTTGAATTAAATACAACCAACCTTATTCCGAAGCATAACATAACAAGTTCAGTTTGCACTTTTTCCCTTCAACGCATTTTTCTCATGCAAAAAGACACAAAGAGACAACAAAGGGATACAATGGTTAAATGCTTATAAAGTGTGAGAAGAAAAACATTTAACAATTTTATTGTCCTTATAGAAAATCATTTTTATGTGACCATTTACAATCAACCTAAGGGCTGACATGTAGAATGCATAAACATAAGGGCAAGTGAGAACATATGATATATGAATGCAAGGCCATGTGAGGTGCATGAACATGCGAGCATAGAATATAATCTAGCCTAAGTGATGACAGATGAATGCATAGACATGTGAGCATGTGACTACATAAAGTCTGCATGTAGAGATGACATGAAATGTATAGGAATGTGAGCAATTTCTGTTATAAAATAACATTAAAGAGTATAGCTAGCATGTGATTGCATGGCAATGTCTAGAAAAGTAAATTGCATTCTTGATTTAAATACAACTAACCTCATTCCAAAGCATAGAATAACAAGTTCGATTAGCATTTTTCCTTTCTCCACATTTTTCTCATACAAAAAGGCACAGAGACAACAATGGGGTATGAAGGTTATATGCTTACAATTAGATAACATAAGAATTTGACATTTGACAAATTTTAGAAACACGTGAACATGTACAATCAACCAAAGGGATGACAAGTAGAATGCATTAACATATGGGCAAGTGACAACATATGATATATGAATGCATGGGCATGTGAGGTGCATGAACATGCGAGCATAGAAAATAATCTATCCTAATTAGGGACAAATGAATGAATGGATATATGGATCTAAAAATCTCAACCCTAAACTCTACAACCTACACTCTAGATCCTATGCCCTAAAAACCTAAATAGGGGTGGCAAAATCTGACACAACTCACAAACTCGACACAACTAACCCATTTGTAAACAAGTCATGGGTTAAGGCTAGATGGGTTCAGGTCATATTCGGATCAACACGGCTGACGCGTTTAATGAACAGGCCGTGTTCATGTTCGTGTTCGTGTTTGTGTTCAACATGTCATGGGCTGAGGCTAAGTAAGGATATAAGAATGCATGGGCATGTGAGGTGCATGAACATGTGAGCATGGCAATAATATTTCTTAAGTGATGACAAATGATCGCATAAATATGTGAGCATGTGAGCACATATAGTCTAATCTAGGAGATGACATGTGAAATGCATGGGCATGTTAGCAATTTATGGTAGAAAATAACATTAAAGAGTATAGCTATGCATGTGACTGCATGACATTGGCTTCGAAAGTAAATTTCATTCTTGAATTAAGTACAACTAACCTCATTCCAAACCATAGCATAATCAGTTCAATTAGCACTGTTTTATTTCAACTCATTTTTCTCATGCAAAAAGACACAAAGAAAGAACAAAGGGATATAAAGGTTAAATAAATATCAAGTTCAAGAAGAATAACATTTGACAATTTTATTGTGCTTGAAGAAAATCCTTTTATTTTGAAATTTAGTATTGGAATGGTGATTCTTATAACCTTGTGTACTTTTGTGCAAATTTTGAACTTTAAGGGGTCTTGGTTATTTTTGGGAACCTTAGGATAAAATTATAATTTTGTTATTTAGAAAAGTTGTGGTCAAAAATGTAATTTGGAAAATTTGTGGGGTCAAAAAATGTAATTTGAAAAAAATTGGGGTTTAAAATTTAATTTTGAGAGGTTTTGGGGTCAAGTGTAATTTTGTGAATTTACTCTCTCTCTCTCTCTCTCTCTCTCTCTCTCTCTCTCTCTCTCTCTCTCTCTCTCTCTCTCTCTCTGTCTGTGTGAGAGAGAGCAATTCTTGAAAAATTAGGACACAACATAATAAAGATATGAAAGTGTGTGTGTGTGTGTCAATATATAGGTATTTTATCTAGGAAGCACAGACATTTCATTTGGGATGTTTTACCCATTTTGTACTCATAACTGTGCTTCCTAGGTAAGGGCTAAATTTTCAAAAATTGCTATATCGCCTAATCGTACTTGTACCTGTACCAGTTCCCATAATCGTGCTTCCTAGTATTTTATACTTAAGTTATGTATAAACATTTATTTTTGTTTATTTTATGTTTTCAAAAAAAAACTATTAAAATATTTAAAAACATCTAAAACAACCAAGAAGGTAACTAGGCCTGTTATATAAGCCATGACTCTAGCATTTCTATATTAATGACCAAAACTCACCGGCAGCATATGGAAGGGCAGGTGAAACACGGCATATTGATGGAATTGCAGATAGATCACTGGAGCCAGCTCTTGCAGTCAATAAAGCCGCATTCTTTTCTCAAGCAGCAACAGCTTCAGGTCCATTAGATCCATTAGCTCCCATGGACCCCAAGAGTGCCTGATGCAATTAAAAAGATAAGTTCAACAGCTCAAGGATTCATGCTTTTACAGAAAATTTCACAGGTTCAAAAGCATAAAGAAAATTTGAATCCCATAAATATATGACATCATAATTATTTACTAGTAATCAATTTTAGGAATCCCATTAAGCCATGAGAACATTATCACCATCTAACTTGAACGTCAATGAGAATAATACACAGATTACCTCCTCCATAAAAATTAACATCAAATAGTTCCATTATAGCTTCAAAAACCTGTGGGGTTGATGGAAGCATGTAGAGGCTATTATCAGGACTTTGATAAAAAGCAGAACTTCGTTATCAGTAAGATCTTAGCACCATTGGAAATGTCCACTACAACTAAGCAAGCTGGAATTATAGTGCTTGATGCGTACTCCCTCACAGCTAACGGCTGCTGATTCCAGAATGCAGCATATCCTAAAAGATTAATGAAGTTACCAGAAAATCATTTATTAAAAATAAAATAGTTATAAATTACTGGAATTATGTTGCTTAACTAAAAGAATCAACAGCCAAAAATGCAAATATGAATCCATATTTTGTTTTAAAAATATAAATATATTGCCACAAGACATAAATGAATTGATGAATAAGATACTAAACATCACTGAAAAAATGAATATAAAAGCCCAGATAGCTATTCCTCCTAGCTGTATATGGAAAACAGACTAAAAAAATGTTCCCTGCTTGTTTTTGGTTTATAAACTAATATTGTGCCTGAATGAGGAATTTTGAAATGGAATTTTACTAAAAGTTCTAATTTGGGAATTTCTAATGTTCATTTACTTTCTTTGGGTTAACAAGACAGTTTATTCAAAAATATCCATGGAATTTTCAAGCATCAATATCCAAAAAAGCCTAAAATCCATGCAGAGAGGTACCCTTAAAAATTTAAAATTTAAATTGAGTTGGGCCAAGTGTGAGGTAGTAGGCTAATTTTTGAGTTTTTGTTGTGTCTAGCTTTATTGAATTTCTTAATGCTTTTTTTTTTTAGAGAGATGAATTTCTTAATGCTATACAAAATAAATAAGACTGTCCAATTTCTAAGAACAACAAAGAAGTTACTAAAGCTTGGACCATGATTAGACTTGAAAATTGAAAGCAAAATAAAGGGAAGATAAGACGATGAGCACTCTCAATGAATCGAACACAATTTCATTTCAAATTTCACGGTATCTCAACCATTTGCTCATTATTATGTACATATATACCTTCTAATAACAATACAAGAACAAAACAAGGATATTTGTAAATCCCATGAAGAGGCATTAAAAGGCCATTGTAAAATTCAACTACTTTTATACTGAAGCTTGGAGTTCTACTTGTGCTTATTGAAACAACAAAGTAGTTACTCAACTCATATCACCATGATGCAAACCACAAAATACTCGTGTAGTTTAGTTTCTAGTAAAAAGAGACAGTAAACTAATCGAACCTAGCCGATATGCATTTTGATCAATTTTGTAAGAAATTATTTATGACCAATTGATTTCATGAATACTATTATTGTTAGTCACACTTAATCTACGTGGTTTTCTACTAAAACTAAATTCAAACTAATTACATTGGAGAGGAAATCCCTCTAATTCATGCAACCAAGAAATGTCACCAGATCATAGTGAAATTGTCACCTACAAACCTGTTGGTTCCTAGGTGTCTTTCTTGTATTATTTATGTTTTATATATCAATTAGCTATAAAAACTTCTAGAATTTCATGATACAACAATAGAAATAATAATGCCAAAGTAATATCACAATTTAACAACCAAAAAAATTAATTGAACTAAAAGTAGCCAAAAATAGATCTTTACCAAGTATACGCATCATACAGAAAACCAAAAATATAAATTGGCACATAATATGAAAAAATAAGCCTAAATAAATTACAATACTACATAAGTAAAACCTTATACAAAAAATCTAAACAAAATATTTAAGACGAACGTAATATTTTGAAAATTAACATAACTCTCAAAAAGAAAAATAGATATTGTGAGAAAATTATGGAAGTTTAATTTTTAAGTCCAATGGAAATGAGGATTTATATTGGACAAATGTGGAGACAAATAATATTTGTCCAATTCATTGAATTCAACTCTTACAATCCTGCATTGAAGTTAGTCTTATGCAGATAATTGAAAAGTTCTTTTGACTCCTACATTTCCCATGAATTTTTAGATCCATCCGTATCAATTCAAAGCATGTAAAGTTATGAATGTATACAAATTCATTGAATTTTATTCCTACATTTCCCATGACTTTTTAAATCCAACCATATCAATTCAAAGCATGTAAAATTATAAATGTATACAAATTCTTTGAATTTTATTAATACATTGAAAAAAATGCATTTGCCATTACTTAATAGTTTGACATAAATGCTAAATTTAAATGAGATAGAAACCTAAATGAGAAGAGTGTCATACAATGTGCCACTTGGCAAAACCTCATGCTTTCTCACATGAGGTCTCTACTTTTATATATAATTGATGATTGATTGATTGATGATTGATGAGAAACAGCAAAGAAACCTATTCCATTCCTAAAAGGGGGCACACAAAGGAAGAAGGAGAAAAAAATGGTCATACCCAGTTCACAAAGCTTCCAAAATATATATATATATATATATATATATATTGATAAATACAAAGCTTCCATATATTTATCAAAGATGTAAACCAATACCAGGTATATATGTTTATGTCAACAAAATATACATATTTCCAGAATCACACTTGTGCAGCGATTAGATAATAAAGCCACCCATTTGTTGAACCATACAAAGCAAACAAAGAAACATGCCAACCAAAATAATGTATCATATTTTGTCTATGACTCACAAGAGAATCCTTAGCAACAACAAATGAGGAAGTACTTGTGAGTTGTACTGCTAGCATCCCCACAAATAATATGTAAGGAGTCATGGTCATAAGATTAAAATTCTGCATCCAACTTCTGGTGGTTATGAAAAAAAAATGCTCTAACCTTTTAGGATGTTGAAACAAAAAGGTCTCTATACCACTTAGAAACCATTTCTCTTGCTCCAGCACTTGTGAGCATCTCTCTTAGCCACAGACCACTTGGGTTTTTCCTGTGTTTTCAGCCCAAAATTTGCTTTCACACCAGTTTAAGGAATGCAGTAAAAGCTATAGAAAGTATTGCATAATGACTATCGTCACTGTCTTAAATTTATTCGGAAAAAATAAATAAATGAAGTAGTCAATCACAAAAAAAGGTTTTGCTAACAATAGCAAAAAGTTAATGTAACATACAGTGAATCGATTAGCAGCTGATAAATTTAGTAATAACAAGTTGGAAATACAAATTTGAAGCCAGGACCCTCCACCCTCTCATGTTTTCTATCAAGTCCAAACACATGCACACAGAATCAATTATTCACTGGGGGAATGGGGTGCGGAGAAGAATCAACGATTCATTGGAACACGTAAAAGCAATAGAAAATTGAATTTTAAGGGTCAGAAAAGACCAAAAATAAGATTATCTGATAAGCTAAAGCTAGAAGTTGATATCCCCTAATACCGTGCAGATACCCTTACATGATCATATTCTAGAAGCCTAGATCTACATATCAAAAGTAGACAAAAAAAAGTTCTCAAACTTGATCAAACTTTAAGTGCGAAACATTACTGCCAGACTTACAAAATGTTGTTTTGTAATAATGGAGCATCTGATTGTCAAAGAAAGATGCAAGAAAATCATTATTGGTTCATTTCATTAGAAGAGAATGTTACCTGAGGGTTCTGCAAGTTGAAAACTATCAGATTCTGATCTGCAGTGGCAACTGCCTTGTATGCCAGGATTTAACTGCCTTGTATCCCAGTACCTAATAGTAATTTGAAGGAAACCAATAGAACAATTAGCAGTCAAGGGCACAAAAGCATCAAGTTGCAAACATAATGGATCAAGAGCATGCAAAGCGATATATGTGTAAAAGAAACCATATGTTGGATACTTATGTCATAATTAGTAAGTGCCAAAATATGTTCAAATATATAGAATAATAAAAAAATCACAATTAGCAACAAAATCAGTAAAAAACACACCTATGAAAGCACAACCAAAAAAAAAAACTCATTAGTCTAAACCATATGAAAGCACAAAAAATCCCATCAGTCCAAATCATCGACCTCAGCTTCCGTACCAGCAGCGGCATGGAAAACCCCCTCGCCAGGAAAAATCTTCTTGTTGTTCAAATCTGGCAGTCACTTTCAAGAGAAAATCTTCAAACCCTTTTCTTGAATTCCAAGAAAAGTTTTTTTTTTCAGTTGTTGGAGAATTACTTTCTATTTAAGGATAAATTAGAGCATTCAGGAAGAGAGAGAGAGAGAGAGAGAGAGAGAGAGGATCAGATTTTAGAACGATCATATTAATCAATAAACTATAATTCAGTAAGGCATAACTTACTTATAAAAATAAAAGTACAAAAACAAACAAACAAACAAAAAAGAAGAGTCAAGCTGGGTAAAAATTTAAGGTGCTCAAAGAAAAACAAGTTGAAGAAATATACAAGAACTCAAACCCTCAATATACTGAGACTATCAAAGAAGTTTGACACTACCAAAGAAGATTGTACAAACAGAACTTACAACAGCTATATTGACAATACGAGAGAAGATTCCATAAACAAAACTTACAACTGCAGTTACACCTCGTGCAAGAGACAACTCCATATTACTTGCCAACTACAGTTAAGCTACAAAATTTTCTCAAAATAATTAGTCAGTTTTAAGTTTTAAGTATGAGGATAAGAATATTAATTAGAGCAATACAGAAGACATATATGATCATTAATAGGATTTATAATTTTGTGATACTTAAAAAGTTTTCTTGCAAAAAAAGAAGAACCCAACCACGCAAAAGTGCACAAGAGGATCCCTTCAAGAAATTTATAGAACTTTACAATGCCCAGAGAACAATAATAAAAAGATATTTGGGGTCCCTTAAGGCCTAAAATATTTTCATTGGAAATAATTCCTTCTTCATGTTAGGATGCGTTTTGAAAAGGATGCCTGGATTCCCACCAGTTTCAATCCGTACAATAAGGCAAGAAAAAACATAAATGCAATGAAGAAAAAGTGTAATGTCGACCACTGCCTGTTCACATAATGCGCCAGAAACAGATTGTTAAAACAGATAGCAGCAAACACAACATTACCAATTAACATCCAGAAAGAAAATGCAACTATAGAAGTTTCTCATGATGAGGACCATACAGTGTCTAAGATACAAACCAAAAGTATACCTAATTTCCTATTACTGGTGACTGTTTTTACTTTAAATCATCTGAGGAAGTTTCATGCATGCTTAAGTAACGTCACTATAAACAATAAGGAACAGTTTGGCTCCAAACATATTTGGAGCTATTCATTCCAACCCATTATGTGGCAATTGAAGAAACTATCAATGTGTTAATGAGTCATGTGACTTGTTTAGAACTCAAATGCAAATAGTCTTATTAATCACCGCGGAATGGTTTGGAAGAAATAGCTACAAACGTGTTTGGAGACAAACATTGTTCAAACAATATTATTTTAGTAACAGAATTACTTATCAAAAACAAATGATAACAGAATGACTTCGCCTTCTGCCTTCAAAGATTCCAAGAACTGGTTTGTCCTTTGAGATTTACCAAGCTGCATGCCAAGACCTTTTGGAGGAGCAGTTGCTAATGAAGGTGGACGGCCTAAGAATTGGGGAAGACATTGTCAGAAATTTTCTAATTAAACACATAAATATGCACTCAAACTAAAATAATAACAAGAAAGATTCCATAAAAGGTTGACCTAAGATCACAAAGAGCAGCCAAACCTTAAAATAACAGTGAAAAAAACGTACTTGGAATATAATCCTTGCTTCTAGAGATTAATGCATGACTAACATTTTAGATGAACAACATATACTAATAGATGAGTCACAAAATTAAGCATGTACCACACATCAACATCCCCAATTGATAAAAAAAAAAAGGGGCATTTTTTGTAAAATTCATGCAGACAAATACGCACAAACCTTTAGACTTGGTGGAAAATAATTCAATATCAGTGCTCAATCCAAACCCAGAACCACTTCCAAAACAAGCACCACCACCAGATATGCTTATATCACTAAAGCCACTCTCAATCCCTCCAGAGCCCATTGACTGACACATGCACAGAAGTGTTAATTAATTGTAAATCAAGACATGCACAAGAAGAGAATGCTTGAAGAACATAACAATTATACACAATTATTACTACTACTACTATTCATTGCTTCTCTTTTCAAGTAGTGAAACCCTTCAGTGCCTTCTGTACCACCACCATTACTGGTTCCCTCTTCATCACCCATCAGCCATCACTTCAGCACTTAAAAAAACCCCAACTTTCCAAAAATTAGGGTTTCAAAGTAACACCTACATTCCAAGATTCAAAATTTTCCGTGAATTTATCCCATAACAACTTCACAAACACCAACAATAATAACCACAAACTAACCCACTAGAGCAAAATCCCACTGTTTGTTAGCCAAGAAGACGAAGGAAAATAAACGAAAATGCAGTTTTCAAATCCCACGTTTTCTCTGACTCTTGGTTTCTCTGGAAATGAAAAAATTCAACAAAACCAAACCCAAAATTTGCTAATTTGCTATCTAAAGTCACCAAGAAAGAAAACAACACATTTTATTTCTCGCCTTATTTTCTCACCAACCAAACATAGCATTATAAAAATAAACAAAACAACAAAAAAATTAAAAGAGAGAGAGAGAGAGAGAGAGAGAGAGAGAGAGAAATGGTTACCTGAGGGAAAATTTTGAAGCCCTAAAAAGAATCGAAACCACACGAAATCCTAACCCTAACCCTAAAATTTCTTCTCTTTTCTCTGGTGGTGTTATGACTCGGTGAGAGAGAGAGTGTTAGAGTGTGTGTGTAAGAGGAGGAAAGAGGAATTCATTTATATTATAAGGGTTGGGGAGAGAGAGAGAGAAGTTTTTGGGAAAAGAGCCGTTGGAAATTGGGAGTTTTTTGAAATTTGAGTGAAAAGAAAAAAGGAAAGAAATGAGGTGGTTGTCTTGTCTTGTAGGATTTTATGAGTGCTACTGCACACGCTCAGGTCAAATTTTTTCTTTTTCTTTTCTTTTCTTTTCCTCCCTCTTTGTCTATTCCAATTATTATTTTTAGAGTCAGGTTAATATGTGCCCTAAAACTACACATTAAGACACTCATTTTTAGAAATATTTTTCAAAAATTAAAAAAATTGTTAATACTTTTTCAATTTTCAAGAAAATTTTTTCAAAAATGATTAATTATTGTGTGCCCTTAAGGCACACATTAACAAAATCATTATTTCTATTCAATCATTTCTCTTCAATATAAATACTTATTTCCTAAACTATTTTTGTGGTAATAATCAAATAATAGCCATGTTTTAAACATTTGCTTGGCTGAAAAAGATAGCCATGCATGTTATAGTGATACAACAAACATTACAAACATTAAATATAAATATAATAGATTTCATTCTTTTTTTCTTAATATTTTGATTAAAAAGTATGAAATTTTATTATAATTGGGCTAAACTTTTTAGTTTTGAGTTAAAAAAATACAAACAACATAGAAATTATAAACTAGAAATATGAATCTTAAAAATGCAATAAAAATGATATATAGTCAAAAGTCCTATTCGGTCCACTACGAACCTATTAGGTCCATTTTGACCTCTTCAGTCCACTTGGTTCTATTTGTTCTATATTAGTCCTATTGGGTCTAACCGGTCCAAATTAGTCCTATTCTATCATCTTCAGTCCTATTCGGTTCACATTGGTCATATTCGGTTCACATTGGTCATATTCGGTCCACTTTAGTTCTATTCGGTTCACATTGGTCCTATTTGGTCCATTTTTTCCACCTCAGTCAATATTGGTCCTATTCGGTCCACTATGATCCTATTTGGTCCATATGTCCACTTTGGTCCTAATCTATCCATTGGTTCTTATTAGGTCATATTCAATCCACCTTCTTCTCATTATGTCATATTATGTCCATTCGGTCCACTTTGTTCTATTTGGTCCATTTATATCCAGTTTGGTCCATTTTTATGCACTTACATACGAGGAAAAGTTATGTTTGAATTGAGAGTACCTATTCTAAATCCAAATTTATTACAAAAAATATAGATCTCAAATTCGTAATATCTAAAATTTTAAGTATAATATTTATTATTGCTATACTTTTGTTGAGCCACATCAACGTAGCATTTCAATTCGCTTATCTAGCTAAATTTAAGTGAAAGTCTTTCTAAGGCTAAAAAGGCAACCTAAAAAATGAATCAATTTAAGATTCAATTAGTCCAAAATGGACCGAGATAGACCAAATTGACCAAGTGGATTGAAGTGGACCGAGTGAAACGAAGTGAACCAAGATAGACCAAATTGGACAAAATGGGACCAAAGTAAACCTAATTGGACCGAACAGATATAAAAAACCAATTGAAGACTTGCTACTCTATATTCCTAGCCCCATGAAAGAAAGAAGCATCTTTGTAATTTTAAATTACGAAGAAGAGAAGTTATTGTCTTTAGATTTGCTGAAAATTACCGTAATCTCCCTCATAATTTTGAATTGTACCACATGCCATTACTTTTTAAAATAAATTGTCCACTCTCTCACCACCCCTACAACACACCTTACTAGTTAACACCATTAAATCCACTAATGAAAATTGATTTATTTCCACCTGTAATTTGTAAGCTCCCTCACTTTTTTAACTATGGGTCCCTTTTTATAGTAAATTAAAAATTGTGAATTTTTTTTTCCTAACTTGATTACAATTATATTGGATTTCTATTGATCCATAATATTAATCCACCAATAATAAAATAATCGTGCAGCAAATTGCAGATTGGGTTGTTCTTGGTTCTTCTTGCTTGGGTGTGTGTCCAACTTGAAGAAATTGCTATAGTCTAATCTTGGGGGGTTGTTCGGCCAAGAGAGCCATTTGCATCGAGTTCTACTCCAGATGGCACGAATCAACCTTTAAGGATAATGTGTTTAGTGTGATTCTATAATTTGTGAGATCTTTCTAACTCTATCTATTTATTTTTGTCATTACTAATTTTTTAGGGTTTATATTGTTGAATCAAAACTTGTTTATTTAGCCATATTTTTTAACAAATAAACCATATGAACTAATCCAAGGCAAAGAGAGAGAGATCATCCACTACTACTAACAATATCATTTTTGAAGAAAAGATGGAGATTGGGAGAGTGGAGAAGAGTGGGTTGGTGCTTTCGGAGAGAAGGGAGAGCTAAGAGAATTTTGAGAGAGAGAGAGAGAGAGAATGAGAGGGAGAGGGAGAAAGAGAATGAGAGAGAGCCGTTGGGGTTTTTACAAATTTGATACATGGAGACAGAGGGTGAGAGAGCCGTAGGGATGTGTGCTTTTAAATACATAAATTTCGGCATTTTTACGAAACTAAAACTAAAACTAGCTTCTTCTTCTTCTTTTTTAATTCCATATCTCTCAATTTTACAAAATTCTTCCATTCTTATTTTTTTACAAATTCTTCCCTTTTTTTCCTAAAAAAAAGAAGATGTGCACTAAAGACCTCTTTGGCACTATCTAACTTTATGAGTAGGTTTTTTGGCTGTTATTTTTACAATTACTAGTCGCAAACTCATGCAATACATGAATATAATTAATTATTTTATAATTGTAATATAATGTATATTTTTTCTCTAAAATCTATTGAACATAACTTGTTCTCCTTAAAAATTAAACAATTCTTATTTAGTCCAATTCGGTCTACTTAGGTGACATTCTGTCCAATTAAGTCTAATTCTATTCAATTTGGTCCACACGGTCAATTTCGGTCACCTTCATTCCATTTTGGACTAATTGGGCCTTAAATTGATTTTTTTTGTAGGTTGTCTTTTCAAGCTTAGCTCAATATTTCTTTTTCTTTTTTTAATTTTTGGTTGAAAAGTATGAAATTTTATTATATTTGGGCTAAACTCTTTATTTTTGAGTTAAAAATAGGGTTGTAAATGAGCTGAGCTAAACTCCTCATTATTATTATTTATTTAATAATAATAAATTCTTATTAATACAAACATAATTATAATAAATGTGTATTAACGACTACCATTTTTTTAATAAGTACTATCATAATTATTTCTTTGATATTGAAAAAGAAAACAAAAAAAATCTTATTTTGTTGATATTTTTGGGTCAAATGAATTTGTTTTCTTTAATATCATGTTTTGTTTGAGTGAAAGTGGGGGGAAAGAACATGAGAGTTTTCTTTTGTTTAGTTGAGGGAATAAAATAGAGAAAATCGAGGGTATGGGAAATGGGATTAATGATTTTTCTCGGGCCCATAACTTCTATCTCCACGAATTGGATAGAAAAGTAGGCAAAAAAAGTGAATAATAAATGCTTTTACGATTTTACCCTTTGAAATCCATTTGACCAAATATGTTTTTTTTAATACATGTAATATGAGCAATATAATAAATCCAGCTAAACCATTTTTTTTATCCTCTCATTATTCTTTCTAGCCAAACAAAGGAAATTCATATTTATTTTTTACCCTTCCACATTTCCTTCCTCTTTACCAAACATACATGATGGAAAACTAAAATATTTTGTGTCCTCTCACTTTTTTATCTTCCTACTTTTCCATCTTCCTAACCAAATTAATCTGTATATGAACGCTAAAAATAGCCATTGAAAGTGACTAGAAAATGGCTGAAAAGAAAACTGAACTAACCATCGTTATAGTTTGGTCAAAGGAATATTTTCAAAATTTGAAATATTTTTCAATTATGTTAGTAATGGTATGATTTATATGTTGATTTGTTACAAAACTCACGGAGAGGAGTGTCATTTTTGTTAAGGTTTGGAGCGAAGTTTCTTTCCTAAAACTTTATGAAAGATTTTTGTAATTTACTCCAAAAATATATATATATATATATATATATATATATATATATATATATAGTCTATTGGTCATTTATATTTCCTCTTTTTACTAATTAAAAAAAAAATCATTTGTCTTTACTCAAACAAATTAAGAGTATTTATCTATTTATTAGTTTTATCATTTTACATTCTTTTATGTGTCCAATCACTACCCCCAAGGTCTCAAAAGGTGATTCCTTTCCTTTATTTATTTATTTTTCCTTTGAAAAAAAAAATCACTATAATTTGTGAGTTATAAATGAATGTGACTGTGGGTGAATGGAGCTTAGCCCAGACCGAATTCGGGCCGATACCCATAAATATGTGGCCCAACCCACGTGTCAAAAAAAACAACATGGAGATTATAAACTAGAAATATGAGTCCTAGAAATGCAATAAAAATGATAAATATTCAAAAGTCCTATTTGGTCCACTTTGGTCCTATTAGGTCCATTTTTTCTTCTTCTGTCCACTTTGGTTCTATTTGGTCTCGTTCGTCCTAGTGGGTCCAATCGGTCCAAATTGGTCCTATTTTGTCCTCTTTAGTCCTATTTGGTTCACATTGGTCATATTCAGTCCACTTTGATTCTATTTAGTCCATACTGGTCCTATACCATCCATTCTGTCTACTTCAATTGACATTGGTCCTTTTTAGTCCTCTTTGGTCCTAATCTATCCATTGGTTCTTATTCGGTCCTATTTTGTCCGCCTCATTCCCATTTTGTCATATTTTGTCCATTCGGTCCACTTCATTCCATTTGGTCCATTTGTGTCCACTTCGGTTCATTTTTATGCACTTACATATAAGGAATAGATATGTTGGGGTTGAGAGTACCTGTTCTAAATCCAAATTTATTAGAAAAAATATAGATCTCAATTCATAATATCTAAAATCTTAAGCATAATATTTATTGTTGCTATACTTTTGTTGAGCCACATTAACGTAGCATTTCAATTCATGTTTCCTGCTAAATTTAAGTGAAAGTCTTTCTACACACACACACACACACATATGTATGTATGTATCTATGTATGTATGTTTGTATAATTTTAATTAAATAAATTATTCAAATTCTTGATTTTCTTATAAGAAATTATTATTGTAAGTGCACAATTGCACCTGGCCCCAAGAACAGTTACGGGCTCAGGCCCAATGAGCCTTAAACAATATGATTTGTAGAGTGTGGGCTTGAAACCCAGGTTAGAAGTGTTCAAGGATTAAATGACAAGCCAAAGATTACAAACATATGAAAACAACAAGGAATATTATAAATCAACCTGCTTGGACGTAAGCCGAGGGCTGTTCTTATATAATCTCTTTCTCTTTGTTTTCTTTCTTTTAGGTTACAAAAAAGGGATCCCCTATTTCTGTTCTAGGTCGCTCCTTAAATACTTTTCTTTTTGATGCTTTGTACACGTGTTGCCCCAAACTCCCCCTTAACCTAGATATTTCTTTTCTCAGTGCCTTTGAATAGTAACCAGAAGTTTCCCTTCCACTGTTCAGGTGTCACTTCCCCATTAATGCGGCCAGGGTGATAGGTGCAGGGTCTTTAATGTGGAGGTGACAGCCTTTACCCCTGGTGTTTCTCTAACATCAGTGCTTCTAGGACATTCAAGGGCTTACCCCTTTTATCCATTGGTTCTGATCATGTCATTGCCTAACGTTTATCATGAAGTCCCGGGTCCTCCGGTGTCCGTCCGAAGAGGAATTCACCCTCGGCTGGATCCTCGGTTCCTCGGCGCATGGGCCGACCCGTAATACTAACAAGTTCTAAACTCAAGAGTAGGTCGGCCTTCCTTAGCACGGCCCAAAGGCCCATATCTCCATCAGGATCTTTTTTACTCCCCACAATAGCCCCTCAAAACACTAATTTTCAACGTCCGAGGAGAAAATTAGGGTTTTGATCTGACGAGAATCTACTCTACACACTTTGTGAGTGATTACACGTGCAGAAATCATTTCGCGTCCCAGAAGATGCCACCTGGCGGTTTTATTTTCAAAAACGCGCGCATTTATGACTGTAAGCCACACTTTATCTTCCACGTTCAACGGCGAGATGGGTATCCAACGGTCCTCGTTACTCCACGAAAATTTGGGCGGGATAAACATAATTTCGAGGCCGCTTTTCCGCACATCGTGACGCTTCGGGAACCTGCGCCTTCATTTAATTTCCCAGGGGCTAATCCTATCAAAACATCAGCAATCATACTTTACCTGCAGAAAACCGTGGAAATTTGCACACCTTTATCTTTGTAAGTTCTTGCTCTCTCTCTCTTTAACCTTTTCTCCTCGGATATAGTCCTCGGCTGTCCTTGTAGACATTCTCCCCTTTAGAGTTTAGCCTTTCGTTCTTTTCTGATGGGTAGGTTTAAGTGTCTAGTTGATACCGCCGCTGGAATGGAAGGCTTCAGAGCCAAGTATCACATTCCCGGCGATATAGGTTTGAAATATTGCCCGGCAGAAGCCGTAGCCGGTTCTAGAAAGGAGGGAGAGGTTATCATCCCAATGATAGCCTTCATAGAGGGTATGATGACCCTCCCAATGAGGCCTGTAACTAGGGAGTACCTTCGCAACCACCGGTTGTGTCCCAATCAATGCCTCCCAAACGTTTTTAGAGTTTTGGGTAGTGTCGATGCTCTAAACGAGCAGATGGATTTAAACCTCACCTGGCACGATGTTGTCTTTCTGTACGAGTCTCATAAACTTTCCAAAGTAGGTTATTACATTAAGTCTCGCTCCAGTGTCGTTAGGCTAATCTCCTGTCTGCCCAAATCCAACAAAGGCATGAAGGATGACTACCTGATCGTCTCTGGGAACTGGCACGACGGCCTCCACTGCCCAGTTGAGTGGGGAGATCCAGGTGCGACACCTTAGGATTAGCCTTCCCCCCCCCCCCGCATAAACTTCTCTAATACTCACAAAGAATACGCATTCATATGCATTCATGTTTATTTAGGTTTATCATGTATTGTATGAATCTGACCACTGCAACGTTTGATTTGGTGTCTTCCCTTGCAGATAAGCGACACGTGCGCCCACGCCTAAGCCACTGCAACGTTGCAGATCTTAACCGAGTACTGCGCTCCGAGGTGTTTGTCAGCGAGGACCTACAACTCAGAGCGGCTCATCTGATCCTAGGATACACTCCCATCTCCTCGGACTTCCAGGAGATAGAAAACGCCATAGTAGCCGGTGACCGAAGGCGAAGGAAGATAAACGTAGCCCGACCCCATTTTTTGGACGACCACGATCTCCCTGACGCCCCTGACACCGTTTTATACGGACAGCCCATTGCGGCAACCCCCCTCGCCGTGCATTCTCAGGCGACTGTTGTTCCAGAAGAGCAGGTGTCTTCTTCGCATACGCTAGACGAAGAGATAGATCAATTCCAACTCGAAGACACCGAAAGACCTCAAGGGACTCAGTTCGTCGTACTTTCTGACGAGGAGGAAGAAGCCACCGAGGCCTCTGGAATTGCAGGGTTCATAGTTGCCCGACCAGAAGACGGATCCGAGGAAGATATGGATAGGATGCAGGATCTCCTAACCAAGAGAGGTGCAAAGGTCGCCGGAAAGAAGACGGGTACGTCCCAAGTTCCCCCATCTTTGCCACCTCCCCCTCCTCCAGCTGAGCCAAAACTTCCAGCCGAGGATCCCAAGAAGAAGAGAAAAGGGGATACTGAGGGGACGTTCAGCAAGGACCCCAAAAAACCACGACAACAACCCCCAACGGTTCAGCAGCAGAAGCTGGACAAAGGCAAAGGTAGGGCCCACTCAGTTGAGAGTGGGGAGATCAGGGATGAGGCCGAAGTTCGCCGAGCACCGGTCACCTGGTCACCTGACTTAAGATTGGACGGTGCTCCCATCTCCTGCCAATCCAGTATAAGGGCGGTTCAACAAGGCCATGCCCACCACTTGGCCGAAGTGTTGGAGCGCCCTCTTCTGCTGCCCAAGGATATGGAGACCTTGGAAAAAATGAGCCAGCCACAACTATTCCTTTCTTTAAAAAGGGACCTAGCGCTAGTAAGTTTCCCCTTTTTTAGGAATATTCCACTTCTAACAATATTCATAAGTTTTCTACTATTCCTAATTCCATCATATTTTGTTACAGGTCATTCAGGAGGTCTTTGTAGCCGAGAAGTTCATAGAAGACACTCGGAAGAAGGCCAGAACTGAGCTGGAGATCAGGATGGAGATTGAGAAGTCCTTGGGCACAGCCCTCGCTGAGAACGAGAAGCTTGTCGCGGAGGTGGCTGATCTGAAGAGAGAAAAGAATGGGGTGGAGTCTAATCTGAAGACCATGAAGACCCAGATAGAAGGGCAGCGCAAACTCCTTCGCGAAAAAGATGACGAGCTCTCCCGAGCCCAAAGGGAACGCTCGGATTTGGAAAAGGAGCTTGCGCTAATGAAAGAAGAAGCCAGCTCATTCCAACGCTCTCTACAGACTGCCAAGCAGACGAGCTACGAGGAAGGGGTAGCAACCACCGAGGAGCAGCTGACAGAGGCCTTCGCGGCTTTGTGCCGGGAATACTGTCAGAAAGTCTAGGGGGAAGCCCTAAACGTAGCTGGAGTTCCCCTATCCTCGGATCTGAGGAAGTCCGAGAACGTTTGGCTTCCCCTGGAGATACAGGAGATTGAAGAGGCTCCTGCTGCTACTCCTACCCCTACCCCTGAGTCAACTCTCCCTGCTCTGCCTCCGATGGTCCCACAGCTGATTCCAGATCCTACAGAACCTTCAGGTTCCAACAAAGAGAAGGAAGGAGGAGGGGATGCAGAGAAGGATTTGAGCCAGACAGTGGAACCCAACGTCCTTCCAACGAAGATAGTAGACAAAGGAAAGCAAGTCCTGACTTCCTTTGAGCTGGAGTTGAAAGAGACAGAGGGAACCAGCACTTCTCAGCAAGATCCTCCTCCAAAAGCTTAGGACCTAGCTTAGGGCTTCTCTTTCTCAATGTTCAGCCTTTATATGTAATACATGTCCAAATGATTAATAAAGAACAACTTTATTTGATTTTCAATCATGTTGCATCTGTTTTTACTCTATTCTTTTTATAATTATCGCAAAAATTTCCCATTAATTCATAGCAAAAGTTTCTCAGAGTAAACAAATCTAACTCCAAGGATTGCACAAACACAACTTCCACATAATCATGCGCATGTTATTAAAGACTTAACAGAAGGTGACATGTTTGAGATATTTAAACAATGCCTTGATTAAAAAGAAGAAAAGACCTCATATAAGGTCCGAGGACCATTCCTTACACAAATTTGCTTAACACTTAAAGATATAAAACTTAAGATCCGAATTAGTGACCAGTAAGGCACTAATTTCCAGGCGCAATAAGCAATTAACTTTAATCAAGTTTGTGATCCGAGGACAAGACTTAAACAATTTCCCATTAGTTCTTAAGATCAATAAGCTTAAATGTCAATTTGTCCAAAGTAGGAGGTCCAAGGACCCGGCATAACTAAGGTTCTGTTTAACAAATGACAAAACATCAATTTCCACAAGGTTTGTGGTCCGAGGACTGCACTTAACCAAGTTTCTGTTTGATTCTTAAGATCAGTAACTTCAAATGTTAATTTCCCCAAAGTAGGAGGCCCGAAGACCCGGCATAACTAAGGTTCTGTTTAACAAATGACAAGACATCAATTTCCACAAGGTTTGTGGTCCGAGGACTACACTTAACCAAGTTTCTATTTGATTCTTAAAGATAGTAACTTCAAATGTTAATTTCCCCAAAGTAGGAGGTCCGAAGACCAGGCATAACTAAGGTTCTGTTTAACAAATGACAAGACATTAATTTCCACAAGGTTTGTGGTCCGAGGACTACACTTAACCAAGTTTCTGTTTGATTCTTAAAGATAGTAACTTCAAATGTTAATTTCCCCAAAGTAGGAGGTCCGAAGACCCGGCATAACTAAGGTTCTGTTTAACAAATGACAAGACATCAATTTCCACAAGGTTTGTGGTCCGAGGACTACACTTAACCAAGTTTATGTTTGATTCTTAAGATCAGTAACTTCAAATGTTAATTTCCCCAAAGTAGGAGGTCCGAGGACCCGGCATAACTAAGGTTCTGTTTAACAAATGATAAGACATCAATTTCCACAAGGTTTGTGGTCCGAGGACTACACTTAACCAAGTTTCTGTTTGATTCTTAAGATCAGTAACTTCAAATGTTAATTTCCCCAAAGTAGGAGGTCCGAGGACCCGGCATAACTAAGATTCTGTTTAACAAATGACAAGACATCAATTTCCACAAGGTTTGTGGTCCGAGGACTACACTTAACCAAGTTTCTGTTTGATTCTTAAAGATAGTAACTGCATGCGTCAGAGGTAATCATAACTTTGAAATGTTCACTGATAGAAGCACATTTTATTAATAATAATATCTTCTAAGATTATTTACATTCCATGGGCGTGTTACAATTCTTTCATCTAGGTCAGCTAGCCGATATGACCCTATGCCTGCTACTGAAACAATGTGGTAGGGGCCTTCCCAGTTGGGTCCTAATTTACCCCAGGCTGGGTTCTTAGAGGTGCCCACAACTTTTCTTAGTAAGAGATCACCAGGTGCAAGTGGCCTTAGCCTCACATGGGCATCATATCCCCGTTTTAGCTCCTGTTGATAATAAGCCATCTGGACCATAGCTGCCTCACGCCGTTCCTCAAGCAAATCTAGGCCTTTCTCCAGGAGTCCCGTGTTATTCTCGGGATTAAACAAGCTCGTCTTTAGTGTGGGAAAACCAGATTCCAGAGGTATCACCGCCTCGGCTCCATAAGTCATAGAGAATGGCGTTTCTCCAGTGGATCTACGCGGTGTGGTCCGATACGTCCACAGAACATGAGGGAGCTCTTCTACCCATCTGCCTTTCGCATCATCCAACCTTTTCTTCAGCCCACTGACAATGACTTTGTTAACGGCCTCGGCTTGCCCATTTCCTCGAGGATAAGCTGGGGTGGAATACCTATTTATGATACCCATGTCACCACAATACTTCCTAAAAGCCTTACTATCGAACTGAACACCATTGTCCGAGATGAGTGTGTGTGGTATACCGAATCTAGTAACGATGTTTTTCCAGACAAACTTCTTGGAGTCAACATCTCTTATATTTGCTAAGGGCTCAGCCTCAACCCATTTAGTGAAATAGTCTGTTCCCACGAGAAGCCATCTTTTATTACCTGTTGCCCTCGGAAATGGCCCAACTATGTCTAGTCCCCACTGTGCGAAGGGCCAAAGACTGGAAAGAGGGTTAAGAACTCCTCCAGGTTGGTGAATATTAGGAGCAAACCTCTGACACTGATCACACTTCCTGGCATAGTCTTGGGCCTCTCTTTGCATATTAGGCCACCAATAACCCTGAGTCAGGGCTCTGTGGGCTAAGGATCTTCCCCCAGTGTGGCTGCCACAAATTCCTTCATGCAATTCTTCTAGAAGCCCTTCCGTTGAATCAGGGTGTACACACAACAAGTACGGTCCTGAAAAGGATCGTTTGTACAGTTTTTGGTCCTCGGACAACCAGAAACGTGGCGCCTTTCGGCGTATCTTATCTGCTTCGGATTTGTCCTCAGGAAGGACATCATCCCTAAGAAAAGATACGACCGGGTCGATCGAACTAGGTCCAAGCCTTATTAGATGGATGCGAGGCGCGTTGGTAATGACAAGAGAGGGTTCTAGTAAATCCTCAACGAGGATAACCCTAGGTAAGCCTTGAGCCGAGGACGTTACCAACGTGGCTAAGGAGTCTGCATGGGTGTTTCCGCTCCGAGAGATATGGGTTAAGGCGAAGGAGTCAAATTCAGTTTGCTGGCGCTTAATCTGGGCCAAATATTCCTGCATCCTTGGATCTCTAGCCTCCATAGTTCCCGTGACCTGGCCGACCACCAGTTGAGAATCCGAGAAGATATGGATTTCCTTTCCACCCATTTTATGCACCATTTTCATGCCTACCAAGACCGCTTCGTATTCGGCCTCATTGTTAGTAGTCGAGAACGCCAATCTCAAAGATTTTTCGAAGACAATTCCCTCTGGGGACGTTAGAACAAGTCCAACACCAGATCATCTCTGATTAGCCGCCCCATCCACATACACTTTCCAAATCGGAGGAATGGCAGCTGTAATCACACCAACTGATTTTTCATCCATGTGTGCTTCTTTTAGAGTTTCTTCCAGTAATGGCTCGGCAAATTCCGCCACCAAGTCAGCGAGAACCTGGCCCTTCACCGAGGAGCGAGGTTTGTACTTAACGTCAAAAGCCCCCAGGATGGTCCCCCACTTTGCTATCCTTCCTGAGTAGTCGGCGCTACGCAGCACTGCCTTAAGGGGCAATTGGGTCAGAACAACCACTGTGTGGGACTGAAAATAATGGGGAAGCTTTCGCGTGGCATGAACCACGGCCAGGAGCGCTTTCTCTAAGGGTTGATAACGCACCTCGGCATCACCCAAAGATTTACTAACGTAATATACCGGTCTTTGCACCCCGTTATCATCTCTTATCAAGCTTAGGCTAACCGCGTGGACGGCCACTGCCAGATAAGCAAACAAAATCTCATGCGCCTCGGGACGAGACAGAATGGGTGGCCGAGAAAGATATTGCTTGAGCTGTTGGAAAGCTAATTCGCAGTCCTCGGTCCATAGAAACCATTTCCATTTATTCAACAGTTGGAAGAAAGGACGACACCGGTCAGCTGACCGAGATATGAACCTGTTCAAAGCGGCAATCATTCCCGTCAACTTTTGAATTTCCTTTGGGTTCTGAGGAGGCTGCAAGTCCTGAATAGCCTTGACCTGCACTGGATTTACCTCTATGCCTCTATGAGTAATCATGTATCCCAAGAACTTTCCAGACCCCACGCCGAAAGAGCATTTTGAGGCGTTGAGGCGCAACTTGTACCTTCTCAGTATCTGAAAAGTGTCGGCCAAATCTTTCACGTGTGAGGGTATTGTTTTGCTTTTCACCACCATATCGTCAACATATACCTCAATGGTTTTCCCCATTTACTGTTCGAACATTTTGGTCATCATCCTTTGATAGGTAGCCCCGGCATTCTTCAAGCCGAATGGCATGACCTTATAATGATAATTCCCCGTCGGTGTAATGAAGGCAGGTTTCTCCTGATCGTCTAATGCTAATGGAATCTGGTGATAACTCTGGAAGGCGTCCAAAAAGCTCATCCGAGGATGTCCGACAGTGGCATCCACCAATTGATCAATACGTGGCATTGGGAACGAATTTTTAGGGCAGGCCTTGTTTAGATCAGTAAAGTTCACACATACCCTCCACGTTCCATTTTTCTTTTTAACGACGACTGTATGGGCTAACCACTCGGGGTAGAAAACTTCTTTGATAGCCCCAGCCCTCTTGAGTTTAAGCACCTCTTCCTTCACAGCCTCGGAATGTTCCCTGGAAGAGCGCCGAGGTGGCTGCCTTCTCGGAATAATGGCTGGGTTGACATTTAAGTGATGACAAATGAAGCCCGGGTCCACGCCTGGAGCTTCATAAGGATCCCACGCAAAAACGTCAACATTATCCTTCAAGAACTCTAACAATTCCATCTTCTCTTGGTGTGGCAAAAGTACACCGACTTGGAAGAATCTCTCCGGGTCATCGGCCACTGGAAACTTCTCTAATCTCTCGCACTGTGTCTCATCTCCTGTCACCATTCCAGATGAATCAGGAGCCGTTAACTGCTATAAGTCTTTGGTGACCAGAGCCGAAGACTCGGTTTCTGTCTGATGCAGTACCGCAGCCGATATGCACTGCCTGGCTACCGATTGGCTGCCGAGGATTTCCTCAACACATTCCCCCGAGGGGAATTTAACTTTAACATGTAAGGTAGAGGAGACGGCTCCAAGCGCATGCAGCCAAGGCCTGGCAAGGATGGCTATGTATGGAGAGTACGCATCAACCACGATGAAGTCCACATCCACCGTTTCTGAGCCGGATTGAACGGGCAAACAGATCTGTCCCTTCAGCACAACGGCTCTCCCTTCAAAGCTTATAAGTGGCGAATCATAAGGAGTAAGGTCTTCCAACTTCAACCTTAACCCCTTAAATAGATCAGGGTACATGATATCTGCACCGCTGCCCTGATCTATCATCACCCTTCTCACGTCATAGTTCCCTATTCTGAGGGTAACTACAAGAGCATCGTCATGGGGCTGGATAGTCCCTACCTTATCCTCCTCAGAGAAGTCCAAGACGGGCAAAATGCCCTTCAACCTCTTCGGCCTGTGACACACATCCTCGGTCTGTGGATGGGAAACCGCCATCACCCTAGTGGGACCTGAACCGGTCTGCCAGGGGCAGCGAAGATAACATTAATTGTTCCCAATGCTGGCCGAGACATATTGTTCCTCTGGTTGTTTGAGCCAACTTGACTGACCTACCCAGTGGGCTGACACAGGTGCTGCTTTAACTTTCCCTCACTGACGAGCTACTCCAGATGGTTCCACAGGGTCCGACAGTTCTCGGTAGTGTGGCCCACATCCCGGTGGTACTGGCAAAAGAGGTTGTGATTCCTCTTCACAGGGTCTCCTGCCATCTTATCAGGCCATTTAAAGAAGGGTTCCTTGCGAACTTTCTCCAGCAGCTGATGTACTGGTTCTCGGAATACAGTGTTCACGGCCTGAGGTGCTGCCAAGGAGGACTGTCCAACGTAATCTCTCCTCGGCCTATTATTATGGTATCTGTCCGACCTGAAATCCCTTCTCTCCTCCGGGATAACCTTCTCCTTTCCCTTTCCTTGCTGTTGGTCTTCCTCCACTCTCTTATACTTATCAATACGGTCCATGAAGCGACGTACGCTGCGAACAGGCTTCTTAGTCAAAGACTTTCTCAGGTCGTGATCAGTAGGGAGGCCTACCTTAAAGCTATTAAGCGCCACCTCATCGAAGTCGCCATCTATTTCATTAAACATCTCCCAGTAACGATCGGAGTATGCTTTCAACGTCTCCCCTTCCCTCATGGTCATGGATAACAGCGAGCCCAATGGCCGAGGTACTCTGCTACACGTGATGAACCGTGAAGCGAATGCCCTAGTGAGCTCCCCAAAAGAACTTATAGACCCCGACTTAAGGCCGTTGAACCACCTCATAGCAACAGGTCCCAGGCTAGAGGGGAAAACTTTGCACATCAGGGTCTCGTTGTGAAAGTGCACCGCCATCCTCTGGTTAAAATGACTCACATGCTCCACCGGATCAGTCCGGCCATTATAGATGGTGAAAGTGGGCTGGGTAAACCTTCTGGGAATCCTTCCTTTCTCAATCCTCCGTGCAAATGGAGATTTGGAGAGCTGGTGCAACGCCCTACTCATAGCATCGTTGCCTAAGCCCCTAGAATGAGGTTTCTTACGTTTACGAGTTGGCTGGTCGTCCTCCTCACCGGAGGATGTTGCACTGGTGGGAGAGCGCGACCTTGAGCTGTAGCCAGCTCCCTTATCCTCCTCTGAGGAAGAATTAGATGTGGACGGTGAAAGCCTACGCTTGGCGCGGCGTAGCTTTCTCTTTAAACGGTTGATTTCCTTCTGCATGGATTTAGAACCTTCATCGTGGGTGGTGCTACCCCCCTCATGAATATGGCTAGCACCTGGGTATTCTGTATGGACACTCCCCTCACGATCCCTTCGATGTTCAAGACGTTCGAAATGGTCTTCCGGCTGTGATCCCTGTGACTCTGCATGGTGAGCACCTAAGCCTGCCATAGTATCCCAGCCTCTTCTAGACTAGATTCCCCACAGACGACGCCAATTGTAAGTGCACAATTGCACCTGGCCCCAAGAACAGTTACGGGCTCAGGCCCAATGAGCCTTAAACAATTTGATTTGTAGAGGGTGGGCTTGAAACCCAGGTTAGAAGTGTGCAATGATTAAATGACAAGCCAAAGATTGCAAACATATGAAAATAACAAGGAATATTATAAATCAACCTGCTCGGACGTAAGCCGAGGGCTGATCTTCTATAATCTCTTTCTCTTTGTTTTCTTTTCCTTTTAGGTTACAAAAAAGAGATCCCCCTTTCTGTTCTAAGTTGCTCCTTAAATACTCCTCTTTTTGATACTTTGTACACGTGTTGCCCCTACTCCCCATTAGCCTAGATATTTCTTTTCTCAATGCCTTTGAATAGTAACCAGAAGTTTCCCTTCCACTGTTCAGGTGTCACTTCCCCATTAATGCGGCCAGGGTGGTAGGTGCAGGGTCTTTAATGTGGAGGTGACAGCCTTTATCCCTGGTGTTTCTCTAACATCGGTGCTTCTAGGACATTCAAGGGCTTACCCCTTTTATCCATTGGTTCTGACCATGTCATTGCCTAACGTTTATCATGAAGTCCCGGGTCCTCCGGTGTCCGTCCAAAGAGGAATTCACCCTCGGCTGGATCCTCGGTTCCTCGGCGCATGGGCCGACCTGTAATACTAACAAGTTCTAAACTCAAGAGCAGGTCGGCCTTCCTTAGCACGGCCCAAAGGCCCATATCTCCATCAGGATCTTTTTTACTCCCCACAATTATGATAATCAAAACTCATAACAAACTTATACAGAATATGTATAATTTATTTTCTAAATTTTATTGTAGATAATTTGCTCTCCCCAAATCTTACAAAAATTTCAAAAAATAATTTACATCACTCTATTTTTACAAATATATAATTTTATTATTTTTATGTTTTTGATTGATATTGTGCTTTTATGAAATAGTCATATTCTTCTAACTATTTTTATTATGCATTATATTTTCCCAATTTCTTTGGTACAATTAAAATTTTTAAGTTTCAAAGTTGTATTCAAATTCTCGTTCTCTTGAAGAGATAGTTGGAATTTGCAATGAATGCACCTGGTTGGCAACAATTTGATTTGAAGTGAAATAGTTATTGTAAGTATAATTGAAATGGTTATTGTATTCAGAGACAATTGGTCAGTTAGACACAATTGACTAATAACATGTGGTGGTGTAAAAGTACACAAGATGACTAGAAAAGTACACAATTTGAATATTGTACTCACATAAGATTCACAATTAAACAAAGGTACACAATTTGAACAACAATATTGGCTAGTCACTGAACAATATTCATTAACCTTAACAACTATATTAATGCACCATGCACACATAAAAATACCAACTTTAGTACAATATATGAGGTGTCCAATTGAGAATATATTGATTTGTAACTTACACACGTACCCAACAGGTTTTGAATCCACAACCTTAGCCTTCATCCCATTAAGTGTCAGTTGAGCTATTAGTTATTGGCAATCCCCATAGTTTAGGGTGGTTTTTTTTTTTTTGCAATTAACCATTTGTTTAAATTATAAATTTATACTACAATTATAAAAATAAAAAATAAATGTAACTCAAACTAGATGATATAAACTTAATATATAACTCAAACTAGCTTCTATGTGATATATATTGTTTTGAGAAACAACTCTTATGTAATTGTTAATTACACTTTTTTGTAGCACATATGAAATAGTTAGAGGAGTTAAATTGTATATTGAATTGTGTATATAATACTATCTTAGGAAAAAGAATTTAATCATCTCATTTTTTGTTAGGCCCCTCCAAAGACAAATTTCTGGCTTTGCCACTGGCTGAGAGCCTCTGTTACTCGTTCCCTCTACTATGTCTCTCATGATCTCAGCCTCTGAGCAAAGCAATATATCCCAACTCTCCAAGCAAAGCAAAATATCTATTAAATTGATCTCATAAATTTAATTTTCTCAACTCTCTGAGCAAAGCAAAATATCCCTCTCACACATCAACTTGATCCAACTCTCCACATACAGCTTCACACTCTCACCACCAATATAAATTCAACCCAATTAAAACATAACATTTTGAAGAATATATTCTTTCTTGGTTGGCTTTGCTTTGATCTAAATTTTTAAACCTTTTGTAGATTTGCAAATATAAAAAATTTGGCTATATTTTTTATGTGGTCCACTAAGGTGCGGTTTGGATGCAGCGTCCACGTTTTGCGTCCAAGTTTTGCCCTTTTTTTTTTTTTTTTTTTTTTCTCCAGCCGCAAGTGTTGACCCAATTCTCTGTGAACAATGCATTCGTGCACTGTTCACGGATCCACAAATTTCACTTTTTAGCAACTTTTTCATTAAAAATAGGTCCCGCGGTACTATTCACACATTTTAAAATTATTTTGCTACAGTGTTTTCAGTTTTCAATTTTCAGTTTTCAACAATAAATTCTATCCAAACGGACCCTAAGTAATCAAATCTAAGCTTCTTCTTTTTTTTGGTTGAACAATCGAATCTAAGTCTTGTGCATACATATTGAGTCACAGTTGTAACAGATCTACTCATCAACCTCGTTCTCACCATATTGAAAATATTTCTTCTTCTTTTTTTCCTTATTTTTTTTTTTGTTGTTGTTGATAAACTTCTTTTTTTCGTTTTTGAAAGAGAGTAAGACTAAATGAGAGAGAGAGAGAAGTGTTTTGGCTCAGTTGAGCTAAGCTGATCAAGGTGTCTCTAATAGGAGGCGATGGCGACGCCGATGCCGAACAGTGGTGGTGTGAGAGACAGTGGATGGGTTCTATTTTACTTAGGTTTAAGTGTAATTTGCAGTTAAGGGAATTTGGGGACTTTGGCTGGTCATGTGACAAACACATGACCCAGGACACATGTTGGCTTCATAAGTTGACACCTAGTATTGTTTGTAGCAACTCCTATAAACATGTTTATAGCAAATGATTGTTATATATATATATATATATATATATATATATATATTGTGAATTAATTAGTCAAGAGGAGTAGATGGTATAACTTTACATATCAAATGTTCACTTCCCCAAGTTGGGAGTGATTCGCGCTAGATGCCCTAATACTACAATTATAGAAACATAAGGACTACAAAAGTTTATGAAACAATGATTAACATTTGTATTAATTTGCAGTGAAGGCATTGCTAGGTGTTGGCCATCAAAAGCAGTTTGGACTAAAGTTGTATGCTACAATACAACATTAGACAATGGGTATTTACATGTTCAACAATTGTATGATTTGAGTATTTCTTGATTTTATTTCTATCATTGACATGATTAATGTTGCATATTTCTTTCACATAGAAACATTTTTAATACTATAATTCTTTTATCCTCCTTGCATGTTGAGATATATCTCTTCACAGTCCACATTAAACATATATAATTTTTCAAAATATATATGATAATTTTGTACAATAAACATACACAAATTTAAAAAGTATGTGTATAAGATCTTTTAGACCATCGAACTTTAGAATTCTAATCCATAAGGATTTTTTCTGCATTGGAAACTAAAATATTTGAAGCCCTAGTTTTTAAGATCACATTCACGAGTACCATAGCAGATCTCAGCATCAACATTGACTTCTATGCTTTAATGAATTAGAAATAATGTAAACCAAATAAGAACAATTAGAAAACTAAAGAGTATGTCATATTCATAATACTATAAGCAAACCGGCCTTCCAGTTAGCATGTCCCAAAACTGCTCTTAGGAGACTCTTTCCTGAGAATTAACAAGTTTGAAATTTGTATGAACTAATAGAAGAACAATAAACAAAATAAAGAGAATCCACATTGTTAGTAATTCTAATTTAGGAGAAAGTTCATGCAACTTAAGGTAACATAATTTTAAACAAAGTATTTTTGGAATACTGCATGTTGATTTTACTTGATTCTTACACCAAAATAAAAAAATTACTCTTAAGATAATAGATCATCAAATTTATACAAGAATATTTGTTTGGATCGCTCAATGGATACAAGTAATATAAAAATATTTCAAATATAAAGCCTTCACTTAATTATTGTTATTTTTATTTTTATGTTTAAGCAAAGTTAACCAACTTGACCCAAAGGTTAAACCATAAATGGGTCGACCTGCACCTGACCTATAGAAATGTCTGGTTCAATCTGAGGCAGCCTATACCTGACTGTTTTTTAAAGATGGGAATTATTAAATCTTTTTTAATAGGTAATGTTCAATTTTGGATGTTCACTTTTAGTGGAAAGGGAATTACAATCATTTAAAAATAAAAAAAAAAACTCTTTTTAATCTAGATCTCTTAAATCTTTTTTGCATATACTTTTTTTAAATAAAAAAGATTAAGTACAAAACATGCCCCTAAAGTTTGGGTGTCTTTGAATTTTACACCATGTGACTTCAGAATTTAAATTTCACTTCCTAGAAGTTATATTTCGTTTATATTAACAATCCATTCATCTATATATTTTGTTAAGTGTCACATAAACATACCATATGTGTGTTTAGTTTTTCCAATAAAATGATGCTACGTGGCCTAATGAAAATCACATGACATCATTTTATTGGATAAACTAAATACACTTGATAAGTTTATATGGCTTTAAATTTTTGTTGTAAAATTGATTAAAATTTTTATTGTGCTTAGAATGACTCATCAGCTGCTTCAACTATTAAATGGGTCCTACGAGTGGACTATTTAGCTGCAATAAGAAGAATTATCATTACAGGTTACATATTATTTACTTGACAAATGGATATAATGGTTCAAGTGTATAAACCCGAAATATTATACACCCTCTCATTTACTTGTTGGAGAATTTGAGGACATTTTCCCTTTTATCTGTAAGATTATTTGGACAGAAATGCCACATGTGTGGAAGTGTAACCAAATTAAACTCCAATTGAGATCAAAAGAAGGAAAGCGAAGAGGGATAGGGAGACTGGGATAATAATAATAGCAACTAATATAGTTACAATAAAACAATAAATCTTTTTTTTTTTTGAGAAACAATAAAATAATAAATCTAATATCACAAAAATTTTACAATTTTTTTTTCCAAAACCATTAATGAACTCGTTTTCACTGAGTTTAATTATTTAAGCATGAAATTTTTTGAATCTAACATTCCCTTATCCTTATCAAATGGTATTTTAGGGTTTGTTTGGCATTGTGATTTCAGTCCAATTTTTAATGAACACACACAAACAAATTTCAATCGTTTGGCTTTGAATTTTTCAAGAAAATTTTGTTTTTAAATTATAGTTTTTAAAATTTTGTCAACTTTAATTGCATTTTCAAGAAAAAAAAAACATTTTCAAAGTGTAAGCTTTTAAAATTCTTGGTACGATGGTCACTCCACAAATATTATAAGTGCTTGTAGAGTGTGAGGGACAAGAGCCGAGGTTCAAGTTTCCAGGACGGAGTTTTACACACATATATACTTAGATTAAACTAGAGTAGAATTTTATCTTGTATATATAAAAAAATCGCTATTTTTTTCAAAATGCACGTTTTAAACCATTATCCCAAACTGGAACCGGCTAATTTTGGAAAAGGTTACTCGTTTCTAAGCAATCTTTGTAGCCAAATTGGACAGTCCCATGATCTCTTCATTCTATAACTTTCTATACCATTAACTTCTACCTATTATCCTTCTCTCAAAACAAAAAATAAAAATAAAATCTACCTATCAAACCCAAAGTACAAAACGCATTTGCAGTGCTCAAGATTTATGCAGGAAACTTCTCTTTGTTCAACGGAACACATTTGTAGTGCTCACAACTTTTATCCGCAAACTAAGAAATGCATTTGCAGTGCTCAACTCAAGTTCAACGTAAAAACACTTATGCGACAAACGAGTTAACTTCTCCTTTTGATACCATTGATTTGTTGGCCTAATGATAGTTTTTCAAAAGATAGTTTTTCACTTTTCCTCCCAAAAAGAATAGGTGAATGAAAAGATCGACTGCATCATGCAAGGTTTCGACAATTTAATAAATGTACTAAAATCTATAATAAATCACTATATAATATGCTGTACATTGTCTCCATATATTTAATAGAAAGGCAATACCACAAGTCACTCCGTGTCACAGTTCACAACATGCATATAGGCATACACGACAGAGCTGTGTATAATCATAAGGCATTTCATTTGAAATTTAGTTTAGAGGCTTTCTCCAACAGTCCAAATATACATACAATTAGGCATTAAAAGGTGATTTTGCAATACAAGACCAAAAGCATTCATATAACTCTAACAATGCAATAAACCTTTTGTAACAAGAAAATTCAGGACAGCCAAGACAAAATTGTAAAGACACAACCCATTTAATGCCAAACTTAACGAAATTAGGTATGCCAAGTCAAGGAGAATATACACTGTGTTTCGGGGTAATTTTTCCTGCCTCACAGCTGGTGAAACCCATAGTTAATGGTTTCCATCAGCTTGTGAAAGAAAGAAAACATACACCCAAAACAAGATATACTTCCTTCAGGTTAAGACTCACTTGGAAGGACATATATGTACAAGTTGGAAGCGCTTGGCAATGTTCACATTGCTTATAGGAAAGTGTGAAGCACATTTGCAGTGCTCACTACTAAAGTAGGAAATCTTTTCGTTCAACAAAATGCATTTATATTGCTCACAACTTTAATCCGCAAATGCATTTGCAATGCTCACAAATCACAACTTTAAGTTCGACGAGAAAGAAAACTTTTCCTTTTGATACCATTATTGGCTTAATTAATGATATTTCCACCCTTATAAATCTAGGAGGTGTAGTCAGTGAGTTCAGCTCAAAAGATAGTTCTTTCGGCTATGAGAATAAGCGAATAATGAGGTTGCGTATTCTAAATCTCCAAGAAGAATTGGTGATGAATGAACATGCATTTTTAAAATTTAGTCTTTATTATTATTTGCTAGATAAAGGGAAGGATGGGACTGGTGGGTTTCGAAGTGAATAGTTTGGTGTATATGTTGAAATTATATTCTATTTTATAAAAATAAAGAGTGTATGAGTAATGAGTGTGCGCAATTGGAGATTGGATCCCCATTGAGTGTGAGAATTATGTTGGTCTATCTCTAATGGGTCAGATTATGAAGGAGGCTAGAAAAGTAGCACGGTTTTTATTAGGGTTGAGAAGGGATCTGACCTGCCCAATCCAACTTGACCCAACTCGACACATTTTGGGCGGGTTTGATTATGTTCAGGTCGGGTGTCATGTAACTTCTATATCTTTGGTTTGGAAAAGTAGCACTGAAAATTGAATGTTTTATTAGCACTGATTTAACTTCTGTGGAATAAAATTTCAATATTGATTTTTAAAAAGTTGATTTTAATAAAGGATTTTATTAGTAGAGAAAAATAAAAGCCTAGAATTTAGGATTTTAAAAAAATAAAATTATTTTACTTAATTGACCCTATTATTTGAACCTCTTTAATACTATTTGATAAGGTTAGTACAAGGATAATTTAATAAATTACAAATTACAGCTTTTAACTTTGACAAAAATTTCAATTCAACCCTCTAACTTTATTTTTGTTCAATCAAATCTTCTAAGTTTCAAAGTTATTCAATTAAGTCTCCCATTAGTCTTCCTCAAAAAAGCTCCGTTAGAGATTTTTTTTTATTTTTTTACAAGATAAAAATTCTACTCTACCATAATCTAAATGTATACATGTGTAAAGTTTCTTCCTATAGACTTGAACGCTGGTTCTTACCCCTCACATTCTACAAGCACTTAATACTCGTGGAGTGACCAACGTGCCAATGGTGCACGGTGGTCCATTAGAAACCTTTTAAACATCGTAGTTTAGACATTTTTAATAAAAAAATATGAAAATTAATAAAAATATTTTTTAAAGCCATTATAAAAAAAAAAAAATAGTTTGATTTTTTTTTTTGTTGAGAATCGATTATTTTTTAAGAATACATATAAGAATAACCCCAAAAAAAACAGGTATCTAATCCAAACAACCATTACAAGTTGAAGTAGACGATATGTCCACAACGTGGAGAACAAGAACCACCCTTCGACAATTTCATTCAAGACAAGCTCCGGGAGAAAGGACTCGACTACCACACCACTTTTCGAACCAACTTGAACTCCTTTGGCATGTTTGGCTATGTCAACAAATTGCCACATCTTCAACATGCTGGACCCAAAATAAAAAAAAATCAAACGAAGAATAAGAAAAACATAGTTTATAATTAAACTCAATTAAAACACTCAAGTTGCTTGAGAAGGAATGAAGATCTAGGACTTTCCTTTACTGATTTCCACCCATTGACAATGAAGTCCACATCCATTTCCCTTGTTCAAAAATCTTAATCAATTTTTGCGCACAAAGTATTGTGGTTTTATTTTTTAATTAAAATTGATATGGGGTTGGTATTTCAAACTCTAAGTCTTCTTAAGAACTAGTATTAGTGGCACATGCCTTGGTTTATTTGATGATTTAATTGGCCAAAATGGGCAAATGCCCTTTTCGCACATATAACATCACTAAACACTAATTACAATGAAATTCATCAGTTTTCCAAAAACATCTAAGGCTGCGTTTGGTTGGACGGTAAATGAGTTTCAGAAAATATTTTACGCATTTGTGTGTGTTTGGCAGCCACTGAAAATTTGGTCAAACTGAAAATCACTTCCCATTGACCGTAAAATACCCCTTCCCAGACTGAAAACAATTTCCATTTCTATTTTACCTTCAATTCATTTCCGTCTCTCATTTCTGCCTCTCACACACTCTCGAGTTCTTGCTCTCTCCCTCACGCCAGTCGAGCTCCATCGCCACACCGAGCTCAACTGTCTCCCTCACGCCAGTCCGATCCACACACCAAATGACCCACACACCTCCGATCGACCCATCTGTTCAAACCCACCCTCGCCGGAAGTCCCCTCCATCTTCGTCGAGCAATACCCATCTCTGAAACCCAGAAAACCCACTCCGACGAACCCACAACTCCAACGAACCCATTCTGCAAACCCATTTCTCAAACCCCACCACACCCATCCCTCAAACACAGAAAACCCATTCGTCAAACCCACTCCCATGAACCCATTCGTCAGACCCACCACTCCGACGAACCCACCACTCCGCGAGATCGAACCCAGTCACCTCCGCCGCGAGATCAAACCCAGTCGCACCAGTCTCTCTTCCTTCTTCTCTCAATTTGACAGGATTTAATGAATTTTTTTGTTGGGTTTTGTTTGTTTTGCATTTATATGTTGAAAAATGATATTATATATTTGTTTGGAAGCTAAGAAAATGTGAGAAAATTTGAGCAACAAGTAGAAAATGTTTTTTCTATAGTATTTTCAATAACACAACCAAACACTAAAAAATATTTTTCAAAGTATTTTTTAAAACGCAACCAAACACTAGAAAATATTTTCCTTTCTTGAAATTATTTTCACCTAAAATTATTTTACACTCATAAATTATTTTACATTGAAACAAACGCAACCTAAGATTCACCAAAATGCAAAACATTTATATAGTTCTTTAGCACATATAACATTGCAACTCAAATTACACTGAATACATTAAAGAACAAAATGAAACACTAATTTTACAAAACCATCCTCATCGCCTATGGCCAAGCCCTCTCTTGCAAAGGCCTTAGGCCTGCCAACAATCAAGAAAGCATGAAAACAACCCACAATCAAAATACAATTAGAAACATAAAACCCAATCAATTCCTTTCAAATCACCAAAACTTGCCCATCTGTTTGAAAAGTTGAAGGAATCATCCAAAATTCAACCCTAAATCTTTATCATCATAACTTCTCATTCTTCTATAAGTGAGTGTCATGATATCTTAGCGCAATTGACTTTCAAGTTAGATTAAAATAACAATAACATGAGCAAGAGAAACAACATGACTACATATAACAAATTAAAACAAACCAGAAAGAGAGAAAGTAATAATCCACATGCCAGATGAACCCATTTGGAGAAGCTACATCTAAATGAGATAAATATACTTTAAACAACAATAAATATAGTGGTATTCATGAATGAGCTGTTAGGATTTGTGCCCTTAAATCCTATTGTATGATACTATGTATGATATTATGTATGACATTATGTATGACTTAATATTGTGTTTGATAAAGTTATTTTATTATTATCTAAAATAATGGTAACATAAATATGAGACATTATCATATAGTCCATGAGATGCATTATATGTGATTTATGTGAAAAGTCACAGAAGATGTAAATCACAAGTTCTTTGTAAACTCAGAATTTATAGTTCGTAGTCGGTGATGAAATTGGGCATTTCATCTGCGAAGACTATAACGTGTCAATTGAGATGATTTGTCTTGATCATGGAAGTGGAAACTTCTAGTTGATATGTTGATATGTTTTAAGAGTTAAAATATATTGAACAGGACCGCTGTGAGATTTATTATTTTCCTAACGACTGTCAAATGAATAATAAATCTCACGACTTCTATTTGCATGAACTATTAATCTTGAGAGAATAATGGACCTGATCATGAAATGTAGGTTGCTTTGATATATCAGGAGTGAGATCTGAAGTGACGGTCAAAACCTCAGTATGTTGGGAATTCACATTTAGTGTTGATGGAACATATATTTTCAAGATGGAATTCATAGTATCTTGATGGAAATATAAAATATTCCCTTGAGATAAGTTTAATGGGTTCAGTTATTTAGAGAGTTAGGCCTAATCACTTTAGTAAGAAATTACTAAAGTATATATTTATGAAATTGGATTTCATAAATATATAATGAATAACTTTAAAGGATTAAACCGGGTACTCAAGGATAAGATGTAGTAATTTACAAAGTGGTAGTCTACATTTATGATTTTGTGTTACTACGAATATTTTATGAAGGGGTTACGTGTATAATAAAGTCTTGTGATATAATTTATTAATAAGGCCTAGAGTGCAATTATATTTATATAGTGGTATTAAATATAATTAATGGTAACTTTGGACTTGTCAAGAGTTGACGGAAAAACCCAAGGCCCATTGGAGCTAGTGTCTTATTGGTCCCTTTTGGTCCCACTCCAAGCCACACACTAAAGCCCAATTGGAAAGGCCCAATAGGCCAGCCCAATTAGATAATCAGTTAGTTATAAAGGGAGAAACATACAGAATTTTTTTTTGAGAGATTAGAAAAGAAAAAGAAACAGTGTGTGAGAGAGTGTGAGACACACTTTCATTCTCCCTTTGAAAAACTGATTGAAAAACCACACATCTTGGGCGTAAAGTGGAATTGGAGTGAAGATTAAAAGTGTTCCCAAGTGCTTCTAATCTTTGTTTTGAATTTCTCCACACCAAGGTACGCTATCTTGTTCTTAAATTCTGAAATTTACATTGTGCACGTTATCAATCATGAATGAAATAGATCATTGTTTGTTGTTTCCGCTGTGTGTTTTGCATGAGATGCAAAACCAGATTTTTTCCTTCATGAGCTAAACCAAAACAAAATATCCATCTTTCTTTCTCTCCAACTTTTTTCTTTTCCTTCTTTCTTCTCTTTCTCTCCCTTGTGATGGAAGCAGTTGACTCATGGCTAACTTTTTTTTTTTTTTTTTTTTTTTTGTATTTGTTCTTATCTCTCTTTGTTTCTCTCCCTTACCGTGTTGTGTTTTGGGTTTGTGTCTATCAGTGGAGTACTTGGTTGTCAAACACATTAGACAAAGAGATAAGATAAGAAAGATAGAGCCAAATGAGGAAACTACCCCATGCTTTTTCACTCTTCAGATTAAAAGTTTTTAATGATAGAAGCGTAAATCTATCAGTACACAACAAACAAACTCGAAAGGAAACCTTGACTTCTACCGTTATAACTCGTACAATGTCGTTTTGTCAAATATATGCAGCTCAACTGTCCTTTCTTATATAGAGAATAGATATAGATATAGATAATGTCATCTGGGTTCTGGGCATTGTCTATTTTGTCCTTGTTAGCCTAAATATTAATTTGTCGAGAAATGAAATCAAATGGTTGTTCATTGTGTTGTGTTGGGTTTCGATGGTAAAATTGTTTGGGTTTAGGTTCTCTCTCTCTCTCTCTCTCTCTCTCTCTCTCTCTCTCTCTCTCTCTCTCAGGTAAGTATGGACTTTTGTGGTTGAGTTTTATGGGTTTTAGGTTATTTTGTATAATTTTAAGCTCTCTCTCGTATCTGATTTGGGATCTCTCTTTTCGTTTGGTCATTTTAGGGTCCGTTTGGTTAAAGGGGTAGAAAAGTGGGAGGATAGAAAATGGTGAGAGGATAGAAAATATTTTCATTTCTCTCATTTTTGTTTGGTTAGGAGTTAAAAAGTGAAGGGATGAAAAAAATGAATTTGTATAAATTTACGCATATACCATTGTTAAAAAAATGATGTCCAATTAAAACCAAAGAAGTGATAAAAAAAAAAATCAATCACCTAAATTTATTAAAAAAAATAAAAATCATGTCCAGAAAAAAAAATCACATCTAAACAAAAAAAAAAAGAAAAAAACACAAAAGAAAGCAAAAGAAATATATATATACGCGCATGTGTGTGTGAGCAATGGACAAAGCCTACCCAGTAAATCAAAAGAAAAATTTTAAAAAAAAGAAGAAGAAGAGGCAACATCTAGGAGGAAGGAAAAAAAAAAGTGAAGAAGAGCAATGTGGACAAAGCCCATGTGCAATTGCACATGGACATTTTTGTCCAAAAACGATGCCCAATTCCTCCCTTCAGTTTTCTCCCCATTTTGAAGAGAAAACTTTTTAGTTGGTCCGGGAAGAAAACACCTGGGCACTACCATTTTTTTTCCTTCCTCTCCACCCAACCAAACACACTCCAAAAAAATTTCCTTCCTATTTTCTCTCCAAAGTTTTCTATTTATCCTATTTCACTTTCACCTCCAAACAAACAAATCGTGAATTGAAAACTTGTGTTCTTTCCTTACTATAAAAAAAATTAATTTTTTTTTATATTGATTGAATTTGTGTAGAAATTTTTTGTATAGTTCAAATGAATCTGTATATGGATTGGTTAAGAGCAAATCCATATTTTCCCTTTTTATTTTTGATTAATGTGTTCTTTTAAATTGTGAAATATTTTAATCAAAATTTTTGTTCTATATTTTTTATTTTTTATTTCATATTTTTAATTGAAGAACTAAAACTACAAAACTTTTTTGTTTTTTAAAAGATTAATGACAAAATTTGACAGAGACTAACAACTAACAAGAGGCCTTAATTCAATAAATTTGAAACTTAAATAACTCAATTTAACAAAAGTGAAGCTAGGGAACTGAATTAAATTTTAGTCAAAGTTAGATGATGTAATTATAATTTAGCATAAAAATAATTTTTATTATATGGCTGTAAGCCTGTAACATAATGTTTTGATCCTGTCATTGACTTTCAAAAACAACTATTTAGCCATTTCAAGGTGTAAGCACTTTGTTTTTGGGACACCACGAACACTCAAATTAAATCAACTTGCACCTGGCCCAACTAACTCAATGGTTTGCCTCACTTTTATGTTATATATCTAACTTACTGGGGTAAACTCCTAGATTTTACTGGGTAAACTCTACATTTACTATTGACAACATGATCTTTATACTAAGTGTGTATATTAAAAGGAAAAAAAGTTTAGCTATTCAATGTCTTTTTTTTGAAGGTAAATCGTGATAAATCAACTATTGGATTACATTTTCTTTTTATAACCTTCATGTTTGTAAAATTTCTAAAAAATTAGAGATCAATAGCTATGTCATTCATATATTGTTTAAAATTCAAGTTTTTATAGTTTAAAATTATGCATAAAATATAATCTTATAGATCATATAATAGATAATATTTGATTGATACAAAATTTGACATGTGTATTAAGAGCATAAAGAACAATACGTAATTCAACAGTTAGATTTTTGAAATATATAGTAATGTTAATAATATTAAGTAAGGTTGTAATCTTAGGTTACAACCAATTTTGTAACTAAATTTTTTCCATATTAAAATATAAAAGTTGAACAAAATTGCAATTAAATAATCCCAGTGATGTAAGACATCAGAATTATTAAACAAAGGTATTTTATCCTAAAGAAGAAGTTATTATTGAACCAATAAAAGAAACTTAAATGCAAATAGATTGAGCAAACTAAGGTTAAATAATTTTATATAAAGTATTTTGGAACATTACATATTTATTCAAATGGATCTTTACTCTTAAAAAAAAGTTCATCAAATCATAGAAGAATGTTTTTTTTAAAATTTCTCAGTGGATACAAATGATATAAATATATTTAAATATAAAATTTCCACTTAATTATTGTTATTGTTACTGTTATTGTTATTGTTACAACAAAAAAATGTAGGGTTTTATCCTCTTAGATCTATGAGACTTGTAAAACATAATTCAAGCATGTCAAGTTAGCTATGAAGCATAATATTGATTATTTTTTGCCACTTGTTTCTTAATACTAGGGATGATAGGTGTATTCTGCTTAAAAGAATCGGCGTCATTTTACTCTATAAACATAAAATATACTTTTTAGAAAAAATCGTGTAAGTTATTACCTATATTACTACAAAATAATTATAAACTAATCATGAAGTGATTAATGTATTTGCAATAAATAAATTTATGGATTATCTTTCTATATCGGTAACACATCTAATCTTTATTTTGTTATTTCTATTTATGATTATGAAAATAAAATGGAGGGGGGGGGGGGGGGGGAAGAAGCTACAGCTCGCTTACCTAGGATGGTAGTGTTAAGGTCAGCCAAAGGAACATCTTTTGAATAAAATTGAAAAAGAAAATTGGTTAGCCTTTTCAGAAAAAACTACCACTTAAGAAATTCAAATTAATTTTGTGAGAAATTTGACATACACAATTGGGCTGTAAAAACCTAAATGAAAACACATATAATCTATTATATTGAAGCTAGAGTTGGTTACATTGTAGGATGTAAAGACCTAAACGAAATCCACACTAGTAGAAGTAACCAAAGTTGAAGCTGGTTTAGGAGCAGCAGCAATTCCAAAGCAAGAGAGTTTTTTGCTGCTTTAAGAGGACATGTAATGACAATTTTTTTTTAAGGAAATGTAATGAAAATTCCTAAAAGCACTAGTTAGCACTAAATCCTATTGAATTAATCAAGACTGATAGAGCTATCATAAAGAAGTATTCTAATAAAACAAAATTCAACATTCATTTATTCATGACTTGGTCTCCATAATAAGTGTGTACATTGTATAGTAAAACATATATATAAACTCACTCACACACAAATTGGAAGTAAATAAGCATGTTTATGACATAAATAATATTTTAAAAGATATTTTACCCTAAACAACAAGTTTGAAATTAGTATGAACCAATAGAAAGAAAAATAAATAAAAATAAAGAGAATTCACATGATAAGTAATTCTAATTGAAGAGAAAGTTCAAGCAACCTAAGGTAACATAATTTATCAAAGTATTTTTGGAGTACTGCATGTTTATTTTATTCAATCCTCAGCCCAAAAAAAAAAAACTATTAAGGTAATTGTTCATCAAATTTATACAAGAAAATTTGTTTCAATTGCTCAGTGGATATAAGTAATTTAAAAATATTTCAAATATAAAACATTTGCTTAATTGTTGTTATTGTTATTTTTATGTTTAATCAAAGTTAGCCGACCTGATTTGAAGGATGAACCGACCCGAACCTGACCATTGAAATTTTGGTTCAATCTGGGTCAACCTATAGCCAACTACTTTTAGAACATGAGAATTTTTAAAAATTTTTTAAATAGGTAATGTGCAATTTTGAATGTTCTCTCTTAGGCTGCGTTTGGTTGGGTGTAAAATATTTTCCGAGTGTAAAATAATTTCAGGTAAAAATATTTTCGGGAAAGGAAAATATTTTTAGGTGTTTGGTGGCATTTTAAAAAATACTTTGGAAAATATTTTCAAGTGTTTGGTAACATTCTGAAAATGCAAATTTTTTACTGATTTCTCACATTTTCTCAACCATTTTCTCACATTCCAAACAAATTTTATAATAGAACATTACAATCCATCAACTTCTAAACAAACAAAAATCAAATAAAACACTATGGCCAAATCATTTGGTCAAACTGAGAGAGGGAGGTGGGACAGGGAGGAGGAAGAGAGAGATCGGTGGGTCACCAATCTTGCCGGCACAATCACACGCGTCGATCTCGCCCGGCGCGAGCTCGACGGCGGGAGATTGCGCCTCGATCTCGCCCTGCACGAGCTCAACGGTGGGCCTTTGGGTTGAGGACGGCATGATCTTGGCTTCACCAGCGTGATCTGACCGATTCGGCGATCTCCCTCTAGCTCTCTCTCTCTCTTTTCTGGTGTGGGTCATTGCTCTCTCCCTCTCCTTCTCTGTTTTCCAACGGAAAACTCTATTTGAAGGTAAAATAGACATGGAAAATGTTTTACGGGTAGGGAGGGATTATTTTACGATCAATGATACTGATTTTCCATTTGACCAAAATTTCAGGTGTTGCCAAACACCCACAAACGCGTAAAACATTTTCAGAAAGTTATTTTCTGTCGAACTAAACGCAACCTTAGTGGAAAGGGATATGCAATATATATTTTTAACTCTTTTCAATTTGGATCTCTTAAAATATTTTTTTATGTACTTTAAAAAAAAATTTTAAAAGACAAAAGTGCAAAACATACTCCTAAAGTTTGGAAATCTTTGGATTTTACATTTTAAGGTTTCAAAATTTGAATTTTATCCGATGAAGTTATATTTTGTTTGCATCAACAATCCATTCATCCATATTTTTTGTTTAAATGTCACATAAATTTACCACATGTGTTTAAGTGACATTATTTTATTGGACAAACTAAATACGCGTCGAAGCTTATGTGGCAATTAAATTTTTGTTGTAAAATTGGGAGCGTTGTGAAATTGGTTAAAAATTTGTTCTACTTAGAAAGACTCATCAGGTGCTTCAATTATAAAATGGGTCCAATGAGTGGACTATTTAGCTGCAATCATAAGAATTTCCATTACAGGTTACATGTTATTTCCTTGGCAAATTATACTTTATTTCGGGTGTATACACTTAGCTTTCTCAAGACATGTGAGACCCACTTCCATGTGTCGTAAGAGAGCTAGGTGTATACACCCGAAACATTATATAACCTCTCATTTACTTGAACTAATATTGGAGAATTAGAGCACATTTTCCCTAAACTATTAGACTATTTGGACAGAAATGCTACATTTGTGGAATCGTAACCAGATTAACCTCCAATTGAGAAAGAAAGAAAATGAAGAGTGCATGATAAGAGTGAGATTACAATAGCAACTAATATAGGTGGCATATGATAAAATGAGTTTAGCTTGCCTCTAGTACTTTTTTAATAGAATCTTTTTTTTTTTTTAATGAGAATTTATCACATCACCTATTAACTAAATAAAATGTAGAAATTAAAACCCACTACCACTTGCCATTGTGTTTTAATGAACACACACACAAATTTCAATCGTTTGGCTTTGCATTTTTTTAGAAAACTTTATTTTTAAACTATAGTTTTGAAAATTTTGTCAACTTTAACTGCCTTTTCAGAAAACACATTTTCAAAGTATAGCTTTTAAAATCGCTATTTTTTCAAAATGCACGTTTTAAACCGTTATCCCAAACAGACTAATTTGGAAAAGGATACTTGTTTCTAAGCAATCTTTGTAGCCAAACTGGACAGTCTCATGATTTCTTCATACTATAACTTTATACACAATCAACTTCTACCTATCAAACCCAAAGTAGGAAGCGCATTGGCCGATGCTCACTTTTATATGCAAGTACAAAACGCATTTACAGTGCTCAAGATTTATGTAGGAAATCTTCTCTTGTTCAACGGAACACATTTATAGTGCTCACAAATTTTATCCGCAAAGTAAGAAAAGCATTTGCAGTGCTCAACTCAAGTTCATCGTAAGAACACTTCCGCGACCAACAAGATAACTTCTCCTTTTGATACCATTGTTGGCCTAATGATACTTCCATCCTTATAAATCTAGGTGGAGTCAGTGAGTTCAGCTCAAAATATGGTTTTTGCTCCCAAAAGAATAGGTGAATGATGAGAACTGATGAAAGGTTTCAAAAATGTAATTTTACTAAAAAATCTATAATAAATCACTATATATTAACGGTACACTGTCCGCATATATTTAATAGAAAGGCAATACCAGTCACTCACATGTCACAGTACACAACATGCATATAGGCATACACAACAGAGCCGTTTATATTCTCATAAGGTATTTAATTTGAAATTTAGTTTAGAGGCTTTCTCCAACTATACATACAAGTAGGCATTAAAAGATGCTTTTGCAATACAAGACCAAAACGCATTCATTTAACTCTGACAATGCAATAAACCTTTTTTAACAATAAAATTCAGAACAGTCAAGACAAAATTGTACATACACAACCCATTTAATGCCAAACCTAATGAAACTAGGCATGTCAAGTCAAGACTCACTTGGAAGGGCATTGAAGAAGTGATAAACTTCATCTTCATCAACGACTCCAACCTCTGTCGAGCAAGCTGAGCAGCTTACTTTCTTCAATGTTTCACCACCAACAGAACTTGCTTCCCTCCTGCTCTTGCCTTTTATCGGTTTTGGACCATTTTGCTTCAAGACTTGATCACTATCAATCTTGCAGTTTATAACAAAAATTGCTCTGTACTGGGTGACATATTTTTCGTGCCTACAAAACCCAATCAAGCTCTAACAGATATATATATATATATATATATATATATTTTTTTTTTTTGACATAGTCTCAAATTTTAGGCAATAATATTATTGAAATCAACAAAGTCTACAGGTAAGAAATGAATATAATAAGGTTACTGAAGTCAAAATGTGGATTCAAAAGACAACTCCATGAACACATTATAGCTACAAATTCCAATTAAGAGGAATGCTTAAATGTCAAGAAATGCATTTGATACACCATCTCTCTATGAACAAATTATTGCTACTATTACCAATTCAGATTTCAGAGGAATGCTTATATGGCACAGATGCTTTTGATGCCTACCAATTACCTCTTCTAGACCCCAAAAAGTGAGAGTTTTGTGTATTAAGTACGACGTATTTTTTTTTATATCTTTGACAACATAATTTGGTTTTCAAAAAGTTCCTTGAGGTCACACAAAACAACCTCAACAACAACCAACCCCACCCTATCACCATGACACTGTCACGCTGCAGGTGCCAAAACCAAAATTTACAAACAACAAAAGATTATCAACACAATTGCCACCTTTACTTTACTACCACGGGGTCCACTATCACTGCCACACAGCCACAGTGCCATCAATATTATTGTTGCCATCATTTCCACCTCCATCACAATATCAACTCACCACCATCGCTAACCAACATTGTTTAACAAAACAAGGAAACCGCCTGTACAATGGACCTTTAACCATGGATACAGAAAATTGCAACTCACCCCCGCAAAAGACAATAAAAAAAAAAATGATAATAATAAAATAAAAAAGACAGAAAAAATCAATAACACAAAATTTACCAATATACAGACCAATGCATTTACCTTTGGCACTCCAGACAGAGAGTTGTAAAACAAGCCGGGCAACTAAGTACAGCATCAGAGGTGTGACCTTTTCTTCTCTTTTGAACCCACAATTCATCTTTATCATCAAGTTTAGGATCATAGAACTCTGGTTTTACAGAGTAGTCTATTTCATCATCATCAGAAACTGCAATACACAAAAAATAAAATTGAATAGGTTGTTATTTTCATCCAATTTGACTTATTGTTAATATGCTATTCTGACAATTTAACCCTATTTTTTTATAAGGAGAATGAGAGGGATAGATGAAGCTCGTATAGTGGTATAGATTGTAAGCCCCAAGCCCACTTTGCCATCCTGACAATTTAACTAAATCTTCAAACACCATGCCAACAATTATGAGTCCGTTTAGATAGAACTTATTTTGCTGAAACTGAAAACTGAAAACTGAAAACACTGTAGCAAAATAATTTTTAAATGTGTGAATAGTACTGTGGGACCCATTTTTAATGAAAAAGTTGCTGAAAAGTGAAATTTGTGGGACCCATGAACAGTGCATTTGTGCACTGTTCATGGCTGAATAGTCAAACCTTGCGGCTGGGTTTAAAAAAAAAAAAAAAAAAAAAAAGAGGAAGCAAAACGCGGATGTGGGACGCAGACTTGGATCCAAACGCATTCTATGTGTGTGTGCGTGCATGTTTGTGCGTATGAAATCTAAACAATAAACACTATTGAATGTACAGCTTTTGGAAGTTCCATTTCCAAGTTCTAACACCTTAGGCACTGATGCCTAAGTTTTTTTGCTTGGTACTGATTCTTAAGGTTTATCTTATATTTTTTCTTGATTGTTATGCATTAATTTTGGAATCAGAGCAAAACAGATCCAATTTCAACCAAAAAAAAATCCCTTATTTTCCTTTTCCACCCATCACAGAACCATCTGTCAAAACCCAAATTACTATGCTCAGCCACCACCCTGCCACCATCAGCCAAAAAAAATCTTTGTCGTGTTTCCCATCAAACCACAGTAACCTATCTGCCTGAGAATCAAGTCGTACAACAGCCAAAACCATCCCACCACCATCACCAAAAAAGGCCCAAATCTTTCAAATTTAAAATTAAAAAAAAAAAAAATGAAAGCCCAGACCACAACCCATGAAGCACAGGTTGGACTTTCAGCAGCAAATTAAACAATCCAGGTTCTTTTAAATTCTTTACTGAAGCTTATTATTTTTAGAGAACCATGGTAGTATACTAGTAGCCCCAGCCACCTATTTTTTATGGTTATAAAGATCAAGACTCATGTATTTTCCAACTTTGGGTATTTGAAGTGGATCAATTCTTTATAAAAGTGGGTCTATCAAATGCGAAAGAAAAGGTTAAGTTTGCCTAAACAAGAGTTGCTGGTAGTGCTTTAGAGTATTGGAATCATCATGAGAGCCTTCACTTTAGATACCAATGGTCTCAAATTACTTGGAAAGGTCTTTGTATTGAATATTTCCCACAATATTTTCACAGGGATCTATAACAACCTTCTCATGGCATTTTACAAGATTAAAGAACAAGTATGAGGCAGTGCTACAATGCTCACCTCACTCATGAAGTATCTGCCATACGCCAAGACTTAGCAAATCTAATGAGAACTGTTGAAGATTGGCTACACAAATGAAGCTTTGGCTACTCAAATGAAGGGAAATCAAGTACCACCAGACCCTGATGTTGACAAAGAAGTAGAAACCTCTATACTTGAAGAATCATCCATGGTGCATGAAGATTACAGTTTGATGAAGTCAAAAGGGTTGATACTCCAATTCCACAAATTGAGTTTGTGATTCTAGAAGAATCTCATGAGGTGGATACAAGGTTTAGCTTTTTTCAATCTAGGAAGCATAGACATGGATATGGGTACAGATACGAACACGGGTACAGCATGATGACAACGACAATTCCTGAAAAATTATAACATAAAATGACCAGTACTACACCGGTATGACACACATACTACATGGATACGGTACCTTAAATGAAGTGTGGTACAAAAGCTTCAATTCATGAATAGATTTCTTGCTACCCTCAAAAGTCCAAGCATTCCTCTCCCAGCAGACCCCACATGAGGCAATGGGGGATCATGCTCCAAATCACAACATTAGGACACCTAATGAACTTTCCTTTCAAACTCATCAAGAGCTCCACAACACCTTTTGGCATTACCCAATGCACCCCAAACAATGAAGAAACCATGTTCCAAAGCTCTCTAGCCACCCTGCTATGCAGTACTACATAATCAATAGTTTCCCCATCCCTCTAGCACATGCAACACCTATCTAGAACAACAAATTTCCACCTCCTGAGGTTATCTATAGTGAGAAGTTTCCCCAAAGCTGTTGTTCAAAGGAAAAAAACACAACCTTTCTTGGAACTTTAGGCTTCCAAGGAAACTTAGGTAACTCCACCTTAATGCTTGACTCCCACTTTGGTTCTCCCCTTGCAGACATATAACCTTCTCTCTTAGGAACATAACCTTCTCCTGCTAGAATTTATTCATCTCTTGCAGGAACATGTGACATGTCTACCTCTTGAAACACAACCAAAGGAATTTTCAAAGTTGTTCATAGCATCTTCACTCTTGACAAGTAGTTGATATTTGATACCTTTCAATGAACTTAGTTAAGGATGCAATCTAGCTCCTCAACATCTCCATCTCAGTCTCTTGTGTTTGTTGTTGCTCTTGCCAAGGCTCTTGGTCTTAGGCAATCAGATTCACCATGTTAGTCAGAAGATGCACTAGAACCCTTCTATGCTTTTATTTCTTTACCTCATCTACAGGAACCATCTTTGCAAAACTATCACAAACTCTTGTTTCACTCAAGCAAGGGTTTTGGATTTGTGTTTGGTTTGCAAGGTGTCCAGGGGCTGGGGAAGGCAGAAATATTGGTTCTTGGTGTTCTAAATTGAGAACCTTTGCTCTGATACTGAAGTAATGTGTTTAGGAGGTAATATGAAAACAATGACAGAAATGGGGAAGCTGTTAAGTTGTTTAGAGGGGAAACTAAGTGTCCGTTTGGCAAAGATTATTTTTGCCAACTTATTTTACTATTCAGCTTATTTTTACTACTATTCATGGGTCCCATTACACTTTTTAGTACTATTCATAGGTCCCGTTGTACTATTTTAGCTAACTTTTACCTTCATCTACATTACTTTCAACAAAAAGTTTTCAGTTTCAACAAAATAAGTGAATTCCAAACAGACTCTAAGTAATACAAATCTTCAAGATCACATTTGGAAAACTTAATTCTAAATTGAATGGCTCACAAATTTCAGTCTTAGAAATGCCTAGACTTTCCTATTTTATTGATGCATAGTCATGTGGCTTGGGCTAAACTACTTTGTAACCACATCTTGGAAATTCTTGACAAGACTTGACTAATCTTTAACTAACTCATTCTTAGCCAGGCTTCTTGAATGTGTCAATTATTGTTCAAAAGAATACAAAAGCTGGTATATTGGGTGCATGCAAGTGCTTAAATTCACTGCATCACTTGGACCGACTTTTTAATAGTACAGTTCTGGAGAACAGAAGCCGTCTAGTGTTTTTTCACTAGTAGACTCTGATTAAAAATCATGGCCTATTGTCTTGTCAACAAACCTAAATACTACTGGGATGAAGTGGTTGACTGGGGATTGCAAAACCTCAAACCAGAAGTGTCAAAGTTGTGTTTTGCAAACTGAGCTGGGGGGCTTTGATATTTCATATATGGTTGTAATGGAATGCAATGATTCACTCAAGTCAGATTCAAACTGAAGAGCAAATTATACAAGCTGCAAAGTGGGAAGTTAGTGCTATGATACAATATAAGTGGAACTTCAGGAACTTACTTATCAATCAATAGGGACCTCTATTGTAAATGGAGGATTCCTCTGTCTTTGTTCAAAAACTGATGATGGCTTAGTTGTTTGGGTCTATGTTGATGGAGTTAGAGGGTGTAATTGCTCTGGTTTGTGTCCTGAGGTTGGTTTTGTAGAATGTGTTAGTACCATCAGAGTTAGTTCCTTTGGTCCATGTGGAGGAAGTTAGAGTTGGTCTGTTGTAATTGTTTTGATCTATTTTCGAGGTTGGATTTGATAGCATACTAGCATGTGTTTGTAATCACTTTATTGATCTCAACGAAGATTTTACTGAGCTATAAAAAAAACAAAATGTTACGTTATGTCCATTGTAGGAAATCAATCTGTTGTAGGTCTCCCCAAAAGACAGGTCATGTAAATCTATGTTTGTGTTCCTTAACATGTAGTTGGAAGGGTTGAAAGCAAGATATCAAAGAATATCCGTTAATATAACCGTCTTAATGTTCTATAGAGAAGAATCATACAAATAAAACTTTCCTACACTGAAACATAATTACTTGCCCCCAAAAAATCCCAAATTGTAAGAGGCTGACCCAATTAAGTTCCTCCATTGATATTAATGTCAAGAACAGATCATTTTTTCGAAAGAGAAATAAATATATTCCTATATAGTGTTAGCAACTTTATCATCTAGTATAATACAAATGTGCAAAGAGAAGAGGAGAGAAAGAGTACATATTAGTAAACATGCATATATTACTTCTCATCATCTTTCTATGCACATAGAAATGGACATAAATTTATTGATTTCCAGGTCCACCAAATCAAGTAAATAAATCCCATATAGAATTAGAAATCAACATTAAGTTCATTCCATTAAATGCTATATACCAAGAGTAAAATACCCAGCAAATAACTCTTAAGATTCCCATAATCACAAGTTTTAAGAAAATAACATGGAAAACAAAAGGAGAACACAAAACCAAATGTGGGTTCTGTTTAGTTTTAGGAAAAGAAAAGAAACTAAAGTTGGAATCACAGATACATCAAACATGCATGCATTATGCATCCCCTAGATTTCAAAAGCCCGAAAAAAGCAAACACTCAATTCAGTCTCATATAATAGCCATTCAACTTAGTCAAGCAAATTTCATACATATGCGTGTGTGTGTTTTGGAATAACAAGGATGAAGATGAATACCTGTTTGCTGAGAGTTGGTCGGTGACTCCGCCATGTTTCCTTTGCTGCCATCTACTTCCATATTTCTCTTTCTCTCGTAGACATGGACGAGTCGCAAGTACTAGTTGCTTGTTTATATAGAATGGGCTTTTTGCTTTCCAGTAAAACCGGCTAGGCCTAGATACTGAGTAGGTTCAACCCGGCCTTTACTGGACGAAAATTATTTTTGGACAAAGTTTAGTGAGTTTTGGCAAAAATACACTAACTTTCCTTAACTTTTTTTTTTTAAAATTTTAATTTTGGTCCACTAAATTTGAATTAATAATTTTAGTTTGATAACTTTGCTCAAAAATTATTTTAGCCCTTTAAATTTGAAATTTGGGTCATTTTAGTCTATTAATTTTGTCCAAACTTCATTTTAGTCCTTTAAGGACTGACTTAATTTGATAACTTTGCCTACAAATCACAACCAATTTAAAAGACTAAAATTAAATTTGGGTAAACATATCATGCTAAAATGACCAACTTGAAACTTAAAAGAATAAAATGATTTTTGGGCGACGTTAAGTGAGTCATTTTCTGAGAAAAAAAAGAGGGTAATAACTAGTGCACACTATTGCACACACACGCTCATGGCCAGTTTAAAAGAATAAAATGAATTTTGGGCAAAAGTATCACACTAAAATTAGGGGCGTCCACCCAACCTGGAAACCCGACCCGCCTGAACCCAAATTGTCAACCGCTTGAACCAACAATTCCGGCGGTTGGCAGTGGGTCTCCACCCTCAGAATTTGACACCTTTCGGCTCGCTTGGTGGGTTTTCTCCCCCAAAACCCAAGCCAATCGACCCAATTGTAAACTAAAAAAAATCTGGCAATATTTGAAGGTTTTTCGACAAAAGCTTACAGAAACCAGCGATATTTGAAATTTTTTTGACGAAGATTTACTTGAAATCCATTCGATCTGGCGAGATATCACCGAGTCTAGTGAGATCTATGCCAGATCTAGTGGAGATCTCGCCGAATTTGGCAAGATCTCAACAAATCTGGTGAGGACTTGCCAGATCTAATGAAGCAGTTTCTACTGTTGCTCAACCTTGCTCCACAAATACTAATTTGGACCGACCTGACCACCATCTGATGAATTATCCGACCAATCCACCGTCTGAAAAATCCACAACTTGAGTTAGTTGGGTCGATTGCAGGTTGGGCACAAACCCGACCTAAATCAACCCATGGACATCTCTAACCAAAATGGCTAACTTTGAACTTAAAATATTAAAATGATTTTTTAGGTAATGTTACGACATTAACTATCATTAAGTGCTTCATTTTCTAAAAAGAAAATGACAAAGGGTAATAAGTGCACACACTATTGTACACACAGACACGGTCAAAAGTGATTTTAGTGTATTTTGTGTGTAACCATGTTTGTATAATAAACACCATTAAAAACTAAAAATAAAAGTGAATGAATGTACTAACTGCATAGATTTAGAAAACTTTTCTTTTTATGGGATTTTAGAAACTTTTTAGGTAAAAAGAAAAAAAAATGATTTAAAATAAAAGTATATATTATCAAAACTTTCCTAAATTTCTTCATTTTAAATGCATTAAAGGTGTCTCAAAAAAAGAAAAAGAAAAAACAATTCTTGTTCAACCGGCATATTCCTAATGGGTCCACGTCCGTCCCCAGCCATAGATTAGATGGGCTCAACATTTGTATATGCCAACGTGGCACAACCTCATTAGGTCGCCCAATTATCAATTACGCGTAAAACATATTCCAAATCCCACGGACAAGAAATTCCAATTTCCAAGCGCCAATAACAGCCAGTCTTAAGATTTTCTTTCTCCTAAAATATTTCAATTCGCCACTACAAACAAACATACACGCACAAACACAACACAACACAACACACACCAGCTTTCCTTTTCCTTCTTCTGCGCTTCCGATATTTTGTTCATCTTCAAACCCCCCAAGAATTAAAAAAAAAATCCAATTTATTTAAATCAGAAAACCCTATTTTCCCAAATCTCAGATTTTGGTCACAGAAAAAAGAAAAGGAAAAAAGAAAGAAAGAAAAGAAAGCTCCTTTAGCCTTTGATTCTCTTTGTTTGTGCATTTATTTTACAAGTACAAAGTATGGATGACATGAAAGACAAGGTCAAAGGGTTCATGAAAAAAGTCAACAATCCCTTCTCATCTTCATCTTCGTCTTCATCTTCCGGTAAATTCAAGGGCCAAGGTAGAGTCTTGGGATCTTCTTCTTCTTCTTCTTCATCTTTAGGACCCACTAATCCAATTCAATCTCGCCCATCTTCCCAAATTCAAAACCCATCTCCACAGCCTCGGAAAGAACCCAATTCCGTGACTTCAAATTCCAAACCCAAGCCTTTGCCTCAGAAAGCACCCATTTCTGATCACAACGATAGGTCGGATTTGACGAATGATTCGACCCCAAATCGCAAACCGGCAAATGGGTTTGATCCATTTGACTCGATGATCACTTCTGGGAAGAGATCACAAAATGGGTATTCACTAAATGTGTACGAATGTCCGATTTGTGGGCAGTCTTATAGGTCTGAAGAAGAGGTGTCTGTACATGTGGATACTTGTGTCAACAACTCGGTTGAACCTAATGGTGGTGGTGGTTCGGATTTGCCTGATAATGGGGTGGAGTCTAGGAGTGAATTGGAGTGTTGCATTGGTGCTTTTGTGGCCGGGAAGCCCTCGGAAGGGTCGGTTGAGGTTGTTCTTAAGCTGTTGAGGAATATTGTGAGGGAACCGGAGAATGCCAAGTTTAGGAGGATTCGGATGAGTAATCCGAAGATAAGGGAGGCCATTGGTGAGGTTGCAGGAGGGGTTGAGTTGTTGAAGTTTGTAGGTTTTGAATTGAAAGAAGAGGATGGAGAGATGTGGGCGGTCATGGAGGTCCCTACAGAGGAACAGATTAGTTTAATTAATCGTGCAACGGGGTTGTTGGCACCGCAAAAGGTTGAGGAACCACAAAAGAAAGAAGATTTGCAGTCTGCAACTTCAGCTAATGTGGAAAAACAGATTGAACCAAAGAAGGTCGACAGGCAGGTGTGTTGTTAGCATAACCTATTTAGTTATTCTAATTACTTGCATAATTATTTTTGTGGAATTATGTGCATATTCACATTTTATGATCATTTGCTTCAAACATATTGTAATATTCTGTCAGGTTTATATATTAGATTTGGGAATGGATTAATTAGAATAGAAGTATGGGAATACAATATTCAAAAGGTTGAAATAATTCACAGTCTGTGGCCCTGAAACATGAAGAGGTTTGGTTAGAAGAACAGAGGCAAGAATACTACTTTTAGCTTAGGAGACCTTTGATCTGCCTAAGTGGAGGAGGAAGTAAGCTTCATTTCAAATGCACCATGGAAGTAAAGTAAATTTGAATTTGAATCTGGTACACATTTCAGGACATGTTGACATTGGTGTGCGAGGAGATCTACAGTCTGTGTATATTGCAGAATCTGCAGCTGGCTTAGAGGCATTCTCTGCAACCGCCCTAGTAAGCGAGCTACAGATATGAGTGGGACTAGTGTACTGAGCCCACTCGACAGGCAAAAAATGAACTGTCTTTAATTTCGTTTCAGCCAAAGTAGTCTGTTCTGAGCTTGAATTATCTCAGGGCACGATGCTATCTTTTTATCCTCCAATTTCCAGCCATTTAGGCAAAATCCAGAAGCCATGATACAAGCTTAATAATATATATTAACTAAAAATTTTATGATCATATCAAGGTTTGGTTCAACAACCACCACAAAGCCTTAGTACCAAATTTTTGGGGTCGCCGATGGATCCTCAGTAGATTGTTTAGGGCCAACCACCTATATTCTTTTCCTCCATTTTATTCAATCTGAACCCATACGTATGCAACTTAATTTTATTTTGGCTCCTAATGAAAGATTGAAAGTTAATTGACTCCCTATATGTGATAAGGAAGCTTTAGTAGCATATCATATGCAATGTTGTAATGACTCTATTCATTAGGGATAGCATTTTATACAACCAATACAGGTTTGAGCATTAAATTCCATTTCATCTTTTTTGGATCTACTCTACCGAGCTTTGGTGCGAGGCAATGGATAGGACAAGCTATGCTTAAAAGTGTCAAAGTGTCTTCTAGGAAATGATTCAAGTTGAGATTGTATTTTAAAGCTTTAGCACCTAATGAAATGGGCATGTTTCCTTGAAAAAGTATTTGGAGAACTAAGATTCCATCACGAGTTGATTTCTTCACTTGGACTGCATTGTTAGGGAGAATCTTGACAGTGGATAATTTGAAGAAATGAAACATCACTTTGGTCAGTAGATGCTGCTTGTGTAAAAGGGATGAGGAGACGATTGATCAATTGCTTCTACTCTATTCGTTTGTTAGAGAGTTGTAAGACATGGTTTTTGCCCTCTTTGGAGTTCAGTGGGTGATGCCTAGTGGAGTTTTCGATTTACTAGACTGTTAGCAAGATCTTTTTGGGTGACATCGTAGTAGTGAGGTTTGGAAGGCTATTCCGCATTGTTTGATGTGGTGTATTTGGAGGGAGAGGACTTTGTGACGATTGGAGGGGTGTGACAAACAATTTTAGATCTGAAACAACAGCTTGTTAGGACTGTTTGATTGGTGACAGCTACAGGACTTTTCTAATTTTCAAACTTACTCAATTTTGTTGATCTTTGTAGCTTTTGTGCTTGATTGTTGTAACTGAGTACATTTCCTATGTACTTGGTGCTCTTATCTTCAATAAATCTATTACTTATCCAAAAAAAAAAAAAACTAATTTGAGTCCCTAAAATTTAATTGGTTAGACTAATTCCAACATAATTTGTAAAATAACTATGGGTACATGATCAAATTATAACTGATGAAATAAGGGGATGTCATAAATTCATTTAATGCTGCAGTAGAAACTTTACTGGTTGTAAGCTTTGTATTTTATTATTTGATATTGAGCCCCAAATTCTTTCTCTTGTTGTGGGTTGAAGACCCACTATGTACCAATAAATAAGAAATAAAAAATAAATAACTAATGTTGTGGTCAAAGTTAATATACAAAAAAAAAAAAAACTAGATCCCTAGCTTTTGTAAATTATATTCTAAATGGTGTTTCTATTTGTTAAAATTTATGATTTTTCTTTCAAAACATTTTATAATATGGGCATTTTCCACGCTATCCACTGATATTGTGTTTGCCACATGAAGGTGGAGTTATTTTGAATCACTGTTCCATATGAGATCAACTCATAACCTTATCCTCCATCTCTTACTTATGGGAAGAGGAGTTGCCATTTGGTCCAAAGATTATTAGCACAAAACTGCGATATCATACATTTTTTCATATTATCTTCTATAAAATTGAAATTACTTTCACCAAAATAAGTGGCCCCTTGAAGGTAAAGTAAACTTTAGCCCAATCTGTGGTTATATAACAGTTCAAAGGAGTCTTTCATCGAAAGTTGTTAGATTTACTATTTTATACTTATTAAGACCTATCCACACACACACACACATGCACATTAGCTTAAAGAAGACCACCATGTTATTGAATTTGTATCTGTTAATTATTATAGCTGATTAACCTGTTTTTTTTTTTTTTTAACCAAAAAAATTGTGCATAGTTATTGAATGTTATTAACATGGAGTACTATCTTTGTTTTGTACCAATACTTCTTCGTATTGTTTTTGTTTAGACTAGTTCCCCATTAATGTTATATCTGATATTTAATGAAAGTGTTCATTCATTCATTTTTTTGTGCTTTCTAACATACCTGTATTTATAATCTTCTTTTTTAATATGCGTGTCCCATCCATTTTTACCAATTAACTTCTGCTGGTTTTTAGGTCCGGGTATTCTTTTCTGTCCCTGAAAGTGTAGCAGCAAAAATTGAGCTACCGGATTCTTTCTATAACCTCTCATTGGAAGAGATCAAAAGAGAAGCTGAAATGAGGAAGAAAAAGATGGCAGAATCTCAGCTCTTGATCCCAAAGTCATTCAAGGAAAAGCAGGCAAAAGCTGCTAGGAGGCGGTACAGAAAAACTGTTATCCGGATTCAGTTTCCTGATGGAGTGGTGCTCCAAGGTATCTTCAATCCTTGGGAGCGAACCAGCTCTCTTTATGAGGTTAGTCCTTTCAGCTACTTCTTGTTCAATGTTGTAATTTTTCCGTTTCTTTTTGGTTCTGTAATTGCAATTTAGACAGTGACTTCATACCAAATTGTACTTCTTGTAGGATCAGTCCCTCATTTGGTAACTGTAATTAATTGCTAAACCTATTCAGATGAGTTCTAAATGAGAAACATGGGTAATAGACCCAACTGGAACATGCAATGGATCCTTGAATGCTTGTTGATTCTCATCATTCCCCCTCTCTTCAAAAGGATTCGTCCTCGAATCGTCACCTACATCAAAAGGAGAAAGATCAGAAACATTAAATGTAGCACTAATGTTATACTCACCTGGAAGATCCAACTTGTATGCATTATCATTGATTCTCTCAAGGACTTGAAATGGACCATCCCCTCTAGGATGCAGCTTAGACCGCCTACGAGCTGGAAATCGTTTTGTAACTAGTCCATGTGTTATACTCCAGCTGCCACTTACTTGTTTGGCATGTAAATTTTCTTTTTGGAGTATTTTTCTGATAAAACTGACAATTGACAACCCTTAGCATGCTGGATGCTGGGTGGAAATATGGATGTCCTGCCTTACTTTTTTGGGGTTGGACTTTGGCCCCAAGGGTGGTGTGGCACCTCATGATAATGTTGTGCATAGGATGTATGTGCAGCATTGTACCAATATTCAGTTCATCTTTGTCCAATTCAGCCACACCTATAGTCTTTTTGGCTTAAATCTGACCAGAAATTACTTATTCACAAACAGTTTGAAGATTCTAAGGCACAATGTATGGTTATATTGGCTAACTCGTCCTTAAAGTTAAAATTTTTTACTTGTTTCAGATTATCAATATAATTTATATTTCTGCTTGGAAAGAAATATGTTTATGAATGTGTGTCTGTCTGCATAGATGTGTATTTTTGAGCTTTGTGGTCTACATTAGGTTTGCTGATTGACTTGGACTTTGTTTACCACTGAGGACCTTACCTTATATTTGTGAATAGTTTCCTGTATTTTCTGAAAAAATTGAGGATAAATAATCAACAATGGTGTCTCTGATTCTGAATGAATGATATGAACTTCAGTTTATCTTGAGGTTGTCAACTCAGCTCTTTCCTTTCTTTTCTTTTTTTGGATAAATCAGTTTGTTAGCTCAGCACTAAAAGAACCCAGCTTGGAGTTTGAGCTATTACATCCTGTAGTTGTGAAACGAAGGGTGATCCCTCATTTTCCAGCCGCAGGAGAGACTGCCATAACGCTAGAGGATGAGGACTTGGTGCCCTCAGCTCTTATCAAGTTCAAACCTATCGAAACAGATTCAGTGGTTTTCACCGGCCTATGCAATGACCTGCTTGAAATTTGTGAACCACTTGTGAATGATTCAGCAGTTCCAAAATAAGCTTCAATACATTTGGTATTTTCTCTGGGTCCATATAACAATTTAAAGTCAGCTCCTCAGGTTTAAAGATGTTAGTATCCTCAGTATCCCCGAATCATGTTGTACTTTTCAGCCAAATTGTACTCACTCTCTCTCTCTCTCTCTACAAGCATAAATGGATCTACCTTTTTCAGTATCTCTTTCATGTTGTACTTTTCAGCCAAATTGAATTCTCTCACTTTATACAAGGTTAAACGGATCCTACCTTTCATGAAGTGCTTCTTTCTGTTCTTGAAATGTCCTTAACCAGAACTCTTGAAAGCATTTCTGATCTTATGAGGATTGTACGATAAAATTCATTTGTACAGTAAAGTGTATTGAAGGTCAGTTTAAATTGTTTTGGACTTATTAAGAACAGGTTTTTATTTTTACTTCTTTCAATTAGTATAAATTTTATGCTATCTAATTCTTGCAGACCTTCCATGTGTGGGTTGTTAAAGATGTTGCATTCTGCAGTCCCGTTGAAATGAGGATGATTTTGTAGTGAGTTGTAACTACAACATCCTTCTCCTTGGCTACAATTTTTTTTTTTTGATACAAGATAGAAATTTTCACTTAGCCTAATCTAAATATATGTGTGTGATGCTCTTTCTTAGAGACTTGAATCCCGACCCTTGTCCTCCATATCCCACAAACATTTATACTTGTGAAATGACTATCACACCAAAGTTTTTATTTTGGCTATATTTTTCTAGTTTTCTTCTGAATTCTTTTTCTCCCGAGTCAAATGTAGTCTAAATCAACCTGATTCAGGTTACTATTTATTTCTATTGCCCCTCAAATGTGGCCAAAAATTGATGCTCTTATCTATCAGATTATCCCCTGGCATATGATTTTGTGAACTCCATTGATGTTTAGTGTTTACTATCATTTTTTTAATTTAATATAATTTTATGAGAATAGAGGGTATGTTGTGTCTGTTGGGTTCTGTCTGTTTGGGTCTAACTATGTTTGCTAGTTTTTAGTTTTTATGTACAGCTTTTTAAAACTATTTTTTTTTTCAAAGTACAAGTATATTTAAACATACTTTCAGCAAAAAACAATCACCAAAAAACTAAATAAGCTAATGTCAAATGCACACATACATGTACAGTTGTACACTGGTTGTGTACCCAAAATTCTCATAACCAATGTTTACCATTTTTTTGTAATGAAATCAAAAGTGAAACTCTTACTGTCGATACCCAGAAAGTTTATACCAAGTGGTTTTTGCTTCAATCTTTGCATTTCAGGTCCTGCAGTTGGCTTCTAGTTTGCTTATACAGTTATGGTAAAATCTTCCTAGAGTAATATATAGCGTCATGATGAATATCTGGTTTGAGGCAAGATCTTAACTGTGAAACTCTAGACTGCAGTTAGGGGGGGGGGGGGGAGTGGGGATTCTTTCATAGTACTTTATACCATCATTAGAGTTCTCTTCTTTTTTGTCTACATTTCAAGCATTCAATACCTGTGAACTTTGTCAAGTCCTCCAAAGTCCAAACCAACTGGTTAATAGAGCTCAAGGACGTGAAGGGTATAGCACAATTTTTTGTGAACTCTATTCTTGTTGTACGAGTCCTGGAACTTCACTTGGGAGAGTTTAGAGATGTGCCAATGAGTTAATTGATCATTTAGTTAGAAGGTGAAATCGTGGATTCAAGATCCATTGGTGCGAGTGTAACTTATCAACAAAAATAAAATCCTTTTAAAGAGGCATTTAGTTTGCCGTGATGTTACATTACTCATAATATTACATTATTGTAATTTTACATTAATGCAATTTTAATACAAAAATATAATATTATATTGTTTAGGAAGGTGATGAGATTAAAATGATGTGATATATTTTGTAATTTTAATTTACGGTAATATTAGAAATAATAAAATGAAATAAAAAAACTAATGTCAAATCATTGTAATATGCATCACATCAAAGACACATCACAGCAAATCAAATGTTCTACTTCCTACGAGTACTTTGTTGTTCATTCCAATCCAATCCTCTCATTCTTAAAAGAAATCGTTTAAGAAGGGAAAAAAATAGAACAGTAATCTAAGAAAGTAAACAAGCATACACAAAGCTTGAGGGATTCAGGTGGACCTTTTAAAAAAAAATCAAAACACGGTCTTTAGAACAAAGATGCCTTTGTATAAAAATTGAATACAATTTGGTCGAACAAAGATTTCATATAATCCCTCCCCAACAAAGGCTATATAAAGAAGTCGAAGGAATGATGATTGCGGTGTCAACATTGTAGCTTTTTTTTTTTTTTTTTAAGTTCATGTAATGTCAATTTTTAAAATTTCGTTTCATCTACTTTCAAATAATGTGACCACACCTATATCTTTTGATTCATGAAAAAATAAAAATTCACAGTGAAATTATTCCCTACATTTTAAAAATAAATGGAGATGATCTTAATAGTTGCAAGGAGTTATTAGCTGATACTTCTTGAATCCACAATAAGGGTCTGTTTATTTTCAACTTAATAATTTGATTTTTTGTTCAATTTTATTAAAGTATTTTTTTCTTAAGATGCAATTGTTTATATATATATATTTTTAAATCTAATAAATTAATAAAAAGAAGCTCCCCAAAAGAGTATTTGAAACATTATCCATTCCTCCTTTTTGTCTTGGGAACATGTGTCCTTAAAGAATTCCCTGGTCAAGCAAAGAGGAAACAAGAAGCATATCGAGCACTCTTCCATGAAGATTTACAATGCCTGTAATGACAGTGGAATCATGAGAGGATAAGAGAATAGGAGGGCCCTTGTGTTGGCAATGGTGCGTCCTCTCACCATGATGAATGATGATGTGGGATATGGTGAGCCATTAATGACCACATTTGCGCATGGTTCTATCAAGGATGTTGGCATATTGGGCCAATATCCTTCGACTCAAGTTAAGCCCAATGATGAACCCTAATAGTGCTCAGGTGACAACTCCTTTACTAGTATAGCCTAGCCTTTTGGTTGGTTGTCAACTCGGCATTCATGGGATGGACTGCACAAATGTGAGATCCTAAGTCCTAACTCCCCTCTCCTATGAGATGGACCCCTTAAATGTGACTCTTAATGGACCCAGTATATACCAAATACCTCTCGATAATGGAAGTCTTCATGTATCTCTACTTTTTTTTTTTTTTTCTTTTTTTCTTTTTTCAATGGTGAGATTTTTTCTGGGAATTATGGGGAGTTGAAAATGGTTAGCTCTTTTAACACGTGTTGGTCCACCTCTATGCATGTCAGAGGGGGACACATGCACTCAAATATATATACTTGGCCCCTCACTTCCAAAAAATTTACAAGCTGGCCTATGAAATTCCAAAAATGGATAACAAGAAAAATCTTTTTAAAAAAAAATACACATATTTAGATAATAAGAAAAATCTTTAGAAAAAAATCATAAATTTGGTCTAAGCAAAAATAATAACAAATCAATTACAAACACTAGCAAAACAAATTACAAAAACCTAATAACTTTTACCCAATTTCTCCCTTTCATTTGAGAGTTCTATGCCCCTCTCAAATGACTCCACCCCCATAGCCACAAAGACAACTTCTTTGATGTTGATTGCTTCATCCACACGCCAGTTTGTGTCACTTATAGCTTGGATCAATTGGTGTCTTTAACTCAACCCGTGAAAATTTTATTTATTTTTTATTGATAGAATTTTATTGATTTTTAATGTTTTATTAACTTTGAGACACACTTGGCATGCATGCATAAATGGTAATACATGTGTGAAACAATAACAATCTATTGTTTTGAGTCTTACCTAAATGTTACCAAACCATGTGTGATTAGTCTATTGGTAACAAACTTTGTGCCTTAGCTAAATTAATGTAATGATGGAAAAAGTTTTATTATTACTTAGTTAAAGACTCAAAGTTACTATTCATTATCATGTGATTGTTTAATAGACCTCTTTTTTAAAACTATTTTTTTCAATAATTGTCTCACTCCTTTTATTGTTGAATATTAATGCACGATATTTATTAACCATTATTTTAGCTGTTTTATTATTATTATTTTTTATGGGAGCTGTTTTATTAATATAATGCTTGACATGGATTTGAACTTTAAACTATAGTTTTTTGTTTTTAAGAATATTTTAACCATACATACATACATACATATATATATATATATATATATATATATATATTATGAAGTTATTAGTTATAGAATTATACGAAGAGAATAAATAAATATTTTCAATTTATAATGTGGATTGAGTAAAGAGTCAGTCTAACTTTAATCAAACTTTGAAAACTCTTGGTTATAAATTTCTATTTTTGATTTTTTTTCAAAAGAAAAAATACAAATAATTAAAAAATTAATGCTAACAATGCATCGCTGTCAACTTCTAGTATTAATATTCTAATTTTTTAAAACTTTTAAACAAAGAACCTCAGTCTTAATAAGTTTGAATCCTGGTTCCGTACTTGCTTCTTACCCCATTATTTGTGCATGTGAAGGAGCATGGTTGTCAACTCTGTTAACATGTTCCATGGCTTGTACCTTTTTTTTTTCTTGCTCAACAGCTTGGGGCACACTCAACGAGCATTTTTAAAATTTGGTTGCTATATTTTACACTTTCATATTGTCAACAAAGAACTTAAATTATCAGCCACAATTCTACCTCTCTCTCTCTCTCAACAATATATATATATATATATATATATTTATAATCATTCACTGGATAATTCTAGAGCTTCACAATTTCTTTGCTTTTGTGCATTTATTGATTTATATTTTTTTTATGGTAAAGGAAATAAGAGGAGGTCAGAATCTAAATTAACAATAATACAAAGTTTAAATTGGCAAATCATCTTTTTCAGTCACGTGTCCTATAATGACACACAATTACAAGAATGTTTGAACTTGAGAACAAGACACTGAATTGCTTGCAAAGCAACCATTATATCAATGTACAATACTACAATTTGGCTCATGAAGGAGGATGTGTCACATGGCAAATCTTTATAGGATCTTCTGATTCTTATCCAAAAATACATACCCATGTAAAAGGAGGCAATATTTTCCATGTGATTTAAAAAAAAAGTTGTGAAATTCATCACGTGATTGAGATAAGGTCCAATGGCCGGCATTTGTGTAAACGATCAATTTCTTAGTTAAGTAGCCCTACTCTACTTATCTCAGAATCCAAGTGAGTTACTGTATATAAAGTGATGTGTTGCTGTGTTGGTCTGTACAAAGTAATAATTGTGCGAGTATCAATTAAAGGGTAAATGCTCATACCCTATCTTTGGCCAAGTGAAATGACAAGATCGAGCTTGAAATTACAGTATCATAATAAATATCCAAACAGATACTCCTATTCACACTTTAATTGGTACCAAAGTAGTTGCGTGAAGTTAATGAAAAAACCGAAAAAGTCAGTGGCATATATCTGCCATTCTGCCCTAGCTAGCTCCCTCATCTCATCATGTGATTTAATTATGAGGGTCCAGTTCCTTACCATAAAATCCCTATGAGTATGAGTATTGCTGGTGCTAAAAAATTATATTATTATTTTTAGCATTATTAAATACAAATTTATAGTTATATTAGTAGAGCCAAAATTAAATAATTTGGCTCTACAGTTATAGTGCACAGTCTCATAGGTAATTTTTTTTTATTAAATTGTGTGTTCACACTGTTTTATATTATATAGATTATTTTATTCATGTGTTCATTCTGCTTTGTAGTGAATATATTATTTTATTGTAATGGATATTGTGGGGGGTAAAAGGACCCAAGTGGGCATATGGGTCTTTGGACTGTAGCATGGAGGGCCGACCTGCTCCAGAATTAAACTCTACGAATTGGCCCATACGCCGAGGATCCGAGGGTACAGCCGAGAACGAGCTTCTCTGCGGACAAATCTAAGAAAACTCAAAACTTCATTATGGAGGTCAAGGTATAACTCTGGAAAGACTAATGGGTAAAAGGGAATACCCTGAACCTTCTAGATGCACCAGTGTTAAAGAAAATATCAAGTGCAAAGGCTGCCACCTCCGCATTAAAGGCTCTGCATCTACCTCCCTGGCCGCATTAATGGGGAGGTGACCCCTGAACAGTAGGGTTGAAACTTCTAGTCACTGTCCAAAAACTATCAGGGAAGGCAGTATTTAAAGGGGGTGGAGGCCAGAGAGAAAAGAGGATCAGAAACAAAGAAAGAGATTAAGAATTGTAACTTTTAAGGAAGAAATAGCAATAATACAGAAGTAGTCCTCGGCTAACGTCCGAGGAGGCCTATTTTCAGTTATCTTTTGTTATCTACTTGTGTTTGTAACTCCTAGCCCGTTATTAAGTTCTCAGCACTTCTAATCTAGGTTTCAAACCCACGCTCTACAAGTTTTATTGTCTAAGGCTCATTGGGCCTGAGCCCGTAGTTGTTTTTGGGTCCAGGTGCAATTGTGCACTTACAGATATATTATTTTATTGTGTTGTTTATATTATTATATTTTGTTGAAAGTTAAAATAAAATCATTGATGTTGGGTGTTTTGTAAACTAAAAAGGTAATATAAATAAAATAGTTTTTTGTAGAGCTATATTACTAAATTTATAACTTCACCAATATGGATGTTCTAAGAAAAATATCAATACAAACTAATCATATTAATTGTTACGTACCCAAGTATTTGTCATTTACTAATTTGCTTTATTATCTCTCTCTTTTTTCTTTTTTGTGTGTTTACCACTCCAAACCACTCCATTCAAAAATTTTCCAGTTGGATTTTTGGGGCCTCACCCTCGCTTGGTAGTGTTGAACTTAAAATTGATGGAAGTTTAAATTAAAGGTAACCCTAATCTTTTTTTTTATATTTATGGTAAGACTAAAACTTTTATTAAAAACTCAAAGAAAAGCTACGTCATGGAGAAGAACTTGTTCTAAAAAGTAAGGATTATTTTCTATCCAAGTCAAATAATCCACAATGCCTAACGTATATTTTGCTAACAAATGAGCAGATCTATTATCTTGCCTCTTAACATGAGAAAAATCAACCCTTCTTATAGACTCACAGTACATTAACACACTTCTAACTACAACAGCTATCGTGGAAGGTGGAATAGATAAACCACAGAGAGCATTATAAAGCACGAAGGAATCACCCTCAAGAATAACATCCTGAACACCAATGTCCCGGACGAACTCCAGACCCGCTTCAACCGTAGGTCTAATGCTAGCTAGGGATATAAGTTTTTCCAATATTATTCTTGAAACTCACTCTTTCCTAGCATATATAAGTTTGTTATTACTCAATCTATTCAATTTCACCAATTACACTATTTTACTTTTGGAGAAAAAGTACTATTTCCTCTCTATATTTAAGGTAGTTTACGATTCTCTCATTTATCTTTTAAACTAATTAATTTTTTCCTCCATGTTTGGGAAAAGAATAAATATCTTAAATCTGTTATTTTTCCAGTTAAATCCAACAAAATCACAATTATTACAAATTTAATCTAAGAAAATAACAATATAATCCTCAACTTTTTCTCTTTCTTGTGGTGTACGATTAATAATTTCTTTAAAAAATTCCATTGGATTTGACTGAGGAAGTTATAAATTGTGAGTAGTTGCTTATTTCCCAAATATAAATGGTGAAATTAGTTAGTTTCAAAGATAAGGAGGTTAATTGTGAACACCAAACATAAGGGGGGGGGGGGGGGGGGGGGAGTGCTTTTCCCCCTCTGCTTTTTGATTGCAAGAGATTGCTTTCTAGGATTTGACAAATCTATGCGAAGGCTCAACCTGCAAAGGGGAGCACAACTCATGTAGCTTGGTCTGAACTTTGAGCACTTCACCAGAACTGTCTCTTGCCACCGCTACTAGGGCAGCTAAATCATCAGTGACAACTGCATCCACATTAAGTTTGACTATGCATGTGGGAGGGGGTTGCCAAGATTCAGGTTCTTCAACACTATTCAATACCTTACTCTTCTCGTTAGCAATAACCAAGGCATATTCCTTGACCATGCTATCTATGATGTTGGTTGATGAGGGTAAAACTAACATGACGGTCTGGCTGGTATGATTAAATTAAGATGACGGGTAATATGGTTTAGAGAGGACGGATCGGTGGTAGACGGACGGAAAGAATTTATACATCGCTCTCCAGGCTCCCTCAAACCACGCTATGAGATTAGGGCTGACATGGCCTTGGGTGTGATTCACGCAAATGTAAATACGAAGAATTCTTGCACTACACATTAGCCTTAATCAAAGGAATTTTATAAGGAAATGAATTCTTGAAGGTACGAGAATGGAAAGAGTTTTGATCATGAAAGGAAAGAGCTTGGTAATCAAGGAAGAAAGGGCCGACTCTACGCCCCTATAAATACATCCAAAACCCCCATGACTAAAGGTACGCACATTTGACTCAACTCTAGCACTTTAGGGTTGAGAAGAAATTCTAACTTGAGCTTCGGAGGGTTTTTGGCCGGCACCACACCGGTGCTCTCTTTTAGGTCTCTTTGTTTCCTTTATGCAGGTTTGATTCGAGTTGGAGAGTGCTTGCAACTTACTGGTGATATTCTCAACCTCATTAGTTGGCGCCGTCTGTGGGAACGAGAGTGAAAGGAAAACTGATTCAGCCTCTGCTCTATTCCAAAGACAAAAAGTTGCATGGTACTCACCAGATCAATGGCGACAGTCAACAATCAGGGTGAAGAACCGCATGCTACAGCGCTAGAAAGACAAGTCCAGACGCTTGCTGCTGCTGTCGAGCGCCTCACTAAGCAGAATAACGACTTGGAAGAGCAACTACGGCAGATGACCGCGCGCCAAAGTGCACCATAGGAGGACCAGGAAGTCGCGAGCCCGGAGGGGAGGGATGCCGTCAGGCCTGAAGGTAGCACCGCACCGACAAGACAGGAGCGGCAGGAGACAAACCCGCCATCTGCTTTGGACTCCATGCCACCTCATATCACCGCTGAGATGCAGGAGATGAGGGAACACATGGATGCGATGATGAACGCCCTTAAGGGACGGGTATCCAGCAACCTGGACGACCTAGTCCACAGAACGGATTCGCCCTTCACGGCTTTGGTGAACACGTGCCCTGTTCCTCCGAAATTTCGTATGCCCCATGTGGAAAACTACGACGGATCTAAAGACCCGGTAGATCACTTGGAGTCCTTCCGAACCCTAATGCATCTTCAGGGTGTACCGGATGAGATAATGTGCAGGGCTTTTCTCACCACTTTGAAAGGACCTGCAAGGGATTGGTACAGAAGGCTAACGCCAAATTCCATCGGCACTTTTAAGGAGCTAGGCGCACAGTTCGTGTCACACTTTATTGGAAGCCATTGTCACAAGAAGTCTATTGCCTGTATACTGGGTATTAAGCAACGAGAAGACGAGACACTAAGGTCCTATATAGCCCGCTTCAATAAGGAGTCCCTCTTGATAGACGACGCAGATGACAAGATATTGGTGGCAGCGTTCACGAACGGGTTACGAGAGGGTAAGTTCTTGTTCTCTCTATGTAAAAATGACCCAAAGACTATGTCCGATGTATACTACAGGGCGACAAAGTATATGAACGCAGAGGATGCCTGTCTCGAGGGGACGACTATAAACCAAGGAAAGGGAAAGACGGGAAGATACGAAACCGGATAACGGACGAAAAGCGGCAAGAACCAGGAGATCGACGGGAAGATCGGAGATCCAAACCACCTTCGGGGAGGTTTACGAGTTTCACCCCCTCGCATACGATTGACCAGGTGTTAATGCAAATCAAAGATGAAGGAACCTTAACGTTCCCGGGCAAATTGAAGGGAGATCCGAACAAAAGGCCACAAGATAGATACTTCCGTTTTCATCGTGACCACGACCATGATACGACGGACTGTTACAACCTGAAGCAACAGATCGAAGCCCTTATCAGGCAAGGAAGGTTGCAGAGGTTCGTGAGGAAAGAGAGAACGGATCAACCCCAAGAGCAGGGTCAAAGACGAGAAAACGAACGTCCCAGACCACCGGTAGCGGACATACGGATGATAATAGGGGGCAGTACTCCAACGGGGTCGTCTAAAAGGGCCAGAAAAACCTATTTACGGGCAGTGCAAAGTGTCCAGTCAACGGGCTCTTCACTTGAAAGAATACGGCGGAACGGCTCCAGTATCGAGTTTTCTGAAGAAGAGGCCCGGCGCCTTCACCACCCTCATGACGACGCGCTTGTGGTTAGTATACAGGTCGGAGACTTCAACGTCCACTGAGTTCTAGTGGACAACGGGAGCTCGGCGGACATCCTTTACTACCCCGCGTTCTAACAGATGGGGATTGCAAAAGAGCGACTGGTCCCGGCATGCACACCCCTCGTCGGCTTCGGGGGAACCCGGGTCCATCCTTTAGGATCTGTCACATTGGCGGTGACGGTAGGAGACTACCCGCAGCAAATAACCAAGGATGTTTCCTTCCTAGTGGTTGATTGCTCCTCAGCGTATAATGCCATACTCGGACGACCCACTCTCAACGCATGGAAGGCTGTCACTTCTACCTACCATCTGATGATAAAGTTCCCCACCGAACATGGAGTTGGAGAGCTGCGCGGAAATCAGGTGGCCGCACGAGAATGCTACGTGGCCATGATGGAGATGGATGACCATGTACAAGCAATGAACATCGAAGAACAGAGAACAGCGGCAGAACTCGTGGAGAGATTGGAAGAGGTGCAGCTGGACGATTCAAGAATCGACCGGACCACCAGGATAGGAACCTCGGTCGACCAAACGGTTCGACATGCGCTTCTGCTGTTCCTCAAAGAGAACCAAGACGTATTCGCATGGAGCCATGATGACATGCCAGGGATAGATCCGGCAGTCATTGTCCACAAATTGAACGTGTCGCCTTCGTTCTCTCCAGTTCGACAAAAGAAGCGCGTATTTACCCCCGAACGGGATCGTGCCGCAGCAGAGGAAGTGCAGAAGCTACGGGAAGCAAACTTCATACGGGAAGTATACTACCCGGGCGGCCGGCAAACGTGGTGATGGTCAAAAAGTCAAATGGGAAGTGGAGAATGTGCGTCGACTTCACGGATCTGAATAGAGCGTGCCCTAAAGACAGTTATCCGCTCCCACGCATTGACGCCTTAGTGGACTCCACCGCTAGACATGAGTTGTTGAGCTTCATGGACGCCTTCTCAGGGTACAACCAGATCAAGTTGGAGGAAACAGATCAAGAGAAAACATCGTTTGTGACAAGCCAAGGGCTTTTACGCTACAAAGTGATGCCGTTCGACCCAGAAGAATGCGGGAGCCACGTACCAGGCGATTGATGAACAAAATGTTCGCGCACCGGATTGGCCGGAACGTCCGGGTCTATGTAGATGCTGGTGAGGAGCGTAAAGGTGTCGGATCATCTGAGGGACCTACAGGAGACTTTCAACACTCTTCGAACGTATAAAATGAAACTGAACCCAAGCAAATGCGCATTCGGAGTAACCGCTGGAAAGTTCCTAGGATTCATGGTGTCCCAGCGGGGCATTGAGGTCAACCCCGAGAAAGTGAAAGCAATTATGGGGCTGTCTCCTCCAAGGACGGTGAAGGAAGTGCAAAGTTTGACGGGGAAGATAGCAGCTCTAAACAGGTTTGTATCAAGAGCAACGGACAAATGTCTGCCTTTCTTCAAAACACTAAGAAGATCTTTCGAATGGATGGACGAATGCCAAAAGGCATTTGAGGAGTTAAAAGCATATCTCTCCGCCCCGCCGCTGCTTAGTCCGTCCACACCAGGGGAGGAATTGTTCCTGTACCTTGCCGTCTCGTCAGCAGCCGTAAGTGCGGCTCTCATCAGGGAGGAAGGAAAGATGTAGAAGCCCGTGTACTTTGTAAGTCGAGCGCTAAGGGGTGCAGAGGAGAGATATCCACGGATAGAGAAACTTGCCTTCGCTCTTATAACCGCGGCACGAAAACTGAAGCCTTATTTTCAAGCACATCCCATAATAGTCCTAACGGACCAGCCCCTGCGAAGGGCAATGAATAATCCTGAAACTTCCGGACGGATGGCTTTATGGGCGATTGAGTTGAGTGAGTATGATATCCGATACCAGCCACGAACAGCAATGAAAGGGCAAATATTGGCAGACTTCATCGCAGAATTCATTATGACGAGGAGCGAGGGGCGAGAGAGACGCCCACATGGAGAATTCACATAGACGGGTCCTCCAATAAGCATGCGGGAGGAGTCGAGTCGTACTCCACACACCGGAAGGAGATAAGATTGAATGCATGATCCGTCTAGAGTTCCCCACTACGAACAACGAAGCGAGAGTATGAGGCCGGTGGCGGGATTGGAACTTGCAATAGGCTTGGTAGGGCAAGGAAGGCGGTAGTCTACTCCGACTCTCAAGTCGTAGCCGGCCAAGTTAATGGGAGCTATGATTGCGGGAATGAACGAATGAGAAGGTACCTCGGAGAGAAGTGAAGGAACTAGCGAGTAACCTCCAATTCACGATAGCTCGAGGTCCCGAGAAGAGAATCGAGGCGGGCCGACTCGCCAAGGCTGCTTCGGCCGAACCCATGATCGCTCCCGAGCAGGTATTGTCCTTCGTCCAACATTCATCGCTACTAGATAACGTTCGGATACGGGAATTAAGCACTAAGGACGATTGGACGGCTCCGTCGTGGCGTACCTCGGACGGGAAGCTGCCGGACGGTAGGCAAGACGCAAGAAAATTGAAGGTTAAGGCGCCGATTCGCATGCGATTAAAGGCATCCTCTACAAAAGAGGATTCTCCCGACCGTATCTAAGGTGCCTCGGCCATGACGAAGCCGACTACGTGATGAGGGAAGTTCACGAAGGAATTTGTGGAAACCACTCAAGATCAAGGTCTCGGTGCACGAAGCTACTCGAGCAGGGTACTACTGGCCGACAATGCAGAAGGATGCCCATACGTACGTCAGAGCCTGCGACAAGTGTCAACGGTTTGGCAATCTCATTAGACAGCCAACAGAGGAACTCACACCCATGACGGCCCCATGGTCGTTTGCACAATGGGGGTTAGATATCATGGGCCCATTTCCAATAGCAGCAAGACAACTGAAGTTCTTGGTGGTTGGCATCGACTACTTCACCAAGTGGGTGGAAGCCGAAGCCCTTGCAACTATCACGGAGAAAAACATTCGCGGCTTTGTATGGAGAAGTATTATTTGCCGATATGGGATCCCGAGAGTGCTCGTTTCCGACAATGGGAAGCAATTCGACAACGATGCATTCCGAGACTTCTGCTCTCAGCTGGGAATTAAGAACCACTACTCGTCGCCCGTACACCCACAGGCCAACGGACAAGTTGAAGTCACGAACCGGTCCTTGCTAAGAATTATCAAGACCCGACTCGAGGGGGCAAAAGGCATATGGCCAGATGAACTACCAAGTGTGCTATGGGCGTACAGAACAACGGCAAGGACGCCAACAGGAGAGACACCGTTTCGATTGGCGTTTGGTGCTGAGGCCCTCATACCGGCAGAAGTGGGGTTGACGAGCTACCGCGTGGAAAGCTATGACGAGAACAAGAATGTTGAAGCATTACGTCTAGAGCTTGACCTTGTCGATGAAGTTAGGGCAGCAGCAGCCCAGAGACTGGCACGGTACCAAGACATGATGGCGAAACACTAAGCAAAGTTATGGGCTTATGACGGAAGCTAACCTGGGCTAAGCTTTACAGACAAGAGTCCCCCATGGTCTCGGTGGCATGGTTCCCCAAGTCCTCATAATCGTCGTCGGTGATGATGGATACGACGGAGAGCGTATTGGGGGTCTTCACGAAGCAGGACGGGGGGTTTCTCCTTCACGGGGTCCGGGTTGGTCATCAAACCCTTCCCCTTGCCGATTCCAAGCTTAGCGGCTGGTTTTGCCATGCCGGACCCCTGACCGGCAGGTAGACCCGTCACAAGCTTTTGCTTCTTCAAATGACGGTCCCACCTCTCGGCGGATGGTCTTTTAAGTGCCGGCTGTGACGGATCTGCCTTTGAAGCATCGCTCCCCTTCTTCTTCTTGGCTGCTTGTTTGATGAGCGCCCATCTCCTAGCATCGTCCATTTCTGCAAATGAAGACGGTCAATAAAAAGCAACATAAAGCCAGATTATCGACGGAAGAATTCCAGCACTTACGTTTGCGTACACCTGTGTCGTATCTTCTGGCGACGGGTGTAGGTTCAGGACCGTCACAGTACCAATGCAACGTGTCCAAGGTGACGAGCTTCGACCAGGTCCGTTCAGACAATTTCGTCTTTTGGAAAATTTTCTCTAAGAAACCAAACTATTCGGTCGAGATAGGTGGACGGTCCCTTGCTAAAAAAAAAAAAAAAAAAGGGTAAGAGAAAATTCATGAAATAAATGACGGTTAATGAATAGACGGGTTCGTACCAGACGGGGGCATTATACCCCACGTTTTATCAACCGGCATGTAGTCGTCGTCGCCTAGATGACACATTTAGTTATCCCCTCGAAGGAAGAAGTAACGACCCTTCCAATTACGGTTGGAGTCTGGGGTCTCGGATACTAGCCTGAGTACCGGACTCCTCGGTACAAAGCTGTACATCCCTTTGGACTTTGTGATTTCGGACGGACGGTAACAATGAAAAAATTCTTCCACTGTTAACCGTCTAGCTCCGTCAGACATGACACCATACAGTACCTCGACGCTCAGGAAAACCCTCCATGCGTTCGGAGATATCTGGGTGACGGCTAGACCTAGGTACTGGAGGAGACGATGGTGCAATGCACTTAAGGGGAATCGGAGACCCGCTTTTAGCATTTGCTCATAGACACCGACGTCTTCGAGGCCGCGGTAATAACACTTTTCTGATTTGAATGGTAGACGGATGGATATGGTGTCGGGTATTTGATATTTTTGCCTCAGCGTGTTGAAGTGCGCTGGCTTAATAGTTGACACGAAGTCATTCACCGTCCACAAAGGCAGCAGGGCGAACTCCCTGAGGCCGTCAGGTCCTATGACGAATTGAATAGGCGGGTCGACACCGTTTAGGTTATCGGACGAATCATACTCTGACCCATTTCCATCCTGCCCTTCGTCTTCCTCATGGGAAGGAGAGCTTGATGACGGTTCCCTCCCCTCGCTGGAGGTGTCCTGGTGCGGCCGACTGACGGAAACACCTCTTCGTAACCCGCTCCCTCGCGGGCACAAGACTGACTACTCGACGCCTCACTAGACATCTGACACCTACATACGACGGGTAAAGGAAACCTAAGGCTCTAGATTTATACCGACGATGGGACTAACAAGAAAAATAAGGAATGAAACGCCGTATAAATAGCTTACAAGCAGACGGTGAGAAAAACTTACAAGTAGACGGCGAGACGCGCACGACGGAGAAAGTTATCACCACGTTATTTCTCGGCTTCCAAAGGAGATGGTTGCTCTCTGAGAAGAGGTGATGGTTGCGCTCTGATCAGAAAGTTCTCTAAAAAGTGTAAAAATGAATACGGTGGGTGATATATATATAGGGGGAACGGCGCGGTAAACAAAGCGACGCCTCGATTCCAGGAAACGACCAGTGAAATCTCCCCACGTGTCCCTGAGTATTTATGACAGCTTCCAGCCTGTCCGTCAGAAACTATAACTGTCATTCCGTGAAACCGCTTCGTATAGATGACGGTATCACGGAATGAGGGGGCATCTGATGAGGGTAAAACTAACATGACGGTCTGGCTGGTATGATTAAATTAAGATGATGGGTAATATGGTTTAGAGAGGACGGATCGGTGGTAGACGGACGGAAAGAATTTATACATCGCTCTCCAGGCTCCCTCAAACCACGCTATGAGATTATGGCTGACATGGCCTTGAGTGTGATTCACGCAAACGTAAACACGAAGAATTCTTGCGCTACACATTAGCCTTAATCAAAGGAATTTTATAAGGAAAGGAATTCTTGAAGGTACGAGAATGGAAAGAGTTTTGATCATGAAAGGAAAGAGCTTGGTAATCAAGGAAGAAAGGGCCGACTCTACGCCCCTATAAATACATCCAAAACCCCCATGACTAAAGGTACGCACATTTGACTCAACTCTAGCACTTTAAGGTTGAGAAGAAATTCTAACTTGAGTTTCGGAGGGTTTTTGGCCGGCACCACACCGGTGCTCTCTTTTAGGTCTCTTTGTTTCCTTTTTGCAGGTTTGATTCGAGTCGGAGAGTGCTTGCAACTTACTAGTGATATTCTCAACCTCATCATTGGTGATGACCATAATATCCACCTGCCTGTTATTATTCATGCACTGGTTTATTAGCACTAAGTGGCCAACTTTTGTGCCCCTTTATATCTACTTGCATTGTCTAGAATATCTGTATTTTTACTACCTTTAAAACATCTCAAGCAACTAGCTAAATGTTGTCTAGTTTAATCAAGTCTTTTGAACTATCTTTTTCTTTTTCTTTTTTGCTCTTTTCATAATGCTACTTCTGGATTAAAAAAGCATAAAAATTATAATCACGCTCCCAAAGTTGAGAAAAAAGAATGAAAAAGAAACTTCTAAATAGGGAAGGAAAATATATACAAAAGAAACTTCAAGAGCAGGCTTTTCGAAGAATCGAAAATGAAGGAGAAAACAACAAATAAAAGTTTTTTTTTTCTCTCGAAAGTTAATATTAATATAAATATAATCCTTTTAAAATGATCTAGATTCTAGAAACAAGCTTGCCTCGTGGTGGGGATTTCGCTGGTGGCATATCTAGTACCAACACTCACTCTTATCATATCTGATCAAAACACGTGTGCCAAAAGAAAAGTGCTGGTTCAAAATAAATTAAAATTTTCTCTTTTCCCAATTTTCCCATGTGCTGTCAGACACCTTATTACAAAATTACATTATTAAAGTGGTTTTCATTGTTTCTATGCTTTTTCTTCTATTTATTTATTTATATATATATATATATATATAAGGTCATATTAATGAATGCCCTTAAGATAGCGGTTAATAATTTATTTTAAGAAAGTTTTAATACCACTTTTATGAGAAATAAAAAAATATCAAAATATTAATTGTTTTATTTCATTTTTCCATAAATTTTTTAAAAAAATAGATTATTAATCAATGTCCTTAAGGTATTTGTTAACATTTTTCATATATATATATATATATATATTTTTTTTTTTTTTTTCTTATAAAAGAAATAAGGCTAGAACGGTTCGAACCTGCCCAGATAGCCAAATGTCCAGGGATAAACCACAACGACTGCACAGGACAATGCACCAAAGGACAATATCTTATTAAATGTTCACATGGGAAAAGAATGAACCCTCTTCTTTCTACATGTGTAGAAAGAAGGGGGCCCATATTTAATTCGGTCACGCCTATATTAATTGCATTTTTTTTTGGTAAATATTATTAATTGCGTACTTTTAGATGCTACTAGAGCGATACATATAGAGCTCTAATTAATTTTAGATTGATGTATGTTTAATTTAAGTGTGTGTATATATGTGTGTGTGAAATTTATTTTTGAAAACTTAAACCTTGATTCCTTTTCCCTCACTTTACAAAAACTTATAAAGTTATTATTGCATCATCGGACATTGGTGCACCATAGTAGTTCAAATTAATTTTTTTTTTATTTGATAAACACACACACACACACACATATATATATATATATATATATATATATATGGATCAGGAAAAGATGATGAGATAAGGAAATACACTCACATGTTAACAATAAAATTGCATGTAATAGTTAGTATCGCGGAACAAGTGATAAACTAATTATTATGTTAACTAAAGAAAATATATTTGCTTATACCAATTAACCAAATTTTCTAACGCAGTTGTTTTTAATTAGTTCAACTAATAAAATTTTTTATTGTTAAAAAAATAATTTAGGGTTTGAACCATGCTTTTATAAAAAAGTAATCAATATTTTGGTTTAATGATAAAAAACAATCATCATAGAAGGAACCCTACAAATTAAAATATTATCTTATTTATAATATTAAAAAAAAATCTTCTAACGTAAATCGGTCACCAGTTTAATTGATGTAAAAATTGGGGACACCAACCAACAAACCCGCTTTTAATATATCTAACAATGATGTGCGCCGAATGAATTCAGAAGCAATATGCACTATACAATAGAAAAAACGAGATTTAAATAAATGAAAAAATAAAACAACGAGTTTGACTTTCTGCTGTTTTTCTTTATGAAAACTGATCCTGTTGGCTAATTCTATTATATTATGATAATAATTTAGAAATATGGGCTCTAATATTGGTAAAATGTTATATGAACAAGTGGCTAACAGCAATTCGGCATCTCTAATTTTGAATATTTTTGGTTAACTTTTCTCACTTTCAGACATTAAAATATATAACATTGGCGAATTTGAATGCAGACCTACAGCAAACTAGGCTCAAGAATTCTTAATTCAGTACAAACTAATTACCAACCAACAAAGTATTGCTTCTTAAAAAAAAAAAAAAACTAAAGTATTGCATTCCTTTCAACCAAAAAAAAAAAATGTATTGCCATTAATTGATTAATACTGTATGGCTTATTTTCAATAGAAAATTAGATGTTTAGATCCTATATACGGTTTATTATCAATTTTTCTTAATTTTCCAATTAATAGTCCAAGACTCTCAAACAAATATATGAACAACCACGTACTTGAGATGAGAGATTATTTATGAAGTGAAATCTAGGGGCTGTTTGGTAACGTTGTTCTAGTAACATTGTTTGTATTTTTTTGAAATATATATGAGTGAAAAAATGTATAAAAATACATGTAATGTTGTTTAAAAACTGAAAATATGTTAAACTACTATACCAAATGGGGTCTAATCGCAAAAAACACACTGAGTTCCTGCCCAGCAATTGTTAAATCAACTATGAAAAAGTGTGATACAAGCTAACGTATAAGATTTCCAATACAAGTAATCAGACACTATATTGAGCTCCACACTTTTGCTGCAACTACTAATCTAGCTTAAATCTTTACAGTGATCCAACGCATCTCGACCGCTAAATTGATATCTCAATTACTTCGAAGTCGCTTGAAGACTACTTTCCATTTTGTGGTTTCATAAAGCACTCCATACACTTAATGGGTGATCTTAATGTTTGGATGAAAATCTCCTCTAAAAAATGATCAATTGAAGAGGCTTGGAAGACAAAGAATGAGTTCAATGGGTTTTCCTTTGTATTTCAATAGTCGTAGATTCCTCTAAAGATTAGGGTTGTCATAGGTTTTTATATGAGTAGGGTTTTGGCTAGAGATAGTTACAAAACCAACTCTTGAAGCAAATCTTGGAACTTCTATAACATGGCCAAAATGGGGATATATCCCTTTTGCGTAAAACATGTAGCAAAATGCACCTGTTATGAAATTATTTAGGAAAATGCTCATGTTTTAAGCTTGATTTTCTAAAAATCGAGTTTTAATGAAAAACTCTATTTGACAAAAATCGAGTTACTTGCAATAAAAAAATAAAAAAAAACGTTTCATGTAGTTTTGTTAAAGTAACTCGATTGTCTAAAAATCGAGTTTCAAAACAGAAGCATTTTTCTAAATAGTTTCAAAACATGAGTATTTTGCTACATGTTTGCGTGAAAGGTGCAAAAGCCCATTTTCTCCTCTATAACAATGTTTTGGTTGATCAAGAGTCCTTGCTTGGATCTTGTACAATCAAGATTGAACTCACACAATTAGGACTTTAGTTTCACACAACCCAGCTAAGCTTTCATTACCATTTTGTACATTACAATCAAAACCCAAATAATTATAAATAGATTTATCATACAATTAGTCAACATCTAAAAAACTCATAATCCTAACAACTATATCTTCTAACTAGTCTTATGTCAAAACTCCTCATATTATCTATGAAAGAATGTAACGTTACTTTTGGAGTACTGAATATTAAAATATATAATAACTTTTTCTAAACTTTCATTCATTAAGAAATTACAAGAATTAATAGATTAGAAATGATTGATGCATTCTCTTTGCACTAATATCTCAAGAGAATTTTTTTTTATAAAAAGTTTCAATCTATGGCGTTTGCACCTAGCTTTTTATCATTAAACTAAGACACTAATCAGTTTTTGGTGTAGGCGAAGATTGAAACTGAGATCTCTTATTTAACCATCAGAGATTTTACCAATAAAGTTAAGTGAAACCTACTCTTAAGATAATATTTGTTTATTCTATTTATTATCTAAATCAAAATGTTCACTGTCATTTCAAATTAAAATAATAGCTAGGTGGAGTGAAGTTGAGTTTAATATAACAATTTGTTTAATTAGGATAAGTCAATTTTCTAATGCAAATGTAATGCTGTATTTTCTAATGCAATTTTTTTTTATTAAGATAAGTCAATTTCACAAAAGAACTTAAAAAATTTGTCAAAGGCTATTAAAAATTGTAAAATATATTTTACTTTATAAAAATGCATTTTTTAAAGGAGATGCCAAATACTACCTAATCTTACAGGTTCTCTTAACCCAACGTGAATCCCAAGAGAATCAAGTAGTCGGTCAACTTTGGACCACAGGAGAGAAAAGAGAAAAAAGAACTATGTCCATGAGAATCAAATTTTTATATTTTCCTAACCCATGATGTTTGGGTTTTTTGATATAAGTGTGGATAAAAATATGTATAAAAATATGTGTAATGTTATTTAAAATGTATGAAAATGTGTTATAACTATACTGCTAAACAGGGTCTAAATGGCCTTAGCACATGGTTTTGTTTAATAAAGTAATAATTAGTGCCCATCGATTATAATATTAAAACATGGAGCTTCAAAAGAAAATTAGTGATATTTTATATTAAAAAACAGACGGAAATCCACATCTTTAAATTGTAATATACTAATACTATTATGGATATATGCAGGATTAGATTTTTTTTTTTTAATGAATGCAAGATTAGTTAATTAAGGAAAAAACGTATGTGACCAAGCATATACTAAATTTAGCTGCAACCGCAAAAGGACTTTCATGAGTATCACCTAGCAAAAAAAAAAAAAAAAAGCAAATTAGGTCACCCACAAGGGCCACAACCGTATTCCAAAACTAACATAAAATGTGACCAAACTCGAATATTTATATATATTTGAATAATTTCAATGAATATATATATATATATATATTTTTTTTTTGAGGAAATATATTCTAACAAATAATATAAAATTAATTTACTAATTAGTGAGAGTAGTTAATTGATGCAACCACAACTTCTAAGCTAAACTTTTATTATATAATAATAAATTGTATATATAGATATATATAAATAGCCAAAATTTAGAGAAAATTCAATTAGATTTTAATTGGATTCTCAATTTTGCGTCACGTATCCTATTTAATTTTCAATTTTGTGCCAAGTAAATTATTGAGTATAAAAATCGAAGAGTTCAAATCCAATAAGATTATAAATTGAATTTCAATTGGAGTCTAATTTTCTATTACGTGTCTATCTAAGTTTTTAATATTTATGGAAAGTGAATTATTGAGTGCAAAAACCAAAGAATCTAAAACCAATGAAATTCAGAAATATATATATAATGAGAATCCATTACATATTTTAGAAATGCATAGTTTAAAAAAATGTAAGCTAATACTATGTAGAATTTGAGTATCTTCTAAAAAAATGTATAATTTGAACGTTAAAATTGTGATTATTTTTAATTGTACCTGTGCATATGCATAGGGTTACACGCTAGTATATATTAATAGTCAAAACTAAGAGAAAATTCAATTAGATTTCAAATTAAATTTTAATTAGAATATAATTTTGCACAGCTACGTGTTCCATCTATCAAAGTTTTTAAATTTTTATTGCCAAGTGAGTTAATTCAGTGTAAAAATTGAATTTCAATTAAAGATTTTTTAAAAATTTTTTTGTACTAAGTGGGTTAATTCAGTGTAGAAAATGAGGAGTCCAATCTCTCTCTCTCTCTCTCTCTCTCTCTCTCTCTCTCTCTCTCTCTCTCTCTCTCTCTCTCTCTCTCTCTCTCTCTCTCTCTCTCTCTCTATATATATATATATATATAATAAAAACTCAGAGATAATCCAATTAGATTTTAACTGGATTCTCAATTTTGCACCATGTGTCTCATCTAAAATTTTTGTGTCAAAATGGCTCAGAGAAAATCCAATTAGATTTTAATTGGATATTTACTTTTGCTATGTGTCCTATCTAAATTTTTCAAATTTTTTTTCCAGAATAAATAATACATTAACACCTAATACAAAATCCAAGAAGACCACAAAAATAACCTAAACAAGAATATTTCACCTGGACACTTCTATGTGGACTCTCTCTCTCTCTTCAATGTTTCCCTAAAGATAATCTCAACCTCTAACCACTTGCTAACATCATCAAAGAACTCTCAACAACACACTGGCAACCCCCCAACGCACAACAAACAGATTTGTAAATAAACTTGTAGCCCCTTCTCTATTCATATTCATTGATTTATTAAACATAGTCAATTCCTCCTCTCACATCTTTTTTTCACAGTTAACAACTTCCTTGCTTCATAAATAACCATTGAATTTAACAATATCAAAAATCAAATGTATAAATGTAACTTGAATCCCTGGTGAGGATTGAAATAAGCAACCATTGGAATTTGAAAAATATGGCTTTTGGAAATAATACTTCATTATAATGTTATATGGAGATTTTATTTATTATTAATTCTGTTGTTATCGTATGCCTTTTTTGTTTTGGGTTGCATCTCAACAATAATCAAAGCTAGTAATCAAATTATTTGTAGTAAGACTATAAATGGCAATTGAGGGTAATTTCAAAAGATAAAGTTTAGATATAAAATTGGTTATAAACTTAGGCTATAGCTTTACTTAATAAAATAAACATTACTGTATATTTTGAAAATCTAACCGTTAAATTGCATGTTTTTTATGCTCTTAATATATGTGTCAAATTTAATTTGTGTCAATCATATGTTATTCACTATATAATCTATAAGTTTATATTTTATGCATAATTTTATACTATAAAAACTTGTAATTTAAGCAATTTATTGATGACATAGCTATTGATCTTTAATTTTTTAGAAATTTTGCAAGCATGGAGGATATAAGAATAAGATGTAATCCAATGGTGGAATATTGAGTAAGATTGTAACCTTAAGTTATAACTAATTTTGTAGTTAAATTTTGTCAAATTCCAAAAATTGTGTTGAGGTAGTGACCAATAGATCCAAATTAGTGCATTTTGAGAATTGTTAATTTTGTTGTTGAATTCAGATTGCTATATGCAAGATTTGACCAGCTAGAGTTTAATTGGGTGTATAGAAATACTAACAAAACTGCACATCTTAGCAAGATGGTCTTTGTCAAACTCTTTTCCAAGTTATTTTGGTGAGGGAATTGGTCCCTTAGGAAGAATAGTTTTGGCGTAACTAATTCTATTTTATATTTCTTTTGTGTGCAATAAAAGTCTTTTATTTATAAAAAAGAAGCTAATTTTTATTTATCATTCTAAATGTTACTTTCAATTTGTTTTTTAATTCCTAATCAATAAAAAAACAATTTCATTAAGTAAATTTTTAATGGCTGTTGCTAACCACCGAGTTTCATAATATGATACTCGATATACAAATATTAACAATATTATTATTATTATTATTATTATTATTATTAAATACATATTTTCAAAAATAAATATAATAAGCACAGTATCGACAAATTATTTAAAATTATTATTATTTACCATTATTATTTAATGTTTCCATGCGTAAGCACGAGTTACAAGTTAGTATAAATAAATCATAAAAAATCTAATCATGTATCTAACTCTATATATAAAATTAGAGGAAGAAGTAGTTTGACTAATTTTATATTTATGAGCCATTTTTTGTATAACTAAAAATAATTTAAATTTATAAGTCATTTATGTAATATACTTTGACAATGTATCATCCATTCAATTTAGGAGATACTATTGGATCAATTTATTCATTCTTTTATTTTATGTTTTATTTAGTAGAATTTTATGAATAGTGATTGTGAATTAATATTATACATGTAGTATCCAATAATAATTTTCAAAATTATATACATAACAGCAATATAATGAGAAACTTAACATAACCAATATCATGAAAATTGCAAGAAAAATTATTTTAGTACCTTCAAATATCCTGGTTGAACTAATGTCCTATATGTTTAATAACCTAAGCTAACATTAATAACACCACTATAATTCACCATTCTCATGCATAAACATAGGTTATATACTAATTAAGGGATAATATTTAATAACTGTTTAATTTAGGTAAAACTTTATTATTTAAATTTCAAAAAATTTAAAATTCAAATGACTAAAATTCTATTATAAAAAATTCTAAACTTTAATCTCAAGCAACAACCCACGAATTCTTTTTATATATAAAAAAACCCATGTTTTGGCTTCTAAATAAACTAAAAGTCTATTATCAATATTTTAAGAACAACTAATTAATAAATTAAACATTTGTTACAATATAATTCCTCAAATTAAGGGATAAGATTTAGCAGTTGTTTAATTTAGATAAAACTTATTATTTAAAATTCAAAAATTTAAATTTTATTCAAACTAAAAGTCTATTATCAAAAATTCTAAACTAAATTCCAAACAACAACCCATGTTTTATTTCTCAACCAAGAAAAGAAAAGAAAAACATTTTGACTTCTACTCCTAAAAGTCTACCATCAACATTTTAAGAACAACTAATTAGCAAATTAATTTATATTAGTATTTTTTATGACATATTTCCTCAAATTAAGGGATAACATTTAACAACTGGGTTAGGGTCATATATTTCACGTGTTGGCATATCCTTTGACAAAATGCATTTTACTTATAATTGGGTAGTTTCAAGTGGTTTCTAGAATATCATGAATTATGTTTTAGGACCTTATTAGGTGGTAATATTGAAGACATGAAGATTGCACCAAGAAACAAGTAAAGAAAAGCCGAAAAAATGAACCTCATCAACGCTAACTCTATACAAGTTATCTATCGAGAATTAATGAAATGTCTCAATAAAAGCTCGACACCTTTTAATCTATCAAGTTTCACTGAACCAAAATTTTCATATCTGTTTTTTGCAGTTCATGATGATTTGGACTTCTAGGGTTTTGTTCACTAAACTTCTAGGAGATATAAAAGTTTTATTTTAAAGTCATTATAAAACATAGAGACTCAATTAGAGAATATAAACACATATCGTGAAATTACTGTGTATTTATGCGCCTTAGGATTTTGTGACAAACTGCTTCCTTCTTTACAAATGTATTGAAAGACTTTGTATCCAACTACAAGTTTCAAGTTGCTGGGAGTTAGTCACATACTGAAATTTGTGCAAAGGGAAGAAATTTCTACAAAATCAAGAACAATTAGGGATTGGTGTAAGGATTCAACTATAGGTAGATCAGGTTGGGGTAAGATTACTTGTAATCTCTTGATTTTGATTAGTGATTCTTTGGAGTGGTGATCTGAAAATCATCTAGTGGGGTATTTGCCTTGTGAGATGATTTCCCCACTAGTCAACAAATCATCGTGTCAAATTTACTTTCTATTGCACTCTAATTTATTTGGTGATTTGTTCGTGCTTCCAGTATGTAATTTGACCTAATTAATCAACTTAAGTAATTAAATTAATTTGCTGGGGCCAATCTATAACCCAACAAATTGTTTAATTTAAATAAAACTAAAAGTCTATTATCAAAATTTTCTAAACTTAAATACCACACAACACACGTTTTTATTTTTGTTTTTTTCCCTCAAGTTGCATCTTATTAAATTAATATTTTATTAGGGTATTAAGTTATAAGGCTCTTGACTAAGGAATAAGATTTAACAATAATTTAATTTATATAAAACTTTATCATCTAAGTTTTAGAAATTTAAAAAGCCATGACTTTTTGATATAGTCACTCTTAATCAATAAAGTCATCCCTATAATTAAATCCCACACAATACACCTCACGTTGTTGTATTTGTTTTTCACTTTTTCCCCCCTAAGATGCAACTTATGCTTATGTTTTAATCTGATAAATTCATCTCACTTATTGTTCTTTACTTTTGAATTTGTGTGAAGGATATTACGTCAAATGAAGTTTACTGTCAAGAAGCAAAACAATGGACATTCATTTAAGTTCTTGGTTCTCTTATTTAAGTTTCTATTTTTTTTTTTTTATTCTCAATTTTTGAACTCTTATGTGTATCTTTTGATTTTGGGTTTTGTTTACTGTATTTAATTTGTGAATGTGTTGATTTTTTTAATTAGACTATCACTAGGAAAAAAAAATCTATATTAAGAAACTATTTTGTTTATTATTATTTATGTTGGTTAGGGCATAGATTAAACATAACCCAAATAGAAATGATCAAACTCATTCCATATCTCATATTAAGATATTAACACAAAGCACAATGAGATTTTTATAATATAAAAATGGATAAACATTGATATAGTCCAAACTCTAAATAATTAGAACTTAAAGTAATTTTTATTATTATTAAAATTACTTACTTATTTTAGTATTTATTATTAAATTTTTTTTAATTATTATTATTTTTTAAAATTTAGCTTTCATATGAATTTTCATCAAGCTGTGCATTGCACAGAAATGTACTAGTGTATGTGTGTGTATATATATATATATATATATTTTTTTTTTTCTTACACATGAAGAATGTTTGTTATTTATGTTTAACATATGATATTTATTATGTAAACAAAAATATTTACATCAAATAAGTCTTCACATCTTTCCAAAAGAAAACTACAATAATAATAAGTCTTGACAATGGTGTCAATGTTCGACTCAACCCACAAACACGACACAAGTTTTTGCGGTTTAGGGTTGGGCCTTAGTGGGTTTGGGTCATAATCGAGTTGATCCGAAAACAACACAATAAGAAACGGGTCATAAGAGGGTCAATCCGCATGACCTGCAATAGACACATTTGACGTGCCAATTTATTTGTGTCAATCTAAAATGACCAATTTAACACAACTTGTTTAACTTGTATAACAAACAAATATTCATTTTATTTTAGATTTGTCAGATACCTTTTATATCCAACCTATATTTTAAACTAAATATGAAAAGTGGGTAATTATAAAAACTTACAAGTATAATTGGAAATTGAAACTTTACAAAATCTAAGTACCCTACTATAATTGGAAGTTGAACCATATTATTTTGAATGTGGGTTGTAAACTTGAAGTGTATGCACTACTTTTGGGATGTAAAAAATATTTATTTCTAGATGGATATTATATTTAATATTAAGCAGGTTAAAATGGGTTGTGTCGCATTAACAAATTGGGTTAGGGTAGAAGGATTATGATGCGATTATTAAATGGGTTGGGTTAAAGTTGAGTCATTTAGTCGAATATCCCTACCTCGTCACGATACAAACCTGACATGCTAACCTGAATTGACACCCCTACTTGACATGTCAACAAATGTACAAGTCAACTTAATAAAAATAAAATATAATTAAATTGCGTATGGTATACATTAAATACACTTTAATTTGATGAGTTATTTATGACATATGGGTAATTAGAGGGAATGAAAAATGCATTGATCAATTATATAATTGCATTATATGTTTTTAGTAAAAATCTAGGGGATTATTATTTCAATTTGTCCAAATTATTTCTTGTACCAAAAATAAAGAAGGGAGGGATGATTTTTGAAAAGTGGGGGGGAGGGGGGAGGGGGAAGAGGGGAGAGGTATTAAATTATTAATAGTGTTTATTTTTTTCTCATGGGGCATTAGATTAATTATGGGTTCAGTGTCATTTGCATTTGACCCAATAGAATATTGCCATGAGTTCAAAAATTATCACAAAACAGCATCCCATCGAATCTATTGTACAGGATGCATAGGACCTAAGTTTTTCCCCTAGATTAGTATTAATATTTAGTTCGTATACTTTATGATTCTTTCATGCATAAGGCAATTCTTACTGGTTTGAGCTTTGGACAATAGAATAGAGAGAATGTGCATATGCTTTATACTCCTTCTCTCTCTCATTTATTTTATTTTCTGTAATTTTTGTTAGAAAGTAAAAATTTGGTCAATAAACTCTTAAGAGGGTACCCTTTCCCTTTCTGATAACAGGTTTTTATTTTATTTTTTTAATCTAGGTTACTAGTCCTAATTATTGATGCTAAACCCAAAAAAAAAAAAAAAAACCCTGCCCGATGTGAACTAGTACCACAGGTAGAACTTGTGTTAAATTATTACCAATTACCAATAACTTTCAAACTTAATAGCTTTTCCCACTAAAGCATTCACACTCGGACGTGTAAAGGTCCAAAAAACTGTATTTTACAATATGAACACTAAAATGCAAGCTTTATTTGGACTTGGGTTCTTAAATTTTTTTACAATCTTTCTACAGTACCCTCTTAAATTTAGAAACTATTGTAGCAAGATTGTAAAAATAAAAAATATTATTTTATTCACTTTCTCTTTTATGAATCTCTCTTTTAATGTGTTGTGTATTATTTTAACATGTAGATATATTATTTTAATGAGTTGAATAGGAAAATAAAAGTTGGGATGTTGGATATGTTATAAAATAATATGGTATAATTAATAAAGTATCTTTTGAGATGATAAATTATATTTTTTTGAAAAAACCGGATGTGAATGCTCAAGGGAGGCAATGAGGCAGTTTGCGGTACGAGCTATAGTCAATACAGATTTTGTAAATATAGATTCTCTATAAGTTGTTAAAAAATAAAAGAAAAGAAACCTAGATTTAAATATAAAATTAAAAAAAAAAAAAAAATGTAGAAACTTACTATGAAATAAATTGATCACTAACACTAATAGTCTAATTGAATAAAAAAAAAATCCTCAAGGGATTGGTTTAGTGGTTCCTAAAGCCTCAAGCAATATCCATAAGATTTTAAGTTCAAAACTTCTTGCCAACACCTTGGGGTCACCCCCAAGAGATTTCTCCTTATAATAGTCCAAAGAAATAGTTAGATATCCAAAAATGTCTAGATACCCTTGTTTATATATATATATATATATATATATATATATATATATAATATGAATAAACAAAAAGGTATAGGCAACCACACGATGTAACCATATTATTGTTTACCCATTGAATAATCAATGCTTGAAAAACTTAAGTGATGAATGAGCGGCTGACACTCATGACTCATGAGCATGACAATGACACAAGCATAATGGATTTAACAAATTACTTGTATCTCTAAGGGATATGTATTAAAATTATGATTAAATAATTAAATTTAGCATTTTTTTTTGAGAAACATACACACACATATATAATTCATCATTTCTTGATTTTATATATTTTTTGAATAATCAATAATTAATTATAGGATCATAGTAATGTTGGACTCCGCTTATTAAAGGGGAGTTTAAGCCACATATAGAAGTGTGAAAATTATGGTCAAATGATTAAATACTTATAATTTCTTATCAGTCCAAACTTGCGAGATTACCATTGCGCACCCTTGGTGCGGTAGTCACTCCACAAGTATAAATACTTGTAAGGTGTGGGGGGCAAGGCCAGGATTCAAGTCTCCAGAAGGGAGTTTCACACACACACACTTAGATTAGGCTAGAGTAGAAATTCTATCTTGTTAAAAAGGGAAAAAAAAAAAAAACTTTCAAGATTATCAAGAACTTATCAATATTCAATGTACAATTCCTTTGGCATTGACTAGAAACAAGGACATTGGGAAAGCTACATTTTCACGAAGAGTTTGGAACCATAAATGGTAAGTTTCTGGTATTTTCTTTGTTAAAAATTATAGTGCTTTAATCATAAGAAGAAAGATCATTGTTTACAATAGTAAATGGATAGTTAAGCAAAACAATAGAAACCCATTTAAATTCTTGGTTATCTTATTTAAAATTTTTTTTATTCTCAAATTTTGAACTCTTTTGTGCATTTTTGATTTTGGGTTTTGTTTATTGTATTTAATTTGTGAGTGTGTTGATTTTTTTTTAATTAGACTATCACTAGGAAAAAATCTGTATTGAGGAACTATTTTATTTATTATTATTTATGTTGGCTATAGCATAGATTAAACATAACCCAAATAGGAACGATCAAACTCATTCTATATCTCATATTAAGAAATTAACACAGAGCACAAAGAGAATTCTAAAATATAAAAATAGATAAACATTGATAAAGTCCAAACTCTAAACAATTAGAGTTTAAAGTAATTTTTTCTATTATAATTACTAACTTATTTTAGAATTTATTATTACTATTTATTTAATAATTTTGTTTTAATCATTTTTAAAAAACTTTAGCTTACATATGAATCTTCCTTAAGCTGTGCATTGCACAAGAATATACTAGTGTGTCTATATATATATAGATTTAAGAGGATTCCTCTCTTTGGACTTAACTTTTATATGGTTTAGAAATACTCATAAACCTTACATTTAACTAAGAGGATTTCCCTCTTTGGATTTGATTTTTATATGGTTCAGAAATATCCATAAACCTTACTTTTATATGTATCATCCTTAAGTTATGCATTGCACAAGAATATACTAGTGTGTGTGTGTGAGGATTTCCCTCTTTGGACTTAACTTTTATGTGGTTCAAAAATATCCATAAACCTTACATTTAATTAAGAGGATTTCCCTCTTTGGACTTGGCTTAAATATGGTTCAGAAATACCCATAAACCTTACATTTAACAAGGAAAAAACTTGAGAACAATCCGGTAAAAATATATTTTTAACTCCACTTAAAATGCCTTCAAAATAGGACACTCTTCTTCTAATTCATGTCTTCAAAACAAAATTATCCAATTTTTGTAGAAGGAATAGTATTACTCTAGACAAAAAAAAAAAAAAGGATAATTACAGTAAACCCACATGTGGTATGACCCGTTTTCACTTTGCCTAGCCGTAACTTTACACTTTGCCCGCCTAATATTCAATCCGTTACCCATCCATTACCCACATCACCCTCAGAAGTTAGAAAAACACCATTTTATTAAAAATCAGAACATAACATGGATCAAAAACATGAACCATTGAATCTTTTCCTCACGAACACAAGAACACAACATTTGTAAATATAGTTCAAAATTTTTAGTTACACACATCCAAAACCAATTAAATCCTCTAAATCCATACCAAAAATCCCTCACATTTTTAAAACCCAAAATGTAATAAAAAAAGTTTTAGAACCCAATCATAGATTAAATAGAAAATAGAAACAAACCAAAGAGGGAATTTCACCCAATAATAGATTAAACAGAAAATAAAAACAAACCAAAGAGAGAATTTCAATCACAGGCAAAATAAATCAAACAAGGGGGAACTACAAAAATAGAAAGGGAAAAATAAAAATAAAAAAGAAAGGGAGAGACAAACAACACCATTGTTCATCTTGCCGATGGTGGTGGTCAAGTGCTTCGACCTAAAGTTTGATGGTGGCTTGTACGGCAGCTTGGCTGTGGTAGCGGTGGCTTGTAGTGGTGCTAACGGTGGCCATGGAGGTCAACCACCACTAGCAAGCCAAAATCAAATAAAACCCACAACCAAAAAGCCAAAAAAAAAAAATTGAAACTCACGAAGCGTTGCCACCTACTCCACCACCACAACTATCAGAACCCACAACTCAGCACCACCACCACCTCACCCACAATCCAAAACCACCACAAGCCACAACCCATAACCCCACCATAAACCCAAAAGCAAAAAAAGAAAAGAAAAAAAGAAAACCCATGAAGCAAAGATAGTAGTCAATCCGAGATCGAGCTCCATTTTGGCCAAGACAGAGGCCAAGAACAGGACGGAGGCCGAGATCGAGCTCCATTCTCTCTAAACCACCACCGGCCCTCTTCCTGGATCTGCTCCAAACCATTGAGACAGAGGCTGAAACTGAGACGGATGCTGAGACTGAGACGGATGCGAGAACGAAGGAAATCAGATGAACCTACAACCAAAACCACAAAAATCAGATGAACCCACAACCAAAACCACAAAAAAATGAAATCCATGAAGCAAGAACGAAGGAAAATGAAACCCATCGCTGTGGTGGCCGATGTCCTCCTTAACTCCACCATCAGAGAAAGAGAGAGAGAGAGACTAATATGGAAATTCTGGGCATATGTTTGTTTTGAACCATGGGTAAATATTAGTTAACACTTTAACTGTGGTTAGGTTTGATTTTTCAGGGCATATTAGTTAACACTTGACTTGTATATTCACTCCCTTTGCCGTTAACTAAATATTTGTTTAAACTTAACACTTTACCTGTGGTTTGGTTTGATTTTTTTGGGCATATATTCTCGTAGAAGTTCTTAAGCAATCAAAAACCCTAACTTTTATTTATTTATTTTTGTTATGTTTGTTTTTTCCTAAAAATATGTTTTTCTAACAATAAAGGAAGATGTGGGTAACAGATCCCTAACGGAAGTTAAATCAAGTGGGCAAAGTGTAAAGTTTTAAATCACGGGTAGGCAAAGTTAAAATAGGTCTAACCACAGGTGGGTTTATTGTAATTATTTAAAAAAAAAGAAGCCTCATCACACGCGCAAAGCACATGCGATAAGGCTAGTGCGTGTGCGTGTGCGTGTGTGTTTCTTTCTTTTTTTCTTTCTTACATATGAAAAATGTTTGTAATTTTAATTTAACATATGATATTTATTACGTAAACAAAAAATATTTACATCAACTAAATCTTCACATCTATCCCCTCAAAAGAAATTTTTTTTTTCACATCTTTGCAATAATAATAATAATAACAACATGTCTAAAAATGTACAAGTCAATTTAATAAAAATAAAACATAATTAAATTGTGTATGGTATACATTAAATGCACTTTAATTTAATGAGCTATTTATGACATATGAGTCATTACTCATATTGGACCCTGGCCTAATCTACTCTAACCTAATCCAAGTGTATATGTTTGTGAAGCTTCTTCTTTGGAGACTTAAACCCTGACCTTTGCCCTCCACACCCCACAAGCACTTATACTTTTGGAGTGACCATTGCACCAAAGGTCATAAATAGCTTCCCATTGGGTCCATTGCACAGGTATTGACCTAGCCTTTCCCCTATATTAGTATTAATATACGAGAGCTTCTCATCGGGTCCATTGCACAGGATGTATTGGACCTAAGCCTTTCCCTTATATTAGTATTAATATTTAGTTCGTATCCTTTATGATTCTTTCATGCAGAAGGCAATTCTTGCCGGTTTGAACTTTGGACAATAGATTAGAGAGAATGTGTATATGCTTTATACCCCCCTCTCTCTCATTTATTTTATTTTCTGTAATTTTTGTTAGAAGGTAAAAATTTGGTCAACAAACTCTTAAGAGGAAACCCTTTTCCTTTCTAATAACAGTCTCTCCCCCCCCCCCCCCCAAAAAAAAAAACCCTGCCCGATGTGAACCAGTACCACTGGTAGTACTTGTGTTAAATTATTACCAATAACCTTCTAACTTAATAGCAGTATAGCACTTTTTTTCCCCATTAAGGGAGGCAATGAGGCAGTTTGTGATTCGAGCTATAGTCAATACGGGATTTGTAAATATAGATTCTCTATAAGTTGTTAAAAAAATAAAAGAAAAGAAACCTAGATTTAAATAAAAATAAAATGAAATAAAACTCTAGAAGCTTACTATAAAATAAATTGAAATTACATTAGATTTCTTTTACTAACATTAATAGTCTAAATGAATAAACAAAAAATCTTCAAGGAGTTGATTTAGTGGTTCCTAAGGTCTCATGCAATATCCATAATATCTTGGGATTAAAGCTTCTTGCCAACACCTTGGAGCCACCTCCAAAGATCCCTGTAATAATCCAGGAGAATAATCAGATAATCGAAATTTTTTGAATACCCTTGTTTATAATAATAATAAAAAATAAACAAAAAGGTTGGAGCAACCACACGATGTAACCATGTTATTGTTTACCTATTGAATAATAAATGCTTGAAAAACTTAAATGATAAATGAGCAGCAGACACTCATGACTCATGAGCATGATGATAACACAAACTTGAGCGGCAGATCGACAATCATGACTCATGAGCATGACGATAACACAAGCTTAATAGATTTAACAAACTACTTGTATCTCTAAGTCATATGTATTAAAATTATGATTAAATAATTAAATTAATCATTTCTTGATGTTTTAGATTTTTTGAATAATCAATCATATATCATTGTATCATAGTAATGTTGGACTCCACTTATTAAAGGGGAGTCTAAGCCAAATAGAAGTGAGAAAGTTATAGTCAAATGATTAAATATTCGCAATTTCTTAACGTTTAAAACTTTCAAAATTATCAATATTCAATGTATAAATTCCTTTGGCATTGACTTGAAACAAGAACATTGAAAAAGCTACATTTTCATGAAGAATTTGGATCAGAAATGGTAAATTGCTAGCCTTTTTTTTTTTTGGTAAAAATTACAGTGCTTTAATTCATAAGAAGAAAAATCATTGTGTTAGGTTCTAAAGATGTAGGATTAAATGTTTAGAATTCTATTTTGTATGTGTTGGCAAACCGAGAACAAAACATGTTTAGTCTATGTGTTAGGCATTGCTCAAAGGTGTATGTTTCAAGTTTCAAGTTTGAGCTAACTGCAGAAAAGAGAGTTGAGACTCTGCCAAACTTGATCGATCGAAAATTAGATTCGACTGATCGAGAATCACAGAAATCAGATTTTGCAGAATTTTAAATTGCATATGTGTTGGAATAAGGACCGCTGATAATTGTTACGGTATAATGCCAAGTATAAGTCATAAGTGTTATAAGATTTTGTATTTAGGGGGAGAGCTGAGAGATTTTATATTTAGGGGGAATTTGAGTTTTTATATTTTTTTTGATATACTTTGATGTATCTTCTGTTTATGTGGTTGTACATATTTATGTCTACTATTCTTGTTTCACAAACATTGATGTGATTCTTGATTATGATGGCTCTTGATGATGAGTTTATTCATTATGATATTACTGTCTTTCTTTATATGTTTTGTGAATAAAAGATCAAATTTCTTTTTTCTTTGGATTTGAATTGTATTTTCCATACATGCATTTATGGTTTGTTTTCAGTGTTTCGGAAATTTACAAGTTAATTCTTTCAACAGTTACTGTCTATACTAGCAACTAATAGTTAGTAGTTGTGATAGAATTGTATTAAGGCAATACTTTGTTATTGGGCTGATGTTTGATTTGAGCAATTCATTTTGTATGTATGTTTTGTCACAGATTGACAAATAGGGAGATTGTTAGGTTTTAAAGATTTAGGAGTAAATGTTTAGAATTCTATTTGAGTAATGCCACAGCCATAAACTATTTTACAACATTTTTACACAATGTTGATGTGGCCAACCTCTTATTGGTTTTCATCTAAGCCCACCATTAATATCACTTTTTTATTTACCAATAATCACTCACCACATCAGCAGTTTGTAAGATTTTTTGGAAAATAGTTTGTATCTCTAGTATTATTCATTCTATTTTGTATGTATTGGCAAACTGAGAACATGTCTAGTCTATGTGTTAGGCATTGCTTTAAGGTGTATGTTTCAACCTTCAAGTTTGAGCTAATTGTAGAAAAGAGAGTTGAGAATCTATCAAGCTCGATCGATCAAAAAACTAGGTTCAACTAATCAAGAATTGCAGAATTCAGATTTTGCAAAATTTTAAAACAAGGCCCAAGTCTGCAAAAACGTTTAGGGTTTTAATCCAACTTGTTCTCATATAAAAGGGAAATCCCAGCTATGTTTTGAAGACATTTGAAAGACTTATGTGTTATTCCTTGTGAGATTTGAGAGGTGTTGTACCTTCTAACTACACAAGTGTTTATTGGCGCAAGATCTACAATCAAGCATTGGTAGAACCTAGTTGCTACTACAAAGATCAACAATTGAAGGTGATTTGAAACATTTGAGTGGGATCTCAAAGTCACAAGCGTGGATGCTTGTGTTGCAGTGAGTCCAAAAAGAGAAGGAGTTTGTGGATTCAGAGCTTGCAGGTGGTCGTGTCAGTAAGTTACTACTGTAGGTAGCAATGGATTTAGGGTTAAATCTGATTGTAAAAATTTTGATTTTCTTATAGTGAATTTGTTTTACTTTGAGGATAGTTAGGTTAAATTCTTTCTAAGTTTTTACCATGAAATAGTTCGTTTTATTGGTTTTTCAGGGTCATCATATCATGGTGTTATTTATTTTTCACTACATTGCATGATATGATTTATTATTATTTGACTTAGATCTGAATAATTAACCTAAGTAATCACTTGGCTAATATATTAAGTAAACAATTTACTTTAAGGAGTCTAAAAAAATAAACACATTGTTTACAACAGTGAAAGGCTAGTTAAGTAATGATTAACTTGGAACCTCACACAGCTCATGAACGAGCATGTCACATGCATGGAAAATTGAAAACAAGTAAAGATTCTTGAAGACACACACCCATGAGGATTATGATGGTAAATTTGGAACCAGAAATTCTTGGTGAAAATTATAATGCTTTAATTCATGTAAAGAAATATCTTTATTTACAATGGTAAATGAGTAGCTAACATATGCAATGATTAACTTGGTACCCCACTAAGCTCATGAACGAGCAAGTCACATGCATGGAAAATCTTTTATTGGATCTGAGGAATCCAAAAAATGTACCTAAATTTGAGGGTTAGCTTGCCATGTGACATAAAACAATTCAAGATTACAGCACGTGACGATGATTGGTCAATTACATACATACAACTTCCCATCCATCGAAGCCTGAAAAGGACTCAAAATCGAAGTGAATTATTGTGTAAAGATGCCGGCAATCAACAAGCAACAATTTTTTTTTTTTTTGCTGAATAACAAGCAACAAATTGCTCTCTGGCTCGAGAATCAAAGAAATAAGAGAAACTCTACAATATAAATAAGTTAACTCTACAATATAAACATGTGCAATCCATTCATCCAAAAAAAAAAAAAAATGCGACACAGAAAACTTGAACATACAAATAGTTTTGAAATTGGGAGTACAGAATAAATTTTAAAAATATGTTCTTCAAAATTCCTCAGTAACTTTTTTTTTTTCAACGTGAATATGATTAATGGATATAAGGACCATATATATTTGATTATTTGTGTCAGTCTTAAGTCTTAGTGTTAGGGGTGGCAATGACAAATTCTATTCAAACTTTTCCTTTTTGGGGGGGTTGTCTTGTTTTTTTTTTTTTTTTTTTATGAAATTTTTTTGGGGGGTTGTCTTGGTGGGTATGTGAGTGTGATTTATCATCAAAAAGGCTGTCAGAAAAGAGGAGGGGAAATGATCACATGACTGTCAGAAAAGGAAAGCAACAAGTTTAGGATCAATTCAAAAAAATTCTCACGTTTAAATAAATTTTCTTCCACATGATGTGGGCTCCAATAACTTTGGTTAGAGCAAGCGTAAAAAATTGAAAAAAAAGGAAGAGATTAATTAATTAATTAAAGATATGCTTTTAGTCATGAGTGTTCAAATCTAAAGAGAAAAGGTGAACTTACAAATTAATTTATTAAAAAAATTATTAGTATTTTTAACTTGTAAGTGAAGTCCTTCCAAGTTCTAACCTATGCTCAAAACCCGGGTGAATTGGTTAAGTAATGTGAACTTACTATCATTTTTATTTTTTTGGTGCGCGGTATAAGTTATTCGAAAAAATGGGGAGAGATTACAATTTTATGTTAGGTAATACGTGTGAGTGAAGCTTCACATTAAATAAGTGAAGTTCAATATTGAATAATAATGAGAAGAATGAGTAATTAATATAACATATAGAGACATTTTAACTCAAAAGGCCTAAGCCCAATGGATATGTGGATTATGTTATATTAACTACACATTCTTTTCATCAATATTTAATGTGGGACTTCATTCTACCTCTTTGTGGGACATGAACAAGTCATACTTGCTCCCCCTTATCTAATGTGTCTTTCCCTTCACTAGTGCATCATCCATGTGTTGGGATCGAAAACATATGGAAAATACAATTTGTATTTTATACAAAAACACGCAGTGGAATAAAACGGATCTACTTCATTCATATGAGATAATTGCAACATTTGAATTTTAAAAACAAAGAGCAAGAAGACGTACCTTGATGCAGCAATAACAAGCTCAAAGTTGCTATTAATTATATTTAATACTACTATATAAATATAATTACACTCTAGGCCGTATTAAATAAAATATATCCCAAGACTTTAGTAAACATTTAACCAATTCATGAAAATATTCGTAATAATACAAAGTCATAATATATAACCGTCACTTTAAAGATTACTACATCTTGATTCTTGAATACCCAGTTTAATCCTTTAAGTTATTCACATATATATTTTATGAATCTAATTTTACATAATATAAACTTTAGTATCTCTTTATTAAAGTGGTTAGGCATATTACTCTGAATAATCAAACCCATTAAACTTATCTTAAGGGAATATTTTATATCTCTATAAAAAAGTTATGAATTTTATATTGAGAATATGTGTTCCTTCAACATTACGTGTGGTTGCTCAATATACTGAGATTTTGACCATTTGTTTGGATCTCACTCCTGATATATTAAAGCAACTTACATTTCATGATTGAGTTCATTATTCACTTAGGATTGACAGTTCATGTAAATGAAAGTCGTGAGATTTATTTTTATTCATTTACTAGTTGTTAATAAAATAATAAATCTTACAGTGGTGCAGTTCAATATGTCTTATACACTTAAAACGTATTAACATATCAACTAGAAGTCTTCACTTCCATGCCCAATTTCATCACCGACTACGAACTAAGATTCTGAGTTTATAAAGAACTTGTGATTTATATTTTCTATGACAAAACTACATAAATCACATTTTATGCATCTCAAGGATTATATGATAACGTCCAAATATTCATGTTGCCATTATTTTAGATAATAATAAAACAATTTATTACATATAATATAATGTCATACATAGCAAACAATAGGCTTTTAGAGTACTAATCCTAACACCATGGGCCCTTCGATTGTCAACCTCACATGTCTTTTATCCTTCATGGGAACCTCGCACCTCGTTGTTGTCTAGCACCATTGCCAATAAAACTCATTTGTTGGGCCTTTTCCAAGATTGCTTGTGTGGGCTTTATGAGCTTATTTGGTGCAATATACTGTCTTCACTCCAATTGCCAAAGGGACTCGCCTTGCTCCATTTGAGCAAGGGCTTCAAGTACACACCCTATTCCCACTCTAACTGCAAGAGGAACCTTGATAACCTTGCCCCACAGTTCTGATACCACTTGTTGGGTCCCAAATAATATTATTACCAATATAAGCAATCTATAATAACAATCACATACAAGGACAAAAATATTTACATGGAAAATCCTTTTTTCCTTGAACAAAAAAATCACGGGACAAACTTAGAATCAATTCACTATTATTAAATCAATTACAATATTTTTCAAGTTCATGCCTAACTTGAGATCCACCAAATACAATAATAAATCCTCTAGTATATGTTTCACGACTAAAGAAGATCCCCTTGTTTTCTTTGCCCTCACACACACTAATTATTTCTCTTAAAAGCGGCAACACTTTTCTCTCTCCTCTTTATTTCTTCTCCACACACAACTATCTCTCTTGACTGTCTTTTTTTTTTCTCTAAGTGGCTTCCTCTTGGTTGCTCTCTTTTCTCTTGTGCAGCTTCCTCTTTCTCTGTCTCTTCTATATATGGCACACTCCAAAAACCTAATATATATTGTCTTTATATATTACACGCATAGCCACCCTTTTAATTATTTTCTTAGGAACACATGGATTCCTAACTTAACTTATATAAAAACACGAAACCTACTTCTCATAGAAATAGAATTATGTGTGTCCTACAAGCTTATTACATGGGCTATTATAACAATATGTGGGCTAGATTTTTTTGGTGTCGTGCACCCAAAAATTTCCCCCTCCAACCCACCAATGAGAGGAGATTTTCAATTTATCTTTTCAATTTAAATCCATGCTAGTCAAGCCAACACAAGGCTTGACCTTCTTCATTATCTTCGCTAGCAACTTGAACACCTCATTAATGTCAATACCTTTCATTCTCAAATAATTAATCTCATCTTGGATTTCCTTAATCTAATCTCTTGGCTTCCCCTCATTAGAAGCCCCATTATTCTCGAAGCTGATAGTTTGATGTTGTCCATTAGCTCTCTTCTCTTGAGGTTCACCAATCTCTAGTGAAGGATATTGCTCCTCCTGTTTAAGACCTCCAAGGTATTTCACTTCATCATCATTCCATGTAGACTTAGCATCTTCATATTCTCCATTGCCTATCACTTCCTCTTTTAAAGCACTATCAGGAAATGAGAATCTCACTCTCTTGGTATCAACACCATTAATTTCAACTCTCATCTTTTGAGTCTTCTCAAAATCTTTAATCTCATTGAACTTTTTCTTACAAGTCTTCACATGAGTCTTGTTCATACCACAACAAGCATGCCCTCTTGCAACAACTAATGATCCCTTACTAAGTTTTCATCTTCCATTGCCAAGGTGGTTACAATAACCTACTAAGATCTATCTCTTGACTGTGACCTATCATTAAATTTTAGATCATTAGGTCTTTTATTTATACCTCTCATCTTGTTCTTTGTGACAAAAGCTTGATCTTGTGCATTGTCTATATTTGCATCTCCCTTGTGAACCTCCTCACTTGAAATCAAATCTCGAGTATCATTATATTTAAGTATGCATTTTCCTGCAGAATTACTCATTGCCATTGTTATGGCCTTCCAACTATTTGGTAAAGAAGCCAAAACAATCAATGCATGAATCTCATCATCAAATTCAATTTCCACTAAGGATTATTGATTTGTGATTGTATTGAACTCATTCAGATGCTGCGCTATAGGAGTGCCTTCTGCCTTCTTTAAATTAAACAACTACTTCATCAGATGCACCTTGTTGTTAGTCGACTGCTTTTCATACATACCAGACAAAGCCTTAATTAGACCCATTATGTTTTTCTCCTTCACAACATTGTGTGCAACTAATTTTGACAGAGTTAATTGAATAACTTCCAATTCTTGTCTATCAAGAAGGTTTCATTCTTTATTCTTCATCCTTCATAGTATCAGGTTTCTTCCCAAAAAGAGAAATACAATTTCTTGCCATAGAGATAATCTTCTATCTGCATCCTCCAATACCTAAAGTTTGTTCCATCAAACTTTTAAATCCCCGAAGCCTTTTCTTCTTTTCCGGCCATTGCTTCCACTCAAACTCATGCTTTGTTACCACTTGTTGGAGAGATAAACATATAGAGAGGCAAAGACTCACATGTGAGAGGGAAATTGCTAGGTTGCATGTGTGAGCGAAGTCCTACATTGAATAATGATGGAAAAAATGATTAGTTAATATAACATAATTGAGCACATATTATTGGACTTAGACCTTTTGGGTTAAAGTGTGTCTCTATATATAATATTAATTACTCAAGGAAGCTCCTCAATGTGTTTATCTCCCCAACATTTTAGCATTGAAATATATAATAGAAATTAAATTTTGGAACTTCAGTAGTGCTACTCAACTTGAATTTGGTATTTGGAGTGCCAAATTTTGGAACTTCATTGTGATTTTGGCATGAAAAATACAATTTTGGCTATTTGAGAGCCTAAATTTGATGGTAAAATATTGCATCACTTCTGCGAGTTTTGATTTTGAATTTGAAAATGAAGATGTCTACTTTAATTCCAAAATCAAATTTTGCAATAAAATTGATTCAACCATTTTGTTGACATTTCCCAATGAAAAGAAGCCTCGAACCTCTAGAATTAATTCATACAAAAATATGTAATTTGAAATTTATTCAAACTAGAGGTGGTAAAAAGTAGTACATTACTCTCATAGATTGTTGCACAAGGCATTGTTATGTGTATTTGCTAAGGAGTATAAGAGAATTTAGAAATGTTTATATAAAAAAAATGATGTTGAGAATCAACCTAGTAAAAAGATAAGGCTCTAACATGTGATAGATGTGGTGAATATGCATAACCTTTTGGTGAGTTCTATTCACAACATATTGTTATTCACCAAGCTGTTGCTCCTTATTCACATCAGTAAAATGGAGTTGCTAAATGAAAAGATAGAACCTAAAAAAAATTAATGAATGCTATGTTTATAAGTTTCGGTTCACCTTAGAACTTATAAAGGTAAGCAATACTTTCTATTATATTCTCAACGAGTTGCCTCATATGAAAACCAATAAGATGTCTTATAAATTCTGAAAACTAGTCGCAACCATGTGCTAATTAATAAGATGTCTTATAATTTATGAAAACTAATCGCAACTCAGCACAATGTATGAGAATATGCAATTATTTTGTAATTAAATATAATATATAATTTGTAAAAAAATATTCGTAAAATCATATATTAGAATTAGTCAACTGTAACAAAGTGTTTTCTCATAAGAGAATTTTATTTTATATGTATTAAAGTATTAAATAAGAAATGTTCTTTATGTCAAACCAACAAAGGGCAAGGATTTTTTTTTCATCTAAAATAAATAGTGTCATATTGCTTTCTTTTTTTAAGTAATGAAATTTTGTGCTCTCTATAAATAAAAAATTTATATATATATTTGCTTTCTTTTTATATTAAAATTGTTGTATATATAGGTATATACATGGATAGGTTGTATTAATGATGTTTGAGTTTAGAGAGTATTGTTTCAAAAAGTTGATAAAATGAAAATTTAAGTTCTGGAATTTTCTAAGTGAAAATTCGAAATTCAGTATTTTCGATAAGTCAAAACTTTTACCCAATCAATCGAAATAGTAAGGAAATTCATCCTAGAGTCTCTGCCTATTTCAATTAATGCTCGATCCCTATTCGATCGATCGAATATCGAAAAGAGCATTCGATCGATAGAAAGGAACTCTTGATCGATCGAAACTTGTAAAATTGAGTTTTTTGGTGACTATTTTGAAAGTTTGAAGAGTTTTAAAGCCTTGTGAATGGTTTTATGAAACATTTTAACTCTCCATACGTGTCTTTTGATGAAATATAATCCTGTGGGTATAAATAGAGATTTATGTTCACTTGAAACACAAGAAATCCTGTGATTATTCTCCATAATTGCTATCTGTAGAATCCAACAACTTGGTTGTATCTTGGGGACAAATTTGCGATAATCCTTTAGCAACAAGAGTGTGGGGGCAAATATTATCTAAGGATAACAATTTTGTATCTTCAAGTTATCTATTTCTGTTTGTTTATTGAGTTGTCATGGTTCTTCCTTTATTACTTTGTGTATTGTTACCAACAAAAATTTCCATCTACTAGTTCATGAGTTAAGTCGCTAGTGATAGAATATAGTTGGGATTAAGTTTTTCCAATCATGATAGTTAGAAAAGAATGAGAAAAATATAATTTTCCCACCATTCAAAAAACTGTAACTTGTAGCCTTATATTTTAATGTTATCTTTAATCACAAACCAATCTATCTCTTTTGAAGTATACAAAGTACAATCATCTCTCTTTTGGAATACATTTCTTATCTCAATACATTCATAAATATAAATTGAATTAAAACATATCCATATAAAGATGCTTTGCAAACATATAAAATATCATATAAATCATTGCTTAAAAATGATTAATTGGATTGATTAAGAAAGCAATATGTTGTTAATAATCTATTGAGATTATTTTTTCTGCAGAAGCTACAAACTCGACCACCCAAAAAGATTATCAAATAAACAGTTATTATCAAATTCTAATAATTAAGTTTTTATAATAATAATAATAATAATAATAATAATAATAATACAATTGCAAAAGCTAAAATATGTTATTCATCCAATTATTTTTGTTTGACTAATATTTGCTTTTGTTTGAATAAGTGGTGCTATAGAGTATATCTTATGCAGTTATTAAAAGAATTAAATTTACAAAAAACTACAAATTTGTCTATCCAAATTGATTTTAAAATGAACAAAACTAAATAAAGCCTCATAGTTTAACATCTAAATAGATCATTGAAAAAAAATTAAAATTCCAACTTGCAAAACAACTAATTATTAATCCAAATAAAATCAAACCAATGGATTAAAGAAAAATAACTTGTGATCGGGAATCATAATACCAAAATACCCAAGTATAAAAATCAATGCAAATTTGTCAAAAAAGAAACAAATGTGATGTGACAAGTGGCTTATTCCCTCACACATGAGAACATGAACTTCAACTCAGACCTGGTTTAAAAGATATGTTGGTTCCACCTTTATTTTGGCTCAAAGATGGCACCCAAACTAGGGTTGTCCAGGGGCTGATCTGGGTCTAGTTTGTGCCCAACCCACAATTGACCCGATCAGATTAAATGGAGAAGTTCCAGACCTGCCGCCAACTGCTAAAAGCCATCGGCCAAGTCGATTTGGGCTTAGGTGGGCGGCAGTTGGCTTTGATTTTGATTGAAACACAAAGATGAAACGTTGAAGTTTGATTCCTGAAGAACAAAATCAACAAATCTACAAACCCAAAGAGTAGATCTATAAACCCAAAGAACAAATCCACAAATCCAAATAACAAAACAACAATAGACAGTAATTCCACAAATAATCTAACCTAAGAGATGAAATAGAAAGATTGAACCTAAGAGATGGAGGCGAAGACGAGCTAGCGACGTTCCGGACAAAGAGCGAAGATCAATGACGAAGAGCAAAGATCAACAACGAAGAGGCAGAGATCAACGATGAGCAGGATCGATGAAGAGTTGAGATCATGAGACTGAGAGGAGAGAGTGGGAGTAAGAACTAAGAGTGAGACAGTGAGTTATGAAAAACCTTTAAACCCATTTACATGGCGGTTGGGTTAGGTGGCTTGGGTATTGGAGGAAGAGACCCTCACCGGATCCGCCGGAATCAATTTTGGAAAGTAAGGACCTGTTGCTGATCGTCGGAGTAGTCGGATTGGGTGGTGGATGGTTTGGGTCCGGTTGGTTTGGCCGGGTGGGTCAAATTTGTGGGTTGTTTGGATAGCCCTAACCCAAACACATACAAAAACCATTTTTCTCATAGGAGAGGGTATGAATTTTGTTCTACTCCTACAAAACTTCACATCCTCTACTCATTGGTGGGAATCAAATATATTATTGATAAGACCAAATTGATTTTGAATTCCTTCTCTAAATGATTTGTAAGTTATACACTACGTATAGAAGAGAAGTGTTAAGTCCATAATATTTTCCCAACAAATTCTAGTTGGCAGGTTGTTACAGGTCTTTAATTTGAATCCACCATTAAAATTACTTTCTTGCCTACTCGTAACAGTAAACAATAACCTGCTACATAGAATTTGTTGTGAAAATATTGTAAAAATATTGTAGATATCATATATCCATATAGAAAGGTTATTTTTTCTTGTTCATAACTTAGCAAAACAGGCCATTTTGAGTTGCTAGGAAGAAAACATCCCCATCTCATACGTTCTTAATTTTACGTCTCAGAACATGGTAGAGTAGAGATGGGTTTGGACCCTTTTTATTATTAATTTAAATCCTTTTTTTAAAAAAAATAATTAGTAGAGAATTTAAAGCCTGAAGACCCTGAACATTTAAGCTGAAAGACCCTGAACATTGAAACCACAACAAAAATGCCAGGTGAGCTACAACTAAAACAACTGCAAGGCTGAGTCAAAGTTTGGCCTTTTCTTTTTCTCTTTCCCCAGAAAACTGTAAAATCTATTTGCCTCTTATTACAGCGTATATGTCTTGATAGTAGTTGTACACTAGTATATTACCTAGTACGAAACGGCCAACTACCACACACCTGTGTACTGTTCGTTACGTAGCATTTTGTCACCAACAAAACAAACAAACAAATAAATAACATATCAAGTTTTAAAAGAAGGCGAGTTTTACATCAGAGGCTCCCCGATTACTCGTGGCTGTGCCTGTGGCGTGCCTCCCACTTTAATCCAAATTCAATTGAATTCAATCCAGTCATCCATCAATACCGTAATAATTAAATAAATGTTATCATCACATATTTTATACCCGTTTTGAGAATTATTATTTTTTCTTTCTAAAAACAGTATAAATAAAAAGTAAAAACAACATAAAATAAGCAAGAGACTCACATCAGACCTGTAAATTAAAAAAAAAACCTAATAAGTTGACTTATATTCAAGATTTAAAATGCATACTTTGTACTCATTGCTAATTTTGACTAATTTTCTGTCTAATAAAACATATTAGTCTTTTTTGCTAAAAAAAAAATACAAATTTTATTACAATTGTTTTATGTGACAAATTGTGAGTGATGGAGAAAAAATAGTCAATCTATGTGATAATGACAAATAATTTTTTTTTTTGTACAATGACAAATAGTTAATCATATTCTATTGTGTAAGACAATTGTTGTAAAATATATGTGACATGAAATATATTGTAAAAAACAAAATTTGAAAAAAATAGAAATGGGCGATGCAGTGAGTAGTTAAGCTCATATAATAATTGGTAAGAATTTCTCATATTAATAATTTATAAAAGTATTGTAAAATAGATTATAAGATAACATTAGTTATAATTAAAATTTGTCACGTGCTATACACGTGTCTATGTCGTAAAAAAATACGGTACCACCGACAGGTGGGGTACTACCAAGATGTACCAACAATCAGTGAATTGAAGACCTAAGCACGTGGTACGGTACCGGACCAGCCGGTTACTATGACCGGATATATCGGTAACTCAACCACCTGCTGATAAATATATGTATACATGTTCTTTTAGAACATAAACACACAAAAAAAAATAAAAAATAAAAATAAATTAACGGCTAAGATTTCATTAAAAACCACTGCTCTACACGCACACATTTACATCTCTGAATTCTCTCTCTCTCTCTCTCTTCTTTTTGCTGTAGTTGAAAGCTTTTTGCTTTGCCTCTCTCTTTTGTTCATGTGAAGAAGGAGGGTTTGGTGGGTTGGAAGAAGTGGCTTTTTGGCTTTGGATTTGAGGTGAGGTGGGTTTGCTTTGAAATTCTGCTTCTTTTTTCTTTTCTGGGGTTCTGTAATGGAGAGAGATTTTATGGGTTTGAGTTCAAAAGAACCGTTGGCTGTGGTGAAGGAAGAGATTAACAATGATGGCTGCCAAGACTCTGGTATATTATTATTCTTCTTCTTATTTGATTAGTCTTTATTTTTCTTCTTCTTCTTCTTCTTCTTCTTCTTTTTGCTCTACTTTGAATATTTGTTTGTTCACTTATTAAATTTGTTGCAAAGCTTCACTTATTGTTATTCTCATTTGAAAACTTGAATTTTTTGTTGTTGTTGGAATTATGGGTGTCTGTTTAATTTTTATTCTAGTTTGTAGTTTGCGAGTGCATGGAATTGAATTACTTAAGACAGAATAAATGGCTTTTTTTAGTTTTTAGGCTGTGGTTTTTTTATTTTATTTTAAGAAAGAACTTCCCTTCTCTCTCTCTCTCTCTCTCTCTCTCTCTATTTGTGTGTGATTCAGAAGGCTTTATTTGGACAATACCGATTAGACCTATTTTTATGTCTTGGCGCTAATTTATTTATTTATTTTACCCCAAAATAATTTTCTTATTTGAATTGGAGTTCAATAAAGGTTTAAACTTTCAAGTTTATACTTTATTTGGATGACAACATGTGGTAGTAAATTGTATGTTTAATATCCACCTGGTCACTAGTAAATTTGTGAATCCTTATTAATTTTTTCTATTGATTTTACTTGTTAAACTGTTTACAGCAAAAAAAAATAATCTGTTGATACCAAGAACTAAGGGAATAATATGGTTTTTGCTTATTTTTGTGACTTTGATGTTCCAATCTGTCACTGCAATCCAGCCCAAAAAAGGATAAAGAAGGTCTATCTCTTCAAAGTTGTCTCTTTTTTTCTGTTCTATTTTTTTTTCCCTCTCTTTCTTCTCATTTTTGTTTTGTTATGAAGTGAAAGGCATGTAGTGTGTATAGCTTATTATTTCTGGACATTTTCTGAGGATCTCTGGTGTTTACTAAATGTGTAGGAGCACAGTGGCAGTTCTTAAACAAGGTTTCTGCCATTTCTCATTTGATGTCTTTCAAGGTTTCTCAAGAAGACAAGAATCAAAAGATTTCTCCTGACTCTCACAGGTCATCTGGATTTATGTCTATCTCAACTACAGATGCTTTTGATGCTAGTCAGAAACGGTCTATGGCTGAAATCCAGGTTTGATATTATTCCATTTCTTGTTGATATATATATATATATATATATATATATATATATATATATTATGAGGGTTTTTTGAGCATTACATGGAAATGAGATCAGAATGCTTTATTTTCATAAATAACATTTTAGAAAAGTTTAATTTGTTTTAACCTGAATTTGAACCAAGTCATTTTTGTTGCATAAAAATGGATAATTTAAATAAATAAATAAAAGGGTTAAGGACTTTATCTGTGAGAGCCTTGGAGTGCTGATATTGGTGATATAAGAACCTTTTCAAGAACCCCCGTTACTTGGTTTATCAATTTGATATTGTTTCCATAAGTCACATCTGATATGTTGTTGCCCTTCCCCCCATGGGTTTTCTGTTTTTACTATATAGAAGTCCTTCAATCACAATAGGCAAGGTGCGAATCATTTTTCCCTGACATCTTATCCTGTGCAACATGATTTGAAGATGTTTTCTGTTGGAAACCCCTTCTTCAAGAATCATTTTGCTACTACTGGGCAGAATTTGGCTGGTGTCAATGTGAAGCAACAGTTACCTGGAGGGATTCCGGCTACGGCTCCACATTTAGTTGTTCCCACTGCTGCTAACATTACTGGGATAACTGAACCATGGTATTTTCTTTGATTTTGTCCTTTAAGCACTTATTTGGTGACCATTTTTTGCTTACAACTCTATAGATATTTGGAGATTAAATGTCTTATATTGGAATATCTCCTGTAGGAATGGTTTCAAGGCCTCTGGGTCTCCTGCTCAATTGACCATCTTTTATGGAGGTACTGTGCATGTCTATGATGACATAACCCCTGAGAAGGTATCCTCTCTCTCTCTCTCTCTCTCTCACACACACACACACACACACACACACTAAATGCACAGAACACGAACACCACAAGCTGGTTATCAACTGCATCTTGGGTCATAGATCGGCTTAAATTGGGGTGTCTTTTCCAGGCTCAGGCTATAATGTTGTTGGCTGGGAATGGATCTATTGCTTCTAATACAGCACATCCAAAAGCTCAAGTTCAAGCACCTAGCTCAAAATTGGCAGCTGCTGATGGTGTTACTGTGAATCAGCCCATAAACACCCACCCTTGCTCTGGTCTTTCGAGTCCCTTGTCGGTTTCTTCACATACTGGTGCCCAGTCAGGAAGTGGATCCACTGGCAATGATGAGGTGATGGCTACTAAAACCACTGGAGCTCCAACAACTCCTGTTAGCAAAGCGGTGCCTCTGCAAATGCCTAAAATGGTGGTTTCGTTTCCATCAGGTAAGACCTTGTATTATTGGATGGTTTTGTACATATTTGTTGACCTCAAAATAGAACTTTGAAATGAAGAACTCCGTAATCTTGCAATCTTATCTTTAACCATACTTGAATTATATCCTAGTTATTCTAATTATTGTGAACACTTAAACATGTAGATGCTGTGAACAATTCTTAACTTATTGCAACACCACTTCATAAGAATGACATTCAATTTTCCATGCAGTTGCACCTGTTCCACAAGCACGAAAGGCATCCTTGGCTCGATTTTTGGAGAAGCGCAAGGAAAGGTCAGTTATTGTTCTAGCACTCTCTCTCTCTCTCTACCTTAGCCCTTGAAACAATTTAGATAGTAATTTATAAATATAAACCTTCTTATGTAAGTTAAGACATGATTAATTGTGTTTGCTATCTACCTATTTGCCTGTTAAAGGAGCCATCTTTAAGCATTATTGTGAGGTGCTGTGTTGAATTGGATTTGGTTTGAAAGATATTTGGGGCTACACAACTTTTGAGAGTAGATATAATTCTCGCTTGCTGCCAGCAAACTTGATTGTAGATTCAGTAGTTCACAAAGGCTGGTTCTTTGCCTGGATTTTAAAATTTGAATTCATATTGGCACCTTAATTCATGATTGAAGTGTACAAGCAAACATACTTATTATTGTTCAATAATCTGGGGCATTAGAAAGCTGTTACTGATTTAAGGCCTTTCTTCATGGATGCAGGGTAATGAATTTAGGGCCATATAACCTCAACAAGAAATCTCCTGAATGCACTGCCCAAGAATCCAATGGTGCAAATTTCTGTGCCAGTCCTGCAGGTGCTGGTCCTCTCTTGGAATGCAAGGAGGGTATCCAAGGTGTATGAGAGGTCCAATTAGGAAAGGATTATTGCAGATTTATGTAGTAAGTTAAAGATGTAAGCAGACGGATTCTATTTTCTCTCAGAACAACTGTAATTCTGACTTTAATTTGAAACTTAACTAAGTTTCTATATATATATATAGTTGGTGTAGGGCCTTTTCTTATTATTTCGGATGCAATCATATCATTGCTCCCGACATCTCAATGTTTAAGTCCACTTTGCAACTATTTAACTATATTGTTACATTGTGAAATTATTGCCTAGTGTAAGGATTATATTTACTGTTTCTTCCAGCTCATGTTCTTGATCAATGTTAGTCTAGTTTAAGTATAAGCTCTCCCTTATATTTTTTGATAGATATGATGGTATTTAAGCCTTAAGTGTCTGCTCCATAATAATTGTTCTTTAACAGCTAATTGGAACCATAGGTTCCTCACCTATAAATTGGGTGTGATTAAATTGTAATTATTTGTTAGGCTAGTTAGGTTAGGTATTAGACTTTTTACTTTTGGGAATAAAAGGGAAAGGGGTGCCAATACTCCAGCCTGGACGTTGTGTGATTATAGGACGTCCTACGTGTTATAGAATCAATGTTAGAACCAATGTGGGTCAAGACTCAAGTGGGGTTTGAAAGCTCATCCTCAAGCGAGAAAATATCTTCTTCGTTGAGCGGAAATAATTTTTATAAGAGGATAAGGTTGGGTTCTAAAGGTTTTTACTTGATCTATTGGGTACAGCACGGTTGTAACGTTTGTTGGTTACAACATGTTCTCTTGCTCAGCTTACATGATCTATTGTGAAGTTTTGTTGTATTCCTAAAAGGACTTAACTATCAATACTCCATTTCCAAATGTTAAGTTACATTTCATATTTATCAATTTTGGCACATTAATATACCAAATATTTCAAAGATCTAGAACTTTTTTCATTTTCTTTATCCCTCTTCAAGGAGCTGGAACAGAATTTTAAATTGACGAACCGTTAGTAATAAATGGAATGATCCAATCTTCATATTAGGTATCTCTCTCTCTCTCTCTCTCTCTCTCTCTCTCTCTCCAAAAGCATTAAGTGATCTCTCAACTCACAAGCCTAATTTGTGATTATTTTTTGCAAATTAATTTGTGAAAGTTAGTTTGCTTCAATCAATCTATTTAATATAGATCAAAGACATGTAGTAATTATATGTTACTACTTATTTTTCCGGGGAATAAAGAAGGCTCTTATTTTTGTTTAAGAGGTATTTAGGCCAAACGATTTTTTTATTTAGTATTTTGTGGGCTAAATGCAAAGAGACTCCTTATGATACGAGTCGTTATTAAATACACTCATTATTCATGCTTTGAAATTGACAAATAAGTCTTGGGTATTTAAAATAGGGCAATTGATCATTTTTGTTATATTTTAATCACTTTTTATTAGATGAAAAATGACCATGTAACGTGAGCCAAAACACACGCTAAGTAATTAATTCTCGTGTAACATGCATGTTCATATGGTTATTTAAAAAAAAAAAAAAGTGATAAAAATATAACATAATGGTCATTTATATTTTTTTAAATTTAAAAACAAGTTTAAAAAGGTCAATTATGTAGCACATGAGCTGTATTTATATGAGATATCTTTGCATTTAACCCTATTTTTATTTGTGCATTTTATGGGCCAAATGCCAAGAAACTCCTTATGGTATAATTCATTATCAAATACACTCATTACTCATCCTACGAAATTGACTAATAAGTCTTGGGTTTTTAAAATAGTAAAATTGACCATTTATTTAGAGTTTAATCACTTATATTGGACAAAAAATGACCATATAAGCATCACGTAAGCCAAACACAAGCAAAGTAACTAATTCTCATGTAAATGCATGTTCAAATGGTTTTTTTTTTTTACCAATAAAAGTGACAAAAGTCTAATAGAATGGTTGGTCAGTTATTATTTAAAATTTAAATACAAGTTTAAAAAGCTAATTTTGTAGCACATGAGGTGTATTTATATAGATTATCTTTGCATTTAACCCTATTTTTATGTGTAATTTATGGGCTAAATGCAAAGAGACTCCTTTTGGTATAAGTCATAATCAAATACACTCATTATTCATGCTACGAAATTGACTAATAAGTCTAGGGTATTTAAAATAATGCAATTGACCATTTTGTTACTTCAATTACTTTTTGAACGAAAAATAACCATGTAAGCATCATGTGAGCCAAAATACATGCAAAGTAATTAATTCTCATGTAACACATGTTCACATGGTTTTTTTTTTCTTTTTTCAATAAAAGTCTATCAGTATGGTCAGTTATATTATTTTAAATTTAAATACGATTTTAAAAAGTTAGTTTTGTAGCACATTAGATGTATTTATATGAAATATCTTTGCATTTAACCATATTTTTATCATGCTATGGAAGAAGTAATTGGGGTATTCCTTATCACCAAACAATGAAATAAGAGCCTTATAAAATAGGTGTTATTACAAAAGGTTTAGTGATTTTGGCTCAAGGGACCTCCCATATGGGGAATGGATAAAACTCTTCAAAGAATATGAAATGAATTTTTTTGAAAAGTAATTTGTGTGTGTGTGTTATTGGATATACTGAGGTTTTGAGTTTGTGTGCAAAGTTTGTAAGAGTTTTATATGTATGTGAGGTTTGTGAATGTTTGTGTGAGTAAGTGAATTTATGAGCTTAATTTGTGAGGTTCAATTAAGAGTTTCTATAATCCATACTATGAATAATTGGAGAAGAGAAATTTGATCTTTGGATCTCATAGAAAGACCAGAAGCTGTCAACAAATTGAGTTACAAGGTTTTTGACATTATTCTCTTAATTATGTAAGTTTATAGAAAGCGTACTTGATAGACTTTTGAGGACTTGAACAATTCAAAAGATCAGTTGCTTGCTTTTTTTAGTAGTTCTCTGTTTGATTGGTCTTGGACTTAGGAACTCACATCTTATGATTCCCTCCATTTGTTCCTCAATTCTCTCATTTTTTTTATAATTAATTTTCTTATTTATTCTTTCTTTCTTTCTTTTTTTCATCTACTGCTTGACTGTTTTGTGCTTCTTTTGCATAAAGTAGTGTTTTTTTAATATATATAAATTTCTTACTTATAAAAAAAAATGTGGTTTTTTATATTATCGTTGTGTGAATACATTTTTGCTAACCCTAAATCACAAACAATAACTTTCAAAAAAAAAAACTCACAAACAATATATACAACTTATGATATGTTTTTCATGATCAAAATTCACTATTTATCATAGTATATATTGAGAAGATCTTGTTATATATAATGATGATTTAATTTCTTTTAAATTTAAATGTGAACAGTAGCACTTCAAGCAAAATTTCATTTTATTAGATAAAAAATAATAATTAATCTTAAATAAGTTGATAGTACATTTAGATTTATATATTTAAAAACCAGATAACTAGGATCCTAATATTCTATTTCGCTCTACAGTCTTCAAAATTCTAACGAATATAAGAAATTTTTTTTGTTGTTGTTGATAATCACGAATATAAGAATGTTTAATCCAATGAATATCTTGAACTATTATGATAATAATTCATTAATAAAATGGTGTTAAGATTGATCATGAAACATCATTTCCTAATTTTAGGATGACATAATACGAGACATCATCTTGTTTCAAACAAAGCAAACATCATTATCTTATTTATTTCTTCATCTTTCGTTTCACTTTGACCCTACATTTGAAACATTCCCCAAAGTGAAAGGAATAGAGCACCAAAATTAAAAAAAGAAAATAATCTCATTTATTTTTCCTCCATTTCCTCGCTTGTAAAACTAAATTCAAATGGTTAATGAGAATAAAAATTTGTGGTTGTAATATGCAGACGTTGAAAGATGAATCTCAAATCATAGAAAGGAAAGAATAAAAATAAAAAAAAAAAAATCATGAAGTCTAGAAACAAGTTTCACGTGCTCACAGGAAGCTATAGATGACAACAAATAAGGAGTGGCTGTCCTTTCCCGGACTTGAAAGGTTGTGACTAAACCATTTATTATTAAATTTCATTTCCAGGCTGTTCCCTTCGGTCCCCGTCGGCACCAACAATAGAAGAGGAAAAAAGAAAAAGAAAAAGAAAAAAAAATCTATTTCTCCAAGTTGGTACTTGGTACAACATCGATCAGTCACGTTTTTTTAATTGAATGTTTTTTTGATGCCGTGTGGGTCCCCTTTGTATTAACATAACGTGTATTTTTGTCAAAGATTTTTATTAGATAGCTACCAATCAACGAAGCCTTTCTTTTTCTTTCCTTTTTTTTTGTTTAATTTTTTTATTTTATAAAAATTTTTAGTGACGTCTAGCCTGTCACCACCAACGCAAATGGGGTCACTTTAGAGGCCTACATGTACTATGCATGGAGTGAGTTTTCTCCTTCTTAATGAAGATTTGTGGTTGGACTTTTGGATCACAACCTCTAAAAAAAAGGAAGGGATAAGTCTCAGACTTTCGGTTACAAATTGGAATCAAGAAGTTATCCGGTTGGGAATACAAGTGAGAGTGACATTGAATAAGAATGTAATCAAAGAGTGGTTGATATAATTTAAATTGTGCAAAACTTATAAGGCTATTGGGTGGAGTAATTTCCTTATATGTTATTTATACTACTATTTAAAGGTCTTCTTCTGTTTGAAACTTTTATATTTTTTAGTTCAAAAATATCCTTACATCCCAATATCTATGTAGAGACTAAACTAAAGGATAATTCGGTAAAAATATAACTCTAACTCGTATTAAAACATTGTCTAAAATATAAAGTCACTTTCCTATTGACTTTCAAATTGTTTTATTCATTTATAAATTATATTTTCAAAATAAAATATATATAAAAAATAAAGACAGTTTTTTTTTTTTTGCTATAAAATAGAACCACTAAGCCCAATATTTTCACTAAACCAAAAAAAAAAGTCTCATCACACGCAAAGTGCGTGCGATGAGGCTAATATTAGTTACTCGTATAATTATCCAAATAATTTTCTAAAGTAACTATCCTGTCTTCCTTATGTGTTAAATTAAAATAATCAGAATAATAGAATGTGTCATTTATGCAAATATAATTTTTTATGGACTTGGCTTGACAATCTTTTTATGGACTCAGTCTTTCAATGCTCGAGGTTTAGCTCAATCAAGGCTTACAAATCCAAACACATTAAAAAGATATGAGAATGATGTCGCTCAAATAATATTCTAAAGAAAATATCACATCATCCTCATGTGTTAAATTAAAATAGTAAAAATGATAGCAAAGTAATTAACGTTGTTAAATAGGTGTTGCAAGGTGTCTAGCACATTCCTTGCATAATTAAATCCCCAAACCCATATTATGATTAGTAGACACTTTATTGCCTAATTAAGTATAGGAGACCACACATGCTCTTAGCCCTTGGTTTGCAATAAAATAAAAAAAATAAAACGGGAATTACATGATCAACCACATGGAAAACCCAATGATTTGTGGCAACTCTACTCAACATTCAAATTTGAGATTTTGCTAAGGAATTGGTCCATTATTTGGTATCAATACCCATCAAATTTAAATTAAGAAAAAAAAAAAAGCCATTAAAGAATCTTAGATCAAAGCTCTAACGATTTCATTTTAACCCAAACTTTAGGATGGTTAAACATATAATTATAAAGTTTGTAGACTAAATTATGTTACGGTCAATTTAGTCTTTTTCTTTTGATAATCTGCAATTGTATTACTCAAAAAAGGAATTACAAAAGGGCAATCCACCTTACAAGCAGAAAGTAAAAAGGGGGGTGGATTGCCATTATTGAAACAAAAGGGAACATTAGAATTTAAAGCAAACTTAGCAACTTTATGAGCTGAGACATTGCAGTCTTTCTTAACCCAACTAAAGGAACAATTAGAAAAAGATTCAGCTAAACATAAAGAGTTATCTAGCACGGTTTTGATCGACCAATCAGCATATGTAGCTTTAGCAGATAACGAGTCAACAAATTTTAGCGTCACCTTCAACAATAATTTGGGACCATGCTTCTGATTTTTGCTAACTGGGCAGCCCAAAGAATTGGTGATGATTCAGCTAGTAGGGGTGAGCAACTATTTTGCATGAGCACCTATTTTGCAACTTAGTCCAGACCTTGATCACATCACCACTATTGTTTCAAGCAACTACCGCTAGAGCTACCTTGGTGAACATTAAGCTTGACCCAATCCGTAGATGGGGTGGGGGAACCCAACTTACAAGCGATGGGGGTTGAGGGAGGAAGTAGATTGGTTAGTTAGGGTTGAAAACTCCATAAACCTGTAGTGAATTTGATGAATGGAACCTTAAATATCAGCTGGGCCTCCATTATGCAGGACATGATTACATAGGCACCATATTCCTTGTAGAGTAAAAGCCATATTTAGGGAGACTAACAAATTTCATTGACAGGACCTGATGAGTTTGGAGGGTTTAGGACTAACTTGACAGTGTCCTCATTGGAACTGATCTGAAATTCATCTGCCCTAAAATCCCAACAGGCTGAGTGCCAGATAGCTTTGGCGACAAGGCATTTGAAAAAAATGTGGCATGTGGTTTCAACCTCTTCCCCGCAGAGAACACCCTTGAAATCTGGTACTTCTAATCTTCTCAAACATATTTTCTTCTGCAAGGACATTTACACCGATTCTCCATAAGAACATCCTAATTCTTTTGGGTGCATTCATCTTCCAAATCTTCTTCCAAGGAGTTTGGGATTGATGGAGTGTGCTGGTATGTTGTATGACTGTGTGATAAGCAGATTTAACAGTGAAGGCTCCTTTGGAGTAGAGAACCCAAATAAGCTTGTCTTCATTGGATCTTATAGGAAGAGGGATTGATAGAACGGCTTGAACATCTTCTGGGTCAAACAACTCATGGACTAAAGCTGTGTTGCAGGCATGCTGCCCTTCTAAAATGAGTTGGAATACCATAATTGGAAGATTTGAGAGTTGCTGAATTTAGTCCCGTCTATATACGATGCATCTACTTTTTATATGTGAAAAGCGAATTAGAAAGTAGTCTCTACAATTTTGTCCCTTCAATATAGACCGACTTTTACTAATTAGTACAACATTCATGCCCTGCTACATTAGAACAAATAATCTTTACTTTTTCAGATACTATTGATGGATGATATTACAAGGTTTACCACGTAAGTCCCTACATTTTCCTCTCAAGATCCAAGAAACTATAAAATCTTCCTAAATCCCTTTCTTTTATCTTCGGGATAGGGTGTTTGGCATGGCTGACTTTGTCTGTATACGAGTAGATCTCCCTTTTTGAGTATCATTTTAGCTCAGAATAGCCCCATATACATGTACTGATCAGCATAATAGAAATGCCACCAAAACTGTTATGACGGATTCTGGACCAGCTTTGGATGGGTAGCAGCATAAATGGAAGAATTTACATCAGGTTTTAGGTGGGACAGAAGATGCTGAACATCCGGACATAAACTTTCTGATGCTCTCCCACAGAGAGCCAGTGACTCTGGTCGAGGCTTGCTGTTGGCTTGCACAGGCCCTCCCTGCCCTTCATAATGGATAACATGATGGCTGAAAGATGCATTGGTTATGCAATATGTAAGTACTCAGGAAATAGAAAGAATGTAATTTTAATCTTGTTCCACAGACTTCTGAAGCACAAAAAACTAACACTTACAGGAAGTCAACGAGATCTGCTATTTCTGACGCTTCAACAGGAATTGATGGTTGTGAATTCCTCCCGAACACATCAACCATTACACTTAAAAGTAATGAGAGGGTCTGAAAGATTTTTGTCAAAAACATAAAAGATAAGAAATCAAACACACATAAAAGATAAGAAATCAAACATTTGACCCAAATACACACATTGATTGCAACAGTTTTTAAGATAATCTAAAAAGTCCACTCAAAGAAACAGTACACAGAACTCTAAGAATGGTGGAAAATATTGGGCGGGAGAAAAGTGGGTCTACTGCTTGGACACATTAGTTAGATATTATGAATACTTGATTCATATCAGGAGCTGTCATTGGTGAGGGGAATAATTAACAGAGCTAAACAAATATGTAAATGTTCTGAAATCTTCATCCAATGTGCTCTAACTTAATTTCATCAAATCAGATTACAAATAAATCTTTTTTTTTTTTTTTTGATAAGCCAGATTACACATAAATCTTAACTGATAACTGGCCAAAGATTTACATGTGAAGGTGTAATTTTTTACTTTCATTTTATTAATCAATGCCAGAGGAGCCAGCAACTCCCTATGGTGGAGACTCTCATCCTATCTTTCTCATCTGATGATTCCTTTAACATGATAATAGTCCCCAGTGTTTCTGTTCAAGGTTTTTGGTTTGAATTGTTGCAATCCCTTCCTGTAACCTGTTATATTTTATGTTTCATTATTTTGGTTCTTTCCATTCTGCTTGTGTTTTAGGGTCCATGTCTTAACATGGGCAAGTATTAGTGGGTGTGTTAACATGTCTACTGTGGGGCCTGCTCCCATCAGTTTAAGCTTATTGGACAATTGGTCATCCAATATGGCATAATAAAGGACAATCTTGTACTTTGATTTTTTAACTAACTAGTCGCTAACCCGTGCGATGCATGGAAAATGTATTGAGTATGATATATGATTTTTTCTTGGTTTATTTTACTACAATTGCAGATATTGAATTTGTAAATAACACTATATTCTATATAGCTAAAACATATATTAAATAGTTATATGTTATAAAATGACGAAAAAAATGTCTTGTATAGTTATTATCATTATTATTTACAATGCATAAATACGGAACATAAAAAATATATAATTTATTATAAGGTTTTACTAATGTATGCCATAAGGACATATGTTAATAAACTATTTTAGGACATTTTTTTATGAAAAAATGAAAAAGTAACTAATTAATTTGACAACTTTTTAAATTTTCCATAAAAAGTTTTCTATTATGGATGGTTCATGTTTGCCCTAAGGACATACATTAACCGGATCCTTTATTATAAACTAACATAATTTGTTAACACACCTGAAATTGAATATGTACCCCAATATATAGCTCTTGATATTTTTTAATTTATTTATTTTTTTAAAATTGATAAGTGCAGCTCGTAAATCTTGATAAAATAAAATCTACAAATTAGGAATTTAACACATTAGAAAGTTTTATAACCCTAAATTTATTGTTTAATGAGTGTCTATTGTAGTAACCTGTTGCAATACTTGTCGATAAAAGCACACACCCCTTAATCCCACACTATCATTTGATTTGAGAAATTAGTTAAAATCCATAATTCATAACCCATAACTCATAAATTCCCAATTTAAATAAATAGATAAAAACAAACGATAAAAAAAAAAGCATCATATCAAATTCTATACCCATTTAACAAAAGCTACTTCATATTGAATATTTTCTAATTATTTAACAAATAGACAATCTCTTCTATAATATCCAACAACAAAACCTTAAAATAGCTTAACTTAAAATTTGGAATGATGAATCCTATTAGTGGATAGCAATAACCACAAAGGCACAAAGATTATTCCTTCTGATTGCCTAAAACAGAGGCTAAATGACTATAGTAGATTTTTGTATATAGAGCTAAACTAAATGGCTAGATCAATAAAACATTTTCACTAAAAAGAGAAAGAGAGAAAAATAAAAAACACTTTATATAGACAATTCAAAGAAAGCTTTTAAGAACCTGAGACCAAGAACTTAATCTCTACATAATAAAATAACTTTCACCTAATATGACAGGTAACATAGTTGGGTTTACGGTTTACATATTGATTATCTGTAAGACATGGAGCATGTATTATCATGTGTGCTTGTTAGACATTGAGCATGCTCTGTCATGTATTCTAAAATTTATTAGTAATGTGAGTCAAACTCGAATTCAAGCTAATTAGACTAGTAAAAATCGACATGGTAAAAATTCCAAATTCTAGAATACGAACAAAACAATCAGGTATTTTGTCAACCAATTTTAATCCATGCAACATAGAGTCTCATTAATTAAGTCCACACCAAAATAATAAAGAAATTTTTTTAGAGGGGTGATTGGCAGAGAGAGACAAACAAATCAAAGCTTCAAAAAACCAAAATAGCCAAGCACTGAATTAAAAGGTGAAATCAAGGTGACCTAATTTTGCTCTGATTGGGTTAGACAGAGGTCAAGAAAAACAGCTGCAAAGAGGAGATTGAAGGTTGATCAGAATTAGAGAGGAATACAATGAGAAAGGGTGAAGAAGAAGGGGAAAAAGAGAGAGAGGAAAAGCAAGCATGCCTCAAAGAACAGTACCAAAACCACCACACGGTAAACAAAGAAGACCAATGGTGGAAGCTGTAGGAAGCAATTGTTAAAGCAATTTGAAAGTCGGTATATAAAAAGCGTAACATGGACGGCACACCTGGCACAATCTCTTTCAATATTGTGGGTTTAAATTCAAGGATGCTGGAAGTGGACGTGTCGAAGATTTCAAGAGCGACTCTATCACAGTTTGGTTCTGCGTGCGGGGTTTTAGGGTTTTAGAATACTGTAGAGTTAAAAAATTAAATAAATAAAACTAAAAAAATGATGTGTAAAATTGTGAGGTTGCTACAGCTTATGTGGCAAAATATTATAAGGTCAACAAATAACCAAACGTCTTCGGTTATAGTATATATAGATGACATGCAGAGGAGTCAGGCTCTCTCAGTGGCAGATTCTCTGATTCTATATTGGGTGGTGCAGTACACTGTACACTGGTAACATCCCTCACAGCCACTGATCCTGCCACTGATCCTCTCAGTTATTAATTAACTCAGCCCAATCATCTGTCAGGAAAAGCGAGATCGAAAAGAAGAGGATGGATTCAAGTTTATTATTTTATATATTTCTGGTGGAGAGGATTTCCCTCAGAGTTCTAACCAATGACGAATTGTTTTAAAAAGACAACTACAAAACCAGCCAAGCTTCACAATACAGAAATTTAGGTAATGAAGAAAAATATTATATTATGATTGGTTCACCAATAGAGAAATCAATGCATTTGTAAGAACTTGGTGATCCAACTAACTATATGGAAAGGGTATTAAATATATCAGTCATAGGAAAGAAAAAGAATGACTGCATTGCTAAGGATGGAATGTTTATCAAACCAAAGGAAAAGGGAAACCAAAAAAGATTGTACTCTAGAATTTTATAAAAGAAACAGTGTTGCTAGGCATGCTCTACTTACTTGATACTTCACACGTAAAAAAACCTATAAGAAACAATTTCCTTGAGCATTGACATAAAGTCTTGATTTTCTCCTTACTTACAAGGATAAAGTTTTAGTTATAAAATCTTAGGTCAGTTATGAATCCTCAATAGATAGCTAGGGTTGGTGACATGTATTCTTTTCCATTATTCAATCCCTTCCAAAATCATACTATAGTACTCGTCATTTCTTACTACTTCTACTAGTTATGTTTTGGGTCTTCTACTTTTCATTTGCTCGACTTGAAGCAAACCATTTTTCCTCACTGAGGAACTTTTTTGCACTTGAAAAAATCATCTCAAGTGACTCTCCATCATCTATTTATCAATAGATGCCAACCCTATCTTTAGAAGAATTTGTTCATTTCATATCCTTCTTTTCCTTCTATTTCTACTTATCCATCTTAACATTCTTTTTTTTTTTTGGATAGATAATCAAAGATTTATTTCATAAAAAGGACATCATGTTTACCATGGTGAACACTCAAAACAAATACAAGTACCTCTGGAAGAGATACGAATAGAAAGAAGAAATTCATAAATGGTAATACATTGTGCAAAACTCCAAATTTTACCCCACTGAAATAAGGTCCCAACTAGTATAGGTTTCAAAAGATCTTTTGATCTCACAATATCTTCAAAAGTACGATTATTACGCTCCCGCCAAATTAACCACATCAAACAAGCTGGAACCATATTCCAAATCTTAACATCTTAACATTCTCATTTTTACTACACTCATTTTATGTACATATTGCTTCATGATAGCCCAACATGCAATACCAAATAGCATAACTAGTCTTATAGTAGTCTTGTAGAACTTTATCTTTAACTTAATAGGTATTGTACAATCACACAATACTACTAATGCACTTCTCCACATCATCAACCCTACTCTTATCCTGTAATTCACACCATTTTCAATCACTCCATTCATTTTTTCCAAGACATTGAAAACACTCACTCTTTGATATCTCTTGATCATTAAGTTTTACATCCCCTCCAATTTTGTTCCTCCTTGTACTAAACATATACTTCATGTACTCTACTTTAGACATATTGAACCTAAAACCTTTAAATTCTAAAGCATCCCTTCAGATTTTCAACTTGGTGTTAATTACATATCTAGTTTCATCCACTAACACTATATCATTTGCAAAGAGCATACACCCAAGGACGTCATCTTTTCGTCGACACCTCCCCCAGACTGGATACCAGAGCATATACCCCCTTTTACACACCTCCCTAAACTATGAGAGTGCACACTTACCCCCCTTAATTATTATCCGTGTAACAATTTGCACCCCATCCCATGGGTAATGGTTTAGGAAAGTCAGAGTGCATTCTCATAGTTTAGGGGAGTAAGTGTAAAAGGGGTATAGTTTAGGAGGGAAAAGTGCAATTTGCCCCTAAAATTAATGTGTAAGATTATTCATTTAGCACTGGGTGATACCAAAGGTTGATTCACCGTAAGAAGAGTTCAAAGACATTTGGAATCAATAACCACAAGCTATAGAAATATATTATTTTCTGACTCCAGTCAATTGTTTACCTTTTTTTGCACTAGATCTCATCGCCAATACTATTTTTTCACTTCCATACCATAAGATTACCTCACAGCTACATAAAATACTCAGATGTACACTTAAACAGAGCTTAATCCTGCCCATTCAAATCTGTTAGGCCTCTACCTTCTCATGACTCTTCTTTTCATATAGAATTTCCTTCTTTGCAGCACTAAACTCTGCATAGTACCTCCACACTATTAGACTAGAATGGCATGTATTGTCTAATCATGCTTAATAATGAGCAAGTAGCACTGCACAAAGAAAGTTACATTAGTCTGAGCAGTCCTCTGTATCTTCCTGAATATATAGAGGAACTGGACTTCTAAAGAAAGTTTACAATCCATACATTTTCTTTTTAATAAAATATTATAACAAATAAAAAAATTAACACATTATCTTGTGGGTCCCCATCTATGAAAGCATTTTTCACTTAGCTCTATCTAGATTAGTACCTAGGAATAACAAATTGGAATCAAGTCCAATTTAGCATATGAATTGGTTCTTTCCTAATCTGAGTGATGTTTTTTGCTATTAACTTAAAACTGTAACAGCCAATGGTAGAATTCATATTTTACCGGTGAAAACCAACTTAAATCACCATTGGTTGTAAGTTGTAACCTCTCATATGATTACCAGAAAAAGTATGTTTCATTCTTTATTGCTTCTTTTTTCCCATGCTTTGCCCTGCCCTAACTAAAAATTTTCAGAACACACATTAGGCTACACTAGGAAAAAGAAAGTAGACAGGAATGATATACAGAAGGTAGGAAAAAATAGGACAAGAAATTTGAGATAGGGTGCTGCTAACCAGAGGGAAATATTCAGGGAATAGTATCAGTTGATCAATTTCAAGTACTCCATTTTCTTTTTCTATGTCCAACTTGCAAAGGATTCCAAGAATATGGCTTCTTATTGTACTATCTACACACTCATTAGGAATGAGCACTGAGTCTAAAATCTGCCTTCCTCCCACAAACAAATTCTGAGATTTAGAGACAAGATTATTCAATACCCCTCTCATTCTTTTCGTCAACACCTTAGCTAGAATTTTATACACTTCCCACCAAACTAATAGGTCAAAAGTCTCTAATATTACAACTCCAAACAGGATTTGTGGGTCTATCACCTATTCCCACTAAGAACCCTTAGCTAGAATTTTACAAATTTCCAAACAAGATTTGTGGGTCAGTTCCTATTCCCACTAAGAACCTCACTCTAACATTACACAGTTGCTTGGTTACAGTCAGCTAAATAATTTCTTACAAGTAAAGGGGAAAATGGGAGGACCTATGACAAGTGGGATTTTATGCAACCAAAAACCAGTAGTGGATACCTAGTACTGTAAACAACCAAGGAGATTTGGAAAGCTTTGGCTCAAACATATGCTAACAAAAGGAAATCTAGCACTGTGATATCATTTGAAGTGTCACATTCACAAGAAAACCAGTGGGCTTGGCCTCTGACTACGTTTTTTTTTTATACGTAAAGAATTTTTTTTTTTTTTGAAAAAGACTACTTCCTACAAAAAAGATGAAGCAGCCAAAAAAATATGTCTAAGTATTTCAGTAGCACACTCCATAGCTTTTGGCAAGAATTTTTGACTGTTATCAGAATTTCCAATTTGAGTGTGCTGCTGACATAGTAACGCTCCAAAAAATGATTGAACAATAGAATATACTTAAATTCTTGGCTAGGCTAAACCCTGAGTATGAACCTATTCATATACAGCTGTTGAGAAAGGAACCACATCCTCCTTCTTAGGAGATTTTTGCCTATGTCAGGAGAGATGAAATTTGCAAGGGTATTATACACCACAATGGTTCTTAGGAGAAATCTATGTTGGTCACTTTATCTTCTAGGGATACTAAAGGAATTCCAGGCAGTTTTCTTGTTATTAAAGAAAAGAACAAGTGGTTCTGTGATCACTACGACAAACCTAGGCACATGCGACTTATTGGAATCTCTGAGGTCACCCAACCAGAGGCAAAGGTGGTTGCCCAGGAAGGGTTTCCCCGCCTCATGCTAATCATACTGATATTATTGATTCGATATCTAAAACCTCATCTCCAGCTTTGTTAGAGCCACATTCTCGATCTTTGGCAGAAATTGAAACTACTATACTATTTATGACCCAATTGGAATCGTCCATCAGTGCAACCTCCTCTCTCGCTCACTCAAGTAACTTGGCTACATTCCTCAAATACATCTATATTAGCATTGATTCACTGTGGATCATTGATTCTAGAGTATCTGACCATATGACTAATATATTTAACTTTTTTTCATCTTCCACTTTTTCGGGTAGAGAAAAAGTTAAAATTGTATATGAGACTCTTCTATCTTAGGTGAAGGTCTTATTCATGCTACAGCTTCTTTTGTCTCTTAACCAAATCACCAAAGACCTTAATTGCAGTGTAATACTTTGCCAATTTCCTCAACAATTTACACTCCGTTAGCCAAATCACTAAAGACCTTAATTATAGTGTAATATTCTTCTCCATTTTGTATTTTATAGGATCTCAACACAGGGAGGATGATTGGTAACTATAGAGCACAAGATGATCTTTATATTCTAGATTCCTCCATACCACAGGCATTTCAGTCTTGGCCTTCAGATTCCTCCACAGAGCAAACATTGTTGTGACATTGGAGATTAGGCCATCCACCCTTTCCACTATTACCTTTTCTTTCTTTTTCTTTTTTTTTCTTTTTTCCGTTTTTCTCCTCCCACCCCACACCCCCCCCCCCTCCCTTTTTATATTCTTAATTAAATATTTCCAGTGTTCATTGTGAAAATAGTGAACTTGCCAAACATCATCGTGCTTCTTCCTCTCACCTTCTAATTAAAGTTAGAATAATTTTACTATTGTTTATTTGAATTACTGATGTTTTAGGGCCCTTTAGTGTGGAATCTTTGCCTGAGTTTTGTTGGTTTGTCATGTTTATTAATGATTACTAGCGCACTACTTGGGTGTCTTTCATAAAATGATGTAAATTCAATTTGGTAAAATGGTGAAAATCGTTCAATTCGATAATGGGGGATAATATCTTAATGGGATCAAAATGCAGCTGTTGAACATAAAAATCATCATATCTTTTTTTTTTGATAAGTAACATTAAGATTTTATTAAAAAAATAACACAGCCCAGTACATAGGAAATGTACTAAGGAACAAATCATCATATCTTAGATATTGCACATTCATTATTGCTTGCTATGAATGTTCCAAAATCTTACTAACGGTTGTCATTCTCACAACAACATATCTTATTAATAGCAAGCCATCATGAGTCCTAAATTTCAAGACTCCTATAGAGGAAATATCACTTCCCTCTTCTTCAAACCTCTTGCATCTCACTCTTGTATTTGGTTGTACCTGTTTTGTCCATATTCATCACCCAAAAGGTGGTGGGTTGGATCCTCCTGCCCTAACTGTATCTTTCTAGGCTAATCCATCTCCCTTCTCGTAAATATTTTCTCCATGGATGTCACTTTCTTCGAGTCTTATGCTTATTTTTCTGGTTCAAACACTCCTCTTCAAGAGGAGAATTAGTAAAGATGAACCTTAATCCCAGTCTAGTATGTTGCCTGTGATTACTCCATCATCTGAAATGAAGAACCACTCCAACAGCCATCCCACCAGACTTCTGCGGTGGAACAGAAGTAGCACTCTTGAGTGGAGGAGGATTTCCTCTCACTAGAAATGTTAATTTGAAGTATTCCAAGAGATAAAAAGAGAAGATCACCATACCAATTCCATGCCAATCGAGCTCCTTATGATCAGGTGATATCTCTAATTGCATTCCTACTCCCAATCATGATAAGAACGAAGATTTAAATGTTCCTGTTGCCCTTTGTAAGAGAATTAGATCTTGTACTCAACATCCAATATCAAATTACATCTCTTATTAAAAAAATTCACCTACTTATCATTCATTTATGGCTCAGTTGTCTTCTGTTCTGATTACTCAGTGTGTACATGATGCTCCTATTGATCCTAAATGAAAAGATGCCACAATTGAGGAAATGACAGCATTACACAAAAACAAGACTTCAGAACTAGTTAAGTTGCCTAAAGAGAAAAGGACAGTTGGCTGCAAGTGGGTGTATAATGTTAGGCGCAAGTTAGAAGAGTCCCTAGAAAGATACAAGGCTAGATTGGTTGCAAATGGGTGCTCTCATACCTACAGGATTGACTATCAAGAGACATTTGCTTAAATGGATAAGAAATTCATACGTGTCCTTCTATCATTAGCAGCTTATTTGAAATCTATACATCTTCTTCAATCATTAGAAGCTAGTTTGAATTGGACTTTGAATTAACTTGATGTTTAAAATAAATAAAAAAAGCTCTATAATGATTTAGAAGAGGAGGTTCATATGAATGTTCCTCCAGGTTTTAGAAATCCCTAAACTTAAGGAAGGTATGCAAATTGAATAAATCATTTACATGGATTGAAGCAATCTCCTAGAGCATGATTTAAACAATTTAGTTGAGCCATGTATGCTTATGGAGACAAACAGGCTCAGAGTGATCACACTATGTTTATTAAGCACTTGCCAAATTATTCTTATTGTTTAGGTCAATGGCATATTTTATTAACAGGCGATGATCCTGAGGAAGTACAAAGATTGAAAGAATTTTTTTTTTTTTGATAAGTAAGAAGAAAGTATTATTAAAAAAGGAGTAGCAAGAAAAATACAAAGAGTTCATGGTAGTGAACAAAGAAATAAGAAATAGGAAGACACAAACAGCCACTAAGCTATTCTAATAGACAAAAGACAATCCATAAGAGTAGAACAATCCGAGAGACCCCCGCATCGAGACTAATCAAAGAGGATAATGGGATTCGCCAAAGGGCACATGCAACAAAGATTCGCCAAAGGGCGACCGCGAAGCATAAGGTTATCCAAAGTTAAAATTTGACCATGAGATGCTATTCACATAAAGAATGCCACCCTTTTAGGAACCTTAACTTTCCAAATGCCCTTCCAAGGGAAAGTAGAAGGAGCTGCATTACGAATCTTATGATAAAAAGACCGGATATCAAACTTCCCACTTCCATTAAGACCCCAACTAAGACTGTCACACCCTCCACCCCTAGGAGTCTGAGTTTGGATGAAATGAAGTAGGCAGTAGGAAGCTGCTAACTCCCAATCATTGAATTTCCTATAAAATCTTAAACTCCACACTTTGTCATTATCACCAATTGGAGGGCTTAACACTTCAGAAATACAAGCTTCCTTATTGGCTGAACACATATATAACTGAGGATGAAGAGTTTTAAGAGAATCATCCCCAGTCCACTTATCATGCCTAAAAAGAATACGAAAACCATCCCCCACCACAAAAGAAAAATGCTTAGAAAAATTCTCCTACCCTTCACTAATACTTCGCCATAAGCCACAACCATGAGCCCTTCTACAAACTCTAGTGCACCAACCCCCTTTCCCCGCCCCATATTTCATGGCTATGACCCTCCATCACAAATGGGTGAGTTCATGGCCATACCTCCAAAGCCATTTCCCTAATAGGGCTTGATTAAAAGACACCAAATTCCGAATTCCCAAACCACCCAACTCACGCGGAAAGCAAACCTTTTCCCAAGCCACCAAGGGGTATTTGAAACACTCATTCGAAGAACCCCACAAAAAATTCCTTTGAATGCATTCCAATCTAGTTGCCGCAGCTTTAGGGATAGTAAAAAGGGAAAGATAATAAGTCGGAAGGCTTGAAAGGGTACTCTTCAACAAAGTGAGTCTACCACCCTTTGACAAATAAAACCGTTTCCAGCCTGAAAGCTTCTTTTCCATCCTCTCAATAATCGGATTCTAGATAGAGACTGTTTTATACAAAGTTCCCAATGGCATACCCAAATAACTCATAGGCAAACTACCCACCCTACATTAAAGAATGTTAGCCAAATTCTCAATGTTGCTCACCTTCCCAATAGGGACAATTTCACTTTTCCCCACATTCACCTTCAAACCAGTAAAAGCTTGAAAACAAGTCAAAACCAACCTAATGGAAAGCATCTACTCTTTAGAGGCATCACAGAAAAGAATGGTGTCATCAGCAAATAATAGGTGAGAAATACGGATACCAGTAGAATTAATAAGACCCACATGAAAACCCTAAATGAGACCACCTTCCTCGGTTTTCTTCATGATCCAACTTAAAACCTTCATGGTCAAAAGAAAAAGAAAGGGAGACAATGGATCACCTTGTCTTAAACCCCTAGAGCTACCAAAGAAACCAGCAAGAGATCCATTAACCAAAACTAAGAAGCGAACGGTAGTGACACAAGTCTTTAGCTAAAGATTGAAAGAATATTTAGCTAGTGAATTAGAAATAAAACACCTTGGAGATTTGAAGTATTTTCTACAGACCAAAGTAGCAAAATCCAAGTAAAATATATTTATATCCTAGCACAAACATGTTCCTGATTTCTTAGAAGAAACAGGAATGCTTGGCTGCAAGGCCTGTGATACCCTAATAGAGCGAAATCACATATTGGATTAAGATCTAGGGGCTGTACCAGCTGATGAAAGAACATACGGCGCCTAGTTGGAAGAAAGATTTATTCTCACATTATCTAATTTTGTGAGTTTTGCCATTTGTGAGGGCACACTTGGAATTTCCATATTATCTAATTAAGTATAATAAAACTTGTTTTAAGGTAGTTAGAGAGAGAGAGAGAGAGAGAGAGAGAGAGAAAAACTAACACAATTTTCATCAAAACCAACACAATTCACTTAAATAAAATAATGAATAAAATCTTAACATTCACAAATGGTGACTGGAACAGTGACATTTATTTTTAACTATGGTCAACTGGATGCTGGTTTCAGGAAACATTGAAAATCCCTGGAAATTCAATCCTGTCCTTGCAGCTCTTATATCTTAGTTTTAACAACTGAAAAAGGCAGCAAACTTTTGGTATGGGTTCATTATATCTGAATGACATCAGAAGAAATAAATAAACGAACAGAATAAAAGTTACAAGTGGTTGTCCAGGGCAGAATGGGGATACTGAGCTCATCACAGCCACTAAGAAAGCATTCAAATAAGCAACAGGAATTAATTTGTGACTTTCTGTACCTTATTGAAGAGAGAGTGAGCATTGGCAAGCCTTGGGAGCAATGGACCCATTATTCGGAATGCTATTCTCAACATTGCAACTGATGTCACTGGCCTGAGATGTTTAATGATGACATGAGTCCCTTCTAGCCATTCCTGTGGAAGGTTACTGAAAAAAGAATGAAGAAGGGCAACTATATTACCTGAAAAAGAACAGGATCAGACTTCCAGTCAGGATGCATGACATAAAAAATCATATACACAGTTGAATTCAGTATTAACAGAAACAGAAAGGCTTGAAGGGCAACTATATTTCTTCAAATACAAAATCATACTGCTTTTGAACTAGTTATCACAAATTTCCTAATTAGCTTTCTAAAATAATTTACATTCATCTACAAAGTTTCTTTCATACCACAGTTAAAAGTTTCCATAATGAACCCTTGTAGGTCTTTGTTCACAAAATCAAAAATTTTACCACCAAGCATAAGAGAAAGTGAAGCTACAATACCTTGTATGTTATTGAGAAGATCCTTCAACTATGAATTATCATTTGCACACATCAGAGTTTGCCAACATTATGTATCTTCTCAGACAGTTTTACTTGCTCCTCAAATCATTTAGTCAGATGCAATATGTAGGTTCAAGAATTCTTAAAATTCCTTTAGAAGAAGATTGTTCTTTCCTACCATTAACAATTGACTTGAAGCTTACGCTAAAGCACAATTGGTGCTTCCTTTACTACCCTAGATTTGCATCTTGTTATTGTTAAATGGGTAATAGAAGTGAGGCAAAAGAAATAGCCAATGGCAACTGAAGAGAGGAAGACCGCAAAAAAAAAAAAAAAAAAAAAAAAAAAAAAATGATCCACAGAGAAATATTTGTCACCATGGCTCAAATGCCCTAATTGGACTTGGAAATAAGAACTATAAGCTCCTTGAGTTCCTATTCAAACCAATCAGACATTACAAAATCAAGCATATAAAGGTTGGTTATCATTCATCAGCAAAAGCTCCTAAACGGCTGAAAATTATACTCCTTACATACATGAAAAGAAGTTATAGCAATAGAAACAAAAAGAAGCTTTAGCATCGTCCACTGACATGAATCACAGCTCATAAGAATGTAACTCACAGCAATTCTATAAGTTTACTTGTCAAGTAAATAGAGATTAACAGAAAGGACCAAGTGGATATAATCTTATTCCTCTGAGGAACCTGCTTTGATGGGCCAACATTAGGTAGAGCTAACACACCTGAGCCATCAATATGGTGGTGGCACTAAAAAATGACAATGGGTTTTGGAAATAAAATTTAAAAAGTAGTATCAAAGTGAATTTTCAAAATGCAAATTTTTGTGTGAAGAAAAAACTTATATTTTCCATGCAGTGGCACATATGTACACACACATGCATATATATATATATATATATATAGTTTTTTTTTTTTTTGATAGGTAAGGAGAATTGTATTCAGAGAAGACTACTTCATCAAAAAAACATGTACAAACAGCATAAAAGAAAACAAGAAAAAAGGAAAAAAAAAAACTATAAACAAGAAGAAAGGGAGTCTAAAAAGAGTGGAATGGATTCCCTATAAGTAAAACCCCACGCACGAGACCAATCAAACAGGGTCCCTGCAAATAAAGCTAGGAGCTGATCCCCGGTAAGCTCCATATCCTCAAATATACAACATTACAACTATTATGCTCCCTCAAAATAATCCACATCACACAAGACAATATTTTGCACAATGAAAATCACTTGAGATTTCATTGTCCAATGATCAATAAAGAATAATTGAAAATATAATTGGAATAATTATAAATCTCATGCAAAGAAATATAATGTGGTTTATCAGTAAACAGCCACCATATATATATTATAGCATACCAATGGCTGTTGAGGTATTGTCTTGAGCAGCCCATGATGGATCCAACAAAGCATAGCCAACAGCAGAGTCTAGTTCTCCCAGTGACCTTTTGCCATCAGTGAGCCACCAACTCTCTTTTATTATACGTGATGTCTCTATATAAAGTTGCATGTGGAAATCAGGAGGAAGCTGAGCCAATAGGAGACCACAAGCTTGGATCAATAAGCAAGATAGTTGTTGGCACGTATAACCACTTCGAGAAACAATGTTAGAGGTATTTATTCCTGAAACTGAAGTAGTTGATCTGCCAGCACTCAAGGAATCTGTGCTTCCTCCTGAAGGGGATGTTGGCAATACAGAAGCTTGCCCAACTCCATTTGGAGCTCCAGGCAGACCGTTGCTGGATTGAATTAATGTTGGTTGTATATTGACTACTATCTGGACCAATGAAGACACAATCTGGGATGCAGACACAGGGAGAGAGAGTAATTCTATGACAGCTGTTTCAAGGACCAGTTGAGTGTAGGTGCCAGGATCCTGAATTTGATAAAATGCTTTCTGGCCCTCAGAAGCATTTCCCAGCCCAGACTGAGATGTTGCTGGAGTCTTATTAAGTGGAGCACGCACTGAATTACTTAAATGTTCTCCCATTGATCCAGATTTCGAGTTGTTATGTAATGGCGGTATAACATTATTCACAAGTCCCAATAAGAGAGTAGCAAAATAGTCCATAGGTGGGCACACAGGATTTGGTGAAGTGATGTGCTGTGGGAATGACTCAGAAAAAGGTATCTGAAAATAATTTCGAGCCAATGAGAAAGTTGTAGGAGAACTTATATTTGTAACGATCAAAAAGAAATAGAAGGAAGTATCATAACCTTGCCGAGATCAAGAACCTTCAATATCCGGACTATGAGCTTTGCAGGAAGATGACCATAGAAATATGCAAGTATATCACGAACAAATGTAAATTTTAGAGGGTGGTAACCAAGAAATGGAGAATACATGGCAAGAACTCTCTCAGCTGGATCTATGGCATCATTCTCGATAAGTCTATAAACAATTAAGGGGATGACTGGAAGCAAACGTGCTGCAACATCATCAAAGAATGTGGGATACCTGTGAAGCTTATTTCAACCAATGTCAGTGAATATACAACCATTAAAATAGATAAGATTGTAGCAAAAAATTGATAACAATGCCCTTTAAGATGCCTTTGAAATAACACCATTATAGAGTACATAACTGATTAATATTGATACAATAAAGTAATAAATTATTTTACATGAAACATGAGAAACTAAAAAGGTGCTCTATGCCACTCAAACAGGTTGCATCAAGGACCACAATGATCCTCTGAATAGAAGTACCAAATGCTGTTTTACACCTCTTAAGCAAAGAGATTTCAGAAAGCATATACAAGTTTAAGTTACTAATTTGACGGGCAGGAAGATGGACCATGAAAGTAACCATGATGGTTATTATAGCCACCTTGGTGGTTCTGTTCTACTTGGCCCCTGTATATGCTAATCACAATTCTGAATGGAACATGATCTTGTGGTTTTAATACTGACAAGAAGAGGGTCCATAATTAGTAAACTTCAAAAATTTAGTTTGATAGGCAGTTATCTTGCACAAATATAACTAAGATTCCAAAACTGACACAGCATTGACAAGCTGATGGATTTACACAGGCAGCTGCAGAGCAGCAGAAGACAAGAAGAAAAACATAACAGTGTGATGTAGTAATAGGAAAGTACCAAAGAGTTCTGGCTCAAATAGCACTTCCTCCTTTTACAAGTGTGGGTGGAGAGAAAGGTCATGGGTACAAAATTCATTGGGTGCATGTGTAACCAAATACCAATAAAATAATTAATAGAGGTTTATAATTTTGAACATAAACTATGGTGCATAGACTTGAGCACAAGTCCTGGATAGTGCAAAAGGCAGACGGCTAAAACTATTCAAAATCTCCACATCTCACCCTTTGGCCCATATGTCCTAGTAAGTACCTATCCAACAAAGCCATGTCAAATACATACTACATGCCTATACCATGTCATGTAAGAAAGTTACTGTTCACATTTACAAGTGTTCATGCAACATAGACACAATTTTATCCTCCTACACGTCCCCACCACCTTGCACTATCATAACCTTCAAGAAATCTCACTATTTATATCCAAAAATGGGTTATTTCTGTTATAAACATAACCCTTGTTGCATCCTTTCATGCCGTAGTACTTACACGACTGGGGGAAAATCCTATTTCAAAGCACAAGGTCAAAACTATCACCCCCACAACATTAAGAAGCCTTTTTTTGTCTCATAATTACTGTTCATTGTACTTTATTAGGTTAATATGTTAGTTTGAATTTGGCTTTCATTTAAATATGATGGCCAAGGGATGCAATTGCATGGCTAATCTTATTTATTTAGTAGTTCAGTCTAGTAGAGTTACTGGATTGTTAAGTGTCAGATGGACATGGTCTACTCTTCGTCTGTGCAGGGTATTGGTCTTGGCAAAGTTTGTTGGAAGCCAACAATGAGTAGAGGTTTGAGGTACAAGGATATTATCTTTCTTTATCCCCTCCTGTCATATCTTTCCCATGGAAAGTGATGTGGCAATCCAAGGTTCCTCCAAGGTTAACTTTTTTTTTTTCATGGTCTGCTTCTTTAGGTAAGACTTTAACAACAAATAACCTTCAAAAAAGGCGTATTATTGTCCTTGATTGGTGTTATATGTGCAAAAGGTGTCCAGATATTACCACAAGTTAGTTCAGTTAACAAGGTTTAACTCAGAAGTAGATTTTGTGGCCTCGGTCTCAGTGAACATACCATACTATTTTGTTTCAAACTAGGCAAGTTATAAATTTATAAATGTCACCTGTCCTTCCATGAGAGATGATTCCCGAGAGCCTTTTGCAATTCAACTCGCTTGAACATTCCAGAGTGAAGCCAATGCTCTGGGGGACCACGATTTATACGATATAAATTTACTCTTTGTTGGAGCTCTTGCCTCTCAAGTAAAGTGATCTGCAACATATAGATTACACCATCAAAAGCATTAAACACAACTAATGACTGCTCATTTTCATTTACAAGGATAAGAATTTTTTATACAACCATCAATAAAAGTTTGGTTAAGTCACTTATCAAAAATAAAATAGAAATTGGTGAAGTCTATAATTTCTAGGAGAGCTCAAGAAAAATAAACACAATCAAGTAAATCTCCACAATGCCATGAAAGAAAATCCAGAAGTCTGAAAAAGTTAAATCGACTCAAGCAATAATTTGAGTAAGATATTAGTATGAGATAGTGATAAACAATTATATGCACATAGCATTACATTCCTTTTTTTTTTTTTTTTTGAATGGTAAGTTACATGTAGCATTATAGAGCACTTGATCTCACAACCTCAACCTCTGCCCCATTCTATGGAGTGAGGAAATTCCATTTGAGCTAGAGCTCATTGTAATAACACTATACAGAGATCACACTGATAATGCAACATAGAGATAAGTGAATAAGTTCGTACCACTATGCGCAAAGCATGGGGATCTTCATCACGGTCAATAAGTGCCAGAAGCAAAATATCAAAGGGAAGCAACTCATGGGTCCAAACAAAAAATGCAAGGTTTGCACAAGCTTTTAACAAAAGGTCCTGAAAATGAAAAACATGAAAAGGCTGAATGAACAAACTAGTAGGCATTGCTACATAAAAATTAAAAGAACTTGGCACAATCTAGTACCTGTAAGGGATGTCCATGCTGAAGTTCCATTTGAATATGATGAAGTAGCACGTCCACCATTTGGTAAATATTAGCTGTAACTTCTTCCGGGGAAAACTCCCTCAAGACACGTGCCTGTTCTCCATTACAAGAGAAGAGAAGATTGTTCTTAAAGATTTTTTGTTTTTTTGATACGTTAATTGATATAACTTAATACAATAATCGTTCTTAAAGATGCGATAAAACAATCTCCCAGGGGAGGGGAAAAAGAAAAAGGCTGTACAGAAATGAGGTAGCATTGCATAAATACAATTCAAATATCATTCCAGGATAAGTGGAACTTTCGTACCAAGTTTGCACTGTTTATGCTCTCTGGGTGCCCATGCATTAGTACCCAAGCACCGGCACAAAGACAGTTTCGGTGTTGAGGAAAACTATGACTGACATAGGTTGTAACATAAGAAGGATCAGCCGACGGTGAAAGGAGTTGCTTGCATTGGTTAATTACAGTGGTTTCCACCTGCACAATTAGTTAAAGTTCTAACACTGGTAGAATGCTCAAGTTATTAGAAAACACATACTTGAAAAAATATATATACAATTTGCAGTTTATATTTGCATATTTACTTTAAAATCGATTGGGAAACATTGCTTCAGTAAGCCTCTGTTTGGTATAACTGATTAGTACGCTTATCTATTAAGCTGGCCAATGTACAGCTATTTAAAATCTCATTTTCTTTACATACAGAGGCACTTTTATCCTATCTATTTTTAAGCAAAATAAGCCAATGAAAATAAGCTATACCAAATGCACACAGTGCATCCCATGGTGCGGACACAAGCTATAGTCCTCAAATTATACAAACCAATGGGTGTAGACAAAAAAGAAGATGGCCCAACTCGTGACCTAATGGATGGAGCTGCTAATAGTTGGGCTTAAAGACCTACTAAAACCCAGTCATCTAATAATTCATATTTCTTTAAGTATTTTGTTATTTTCATTTCCTTGTTGGTTTAGGAGTTTAATTTCTTTATCCCCTTCCATGTCTCTAACAACCTGAAGAATCTCCTCTTTCCCAAACTTCCCTTACAAGCCAACCCCTCTCCATTCCCCCAATTTGATCAAACTCCAAACCCTCCACGAAAGGCCTCCACACCTCTGGCTCAAGATACAAATTTTTATAAAACTGCACTACCTGAGCAGCTACCTCGGACTCCTCATAAATCACCCCATCCACCTCCAAGATACTCAAATGATTATACCTTCTACGAGAAATAGCCACCTTGTGGAAGAACTTAGTATTATTATTTCCTTTCTTGATACATAACATCCTCAATTTTTGTCTCCATGATATTTCTTCCAAAGAAAGAATATGCTTCACTTGGGACCTCACTTAAACCCTTTCACATTTCTCCCCATCAGAGAGTCCAAACTCCCCTTCCTTTAGCATCAAAATTTTTTGATGGGTGGGATGTGTTACCATGTGAGTGGATTTCAGGTTTAATAAGGGAAATTGCAGCTCTAGTGGTTTTCTAGCGATTGGTGAGTTTTTGTGTGTGCGTGTGTGTGTGTGTGTGTTTTTTTTTTTTTCTTTCTTTCTTTTTGTTTGGTTTGGCAAGAAAATGCGGAAATGCTGTTTTGTTGAGAAAGTAGGAATTGTTTGGTTGAGGATGATGTTTCAGGGAAAAAATGTTGGTTTATCGCATTTTTTAGTTTGTGTGGTATGTAAGGTTTATTGAATAAATGTGGGAAAACAGACCATAAAATTGTATGTTTGATAAACTGTTTATTTTTGCGGTGGTTGCATGTGCAAGGAAAATAGGGAATGCATAGATCACTTGATTCTCCATTGTGAGGTTGGTCAAGAATTGCAGTCAATGGTATTCTGTTTATTTGGGATTTATTAGGTTATGCCTAAGAGGTTACTGGGACTATTGACTTGTTCAAGGGGCAATTTGGACAAAATCAAACATTGATATTTGGATTGTGATTCCATCATGCATAATATGGAATATTTGGGTAGAACCAAATGCTTGTGTGTTTGAAGCGAATGGGCAATTCATTTTGGAATTGACAATGTTCTGCTTACATTTGATGCATGATTGGATGAGTGTGAAATGAACAGAGGCCTCCCATTGATGTCTTTTAAAAAGAACATGTCTTCAATTGACAAAATTAAAAACCCAGTACTTAATTTGAGACAGGATTTTTTTTAAATCTACTTAATTTGAGACAAGGGAATGACTTTATTTTTTATTTTTAAAAAAACTCCTAAAAGTACATGTATCCACAAGATGACGTATGACAGATTGGGGGAATTGTCTACGTGTGCTTGTGGTAGGCGTAGGGTTTGGAAGGTTTGTGATATGGTTAAGAAGGGTTAGGGTTCCAGAATAACTAGGTTTTGTAGAGAAGAGAAAAGAATTGATTCATGATTGCAAAGAGGTAAGAAGATATGGAAATCTTATCTACCCACAAACTATGTCCAGTATGCTTGAACAGTTTGCGTAAACAGTGCTGTGAATAGTGACAGATTACCAAACAGTTTGCGTAAGCACCGATTGTCCCAAAAGTTTAAACTATTGAAATATGGTAAATTTAATCATTTAACGACATATTTCTAATACTCCCCTTCACATGTGGGCCAAAACTACCTTTTAATAGGTGAGATTCAACACATGAGAATTTAAATGGGATGTAGAGTGGAGGAGACAAAGATTGAACTCAAGACCTCCTGCTCTAATACCTTGTTTAATTACCGATTGTCTCAAAAGTTTAAGCTATTGGGATATGGTAAATTTAATCATTTAGCCACATACTTCTAACAAGTATTAGAATACAATTATATAGGCCCTAACTCTTAACTAGTCCTAATAGAACTAAGACTCCTACTTTGACTAATAATCCAAACCCTAATTGACAATCGAGCCCTAAAGCTAAAGTGGTACCCCTACCTCATGGTGAGAGTGCAAGTTTGAAGCCAGGGCTCTAATGGCCTTGAAACTATTTGTAGGAAAATAACCCTAATTGAATTGAACCAAAGCCAACATATAAAGATTCATAAACTAAATCAGACTTACAAATAAAGTAAAACCCACGGGCCACAACTATAGCCCATACTGAAATTAAATACCCTTTTCTCTAGAAAAACCAAATAAAACATAAACTAAATATACTGATAACCTAGTTAATTACTCTGGGCACTTATTCTTGGACTTTTCCTTAACTTTAGATTTCCAAAGAAGATTTGTTTTGCCTAACCACACCATGGTTGCACAAAAACAGCAGGGGTATGCAAACAATTTTTATTGGACATAGGTTCAATAAAATTTGTTTGCATACACCATGGACTCAATGCTTTTGTTCAATAGAACTTATTACTTATCAAAACAAATTATATTGGACATAGGTCAGTGGCCTAAATATCTTTGAATGAAGCAACCAACAAATAACAAAAGGAAAGAAATTGAGATTCCCCTCAAGGACAGCTCAATTTAAAAGATCAACTAATGAAAACCATACATACAATGTCATGTGAGCATCTAGAAGAAACATAGTGAACAGGCTAATAATATATGTGCAGTGGCATCTTCATCCATTAGTTCAGAACAATAATTATGTTGTACAACGATGAGTCATCACTCATAATGTGAGAAGGTGCTTCATGTTTACAATCTAAACATCATAATCCATTTAATCGCTGCTGATTTTTTTTTTTTTCCTTCCAGATGGTTATGGAGCACTGAACTTTTATGGTAATAGTCTAACCAAGTCAGTGAAAAACATTTTGAACGCAAATTCATTTAAGTTTCACTTGTAGCATCCTATAAATCTTGGGGAGGATCTTTGCTACTTTTTGTGGAAATATTTTCATGGGTAGAAATTAATCATAATTATATAAGAAAAAGCAGGATAGAAGTAGCAAGCAACATTTGTACTACTAATTTTATACACGTGTCCCTGATTCCCTTCACTTTCTTTCCCCCTATTAAATCTCATAATTTGTCATAATATGACAGGTCACAAAACTTATATCAAGACGAGTAAAGACATTTTCAATCTTAATGAATACAAAGGAAATTTCAACAGGAAGAAGAAGAAATTATTTTTGAAAAAAGCATATTAAGGAACCAAAAATAAAAATAAAAATAATGAACCTGTTGCCATGCTTGAATCACCGCGCTCCTTTTATCCATCCGCCCCATTAAGGCATCACGTAGAACAGAAGGAAAGTAGCGCAGTGTTTTCTCTGACCATGTATGTTGACTAGTTGCCATTATCTGTTCTAACATAGTTTGAAGATAAAGCAGGTGATCTGCATCCGCAATTCCACGTGTTTTAATCGTGATGGCAAGTGTTATAATGGTTATCCTATTTAAGGTTTCAGTGAATTCAGTTGGACCCTTCAAAAAGAAAAAACAGAAGAATCATATTTTAGTTGAATTCAGAAGGGTAAAAAAAATCCCTTGCTCTCCCCCCCCCCCTCCCCCAAAAAAAAAGTTTCAGTTGGAAGACAACAGTATCCACCTTCCCTTCCCTTTTCACCGAGAAAAAATCTCTGAGTGACAAAATAAGATTCATGCACAAGTTTTCAGCCAATCTAAATACACGGTGCTCTCCGCGTTTCCCTTTTCTTGCAGAAATTATTTTCGTGACATCGTACATCAAGGCTTTGCTTTTTCCTTGGTACCTACAGTAAAAGAGAGTATGTCAAACTGACAAATTAAGTTGCAATACTATCAGATTGCATCCAAGGGAATCAAGCTTATAGCATCTGAAGTTTATGGAAATTTGGACTCCAAAACCAAGAGGCTAATTTTGGAATAAAGAGATCCAGAAGCACATGGTAATTGATCAAAATATTGTGATTAAAAAACATGGACCACAGAAGTATCACCTATATAATGGCAGCAAACGGTAATTCAAAATTTCAAGCACCAAAAGAGTTACACCAGGCTTGCTCAATAATGCTGGGTTCCTTTGTGACAAATTCTGCAGTAACTGGCAGTTATAAGATACATCATCGCTGTAAGACAAATATCTTGAAAAGAAAGGTAAGAATATGGTGAGTACTAGAGGCAGAAAGAGGAATTATTTATGGTAAAATAATTTATTCAGAAAGATAAATAGACAAGGTACAGAATATGTCCTATTCCACTCCTGAATATTACACGTAAGTTTAAGCTATCCAAAATTTGTAAAGAGAATATTAGAGAACATTTCCTAAAACAGCAACCAATCATACAAACATTTTAACATTGATTGTTTGATGATGTTGTTTATATGTCCAAAGTCATCAACGGATATGCTATTTTTGTCAAGCCAAATTGTCAACAACATGCGAAATGGAACATCATTCCAAGCTTTAGAGCTTCTGTGATAATGAGATCTCCATTTCCAATAGATTAGCATCTGAACCACTGTCTTCTGCATAAGCCATGAAACTTCAAAGAAAGTGAACACAAACAACCAAATAACTCATCACAGTACAATGAGGTAGAAGGTGCTCAACTAATTTGCTATTCTTGAACACGCAACATCAATCGATAATCAATATGTTCCACTTCTGAAGTGATTCACTATTATAATGTAATCCAGCACTACCGTCCCTGCAAAGAAAGCAACCTTTCCAGGAACCTTAACATTCCAAATGCTTATCCAAGGAAAACCAATCACATCCCCATCAATAGAGTTTTAAAAGCAAACCCACGCTAGTAGATTCACCTTTTCTTTTATGATAATTAAGAGAATAATTTATTACAAAAAGGTACACTCAAATGCAAGTGCCCTTAAAGAATTACAAAGGGAAACTCATTAAGTCCAAAAAATCAACAAGAGAAATACATGAACCCCCCCCCCCCCAGTCAAAGTACAATAGTCAAACAAAGATCACAAAACTATTCTTAATATCCTGCATAGAATGCTATTCGTCCTCAAAAGTTCAACAAATTTTTTTTTTTTTTTTTGATAAGTAAGAATGATATATATACGAAGGGTTACTCTATGCCTGAAAAAACACAGAGCAACCTAGGAGATACAAGAAAAAGAAAACAAAGAGAAACAAAGACAACAAGAAAATTAGGAAGGGAAAAGGGAGCAAAGAAAAGAAGGGAGGGAATCACTAGACGTGAGTCCCCACGCGCGCGACCAATCAAAGAGAGTCCCACTGAAAAAAACAAGCAACTGTTCACTAGAGCTATCCAAATCCTCAAAAGTCCTCCGGTTACGCTCCTTCCAAATACACCAAAGGATGCAAAGCGGGACTAAATTCCAGATCTGAGATGAATGCTTCCCCAACCAATTCCACCAACCAAAAAGCATTTCAGGAATCGATCTAGGCATAACCCAGACCAAGCCAAAAGTTAGGAAAACAAAGCTCCATAACCGGTAGGCCATATCACAATGAAGGAGAAGGTGATCTACCGTCTCTCCACTATGACGGCACATAATGCACCAATCCACAAAATCCAATCTTCTCAATCTCAGATTGTCTCCCGTTAGAATCTTATTCCAAGCTACACACCAAACAAAAAAAGAAACTCGCCTTGGGGCCTTTGCTCTCCAAATAGCTTTCCAAGGAAAGATAGTAGAAGGAGAATTTCTCAATTTGTTGTAGTACGATCGGATGTCAAAAGCTCCATTAGACTTCAATTTCCATCTCATCCGATCTCCAACATCCATAGGAGGGGTTATAGAACCCAACATACGAAGAAACCGCAGCCCTTCATCCATCTCCCAATCATTAAAAAATCTACTAAACCGAACATTCCAAACTCTTCCATCCTCCGCCCCCTGCCTTTGCAAAGAAGCTTCAACAGAAGCCTCCTTCACAATGGCGATGCCAAACAACCTTGGAAAAGCCAATTGAAAAGATTGATCCCCATGCCACCCATCCTGCCAAAACCTCACCCTGTTCCCCAGACCAACCACAAACTGACAATTTTTGCTGAAATCCTCCCAACCCATGCGGATACTTCTCCACAAACCACACCCATGAGCTCCCCTACCCAGTTTTGAGGTCCATCCCCCCCAATCTTCCCCATATTTTGAAGCTACAACCCGCCTCCATAGCCGACCCTCTTCCTTTCCAAACCGCCACAACCATTTCCCCAACAAAGCCTTATTAAAGGTAGTGAGTTTCCTAATCCCTAAGCCACCATTGGCTATAGGCGCACAAACTTTGTCCCAACCAACAATTTCTCTCTCTCCATATGGTCTACATAATGCAATGCGGAGTAGCTTGCTACACAACCCTGTTTCAGTGACATCCAAAGAACCCTCTGCAAGCAGTCAACATATCAATCACCTGGTTTGGCAACACCCAAATTACTCCAAAAGCTGTAAATGCAAAATATCACAGCTCTCTAGCTATAGGACTGCAGTAACAGGTGCTCAATTGATTCACAACTGCAATTACACCTAAAGTCACACTCACACATTAAAAGTGTTCAATAAGATTTCTCTTTCTCAATAATCGATTGTCAAGATTTTCCCCAATGTTGCAGTCCATGTAAAGAATGCAACTCTAGGTGGAACTTTGCTCTTCCAGATATCTTTCCAAGGAAAATTCATGTCTTCTGTAGAAATTAAAGTTCGCTAATAGCTTTTGACCTCAAAACCCCTTCTCGTAGAAGGATTCCAACAAAGCTTAGCCTCCCCATTCCCCCTCACTGGAATAGAATAAATTACATCCATAAAAGATAACAATGACTACAAGTCCCAATCATGCACAGTTTTTGAGAAATTCAAATCCCAATGAAGAATGCTGAAAGACAACATATTATGCAATTGGGAACTGCCCTCCAAATTTCTATATGTTGACGTTGTCCTAGCTGCCCTTGCTCACAAAACAACACTAATATGTTTTTTGGAATAACCCACTGAACCCAAAACAGATTGAAGACCAAAGTCCACAACTCTTGAGCCAAAGAACAATAGAAGAGTAGATGATCCATAGTGTCACACCCCAACTCATCATTGGCATGATACTGTCTGCCTTGGGTTGCCCCTCATGGTTTTTAAAGGCCTCATACCAATTAAAGTCTAAGACCTCCATATAAGGCGTAAGACCTCCCCCCGCACCTAGGTGATGTGCAACTTAGTCAAGATTTGGTTCTCCCTCGCCTCACCCCACTTAAGAGGTCTTTTAGACATTTGGGTCCCCAAAATAAAATGGTTTCAAAGCCGACCCCTACACGAGAGGATGATGTGTGGGTCCCACACAGGGACACATGGCCCTTAATGGGGATTAAAAGTCCCAAAGACGTGGGTAAGGTGAGGGAGAACCAAATCTTAAATAAGTCCACATTGCCTAGGTAAGGGGGTCATGCGCCTTATATGGAGGGCTTGGACTCTAATTGGTAAAAATCCTTTTAAAACCGTGGGGGACAATTCAAAGCGAACAATATCATGCCAATGATGAGTTGGAGCATGACACAGTCTCACCACTTCTTTTACACAACATCAACCTATCATAATAAGATTTCTCTTTCTCAACTTATTGATTGTCAAGATTTTCCACAACTCTACAATCCATGAAAATAATGCGACTCACGGTGGCACTTTGGTCTTCCAAATACCTTTCCAAAGAAAATTTGCATCTTCAATTGAAATTAAAGTTTGACAATAGCTTTTGACCTTAAAACCACTTCTCTTAGCTGGCATCCAACAAAACTTATCCTCCCCATTTCCCCTCATTGAAATGGAATAAATTACATTCATAAATGACAACAATGACTCCAACTCCCAATCATGCACAGTTCTTGAGAAATTTTTTTTTAAGAAATAATAAAGATAATTTCATTGATATTAAAAAGAGAGAGTCACCCAAGTACACAGGGAGTATACAAGGGGGAACAAATCAAAGACGAACACTACAAAAGTCAAGAAAATCCAAAATAGAAAGAAAATGATGACTTCTCCACACAGAGTACCAATCAAGTAAGGTTCGGAAAAAAAGAAGCTTCAGATCAGGCATGGAACTCTCGATGTCTTCAAAACATCTCCTATTTCTCTCCTTCCAAATACACCACAACAAACAATGAGGAACGGCCTTCCAAATATCTCCATTACGATGGCGACCAAAACGACCTTGCCAGCAAGCCAAAAGCCCAACAACAGACCTTGGCATAATCCAACAAACTCCAAATAAACCGAAGACCATATCCCACAACTCCATGCCAACCGGGCAATGAAGGAAAAGATGGTCAACACTTTCACAATTGCACTTGCACATATAACACCAATCCAGAATGCAAACTTTTCTTTTTCTTAAATTGTCAATAGTCAGACATTTCCCCAAAGCTGCAGTCCAAACAAGGAAAGCCGCTCTAGAGGGGATCTTCTGCTTCCAAATGCTTTTCCAAGGAAAAAACTGCTCACTATGGCCAACTAGAAGATGGTAGTAAGTACTAACCGTGAACCCCTTACTCTTACAGGGCAGCCAACAACTCTTGTCCTCCCCAATCCCCCTTACGGGAGTGCTATAAATGGAATTGATGAAGCTCTTGAAAGCTTCCAATTCACGATTATGTACTTCCCTACAAAACTGAAACTCCCAAGAGCAGCACCCTTTCGCAGATGTTTTGGATTTTCCTAGGATTTCTAGGGATAATGTGGATTGGTTAGAGAGACCTTTTGAGGATTCTGAGATTTTTGATGTCATCATGGAGTTTAATGGGGATAAATCTCCTGGGCCTGACGGTTTTTCGATGGCTTTCTTTCAAACTTGCTGGGGGATTCTCAAATCAGACATCATGGCTGTGTTCCACCATTTCCATGATATTGGCCAGTTTGAAAAAAGCTTAAATGCAACTTTCATTGCTCTCATTCCTAAAAAAGCTGCAGCAGTGGAAGTAAAGGACTTCTAGCCTATTAGCCTTGTTGGGGGGGTTTATAAAATCCTTGCCAAAGCTTTGGCTAGTCGTCTTCGCATGGTTTTAGGAGAGATCATCTCAGCTCCTTAGAATGCCTTTGTTCTAAATAGGAAGATCCTTGATTCCGTTCTTATTGCTAATGAATGTCTTGATAGTAGATTGAAGTCTGGTCAGCCAGGGTTGTTATGTAAACTGAACATAGAGAAAGCCTTCGATCATGTGAATTGGAGATTTCTTAATTACTTGGTTGAGCGTTGCGGTTTTTCCGATAAGTGGAGGCGATGGATTTCATTTTGTGTATCAACGGTTCGTTTCTCTATCCTTACTAATGGTACTCCTCATGGGTTTTTTGGAAGTTCAAGGGGGTTGCGGCAAGGTGATCCTTTGTCCCCCTTGTTATTTGTGTTGGTTATAGAAGCCGTCAGTAGAATGTTGGATAAGGCTGCCCATGAAGGTTGTTTATCAGGCTTTAGTGTTGGTGTTTCTGATGGAAGACCTTTGATGGTTTCCCATCTCCTTTTCGCTGATGATACTCTTATTTAAGATCCGAATGAAGAAAGCCATTGCCAAACTTTTTAAGATCTGCTACTACAGCTTCCATGTTCATGTAATGGAAAACAGTTTCAAGTATGCCGCCTTCAACTGAAATTTGCCATACCATAAATCATAACAGGATTTCACCTTTGTCCCATCGCCCACCTCAAACTGAAGGTACTGCGAAAAAGAAGCCCACTCTCGACTTATAAATTTCCTAAAACTAAAACCGTAAAGTCCCTTGACGACATTCATGCACCAACCACCCCATACACTACCATACTTCTCCCCTACTACTCTCCTCCACAACGTATCTCGCTCCATACCTAATCTCTAGAACCACTGAGAAAAGCTTGATTAAATCTCTTCAAACTCCTAATGGCCAACCCCCCACATATCTTAATCCATTTCACTAAATGGATCTTGGACTCCTTGCCTAAGCCACTCCTTAAGAAATCTCTATGTAACTTTTCTATTCAACTAGCCACCTCAATTGGGATAGGAAACAGAAAGATAAAATAGGTGGGTAAGTTGGAAAGGGTACTTTTAATTACCATAATTTTTCCCCCTAAGATAAATAAAGTCGCTTAATCCTACCAATCTTCTCTTCATCTCCAGAATTGAGTTCCAATTTCCAAATTGTCTCATCTTTGAGTTTGGCATCCAAAGAAAGACCTAAGTATTACATTGGTAAATTCGACTGTTTACAACCCAAAATAGTCACTAGCTCCCCCAAATTTGGAACATCCCCAATCCACCAATTCAGACTTACCCAAATTCACCTTTAACCTGGAAACCGCTTCAAAGCAAGTGTAAAGGCATCCAAGTGCACAGTGTAAATCTTGGAGCAATAGTTTAAGAACTCATAGCTCAAGTACCCAGTGTTCACATTTTTTTTATATGAGCAGCTAAAACTAAAAACTATAGCTCCAAGAATGAGGACGACACAATATGAAAGCTAGGATCAAAGTTCCTAGGTTAATAATGTGACACCAAAATAAGCACCAGGCCTATCATGTTTGGACCAAATGACATCTCTTCCCCCAATAAACAAGGGCTGGGGGGTAAGGTCACAAGTTCGATATCTATGTATGAGTTGTGTTTACCTTTTAAAAATAAATAAATAAATAATTGGCACGTTAAAAGACAAGATCTAAATCCGAGGATGACCATTTGAATAACTTTCATTCTCTTTCTAGTGTAGCAGGGTAGAAGAATGGTAGAGTAAGAGCCATTCATGCCAAATATATAGACATTGCTTTATCCGATATACATTTTTTTCTTGTCACCCAAACCATTCAAATATGAAGATGTCAACCAAGCTACAGGTGAACCCCTTACAGGTTGACATAGACACTTCAGACAGAATCCCATAATGAACAAAGTTGGGGGCTGCCTACATTATGAAGCCCACTGTAGCCTCAAGACCAGAAAACAAGGGAGAAAACTGATTCCCTCTCTACATATTATGAATGCATTAATACAGAGCATACTTACTTGCAAGAAATGAGATTAATAACATAGCAATAAAAATAAAAATAAAAACTTTTAAACGGCACAAGAAGTTACGCTGAAGTGTGAACGAAATAATGAGTGAGGTGCAATGAGCAGCAATCTAGTATATGTTTCAACCATTGCGATGCTAGGCACAACCTGCATTGAAATATTAAACATAAATGTCAAAAGATAGTTCCAAATTTATAGAGATCTCATTGAACCACATTCCCAGATTTATATAGATCATGTTCAAAGTGATATCTAGTCTATAATTCATCCTTTATAAGTTTCCAGGACATAATATCAGACAATGCACTTATAGTAATCAAATAACTCTTTTACATAGTGCTGGCTCTGCTTTCCATGTAGATTTTTGGATGGCACCAGAGTTTATTATTATGCTTTGGCAGTCTATACCTCTTGAAATGAGAGGAAAAACCCTTAGTAAGATCTATTACATAATGAGTTTCTTTCACTCAATTTTTTCTACAATATTAATACAATTTCAGTCATCTAAGTTGGGCAGATTTTCTAGTAAACAAATAGATGTAATTAAGAAGATTAGTCTTAGCATATATGACATGATTAGTATTAAAATACAATTAAGAATATTTTCTAGTACTCATTAAAAAAAATTATATTGAATTGAACGTATATAAACTAGCGTACCTGCCCAGCAAATAAACTTTCTTCCATTTGAAAGGCAAGCTTCAAACATAGGTTCATGGAAAAGCCAGATAATAATGACATTGGCAAGGGGCTTACTTCCCGCATAACCATTACCCTCTCATTGGACTGTATATTTGGTCCTGGTAACAATTCTGTAACTCCAGCAGAGTTTAACCAATTCATTACCGTTTCACAAGCTGGTTGTGCCATGGTATAAGACACAACCCAAAACATCCCAATTGATCTATCATCCATATTCATGTAATCCATAATGCGGTCACCTGAAATGAAAAACCAACACAGGTAAAAAAATGGACAAGAACAGACCCCATTAAAAATATTTTGGTACACACTCTGCAGCAAATATGAATCATTGTTAAAATAAATCCAAGAACAGTTTCACCATTTGCTATTAAAGAAAATGCCCCAAAAATGAGGATATCAGACTTGTTTTTAATGAGCAATATTTTTTAAAAAATAAAGAGAAAAATGTAAAACATGTATATGAGAAGTAAAGCTTTAAATCGAGCAAGGACAACAATCTAGTGAAGTAAATAAAACCACATAAACAATTCCTCCCACGGTTTTTTATATAAATATATTGGCCAAGTTATTTCATGCTGAAAGAAATGGCAAAAAAAATAAAATTGAAGATGAATTAGGGCACTCAATCCACTTCAACAAGACATTCTAAAAGTCAGAGGACCAATAAAAAGATCATGCGTGTACGATGGAGTAATGTAAGATTAATATGCTATTACTTTGCAAATTCGCCTATTCAAGAATTATTTTATTGGGTCCTCATGCGAAGTACAATTGAAGTGAAAATCATGCCCTTTTAATGGTCTAAGTATAAGTCTTTTAGGGTTAAAACAGTTTTTAATTTGGGTTTTTATTTTATTAGTTATGGTCAATTTTATATTCAGGGGTAAATCTGTAATTTCTGCAATTACTGAGAATTAAGGGTATTTTGGTCATTTTCTTGAGTCTAGAATCTTCTAGGATTTTAAGTATCTTAGGTTTATTTTCTTTGGGTCCAAGTTAAGTATTTATTAGGTTTTATTAGTAGTCCGAATACTAGAAGGAATCATATAACTACTAGTATATGTATTCAATGAAGTAGAATGAGTTGATTAATAAAATTGAGTGTTTTAATAAAATTGAGTGTTTTAGGCAATAGGCACGTTGGCTTTTGTTGTTTTTTTCTCCTTTCTACTCTCTCTTTCTCTTCTTTCTTTCTAAGGTTACCATTCACGGGTACTGTTCACACAGCCCCTAAACAGCCCCAACTGCTCTCTAATTCTTCTTCTTTCCCAACCCAAAACCCACCACAACTAAACGTAGGCAAATCCCTAATTTGTCCTACATCAGTGTAGGGTTAAAACCTGGAAAGCACGGGTGCGGCGTTTGGGCCGCCGCTGCCTGCACATCCGTGCTGTGTCGGGCATTAAAAAAATACTTTTTTCAGCGCGATTTGCGCCGATACGGCGCCGATTCGCGCTGATTCGGCCCGAATCGGTACGTATCGAGCGCAAACCGGTACCGGCAAAATTGGCCGATACCGGCCGAAATTCAAAAAAAAAAAAAAAGTATTTCTCTTCAGCTAGGCTCTCTCCCATTCTCTGTATTCTAGTTATTATTTACTATTGCTCTTAAATTTGGTATATATTTATATAATGTGAAAAAAAGCATGTTTAGCAATATAATAAAAATATAAATAAAAATATTTTTAATAATTTTTTAATCGCCACACCCCGCCGCACCCGCACCCTACTTTTTCAAAAATTGCCGAGTCTCGCACCCGCACCCGAATCCCGAAACGCACCTGTGCTTCATAGGTTAAAACTAATTATATATTATTTATATAATGATTTCTAATATATTTTGACTAATTTGTCTCACATATATGTCATACAATCCCAACTTATAACAAAACAAATCCAATGTAGTTTTAAACAAAGGCTTAGTAAATATATCAGTGGTTTGAGCTCCTATAGAAACATATGGCGTAGTACTAACACCGCTTTCCGCTCTTTCTCGAACAAGATAGCAATCCAGCTCTATACACTTAGTCTGCTCATGAAACATAGGATTTGAAGCAGTGTGGATTGCTTTTAGTTATCACATACATAGTCATGGCAACTACATATCAAACCTTAATTGCTCAAGAAGGCGCTTGATCCACATAAGTTCACATGATGTATGAGTCGTGGCCCTATACTTGGTCTCTAAACTAGAACAAGACAACATTTTTATGTAAAACAAGGGTAGGAAAATAAGGATAAAAAATGAACAAAAGGTACAACAAAAATCCTTGTTCACTCCCTGTGTCCTAGGGTGCTTCCTTCCTTTTTGGTATCAATATATCTTATTACTTATCAAAAAAAAAATCCTAGGCTTCACCACCTAGAACCTGCCTACAAACCCTATGCTTCACCACCTAAGGGCGTTTGGCATCACCACCAAACAAAGAGAACAAAAGAGGAGATATATTCTCAACTCATCATAAATTATTCTTATTCAAATTGTACAGATTATACTAATATGGAAAACATCTAATCAAATCCCTTAAAACCAACAACATTAAGCTAGATTCAAAATTTGAAAACAAAATTAATTTTACATTCAAAAATAATATTTTAGATGATTTAATGCTCCCTGCATCGATTTTGCTTCTTACTTTTGCAAGTGATCAAGTTTCCCCTTAGAAATGTGCAAAATCCAATAGTAGATCTCCTGTCTAAAGGAGGTAGAGTTACTCTTATAAAAAATTAAAAAGTAGAGTTACTGTTATAAAAAATTAAAAAGTACTTTATCCAATCTGCTGACATATTTCCTTCCCTATTTCCCATGCTGACCTATTTCCTTTCCCTATTGCCTATGCCGGTGGAAGCCACAAATCGCATAGAACAACTCCAACGAAATTTCCATTGGAGTGATATGGGAGATGATTCAAAATTTCACTTGGTGAATTGATATAAGGTATGTTCTCCTCTTCAATATGGAGGTATGGCAATTAGGAGTTCGAGACGCTTTAATGAAGTTTTGTTGAGAAAATGGTTGTGGAGATTTGGGACTGAAAAGGTGTGTTTTGGAGAAGGGTGATAAGCTAAGTTGCACCGACACGGACACGGACACGGATACGGGGATACGGCAATTTATGAAAAATAAGGATTCGACACGGCGTGAACACGGCAATTAAATAATTAATTAAATTTTATATTTAGGCATATTTTTTAATAATACACGGCAATTAAAATACGTTTATGTCTAGAATTTAAATTATGTAAGAACTACAAATAAGTAAACTAACACTCAAAGTAGTACAATAATACACATAAAATGTTTAGAGTACAAACCAAAAGTTTAAATAGGCTACATTCAACACCAAACTAAAAACATATAAGGAAAACAAGCTTTAAACTTTTGGGATTAAAAAAAAAATGTATATATATATATATATATATATGTAGTGAGAGTGGGATTAAAAAAAAAAGCGTTATAACTTAAGTAACACTAATAGTACACTTAGTCACTAACAGTACACAGCATATCTGAACAAAAAAAAAAAAAAACAAACAAACAGAGAGAGAGAAAAGAAGAGGTCGAACTCGGACCTGTCCACGCCAAGAGAGAGAGAGATTGGAAGAAACAGAGGGCACGGCGTCGACGACGACTGTCTATGGAGCTTGCCAACTCGCCAATCGGCCCGATCTAGCACCGGCGATTGTCTATGGGTTTCAACTTTCACAGTAATGACTTCTTAGACTCTAAACTTTCACCGGCGACTGTCAAAATCTGTGATTTTCTGTTTTTTTTTTTTTTCACTGCTGGCGTGTCCACTGTGTCGGAGCAGTGTCAGAGAAGAGGACACCGGAGTCCGGCGAGTCGTGCCAGTATCCGTGTCCGACACGTGTCAAACACCGGTACGTCACCAAAAATGGCGTGTCAGTGCATCCTAGGTGATAACTATGATGCACAGACACGGACACGACACGGACACTGATACGGCGATACGACAATTTTTGAAAAATAAGGACACGACACGGCGTGGACACGGCAATTAAATAATTAATTAAATTTTATATTTAGGCATATTTTTAAATATTTTTAGACATAAAATACGTTTATGTCTAGAATTTAAATTATGTAAGAACTACAAATAAGTAAACTAACACTCAAAATAGTACAATAATACACAAAATGTTTAGAGTACAAACCAAAATGTTTAGAGTACAAACCAAAAATTTAAATAGGCTACATTTAAAAGCTACAATATTCATTTTTAATTTATACTTTCAGTATTCATTTTAATAAAATCATCTACAATATTTAAGTTTAACTTTAAATTAATAAAATTATAATAAGTGAGTGGGATTAAAAAAAAAAATTTCACGTTGTCCAGTGAGTGTTTATAAGTAACCCACTCACCTATTACCAAACGGCCAAATATCTAAAAGAAGAAGAAGAAAAAAAAAACACAGAGAAGAAGCTTAAAGAAAGAAATCGGATCTGACGTCCACGTCGAGAGAGAGAGAGAGATCGGAAGGGACAGGGCACATCGGCGACGTCAATGGCGCTCGCCGATCGGCCCGATCTAGCTCCGGCAATGGACAGAGGGCAACGGCAGCGGAGCGGCAGCGGGCAGAGGGCACGGCAGTGGCGATGGACAGGGCACCGCAGCGGCAGCGCCGATCACCAATCTGTGATTTTCTTCACTCTCTCTTTTTTTTTTTCACTCCTGGCGTGTCGAACGTGTCGGCGCCCAGTCGGAGCCGCGTCGGAGCTGTGTCGGCGCTGTGTTGGAGAAGCGAAAAAAAAAAAAAAAAAAAAAAAAAAGACACTGCTTGGACACCGGAGTCCGGCGAATCGTACCAGTTCCGGTGTCCGATACGTGTCGGACACCGACACAATGCCAAAAACGGCGTGTCGGTGCAACCAAGGGTGATAAGAGTTAAATATGGAAGTAAGGGTGGAGGCTAGTGCTCCCATTCCAAATCCTTATGGGGTGAGCTTATGGAAGACTATTAGAGGTGGTTGGCCTACCTTTTCCCGCTATATTTAGTTTGAGATTGGTAATGGATCTAGAGTGAAATTTTGGCATGATGTTTGGTGGGTGATAGCCCTTTGAGTTTGTGTTTTCTAGAGTTATTCAGAATCAGTAGTAACAAGGAGTCTTATGTGGTTGATCTCGTGAAGTTCCCCAATGGTGTTCTTTATTGGGATATGAAATTCTTGCAAGCAGTTCAGGATTGGGAATTAGTCTTTTTTTTTTTTTAATTTATGGATGTTATCTATGGAGTATCTTTGAGAGGATCTGGTGAGAATAAGATGTGTTGGATGCCTACTAAGAGAAGGGGTTTTGAGGTTAGCAACCATTATCGGGTTTTGATCGATGTATTCAATCAGCCCCTCCCTTAGAGGAGCATTTGGAAGCAAAAAGTCCTTTCTAGAGCTGTGTTCTTAGTTTGGACTGCAGTGGGGAGTCAGTAATAAGGAAATTGTGGATTTTGGAATGGTATTATATGTTAGAAAGCACGGGTACGGATACGGTATGGTGACACGGCAATTTTTGAAAAAGTATGACACATGTATGGCAAGGGCAGGGATACATATATTAATTCATTATTAAATATATTTTTATTTATGTTTTTTATATGGTTAAGCATTTATTTTTCATATAATATTAAACATATATCAATTTAAGAGAAATAATAAATATTTTATTTAATTTTTTTTTTTTTGATAAATAATAAATATTTTATTTAATTAAAGTCTAAGAGTCTTTAATATATATATATATATATATAATTTAAAATATTACATCCTTAAACAATTTAAGCTCATGTCTTAATTATATTTAAGCCCATGTCCCAAGTCACAAGTATATTTAAAGCCCATTACGTGAGCATGTCATTCTAATATGTGAAAAAAATAAATAAATAAAAAAAATAAAAGAAGAAGAAGAAGAAGAAGAGACGCGGTGGAAGAAGAAGGGAAGTGGCCAACAGCTGGCCACTTAAAAGTTAAATTGAAACGGAAGAGGCAGACAACCACACAACTCTATATAAAAATAATAAATAAATTGGTCACACAACTCTCAAAAAAATATATATATATTAAGTTTTGAAAACAAAAAATGAGGGAGAAAGCTAAGAAAGATGAAGAGAAATAGCATGGGAGAAACTGAAGCATGAGGAAGACTGAAGATGGAGAATGGAGATGCAAGGTTACAGATTTTCCCCTCTTTTTTTCTTTCTTTTTTTGACATACCTGTGTCCTGGCCGTATTCGATATTTTTAAAAAATAAAAAAATAATAAAAAATAAAAAAGGGCTAGGACACATGTGCAGCCACGTCCCATGCGTACCCTGTGTTCGGTTTGGTTCGTGTCCAAAGTGGGCACAATAAGCAAAATGCCTTGTCTGTGCTTTCCAAGTTATATGTGAAAAAACAGTGTGGAATCAGTAAATCATCTTTTACTACAATGTCCTACTGCTTCCGAGCTGAGGTCTATGGTCTTCACCTTGTTTGGTATTCACTGAGTAATGCCAAAGACTATGGTTGAGCTTCTAGTTTGTTGGCAAGGAAAGTTTGGACATAATTGTAATGGTGTCTTTTGGATGGTTGTTCCTCATTGCTTGATTTGGTTGCATTTGGCAAGAGAGATAATCGGAGCTTTGGATAAGAACAGTAGGAGATCTAAAATTTTTCTCTTTTAAAACGTGATGATGGATAATTTATGTGAAAGGAAAGTACGGATTTTGGATTGGTATTTTACTACAATGTCATATTGCTTCAAATCAATTGACTATCTTTTACTACAATGTCATATTGCTTCTGAGTTGAGGTCTATGGTGTTCTTGTTTGGTATTTTACTACAATGTCATATTGCTTCCGAGCTGTGGTCTATGGTGTTCTTGTTTGGTATTCACTAAGTAATGCCGAAAACTATGATTGAGCTTCTAGCGTGTTGGCATGGAAAGTTTGAATGTCATGAATTTCGTTGGCTACTTTAACTTTTTTCATCTATTAGATGATGATAAGGACTTTTATGGGACATTATAAAGATTAAGGACAATTTTGAAACAAACGTTAAAGGTTGATAATTCATTTTTCAATTTCAGAAAATGAACAAGAAATTACCATACTGAACCCTCGTTAGTCGTTACATTGCTGTCATGATCAAAATGTCTTTGATTTGATTTTTCTATAAATATTAATTAAAAAATAATAAATAAATTTGGCTGATGAAGTACCACAAGCTCATATATGTGTAAAGACTCATTTGACAGTAGTTATAGAAGGGGGAGTGACGCTCATATAGTCATAAGGTTCCTGTAACAAAGGGACAAGTGTCCTACATATCTACATATCCAAAGTAGCAGCAATTGTAACGCAAACATTTATCCCATAGTCTGACTCAACAAATAAGCATACAGCACAATCAGATAATATTTTTTCAATTCATCAGCAGCAGTAGCCATGTGGTCAAGGAAAAAAAACTAAACTCCATGAAACGACAGGAATAAAATGTACCTTTGCTTGCTTGCCTCCACCATTCATCTATTTGCTTTCCCTTCTGGAGCTGTTCATTATTCAAATAATCCCTGGTGGCTGTGTTCAGTGACCAAATACGTAAATTCTGACAACTACTTATAAAATCAAGCAGGATACTTTGAGGATTATTAGGCTCAGAGCTTCTTTCTTCTCGATGAAACGATATTAGTTTTCTGGTTGTTTCCACCTGCCAGCAGGAACAAAATGCCTCAGGTACAGGATATCAACTTGATTAATGTGCTCAACACCAAAAGGCCTCAGGTATAGGATATCAACTTGATTAATGTGCTCAACACCAAAAGAATCATCAAAAAATTTAAAGAGAAACCTATATTTCTGCAACATAGGATTACACATAAGGAAAAGGTTTGGCTCCAAACATATTTAGAGTGATCTTGCTTCAACCTACTATGTGGCAATTAAAAAGACCATCCATGTGTAGTTTTAATCGCATGACCTTTTTAATGAGTCATGCGGCTTGATTAAATAATACACATGGATTATCTTATAATTTGCAACATAATGAATTGGAAAAGATAACTCCAAACACGTGCAAAGACACACTTTGTCCAATGGACAAAATGCCCACCCCCCTCCCACCTGCAGAAAGATTAGTTTAGCTAAAATACACCTTAGACAAGAAAACAAAAGAATTATCAATGCTTTTAATGATGTTGTATCAGTAGTGAAGGTGCCAAGAATATCAACACAGTAGAAAGGCAATGAATTTTTACTGTTAAGAAACAACCTTTCTAGGATCTGAATTCAGAGCATTCATCACAAGCTCGGCCCTTATAACTTGTGCAAGCAGCAAAGTAACGTGATTTGTCTTAAGAATGTGTGGATCACCCTCTGTAACCCGTGAAAGTAGCTTGTCCACAAAATCAACAAAGTCAATACACCCACTTTTCGTAAGAAAAAAGAAGATATCTGAAAGGATAAGCCACTCCTGCCAGCAATTTATCTCTGCCAAAATCAAGAAAAAAAAAATGTACAAGATTTTAGCTTACAAAAAATATACTTCCAGAAATTGCCCATGATTAGTCATCATACAAACAGCCACAATGAACAAAACATGCAAGTAAAAAAAAGAGGAAATGAAAACAAGCATATAGTAAAATAGGATATGAAGTCAAGCAGATAGAAAGCCACTTGCAAAAAATAGGCTACAATGACTAACATGACCAGTAAATTTTGATTGCTTGAATGTAACTAGTATCCTTCACGTGACCTCAGCAAGTCCACTCCCAGCAATAACCATGATGTATATTACAGCACTGCAATTTCATTTTAATTTTTTTAGTACTGACTTTTGTATTTTTTGTAGGAGAACTTCGCTCATATTAGTTGCACGTTGCACAGCATATTGTACAACAATCCTCACTATTAATCAAGCTCCTATGGGTAACTAACCCCACCTGCCAAAACCATTTATCGGGTACTCCATGGGCTTTTCACCCCTAATAGGCTAAGCAGTTTATCCTTATGTCCAAAAGGCAATAATACTAGCACTCCTAAAAGCATTAAAAAAATATTTTTAAAAAAACTAAAAAACTTAGGATCAAATTATCGTATTTTTAAAGATAGAAAAAGTACTACAAACTCCCTCAATTAAAGTAAGTGATGGGAAAGTGAATTGGCATTTTAACTTGGAATACAATTCAATAAACAGAAAATTAAGGAAGAGATGATTGCCTGAGTTTGTCAACTTCAATAGTTCAATAATTCTATCAATAGTTGCCTCACAAATCATTTCAGAAGTAAAAACAGCACCAGGAGTTGGCGGTTGAGGACTCTTATAGGATGGAGCCACAAGAAGCACACGCTTCCACCAATCAGGTGATGGAGTAGTGCGAAGAGCATGCCTTATACAACGCAAAGCTCTCTCCCAGTCCAAACTTCCCTTCTGAATAGACATTGCAAGATCCTATTCCAATGAAAAGAAACTAATTTAGTCCAAACTTCCCTTCTGAATAGATATTGAAAGATCCTATTCCAATGAAAAGAAGCCAATTTAAGCAACTGCAGCTGATTCTAATCCAAATAAAATTGCAAGACACACATTCACGCACAGATGCATAACTACATACATATACACATGCATGCATATTTATATATTTGTACATAAATGCAACAGGAGTGGACTAGATGCATGTAATCTCAGTTTTAACACGGGTGAAATTTTGGCAAGATCGATGGTGTGGGCAGACTTCTCTTGCTGTTTGTTACCCCAAGTTATTTAGACTTAGCCGCAATAAAGATGCCAATGTGGCATATTTTATGCATTTCACCAATGGGGTTCTTCACTAGGATCTCCACACTTTGTGCGGGCAATACAAGATTGGGAATTGGAGTCCTTGATGACTTTCATGACTACCATTTATGATTCAGAAATTAGAGGGATTAGAGAGGATAAGATGTACTAGAAAGCGGATAAGAAAAAGGGCTTCAAGGTAGGTGTTTATTACCAACCTTTGGACTCTAATACTGATACTGCTATTACTAATCATCTCTTCCCTTGGAAAATCATTTGGACATCCAAGGTCTCTTTGAGAGTAGCTTTCTTTGTATAGACCGCAGCTTTGGGTAATATTTTGACTATTGACAACTTAATGAAGAGAAATGTAAAGATTATAAATTGGTGGTATATGTGCAAATGTAATGGTGAATCTATTGACCACTTTTTGCTACATTACCCCATCATTTCAGACTTGTAGTCCATGATTTTTGGTTTGTTTGGAGTTTTCTAGGTGATGCCAAAATCTGTAGTTGAGCTCCAAGCTTGCAAGCAAGGTCACTTTTTTTGTCATTATCAAAATGGTCACATTTGGATGATTATCCAAAATGGTCACATTTGGATGATTATCCCACATTTGATGTGGTGCATTTGGAGGGGACAAATAACAGAAGTTTTGAAGATATCAAGCCCTCTATGCCTGCTCTCAAGTTATTTTTTTCCGAACTTTATTGGATTGGCTAAACTCCCTTAAGGAATCATTTTTTTCTTTTCTATTGTTGATTTTTTATATTTATGCAATTTTTGTAACTAATTGTTTCACTCCACTAAATTTCTTGTATACTTGAGCGACTTCTTTTTTCTTATATATATATTTTGACAAAATTTAGCACAAAATTGGTTGTAGTTTAAGGCCACAACCTTACTCAATATCTTTTTATTGAAGATGAATTTTAACAAATCCACCATTAAATTGCACTTTCTTCTTATATCCTCCATGCTTGCGAAATTTCTAAAAAATTAAATATCAATAGTTATGTCATCAATAAATTATTTAAATTGCAAGTTTTTGTAGTTCAAAATTATGCATAAAATATAAACTTATAAATCATATAATAAATAATATCCGATTGGCACAAAATTTGACATGTGTATTAAAGGTGTAAAAAACATGCAATTTAACGGATAAATTTTCAAAATATGTAGTAATGTCAATTTTTTTAAAATTGTAGCCTTAGACTACAACCAATTTTGTAGCTAAACTTTGTCCTATATTTTTATTAGTTATCAAAAAACAAAAATGCATGTAATCTCAATTTTATATGTATTTTATTTTATGTGTCAGGGACAATTTTGTAATTTCCAAAATTATAGACATGGGTTGTGCTAATGGTCCATTAGGTCTTATTTTGGGTTTTATTTAAGTTTTTTTTATTTAGTTGGTCTTAGTAGTAAAAGCTTAAGGAATCCAAGCCCAAGTTTTATTAGGGTTTTAAGAAATCCTATTTCAACAAGGAATAGGTAGGGTTGTAACGCATAAAATTTTCAGATTTTTAGAGAAGTATGAAGCTTTTATTGGTTTGTGTGACGCAACCCTATCCAAGATGTGATGCTGAGGAAGCCTATGCATGGCTACTGTTCACAGCAATCCAAATTCTGACTTTTCACCTTTGTTTCATCCCCAAACCCTTCTTTTCCTTTCCCCCATTGGAAACCCTACAGCCCTCATAATTTTCCAGCCTTTCCCCACCAAAACCTAACCCTAATCCCTAAAAATCTAAGTTGCCCAAGCGCTACCAGATCAGGCCCAGGATATTTAAATCAGATTTTGTTTGTTTTCACTTGTCCTACGTCACCAAGCAGCTTTTTTTTTTCCCTTATTTTACTAATAAACTGATAACAGGGAGCAAGTGACCATTTGTATCTACACAAACAAACTGGCAACGAAGCAGAGAGAGCCTAAGGGAAAGGAAGTGCACTAATTTGAAATACTATAAACCCTATCCAATAACAAAGACTTTCTAAAACATACTTACAACTGAGAAGCATATAAAAAATTAGCCTAATGAACAGGATCCATTAATGGGAGACTTTGTACACCATGTGTGTTCCATCAGAGGTTCATGCATTACTTTGTTCAAGCACTAGAGAGCTTTACATCATCTCTTCTATTGATTATCCCACAACTTGGGGAAAGAATACTCGTGATTTTTATCCAATCTACTTTATGCTTTGCAGGTCATTTTCGTTCAAATTCCATAATAGCAAAATTACCTATAATATGTTATTAAACCCCTTCTATTTCATAAGTTGAATCTACACAGCTAACGTTTCTCTCAAACACAGCATAGCTTACAAATTTCAACTGTATTACTATCTATGCAGCAACATTATCACTCAAGTAGCACTTCGCATATTTGTCAGTGGATAGAGAATAATCAAATAATAACAATAATTGTTAATAAAAAAAGACAAAATCATCATTTCTTTTGTGGATTTTTAAAATAAAATAAAATAAATCAGTAAACAACAAAAATGCTGTGACTTGTGGCAGGCCCTTAAATTAGAACTTATGACAGTGAGCAATCGAATTGAAGTAGAACCAATCACACAAAACAATTCAAGAAGTTGCACTACACAATTACAAAGGCCATTAAACCACCAAGAACATGTTTATGATATTCCAAAGATTATATAATGTATCGTTTGCATGAAATGTTAGATTCTGATAATGATATCAAGGAAAATGTCTCACCTCTCCATGCAATGGTTCTCCAAGTACACTCGGATATGTGATTGGCGAATATCGCATGTTTGCTACTGCTTCGCCTGCAATATTAGGAGCTGTTTGAGACAGAATCCGATGAGTGCCAAATGTAGGGCAATGCAAGTGTTGATCTAGCATTTGCATGTGCATAGCCATCATATCCCGCCTCCGATGGATCTCTAAGATAAGTGTAAATAAGGCTTCATCATCAGGTATGTTTTCTATGAACTGCACACCACTCCGCAATAATTCATAGAAGGGTACTCGGCATTTATCCTCTTCAACCAAAAGCCAAATCACATCCAAACAACTGTGCAGCCATTCAATAAGAGCCTTGTCAGGTCTCCAAGATTTCACTGCATCAGATTCATCAATCCCCTGTTGTCTTTGATCCCAATTAACCAGCCAATTCAGCATGTGGTAGAAAATTTCTGCATGGGTCACTGGTTTTAAATTAAATTCAAGACCAGCCAAAATAATCTTGCAACACAGCTGACGTAGACTGCTTACAGCATTATCTCTTATAGATGAATTTACTCTGGCTGTAGATTGCTGTCCATTACAGGAAATATCAGATGATTTGGCTGGTGACAGAGTTGCACATGATGGTGGTTCAATTGTTGATTGGGCAGGGGACCCAATACCATGAACTGAAGGTAATGGAGATGCCGGATTTGAAGACTGAAAATTAGAAGAATTGGGAATTGAGCTTGAAGGTGGAAGCATCCCAGACTGTGATAAACTTGTAGATGAAACAGCAGGCATCACTTGACTCCCCTGACCCACTGTCATTTCTGCAGAGGAGATTGATGAAAGAAGGAATGGCAAAAGAGTATCCCAGTTAATGTAACCTATACTACACAAGCTCCGTAAAGCAAAGAGAAGAAATTCAGCCCGTGGTGCATGACCACTACACTGCACAACGAGAGATATAAGAACAGATTCTGTCACAGCACGCAATTGCTCTTGGTCCTGAAAAACATGACCAGCATCAATACACAGAAGAACAATGGCACAATTAAGTTGAATGAAACCAAAAAATAAAAATAAAAACTAATGAAAGAACACATATGATGTAAAAAGAATAATTAAAATTCAGAAACTCACAGAAAACTGGCTTTGAAGTTGTTCAAAATCTAAGAGGAACTGCTCATTCCGAGGAGGAAGCTCCCTGTTTAGTGCAAGCACACGCTTTTGTGTCTTGTTCCTGAAGATTGGTTATTAAACAATGATTAGAGCACTAAGAGAGCAAACATCTAATCAAAGAATCCTAGCAATTCCAAAATTTTGTGATTCTTATCACACCTATTCAAGGTTTGAACAGTTACGGTAGAATATACTCACAACACAAAATATGCCAAATATTTTGATACATCTATGAATCAAACTGTTCTTTTATTAGGCCTTCCTTCTGCATCTAAATTTGTCAAAGCTTATCTTATTTACAGATAATTTTGAGTCTTTTATAGCTGCATTGAAACAAATATTTGTATAGCCAAACTCACATTATAAAATAAGGACATCTCACTACTGGTTTGGCTTGCCACCGCAAATTACTGTAAAAACGTATCATAATAGTGGTTTTTTTTTTTTTTTGATAGGTAATAAGAGTATTATAAAATAAAACTAAAGAAAGAAAATACAAGGTGTTCATGATGGTGAACACAAAAAAAAAGCAACAAACAGCAAACAACAAGGAAAAAACTTAAAATGCAATACTAAGAGAAGAAAGAAACTCAATGATAGAAGAACAATCTAAGAAGCCCCGACACCTAGACCAATCAAACAAAGTCTTCTGGCATAGAGCTTGTAACTGAACCAAGGATTTCTTAGTGTCCTCAAAAGAGCGCCGATTTCTTTCCATCCAAACAATTCACATCAAACAACCAGAAACCAAATTCCAAATGTCTGAATTAAATTTTCCCAGCCAATAGCTCCAACAAAACACCAAGCTTTCCACAAAGCCTAGCATGACCCATTGGATCGCAAAGAACTGAAGCATATGCACCCACAACAAGTGAGCTACAGGACAATAAAGGAGAAGATGATCCACAGTTTTCTCATTACAATAGCACATACAACACCGATTCACCAAGGTGTGTCCCCTAAGCATAAGATTATCCAATGTAAGGATCTACCCATGTACCGCTGTCCACAAAAAAAAATGTCACTCTCTTAGGAATCTTAACTTTCCAAACACCCTTCCAAGGAAAATTGGAGATAGATGCACCCCAAATCTTATTGTGATAGGACTGAATATCAAACTTGTCATTTCCATTGAGACACCAATGTGAAATATCACTCCCAACACCCCTAGGAATCCGAGATTGAATAAACTCAAGGAAGGAAAAGGCAGCCTCTAATTCCCTTCCATGAAAATCCCTATAAAATCTCAAATTACAGATTCTATCATTTCCACCCTCCTGGTAGCATAGAACATCAGAAATGCAAGCTTCCTTGTAATGTAAACACGCATATAACTGAGGATAGAGCATTTTATGTGAGTTATCCCCAACCCACTTATCATGCCAAAAAAGAATCCGAGTGTCATCACCCACCACTAGGGCCACATGTTTGGAGAAACTTTCCCATCCATCATGAATACCACGCCACAGACCGCATCCATGGGCCCTTCTACATATTTTGGTAGTCCACCCCCTTGACCCTCTCCATATTTAGTTGCAACAACCCTCCGCCAGAGATGGGTGCCTTCTCGTCCAAACCTCCATAACCATTTCCCTAATAAGGCTTGATTAAAATGCACTAACTTCCTGATCCCCAAACTACCCATTTCTAACGGCGAACACACCTTCTCCCAAGCTAGCAAAAGGATATTTGAAACACTCCTCTGAAAATCCCCATAAAATATTTCTCTGAATACGGTCCAACCTATCAGCCACAGCTACAAGGATGATAAATAAGGATAGATAGTACATAGGAAGGCTAGAAAGAGTACTCTTCAACAGAGTAAATCTACCACCCTTCAATAAATAAAGACGCTTCCAACCTGAGAGTTTCTTCTCCATCCTCTCCAAAATAGGATTCCAAACAAATGTTGTTTTATATGGAGTACCCAACGGCATTCCCAAGTATTTCATAGGTAGACTACCTACCCTACATCGAAGTATGGTAGCCAAAACACCTATATTTCCAACCTCCCCAACCGGAACAATCTCACTCTTCCCCAAATTTACTTTCAAACCAGTAAACACTTGAAAGCAGGTCAAAGCCAGCTTAATGGACAACAACTGATCTCTAGAAGCATTGCAAAACAAGATGGTATCATCTGCAAACAGCAAGTGTGAAATGCGTACCCCTATATAGTTAACTGGCCCCACATGAAAACCACAAAGCAGACCACACTCCTCAGTTTTCTTCAAAATCCGACTTAGTACTTCCATAATTAAAAGAAAAAGAAGAGGGGACAGCAGGTCACCTTGTCTCAACCCACGAGAGCTTCCAAAAAAGCCTACCGGAGATCCATTCACAAGAATAGAGAAGCAAACAGTAGTGATGCAAGCCTTAATCCACCCCCTCCATTTCACCCCAAAACCCATCCTATCCAACAAATAGAATAATGCATCCCAATTCATGTGATCAGGCTTTCTCAATGTCCAATTTACAGACCACACTTGGAACATGACTCTTCAAAAAAAAGGGGTAAAGCAACTCAAAAAAAAAGGATTCGTGTAGGAGCTTTGTGTCGTTTTAAAGGTAGGTCATATCCTAGATGAAGAAAGAAAGATTCTTAATACTTTCAGAAACTAGAATATAACCCATGTAAGTAAGAAAGGAAATTTGGTGGCACATAGACTGGCAAGGCATGCTGAGTATGTAGAGGATGTAAAAAGCAAAGTTCGAGGAAATACTCGCACTCCTAGAAACACAACTTACTTTGTATGCATCACGACAGAAAATTAATGAAACAACATCTTATTCATTCATTAGTGACTATATTTTACCCTGGCCGTCAACCTCCTGCAACCCTCTTCATTTTTCCCAGCCTTGGAACCTCCATGATCAAATAAACGACACTAAGCACAGACACGGGCGGAGTTATATATTATATCAGTGAGAAATATATTGATTAGGAAGTTCAAACAAAATTGCCTTAACGTAACCAGTTTCAATTCATATCTATTTAGCATTGTCGATAAATTTTCCATTGCTTCATTCGAAAGACTAACTAAAAAAATGGATTTTCTCAACTTAGGATGAAATAAACAACGCAATTTCATCTATCTTTCAATGAGTAGAGCCGCAATTAACTTTAATTTCACTTTTTAAAACTTAAATTTAGACAAGACAAGCTAATAATATGAACAAATTAACACTGCCTCATGCAACTCAACCCTAAAAAAAAAAAAGTTTCAATATAGAAATAGAAACACAAACGCATATATATATGTATGTACTTACGGAGGTTCTCGAATCGAATCTTCAGGTTTCTGGCGACTACTTCTCTGCAAAATTAAGAAAGACACAATATTTTAATTAATTAAGAAGACGAAGAGGAAGAAGAAGAAGAAGAAGAAAAGGAAGGGATGAGAATTGGGAGAGAGTGTTAATACGCCTAAGTAGAGATTGAAGAGATCGACGATAGCAGCGCGAGCAGGGTGGAACTGGTAGGCACGAGAAGCTGAGGCGGAGGCTGAAGCTGGAGCCGCAGTCGGAGCTGATCTCTGAGCTTGGTTTTGGGATTGATCCATTTTGACTCATGGAGGAAGAGAGAGAGAGAGAGAGAGAGAAATGTGTGAAATGTGTGAAGTGTGGGTGTCTGTGAAGTCTAGAAAGAAAGTGCAAATGTTTTTGAATGAATGAATGAATTTGGGGACCAGTCAAATTTTGAGAGGGTGGGTGGACTGTCGGGTTCGGGGCTCCGAATTTGTTTTGGATGAAAGAAGAGAAGTGTCAAGTGACCACTGACCCGTGGAAATGCTTTAGAATAAAGACCTGTAGCTGCTATGCGACAAGTCGTTTTTAATATTTTGTAATAAGTAGTGTATAACTACAGGTCGTTTATTTAGTTGTTTAATGCTTAGCTGCTGTCCATGTGCAAGTCACGTGCCACTTAATTAAGTTGTTAGTGGAGAAGGCAGTTATTTTTCAGTTGGTGATTTTCATCTGCTCTCCCTGTTTTTGGGTTTTGTATACTAGCCTCATCACACATGCTCTGCATGTGCAATGAAACTCTTTTTCTTTTTTTTTGAGTTTAATGTCATAATTTTTTAATTTAGATTTATTTATTGTTAGTGAGGTTACACAGGAAAAATCTTTAAAAAGCTATTTAGGATTTTGAAAATGAGTAACCTGTTGAATTTAGTGTGTACTAATTTTTAGAATAAAAAAATTGTATCAATCGTGTGTGAGATATATATTTAAATAGAGAGTATGTATTAATTTTTAGGAAAAAGGTTTATACAATAGTTTTCTGTTTTTGAATTTTGTTAAATTACAATTTTTCCCTATTTTTTATTTTTTTGGAATAATAATTATCTAATAGATTAAAAGTATTTTTTGCATATTTTGAAGGCATAACCAACTTTCTAAATCCTTTTAATATATAGAGATCAACCTAAATTTGATGGAATAAGATTTAGTAATGCAGTTTTTCATCAATTAGATTTTCTCCTAATTTCAATAAAATTGATAAAAATAACAGAATGGGTAAATTTCTTTCGTATACCGTAAGGTTTTGGCTAATATCAACCAGGTTCAAAATTGACCAATTTGATCCTTAAAGTAAACTTAGTCCCTAAGACAGTTGAGAAAAATGACTAACTGACCTAACAGTTTTTAGGGATTAAGTTGGCTTTAGGAACCAAATTGGTAAGTTTTGAAAATCTTGGACCTAATCATTAGCCCAAATCTCAAGATATGCTAATAGAATATACCCTAGCAAATGTAAAACTCTTACCAAATCAAAATTGCTATTTAGAAATGTTAGATTAACAGGTGTTTTTAGGACATTGTTGTGTGTTCTTTACATTGACTTAAACCAACCACTCACATATATGATATATCCACTCTTTCTTCATCTTTCAAAACTCAGGCTTACACTTACACGGATAAATCGTCTTCTAAACCCTTTATTTTCTTCCCCAAACATTATTGTGTGTTCTTTACATTGACTAGACATGGAAGGAGAAAATGATTCTTTCCTTAATATCCGAGCAAATAGTGATATTTTTGTTGAAATTTGCACATCTCCCTCCCAAGGAAATTTGCAACATAATAAGTGTATCCAAAAGTCTAGAATCATTTACGAGAAAAACCCAAAATTTGTTGCCAAATATCTCTTTAGTTGCAAGGAGATGTTCAGCAATCTTATTAGGTTCTACGAAAGCTTCTCCATTGATGATCCCCATTGAAACCGTGGCGTTATTATGACTTTAACCAACCCATAACATTCCTTCTCGTCAGAGGTGGATATTTTTTTGAGCCAATGTTTATTTCCATTCAAGAATGTGCTAGTGGCCCATCATTGAGCTATCTAAAAGACAATAACTTTGGACCTAGTTGAGGTGATTGATTGTTGTAATGATTTGTTATTTTGTTAACGTTACAAATCCGTAACATTTATCAGATCTTATATAATATGCAATTTTTTGACCAAAGAACATGTCATTCTTCCCGACCATGCTAAACATTATGTAGTTATTGCCACGGTTTTAAACCACCACAAAAAGTCAAGCATTTTTCAAAATTTAAAAAAAAAAAAAAAATTTTGAAAACCCGGTTTTTTACTTCAAACCTATTGCAACGGTTTCAAACCACCATAATAGCTATTTATATTGCGAATACCTATTCCGGAAGTTTAAAACCATCATAATAGGTTCTGTGAATTTTTTGGAATATAAACCCATTGCAGCAGTTCAAAAGCGTTGTAATAGGTATTTCAATTCTAAATACAGTCTGAAAGCGCTATAATAGGTGATGTGAATTTTGTAAGCCTAGTTTTTGACTTTAAACTTATTGAATAGTTTTCAAATGACTGCATGTGTAAATATCTATTGCAGCAGTTCAAAACCATCGCAATAGGTCCTGTGAAAATTTTGTAATGTAGACCTATTGTGGTGGTTTTAAAACTGCTGCAATTGGTCATTCAAATTTGGGAATAATTTGAACCTATAACAGCAATTTTAAAACTATTGTAATAGGTTTTTTTTTTTTTAAGTTTTAATTGAAAACCTACATTATATTCAAAATAGTAAATTGTTTATTGCAAATATCACTGAATCAAAGTTGTCATTGAAATATTTGGAGTTTATTGCAACAAATTTTTTTTGTTGCACAAACTTATTACCTTAAATTTTAGGCGTAAATGCACTTTTAGTCCCTATATTTTGATATTTTTCATTTTAGTCCTTACATTTTATTTTTACCACTTTTAGTCCCTAAACCAATTAACGCGTATTATTTTCGTCATTTCCGTCAGTCAACCGACGGAAATAGCTGAGGTGGCAGCCAGAGACATTAAAATATTATTAAAAATGCCACATTAGCATCTTTTAAAAAAAAAATTGTGAATTTTAATTAAATAGAAAACAGAAATTTTAAAAAAAAATCACTAAAATTAAGATAAAAAATATCTTGACTCTCTTTGGTGTTTTCTCTTCCATCTCATTTTCTTAAATTAGTTTTTCTTCTCTCTCTCTCATCCGTGTCTCACTCTCTTAAATTTTCTCATTCTCTTCTCTCTGTCTCTCTCATTTGTGTTTCTCACTCGTGGTAATTGGTGGTGCAGTGGCTCGTGGTGGTTGTGGCGGGTTGAGATCGGGGTGGGGTGGGTTGAGGTTGGTCTAGGGTGGGTGAGCTGAGATCGAGGTGGGTTGGATGAGTTGAGATCGGGGTGGGGTGGGTTGAGGCTGGTCTGGGGTGGGTGGGTTGAGATCGGGGTGGGGTGGATGGGTTGAGATCGGGGTGGGATGGGGTGGGTTTGAGGTTGGGTTGAGGTGGGTGGGTTGTGAGCTGGCTGGGTCGGGATTCGGCCGGTGAAATAGTTATCACCAAGATGCAAATGGCGGAGATTAGGCATTTCAACGACAGTCAGAGGCAACTCACCGATCATGTTGTTGTTGTTGTAGAGATTGAGGACTTGGAGATTCTTGAGAGAAGCGAGTTGGGTTGGGAAAGTGTCGTTGAAAATGTTGTTGAGGTTGGCTTAGGTTTAGGTTAGGCTGGGGTGGGTAGGTTGAGACCGGCTGGGGTGGCTTGAGTCGAGGTGGCTGGGGTTGAAACCAAGTTGGGTTTGGCTGTGGCGGTTGGGATGGTGGGTTGTGGCGGTTGTGATGGTTTCTCAAATTTTTCTGGGTTTGAAATTTATAGGTTTGTTTTTGGGTTTGATGTTTGTATGGAGGGTTTGATTTTTCATGTGATGTTCTAGGTTTGCTAGAGATTGAGGATTGGGTTTGGGTTTGGGTTTGTGTTCTTTGTGTTTTGAATCTTTGAAGGTCTTTGTATTTTGTAGGTCTGTGCCCTTTGATTTTACGCATTCCATGTTGGCATGTTCTTGATTTTTTTAATTTCCTCGGCATTTGATTCGTGTTCTTGGGTTTGATTTTCTGGGTTTGTGTTCTTCTTGGGGTTGATTTTCTGGGTTTGTGTTCTTGATTCATGTTCTTGGGGTTGATTTTCTGGGTTTGTGTTCTTGTGTTCATAGGATTTTATTGTTTTTAATTCTGTTTTTTTTTTAGTTAAAATTGACAATTTTTTTTAAATAGATGCTGATGTGGCATTTTTAATAATATTTTAATATCTCTGGTTGCCACCTCAGCTATTTTTGTCGATTGATTGACGGAAATGACGAAAATAACACGCGTTAATTGGTTTAGGGACTAAAAGTGGTAAAAATAAAATGTAGGGATTAAAATGAAAAAACGTCAAAATGTAGGGACTAAAAGTGCATTTACGCCAACTTTTTTATTGCAACAAAATTTTTTGTTGCATAAACTTATTACCTTAAATTTTATTACAACACATCATATCAACTATTGCATGACTCTAAATATTTGTCAAATCCTATATAATATGTAATCCTTTGACCAAAAAACATGTTGTTCTTCCAAGCTATAGTACATTGTTTAGTACGTATTGCATGCTAATACAACATATCTTGGCTATCTACAATATAAGGTTATTTGTATCTGTGACATCAAATAAAAAAATTTTAAAAATAAAAACCCTTCATTTCTATTATCTAGTTTTTTGTGGGAGATGGGTAGGTGGGAGATTTTCGATGTCAAACTTCCACCATTATCTAACTAGTACACAATGAGTTCAAAAGCGGTGTCTAACGATGACCTATTTTAGGATTGGCTTGAGGAACATATTCTTATATGCCACCTGAACCAAAAAGATTGACATTGTAATAATTTAATTTAACTTAATTTAGTCAATTATTTGCAATCTATGATAATAAGATTCGTAAAGTAATAGTCTATACCTACTATATATTCTAAACAGTAAATTGTTTAATACAATGATATAGATATATATCATTGCATCAAAGTTGTCACTAAAATATTTGGAGCTTATTGCAACAAAAGTTATTGTCGCACAAACTTATTATCTCAAATTTTATTACCACACCTTTAGACACCGCATTTTATACTCCTTACGACTCAGACCTCTGTTCCCTAATGATGCTTAAACTCTAAGGCCTAAGGCTAGTTTAGAGCCCAATTAGATATCAAATTGACTTGAGAAGTGTTAAAATGAAAAATATAACCTTTTAATTGAACAAAAATCTATTTTTAGAAATAAAATAACCAAAGTGGCTATCGGCCCACGTACGTGGGCAACAACCTACGTATGTGGGCCAAAGCATGCGTATACAGTTAGGGTTTCAAAAGTATGGAAAAAGCAAATTTTCTACAATAATGGCTGAGGTTTGGAATGAATCTCACATTGTCTAGGAGTCGCTCCAAACCTCATTTTTTCCATTATAAAAAACCTTTCATGGTACAATTTCAAAACACACAAAAATCCTACGAGAAAAACCTAAGATTCACTAGAAAATAATGAACCAAAAGGGAGTTTTTTACAAAATACCCTCAAGTCAATTTTGTTCGATTGAGACCTTTTCTGGCATCAATCCTTTTAGTTTAACATTGCTAATCACTTTCTTATTGGTTTGTGAATAGATTTGACTGAGGGGAACGGTCAAAAATCAAGCTTGGGAAGCTTTTGTGTGAGGTATTCTCTTAAACTTTTTTTTCTTTTTCCTTCCTTTTATTTTCTGCCTTTAAATCTTCTTGTTTGCTTGTTAGAATATGTTTTAATATGTTTTTCTAGGTTAAGTTTAAGTTTTTGTATGCTTAAAATGCATGTTTGGTTGTTAAAATCGGGGTTTTAGTTCATGGTCTGTTTTATGCTTAGTTCATTTTTGGGTTTGGGTTTTAAACAAGTCCCATGCACACATGCCATGAGCATGTGTATGCAGGCCTCTAGCTGCGCACGCAAGCACTTACCCAGAAACCCTAATCTAGATTTCTTGTTGTTTGGCTCGTTTGTTTCACATGCCTTGACTCTTTTTAAAATCTTTTTTATATGTTTATACGTATTTGTGCCTCTCTCTTATATGCTTGTTGTCTTTAACATGCTTAGATTAGGGTTTTTATGTTTGTTTCTTGCTTTGATGCCATGTCATTCATTCACATGTCCATGCATCAATGTCATAGGTGATGTGTTACTATAAGATAAGTAAATGGTAAGTAATGCATTAAAAATGTTCATGCATTTGTGTTGTGGTTTATTTGATGGTATGATGAAGCATGCTTAGATGTATGATTAGGGTTTGTAATATGTTAATGCCTTGCTGCCATGATCAAGTTGCTGCCTTGTTTTAGATATATGATAGGATTTTCACATGATAGATTAATGCTAGGGTTTCTTTTGTGTGTTTGGCTCTCTTTTGCTTTGTGGATAGATAAATATGCTTGTTTAGGGATAAAGATGCCACGTTGTATGTTAGATGCATGATTAGTGTGTGTGTGAGTTTATAATATAAGTGTTGAATTAGTTTTTAATAGGGTAAAGACATAAGACATGATGATGAGAGGCTAACCTTAGGGTTGGGCGATCTTGGGTGCCAATCACCTTCCTAAGAGCGCACCTAAACTCCGAATCCATACTCTTATAGTAAGATCAACGGTCTTTCTTCGAAGAGACGCTATATATATGGTTCCTAAACCATTGCAAAAACTAGGTGGCAACTCCCCTCTTGTGTCCACAGTGGCAACTCTACTAGGGATTGTAAGTTTAATTCTTGTCCTATGTCTTAACCTTAATAAAGGTTTATTCAATACTTGTTTACACACAAATCACTTGGTTTTATTGTCTCTTTTACCTTGATTAGTGATGAGTGGGAAGGTGAAAGGCTTCATTCGGGCCCAAGTCTTTCGAAGTTTATCCTACCAACTCACAATCGGTGTCATCGCCTATAATGGACTCTGAGTACATTAAAGGTTTGCTAACAATCCACTATGGGGTCCACTTAGGCCCTAGGTTGGAATCATAACCCACCCAGCTATAAGTAACCTACTTATCTATCCATTTAGCTTTAGGAACTCTACCCACACTAGAGAGATCTTAGACCCTATCACAAAGGATACATTTTATAGCTCTTGTTTGTTTAACCATATATCGCGTGTTCACCTGATTCTAAAGAACAAATAAGGATGTAAAAAATGAAAAGGGATAAACCTAAAGTTATGGTATACCCTAAGAAGTCGTGGGATAAAAGAAAAGAAACTCTCACATATAAGAGGCTTGTCCTTAGATCCAAAGGTATATCTTAACTTGAAAGGTTCATAAGACCATAGCCTTATTGCTATCATAGGCCCGAGTGGAAAAAGCTCTTTTGAAAAAGAGAACTTTGGGTCTAAGATAACCAATATACTATGGACTTAGCATCGAAATCCTACAAAGCCAATATGAACTTCCCTAATCTTGGGCCTCCATGTTGCATGCCTATGCCTAAAATGATGAGAACTTCATGGACTTTGAGAGGAAAACTATAATATATTCTAGCTAAATGGCTATTTCAAAAGGAAAAAGTGAAATGATAAATAAATGATGAAAAGCCCAAAAGTGATGAATACATTGTAAGCCTAAGTTTGCGACAAAGAGTTGAAAAATTCCTAGGTGCATTCTAATGAAAACCCATGAGAGTAAGACGAGAGCTTTATTGTAAATAGACCAAAGCCCAATGAAACAAGGGGCAAGAATCCATAAAAGGGAAATGAGTGATATTGTAATTGGCCCTTCATTAAAATAAAACTTAAGAATTTTCTAAGGACATTTAAAAGTTGAAAGGGACATTTAATTGGGACATGAACTTAATGAAAATAGGGCTTCTTTTCAGGCATCATTGCACCATCAAAGTCAAAAAAACACGTCCCCACTCCCATTTGGATTCGAGAGAAAGGAATGCGCTTGATCAAGATTGATGATACATACCAAGAAGAGGAAGTAACCTTTCAAGAAACAATGACTGCTTCCATGGAAGATTCAATGGCACAAAAGATCCTTAAGGCCTTGGATGAACATGGAGAGGCCCTTAAGAAAATGGGAGGGTGCCTCACTAGGTTGGAGGAATCTAAGCTCAAGAAATCCACACATGTGGAAATCCATGATAATAAGGAGGAAGTGGAGAAATGGGACGAAAAGGACAAAGCGAAATATGAAAGAAACAAGTAATTTGAGACGCTCACTGCGGAAACCGTAGTTGTGAGGGAAAAAAAATGGAGAAAATGTAACTTGCCTTTGGTAAGGCGCAAAGAATGGATGACTACCTCTATAACATAAGGGGAGTAAGCTTAAAAACTCCTATTGCATTGCCTCCCAAGTTAAAGATCTTCGATGCGGAAAAGTTTGATGGGATTGGGGAGCCGAAGTAACACATAAGAAGATACCTAAGCATTACTGAAATGAAAAGGCTAAATGAGAAGCAAACTTTGCATGCATTTCCCATCTCACTCACGAGAGGTGCGTCAAGGTGGTATTATATCCTTGATCCAAGCAAAACTAAGGTGTGGAATGAACTAGTGGAGTTGTTTGTGGACTAATTCATCTTCAATCCTATGATTGATGGGACTTTAAAGGATTTGGAGACTACCAAACAAGGTGTGGGGGAGACATTTTCCGAGTCAATAGGCTAAATGAAAAAGACCAAATCAACATGATCATAAAAAAAAAAACTTGCTTCTGGCTTATAATAGTAGGCTTTTGTCATTGCCTATTAGTTTATTTGGAGAACTATGTGATTGTGGAACAAGATTCGAAGATGCTTTCAATAATGGGCAATTGGAGAAAGGGGAAAGCAAGCCTCTAACCAAGAAAACATATGGAAGGGGAGCAACTAGCACCAAAACACCCAATCTATTAAATGTAAGTGTCATCATGTCCCAACCAACACTAGCCTACCTAAAGAAAGCTCGCAGAGAATTTTCCAACCTAGGAATGACCCTCACTTAAGCATATGAAAACCTATCCTCCAAAGGATTTATCAAACCTCTAGACCCTACACCCATGCCTAATCTCATACCTCCCACTTGGAACCTCAATGAATATTGCCACTACCACCACCAAAAATCCCCATAAAACCAATAATTGTTTCTACGTCAAACATGAGATACAGACCTTATAAGCAATGGAACTCTCTCAAATCCCAACATCATCTCCAAACCCAACATTAAAAAGAAACCTTTACCTAATTACCATAGGGCTCCCCCTCCATACCAAAATTGGGTGCAAATAGATGAGTTTGAATGGAATTGCTCAAAATTGATAGAGATTACAAATGTTGATATCAATGTTGTGGAAGTCCAAGGGATATGGGATGAAGAAGATGAAGCCTTGAAGGAGGCGGTAGCGATATGGGGAATACTTCCCAAAGGAGTGATAGAATTAAAGAAAAGGGTCTTATAGGACAATGTAGCAAATATCACTAGGAGTGGGAAGCACTACAAGCCATCCTTTTTGGAAAAGGATCATCCTAGTAGAGATTCTGGGGAAGGGTCCAAGCCCACGGAATCTAAAGGAGACGAAGAGGAAAAGGATAGGGTCCTAATGCAATTGAAGAAGACTCAAGGTCATGTGTCCATATGGGGCCTACTCATGACCTCTCAAAAGCATCGTAAGGCTCTTTTGGATGCCTTGAATGGGAAAGAAATACCTATAGAAACAACCATAGTTGTCAAAATCGAGATTTGGATCGTAAAATTGCACAATTTTACGATCCCACCTCACCAAAAAGTTTAGAATCGTAGTAGGGCAGCAAAAATGGTAGGATCGTATGTAAAATCGTATATGATCGTATGGGATCCTACAATCCTACCATTTGGCTTGGGCTTTTTTTTTTTAAAGTGGGATTCATTTGAGGAAGATAATCCACCTAAACCCACAAGCCCAACGGGTTATCAGAAGCCCAATAATGAATTGAAGTCCCAAATTTACCCCTATGTCAACATAAAATCTCAAAAAAACCTATAGTACTTAAGTTTAACGTTTTCAAAAACAAAACCTAAAATATTTAGAAACACTAAGCTCTAGCACCTCTGTCCCACGCCTCCTAAGTCCTCTGTCAAAAACCCAGCACCTCTCAACCCTCTTAATGATGTTGCCGTGAGCCATCGCTGCCTTTAAGCTTTCTGGTAATTTGCTTTGGTAGTTAGTAGTTTATCATTTATTTGTACTTTGACAGCTTGATTCCAGATTGTTGTGTTGTGTATATGATTTTGACAAAGCTTTTAAGGTTTTTATTTTTCTATTTTGTTAACTAAATTAAGTAAAATTTGAAAAATTATGAAATAGGATCTTCAGTATTTGATTCTTTAAGAAATATTAGTGAACACAATTAATAGTTTAGAATTGCAGACAACCTGTTTGATGAATTCTCTATGTGATTTTTTAAGCATGCTCTGTATCTTGGTATCTTTTTTTGCAGCTCTAGTACAAATATACAATGTCTACTTTGGATAGAAAGAAAATTAAGCAAAAAAATGCACCAGGAAATAGGTCTGACTCGGGATGGGATCATGGTGTTGAAGTAAATTCAAGGCAAGTTCAATGTAATTATTGCAAAGAAAGTCATAGTGGGGGCATATATCGGATGAAGCATCATTTAGCTGGGACTAGGAAAAATGTTTCAGCTTGTCCTTGTGTGCCAGAAAAGGTGAAGGAAAAATTTGTGGCTTATTTGAATGCCCAAGCTGAAGCATCTGTAAAAAAGAAAAGGTGGTATACTATAGAAGAAGAGGATGATGACAACGATGATGAAGTAGTTGAAATACAACAACTACATTCATCAAAAGGGAGGGGCAGACACATAGGCTCCATGGATAAATTTGTTACAAAAAAAGAAGAAGCAAGTAACAATGAATTATACGTTTAAAAAAGGAGAACATGATATAGTGATCCAAAAAATTGCTAGATTCTTCTACACTAGTGTCATCCCTTTTAATTGTGTCAAAAATCCAGAGTTTCTACGAATGATTGATATGATTTCAAGATTTGGAATTGGCCTCAAGCCTCCTTCCTATCATGAGATTAGGGAGACATGCTTGAAGAAAGAGGTAGATTTTACACAACAAATGCTTGAAGAATATAAGGTTGAATGGAAAAAACAGGTTGTTCAATTATGTCTTATGGCTGGTCTGATAAGAAAATGAGATCCATCTGTAATTTTTTGGTGAATAGTCCCAAAGGAACCATTTTCCTATACTCTATAGACACATCTAACATATCTAAAACAGTTGAAAAAGTTTGTCAAATGTTAGATGAAGTTGTGGATAGGGTTGGAAAGGAGAATGTTGTGCAATTGGTGACTGACAATGCTGCAAACTACAAACTAGTTGGAGAGATGTTGATGCAGAAGAGAAAGTGCTTGTTTCGGACTCCATGTGCTGCCCATTGCTTGGATTTGATGCTTGAGGATTTTGAAAAAAAGATTAAGGACCATAAGTACACAATTGCAAAGGGGAAGAAGATTACAACGTACATATATTCTAGCTAGAGCTATGCTTTTAAATTGGTTGAGGGATTTCACTAAAGGGAGGGAATTGATTAAACCTACTGCCACTAGATTTGCAACATCATATTTGACATTGTCATGCCTTAATGAGTTCAAATAAGAATTGATGACAATGTTCTCTTTAGAACAATGGAGGTGTAGTAAATTTGCAAAAACAAAAGAAGGAAAAATAATTCATGCCATAGTTATGGATAACAACGGCTTTTGGCGACTTGTTGTCAAATGCTTGGAGGTTGCAATATTCCTTTTAAAGGTATTTCGCATGGTTGACTCTGATACACCTCCAATGGGATTCATTAATCTAGAAATGGAAAAAGTAAAAGAAGAAATACATAAAAATTTCAATAATGTTCAAAAGAGGTAACCATTTTATTTATATCTTCCTTAAATTTACATTTGTTTTTAATTTATTAGCTTATTAAATATATAGTCATTGTTTTTTTAATATAATATCCACTGTTTTAAATTGTAGTTACAAAGAGATATGGGATATTATTGATGATCGATGGGAAATGCAACTTCATAGGCCTTTGCATGCTGCGGGATACTATTTAAACCCTTCTATTCATTATGATTCTTCTTTTGATTCGGGTTCAGATATTAAATTAGAACTATATACATGTCTTCAATGAATGGTTCTAGAAGTTAGTGATAGGAAAAAGATAGATGTCCAACTTGAAAAGTTCAAACAAGCAAAGGGACTCTTTGGTATTGAAGCTATCATACTAGCCAGAAATATTAAACAGCTAGGTAACAATTTTGTTTTGTTTGTTTGTTTTTTTTTTTTTTACATTCAAATTCATCTTTATTAGTTGTAGATTATATTCTTAAGACTAAGATATTATAATTCATATATGTATCAGTTGAGTGGTGGGACTCATATGGAGATGACTGCCCTGAATTGAAAATATTTGCTATATTAATATTGAGCTTAACATGTAGCTCATCTGGTTGTGAAAGAAATTAGAGTGCATTTGAAATGGCAAGACCAAATGACTTTGGTATATTATGACAAGATGATTTTCCATTTTCTTTCTTAGTTGAAAGTTTGTTTCTTCCCCCTTCCTCTCTGTTTGAGAATTCTCAATTAAAATTGTTACAACTATAGGTACATTCAAAAATGAGAAATCTCTTACGCAAAAATAAAAAATGAATGACTTGGTCTTCTTTATGTACAACTTGAAGATAAAAGAGAAAAGAGCTAAACCATTGAGTACAAAAGAAGAAATTGGTTTGGAGAATTTGTCTTCTGATGATGAGTGGTTAGCAACAGATTGTGTAGATTCAGAAGATGATAGTGCAGATTTTGATGAAGACAATGAAGGTATTAATTTATAACTTTAAAACCTTCCTTTATAGCTAATATTTATACAAGTTACCTATGTATGGTTTGAATGTGTGACCATTGATCACTAATTTATATTTGTATACTTTACTTATCAAAATTTGTATATTTTGGTTATCAATGCTAGGTGATGATGAGGTTTCAAGAGTTGCTGCCAAAGGAAAAAGTGTGCTAGTTCATGATGTTAGTGATGAATATCATGAGAATGATGATGGTTCTAATGATGATGATAGTGATGGGCCCCCACCTGGATTTGAGAGAGTTAGAGATTTCAATGATTACGTCATGGATGTTGATACTAAGAATGATATAGATGATAAAATGATATATGACAATGACAGTGATTAGATTAGAAAAACCTTAGAATGAGAATTCTCTTTTGGATTTCATATTTGTAATTAGCTAGTTTACCTTAGATTGAGAATTTTCTAGTGGATTACATATTGTAAATTTGTAGTTAGCTAGTTTTTATATGCTAACTAGCCTAACTTATTTTGGATTTGGAACTTAGAATTTGGAAAACATTTTCCATATGTGTAAAAAATATTTTGGTACTTAGTTGCTAATTAAACATGTACTAAACTTTTTAGATACATTATGTCAAAAGTTAAATATATTTTGTTTTGTTAGAATGACATAAGAACGATGTAGTGCGTGCAAATTACATTTTATGATGCAATTTTTTTCTTTTTAATGGATGGATTCATATTTTAAGTGATTATATAACATACAAAGTTACTATTAATAGGTTTTTTGCTTAAAATATGAAAATAGGTAAGATCTTACAATCCACGATCCGATCCTACGATTCACAATCCTACCTACCTCTCACGATCTTACATAGAATCCCAATTTTGACAACCTTGGAAACAACACCACAAGAAACATGTTCTTCAAGGCCATGGTAGATTGTTTACTGCGTATTGCTTGCTAATGCCACATATCTTGGCTATATACAATATAAGGCTATTTGTATTTGTGACGTCAAAGAAAAAAATAACCCTTCATCTATATTGTTTATTTTTCCTTCAATTATTTCCTTCAATTGTTCATTGAAGCTTAAGTTTTTAAGAGGGAAACAAAAATAAAAACCTCAAATGTGGCGAAATAAACAAAATGCTAGAATTCTTGAAGAAACTAGTGCTTAAAACAATAGTATTGGTAATTAGGAATAGTCATCCTGTAATGATATGATCATATTCTTTTTATAAAAAATTAAAACCTTGAAACCTTAGACCAATTAATCAACGACCCTTATTATATAATAAAAATAAGCCAAAAAGAGAAATAAACCCCTTAAAATGACACAAAATAAATTATTGTTATTATTATTTTTTTTGCAAGGGGCAAATAAGTAACGAGCATGGGAGAAGCATATGATGGCCTTATAGTTATACCCCAAAGCCTACCAAACTTAAATATTTATAAAACTAATGGTCTGTTTGGATTGAGGGGAAGAGATGTGAAGTAGAGTAGAGTAGAGTAGAGTGAAATTGACCCAAAATTAGCTATTTTTTAGCCAACTCTACTCTATTCCCCCTCCTCCCTCAATCCAAACAGCCCTAAAGATGTATTTTCTTCTCTCTCCTACCATAAAAGAAAAATATGGATAGGAGAATGTTCTCCTTGAAAGATGAAATTCAAATAAGGTTTAAAATATGAGAAATATTATGTCAATAATATTTTCACAATAAATCATAGGTGGGAGCTTGTTAGTTGTTATGGGTGAATAGAAAAATAATTTATGTTATGTTTGGAAGTTTGGAGGAAGAGGAGTATAGAAGGGAGTAGAGGGGAGGAGAGTAGTAGAGAAGAGAATAGAGGGGAATGGTTATCCTCCACATTGTTTAGATGTTTTTAAAATTAAGTAGGGGGAATAATTAGCATTTTCATAATTTGTAATTTTGTTAATATGGTAAGAGTAAATTTGGTAATTCATTTGGTCAAACATTTCTGTGCTCTACTCTCTCTCTAAATCTCTCTAATTTTGGGAAATTAAAAATGAGGGGTTAGAAATAGTTAGAACCTCTCCAAATCCCTCCCTCTCATCCCTTAAAAAATATCCAAACAAGGTATAAGTTCCAACTCTCTCCTTAGCATCGTGGGACAAAGCCCATGGGATCTTTTAGAGGACTTCATTTTCTTTTGCCAAGTAAGAAAAATAAGAGTTGTAGATGAAGGCCTTATAGGTGTAAGTTACAAGTCCACCTTGAAACTCCTAAGATAGTTTTGGGACTTATAAAATTAACACCCACTTCTTCCTTAATAGTGTGAGTCAAAGTCTATAGACCCCTTAAAAGGCTTTTCATTTTCTTTTACAAAGGGGAAATAGAGGGGTACATGAAGACTTCATAGGTGTAAGCTCAACCGCAATGTAAAAATCTCAAAGTAATTTAAACACATATAGACTATCCAACTCTCTCCTTAACTCGGTCATTTGTTTCAATTTGTTCGTTTTAGCTGCTATTGTGTTGAGATTGTAGGGTTCCTCTTGTTCTAGGGTCAGCGCTGTGCGCTCTCTAGTCACTCATAGAAGGTGCGTCCCTATCTCACTATAGGTTGTCCAGTTCCCTCCATTGACTCTGTTTAGTGGTAGGGCTTCAATGTGTGTTTCTCTCCTGTTTCATTCTCTCCTCCCTCATCAAGCTTTTTTCTTGGAAAATCCCTCTTCTCCTTACTTCTCGGGGTTGTCTTGCTATGGAGGAAGTGGAGAGTATGTGGTAGAAGTTGTCTCTCTCTAAGGAGGAGGAGGCTGGTCTTGAAGTTCCAAATCTCCCCGGTGTGTCAAAGTCGCTACTAGTTGGAAAATTCCTAACCCACTGCATTGTCAATAAGGAGGCAGTATTAAGAACTTTCAAGCCGCTTTGGCGAACTCGAAAACCCTTCCATGTCCATGATGTGGGAGATAATAACTTGATTTTTGAGTTTGATACAAACACTGATCTGGAAAGGGTCTTGGAGTACGAACCTTGGACCTTCAACAAACATCTAGTGATTTTTCAAAGGATTGACAATGTGACCACGGTATCGTCCCTAGCCTTCAACAAGTGTACTTTCTAGGTTCAGATTCACGATCTTCCCATTAAGAGCATGATGTCTGAGCTGGGTATGAGTATAGGGAATTCCATCGGCAAAGCTGTGTGTGTGGCCGAGTTTACCGATGAGGGGGTTATTGGTCGTTACCTTCGTGTCCGTGTCACCCTTGATGTAACCAAACCCTTGAGTAGGGGGAGGAAGCTAAAGGACAATGGTGTAGCAATGGGGTGGGCACCATTCCGATACAAAAGGCTTCCCAACTTTTGCTACTGGTGTGTTGTCTGATGCATGAAGACAGGGACTACGATATCTGGTTGAAGAACAAAGGTAAATTGCCTATGGAGAAGCAGCAATTTGGCCCATGGCTGCGAGCTGAACTGGAATGCCCGACTTGGAAAGCCTCGACCACTCTTGGTGGTTTTGCGCAGTTCGGTGCCTTGTCAGTGAGCCCTGCCACGGTGCACCCAGCGCCAACCTCTACTCCTAGTAGCTTCTCGGGTAGGTCTGCTCGGGATGCCGCCAAGCTACCAGCCCCCCTACACTGGTAACCTCGCCAGTTGTGTCAGCGCATAGCCTGGACGAGAATCCCTCAGATTTAGTTACAATTAACTTTGAAAAGACGCTACATGAGATTGACATTGAGTTGGGCTTTAGTCCATAAATTATGGAAGGTTATATGGAATTTGTTTCTTGGGACAATGGTGGATTTAATGTGGCTGCCTCGATGGATGGGCTTAGGAATCAATATAAATCAGGCCCCAACCCACCCTAATGCAGATAATGGGCCCTCCTCAAATGCTGAATGAGCTGGTAGGAAAGAAGGAGCTCTCACCCTCACTTGTTGCCTCAGTTAACAAACCCAAGCCTCCCCTCATGGATATATCAAACAGGGCTAGCCCAAGTAGAGGAACCAAGGCAAACACCCAAGGTAGGCTGCCCAAAGTGACTCGCAAGTCCATCCCTACCCTATCTGATGCGGTTAGGTTAGAGTCTATTAGGGAACGCCCAAGTTTAGAAGCTTCAGATGTGCAACCCTTTAAACGCAGAGCTATCCTTCCACATGATGATCCCTTACCAGAAATTATATCGGCGGTGGCTGTTTCCCAGCCACGCCGACAGCCATGAATTGTATCAGCTAGAACTACTGCGGGCTTGGGAACCCGTGGCGAGTTCAAGAGCTTTCCGATATTGTGAAAGAAAAAAGACCCAACCTCATCTTCTTGATGGAAACAAAAAAGAATAGTGCGTACTTGGAAAAGGTAAGATGCCGCCTGAAGTTTGACAACCTATTTGTGGTTCCTCGAAGGCACCTCAGTGGAGGGCTTGCTTTGTTGTGGAAAAATGAGTTGGACCTTCACATTCGGACTTTCTCGCCGCACCGCATTGACGCAGTGGCAAATCCAAGGATTGATGACGCTTAGCGGTTTACGGGTTTCTATGGAGCTCTGGAGATAGTCAACCGGGAAGATTCTTGGCCCTTACTTCGCCACCTTAGTACTCAAATTGATTTGTCGTGGGTCTGTATCAGCGACTTCAATGAAATTACAAGATTGGAGGAGAAGCTCGAGGAAGCCATTCGGCCTGAGAAATAGATGCAAGAATTTTGTGATTGCCTAGATTTTTATGGGTTTAAAGACCTCGGCTTCACGGGTTTGACATTCACTTGGAGTAATCATCGTTATGAAGGTCCGTTGGTTCGGGTTTTCTTGGACAGAGCAGTTGCCTCGGTTGACTGGGTGATAAAATTTCCATCGATACGCCTCCACCACCTGGCTGGCTTCTTTTCAAATTACAAACCCATCTGGCTCTGCTCAGATGATGTCCACAGTAGATTCTACCGCTCCTAGAAGCCTTTCCACTTTGAGGCTATGTGGCTAAAAGATGAGGGATACGAAGGGGTGGTGCATTTAGCGTGGGACAAATGCTCGACGAACAATCCTATGGGTAAAGTCTTGGAATAGGTCAGTAACAGTCAAACTCAGTTGATATCGTGGAATAAGCATGTCTTTGGTAATATTAGGCTGGCTTTAATCCGAAATAGGAAGTTATTGGCAAAGGCTGAAGCCGAAGCCATTGCAGGAAGAGGAAATGGGCAGGTAAAATTTCTGTTGGATGAGATAAAAAATTTGATGGACAAGGAGCAGTGTATGTGGAACCAGAGGGCGAAATCAAATTGGCTAAGGGATGGAGATCAGAATTCTAAGTATTTCCACTGCCGAGCAACTGAAAGGAATAAGAGGAATTACATAGGGGGGCTGGAGGATCATAATGGTCAGTGGGTTGATGATGAAAGCAGGATTGGCGATATGATTGTCAATTTTTACTCCAATCTCTTTTCCTCTTCCAACCCGACTATGTTTGATGAAGTGTTAAATGGTGTTGAGCCTCGGGTTTCTTAAGAGATGAATGAAAACTTTCTCAGACCCTTTCATGCCTCTAAAGTCCACCTTGCTCTCAAGCAAATGGAAGCTAACATGGCCCTGGGTCCTGATGGCCTTCCCCCCCTTTTCTACAAACAGTTCTGGGCAAAAATAGGTGGTGAAGTTTCTGGTGTAGTATTGGCAGTGCTTAATTCAGGTATAATCCCTCCGAACCTCAACCACACTTTCATAACGCTTATTCCTAAAATCCAAAGTCCGAGACGGGTCACGGACTTCAGGCCGATTAGTTTGAGTAATGTGTTATATAAGCTTATTGCTAAAGTGCTTGCTAATCATCTAAAGAAATTTCTGTCTGAGCTAATTTCAGAAACTCAAAGTGCCTTCATGGCAGGAAGACTCATCACTGATAACGTTCTAATTGCTCATGAGACTCTTCACTACCTAAAAGCTAAGCGAATGGGCAAGTTGGGGCTGATCGCGGTGAAGCTTGATATGAGCAAAGCGTACGATCGTGTGGAGTGGGTGTTCCTTGAAAAAATCATGGAGAAAATGGGTTCAGTTGTCGATGGATTTCGCTCATGTCTATGTGCATCAGAACTGTCTTATACTCGGTTTTACTGAATGGGCAACCACATGGTTTCATCTTGCCAGAAAGAGGTCTCTGCCAAGGTAATCCATTGTCCCCGTACTTGTTTCTTTTGGTGACGGAAGGGCTGCATGGTCTTTAGAAGAATGTTGAAGTTGAGGATAGCATTAGAGGAGTCTCACTTTGTCAATCAGGCCCTCGAATCTCACACCTTCTCTTCACCGACGATAGCCTTATTTTCTGTAGAGCCTTTATTTCAGAATGCCAAAAGATTCAATCAATCCTTCAGCTCTATGAGCAAGCATCGGGTCAGAACATTAATAGGGGTAAGACAAATCCGTTCTTCAGCTCTAACACTCCGGCCCGGACTTAGGAGGAAATGGTGTGGCTGCCATTCAAAGGTATGAAATTATTTGGGACTACCCTCCCTGGTGGGTCGCGCAAAGAAGAAGTCCTTTAGTGTCATCGAAGAAAGAATTTGGAAGAAACTTAAGGATTGGAAGGAAAAGCTCCTTTCCCAAGCCGGAAGGGAGATCTTAGTGAAGGCAGTTGTTCAGGCAATCCCCATTTACACCATGTCGTGCTTTAAACTTCCAAAAGAGTTTATTAAGGAAATAGAAGTACTCATAAGAAAATTTTGGTGGGGATACAGAGGTGAGAAGAAGCGAATTCACTGGATTATCTGGGAGAAGTTGTGTCTTCCGAAGAACGAGGGGGCATGGGATTCCGGGAGCTCAGTAAGTTCAATGACGCCCTTTTGGTCAAGCAAATTTGGCGCTTGTCAAATCATGAGGATTCTCTGTTTCACAAGGTTTTCAAGGACAAATTTTTTTCCGAACTGCTCAATCTTAGAGGCAACAAGTCACCATAAAGGTTCATACGCTTGGAAGAGTATCCTCCAATCCAAGCATGTCATTGAATCGGGTTCAATCTGGAGAGTAGGTGACAGTAAGTCTATCAAAATTCGAGGCGATAAATGGTTACCAAACCAAAGCTTTAGAAGTGTCATTTCCTCGATTTCCTCTCTTAGCCCTGATTCTATGGTGAGCAACCTGATTGATGATGAATCTCGGACCTGGAAGACTGGTCTGCTAAAGCAGGAGTTCCTACCCCATGAAGCTAGTATTATTGCTGGCTTGCCTTTGAGTATCAATTAGACCTTGGACAAACAAGTTTGGTTTCCTTCAAATAAAGGAATTTACTCTACTCGGAGTGCATATCAGATGCTAGCTAAGTTTGAAAGGGGTCTTACTCCAAACTACTCTAACATGGATCGAAGTAAACAAATGTGGACTGGAATTAGGAGCTTGCAGGTCCCCCCTAAGGTAAAACACATGCTATGGAAGCAATACATGAAGCTATCCCCACCCTGCTGAATCTGTGGAAACACAACGTGGTCTCTTCAGTCACCTATCCTAGATGCCACTCGGATTGTAAGGATACTATCCACTCCTTATGGAGTTGCCTTGCTTTGAGGGTCATTTAGGAAGCTAACGCAGTTGGTCAAAAGCTTTTAAAACACAAATTCACGAGATTTACTGACCTAATGGAGATGTTAGTGGAGTTGGGTGATAGTTTTGATATCAACCTGGTTGCTGTGATCTTTTGGATGATTTGGGAAATGAGAAATTCTAACCGTGTGGGGGGCTGCTTTTTTGACCTTCGAACCATTTGAGTTAAGGCTTTGACCTTTCTACATGACTTTTCCTCGGCTCAGCTTCCTCGTCAAGTGCAGCCCTCAATAGTACTAGATGGATTCCTCCTAATCCTCTAGTGTATAAGGTGAACTTCGACGGGCAATCTTCAAGGAGATGGGTGCTGCTGGCTTAGGAGTGGTTATCTGAGACTCTACAAGAATGGTTATTGGCACTTTGGCTGAAAGAATTCCTCTGCCATGCTCAGTAGCCACAGTGGAAGCATTAGCTTGTAGAAGAGCAGTTTTATTTGCAAAGGAGATGAGCATTTTTGAAGCCACAGTCGAGGGGGATGCTGAGATAGTCACTTTGGCACTCAAGGATGGGAGTACCAGCAACCCAGAATTTGGTCATATCATCCAGGATTCCCTTGTTCTAGCAAATGATTTCCGTTTTTGTGTTTTCTCTCATGTAAGAAGATTAGGCAATACGGTTGCCCACTACCTTGCTAGGAAAGCTAAATATGGTAATGAACTTCAGGTGTGGATTGAATCCGTCCCTAATGACATAGCTCCTCTAGTGTATCGAGACTCTTTGTAGTTCCTTTCTTTCCTTTCAATGAAATTGGCATTCGGGTCTGGATTCTAAAAAAAAAAAAAAACTCTCTCCTTAACACAAGACAAAACTCATAAAATAAAAATTAAGGGTATGTTTGGTAACTGTTTTTCCCCTTATTTTTTGTTTTCAAAAATAATTTTTTATTTTTGAGACTAAAAAACTTGTTTAGCAACTCAAAATGGGCAAAAAACAAAAACTGTTTTCAAAACTCAATTTGTGAAGGAAACTGAGAACATGCATAAGACTGTTTTTAGTTTCTAATTTTCAAAAGTCAATAAAAACACACATTTAATTTAATGAACTTCTCTCATTTAATGAGTTAACATTAAAGTTCAAATCCTAGTAACAACATATTTTAATATTTTCAATTTTTTTCTTCAAAATTTTTTTTTTAATTTCAACTAACCAAATATATTTTTGATTTCAAAAATACAAGAAAATGTGAACAATATATATTCGTAAGCCTTGCTCTGCACTAATATGCTTATTCTTCGAAGGTGTTGGAAGCTTATGAATAAGGTCCCTTAACCATTACTATAGTCAGTGTCAAATTTTTAATAAGTATTCCATCTTTTTAAGCCTCCAACTCTCAACTCTGCACATTGCAAGATTATGAACTGGAAAAAAAAAAAAAAAAACCATCTCAAACTTTCACTTGTGCTACTCCGTTTATTGTCCTCAAGTACCCACAATGAATTCGTCTTCTACTGAAGCAAATCCCCACTCATATATTTCCATCTTGGTAACATTTTTTTTTCCTTTCATTATTTCTATTTCAAGTTATTCTATTACCATTTTCTCAACAAAAAAAAAGTTATTCTATTACCATAACATTTTTTTTCATAATTCTAACGTGACAGATTGTGAATAGTTATCTATTTTGGACATAACAAATTTATGACATAACAAATTTCTGACATTTCTTTTTACCACTCACAATATCATATCAGAGTTATGACAAAAGAAAATTATGGTACTTTGCTAGGTAAGAGCTTGGGCCAACATGCCTTTGGGTATGAGTTCGAGTCAGGGATGAAGCCAGAACTTGTTGTTAGGAGGGGTGGTTTTATTGTTAGTTATATGCAGTAGCTTCAGCTTTTGGCTCTATTGCTTATAGCCGGCAAATGCTTTTTATTTATTTATTTATTTATTTTATGTGTGTGTAGAGTGTCTTTTGTTGGTAAGGACAAAATTATTTTGTTTAAAGTTTTTTAAAGGGCTAAGATGTTTGTTTTTGGTAAAATTGGTTGATTAGTCTCAATTTTTTTTAGTTTTGCTACTGCCTATTGGTAATTTTTGTTATTGGACGAATATTTTGGGCTTGTATATATATATATTTTGGATGTTAGATCTATAAATTTTTTTATGGACTTTTAAAATAAGGAAAATACTAGATCTACAAATTTTTTTACAAATTTTTGTTGTGATTAGTGGTTATTAGTAAGTAAAAAAGTGATGTAAGTGGTGGACTCAGATGCAAACTAATAAGAATAGACTCAGATGCAAACTAATAAGAATTTGCTACCTCAATAGTCTGTAAAAATGTTGTAAAAAAATTTGTAATTGTAGCGTTTTTCCTATAATGATAAATAAGGGGGACAAAATGTATTTTATTGAACAAAATTGCTAAAATTAGTACCTAAATATATAATGATATAATTATATTATTTAAAAAAAAAAATTAGGGGGGCCAGCCCCCTAGTCCATGAATGGCCCCGTTCATGATTCAAGTCCTCCATTAAGTGCGAATTGTGACTTCTTTATACCTTACTTGCAAACTTGCAAGTTGTTCACTTAGATCATTGATGATTATAGCGTAGGATCTTAGTTCAAGGATGTTTAAGGTGCTACTATAATTATCGCTTGATAACAAAGGTACATTGATCAACCTATCTAACCATTTTTTGCTCAAATAAAATAAAAGAGAAAAGAAAAAGAAAAAGAAAATTATGGTCCCAGATCTTCTCTTCTATACTGCCGGTATGCAAACAACTCTTTCCTTGCCCCTCGTGGGGCTTACCTTGTCTAGAATACAAAAAAACAAAGAAAGAAAGAAAGAAACAATAAAATATGTCTGTGTCCGGAACATAACCGTTGAATCCAGCTACAATACCACGTCATATACTGGTTTCCTCGTGGATCGTGACCCTCTGACACGCATTGGATTCACATACAAAGCCTAAAACATAGTTTAAAGCCCGGAAGTGAAACCCCACGCCCCAATTTCTTCTATTCTGTGCTACTCCTCACTGCTCACCATGCACCCTCATGTCACTCTCAGCCGTTCGATTTCGGTCAAATAACTCTCTTTTTCTTTCCCACCTCAAAAAACCCAACTGCTCTAAACTTAAACTAAAACTTAAACTAAAAAGGAGCTCAAAAACCCTTCTGCTTATATATAGTTCCTCAACTTTTACGCACACCTCAAAAGGAGCTCTCTTTTCTCTCTGTCTCTCTCTGTCTCCAATATTTTTTATTTTATTTTTTGGTTATCTCTTTTGGGTTGGTTCAGATATCCTTTTTTTTCTTGCTTTCTCTGAGATTGTTCTAAGTGGGTTTGTGTTGTTGTTTTGGAAGATTAAGGATTTCATACTGGGATTCAATGGCTATGCTGTTGCTCTTCTTCCTACTAGCAGTCTCTGTGGTTTCAGCTGATGAAGGTCAGCTTCTTTCTTTCTATTTTTGCTCTCATTGTTTTCCTTTGTCTTTTTATTTGTATTATAACTTCTGGCTATCCATTTTCTTTGCTGAAACTGAGCTTTTGTGTGCTCACTTATTGCTTATCTTGCTTTATTAGTCTATATATGTTTAGCATTTTGATGATTTAAAACTAATGGGTCTCATTCCCTTATACCATTTTTGATGTACTATCTGCTAATAGCCTTTTCTTTTCTTCCTTCCCCTTTCAAGTTGCATTATATGTGTGCTTGATGTGTTTTCTATGTGGATTTACCTCTATTTTATGGGTATCATATAACTTTTGTTGAAATGAACAATTTCTTTCCCTTCATCTTTAAATTGGGGGAAGTAGTAGTTCTTTTTATGTGTCCCATTGATTCAAACTCAGTTATGTAAAATGCCCACTTTCCTATTTTCCTCTATAATTGTATAATGTATTGGCTAACTATTGAGCGATTTGAACAAACAGTTTGTTGGAGAGAGAGAGAGAGAGAGGAGTAGACTAGTCATGGTGGTTATCTTTCTTTCAGCTGACCAAAGCAGGAAGTCTCTGTAGAAAATCTTTCCCTTTTATTTTAAAATCTCTGATCTGTCCTTAGGCTCTTTAATGGGCTATACCTTATTGCACCACAGCTCACTTGTCAGCGCTTTAGCACCTTACTACAGTTCCAAAGAAAATGTGGGACCAAAACATCTTCAGTGGAGTGTATGAATTGGAAATCCATGTAGTTCTTATTCAAAAAAAAGGGCACTATTGTCATTCTGATTCTGGAATCTAATATACTGGACGGTTGGTCCACTGTATTATGTGCATAAGCCCACACCTTCCTCAACTATTCTGAATACGGAATTGGCTATATCTAAATGACACAGATCTAAACCTTGGTGTATTTTAGAGTACAAAATTATAAACCATTTCATAGAATCAGGTAGGGTGATTGTAATAGTATGGTCATAGTCGTCTTTTCTCTATTGTACTTTTTAGGGAGTTGTATCTTCAGAAATTATGGCTGGGGACCACAGTTCATGAAGCAAAGGTCATTAGTTCGAATCTCCCCTTCCTCCTCCCTGATACCAATTGTCTCACAAGAATCATTTTGTCTAACAACTCTCCCTTCACCTAAATTGCCCTTATTAAGTGGGGTCCAACATGTGGGAATATATATTTTTTTTTATAGGAGGCAAGGTGGAGACAAGGTTTGAACCCAAAACCTCGTGCTCTGATACCATGATAAATGATTGATTATCCCAAAAGCTTAGGAAATGGTGAATTAAATTTTTTAATCAAACCCTTCCATTAGGCCACAACTTACAAAAAAAAAATGCTGAATCTTCAATTAGAAAAAAAAGTGTTCCAGGATTCTATATAATGGTTAAAATTTTATTTCTTGGATTTATGTAGAGTGCCATGTAATCTTTGGTGTGGCAGGCCTCCTAAGATGATAATTTGTTGGAAGCAATGCTACAAATCTTATGTGATGCTCACCGACCAGCCAGCCAACATTTAATAATTTGTACTTTCTTGCCAAAAATTTATTGATATGCATTTATGAATCTGTTCTAACGTATACATTGGATCTTTTTTGCCAAAACATTATTGATGTATTAGGAAGGAACAAGCTGTGAATGACCTTGAAGTCTGTCATGAATGAATGCCAGGTGTTAAGGTGGTGAGCAACTGAGCGCCACATGACTTTCCACCTAGGAAATTATGTGGTTTCTTAAGCTTGGTCTAGATATCTTAAATCATTTATATACATTTTAAGTTATGGGATTACAACCCCATTCCCTCTAACTTATGTGTGTATGTTTTTCTCAAAAAAAAGAAAATTTGAATTTTTCATGTGTGGGACCATGCAATTTGTGCTCTTAGTTAATGTTTGTTATTTTCTAGAAGCATCTAAACACTAGGATACTGTTTGATTACTTTGATTAGCAATCAGAGGTAAGCAAAGCTCCACTATTTTGATGCATGAATGTGCTACAGATGGCCAAAACTGTGATTTCTGATGATGGCATTCTATTGTTATACACACACACACACACACATCCTTATATATATACCAACCCAAGTATGGCCCAGATATTTAGCATCCTAAATTTTGTTGGCTGCTCATTCTCTTTCTAGTTGTCACTTGTCTGGAAGCTCATCATAGCTGTTTGATTGTATAATTTTTTATGTCTTGAACAGAAGAGGAAAACATAAAAATCCAGATCTCAATAGCAAGATTAGTAAATTATTGTCATCCATCAGATTTTTCCAGTAGCAGACATACAATGATGTCAGAATTTTATAATGCCTCTTGTGTCCTGTGTATTTCTATAATTTAAAGACTGTTAACTTTAGTTCCAGTAAGTGTTGCGATATCTAAGATCAAATTAGTCCTCAAGCTTAATATCTGACTTCAGAGGGACAAATAGCCCCATAATCTAGGGGCTGATCATAACATATCCCTTCCAACTAAATATTGGAGTGACAAATTTTGCTCATTGCTTCATGATGATTCTTGGAATTGGTCTGATTGGATTGGGTCTTACCCAGGTGTTAAACTAGACCCACTTAGATTAGATGGATGTTTGGTAATATCTGAGTTTTATATTTTCTGTTTACGTTTGATCAATCATGTATTTGTGGTTGGCTATATCATCAGCTTTACTAGTGAGACTTAACACACTAAATATTCTTGTTGATTATTCAGAAACTATGTGAATGGTAGATGATCATTTGGGTTTACCTCATTGTACCGTATGTAGCTTAAACTATCACACGGTAACTAGTGTTATTGCAGTTATAGCCAGTTTGTTAGGATTATAGGATGATATTGGAATATAATTAACTTTATCCTTGAAACTTAGAGCTTAAAATCTGCTTGTTGATTGTTCATAAAAAATATGTGAATATCATTTGATCAAGTCGATATTATAAGAAGGCCAATGGATGATATTGAAAGTCTTCTGAATGATTAGATTCTTTTTACTCTCATCTCAATATTGCATACATGTTTGATTGTTTGTCCACATTAAACTATGGCTTTGTTGCACAAAGTATCGTACTTAAGTGTTGTGCTTTATTGAATATGGAACATAATCTGTTTCCCATGGGCAAGGTATATGTCTAAGCCTTCAACCTTGTTTTTCCTTTTGCAGATGCCTTCATTGGAGTAAATCTTGGTACAGACCTCTCTAACATGCCAAGCCCAACTCAGGTAGTGGCCCTTCTTAAAGCGCAGAATATTCGACATGTCAGGCTCTATGATGCTGACCAAGCCATGCTCCTTGCCCTTGCCAACACAGGCATCCAGGTGACTGTTGCTGTTCCCAATGACCAGCTCCTTGGGATTGGTCAGTCCAATGCCACTGCAGCCAACTGGGTTACTCGTAATGTTCTAGCTCATGTCCCTGCTACCAACATTACAGCAATAGCTGTTGGATCTGAAGTCCTAACGACCCTCCCAAATGCTGCTCCAGTCCTAGTCTCAGCGTTAAAGTTCATCCACTCTGCCCTTGTTGCCTCTAATCTAGATCGCCAAATCAAAGTCTCCACTCCGCACTCTTCTTCCGTTATCCTTGACTCGTTCCCACCTTCCCAAGCCTTCTTTAACCGCTCATGGGATCCAGTCATGGTTCCCTTGCTCAAATTTTTGCAGTCTACAGGATCATACCTTATGATTAACGTGTACCCATATTATGATTACATGCAATCCAATGGAGTGATCCCATTGGACTATGCATTGTTCCGCCCTCTTCCTCCGAACAAGGAAGCTGTGGATGCTAACACGCTCCTTCATTACACTAATGTCTTTGATGCTCTTGTTGATGCAACTTATTTTGCAATGTCCTATCTAAATTTCACCAATGTCCCCATAGTAGTTACTGAGTCAGGTTGGCCATCCAAGGGCGACTCAGCTGAGCCAGATGCAACCGTTGAAAATGCCAACACTTACAACAGTAATTTGATCAGGCATGTGCTTAACAACACAGGGACTCCTAAGCATCCTGGGATTGCAGTTAGTACTTATATCTATGAGCTTTACAATGAGGATTTGAGACCTGGCTCAGTCTCTGAAAAGAACTGGGGGCTTTTCAATGCTAATGGTATGCCAGTTTATATCTTACATTTGACTGGTGCGGGGACTGTTTTGGCCAATGACACCACAAACCAAACCTTCTGTGTTGCAAAGGATGGCGCCGATCCAAAAATGCTACAGGCAGCACTGGATTGGGCTTGTGGGCCAGGGAAGGTGGATTGCTCACCTTTGTTGCAGGGGCAACCATGTTATGAACCTAATAATGTGGTGACACATGCAACATATGCATTCAATGCATATTTTCAGCAGATGGCCAAATCTTCTGGGACCTGTGATTTTAAGGGGGTGGCCACCATCACTACAACAGATCCAAGTATGGAATTCTGACTAGGTTAAAGTGTTGTATTTTGTCTTTTGTTGTAGAGATGGCTCAATATGCGAGCTCAAGTTAATAACCTTGGTAGCAGAGTGCGTGCATCAAGAATGAAAGCCAGCCTTCAAAACAGGGGGAAAAAACTAAACAGTCAAAGTGCATGCATGTGTCTCATCCCCTCCCCCCAACCACCCCCCCCCCCCCCCCCAACCCAATTTTCAAGAAAGAACATATAGTATAACTTGGTTTTAAGGTCAAAGAAAACACTTTTTCATTTTTACTTGTTTTTATACTTGCTTCTAGCACCTTAAAAGTACTAATGTTTGTTTTTTGCCGATTCTTGCAGGTCATGGTACTTGTATAGTTCCCGGAAGGTATGAACTGAAACTTTTAATTATATGGTTCTGTGCTACTTATCTCTTTGTTAATTGCTCAAAATCTTTATTTTCTCCAATGAACATCCATTTTTACTTCTTGATTACATCTTAAAAGTTTTGAAATAAGTTACATATTATGGCACTGAACTTCTCTGTCTGTTTTGTGGATGTAGTGTTGGGAAAAATGGCACGATTGTAAATGGCACATCACTGGCCCCATCTTCAAATTCTACCTCTTCTGGCTGCCTATCACAATATTTCCATGGTGATGGTTCTTTCACGAGCTCTGTGATTGTAGGCATTTTAGTTTTGAGTGCAGTTTTATTGTGAAAACTTCATGCATTTGTTTGCAACTCTTTCGACAAATGTTGGAATTGTTCAGAGATATATGCGATTCTGCATCTGTTGAAAAAACTTGCAGCATACCCAGTTTTGTTCCTCTGGAAGAGGATTTGAAGGGTCATATATATCCGGCAAGTAGTTAGTTGATAGTGATTTATCTATTGGATTCTGTACAAACAAACCGGAAGGGGATTAAGTGGGGATTATTTGTGTAACTAATCTTGTTGAGGCAAAAATTTGGTTTCCACTAACGTATTCTTTGAAGGGTGATCTGGGGACCTGACCCTTAAATTGTGGTACATGATGATCTTCATTTGGTCCCCCAATATGTTGGGAAGTTGTTTGCTTCTCAACAATGATGCTGTAACTTACATTTCGATTCTGTAGTGCCTTTCAATGCAAAAGATTCTGGATGGGCCCTATGGTTGACCTCCAATCATGGGTTGCCTAATTTGTAAACCCGTCTGTCCCTAGTTAGCAGATTAGAGAGACATTTGCTTTTCTTCCTTTTCACTGTCTCTTTCAACTCTTTTCTTGCCTTCTTCTTTTCATTTTATTTTTGGTTTCGTAAACTCTCTTTTCATTTTTGTGGGAAAATTTTCTACTCTTACAAACAAATTAGTAGATAAATAGGAAGTAGCACCAGCATGGGGTTATACCCAATATTAAGGTATACACTTGTGAATAAATCTTACATTTGATAATAATGAGAAGAATGTGGGGTTAATATAATATAATTGGATCCAAACTTATAAGCTTAAACTTTTGGGATTTTTGGTGTCCTTATGTGTTATATTACCTACTCAATTAGAGGTCCCTCTAAAATGTTATCTTCTCAACATTGAGTGCGTTCTTATGGGTATGTATAAAAATAAACGAAATGAAGTGCATATTAATCTTGCTACTTACTTAGAGCTTTGTAGTCAATAAATTTTAAGCGGTAAGTTGTTATTTTTTCTAGGTTGAGTACCACTGAAATTAAATTTATACCCACTAGTAACCGTCAATAACAATTTGGTACTTAGACTTTGTTATGAAAATATTGTCAAAACATTGTGGATTTCGCTTATGTTATTGTCAACTCTTTAAAAAGCCCTGCAAGGATATAATGTGAAGTAAACAAATTGTTTTTATTTTAGAGAAAAAAAAGAAAAGAAAATATTTTTATTACTTCTTAAGTTTCTTTCATCCCGATGCAATAAATTTACTTCATGTTTTAATTTTTTTTTTTTAATGAGATACGAATAACCAATTTGTTAGAATATGGATTTTTTTATTATTAAAATTTATATTTGAACTAATAATTTTTTTTTTTTTGGTAAGAAAATCTGGATTTGTTTTAAATTGATTGGAATTGGTTTCAAATATGATTAAAATAGAACGTGTTAGGTGGATTCAAAATATTTTTAATAGGTTATTACACATTCAAAGTGATACATATAAAAATTTTTAATTTTTTTTTGTTTTTTAAATTTAGATTCATGAATCTACATGTAAAGATAACTACTACGAAATTAAAGATGTTTTGACACTTGGCTCAAACTTGAAGTCCATTTAAAATCTGAAAATACTTGCATCTAATTAAAGATATTTTGGGATGCAATTAGAATCTAATTTGAATTCTTCTTTGAAATTTCACTTTAATATATCATACGAGCAAAATTTATGTCAGAAGTTCGTTTGAGAGAAGTGGCAGTTATATGTTCTCTCTCGTGCAAGATATTTTGCAATGACATGCAAGCTTTTTGTAAGGTATTTCAGATTTGCTTAACATCTTGCTCAAGCAAAAAAGCAATTTTCTCAATCGAAAGGCAATTTTCTCAAGAGTTGAAAGAAACAATTTGATGCTTCAAACTTTACAGAATTATGCATAGAAGTATGCCTTCAGTGAAGGTTGATTTCTTCTAATGCCTAGTAACAATTTTAACAATGTTTTGAAAGTTGTGATTTTTTCAAATGTGGCATTTCAATTTTACTTTTTTATGGGTGTCTCTTGATTTTTCATTTAAATAATTATATTCAAGTTAAGAGCTTTGTAGCTCAACCAGTACTTCTTGGTGTTTATAAAAGAGATGTTTATGGTTCAAATTCTCAACCCTTGTTATAACGGTGAAATTTATCCTCGAAAAAGAACAATCTATATTCAGTTTTTTATTATAGAAAAATTGTACAAGGAAATGCCGGAATTCTTAATTAAGATGCTATCGGTAGAGTTTAGACTTTTATTGCATCCTTGGGACAATTTGCTTGGAACCTGATAACAAACTCTATTTTGATTTAGGACAATTATTGTAGGCAACGATTCATTATTCCTCAAAACCAATATTTTTTATTCTTCTTCTCGTTCAAACCTTATTTTCCTAATAGAAAAAGGGTTTGGAAATGTTTTATTTGTTTGGAATTGTGTTTAAAGGTTTGATGTTTTTTTTTTTTATAATTATTTTTATAGTAGTCCTTTTTGTACTTAAAGTTTAATGTCTGTTTATATCAATTTTTTTTAGTGAAAAGTGTTATGTCCATATAACAAATCATAGATGGTTAGTTGTTATTGATTCTAATTTGAATTTATCCACTGAAATTACTTTTTTTGCACCACCACTAGCAACCTTTAACAAGAAGATGGGTTTTAGGTCTTGTGTAATAGAAAGTAGTTCTAAGTTTTATTTGTGGTTTATAGGGTTACTTTGTATTTCATTTAGTCGTTGTATTGTGATGTTTTGTCATAGAATTGATGAAAAGGGGGTTTCTTTGGGTTCATGGATGTGTTGGAAAATCCTAGTTTCAAAAGAATCAAAACACATTAAATTTAGGTTGTATAAATAGAAATGTGTTAGAGTTGAGTTCAGAAGCTGCTTAAAGATGACAGGGTTATCATCTGCTTAAGTATGATGAGTTGATGATCTTTTACTCATATTTTTTACACTAGAATATCTTTTTGCACCTCAAAAAAAAAAAAAAAAAATCATTGAAACTTTTTTCATTGGAAAGTATAAATGCTACTCAAAGATGACGATCTTATCATCTGTTTAAGTATGATGATGATCTTTTGCTCATTTCTTTTTATACCAGAATGTCTTTTTGAGTGAAACTTGTTTCATTGGAAAGTATAGATCCATTGATTTATAATGAACACCAATTTAACCAATTTTGATTTGAAATTAGTGAGAAATGCCCATTTGAGATTGGTACAACAATATTGTCCTTCTAAGTTTGCTTGAGTGAAATTGTGATAAAAAGTAGGCAAAAATGCAAAACTGACCCTCTAACTTTCACCTTTTTTTATTTTAGTTTTTGAACTTTCAGTTTTGTCAATTCAGTCTTCTAACTTTCAATTTTTGTCAATTTAGGACTCCGTTACAACTCAGTTAGTGCTGCTGTTAGAACCACTAAAACTCCGTTACAACTTAGCAACATTAGATATATATTAGTGCTAGGCTGGCAAATCACCAACCGTCCATTAGCTTTCATTAATGATTCTAGGGTTTTAGGGCTTGAATCTGATGGCGGAGGCGAAATCTCGTCCCTACTCAGCTCCGTACTTTGACCATGGCGCATTTCGCGTTGACTTTTCTCTTCGCGAACTTGCTCGTCTTCTTCTTCATCTTCTTCGATTTCTTTTGCTCTGGCTGGTCTGCATCTCCTTCGCTTGTCCTCTATCTGAGTCGATGTGTCAGTAGCGGCTTTTCCTGCGGACTCGCTGGAAGAAGACTCAACCTTGTAGACCTTGTACTTGTGGAGATTGATCAAGCTCCATGACTGGTTCCTTCGTCGCATTATCATTGTCGGAAAATCCGAATCCTAGCTGGACTTGTTTGTCTTCGGGGTGGTGGCCTCAGAGATCTTGACGAAGATAAAGACGTCGTAGGCGTAATTGTTTCGTGGAGCTTAGGGCTAAGATTGAGTTTATAAAACTCTGAGCCTTTGAGAACGTATTCTTGGCCATGAGCTGGGTATATGAAATCGTTCTCTGATAAGTCGTGCCAAATGAAGCCGTTTTTGTAGCTCCTGAATCTGAAAACAAAATCAGATATGAAACTGAAAGTAGCAAAGTAATTAGATCGAACGACTTAGATAGTAAGTGAGTGCTACCGTTTCGATGGGCGAAAATAGCAAATTAACCATAATTTTCCAACTATATAGTTAGTAGTTACTGATTACAAACTATATTTTTTATTAGCATCTCGAGTCTAAAAGACTCGATTTTGGGCCTACAAAATCGAGTCTTTGATGGTCGATTTTTATGGTCTAATTCTGTCTGGTGTGACATTTTTTCCACGTGACAACTACTTGGAAATCGAGTCTCTAAGACTCGATTTACATCCTAAACCTTTCTGCTTTTCCTCCTTATTTTTTCTACGTTTCACATCTCTATCCTCATTACATCTCCATCTGCTTCTTTCTTCCTCACTACCACTTCATTTGTTCCTTTCTTCCTCTTCATGCTGATCTCCGCCACAGACTCAGGCCGCGCGCGACCCAGGCCGCATCGAGCCCAGGCTGCATCGCGCCCAGGCCACGCGCGACAGCGGCGACCCAGACTGCGTCGCGGCCATGACGCGCGCGACCCAGGCCGCGTCGCGCCCAAGCCGCGCGCGCCCAGGTTGCGCCGCGGCCTGGGTCGCGCGACCTGGGCGCGACGCGACCTGGATCTGGGCTTGCTCTGGATTTTTTTTTTTTTTTTTTTGTGGTGAGTTTTGCTCAGTCATGATCTTCGTGGTGGTGGATGGATGTTGTGTGTTTCCGAGAATAGAGGTTAAGAGAGTTAGACTAATTTTTTTTGCCTTGTAAATCGAGTCTTAGAGACTCGATTTCCAGGTAGGCTCCACGTGAAAAAAATGCCACATCAGACGCACATCAGATGTGAAAATCGACCCTAAAAGAGTCGATTTTTAAGCCCAAAATCGAGTTTCTTAAACTCGAGATGCTAGTAAAAAACATAGTTTGTAAACAGTAACTACTAACTATATTCTTCAGCAACTATGGATAATTGCCCATTTTTGCCGTTTTGATGACCAATAATACAAGTTAGCAATTCCTTTGTAATGGAGTTTTAGTGGTTCTAACAGTAGCACTAACTGAGTTGTAATGGAGTCCTGAATTGAAAAAAACTGAAAGTTAGAGGACTAAATTGACAAAACTGGAAGTTAGAAGATTGAAATGAAAAAAGGTGAAAGTTAGAGGGTCAGTTTTGCACTTTTGCTTAAAAAGTAATTCGACTTTGAGGGCTTGACGACATAACGTAATGATTTCTGTATATAGAATCAACAATTCGACAGTAATTGAGAGAAAAGAGGTTACCAATACCATATCAAGATTACATTGAGAACAAACATTCTTAATCCTAAATAGTTCAAAATTTCTCTCCCTAAAATGTTTTCCTTGTGAGGCATTTTTCCAAATTTCTCTTTGGAAGTTCCTCTCCATGGTCCTTAATCATGAGATTATTTTTCAGTTTTACACACCGTAGATTGATAAAGGTATTTTTGTCCAACCATACGTCTTTGAAACTTGTCGCCCTTCGGGCTGTACCTCCCTCTAGTGGGCCCATAAGGGTTTAAAATATGCTGGTTTAAAAGGATGGGCGTTGACAATGCAACCACCCAGCGTCTCTAAAGGTGCTATCAGTAACTACTTGAGTAGGCGACGAGCGAGAATATCAACTTGAGCTGACAAATGAACATGGGACCAGGCCGATGGATGGAAGTGGGACCATACCAACAATTATTGAGAAACCCCACGTAGAAGGCAGATGAACCTGACAGACAAAGATGCAAGCCTGACGAATTGATGCCCCTAACCTCGACAATTGATTCATGGGTCCCATAAACCTTTACGTGTACACCACTCATAAATCCCTACTTGGCAATAACTTGCATAAAGCGTCCGAAGACCCTTCTACACGCTCGTATCATCCTAATATGGGAAGGAAACCCCGAAATCTTGGGACATTAAACTCCGTATCCTCCATACAGGGAAAAATCCAATATCCATGGGATCCTAGTCAATCTTACACCACTATATAAGCACCTAATCTCCTCTTGCCTAAAGTATGCAGAAAATCCCTAGCTCTCACACTATTGAGTTCTTGGTGATTATTCTTTCACCAATTTAATGTTCGGAGAGTCTTTGGCTAATACTCCACCGGTACTCTTTGCGGGTTCTTGGTTTTCTTGTTCCTTAGGTACCCCATTGGAGCACCCGTGGACAATCAGTTCACTGACGATTTTTGTGTATCATCATAGATGTTCATCTAAAACATAGAAAACCTAGACCTCTACCAGTGAGTTTATTGGTAGAATCCTCTAGAGAGTTCCTTGAGGCATTAGAGTTTAGGGTTGTTGAGAATGATGTTAGTTTCTAGAGAAAGTGCATGTAAAAGAATTCTAGAGTTTTGGGGCCATTGCAGTGGGAAGGCAAGTGAGCCATTTGCTGAGGTTACATAGAGAGTCTAAGATTGCCAAAGTTTTGCAAGTATAGGTTATTGTAATATTATGTCTTCTATAGTGGACTTAGCCAACACACTACACACACACACACTATAGGAACACTCATAACAGAATTATCAAGGGAATTCACTCACACACAGCACATACAGTATTTACAAGGCACCAAACCCAAATTTTATTACTCAATATTCAAGTACAAAGGAAGCCTGGAGAATACACACGAAATTCTCTAAGCCAAAATACACATTTTGCTGTTGACAACCCCAACAACCTAGGCTATATGCGCAGAAATAACTGTCACAGCAGTTACTGCCAAGTAACTAGCCCATGTCTAGGACTTGCTGCCACATGTAGTTTGACTTAGGATACCTCCAACTGATGCTGTCTTGTCCTACTCTTTTTTGAACAAGTGCTTCAATGGTTTTCCACTTCCTTACCAAATTTAAGTGCCTTTACTGTTTGATTGTTATTGCTTTTAGATAGCTGCAAATAAAATACTTGTGTGGGCTACTTGTTTGGAATAAGTCAAAAATTGATCAATTAATATGCTTATTGGTTGTTTGGGGGTCAAAATATGGGTTTTTCAATTGGTTACATGTCATTATGAAACATGTAGGGGACAAAATAAGAATTTTGAATCTAAATGAGCAATTTTATTAAGTGTAATGGTTATCACTTATCACACACATTGTGTAAATGCACACAAGTTAAAATCAAGTTTTGAAAACATGAATTTAGTTATAACAGTAAAATCGTGTTTTGAAAACACGATTTCACAAGTTGTGTATACGATTGTATGTAATTAATTGTGTGCAACAATAATTAACCTTTATTCAAAATCGAAGTTTTATTTTAATGATATAATATAAATAGAAATTATTCTATAATAAGACCCACGTTTACATGAGCAAAAAGTTTAGTCCTAAATAATTTCACTAGTTTCTAAATAATAATAATAATAATTTTACCAAATTATAGCCAATGAAACTAATAAATGGCTGTTATTAACTTGTCATCCCAAATAATTGCGTAAACCAAGTCCTTTTTTGCTTTTCTTTTATAATTTTCACGATCTTTGGCACGCCATTCTTGAAAAATCCGATCCTCGCAAAGTACCACGGTACATATGGTCACACAAATTACATGTTCTTTGTTGTTATCAAAGTCTGCGCAAGAATTTTTTTTTTTTTGAGACAGAATTTCAACCTATGACGTCCGCTCCTGATGATTGCTCTTTATCATCAGACCAAGACACCAATCAGTTTTTGGTGTAGGCGGGATTGAATTCCAAATCTCTTATACAACCATCAGAGACTTTACTAATTGAGCTAACTAGAACCCACAATATTTGATGCACTCTTCTTTATCTTTTAAACTTCTCCATATCAATATGTGAAGCTACAACCATATTGTGAGGTGAAAGGGGAAGAACAGAGGGAGAGAGAAGATCATTGGCTTTCATTGCAACAGATACAACTATAATAAACAATGTCACTATTGCCAAAAGTCTCTTCATTTCAATATTATCCATTCCTCTTATGCAACTCTTAATTTTTTTTTTTTGATATTTGAAAGTTGATACCATATATAACTTTTTAGACAAATGGTTTTATAATGCACATGTTATATTGAGAAGTTTCAATATAACAATATTTGGGTAAAGCTTTGATACAGTACCTTAAGTACAGTACCTTAAGTTCTTTTCTTAAAATTAAACCACCTGTCAAATTAAAAAAAGAAGAAGCAAACGGCGTTAAAATTGTGCACGTCTTTCTTTCTTCTTCCTCCTTTTTGCCTGACCCATGAGAAAACCCAATGGCTTCACAGTTTAGATCTCTCAAACTTCTCACCCCAATCTCATAAATGACTTCTCATCAAAATCAAGCAAAAGAAGGACAAAGGGGCTGGAAATCGTTGCTGGGGACGATCAAAAACAAGGCTAGCTCTTACTATTGTGAGCCATCAACTGCTATTGCTTTCAAGAAACTGTATACGCTAGGATTTAAGGAAGCTATTTGCATAGAAGATTTTGTTGTTCATGCGGTAATGTCTAGCATTAATCCTCTTCAATCTATATCTATTAAAATATAAAAATTAATCCTAAACCAACACTTTGTTAAGATTTGGAGTTTTCTAAGAGACGTTATTCATCTATAGGCAGAGGCACAGAGCATTGAGATGTTTTTTGAAGAAACAATAAATAGGAATGGCAACGGGTCGGGTTTAGGTAGGGTGTTTTGAAACTCAGACCCGACCCGCGGGTCCTCCCCTATTACTCGGACCCGGCCCGTTTAATAAACAAGTCTTTTTTTTAGCCCCAAACTTGGCTAGTCGGGTCTCCGTGGGCCTCATCCAGCCACTTCTGGGCTTAATCCGTGGCCCAATCCAACCCAATCTTATATAAATAAATAAATAAATAAATAAATAAATAAATAAATAAATAAATAAATAAATAAATATATATATATATTTGTATAAAACCCAAACACAAACAGCAACACAAATCAATCATCATTGTTATCAGTCTTACTGAAATGAGATTCTTAGACAGAAAATAAATAATAAATAAACACAAAAAATAGAAGAAATAAAATTCCCTTAATGGATCAATTTTTACATTAACACAAACATCAACTCCTATTCACATTTTTGAAGTTATCTTAGGCGCTATAGTCAACTAAACCAACACAAAATACACACATGCATTACATTCTATACAGATTGAATCCTCAAACAAATACCCAAAAACAAAAACTACTGAGAGATGAAATAAACTCAAAAAAAGAATGAACCAAAAAAAAAAAAGAACTCAGACCACTAAAGCTCCATCGGCGGTGCTTTGATCTAACAACACGACCACATCTCTGTCCGATCTAACAATCCCATGCTCCGATCTATGGATTTCATGCTCCTCCGTGACAAACGGCAACCACCACGAGGGTGAGGGTGGGTCGGTAAGTGAATGAGAGGGAGGGTGAGGATGAGATGTGAGTGAGAGTGAGAGTCAGTGAGGGGACGATGAGATGTGAGTGACCGAGAGCGTGAGCGTGAGAGTGAGAGTCTGAGTCAGTGAGGGTAGGGTGAGAGAGGCGATTGAGTTGAGAGAGAAATGAGGGATATGAGTTTAGGGTTAGAGTTGTGATATATATATATATATATATATATATATATATATATATATATATATATATACATATATATATATAGGTAGGTTTTTTTTTTTTTGTAATTTTTCATTTATCTAACCGGGTCGGGTTGGGTTCGGGTTTGGGTCAGGTTTTTACCAAAACTCGGACCCGTTTCGGGTTTAAAAAAAAAAAAAAAAAAACTCAAACTTAACCCTATTCTTTATCAGGCTGGGTACCCGCGGGTGGGTAGAAATTGCCATCCCTAACAATAAAGATCAATAGAGCCACTTAAATGGAAGGAGCAATCCAAAAAGGTCGTTTCCTGGTATAAAGCTCCAAATCCCATTTGAGGTTCTTACGAGATTTTTTTGAGAGATCTAAAGCCATCGATGATTCTGAGATTGAGTGTGAGAAGTTTGAGAGATTTGAATGAGAGATCTAAAGCCATTGGTGCTTCTAAGATTGAGGGTGAGCAGTTTGAGAGATCTGAAGCGTAAGCCATTGGATTTGTTACAGGTCAAAGGAGAAAAAAGAAAGAGTATTTTTAACGCCGTTTGCTTTTTTTTTTTTTAATTTGACAGGTGGCTTAATTTCAAGAGGGGAACCTAAGGTACTGTATCTAAGCATTCTTATAAGATAAAGATAAATTTCCTATTCAAAATTTATGGATAATTTATCTTTCTTGAAATAATTAATAAAATAAAGATAAATTTTCTATTTAAAATTGATGGGTAATTATCTTTATTAAAATAAATAAATAAAATAGAGATAGTTATTTATCTTTGTTGATTATTATCTTTATCAAAATAGATTAATAGAGATAATTATCTCTAAGCAAAATTTGGGCCAATCAGAGTACTACATATTTTCAAGCATATCAATTCAAAATGGAGTTTATCCTTTGAAACTACTATAAATAGAGGGCATCTGTAGACATCACATTTTGTACTCCTTACAACTTGGGCTCCTATTCTCTAATGATGCTTAAACTCTAAGACCTAAAGCTAGTTTGGAGCCCAATCAGATATTAAATTGACTTGAATAGTGTTAAAATGGAAAATATAACGTTTTAAATAAGCAAAAATCTATTTTTGAAAATAAAATGACCAAAGTGGCCATTGGCCTGTGTACGCGGGCCAAAGCATGCGTAGGTAGGCACATTCCTGCTATGTAGTTAGGGTTTTAGAAGTATATGAAAGACAAGTTTTCTACAATAATGACTGAGATTTGGAATGAATCCCACATTGTCTAGGAGCCGTTCCAAACCACATTTTTTCAACTAAAAAAATCTTTATATGGTACATTTTCAAGACACATAGAAATCTCATAGGAAAAACCTAGGATTCATCAGAAAATAGTGAATCAAAAGGAAGTTTTTTACAAAACACCCTCAAGTAATTTTTATTTGATTGGGACATTTTCTGGTCCCAATCCTTTGAGTTTAAAGTTTCCAATCACTATTTTATTGAATTGCGATAGATTTAACTGAGGGGAACGATTAAAATCAAGCTTAGGAACTTTTGCTTTAAGGTATTCTTTCTTTCTTCCTTTTTTTCTTTCTTTTTAGTTTTAATCTTGCTTCTTTGTGCAGTCTAGGTTTTTATATGTTTGCTTATATTAGTTTTATAATTTTGTTGTGTTTTGAGCATGCTAGATAGTTAGAATTAGGTTTTTGTATGTGCTTTGTTTTCTATTTTGGGTTTTTGGGTTAGGGTTCTTGAACAAGTCCCAGGCATGCATGTCATGAGCATGGTTAAATCCTGTGTACGCAAGCCTCTGGTTGGGTATGAAGGCACTTGTCCAGAAACCCTAATCTAGATTCCTCATGATGTTTGCTAGGTTTGTTCAACATGCTTCCCCCCCCCCCCCCCCATTTTTTAAAGTTTGCTCACATGTTTATACATGCCTGTACCTCTGTCTTATATATTTGTTTGCTATCACATGCTAGATAAGAGTTTTCCTTCGTTTTGATACCATACCATTCATTCACATGCTTATTCATCAATGCCATAGGTGTTGTGTTACTGAGAGATAAATAAAGGGTAAGTCATGCATTAGAAATGTCCATGCATTTGTGTTTTGGTTTTATTTCAATGATATGATGAAACATGCTTAGATGTACGACTAGGGTTTCTAATGTGTTAATGCCTGGTTAGTGATATGCGTTGTGTTTGATGATATGCTTTCTGCCTTGTTTTAGATGTATGATGGGGTTTTCACATGCTAGATGAATGCTAGGATTTCTTTTGTATGTTTTGGCTCTCTTTTGTTTGGTGGATAGATAAGTATGTTTATTTTGGGATGAAAGATGTCATGTTGTATGTTAGATGCATGTTAGTGTGTGTGTGAATTTAGGACACAAGTGTTGAGTTAGTTTTTAATAGGGTTAAGGTATAAGACAGAATGATGGGAGGCTAACCTTAGGGTTGGGCGATCTTGGGTGCCTAACACTTTCCCAAGAGCATACCTAAACTCCGAATCTATATCTCTAGTAGTAAGATCAAAAGGTCCTTCCTCGAAGGGATGCTATATATATGGTTCCTAGACTATTGCAAAAACTAGGTGGCGACTCTCCCCTTGTGTCCACAACATCCCCTCTCATTTTCAACACCAAGTTTTCAAGAAGCCAAAACTCTAGATAAATTCTGTCTCTAAAGCACCAAATAATTTCAACCTAAAATCCAAGAATCTTTGAAGAACATTTGAAGGACTTGAAGAACAACAAATCTCTAACAAGCTCAAAGCCAAAGATTTGTTGTAAAGACTGTTCAATCCATCTTCCAACCAAAGCTAAGAGCATTTCTTGTTCAAGTCAAGTTCAAAGAAGATAGAATTAGAGGAGTATTCTTTTGTAAAAGGATCGAAACAAAGATTGTACTCACTATTTGATTAATATAAAATTATATTTGTGAAACACTTTTTCAATTGTTTGATTTTCTACTATTAAGAATTTTGTGTTTACAGTGATATTATCATTATTTTTATATTATAAATAAAATAAAAGAGTGATTCAAAAGAGACACGTGAAGTGACTTAAATTAGATAGACACGTGACTCAAAATTGGACTCAAATTGAAATCTAATTTAGAATTTAATTGGATTTAGACTTTTCAATTTTTACTCACAATAGTTTATTTGACACAAAAATTAAAAATTAAGGGTCCGTTTGGATAGAGCTTATTGCTGAAAACTGAAAACACTGTAGCAAAATAATTTTTAAATGTGTGAATAGTACTGTGGGACCCATTTTTAATAAAAAAAATTCTGTAAAGTGAAGTTTGTGGGTCCCATGAACAGTACACAGGACCCACAAATGTGCTGAAAGTCAGCAAATGCGGCTACTGTTCATGCACAGTAACATGAACAGTAGCCTTGTCCCCCTGACCCGTGCTGCAGCAGCAGAAGAAGAAGAAAAAAAAAAAAAAAAAAACAAAAAACGCAGACGCAGACGCGGAAGAAGCTGTATCCAAACTCAGCCTAAATGGGATACATAGTTTACAATTGGACTTCAATTGAAATTAAGTTTAGATTATAATTTAAATTTCTCTTAATTTTGACTTTTAACATATATATATATAATTTATATATATTATATATATATAATTTAAATTTCTCTTAATTTTGAGTTTTAACACGCGCATATATATATATGTTTGTGTGTGTGTGTGAATTGTTGTGCCTCAACGCATTTCAAGGAGAACTAATTAGCTCTAGATTCAAGTGGCAATCCAACTGGGGGTAGACAGAGCTTGGACGAAATAGCAAAATAACCCTCAGTTTCTAACTATATAGTTAGCAGGCCCGGTTTGCAAACTATATCATAAACTAGCATCTCGAGTCTAAAAGACTCGATTTTGGGGCTATAAATCGAGTCTTTAATGCTCGATTTTTATAGTCTAATTCTGTCTGATGTGGCATTTTTTCCACGTGGAATATACCTGAAAATCGAGTCTTAAAGACTCGATTTACAAACCCAAAAAAAATTAAATCCAAGTCTTTTACCATCTGTTCCTGAAATACACAGCAGCCATCAAAATTCATCACGACAACCATCAAAATTCATCACCATGGGAAGATCACGCAGAACCCAGTACGCACAAAAAAAAATAAAAATAAAACCATTGCCCAGATCCACGGTGACCTGGGTCGCGCGGCCTGGGCGCGACCCAGGCCGCCGCGCCCCAGGTTCGCGCTACCTGGGGCGCGGAGGCCCGGGTCGCGCGACCTGGGGCGCGACCCAGGTTCGCGTTGCCTGGGCGCGACCCAGGCCTCCGCGCCCAAGGTCGCGTGAACCTGGGGCGCGGCGGCCAGGGTCGCGCCCAGCGGCGCGAACCTAGGTCGCGACTGGCCGCCGCGCCCCAGGTTCGCGCGACCTGGGGCGCGGAGGCCTGGGTCGCGCGACCTGAGGCGCGGCGGCCTGGGTTCGCGTGGGTCGGCGGCGGCTGGCGGCTGGGCAGATCAGCGTGGAAGAGGAAGAAAGAAGCAGATCAGATCAGGTGAGAAGAGAGTGAAACCCAGAAAAAATAAAGAGAAAGAAGAGGATATTTTAAAGGATATAAATCGAGTTTCAGATACTCGATTTCCAACTAGACGTCACGTGGAAAATATGCCACATCAGATGAAATTAGACTATAAAAATCGAGCATTAAACACTCGATTTATAGCCCAAAATCGAGTCTTTTAGACTCGAGATGCTAGTTTATGATATAGTTTGCAAACCGGGCCTGCTAACTATATAGTTAGAAACTGAGGGTTATTTTGCTATTTCGTCCACAGAGCTTCTATTTTCTTATTTTTATTTTTATTTTTAAAGGAAAGTAAGATCTCTTTCGTGGGCCCTCTCTCCAACGAGTTTTTTCTAGGTGTTGTTGACGTGGACTAGGAAATTATGTCTCATGGTTGGCTGCCATTGGAACAAACTCTAAGTCCAAGAGTGTTCGCCTTAAGTCATTCATTTTTAGAAATATTTTATGAAAAATTAAAAAAATTGCATTGGAACAAATTCTAAGTCCAAGAGGGTTCGCCTTAAGTCATTCATTTCTAGAAATATTTTATGAAAAATTAAAAAAGTTGTAAAATTTTTTAATATTCGATAAAACTTTTTCCAAAGTAAATATACACGGTTTTGTATTTTATTATTTTTTTTCTACATTTATGGGGTCCTACTATACTATTTCAGCTAACTTTTACCTTTATTTACAGTACTTTTACAATAAATTTTCAGTTTCAGCAAAATAAGCGGTATCTAAATAGACCTTATTCTTAATAAGGCAACTAAAAATATGTCCCAATTAGATTGATTTTTTAAATATTTGTTAGTATTCTTTTCAAATAGTTTTGAAAAAAAGGTAGGGGTATAATAGGAATATTAGTAAATTAGTGAATTTTATTTTTTTAGAAACATGACAATATTTTAGGACATCCCAAAATGGAATAAAGGACAAACAAACAGGGACGAAGGGAGTAATAAAAAAGAATAAAAAAATGTTATGTAATTAAAATATAATGTTGAATACATAATCTTATGTAAGTGTTTTCAAAAAGTGGTTGCGTAAAATATAAAAACTAGAACCTTATGCTAAAATAGACAGAAAGTGGAGAGAGAAAAGACTAATGGAAGGCCTTGCGGTTGGAATTCGATCTGAACCTTTGCATCTACTCTCTCTAGGAGAATGAATAAGCCTACACCTGGTGTCGATGTGTGTACTACCGGGGCCTTGATGAGGCAATTGTTGTGGGTATAACACATTTGTTGAAGCATTACTATTCAAATCACTCAACTTTTACCAAACATCATGTAAAACAATGGTTGTTCAAATTACACATAGTATAATATTTGTTACTGTTGCACCATAAAATAATTTTCTATTATATATATACATGCACACACAATTTCATCTTTCGATTAGATTCTTATTATATCTTACATGTTTGCAAAATATCAAAATTATCAAAAATCAATAACTATAACATAACGCGATTCTACTGTACCATCCCCAATCCTAACCATTAATTTATAATTGTTTCAATCTTGGCCATTCACATAATTATAATGGAAACCGGTTATTGGTAAAGTAGGTCATTGTATATAATCTAAAAAAAAGCTACAAAATTTTAAGAACGTTTTCGATCAGCAAATCAGAAGCAGCTTGAAGATAGAAATAGGTTGTTGCAGGTAATTTGTCTCTACAATACGATTCTGTCGTTTCTTGCCCTATTGAGTGGGGAGAAATCGTAGTACCTGAGATCAAGCAGTGATTTTTATGGCAAAAAAAATTTGTTCTTCAAGAAAACAAATCCATATCCAGTAGAAGAAATTTCCGACTCTAACGGGCTAACCAACCATCCTCAAGTTGGTATTTCATAGTCTAGATCCCTACCTCTAGATTGGCAAAATATGGGTTCTTTAATTCTTTGTAGGTCATGTATCTGTTTGAGAAAAAAAATTTCTTTGGTTTTTTCAATTCAATTAATAATAGAAATTTATGCCATGTAATTGATATTTGACATGTACATGCCATAAGGTTCATTTCCTCTCTTTCTTCTTTTGATTTTATTGGATTTTATGATGTGAGAAGATAATGTTGAATTGTGATTGAGTTAGTAAATAGGATTCAGGATGGAGGATTTTTTTCATTTAAAGTTTGAGTTTTATTTTTTTTTTAAATTTTTTTTATAAGAGTGCTTATTATGCATGTATACATGTTTGTAAAAATGCCAAAAAGGGCTTTTGTTTATTCATTTATTTATTTTTTCCTCTGAGCATAATGTTTCCTTTCCTTAGTTATTTAATAGACAATTGTAATGTTTTTGATGTGTTTGGATTCGGTTAGCTTCATGTCATGGCAATAGCTATGCTTGGCCGAGCTTTGCATTTGAGCCTGAGGATAATGTCTTAATTAATCTAGAAAAGAAAGAAAATCATGTCTAGTATTCTATGTTAATGATTAACTCATGTTCTTAGTGTCTTTTTAGAGAAATAGCCTTGATTGGTCCAAAAGTCTACAAGTGGAAACTATCATGATAACTATCATCATCATCATCATCATCATCATCATCATAGTTTCCACATGTAAACCCTTGAAAATGATAATAAACAGTCAAAATAAGAACTTATGGAACCTTCGTATGAAAGTAGTAATAATTCTAGAGACTTACAACATCTTTCTTCCATAAAAAAATTGAAACAAGCTATCCCAATAGACGTAGTAATTCAGCACAAAAAAAGAAAAGAAAAAAATGATGTAGTAATTTATAAAAGCAGAGAACTTAAATAGTTTGCATTTTTGCAACAAATATGATATTGATGGGTACAACAATGTTTGCACTGTAATTTTCATCTAGGACTTCATAATATGAGGACAGTTATGCATAATGCAAAAGAACTCTTGAGGTTTATGTCCATGAGATTCGCTTCTCATTAAATGGTAGTAATAGTTGCTCTGTTTGCCAATACAGTAAGGTGACTTCTACACTAAATTGGTATCATGAATACTATTGATATCAAAGACTAAAGTTCAAGTTATATAAAATAAAATTCTTCAATTGACTCAAGAAATTTGTTGGTTTCTGAAGGGTGCACTAGTTGATTCACATAAGGGGAGTTGCTATTTATACAATACATCTAGTACTAGTTTAGAAAGCTCTTTGTGTGTGCATGGTTGGTTTAGTCAAGTTTTTTGTGCACTAACTGTTAATAACTTCTTTATCTGATCATACTTTCAGAGAATAAGTTGAAACAAAAAAGCCAAATCAATTTGCAGAACAAGAAGAAGAAATCTCATCACAAGAAAATCTCTGGTTTCCAGGTAATCTGGTGGCTCTACCATCTTGTGCTTTTTATGAGATTATTATAAATTCAACTACAATTAGCTTGCCGATTTCTTTCTATTTTACTCTCTCCTTGTTCAGCTCACTTGGAAAGATGGTGTGTATGCTTACTTTGAGAGACAAGTTTGGTTGATACTTTTCAGTTGCTGATCAGTTTATCTAAACAGTTTGCTCCAGGTAGTTCATCAAAAGTTCTCATCACATCTGCAGATTCACGAATTCGGGTTGTTGACGGTATTGATCTGGTTCATAAGTTTAAAGGTATAAATAAGATACATCAAATTGTGTCTTCATTTATTGTTGTTACTTTTCTTTTTTTGTTATTTATTAACATGAAAATGCTTGATACATGAAATTTTTTTCTTAAACCTGATTGACATGATTAATTTGATTGTACCTCCAAAAGTTGATGCCTTTCTTCATTTCTTGAAGTTCTCAATGGTACTTTCATTATGCAAAGCGTTAAAACTTGCTTTGACCTTAATGGCCCTGGTACTCTATGGCTAACTCTTAGATTTAGGCTGTTATAGTTTTGACTTGCAACTATTAAAATATTGTAAATATTTGATCTTTAGGAAGGACAATGGTTAACTCACTAATTTGGAGAGCAAGAATTTATTGTTAACTTTTATGGTGAAACGCCACCGTGGATCACAAATTTTTTTTTTATAAACCATTGTAGTAGCCTTTTAGTTACAATATGCTAAACTTGTGACCTTTGGAAATATGGTGTAGCACAGATGTGCTTGACTTGGTGCTCTTTAGAGGCGTGTGTAGAACTTACCTATAAAAGAAACTACATAATAAAGTAGTTGAACTTTTTAATAAAATTACTTATCAAAAAAATAAATTAACAAATTAGTTGGAAAAAAACTTGCTGTCAAAAGGCGTGAATCTTTGAGTTGGACCTTATCAAAAACTTATCAATATTCTTTTATAAATTTTAAGGATATTGATTTATTTATAACTCTTGTGTTCCTTTTGTGTTTATCACTTTAGTCATAATGTCTTTATTATATGCTTTATTTGATACATTCCCCTTTGATGTACAGAAAACTACCAAAATTCTCTATGCAACGGGGTGTACTCTTATGAGCATCTCATTTTTCTAAGTGTTGATAGTTATACCATGTAAATGCAAATACTTTAGTTACCACTTGAGCTGCAAAAGGGACAATAATAAATTCCTACAAGTCAGAAGTTGCCATGTTGAGAACTTAGGAATGAAAAATCCAGACATGTAGACCAATTGTAAGATCTACATGATGGTCCTTTTTTCAATTATTGCCATGATGGTATTCAAATATAGATGTGAAGAAATACATTGTAGTGGATTTCTTTGTAAATGAATTTTTTCCTTCTTATGATGAGCAAGTAGCAGAGTAAGTAGAAGTGAAGATACTTATAATGGATTTCTTTGTAGTTTTTCAGCTTCCTTTAGATACTTTACAATAAGAGACTTGTTTGTAGTACATGAAATTGGGTTGTATATCATTTCAAGTTATTGTTATTATGAGGTAAAAAACACTATATTTAGGATTTAGCTCCAAGTGCAAGTAGGTGGTATGTTTTCGTTGGACCATCTATGGCATATACAAATAGAACTCATGAATTATTTATCCTTTCGTATATAAACTTGTGGAAAAATGATTTCATAGAGCATTCAGATCCAGAGAGCAAAAATATTATAACACCCAAAATTTGCCCAATCAATGCAAAAAATAAAATAAAGTAAAAAATTACATTAGTTTATGTATCAATTGTGCAAAATATGAAATTTAAAATTTAAAATATTTTAAAATAAATGGCCAAGAGGGGTAATATGTGATGTTTGTTCTACTGAATTACTTCCCAGGGCTAACTCAACTATATGACCGTGTGCTAACTACTTCCTGGTATTGCAGTTTTCAAGCTATAACAAGTTTTGTCCATGTTTAAAGATTACTTTGAGAAAATATTTAGATACATAATGCCTTTCATTTCTACATAAATTTATCACTTATGGAATCATCACATAATGTCCTGCTTTTTTCCCCATTTCCTTTGTTTTATTGTCCAATTTATTTTATTTGAGTTAACTCATTGCTTCTTTTTTTTTTTTTTTCTCCTTAGAAAAATACAAAAGCATGTGCTTATAAAAACAAACTTATTGACAATTGGAGGACATTGAGATCTTGTGTGGGAGGAATAGAGCTCCTAGAGTTGGTGTAAAATATATGGATGATGCAATTGAAGTTATGACTGAGGAAGGAAAAAAGTGATGAATTCTCCTATTGCACAACAACACGTCAACATTTAGTATCAATAAATTATGCAATTGAGCCTTGCCAAAGAAAAAAGAGTAGAAAAGATCCACTTTGAAACAATTTTTTAATTTGAGATTCTTAATGTTGTTAAAAAAAAAACCATGCATTTTGGGTACCCTCTCTCTCTCTCTCTCTTTAAAATATTTTAGTTGGCCAGAGTTGGTGAGACATTTTTTTAGTTGGCTATGATGGAAGATATTTAATCATTATCTTGTCAATTTGTCTATTAATGGCTTCTTTGTTTTGAATTTTGTGTAAAAAACACATTTTGGATATTTTATCTTCTCTCTTGAAATACAACTTTTTAGCTGTTCAGAACTTTGAAACAATTTTTTAGTTTGAGATTTTAGATGTTGAGAAAAAACTCATGCATTTGGGTTCTCTCTTTATGTTGATATTGAACATTTTAGTTACCAATAGTTGGCAAAAGAAGAAAAAATTTAGTTGGCTATGATGAATGATTTTTAGTAATCATCTTGTCAATTGGATTATCAATCGCTTTTTTATTAGCTCATTTATTTATTAAAAAATGTTACTAAAATTGAAATGTAGAAGGTTTAAGAAAAATAATAATTGGAAAAATATTTTATTGATCTTAAATCCATATCTAAATCCAAATCTAGGTATCCAAATAATGGAATTTCAAATCCTTCATTGTATAAAAAGACCCAAACAAGGAATTTGAAAATCAATGAATTTCAAATCAAGGCTTTTTGAATTTATTAATTTTAAAATCAATGGGTTTCAAATCAAGCAAATAAAGTGGATGTATAAAATTTGTAGAACAAAGTTTAACTATAAAAACCTTACTCAATAAAATAAAAATTACTACATATTTTAAAAATTTAACACACATGCCAAGTTTTGTGTCAATTGAATATTATTTACTATATAATCTATAAGCTTATATTTTATTCATAATTTTAAACTGCAAAAAGTTGCAACTTCAACAATTTATTGATGACATAGCTGTTGATCTTTAATTTTCTTGAAATTTTGCAAGCATGCAGGATATAAGAATAAGATGTAATCCAATGGTGGATTTGTTAAAATTCATTTCCAATAAAAATATATTGAGTAAGGTTACAACCAATTTCGTAGTCTAAAGCTACAACTAATTTTGTAGTTAAACATTGTCCAAATTTTTATTATCATTTTGGTCTTGCAAATAAAGGTTTTAGAAGGTATTTTGGTCATTTTTAGATTTCAAGGGTCCTTTGGCCATTTTTTAGGTTTCAAAGGTATTTCGGTAAGTTTCTAGGTTTCGGGGGCATTATGGTCATTTTTTAGGTTTCATGGTCATTTAGGTCGATTTTTTAGTATCTAAGAGTATTTCAATTTTTTTTAAGGTTTAGAGGGTATTTTAGTCTTTTTTAGGTTTTAGGGTCATTTCAATTATTTTTTAGGTTTTAAGGATACCCAATAATTTTTGAGAGTTTTGCGTCTATTTTGGTAATTTTTGAGTGTTAGGATGTGTTTTGGTAATTTTAGTATTTTAAAGGGTATTTAATAAATTTTAGATATTTTAGGAGTAATTTTGTTATATATATATATATATTCGTCGATTATTAGATAATTCGATGGGGTTGGGCTGGTTACGCCCATATGTAATATTGGTATGGTTTAATATGACGATAGAATTGTCAAATGTGAGTAAAAAAAAAAAACCATTGAATGTGACAAAAGTACGATCACATATGATGTTGGTACAGCCCAATGTGACAATGAAATTGTCAAATGTGAGAAAAAAATAGGATGTCACCGAATGTGACAAAAGTATAATCAGATTTGACGTTTGTACTATCTAATGTGAGAAAAAAAAAAGGGAACTACCATATGTGACAAAAGTATTGTCAAATGTTATGCTCGTATCGTCGAATGTGAAAATTGAACCATCAAATCTGAGGAAAAAAAAAGGAATCACTGAATGTGAGAAGAGTACAGTCACATGTGATGTTGGTACTACACAATGTGAGGACGAAACCGTCAAATGTGAGAAAAAAAAAAAAGAATCACCTAATGTGACAAAAGTACAGTCACATGTGATTTTAAAACTGCACAATGTGAGGATGGTGGAATTGTCAAATGTGAGAAAAAAAATAAGGGAACCACTAAATGTGACAAAAATACTGTCAAATGTGATGTTGAAACTGCACAATGTGAGGTTGAAATCATCAAATGTGAGAAAAAAAATAGGGAACCACCAAATGTGACAAAATTACTGTCAAATGTGATGTTGGAACTACACAATGTGAGGATGAATCCGTCAAATGTGAGAAAAAAATAAGGGAATTACCAAATGTGACAAAAGTATTGTCATGTGATATTGAAACTGCACAATGTGAGGATGGAATTGTCAAATGTGAGAAAAAAAATAAGGGAACCACCAAATATGACAAAAGTAATGTCAAATGTGATGTTAGAACTGCACAATGTGAGGATGAAACCATCAAATATGAGAAAAAAATAAGGGACCACCAAATATGACAAAATGTGACAAAAGAACTGTTACATGTGATGTTAGAATTGCACAATGTGAGGATGAAACTGTCAAATGTGAAAAAAAAGGAATCACCAAATGTGATAAAAGAGTTGTCACATGTGATGTTGAAACTGCACAATGTGAGGATGAAATGAGAAAATGGGTTTTTGCCCTTTTTGTTTAAAAACAATTTCCAGCAAAATGCCTAATTTTTCAAACTATTTAGGGAAATGCTCCTGTTTTGAAACTCGATTTTCTAAAAATCGAGTTTCAATTTAAAACTCGATTTTTGGACAATTGAGTTATAGCGAATTGAAAATTAATTAATTTTTTTAACATAGAACTCGAGTACTTTACATGGAACTCGAGTTCCAAAAAAAAAAAAAAATTCTATGTCCTCGTTCGCTATAACTCGATGTTCCAAAAATCGAGTTATACGTTTGAAACTTGATTTTTAGAAAATCGAGTTTCAAAACAGAGACAGTTCCCTAATTAGTTTCAGACATGGGGTATTTTGCTAGAAAGTTTGTGAGAAAGGGGTAAAAACCCATTTTGGCCGAGAATGAAACCATCAAATGTGAGAAAAAAAAAAGAAAAAAAGAGAACTACCAAATGTGACAAAAGAACTGTCATATGTGATGTTAGAATTGCACAATGTGAGGATAAAACCGTCAAATGTGAGGATTTGGTAACCTGGTATAGCAAGTTGCATACTAGTGGATACCATACTGTTAGGAATCCAACTACTGTCCAACTGTATGTGTGCATGTGGAACTGATGGTCAGGGTGTGTGGTGCTGATGCCCAATGCTTGTGGTGCTGCAGAGTGTGCCTAGGCTGATGATGTGGGGGGGCGTGTGTTGCTTATGGAGCACGCGTGCTCATTTGATGCAGGGTGTGGTTCCAGTGCAGCTTGGGAGTGTATAGGATTATGTTGTAGATAATGAGTGTATTGGTTAGTTAGCACTGTATACCTATATTGTAGGATAGTGACACGTGTATTAATGTAATGGTGATGTGGCAGGTGTATGTTAATTGATGTAGGAGTTAGTTAGAAGGATTAGCTGTCAAGGTAGTTACACAGCTAGCATTGAGGGAGTGGCTGACAGTATTAGACTTGGGAAAGGGTTATAAGGGATCATTAGAAGAGTTCTGTTAATTGAATACTTCCTTTTTCTCTATTCTCTATATCTCTATATCTGTCTCTGTTTTCTTTATCTCTATTCTTGGAGGTTAGTTGTCCTCGAATTCAACTATCAATTCTCACATTCCTTTCATTTGGTATCAGAGCTTGGCTTTTCTTGGCTATAGCAGAAACACAATCAAGCACTGCTACTTAGGAAGCCATTGCTTCACTCAGGATTGCGTCTGATCATTATGCTAAAGAAATTCAAGAAATGCGAACAATTCAAAAAGTGCACACGTGAACTCTGAATGAGATGAATCAGCAATTGGCAATTATGGTACAAAGGCGTGGTGGTTCAGATCAAGAAGTATTGCCCCCATCTCCAACAAATGGTGGAACCAGACATGCCAAATCTTCATCTTTTGCTCTGTCACGCCTTGTGAAATTGGAATTTCCAAGGTTTTCTGGGGAAGATCCTACTAGTTGGGATTACAAAGCCAATCAATATTTCAAGTATTATAACACCCCAATTGTAGAGAAGTTGATGCTTGCTTCATTTCACATAGAGGGTGAGGCTTTAATATGGTTTCAAGATAGTGAAGAAGCTGGTCTTTTTGTTGATTGGGAGTCATTGATTCAAGCCTTGCACATCAGATTTGGTGCAATAGTCTACGATGATCCTATGGAGACTCTCACTAGGCTAAGGTAGACTGCTTCAGTGGCCTTGTACAAGGCTCAATTTGAGGTTTTGTCCAATAGGATTAAAGGCTCATCTGTTTCTCATAAATTAAGTTGCTTCCTTAGTGGATTAAGAGATGAAATAAGGCTGCTAGTGAGGATGCTCAACCCAAAATCATTAAATGAGGCTTTTGGTTTGGCAAAAATACCAGAGGAATATTATTGGAGTTGCAAGCAAAGTGCTAAGTTGGATCAGGGAAAGCCTTCTATTTTGGGTGCCCCACCTAAAACTACTTCTCTTTTGGAATCCAAAGCCAGACTGCCAATTAAAAGGATTTCTCCTGCTCAAATGGAAGAGAGGAAGAAGAAGAGTTTGTGCTATAATTGTGATGAGAAGTGGGGTCCGGGCCACAAATGCAAGAATGCAATGTTATTTCTTTTGGATTATGAGGAATTAGCTCAAGAAAACATCAACTCAGGGGTGCATATCATTGAATTAGAGGAGAATGGTGTTGTAGATCAGATTGGGCAGGACCAGAGCGTGTTGAGATCACTCTTTATGCATTAAGTGGCACTCCTACTTCAAGCACTATATGAGTCATGGGGAGGATTAAGCATAAGTCCTTTGTCAATCTCATTGATTCAGGTAGTACCCACAACTTCATTGATGCTGCCTTGGTGTCACATTTGCACATTAATGTTGATACTTCTCAAGTTTTGGAAGTTAAGGTTGCAATGGTGATTTGATCAAGACTCAAGGTCTTTGTGAGGAAGTGCCTATCTGGTTGCAAGGGAATTAATTATTGGTACATTTGCATGTGTTGCCAATGGGGGGGGGGGGGTGTGATTTGGTTTTAGGGACTCAGTGGTTGGGCACTTTAGGAGTCATTCACTGGGATTTCAAGCTGCTTACAATGAGCTTTTGTTATAACCACAGGCAGGTTTTGCTACAAGGTTTGAGAGGTACAAGTTCTCAATTGCAAGATGAGGATTCTTTTTTGAAGCAATTAGTTAAGAAAGGGTTGGTTTTACACATTTGCTTCCAGCCTCAATTGTCAGCTGCAAATTGTTCAGCTCAGGTACTTGAAGAAGTAGTTGCTTTGTTGGATGAGTTCAAGTCAGTTTTTGCTACACCAGAGGGGCTGCCTTCCTTAAGGGACCATGAACACCAAATCAATTTGAATGAGGGAGCTCAAGCTATTTGCCAGAGGCCTTACAGGTACCCTTATTACCAAAAAAAAAAAAAAGAAGTGAAATTAAGAAGATTGTTAAGGAACTACTATTTGCTGGTTTAATTAGAAACAGTAGCAGCCTTTTTGCTTTACCAGTCCTTTTAGTTAGAAAGGCTGATGGTTCATGGAGAATGTGTATTGATTATAGGGCTTTAAATCAAGAAACCATTAAGGATAAATACCCTATACCTGTCATAGATGAGTTGTTAGATGAGTTGTTTGGTGCAACTATTTTTTCTAAATTGGATTTAAGGTCCGGGTATCACCAAATCAGAATGAGGGAGGAGGATATTCCCAATATTGCCTTTAGGACTCATGAAGGTCACTATGAGTTTTTGGCAATGCCATTTGGCTTAACCAATGCACCTTCCACCTTCCAATCCCTCATGAATTCGAAGCCTTACTTAAGGAAATTTGTTTTGGTCTTTTTTGATGACATCCTTGTATATAGCAAGAATTTGAGTGATCATGTGCATCACCTTAAATTGGTGTTGGAAGTTTTGGTGAAACACCAATTGTATGCTAAACAATCAAAGTGTGTGTTTGCTTGTAAGGAGGTGGAGTATCTAGGACACCTCATTTCTGGTGATGGGGTTAGAACAGACCTAAGGAAAAAAGATGCTATGCAGCAGTGGCCAATTCCTAAAGATGTTAAGGCCTTGAAAGGATTTTTGGGCTTGATAGGCTACTATAGGAAGTTTGTTAGGGGGTATGGTCAAATTGCTGCCCCTCTAACAGCCTTATTGAGAAAGGATTCCTTCATTTGAAACTCTGAAGCTTCTCATGCTTTCCAACTTCTTAAGGATGCAATGTCCAATCCTCCTGTTTTGGCTTTACTTAACTTCTCTAAGTCCTTTGTGGTGGAGTGTGATGCATCTGGTGTGGGTGTTGGAGCTGTCCTAATGCAGAACCAAAGACCAATAGCTTGCCACAGGCAAGCATTAAAGGGTAAAAGCCTTGTTCTTTCAACTTATGAGAAAGAATTGCTAGCTCTAGTAGTGGTTGTGAAGAAATGGAGACCTTATCTCCTTGGTAGGCCATTTGTGATTAAAACAGGCCATCAAAGCCTTAAATACTTGCTTGAATAGAAGGTTGGGACCCCTACTCAGCAAAAATGGATTACTAAGCTTCTTGGCTATGCAATTTTGGTTGAATATAAACATAGGAAAGAAAACTTGGTGGCTGATGCCCTTTCAAGGAGGGGGGCTGTTGAGGATGTGGCTGTTGAGGGTGTTAATGTGGGCACCCTTTGTATTATTTCTTTCCCTACTCCCACTTGGTTGGATGATCTCAAGAAGACTTACAATTCTGATTCTACAATTCAGAAAATAATTCTTGCTATTTAGTCAGGCAGTGATATTCCAATTGGGTTTACTTTTTGTAATGGCTTGTTGTTTTATAAGGGTAGATTGTTTTGGGTAATTCAGCTCAGGATTTGAAGACTCATGTGTTGCAGTAGGTTCATGCTAGTCCTCTCGGGGGTCATTTTGGCTATTTGAGGTCTTTTCAAAGGCTTAGGAAAGATTTTTTTTGGACTGGTATGGTGAGGGACTTAAAAAAGTTTGTGAGGGAATGTGATGCTTGCCAAAGGTTGAAGAGTGAAACTTGCTTACCTGCTGGTTTGTTGCAGCCCTTGGCTATTCATAATAGGCCTTGGCTAGACATTAGTATGGATTTTGTGGAAGGGTTGCCGAAGTCTCAACTTAAGTCAGTTGTTTTTGTGGTGGTGGACAGGTTCACCAAGTATGTGCATTTCATTCCTTTGGCTCACCCTTACACTGCTGCTAAGGTTGCTCATTTGTTCATGCAGTATGTCTTCAAGTTACATGGGATGCCCTCTACAATTGTGAGTGATAGGGACCCAGTGTTCACTTCCAAATTCTAGTCTGAGCTGATGAAACTACAAGGAACTACATTGGCTATGTCTTCTTCCTATCATCCCCAATCTGATGGGTAGACTAAAGTGGTAAACAAAAGTCTGGAGAACTACCTGAGGGCCTTTGCTGCTGATAGACCTCATTCTTGGGTGGAATGGCTGCCTTTAGCTGAGTTTTGGTTCAATACTAACTTCCACACATCCATTAAACTCACTCCATTTGAGGCACTTTATGGCTATCCCCCTCCTAAGGTTGTGGAGTATGTACCTGATGTGACAAGAGTTGCAGCTGTTGATTCTTATTTGCAAGATAGGCAACAACTTTTTTCCTTGCTGAAACACAATTTAAATATGGCTCAAGAGAGAATGAACTAGTTTGTTGACAAAAAGAGGGTGGATAGGTCCTTTGAGGTGGGTGATTGGGTTTATCTTAGGCTTCATCCATACAAGCAGTTCTCAGTGTAGTCCAGACAGTTTGGGAAACTTGCTCCACGTTTTTATGGGCCCTTTTAGATTGTGCAGAAGGTGGGTTAGGTTTCTTACAAGCTTGCTCTACTTGAGGGGTCACAAATTCATCCTGTATTCCATGTTTCAAGTCTCAAGGCCAAATTGGGTGCTCATGTGATTCCTAGACCTACTTTGCCTGCTGTGTCTGTAGATCAGATCATTGCCCCTGAGCCTGTGGCTGTTTTGGATTCCAAAACTCATCAGTTGAGGAGCAGGCTCATCACTCAAGTGCTTGGGCAGTGGCAAGGTGAGAGAAAGGATGATGTTACTTGGGAGAGCTTGTTTGAATTGCAAAAGAAGTTTCCACACCTTGTGGGCAAGGTGTTTTGAAGGAGAGGGCATTGTTAGGAATCTAACTACTGTCCAACTGTATGTGTGCATGTGGGATTGATGGTTAGGGCGTGTGGTGCTGATGCCCAGTGTGTGTGGTGCTGCAGAGGATGGTGCTACAGAGTGTACCTAGGCTGATGATGTGGGGGGCGTGTGTTGCTAATGGAGCATGCGTGCTCAGTTGATGCAGGATGTGCTTTCAGTGCAGCTTGGGATTGTATAGGACTATGTTGCAGATAATGTGTGTATTGGTTACTTAGCACTGTATACCTGTATTGTAGGATAGTGACACGTATATTACTGTAATGGTGATGTGGCAAGTGTATGTTAACTGATGTAGGAGTTAGTTAGAAGGATTAGCTGTCAAGGTAGTTACACAGCTAGTATTGAGGGAGTGGCTAAGAGTATTAGACTTGGGAAAGGGTTGTAGGGGATCATTAGGAGAGTTTTGTTAATTAAATACTTCCTTTTTGTCTATTCTCTATATCTCTATCTTTGTCTTTTTTTTTCTTTATCTCTATTCCTGGAGGTTAGTTGTCCTTGAATTTAACTATCAATTCCCATTTCCCACATTCCTTTCACGTACCTCAATAAAAAGGGGGGGTATGGTAGAATTACCCATTTGTGTTATATATATATATATATATATATATATATATATATATATATATATATGTAATTGTAAATTATATACAACAAGTTTATTTATCAAATAGTAACATTTAATTGATACGAAATTCTGACATGCTTGTTAAGAATATAAAAAACATATAATCTATTGGTGAAAAATTTAAACTTTTAATCTAATAAAAAGTTAATAAGTGGAGTAACATTAAAGCAAGAGTTACGTGAGATGCATCTCCAATTCTCATTAAGTTGTACATATATACGACTGATGAACTAATACGAGTGATGAACTGATATGAGAAATAAGATTTTGAGGTTGATTATGACATTCTACAACTAGAGTGTGCATGTCAATATTCGACATTAGCAGTACCAAGCACCCAACATCGCAACAAATTTCACATGACAAGCATCACAAACGAAACCAGTAGAGCTGGAAAGCCTGTGTTGGTGATTGATGTGTAGCTTGCAATATGGCTGGTTACATAAATTACATTTAGGAAGCTGCAACCAGCAGTTTGAACACAAGTTGTCACCACACGCAGTGGCTTCCAGTTCTTCAGATTCTATGATGCATCCACCACACTCTTCACACCTCGGAATGCAAAGGCTGCATGCCTTGCAACCCTTATTCTTGCAGGTCTCTCGTGGACAGTCATATACCATACTTACATTGTTGCACTTTGGGCAAATATCCACGTCAATGTCGATCATAGGGTTACTTTCTTCATTTCTAAACTCTGGGGAATTCCTGTGATGAAATAGGATAGGTTGCTGCCTTTGATGCTCCTGCTGAGGCAGTTTCATTTGGAAAAACGAGCGAATTGTGTTGAGGTGATCTTTCTTTATGTTGTAGATGCCATGTATCCTTAGACTTTTTAAACTCTGATGATTTTCGGATAATGTCTTTACAGCTCTAATGACTCCCTCAGGGGTTAAGCCAGTGCATTCTGGTAGGAAGAGCTGAATCCATATGCAAAGAACAATAATGCAGTTAAAAACTGTCCGATAATATATGTTTGTTACATGAGTGTCTTCAAAGAATGAGTAAGGCACTTTTCCCCCGAAAGGATTCATTGATGGGATGCATATTTTCAGTGAAAAATGCTAAAAAGTAGCATCAATTTCATTATAAGATGGCAGAATGCTTACAAACTGACATAATAAATCAAACGATGTTATGGTTGAGAGCTTTTGCAATTCTGGTACATTAATCAATTAAAGTAATTTTGATCACAATTTTTTTTTTTTGGGGTGTAAAATCTTGATACAGTAAATCAAACGATGTTATATGCAAAAATGTATGAATCAAGTATAGCATAAACTAATCTAAAAAAAAAAAAATGCAGCGTAAACTATGTGCACAGAGGGCTGTGTCCAAATAAATCCCCATTCCATTGATTTATGAATTGAATCTAGTTGATTGTTGGGAGCAATTGTGTTAGGTTCTAAGACTTTAGAAACTGAATGTATTAGAACTTCATTTTGTATATGCTGACAAACCATGATCAAAACAATGAGTCTAGGTTTAGGCTTGCTTAAAACGTGTTTAAGTGTAAGTTTGAATCGAATGTTTTGTAGGAATTTACTGTGTAAATTTGCAAGGCTCAATTGATCGAAAATAAGGCTCAATCAATCGAGAATTGTGGATCAGCAAATTTTGCAAAAAGTTCAAATGCAGCCCAAGCTCATATAACATGTAGGGTTAAGTGTTTTATTTCAAGTATAAAGAGAAAAATCCTAACCATGTTTTAGAAGTCTCTAAATAGTTTTGTGTTTTTTCTAGTGTGAGATTTGAGATGTGTTTACCTTAAAACACAAGGAAAGCTCTACCAAAATCTAGATCTGAAATCAAGTTTTGGTGGTGATTCAGTTGTTGCACAAAGATCTTTCAAAGTACAAAACCTTTGAGTGGAGTCTCAAAGTCACAAGTAGGAGAACTTGTGTTTAGTGCAGATTCAAGAAAAGAAGTAGTTTATGGACTCAAAGCTGTCACGTGGTCGTAGTAGTAGGTTTTTTACACGAGGTAGCATTAGGATGTTAGTGGTTTAAGTTTTTTTGTAAAACTTCAATTTTTTTATAGTAAATTTGTTTTTTATCTTGAGGATAATTAGGTCAAATCCTCTTTAGGTTTTTTACCGGTTTGGTTTTCCTAGGTCATCAAATCTTTGTGTTCTTTACTTTCCGCATTCTATTTGTTTTGTTCACAATTGTTTAACCTAGACTTGAATGACAAACTTGTTAATCAACTTGGCTTAATATTAAGTTAAACATATTGTGTTATGGGGTCTAAAACTTAACAAATTGTACAAGGCCCTGTCCAGGCAGCTGTAGAGGCCAATGCCTAGGCTAAATGGCAAAAGCATATCACAGTGCCTTTTTATTCTTCCCTGTGGAAGTACTGTTTTTAATAAGTTGTGCTGGTGCAGGATCAGCTCACTTTTGTACCCAGATTGATAACTGAGTTGAACCGCACTATAAACATATACATAGTACGTACATATATTATATTGCTCTACAACTCAATTTAGCACCCAAATGAGCCAATCGTATCATGAAAGAGGAGAATAGACAGACTTTTATGATAGAGGAAATCCCAGTTGCCCACCACCAGGCAAATCTTATCCATTGCCATCTCTTAACAATCCAATGCAAATTATTCATGGCTATCAACTGTCCCAAATATGAACTACTTCATCCAATTAAAGCACCAAAAATAAAATTGAAACTGCAAAATTAATTGGAGATGGAACATAAAGAAACATCAGACATCAATTTTTTGGTTTTCATACCTTGTTGATATGGGGGTTCTTCCTTATGACTAGCTGAAGCCCATCATCTGTAATCTTCTCACAGTCTATCAGAACCAAAGTTTTCAGCCTACCACTCGCTTTTGAAGTGATCTTCATCAGAATCTCATCAGACAACCTTAAACTTAAAGGCCTTTCAACAATGATATTCAGCCATAGCAGTACATCATTGTGCACTGCATCTCTTAATGACATGCAAACTTCACTCATGGCAAGAAGCTCATACAAAGGAAGGTAAGCCAAAACAAGGAACAAAGACTCATGGGGTGGCCCTGGTTCTACTTCCTGTGTATACTCGTTTTGGGAACTTACAGATTTGGATGAAAGTAGAGTTAGTGAATTATGCATGTCTTCATTTTTGTTGTCCTCCACAACATGTGAAATTTCCATGTCCGTGGGTTTGAGAATTGACAATAGAAATTCAAAATAAGAATGATTTAAAGGAGTTATATAAGCTGCATGAAGCAACGGAATGAGAATTGAAAGGAAGAAGGAAGGAACTTTTATTTTACTTTGCAGAGAGAGGAGAGAGTTTGAAGTTAAAGGATAAGAAAGGCTACAACAAACTTAGTAGTTAAGAGTTTCAAGACTAGGATGATATAAGCCACATGTGCAAGTTGTGACTTGTGAGTCTGTGAGTCGGTATGTAGAATTTTCGGACGGAGTCTTCTTTCCTAGCAAGTAAATGAATATTGCTAAAGCTGAATTCAAGAACGAATTTACGATGGTGACAAACTAAATAAATGTAACATGTAATCCAAATTTTAAAATATTAGCATGTAGTTAAGTATGATTAAGGGCATGTTAGATTCAAATCACATCTAGCATAACAAAGATATACTGTTCAGTAACTTTTTATTAGATTAATATTTTTCAAGTCTACCCTTAAATTGCATCTTATCTCACTACCGAGTCTATGAATTCATGTATTAAGTATATTCTGAAAAAGTAACAACTAAATTTTTGATTGATATATAGATGGGATGCTTCTTAATTTTCAATTAATATCAAATATTTCACAAGCTTGACGGGTCTGAGGAGTACCTGACTATATGACACCGCATATTTGATGAAATGTTTGGCCAATAAAAAGATATTTGTTGGTGACTTGGGGTGACATTGACCAAAAGTTGCACCAAATATAAGTTGAAATTAACACACACACGTAACCAATCACTAAGAGAGTTGTGTTCAAGCTTTGTGGAAACGCTAATTAATTTACTCAATTTGAAAAGTGAGGCATAACTCTATGTTTTACAGAATGAAAGTATGTAGCAAAATTGACTATAACCTAAAGGAATATTTTGCAGTTTATCATAAGAAACTGGCACCATTTATGCACTTAGTATAACGAGAGTCACCAATCTAGAACGATTTAAATACAACACAGAATATAAAATGTTTCTGTATATGGCAGTCTATAATTTTACATTCAAGTTGAGCGTGGAAATATTTAATTTCATAAAACACAGTGGATACAGCTCAATTGTTAAGACTGTTCTAAAGGCTCAACAGCAGTCTTGAATAGAAGGATGTAAACCTTGTCAACTGAAAAATACAAGAAGCCCCCTATGGAATGTGTGACGTATGAGCCAAAGCTAGTTCCCACAATGCAGTGCCAAGCTGGACCATATGATGAATCAAATTCCTGTCAAGTAAAAAAAAACTTAATCAGAAGCTTTCTGCATAATAAAATTAAAAGAAGAAAAAAGGCAATATGATTCCTTAACAGTAAATGGTCTTAGAACTTTTCTGGAACAACAGGGAGAACTGGCAGCAATTTTCCAGTGGCCATATTGGATCCATGAAATTTCATATATTCACAAAGAGCACATTCAAGGAAGTGAACCAAAGTATTGGGTCTAGATTAGAGAACTCTCTCTCTCTCCCTCTGTTCCTTCTTTTCAACACCACTCTGCCATAGAAGCTGCTGTATAGAGGTTTAAAATCAAATCTTGTTCCGCTCACATCACCAGAAATATCAATGTTTGGTTCTATGATCATATACCAATCATCATTATTATCTCCATGTATTCCATGATGATAGGTCAGACTCATAAAATTAATTTTATTGCAATCTAGCTTTCTCAATGTTTGGGCTAATATCAAATGTTGTTTGCAATGCCCTAGTAATTCCAATGGATTTATATAGCAAGGATTAAAACACAGTTGAAGACCAGTTCCACATACATATCAGACAGCCTATTTCTTTTAAATCAAGACATCAAATGCTCTTGCTTCTCCAATTAAGGTCATCTTGAAAAGCAGTACCATAAAAAAGAAAAGCTCAAACATCGTCTAGGAAAACCTTTTTATTTTATTTTATTTATTTTATAAATACAGATCACACTTCTAGGAAAAAAAAGAAGTAAAATCATCAACCAATTAGCTTGATGGCAGATCACTTAAAATTACAATTTTTACGAATCAAAAGTTATCATTTTTTTTTTTTGATAAGGTGAATTACAAGGTTCTCATAATTGCTACTTGTACCATAAGTCTCAATTACCCACTAAGCTAGGATCCATTTTAAGGTTAGCTTGTCGTATATGTATTATATTATACTCTAATATCACCAAGCCTAATAATTTCAGCTATTTAATGTTCATGCACAGCAAGACAGATTATTAAAAAAAGGGAAAAAATGGTAACAATTGTTAGTGTATTTCATACAGTTGATTGTTTTAGTAGATATCATTATATAAATGCAAAAGAAGTTTAAACCTAGAAACTATCAATTAGTTGAGTTTGTGTTTCTCATTTCAAAACTGTTTTTGATTTCACAAACTCTAGATGATGCAACCTTTACCATTCATGAGCCAAGCACTAGTGATGCACTATGACAACCAACTGGTTGACTATACTTGAATTTTTGGCAATTTTGTGTTTCACCACACATCCTGTTTGAATTCAATCTTCACCTAAAAATAAATTGACAAAAAAAATGGCAATTTAACACTTGACAAGTAAATATAGAAAATGTAATGATGACTTTTATGATGAATGTGATGATGAGGGGGAGAGAGAAAGGAACAGGAATGTGATTGTAGCAGAAAAAGTACAATAGAAAAAAATCTGACAAAGGGATTTGATAGCGTGAGGAAGAATATGGTTGCATTCAATAACATATTTTCCCAACCAAAAAAAGAAGAAGAAGAACCATATATTGACAAGAAGAACAGAAAAGAAACCATGGAGAATAAGAAAACCAGGAGAAAAGAATTATATTGAAAGAATCGCTAGAGGCTATAATTTTTCATGCATCTCAATCTAGAGGCAGAATAATGGCAAGTCCAAGCCAGCACAATCGTAAGTGGCAAATCTATTGGAGGATGGGCCTTTAATTCAAGGATCAACATTCTGCTACAATCAATATAGGAATAAAAAACAGTAGATAAATATAACTAAGAAGACTAGTTTAAGGATAAAGGAGGGTTTTAGGTCCCACAAAAAGAAAAGAAAAGAAAAGAAAACTGAGAACCAAAAAGGTGGTATGAAGGGGGCTGTGGAGAGTATCCATGAATAATACCGATAGTGGTAATTTTGATATTTTGAAGATTTCTTATGAAAATTGATGGTTAGGGTTTTATAGGATATGATTCTTACGAGTTAATGGTGTAAAAATAATGTCTGGATGTGGCTGAAATTTGAAGAAGAAAAAAAAAGATGAGAAAAATCTTGGAGTCTCACCATTAGAAGACAGAAAAACATATTGAAATGGTATTAATCAAAACATTATGTAACCTTAAAATTAGGGCCAATGGCCTATTGGCCAGATGACATTCTACCGCCTCTTTGGGGCTTGTTTCCAGAGTTCTATCCCTCCATCTTACTATTTGCAAAAACAGAGAGAAACACCCCTCTAGAATTAGAATTTTCTATCATGTAGGATCTATTTTTAATCTACTAGTGAATATTTTGTTCTCAAATAAAAGAAGTAGCCTTAGTCCCCTCATCCTGTAAATCCCCACAGATGCTACACCTACGGTGAATCCAACCTTAGATCTCCTCCTCTTAATTAGCGAATATCATGTTGGCTTCACAAATGATTAAAATTGCCTCTCACATCATGATCTAATTACAACTTTAGAAAATTTTACCAGCATAAGGCCTAACTACATGCCAACATCACTGCATCAGTAATCTTCTCTTTCAGTACTATGAACTAGAACCATGTATTGTATATGCTAAATTGATACCACTATATTAAGATATTCAAACCAAGCCTTAATGCTTCTTTTTCATATTTTTGCTTTGACTCTCAAGCATTAAACCTTAGCTATGACTACCTTTATAAAAAGAAAGCACCTTTGTAACTTCTCTTTTGCCATCTATGGCAACACATCCCCTCTCTCTTGTTGCCTTCCTGACACGAACAAATTCCATTGCCTTTTTGACATAAACAAAACCATAATGTTGACCATCTTGCCAGACAGTTCATTTTCGGGTAACCAATATAGCCTAATTAGTTACAATTTAAGAATTTTCTCAAAAAAAAAAAAGGTTAGAATTTAAGAAGCTGGATCAAGCTTATGCTCTCAAACACGACCAAATTGGAACCAACCAAGTCAATAGCAAACATAAAAACCATGTTATGATATTTGTATTTTCATGCATTTGTATTCTCCATCCAAAAACCATACAATATAGAACTAGACTCCAAGTAAGAAACCCAACTTAATATACACCCCTCCTGATGAATTAGGATTAAATTCAGAGTAAGCTGACGCAATGAACCTATGGAACCACTTGTATTGTGGTTTACTTTGAAATTGAAATGTAGCCATCCAAATAAAGCATTTGATCTTAAACTAACAAATGAAGTTCATAACAAGGAAGGTTATAGTAGAAAACTGCATGTGTGTGTATGTGTTTTGTAGCTTAATATGAAATAACCAAGCAATTGGATCAGTATACAAGTTGCTCAGTTACGGCGCTTGTCTAAATTCAAATGGTGATACCAAATAAATTTATTAGAGACAAAATTAAAAAGCACAAGAGTGTGAGAGACTTCTTAATTCTTATATATTTCAGCTTAATCCAACTAAACAGTTGGGCCAAGTGTAAGTTACTTCACTTAATACATACAAATTACAGTAAATTAAAATTTGGAATCCAAGAGTGAAGATTGAAATTGAAAAAGCCACCAGCTCAATTTGACGGTACCAAACATTTGGAACACTTCAAATCTAGCAATTACGAATAAAGAAAATTAAAAATCAATTAAGTTTATTCTCAATATAATGACCAGAAAAGAATTTAAAGAGAGTCAGAGAGAATATTTTAAGCTCAAGCTAACACAACTGACCATTTGGACCATCCCTACACAAAGTTATTTGAGATCCCCACTAAAAATATTTAAAATAACAATCCAGATAAACAGACTGACAAGATAACGATCGTCACCAGGAAAGACAGAAACAGAAACACTCTAAAGCTACTAAGCAATTACACCTTCACATAGATTCATTCAATCTGCCCAGTCCAAACAGGCAAAATATAAAAATTAAAAACAAATGTAGATCCAGTAACCCTATTAGACCACATATAAACACCAGAAAAAACAGAACCAAAACGAATAAAAGAACATTCCCTTTTCAGCTCAAACCAAGACAAATAAGTCATTGGACCACCTCTATAATATATCTATTCAATACCCTTTGCTCTAAAACGCACCAATTAACAATCAAAATTAAATTATCCTATAAGTACAAAACAAAAATCAGAACCCACAAAGAAAAAAAGAAAAAAGAAAAAAGAAAAAGGCAAACACATTCGGCTCGAGTCCAAGACTAGCAAAGACCAAGCAGGACCACATGCACCACACTTAATTTGATTCACTACCCATCACTCCGATCACTCCAATAAACTAGTATCCAAACAAACCCAGCTCAAAAATCTTTTAAAAAAAAAAGTAAAAAAAAAAAAAAAAACAAAACCAATAAGAATAAAAGAAAAAGAATAACCAATTTTTGACCTTCTTAAGCGCGAGAGCAAGGCGTTTACTGTCGAGCTTGGAAGGCATGGAGTCGAGGTGGTCACGTGCGCAACGAAAGGCACGGTTTTGCAAAGCAAGTGGCATGTCAGAGGCTCTGACGCGAACGTTGAGATAGTCATGCGGATCTTCTTGCTCTATCGCTTTCTTCTTCTGTATCAAACTGCTGAGGAACTTGCTCCTCCTCTCCAGTTCTTCCTCTGCTGATCCCTCCATTTCTTCTCTCTCTTTTCTCTCACTCACTCACTGCTTCTTCTTCTTCTTCTTCACTCTCTCATCACTCCCACACTTAATCACTCCCGCTACAACTGTGTTTTAGTGTTCCATTTGTTTGAAAGAAAAGTAAATGTGCAGAGGAAAAAGAGAGTGTGAGAGTGGAAAAGGAAAGGAAAGGAAAGGAAACAAAGGTCTCGAACGTAATGTTTATATGTTTGTTGGGTTGTTTTTGCTCTTTATTCTTTTTCTTTTTTTCTTTTCTTTTGATGCGTTTGTTGGTGCTGTTGTTTTTGTTTATTTTGTTGCGTATGGACGAGGAGGTTGGGGCTAAAGGCATAGAGAGGGTAGAGGGCAGAGGGGACAAATTAGTGTTTACTTTGATTATTGGGAAACTGCCGACCAAGACCCAGAGGAAGGTCCAAAAGCACTAATAATAAATATGGTAAAGTTTAGAGTACTACTATAACCGAGAACCTTGTGTGACTTTAACTGTTTAACAGTCTCATGTGCCCTTACCTTTTTAAGTTTTCACTGTCATTCTCTGTTGCAGTAATCTTAGGGAAGTTTATTGGTGATTTTATTACTATTGTTAATAAATTATTTAAAAATTTTTTTGATATCAATTTTATAAAAAGTAGAAAAAATTGTTAAATTATTAATTATTTTATTTCTTTTCTTGTAAAAACTATCCTAAATTATTAGTTTATTACAAAATATTCTTATAGCATCTGTTAATTTTGTTCCATAATCTTATTACCATATACTTTCGTACGCTTTGTTAAAATTGTTCTACGTGATGGATTGTGAGTTGTAAAAAAAAAAAAGTTGGGCTCATGTAAAGCAATATATAATTATTTACAGTTTTAAGGACAAAGTAGGTATAAAAGTAGGAAAATGCTCAAGTGACTAACTATTTAACAAACTGCTAATGTGGTAAATAATTATTGATAGGTAATGATGATGCCGAAAAAATCACCAATAAGCTGCACACACTCCTAAATCGAAACAACACCTGCAAAACGAAAAGAGAAGACCTAACAGAGGGAACCGGTGTGGTGCCGGCCAAAAACCCTCCGAAGGTCAAGTTAGAGTTTTTCACGACCCTAAAGTACCAGATTCGAGTTAATAATGCATACCTTAATTTATGAGGGTTTTAGAGTATTTATAGTGGTGTAGGATTAGCATCCATGCTTTGACTATGAAGTCCTTTCCTTCTAGAATTGGAACTCTTTCCTTTTAGATACCTTTTAGAGTTCTTTTCCTCATAGGAGTCCTTTGATCAAGGCTAAACGTGTGATGCAAGAATTCTTCTTATACATGGTCATGTGGAGATCAAGTCAGGCCACATCAGCCTTACTTATATAGCGTGAATCCTACTTAAGGTTTCTTGGAAACAATCCTGGAAGGATGACCACTGCGTCATACTCGATCCATCCACTTTGGATCCGTCCACCTTGACCATGTTAAGTATGAACTGTCATCCTTATGTCGTCATATCAACCATGTAGGTCCGTCATGTTCATTTTTATTCCCTTTCAGTACCCCCTCATTTCATGAGACCGTAAACTTTCCTCTGCGGTTTCATAGAATGACGGTTAATTTTGACACTCGACAGGTATGTTTTGACGGACAGGCTGGAACGTTATCATAAATGCGCCGGGGAAACGTGGTGGTATTCTACTGGTTGTTCGTTGGAAACGATGCGCCCCTTCGTTTACCGCGCTGTTCCCTCTATATATACTATCCACCGTTTTCATTTTTACACTTTGGAAAATTTTCTGATGATCAGAGCGCAACCGTCCACATCGTGTGATCCGTTGCCTCTAGAAGTTGAGATTTGTCGTCCTCTTAGATCTTCCGTCGCATTTCCTTGCCGTCCACCTGTGAGTATCTTCTTTACTTAGTTTCTATTCTTTATTTCGCATGTTGGTCCGTCGTCGGTACAGATCTAGAGTCTTAGGTTTCCTTTACCTGTCATCTGTAGGTGTTAGAGGTCTAGTGAGGCGTCAAGTAGTCAGTCTTATGTCCGCGAGGGAGCGGGCTACAAAGAGGTGTTCTCGTCAAGTCAAGCAGACCAGGACACCTCCAGCGAGGAGAGGGAACCGTTAGCCAGCTCTCATTCCCATGTGGAAGATGATGAGCAGGATGAGGACGGGTCAGAATATGACTCGAACGACGACTTAGACGGTATAGATCCACCGATCCAGTTCATCATAGGCCCTGATGGTTTCAGAGAATTCGTCCTGCTCCTCTTGTGGACGGTGAACAACTTCGTTTCCTCCATCAAGCCAGCGCACTTCAATACACTAAGGCAAAAGTACCAAATACTTGACACCATACCCATCCATCTACCCTTGAAGTCAAAGAGATGTTACTACGACGGTCTTGAAGACGTCGGTGTTTACGAGCAGATGCTAAAAGCTGGCCTGCGCTTTCCTCTGAGTGCCTTACACCGTCGTCTTCTTCAGTACCTGGGTTTGGCCATCACTCAGATCTCACCAAATGCTTGAAGGGTTTTCCTGAACGTCGAGGTGTTGTACGATGTAATGTCTGATGGGGCGAGACGGTTAACAGTGGAAGAGTTCTTTCATTGTTACCGCCCGTCTGAGATTACCAAGTCGAAGGGCATGTATAGCTTTGTGCTGAGGAGTCCAGTGCTTAGACTAGTGTCCGAGACCCCCGACTCCAATAGTAACTGGAAGGGTCGATACTTCTTCCTTCGGGGAGATAACTGGATGAGTCGTCCGGGTGACGATGAACACATGCTAGTAGATAAAATTTGGGGGATAATGCCCCCGTCCGGTATGAGCCCGTCTTATTCTTAACCATGACGATGAACACATGCCAGTAGATAAAATTTGGGGGATAATGCCCTTGTCCAGTATGAGCCCGTCTTATTCTTAACCGTTCACTCCTTTTTTTATGGAATTATTCTTAGCCTTTTTCTTTTTCTTTTTTTTATTTTTATTTTTTTTTTAGCGAGGGACAATCCACCTATTACAACAGAGCAATTCGGCTTTCTGGAGAAAATCTTTCAAAAAACTAAGTTGTCGAAGAGGACTTGGATAAAGCTCGTCACCTTAGATACGCTGCACTGGTATTGTGATGGTCCTGAACCTACAACTGCAGCCCGTCGATACGATGCAGGAGTACGCAAACGTAAGTTTTTTAATCCTTCCGTCGTTATTTTACTTATGCTACTTTTAACCGTCTTCTTTTGCAAAAATGGACGATGCAAGGAGAAGGGCCATTATCAAACAGCAGGCAGCCAAGAAAAAACAAGGAGGTGATCTTCCTCCTAAGATGGGTCCGTCTCTCCCGGCTACAAAGAGACCTTCCACTGAAAAGTGGGACCGTCATAGTAAAAAACAGAAGCTGGTGACGGGATTACTTGCCGGTCAAGGGTCCGGCGTGGTAAGGTTGCCTCCCAAGCTAGGGATAGGTAAAGGCAAGGGTCTGATGACCAACCCTGACCTCGTCAAGGAAAAACCACCTGTCCTGCTCCGGGAAGATCCCCAGTACGCTCTCCGTCGGATCAGATCTATAATCACGGAGGAAGACTATGAAGATCTCGAAAAACCATGCTATTGAAGCTATGGGGGAGACATGTTTGTTTAGCTAGACTCAGGTCAGTACCCGTCATATATTTACTTTGTCTTGTTCCTTTATACTTCGAACTTACTTATTGATATTGGTGCAGGGGGTCCTTATGGCCAAAGGCTTGATGGACCATTGTCTTGCCCAAGAGAGAGCTCTTGAGCGGGTTCGTGCAAAGGCGAAGGCGACGGTGGAGGAACTGGACGAGTTAAAACTTTGGAGAATTCGTCATGAAGAAAAATTGAAAATGTCAGAGCAGGCTTGGGAGAATTTGGAGAAAGAGGTAGAGTTGCTGAGGGAGACGGTAAAAGCTAACAAGGACAACATCCGTTCAGCCAAAATTGATGTTGTTAAGGAATACCGTGACTCCGACTCCCTTCTGGCCGAGCTTGGCTCCTTCTTTGGCGACGGGTTTGACAATTGTCTCCGTCAGGTGAAGGCGTCATTTCCCGATCTGAACCTGGCTCACATCAATATAGACGCCAAGGCCCAGACCCCGGCTCACCTCGTTGATTTTGAAGGGACGGATGAGCTTTTCGGCGAAGGTCCTGGAGACGATGGGGTTCCAAAGGTTGATGATAAAGAATCCGTTGAAGTTGACACCCGCCAGCCGTTACCAGAAGGTCCTGAGGCCAACGAGGAGACCGTCATAGTTTAGGACTGATGTATATTTTGTAGTGAACAAAAACAATTTATCCGATTTCAACCGTTGCCTTTTGTTAACTTTGTTTGAGTGATATGTATGGCTCTCTTTTTATAATCTTGTTGGTCTTTTTGGTGATATGTGGACTTAACATATTTTTATCTTTCTTTTGATAACCCGTCCACATGGTGGACTTTATGCATTTTCATCCTTTTGGATGATCCGTCCACCATGTGAACTTGATAAATTTTCATCCATTTTGGATGATCCGTCCACTACGTGGACTTGATAAATTTTCATCCATTTTGGATGATTCGTCCACTACGTGGACTTGATAATCTTTCATCCATTTTGGATGATCCGTCCATTATGTGGACTTGATAAATTTTCATCCATTTTGAATGATCCGTCCACTGTGTGGACTTGATAATCTTTCACCCTTCTTGGATGATTTGTCCATTATGTGGACTTAATACATTTCATCCATTTTGGATGATCCGTCCACTGTGTGGACTTGATAATCTTTCACCCTTCTTGGATGATCCGTCCACTGTGTGGACTTGATAATCTTTCACCCTTCTTGGATGATCCGTCCATTATGTGGACTTAATACATTTTCATCCATTTTGGATGATTCGTCCACTATGTGGACTTGGTAGATTTTGAGCAAAACATATTCCATACGTTCTGAATAAAACTCCTCTTATTATAACGGACTGGTAGACTAAATTGTTCATAGAAAATAAAAATAAAAAACTTTGTCTTTAGGAAGTAAAAATCATGACTAAATAAACTGGAAATGAGGAGGTAAATGTTGCTGTTGTCTTTGCCCTTTGTCTACTGGTAGTATTTTTTCAGGTGCTCCGTGTTCCATGGATGGCTCAGCTTTCTTCCGTCTAGTGTCTCTAAGTAGTACGTTCCCTTCCTATGCCATGAAGTGATCCTGTATGGTCCTTCCCAATCAGGACCCAGTTTCCCTTGGGAGGCATCCTTTGTAGGGCCGAGTACTTTTCTTAAGACCAGATCTCCCACCTAGAAATCCCTGTCCCTAACCTTGGAGTTGTAATGCTTTGCCATTAGGTCTTGGTATCGCGCTAATCTCTGTGCAGCTGTAGCCCTGACTTCGTCCACAAGGTCGAGCTGTAAATGCAAAGCTTCGTCATTCTTGCTCTTATCGTAGTTCTCCACACGGTAGCTTGTTAACCCTACCTCTACTGGTATGAGAGCCTCACTACCATACGCCAATCGAAACGGTGTTTCCCTTGTCGGTCTTCTCGCCGTTGTCCTATACGCCCATAAAACACTTGGTAATTCGTCCGGCCATATGCCCTTTGCCCCCTCGAGCCGGGTCTTGATAATCTTAAGCAAGGACCGGTTCGTGACCTCAACCTGTCCGTTGGCCTGCGGGTGGGCGGGCGATGAGTAGTGATTCTTGATCCCAATCTGGGAACAAAAGTCTCTGAATGTGTCGTTGTCGAATTGTTTCCAGTTGTTCGAAACTAGCACCTTCGGAATTCCATATCTGCAAATAATACTTCTCCATACAAAACTATGGATATTCTTCTCCGTGATAGTGGCCAGAGCCTCTGCTTCCACCCATTTGGTGAAGTAGTCAATACCAACTACTAAGAACTTCAGCTGCCTCATCGCTGTCGGGAACGGACCCATGATGTCTAACCCTTATTGTGCAAACGGCCATGGGGCCGTCATAGGGGTAAGTTCTTCCGTTGGTTGCCTTATGAAATTGCCTTATGAAATTGCCAAATCGTTGGCACTTGTCGCAAGCTCTAACATATGTGTGGGCATCCTTCTGCATTGTTGGCCAGTAGTATCCTGCACGGAGTAGCTTGTGCACTAAAGACCTTGATCTAGAATGGTTTCCACAAACTCCTTCATGTACCTCCCTCATCACGTAGTCTGCTTCTTCGTGGCCGAGGCATCTTAGATATGGTCGGGAGAATCCTCTTTTGTATAGGACGTCTTTAATCAAAACGAACCGGGCAGCTTTAACCTTCAACTTCTTTGCGTCCTCTTTGTTATCGGGTAGCTTGCCTTCCTTGAGATACGCCACTATTGGAGCCGTCCAACAACACTTATTGCTTACCTCCTGCATGCTAATGTCATCTAATAATGATGAGAGCTGGACGAAGGACCATACCTGTTTAGGGATGATCATGTGTTCGGCCGAAGCTGCCTTTGCGAGTCGGTCGGCTTCTTGGTTTTCCTCCCTTGGGATTGGAATCATCTTGACTTGGAGGTTATTTGTTCGACCCTTCACTTCCTCAAGATATCTTTTCATCCTTTCATTCTTGCAGTCATAGCTCCCATTAACCTGACTGGTCACGATTTGAGAATCGGAGTAGACGACCACATTCTTAGCTCCTGTCGCTATCGCAAGGTTCAATCCCGCTACTAGGGCCTCGTATTCCGCCTCGTTGTTGGTAGTAGCGAAGTCCAAATGGATCATGCATTTGATTTTGTCTCCTTCCGGGGTGTGAAGTACAACTCTAACACCTCCAGCATGTTTATTGGAAGATCCGTCTGTATGGACTCTCCATATGGGTGTCTCTTCTGCCCCCTAATCTTTTGTGATAGTGAATTCAGCAATGAAGTCTGCCAATATCTGTCCTTTCATGGCTGCTGGGGTTGGTATCGGATATCGAACTCACTCAGCTCGATCGCCCATAGCGCCATCCGTCCGGCAGCTTCGAGACTACTCATTGCTCTTCGTAAGGGTTTATCTGTCAGGACATTTATGGTATGCGCTTGAAAGTACGGTTTAAGTTTCCGAGCTGCGGTTACTAAAGCAAATGCTAGTTTTTCCATTTGGGGGTACCTCTCTTCTGCTTCTCTCAGTGCCCGACTTATAAAGTACACGGACTTTTGTACCTTACCTTCTTCTCTAATAAGAGCTGCACTGACCACTGCTGGGGAGATGACAAGGTATAGGAATAATTTTTCCCCTGGCATAGATGGGCTAAGCAACGGCGGAGCGGAGAGATACACCTTTAACTCTTTAAATGCCTTTTGGCACTCGTCTGTCCATTGAAATGATCTTTTCAGTGTGCGGAAGAATGGGAGGCATTTGTTCGTCGCTCTTGATACGAATCTGTTTAAGGCTGCTATCTTGTCGGTCAAGCTTTGCACTTCCTTTACCGTCCTTGGAGGAGATAGTTCCGTGATCGCCTTTACCTTTTCTGGGTTGACTTCAATGCCCCTCTGGGATACCATAAATCCCAAGAATTTTCCCGCGGTTACTCCGAACGCGCATTTGCTCGGATTCAGCTTCATTTTATATGACTGAAGAGTATCGAAAGTCTCCTGGAGGTCCCTCAGGTGTTCGAACTCCTGCACGCTTTTTACCAACATATCATCTACGTAAACCTGCACGTTTCTGCCAATTTGGTGTGTGAACATCTTGTTCATCAATCTCTGATATGTGGCTCCTGCGTTTTTAAGCCCGAAAGGCATCACTTTGTAGCAGAAAAGCTCCTGACTCATTACGAACGAGGTTTTCTCCTGATCAACCTTGTTCAATTTAATTTGGTTGTAGCCAAAGAAGGCATCCATGAAGCTCAAGAGTTCATGTCTTGCGGTGAAGTCTACCAGGGTGTCAATATGTGAGAGTGGGTAATTACCCTTAGGGCAGGCCCTATTCAGATCTGTGAAGTCAACACACATTCTCCATTTTCCATTTGCCTTATTGACCATTACTACATTTGCCAACCAATCAGGGAAGTACACCTCTCGTATGCAGTTCGCTTCTTGTAGCTTCCGTACTTCTTCTGCTATGGCTCGATCTCGTTCAAGGGCGAACACTCGTTTCTTTTGTCAGATAGGGGAGAAAGAGGGTGACACGTTCAACCTGTGAACTATGATCGACGGGTCTATCCCCGGCATGTCCTCGTGACTCCATGCAAAAACATCTTGGTTTTCCTTGAGGAATAATGCGAGCATTTTTCGGACTGTTTGGCTGGCCAAGGTGCCAATTCTTGTGGTCCGTTCGGGCCTAGAATCATCCAGGTGTACTTCTTCTAACTCTTCCACAAGTTCTGCCACTGTTCGCTGTTCCTCGACGCTCATTGCTTATAGGTGGTCATCCATTTCCATCATGGCGATGCAGCATTCCCGTGCAGCCACTTGATTTTCGCGCAACTCTCCAACCCCGTATTCAGTGGGGAATTTGACCATTAGATGGTAGGTCGAGGTAACAGCCTTCCATGCATTGAGAGTGGGCCGTCCAAGGATGGCGTTATAAGCAGAAGAGCAGTTGACCACAAGGAAAGCTACATCCTTGGTTACTTGCTGTGGGTAATCCCCAACCGTCACAGACAACGTGGCGACTCCCAAAGGATAGACCCTTGTCCCTCCGAAGCCAACAAGGGGTGCATTCGTTGGGACCAGTCGTTCTCTACCAATCCCCATTTGCTGGAACGCGGGGTAGTAGAGGATATTCGCTGAGCTTCCATTGTCCACCAAAACTCAATGCATGTTGTAGTCTCCTGCCCGTATGCTGATAATGAGCGTGTCATCATCTAGGTGGTGAAGGCGTCACGCATCTTCTTCCGAAAACCCGATGCTGGGGTTATCTCGTCGCATCACTTTCAGTGAGGAACCTGTCGACTGGACGCTTTGAACCATCCCTAAATAGGTCTTTTTGGCCTTTTTGGATGACCCTGCAGAAGTAGTGCCCCCTACAATCATCTGTATGTCTCTTACAGGTGGTCTGGGACGCTTGTTCTCCCGTCGGGGATTTTGTTCCTGGAGTTGATCCGTTCTTTCCTTCCTCACAAACCTCTGCAACCTTCCTTGCCTAATGAGGGCTTCAATTTGCTATTTTAAGTCATAATAGTCCGTCGTATCGTGGCCATGATCGCCATGAAAATGGCAGTATCTATCTTTTGGCCTCTTGTTCGGATCTCCTTTCAACTTGCCAGGAAACGTCAGGGTTCCTTCATCTTTGATCTGCATTAACACTTGGTCGATTGGGGCTGTGAGAGGGGTGAAGTTTGTGAATCTTCCCGTGGGCGGTTTGGGTCGTCGATCTTCCCGTCGCTCTCCAGTTCTAGCCATTTTTCGTCCCTTGTCCGGTCGTGTATCTTCTTGCCTTTCCCTTTTTCTATGTTTTTCCTCTTGGGCCAGCAAGGCATCCTCTACGTTCATGTACTTTGTTGCCCTGTAAAACACTTCGGACATAGTCTTTAGGTCATTCTTATACAGAGAAAACAGGAACTTACCCTTCCGCAGCCCGTTTGTGAATGCTGCTACAAGTATCTTATCATCTACGTCGTCTATTGAGAGGGCTTCCTTGTTAAAGCGGGCTATGTATGATCTTAGAGTCTTGTTTTCTCGTTGTTTAATGTTCATTAGACACGCGGTAGACTTCTTATACCGGTGACTCCCGATAAAGTGTGATACGAACTGTGCGCCTAATTTCTTAAAAGTGCCGATGGAATTAGGCGTCAGCCTACTGTACCATTCCCTCGCAAGTCCTTTCAAGGTGGTGGGAAAAGTCCTACACATGATTTCATCCGGTACGCCTTGAAGATACGTTAGGGTCTTGAAAGATTCCAAGTGATCTAATGGGTCCTTGGATCCATCGTAATTCTCCACCTGAGGCATGTAAAATTTTGGGGGAAGGGGGCATGAACTTACGAGCACTGTGAAAGGCGAATCTGTTCTATGGACTAAGCCGTCCAGGTCGTTGGAGATTCGACCTCTGAGGGCGTTCATCATCACATCCATCCGTTCCCTCATCTCTTGCATCTCAGCTGCTATGTGAGTTGGTAAGGTGTCCGAGATGGATGGTTGGTTGGTGTCCTGCTGCTCCAGTCTACTCGGAGCGTTGCTACCCTCAGGCCCTTCCGTGTTCCTTCCATCCGCGCTAGCACCTTCCTGGTCTTCCTCTGGTGCGCTTAGGTGTGCATTCATTTGTCGCAGTTGCTCTTCTAGATCATGATTCTGCTTGGTTAGGCGCTCAACCGCCGCCGCAAGCGTTTGGACTTGCCTTTCTAGAGCTGTAACGTGCGGTTCGTCACCTTGATTATTGGTTGTTGCCATCGATCGAGTGAGTACCATGCAACTTTTTGTCTCAGGGATAGAGCAAAGGCTAATTACCTCCCAGCACTGATTTTCTTTCCCACAGACGGCGCCAACTGATGATGCCGAAAAAATCACCAGTAAGCTGCACACACTCCTAAATCGAAACAGCACCTGCAAAACGAAAAGAGAAGACCTAACAGAGGGCACCGGTGTGGTGTCGGCCAAAAACCCTCCGAAGGTCAAGTTAGAGTTTTTCACGACCTTAAAGTACCAGAGTCGAGTTAATAATGCGTACCTTAATTTATGAGGGTTTTAGAGTATTTATAGTGGTGTAGAGTTAGCATCCATGCCTTGACCATGAAGTCCTTTCCTTCTAGAATTGGAACTCTTTCCTTTTGGATACCTTCTAGAGTTCTTTTCCTCATAGGAGTCATTTGATCAAGGCTAAACGTGTGATGCAAGAATTTTTCTTATACATGGTCACGTGGAGATCAAGTCAGGCCACATCAGCCCTACTTATATAGCGTGAATCCTATTTAAGGTTCTTGGAAACAATCCTGGAAGGATGACCACTGCATCATACTCAATCCATCCACTTTGGATCCGTCCACCTTGGCCATGTTAAGTATGAACCGTCATCCTTATGTCGTCATATCAACCATGTAGGTCCGTCATGTTCATTTTTGTTCCCCTTCAGGTAAAAATGTAATATTAGTAATAGGCTCAGATGATAACTAGTTATAATTTACCACATCAATAATTTATAAAAATATTGTAAAATAATTTGTGTACATAGCATTTATAGAATGAGTGGTACTAATATTATTTATTGTTTTATGTTCTTGTAAGTTATAATTAAATGAGTATGTCTTTGCTCCTTTCATTAAGGCAAGGAGCAATTTGATTGATATGAGAGTACTTCGCCTCATCAATCGTTGCATTTGTTTACAAATTCTGCCCCTTAAGCAATTCTAAAAAGTCGGGCAACCTTGATATATCTTGTGGTTTACAAATTGATATTTAAAGGTTTAAATAAACATTTTAAAACATTCTAAAAAAAAAAAAAATTTTAAAAAACATTGAAGTTTAAATAAAATATTTTAAAAGTTTAAGATTTAAATAAAATATATCTAAAACTTTAAGATCTGAAAAGTAATTTACTTTTTATTTTTTAAAAAATGAAATGGTGAAATGAGATCCAAGTTCCAATTTTCCCCTCTTATATGCATTTTGTTTAAATTGGGCTGAAAAAATGAAATTTTCTCAAATGTCTAAGTTTTTACCCTTCAATTGATAAAATGTACCCAAAAAAAAGTTATATGCTATATAATGAAAATTGGGTCCTAAAAATTGTGGTTGCATCAAGTAAATACCCTATTTGATTGTTGTGTAGAGTGTTTTTAATCTTAGTTTTATAATAACAATTTGAATGTACGTGTTGTGTTCCTTTTACATTGTTACATATGTTTTTGTTCAATTATATTTTCTCATCTTTAATTAATAGTTTTTTCTTCTTATAATAACTGTAAGGATAAAGGGTTCACAAATGGATATTGGGTTGTGGGTCGTGTTTGATGACATCAAGTCATCCGAGAACACGTAGATACTAATGAGGGCATATAAGTTAAGAGTCCATGGAAGAAGTCTGATCATAAGTGGTTGGGAGTGTAGTCCGAGGAGAAACACCTCTCCAGCTAAGTAGGGTAGAGGTCAAAAGTCCAACCTCTTGTCAAGAATAAGGCACCAGACGATCATGTTGGTAAGGATAAGCATCAGATGGGGATAAGACAAAGGAGTGATAAGAAATATTTTAAAAAAAAACTACTACCACCGCATTGAATGCTCTGCAACTAACTTTCTGGCTGCATTAATGTGGAGGTGATACCTGAATAGTAACCTCTAGCCTTACAGCTACCCATAAAGACTTCAAGAAAGTGCTGATGGGACAAGTATCAAAGCCAGCAATCTGATCTACACATTGAGGGCTGAGATGAAGTGATGAAGGGGAATATAAAGAAGGAAATTCCCATTACAAGAGGATCATCAGATAACCTGTGGAAAAATCACTGTACAATCAAGAACTCTAACTGTGTTTAAGTCTAAGAGAAATATATAAGAACTACCATCCTTGGACTTTGCCGATGATAATTTTCTTTGCACAAAACTGTTTATTCATGCTTTCCAGTATCTTTTGGCCTACTGTGATTACAGTCCAACTCATTGGAGTTCAGTTTCTAACCTACTCTCTACAAATTCATTGTTTTTGGCTCTTTGGACCCTTAGTCCTTTTCACTTTTGGGCTTTGAATTCAAAACTTGTCCTTACAATAACTTTATATATATATATATATATATATATATATATATATATTTAATATTTGAGATAGAAATCCTATTTTAACCTAATTTAAGTGTATATATATGCGAAATATCTTCCTAGAAATTTGAGCCTTGACCTTTAAACCCCAATCTTATGGAGTGACCATCACGTCAATGATGCGTGGTGGTTATAACTACTACGTTGAATGTTGAATATGTTAGGATGTGTGCTCTTAAATCACATTGTATGATACTATGTATGACATTATGTATGACTTAATGTTATGATTAATAAAGTTGTTTTATTAATATCTAAAATAATGGTAACATGATTATTTGGACATTATCATATAGTCCATGAGATGCATAGTATGTGATTTATGTGAAAAATCACAGAAGATATAAATCATAAATTTTTTGTAAACTCAGAATTATAGTTCGTAGTCGTTGATGAAATTGGGCATTTCATCTGCAAAGACTATATATCAACTAAGATGATTTGTCTTGATCATGAAAGTGGAAACTTCTAGTTGGTATGTTGATATGTTTTAAGAGTTAAGACATATTGAACTGGACCGCTGTGAGATTTATTATTCTCCTAACGACTGTTAAATGAATAACAAATCTCACGACTTCTATTTGCATGAATTCTTAATCCTAAGAGAATAGTGGACATGATTATGAGGTGTAGGTTGCTTTGATATATTAGGAGTGAGATCTAAAGTTACGATCAAAATCTCAGTATGTTGGGTAACCACATTTAGTGTTGATGGAACATATATTTTCAAGAAGGAATTCATATTCTCTTAACGGAGATATAAAATATTCCCTTGAGATAAGTTTAATGGGTTTGGTTATTCAGAGTGTTAGGCCTAACCACTTTAGTAAGGAGATATTAAAGTATAAATTTTTGAAATTGGATTTCATAAATATATGATGAATAACTTAAATGATTAAACTGGGTACTCAAGAATTAAAATGTAGTAATTTTCAAAGTGGCAGTCTACATTCATGACTTTGTATTACTACGAATATTTTATGAAGGGGTTGCATGTATAATAAAGTCTTGGGATATAATTTATTAATAAGACCTAGAGTGCAATTATATTTATATAGTGATATTAAATATAATTAATGGTAATTTTGGACTTGTCAAGAGTTGACAGAAAAGCCCTAATGCCCATTGGAGCTAGTGTCTTATTGGTCCCTTTTGGTCTCACTCCAAGCCACACACTAAAACCCAATTGGAAAGGCCGAAAATGCCATCCCAATTAGATAATCAGTTAGTTATAGAGGGAGAAACATACAGAATTTTTTATAAGAGAAAGAGAGACATCATTGTCAAATGGTGTGTATGTGTGAGTGAAGCCACTCGATTATTCTCTCTTGAAAATTGATTGAGAGACTACACTTCTTGGGCGTAAAGTGGAATTGGAGTGAAGATTAAAAGTGTTCCTAAGTACTTCTAATATTTTGTTTTGGATTTTACCAAACCAAGGTACGCTATCTTGTTCTTAAATTCTAAAATTTACATAGTGCATGTTATCAATCATGAATGAAATAGATCCATGTTTGTTAATGCAAGATCAGATTTTCCAACAATTGGTATCAGAGCTAGGTTTTCATATCATGTTTGTATAACATGTGATTAGGTTTTAGAATTTAAGAAAACCATTATCTTTGTGTTTCAAATTTTAGCATAAAGTTTCTTAAATAAAAATGGTATATCGGTCAAAGCATGGTCTATAACTAGGCAAAATTTGGGAAACAGTACAGGTAGGGAAAAATTTTAGGACGAAAGCATGCGTTCAAACTTAATTAGTAAGTTGGACTCTTTTTGGAAGTCGAGTTTAGTATACTCGACTTCCGGGTAACTTCACACATGTTTTCTCTGTCTGACGTGGATTAAAAAGGTAAAAAAAGACCCCGTTGAAGTCGAGTTTAAAATACTCGACTTTTATAAGTCGATTATAGTGAACTCGACTTCAAGGGCGCAAAAAATGCGCAAAAAATACCCCGAGAACTGCATTTTAAGGGTGCCATGAACACATAAAATCGAGTACAGGGTACTCGACTTTCAGTTAAAGTCGAGTATAGGGTACTCGATTTTTAGTTAAAGTCGAGTACCATGTACTCGACTTCTGGGCATTAATCCCACCAGTGACGGTAAAAAATTTTAAATGGAAATCGAGTATACTGTACTCGATTTCCAATTAATTCTGCAACTACCTCAACTGCCTCAGATTATTAGTCTGATGACTCTTAATCCTTTACTCTCACTTCTCCCACAACTCTCACTTCTCCCAGCTCTCTCCCACGTCCAAATTTCTCCCTTTCACCACACATCACATTCTACAAATTAAAAAGGTTGTTTTCTTCTTCTTCTTCAATAAGGGAGGTAAATTATTCAAACATTTTAAATATATATATATATATTTTTTTTTTTGTTATACCTGGTTATTCAACCTTGTTCAAATTTTTTTATTATAATAAATTACTAACTTTTTCAGTTGATGATGTGTTGTTTTTAATGGTAGTTTATTATTATGATGGGTTGTTATATTAGTATGAGGTGCTGTATTTTTTTTTTTTTTTGATCCCAGCAAAGAAAAGTTTCAGCTATGTTATAGTGATTCAAGAAACATGAATTTGATGGGCTGTAATATTATTATGATGTGCTGTTTTTTTGTTTTTTTGTTTTTTTGATCCCAGCAAAGAAAAGTTTCACCTCTCTTAATATTACATTGTAAATTATAGTGATTCAAGAAACATGAACTTGATGGGTTGTTATATTATAATGATGTGCTGTTTTTTTTTTTTTGATCCCAGCAAAGAAAATTTTCAGCTCTCTTAATAAAACATTGTAAATTATAGTGATTCAAGAAACATGAACTTGATGGGCTGTTATATTATTATGATGTGCTGTTTTTTTTTTTTTTTTTTTTTGATCCCAGCAAAGAAAAGTTTCACCTCTCTTAATATTACATTGTAAATTATAGTGATTCAAGAAACATGAACTTGATGGGCTGTTATATTATAATGATGTGCTGTTTTTTTTTTTTTGATCCCAGCAAAGAAAATTTTCAGCTCTCTTAATAAAACATTGTAAATTATAGTGATTCAAGAAACACGAACTTCTCTTATTAGTTGTAAGGTGTAACGTATTAATTTTTTAAAAATTTGTTTATAGTTGTTTAAAATTTTTTTTAATGTTAGCGACCATGTTATCTTTATATTTTCCTTGAGGCAATATTTGTAGTTCATATCGAATAAAGGTGTTATATCTTGTAATGAGTTCGGTTGATTTATATCTATATTATGGTGGGGAGGTCTGCAATGATGTGACTTATGGAGTGACATATGAAGGGCCTGGTACAAAGTTAGAAATTATTCAGCTAAAAAAACGGCGGGAGATCAATTTGAAGAAGTTGAAAAAGAAAATTATGAAAGAGCTGAATTTGGACCGTCGGTTGCAGGACATAAAAATTACATATCGTGCTCCTCTTGCAGTGTTCAGTGACCGTATTGTCTTCACACCTATTGAAATAAAAGGAGACAAGCATGTTAAGATTATGTTTGACAGGATAAACTCTACGCCCCAATTAAAAGCTGCTGAGTTGTATATAAGTGTGGAGCCTCGTATAGAAGTTGGCGGTGAAGATGTGCAACAAACAACTTTGGAGGGTGGTGGCGGGGAAGAATTCCAATCATTACATGCAGATAGTCATCTGACTCTTACCCCGTCCACTATAGTTGAGGGTTATACACTACCATGTCAAGAGACACCAACTCCAATGGAGGCTTGCAGATCTAGTTATCAACAAGAACTTCTTCAATCTCTAGGGGGGGAAGGTGAAGACGAAGACAGAGATGATGTTGATCATGGTAGAGATGAGTATGAAGAGATGATTGGGAGAGATGACTTTCACGAGAATACTATAAACTATGAAAATGTTGACAATGTCTGTGATGATGTCGTGGATGATCATGATGATGATGCTATAGAGTTTCAAGATGATATAGGCGATGGTGATCATGCTACAGTCCCTACATATGAAGCTCATGGCCTGTCATTCCATGCAAACACTTGGGATAATGTTATTGATCCTTCAAGTGTTGAGATATCATTTTCATCAAGTTGGGGGCGGGGAATGAATTTTAGCAAAGGGTTGATTTTCCCTAATAAAGAGGCTGTGAAACAGGCATTAATAGTTTACTCTCTGGATAACAACAAGAATTATATAACTGAGTGGTCCAACTAGAAAAGATTTTGTATGAAGTGTGCAAATGAGTCATGTGCATGGAAAGTCCGAGCATTCTCGCAACCGAAGCTTAACGGATTATGGGCTGTCAAAGTATTTGGCGGTCCTCACACTTGTCCATCAGTTGGGGTAAACAAAGATGGCAGAATGATGGATTCGAATTTTCTTGCCAAAGAACTGCATAAATATATACTTGACGATCACACCAGCAAAATAAAGGATCTCCAAAATCTGATGAAGGAAAGGTTTAACCACGATATATCATACTACAAGATATGGGATGCGAAACAAAAGGCTATTGCAAACATACATGGGAATTGGGAAGAGTCGTACCAAAAGTTGCAGAAGTTGTTGTTGGCATATAAGGATAGCGATCCAGGTACACAAGTAAAGTTTCGGTCGATCAACGGGGACATACCGGGTACTATTATATTCAAGTATGTGTTCTGGGCTTTTGCTCCTTCCATTGCTGGATTCGCACATTGTAGGCCAGTGATTAGTATTGATGGAACTCATCTTTATGGAAAATATAAAGGAAAGTTGTTGATTGCAATGGCTACCGATGCTAATAATGAGATTTTTCCGCTTGCCTTTGCGGTTGTGGATGAAGAGACGGGGGCCAGTTGGGGATGGTTTTTAGAATGCTTGCGGACTGCAATACGGGATGTGGTGGCATTTGCATAATATCAGACCGACATAAAGGTATAATATCATCCATTGCCCAGTGGCCCAATAATTATGTTTCGGTATATCATAGATATTGCATTAGACATGTGGCCAGCAACTTCAACACCCAATTTAATGACAAATTCTTAAAGTCTTTGGCCTTGAAAGCAGGATACGAGCATCAAGATCGCAAACTTGAAAAAATATTGGATTGCCTTAAGGAATGTGAACTCAAATTCAGTAAGGATCCCAATCCCAATATAGCAAAAAAGAAGCCGTACTCCTATCTAACGAAGGAGGGTCTAGATAAGTGGACACTGTCACATGATGGTGGACACCGCTATGGGGCAATGACTACCAATATGTCTGAGTGTTTCAATGGAGTTCTAAAAGGTGCACGTGGACTACCCATATCTGCATTGGTTGACTACATTTAGTGCAAACTTGTCGCCTATTTCAATGATCGGCGCACTAAAATATTGGGTGATATTCAACATGGTCAGAAGTTCAGCAAGCATGCCATGGAGAAATATGAAGCAAATTACGAAAAAGGGACAAGACACTATGTGAGGCCATTTAACCAGCAGAACGGTGTATATCAGGTTTGCACAACACATAATCCACACAGCTCTAATGGGGGAGACCATAGTCATGAAGTAAGATTGCTGGAGAACACATGTACTTGTGGCAAATGGGAAATCTATAAGATCCCTTGTTCACATGTGATTGCAGTTTGTATCAGGGAACATGTCAATGCAATGAGGTATATTGACCCATGTTATACTTTACAAAAGCGACTTGCCACCTATTCACATGAGTTTTGTGTGCCCAAGGATAAGTCATTATGGCGGGAGGTTGCCGGCCCAAAGTTGTACCCTGACCTTGAAATGTTGCGAGACAAAGGTCGACCTACGTCAACAAGAATAAGAAACGAGATGGATTGGAGGGAGAGTCAACCCAAGCCGAAATGTGGAGTGTGTCACGAAGAGGGCCATAACCGCAGGAGATGTCCGAATGTGATTCGCGCATCAACAAGCAGCCATGTTCCAAACTAGGTAAGCAACGCATGCAATTCAACTAAAATCAATAGCTATGATCTTGAAAAAAATCAATTTCTTTTCATTCACATCTTTGCACATATATCCTCATAAAGTAGCACTGTGTTGTTATTTGTTACTTACCATAAAACAATACTGCATTATCTATTAAAAGTTTATGTTTGTGAGGAGCCACAAAATTACATTAAATGTAATGTGCAGCGTGTTCCTATAAGGCAGATCATGTTAAATGGATTACTGCAAATTTGCAAGTTTTGTTAATTGTGGCTGTTCTTTTCCATCAGTCTTAGGTTTCCTTTGGTAGATGAACTAATTGTTTCCTAAAAACTGAGAAACAATAAACAATTAAAAGCTTTGTTCAATAATTTACATTGTACCTAGAAGAATGACCACAAATTCATCTTTAGCCAACTTCAAACAGAATAAACAAAATTTCGCTCAACTAAAAAACGTAATATAACCTATAACAAAGAATATTTTAGAAAAAAAAAGGCTAAGTAAACTACAAAAGTCTTCTTTAAAATTAAACAAATAGAACCTATTGTAACAGCCAAATCATGTCATTGTCACAAATCATGTCATTGCCATAGGAACAATGCTGTGAGACTTCTCATTGTGTTATCTGGATACTTTGGATGGAACATAATAGTCACACTTTTGAAGGTGTGGAGAGATTTGTGGTTGATCTTTAGGCCTTTTTCTTGCGTTTTCCTACTTCATTAGTTGATTTTATGGATCATTTGTCTTTGGTTGTAATCGTTAGGAAGCTCCCCAAGTATAATCTGAACTTGTGTTCGAGTATGACCATCCTACTCCAGCCGGTGACTCAACAAAAAGGAGATTTGATGCTACAGAATGAAAAGAATAGGAACAATTTGATGGATGCATTAGTATCACAATTTAAAAATTTTAAACAAAGGGAACTTTAGTCCATACTACATGATCCAGCCAAATGAAAACAAAGTTCCACATAATATGCTAAGTGACTTACCTCTACTCCATGACATTGAATTTTTTCGAAGGCTTCGACCATCACCTCTAGGATAAAATGGACCCAACTCTGTAAAGGCACCTCCCCCAATAGAAGAACAACCTGGACCTGAACAGAGAAAATTACATCAATAATTGTGTATAAAAGTGTCAGACTTAAAAAATAGTTTCAGTTTTTTGTCCCTGTAAACGAATGAATTTTATTTAGTACTAATAAAATTTACATCCTTTCTCATCCTTATTAATCAAGCCCATGACTCTTCAATTGCAAGCTCAAGGGACAACAAAATTAGTGCTCTCCCCATCTCACTTCTAAAACTAACAAGAGAACCAGCAAATAGTAATTTAGTAGAGTTCCATTCCCTAGGATCAATCAAAATTGAGTTGCTAAATGTCTGAATCTAAAACATAGATTTTACATTTAAAAAGGTTTAAATGTTATGTATTCACCAAAAGATTAGAGATGAAGTGCCTGTTGTCAAATTCCAAGTTTTACATTTGCCAAGGAAATATTCTGCTTCGCTTTTTTGACTGACAATTGGCACACTGTGTCATCCTTAAAGAAGCTAAATTGAATTCTAAATTCTAAACAGGACATCTTTTTTTTTTATTTTATGCTTTAAGAGTCCTCAAATTTGGGCACCTAATTATTTGGAAAAGGCAAAAAAAAAAAAAAAAAAAAAGAAGCACAGATGAGGGAACAAAATTTAATTTGGCATAGGGAAAAACAAACAGAAAACTTGAAAAGAGTTAAAAAAGAGAAGAATAACTTTCCACATAGGAAGGGAAAGTAAGTAAGCACAAGATCCAGAAGTACAATGAAGTAACAGGTTCAAGATTATGAAAAGAGACAAAGTAGAAGGAACAGTCTCACTTAAATACTTAAGTAACAAACATCATATGATGAGGAAGTTAAGTGCAAGCACAATTGAACAGGAACATACAATAATATATAAGAAGTTAAAGAACAAAACCAACCTCCATTGAGCCACAGAGCTAGGGGCTTCTTGTCAGGTTGGCTCTCTGCCTCAACAAAATAGTAAAACAGACTCCTTCCTGCCTTGACATCCACATCAACATACCCAGCATACTGTCTAAACTCAACCTTAGGCTGTCCAGGCAGTTTCACAACCAGATCCTCAACTGGGTACCCCTTCACACTAACCCCCAACAACACCAACAACACAACCAAAACCCAACTAAACCAACAATGACCCATCTCAGGAATTCTCAAGATACTCCTAAAAAACCCCACTCTTCTATTCATTCCCTTGAGAATTCCCTCTATGACAGCAAAGAAGTAGCACAAGTATGTATAACCCAAAAAAGAGTTAGTAGTAATAATTAATGAATATAATGCATTTTTCAAAACAAATTCAGATTCTGTTATACCATATCTGAATGGAGTTTATTTGGTCATAACAGGCACGTGAATTCTGCCGTGCTGCGTTGCTTTAACGAAAAAGACGCAAAATATTTCTAAAGTTAATAAGACTGGTTTTTATAGAAGTTGCTATATGTGCTACATTGTCCAGCACATAGTGCAAGGTTAACAAGTTTTTTTTTTTTTTAAGTAAACGATGTTAAGAAGTTGCAGGCTACAGCTGGGGCACTAATTTATTGTGTCTCACCTTGGCTGTTAAAAACTATAAAACTTGAAAAGAGAGGGTTAAAAAAATAACCATTTTCAACAAATGCATGTAATACCCTTCTTATATCCTAATGAAACTTTGTATAAACTGTTAAATATACCCATTACTCTATTTACACACCACTTGAGAGAAAGAGGTGAAAAAGTACCAGGGTGTACTAAGCGGCAAGTTCCAGTTTTGCATCTTTCAAAATTGAATGTTGATAAAGAAATCTATTGAATCCAGATCATTCCCTTCATCAAATCCATCACGATAGTTCTCCATGGATACAACTGTACAACCAATAACAGATGCCACCTTTTCTGCTAAGCTTCAGGGACCATTAGATTTACGTTACAAATTAGAACCATTCACAATAAAACAAGCAGAAAATGCTTTCACTCTACACAAATCTGCAGGGGAATAAAATATTAAAGCATTACACAGCATGTATACCTTGTTTTACCAGAACCGCTTGGACCACCAATGCCAACTGTAACAAGACCATCTTTTTTCTCTCGTAGTTCTTGGATAGATTTTACTAATAAGTAATATCCATGATCAACACATATTCAACACATTTCTATATATGTGGTGTGTAAACATACTCATCAAAATACTGATTGTTAATAATAGCTATCAGCCAGGCCCATTAAAAAATATTAGAGCAAATTATCAATATGAAGACAAAACCACAGCATTATATATATATTCTACATAGGTATCCTAATTTCTAATATGTGAATTATCTTGGTACTACCTCTTCTCTGCACCATACAGCTCCAACTTATGGACATCAAAACGGAAGATTCAGACACAAAGCAGCATCAAGAACACAAGTGGCCAAGCACCCCAACTATAACCACAACATAAACAAACACATACACACAGATGGGTGATTCCAAATACCCTTCCCACAAGTAGAAAATTAGATTACATTAATAAGTAGAAATGCATGTTCTCATTAAAGAAAATTAACTACAACACTCTCAATCCTCATGCAAAACAGTAATTATGCTAGAGGGGAAAAAATGGGAAGGTAAATCATAGACTATAGATACAGGAATTGCCACTCTAAATCTGCTGTAAAACCTTCTCAGCAGCTGCCATTGTTTTCTGGATATCTGCAGGAGTATGTGCCAAGCTTGTAAATCCAGCCTCAAACTGTGAAGGAGCAAAATATACTCAACTGTTTCTTTCCATAGCTGGAAATGCACTCTAAATTAGATGGTTGGCTTTGCAAGATCAAAATATTCTTTGTTGTTTTTCATATCCTATTACCTTTGAAGCTTATGTGACTTGTCTTTATCTGATTTCTTTTCATTGGTTTATAAAGGTGCGGCAATGGAGGTAAACATTTCTCATCGAAGCCGAAATTTTGACTACTGCTGATCTTGCACACCCTAGTCTCTTTAACAATGGAGAGTCAATATTTACTAGTCCAGAAAAATCAAGACTGCAAGAGCACTGAATCAGCATGACCAGCAAAAAAAATGGATGACCAGCAAGAGGACTGTTATTAAGTGTTTTGTTTGTTTAAATTCTGGAATTAGACTGTCAGTAACCTCTAGACTGAATTTCAAATACAGTATTTAATTTTTAATTTTTGATTATGAAGTTGTTCCAAAAATGGATGTTTAGGATAGAGATATTAGAGGGTCTTTGTCATCTTCAATGACTGATTGGTTAAGTGGCAGCAGCTTTTTAATGGAAAAAGGCACTCTTTCTTGATGGCAATAGAAAATACTAGATAACTAGATAAATAACTTAGGCTCAGACCCTTTGCTTTTTAAAAAAAAAATAAAACAATACTTTATTAGAAACATAAGTTTGGCTCAGACCTGTGTGATGATGAAGCTGATATTTGTAATGCAAGAACTAAGAAGCCTGCTACATGTAAGCTTGTTTAGATGATTACACAGTGCCACCATGATCTTTTCAGACTCAATTCAAAAGAAAACATGTTCAGAGAATTTAAGAAAAGTAGAAACTTGTAACTAGAAAGGCACAAGAACTAATAAATCAAAAGACTAAATTACAAGGATGTGAAATTAAGGTCAACATTCTTCACTAAAACAGAGTAACTACAATAACATGAAATAGACAAGAACATGCTATTTTTTGATAAGCAACGAAGGTTGCTGATTGAACAGTACAGTTTTACAAAAGAAGATGCCCATTTGGTCCTGCTTGCCCACCCCAGTCAAGCTATCATCAACAGTGCGGCCTATCATTGCAGTGCGGCCTGCATAAACCACAATATACAGCCAAATCAAGATTAGTACGATATAGCATCTTATATATATACACACACAAACTAGGTAAGAGAAAACAAATGCACTGAACAAACCACCATTGGGAATATTTGAGTTAGTGCCTATAGCTGAAAAGCTGCTAATGTAGTAAAGGTGTTAGCTTTGAGATTGAAATTAGTACTCAAGTTCATAGTTTCAATCTTCTAGGACATGGAATTGGAGAGCATCCCATCAACCTGACCAGAAAGATGCAGGAAGTTCACCATTTAGCTCATTAGACCTCAAATCTAAGTGGGTCAGCTCTTTCAAGTTCCCTAAACTTAATGGAACCAAACTAGATACCTTATTACCAGTAAAATTCAGCTTCACCAAACTACTCAGCTGGCCTGTGAGCTGGGATTGTCACAAATCTTTCCCTACTCAGCTTCACCAAACTACTCAGCTTCACAAATCTTTCAAGTTCCCTACTCTTTCAAGTTCTCACAAATCTTTTATCTCACACAACCACAACACTGCTCATATTATAAAATAATTTTTGATAAACTACATAATTTTTGCTGGTTTACAGTTTACAAAATGAATTTGATTGAGATAGTTTACAGTTTTCATTACTAATTGATATTGGAAACCTCTGTTCATACCATTTACATTGTTTAAACTCATTCATTGATGGAAATCTTTCTCCTTTACACATTCTCTCCCTCCAATTTCTCAAGTCAAATACACTACTCAGCTGCCTCTCAAAAGTCATACCGTTTACCTTTTGTTTAAGTCATTTATTAATGTCAATCTTTCTCCTTTAGTAATCCAATTAACTAACAGAATTTTTCTTAGCAAGCAGAGAAAGTAACAAACAGTCTTAGCAAACTCAATAATCCACCAGTCCAAAAACCTTGAACCTCTATCTTTTTTAGTTCTTTGAATGCTCTGGGTTTCAAAACTGTGGTGTCATCTACTGCATCAACGATTGTGCTAAAACAACTTAGAGATCAACATGCCTAGGAGTAATTCTATACTCATTTGTTCTGAAAATTTACAGAATTATAGATAGCAGATAATAAAGTTAAATAAGTAATAAATAATCAAAATGACAGAAAAAATACCTAAGGTTACATATCAGATATACCCAACAAAATTGCAAGTTTTGTAAAGCAAAAAATCAAGCAAAACTCAGACTTATAACCATAAGAAGTCTAGCTAAGAAGAAAAAACAAATTGGCTATAAAATCAGAACTCACAAAGGGTTAGCTGCATAGGATTCCAAGACTGCAGCAGCCCTTATAGGATTCCAATAGTCATGATGCACCATCCCCTCGTTTACTTCTTTTCTGGTTGCGTCTGGTGTATTGTTTGGCCGGAACATGCTCTGTTACCTGCTCATAATGTTATATTTTAAGCTGTCACAAACAAACAAATTCATGCACAAAGAAACCCAAAAAATATATGGAATTACAAAAACAGAGTAAACCACTTGGAATACCAGGTGGGAACCTGTGCCGCATCTCTTTGGTTGGATGGCGCGAGTCGATTTCCGTTTGGGTGGAGCGTCAGCGTTTGCATCCTGTGGCTGCTCAGCTTGGTCACCTTGCCCCTGCTCAATGTCACTTTCATGTGGATGCGTGGCTTGTGGAACATGTATCAAGGTAGAGGAGGTAGGAGGTGATTGTGTCTGACTTGGGCTGGTAGACATAAGCTCAACGTGGGGTGTTTGAAGGCTAGGGGTGGGTATAACTATCTGGGGGGAGCTATAGGACGGGGCCATGGGTGAGTGGTGGTCAACGGTGGTGGTGTGTGGGGAGGACTCAAATTCAGCATGGGTAAATAGCGAGTGAGATCCAGTGTCAATGGGAGGGATGGGTGGCATGGGAGGGCTGGTTGTGTCCTCAGGGGTGGACACAGGTGGAACAGGAGTCACAGTGGCCAAAGGAGGGGTAGGGGCAGGTCGATAACGTGTCATTGGAGCAGCTAAGCTCGTGCGGGCCCTACATCCGGTATTTCGATCGGTTTGCTGCTTCATCATTGGCTGGCACCTCGATACGATCAACCTCATCCACATCCTCAAGGGCCTTCTTAATGAACTTATATTCATAAGATTCTTCGTTGAACCAGTTGAGGATAGCCAGTTGGGTTGCAAGCTGTCATTAAATCACGGGCATATATTAAGTACAACACATACATAACATCAAACATAACATATAAGTGAAAAAGTAATTAATGCACATTACCAAAATGTCCATCTTAGCACTAGTGCGGTCGATATACAGTCGAGTGATTCTACGATACCACACCATATATGGATGATGACGTGACATCATCTCCTCCATCCTGGGTGCATTACAAACGTATTCGTCACGATCATTCCACTTCTGAATATGGACTGCATGTTCCACTGACCAATTTTTCTCTACCTTGCCCCTCGCATCTATTTTGTGCAAAGCATGATTGGTATTAGCATCTGTGGGTTGTTCCTGCTTTAGCCTAAACTGTCGCAGGACACGATCGGGTAGGTGGAACTCTACAAGCCAAAAACATATAAGTGGAACGGTTGACCTCCATACGTTACTTCCCTCAATGCTAAAACTAGGAGGAAGGTGGCTCAAGTCATTTCCGTATGGCTCCCACTTAACCTACAAAAGCCACCAAGTAAAGCAAACACATTCAGTCTATTCCCATAATTTGCATAACAAGTACCACAATAGTTGGCAATGAAAAACTTTTTGAAGGACATAAGATGTTATGGATGTATAAATATTATATCTGGTCGGGCCGTGTCGTGGCAATTTGATTGCGATATGCGGAAAGCACGTGCGTGGGAGCATTCTTTGTACACATCGCCCATGTCCACCTACAAGCAAGTAACATTGCATGGTCATTAGCATCATCTGTTTACGTATAAAAATGTGGCATAATACATGAGTTTTACTAATTATGCAATAGATACTTACTTCATAGCAAGAGGAATTGGTGGTAGTGGTGGACCATAAACACCCTCGGGTTGGGGCACCATCTGAGGGGACATATGTGGGAACCTAACATATATCCACAATTGGACCAAAATCAGTGGTCCGCCAATCTGCTTTGCCTTCTTGTCGGTTGCATTGCACAGCTGCCTATACAACCATGATAAGGCTGCACTACCCCAACTATACTTGCGTGGATTACGAAGGTTCTGCATGAACTTTAACCACATGAGATGGACCCTATCTCCGGACTTGTCAAGAAAAACCATATCTCCTAGTAGGGCTAGTATATAACAACGAGCATACTGATGAACTTGAATCTCATTGGCATTCGGAGGCAGTGGTTGTCTGATTCTTTCAACAAGTGCGGGTATTAGAATCCTTTGACCTTTTAGCACAGTTTGAGGGCCATTTGGAATTTGAATTCCAAGCATTTCAGCACACACGTCTTCCCAAATTCTTTTAGAAGGCCCAACCATTGCCTCACCCTCAATGGGCAACCCCATGATAACTTCCACATCTTGCAATGTGATCGTCATCTCACCATGTGGTAGGTGGAATGTATGGGTCTCTGGGCGCCATCACTCTACAAATGAAGTGATCAGTGCATGGTCAAGCTGTATGGATGGGACCAAGTGCAAACCCTCTAGACCAAGTAACCTCACAATGGCAAGGACACGATCATCTACCATAGGATCTTGAAGTCTCAATTCTTCATGGCGACTTCGACAATCCAGTGTGCCAGGAGGATCCTACAAATATTATAACAATAGATGAAAAACGTATGCAAATATTTAGTATTTATGGCTAATTAGAGTTGTGACATGAATGCATAGTTACATAAAACTCATGCAATTACATGTCCCCCAGGGTTCCACAGTAACTCAGATCGATGTTTAACTTGTTCCGTCAATACACTACGATCAATAGGTCCAGGATCTATCGTCATACTGCAAAAAGTTTATGTGTCATAAGGCATAACAAGAAAAGGAGATCAAAAAAGTCAAGCTCAAGCAGAACATGGATAAAGAGGAGCTATGCTCTACTAGAACAATATTAATCAAGGGAAACAATACAAATGACTTGGCTTGAACTGCCACATTCGTTTGCCCACCAACACAAAAATTGAATTAGTCCTAACATATTTCAGTCAACCATTAGCACATAAGAAACAACTAACATTCAAGAGCACTATCTACACAAAGTAACTAAGATACTATTAAACTCATAGAAAAGTAATCATGATTTGGGCAGATTATATAGGTGGAAGAGGGAGAAAGAAATAATTAGAAGATTCAGAGGCATAACAAGAACAAATAAAATAAAAACAAGTATGTATCGAAGTTTTAAGTCGGTGCTTCTGTTGTTTTGAGTAATTGACAAGTCTGAAAACTTCTAGTTTGTTTGAGAAAGCTACAAAAATTGAATCATTCCAGATAGCAATGTACACAAACATGATTTGGTTGATTATATAGGTAAATCATGATTTGGTTGATTATATTTGGGCAGATTAAATTCATAGAAAATAAATAATTAGACGATTCAGATGCATAACAAGAACAAATAAAAACTAAACCCAAATCTCCAAATCACTAAACCTAAAAACCAAATCAAAACCCATTTCAGCCAATAAATAAAGAGAAACAAATCACATTAGAGAGAGAGAGAGAAAACAAACCTGCTGGTTGATGATGGATGGAGAAAACGACGGCGTAGGAAGAGAGAGACACCGGAGAGAGAGACAGTTACGGCGTATAAAGAGAGAGACGCCGGAGAGAGAGACGCCGGAGAGAGAGAGTTACGGCGTAGAAAGAGAGAGACGCCGGAGAGAGAGACAGTTACGGCGTATACAGAGAGAGACGCCGGAGAGAGAGAGGAACGGCGTAGAGAGAAGGCAAATCGAGTATACGATACTCGGATTAGAAGACAAAAAAACAAATTTTAACCGCAGTGGAAGTCGAGTACAGGATACTCGACTTTTTTGGAAGTCGAGTATCTGGTACTCGTTTTTAGTAGTTTTACTACGGTTAACTGTTTATTCATAAGTCAAGTACACTGTACTCGACTTCATAAGTCGAGTACCAGTTACTCGCTTTTATAGAATTCCACCTGGCTTTTTTCCTCTTTTTTTAATCCACGTCAGAAATATTTTTAGTAAGAAGTCGAGTATACTAAACTCGACTTCCAAAAAGAGTCCAACTTACTAATTAAGTTTGAACGCATGCTTTCGTCCTAAATTTTTTTCCATCCTGTACTGTTTCCCAAATTTTCCCTCTATAACTACCCTTGAGAGTAGTGATTGTCAATGGACAATAACTACTTTCTTTGAATGGACATCTTGGCTTTAGTTGGGTGCTGTGTCTTAGCCTTCATGTGCGTGAAGTTTATGGTTTGAATATAGTTATTCCAATAACTATCATGTGCGTGAACCGATTCATTGCACCACTTGGACTTTCTTGCACCGATTGGCTATAATAGACAATTTAACTTTGATTGCTTATCATCTGTAGATTGTTTACCAAGCTTTCAAGGCCCACAGTTGAATTCATTTATTGCACTTGGTTAGTGCACCTTGCTTTGCACCGCTTGGATGATTTATATATGAGATATATAGAATGAAGTTCCATACCCTTCTAGATGACTAATATATATATATATGAATCATGGCATATGAATGTAACTGGTATATAACTTTCATATACGTGCACCTTGTTTTGCACCGATTGCATATAAATGTATCTCTTGGCATGAGTTTATTATAATGCTTTATAATTAATATTGCCAATTGTTATTGATTTTTGCTTAACGTACATGTTTGAATGAATAGCTTTCATTCTTGAATGATTAACATGTAGATGTTAGTCTAGTGATTTATATTTATGATCAAATAGTATATATTAATGCTAGAATTAAAGTATTTTAGTTTCCTATTAAAATCCTTTAATGAAATTTATTCCTAATGAGATTAGGATTATGTTTTTCAAGGGTTTCTAGCATTATTATGGTTCTTGATCTTAAAAACTTTTAATTTAAAATATCTAGTGGGAGAGAGATACAAGGGTTGCATCTCATGGCTTTCATTATCTGTTCATAGTAGTATGAAATATATACTTTGTCTTTGCTTCGAGCTTAGCATTCCATGCGAAGAGTATTTATTTCATGGTGCTACAAGATTGAACTACCTGGTTTATAGTGGTTTGATCAAACGCCTTGTTTTAGCCTTGAGTTTTGCAATCCATGCGGAGGGTGTTTTGTATCATGGTACTACAAAATAAACCTGTTAAGGGAGATTAAATGTGGCTACACATGATTCTAGACAATGGTATATACTAGACTAAGTATTATAATATCATCTATGCTGAGTTCTTACTATTTTTACTTAGAGGCTAAATGTACGAAGGGTATATTATTAGTATTAGATAAGAGTTATTATGATAACACTTATAATGAGAATAGTTCTCAATCAATCATAGTATTTAATATTCACTCTATTCTGAGGGATATTGAACATAAGATTGGGTTGTCGTTGCATATTTTATATTATCGTTTTATTAAGATTCCATAATATATGTTTATATGCTAAATTGACAATGTCTAGTTTACTAATTATATTCATGTTTGTTATTTTCAGATTTAAAATCATGGCATCATTTAGCCCACTTGTTGCTATTCTTAATTAAAACAAATTGTCTGGATCCAACTATGTTGACTGGAAAAGAAATTTGGACATTGTTCTTACTGCTGAAGAGCACAAATATGTGCTTACTCAACCATGTCCTAGCTTTCTATCATTAGATGCTCTTCTTGAGGAAAAACAACGATATGATCCTTGACAGAAATCTAATGAGATGGCTAAGTGCTATATCCTAGCATCTATTTCCAATGTTCTACAGTATCAAATGCAGGATGTAGAACTAGCTTCAGACATAATGCTAAGTCTGAAGGAGATGTTTGGTGAGCAAGGTCGTTAGGCAAGGCTAGAAACTATGAGGCAGATTTATAATACCAAGATGGCTGAAGCTAATTCAGTGAGGGAGCATTGTCTTAGTATGATCTCTAATATGAATATATCGGAAGTTTTAAATGCCGATATTGATGGAGAATCCTAAGTGAATATGATACTCCAGTCATTACCAGAATCATTCAAGGAATTCAGACTTAACTATAATATGAACAAAAATGTTTATTCATTGTTTGAATTAATGAATGAGTTAGTAGCGGCGAAAGGCATCCTTGGTACTTCTGATGTTGATGCCAATATGGCTGAAACTTCTACTTCTCAACCTAAGTCGAAAGGTAAGGGTAAAAAGAAGAAGGACTTCACCAAGAAAGATGGTAAACAAGTTACCTTAGGAGTTGCAAACAAAGGAAAGAAAACCATAAGAAAGTCTTTTCATTGTGGTGAGAAAGGGCATTGAAAGAGGAATTGTCCAATATTTAAGGCTGCCAAGAATAAAGGTATGAAAAGTACATTCCTTCTTGAAACATGTTTAGTACAAAATCCCATAGATTCCTGGTATGTCGATTTAGGTTGTACTAATCATATCTGCAAATCTTTGCAAGGGTTTCAGGAGACCAGAAAGCTGAATGAAGGAGAAATGTTTCTTACCTTGGCTGATGGGAGCAGGATTCTAGTTGTAGCTATTGAAGTGTTTAATTTATCTTTTGAATCTAGATTTTTAATATTGGAAGACTGTTTGTATGTACCTAATGTTCGTAGGAATTTAAATTCTGCAACTTATTTAGGTAAACATGGATATTATGTTATCCTAAAAGACAATGTTATAATAAAGAAGGATAAAATGTTTATCTGTTCTGGCATTATTGTAGATGGTCTTTATATTTTAACTTATGATAAGCATGAATTATACAATTCTGAATTAGATAATAACTCTCATGTAAAATCCTTAAAGAGAAAGTTTCCTTCTACAAGTGATGCATATCTTTGGCACTTACGTTTGGGTCATATTAATTCAAACAGAATTCAAAGACTTATCAAAGATGGACTCTTAGGGCTCATGGACTTTGATGGTTTTTCAGTTTGTGAATCTTGTTTGGAGGGTAAAATGACCAAACGACCTTTTAATGCAAAAGGTAGAAGAGCCTAAGAGTTGCTAAAACTAGTACATTCAGATGTATGTGGTCCTATGTCAATCTACGCAAGAGGTGGCTATGAGTATTTCATTACCTTCACTGATGATTACTCTAGATTTGATTATGTGTACCTAATGAAACGAAAGTCTGAAACTTTTGAAAAGTTCAAAGAGTTTATGACTGAAGTTGAGAATCAATTTGGTAAACGCATAAAGGCCATTTGATCTGATCGAGGTGGCGAATACCTTCTTGGGGATTTCAAGGATTACTTGACTGAAAATGGGATTATATCTCAGTTGACTGCACTTGGAACTTTACAACAAAATGGTGTAGCAGAAAGAAGAAATAAGACTCTTTTAGATATGGTTAGATTCATGTTGAGTTATTCGACTCTATCAATTTCCTTTTGGGGATATGCCTTAAGTATTGCAATGTATCTTCTGAATTTAGTACCTTCAAAGTATGTTCCTAAAACACCTGTAGAGTTGTGGACTGGGCATAAGCCTAGTATGAGACATCTCCATATTTGGGGTTGTTTAGCACATGTGTTGAAAGGAAAGTCTGACAAGTTACAGTCTAAAACAGAAGTGGTATTCTTTGTAGGGTATCCAAAAGGAACTATTGAAAGTTTATTCTATAGTCATAAGGATAATAAAGTATTTGTTAGCACAAATGCCAAATTCTTGGAAAATGACTATATGAATGATTATACTCCTAGAAGTAGAGTTGTTTTGGTTGAAATGAACGAACATGTAGTTGAATAACCAATGGATGAAACTAGGGATAATGCGGATGTATTAGATACACCACAAGATATTACTTAAGAGATGACTAGTACACAGATGCCTCGTCATAGTGGGAGAATTGTTCGGCCGCCTATAAGATTTATAGGTTTGGGAGAAACTTATGAAGCTATCTCAGAAGAGGCTGAATCGGATCCCTACACTTATGAAGAGGCAATGAATGATAAAGATGCACATCATTGGGTCCAAGCTATGAAATATGAATTGGATTCTATGTATTCCAATCAAGTATGGGATCTTGTAAAGGCATCTAATGACATTAAACTTATTGGTTGCAAATGAGTTTAAAAGAGGAAGAGAGGGATAGATGGAAATGTTGAAACCTTTAAAGCAAGACTAGTGACGAAAGAGTATACACAAAAAGAAGGTATTGATTATGATGAAACCTTTTTGCCAGTAGCCATGCTTAAATCTATCAGAATTCTCTTATCTATTGCTGCTCATTATGATCATGAGATTTGGTAAATGGATGTTAAGACTGCATTTCTTAATAGCAATCTTGAAGAAGAAATCTATATGATGCAACCGGAAGGTTTCATAACAAAGAACCAAGAGCATATGGTATGTAAGTTGAAAAGGTACACTTATGGATTTAAGCAAGCATTTAGGTCATAGAACATCAGATTTGATCAAGCAATCAAATCATTTAGTTTTGAACAAAATCTTGATGAACCATGTGTGTACAAAAGACATTGAGACAAAATAGTAATGTTCCTAGTGCTTTGTGTTGATGATATTCTACTCATTGGAAATGATGTAGGGGTAATGTCATCAGTAAATGTTTGGTTGTCAAGTCAATTTGATATGAAGGACTTGGGTGAGACTAATTTTATTCTAGGGATCAGGTTTTGGCGAAATCACAAGAATAAGATGTTAGGTTTATCACAAACTGGGTATATAGATAAGGTTCTAGAACGGTTGGCATGCAAAACTCCAAGAAAGGATTACTTCCTTTTAGACATGGAGTTCCTCTGTCTGATAACCAAAGACCTAAGACTCTTGAGGAAGAAAATATAATGAGACAAGTTCCTTATGCTTCTGCAGTTGGAAGTCTCATGTATGCCATGCTATATACTAAACTAGATATCTATTATTCAGTTGGCATGGTCAGCCGATATCGATCAAATCCAAGACTTAAACATTGGTAAGCTGTAAAGCATATTCTCAAGTATCTACGGAGAACGAGAGATTATTTGTTTATTTACTACAGTGAGGATTTGATTCCCATTGATTATATAGATTCAGATTTTCAGTCAGATCTTGATTTCAGAAAGTTCACTTCAGGTTGTGTGTTCACCTTGGGAGGTGGAACCATAAGTTGGAAGAGTGTTAAGCAATCTTGTATTGCAAACTCCACCATAGAAGCTGAATATGTTACTACTTATGAGGCGGCAAAGGAAGCTGTTTGGCTCAAGAAATTCCTTTCTGATCTTGGTGTTGTGAGCATGGAGCAAGTTCCCATCACATTGTTTTGCAACAATAGTGGAGTGGTTGCACAATCCAAAGATCTAAGGAATCATAAGAAAGGAAAGCACATTGAGAGAAAGTACCACATTATTAGAGACATTGTTGCTTGAGGAGATGTAATAGTAGCAAAGATTGATAGTGCAAGTAATCTAGCGGATCTCTTTACCAAAACCTTGCCACAAAGGATTTTTAAGTCACATTTAGAGGGAATAGGAGTTAGATTAATACACAATAGTCTTTAGGGCAAGTAGGAGAATGTTAAGATGTGTGTCCTTAAATCCTATTGTATGATGTATGTATGACTTAATGTTATGATTAATAAAGTTGTTTTATTATTATCTAAAATAATGGTAACATGAATATTTGGACATTATCATATAGTCCATGAGATGCATAGTATGTGATTTATGTGAAAAGTCATGGAAGATATAAATCACAGATTCTTTGTAAACTCAGAGTTATAGTTCGTAGTTGGTGATGAAATTGGGCGGTGATGAAAATGGGCATTTCATCTGCAAAGACTATAATGTATCAATTAAGATGATTTGTCTTGATTATGGAAGTGAAGATTTCTAGTTGGTATGTTGATATGTTTTAAGAGTTAAGACATATTGAACTGAATCGCTGTGAAATTTATTATTCTCCTAACGGCTGTCAAATGAATAATAAATCTCACGACTTCTATTTACATGAACTCTTAATTATGAGAGAATAATGGACTTGATCATGAGGTGTAAGTTGCTTTGATATATCAAGAGTAAAATCTAAAGTCATGATCAAAACCTCAGTATGTTGGGCAGCCACATTTAGTGTTGATGGAACATATATTCTCAAGATGAAATTCATAATCTCTTAACGAAGATATAAAATATTCATTTGAGATAAATTTAATGGGTTTGGTTATTCAAAGTGTTATACCTAACCACTTTAATAAGGAGATACTAAAGTATATATTTATGAAATTGAATTTCATAAATATATGATGAGTAACTTAAAGGATTAAACTGGGTACTCAAGGATTAAGATGTAGTAATTTTCAAAGTGGCAGTCTACATTCATGACTTTGTATTACTACGAATATTTGATGAAGGAGTTGCATATATAATAAAGTCTTGGGATATAATTTATTAATAAGGCTTAGAGTGCAATTATATTTATATAGTGGTATTAAATATAGTTAATGGTAACTTTGGACTTGTCAAGAGTTGACAGAAAGCCCAATGCCTATTGGAGATAGTGTCTTATTGGTCCTTTTTGATCCCACTCCAAGTCACACACTAAAGCCCAGTTGGAAAGGCTGAATAGACCAACCCAATTAGATAATCAGTTAGTTATAAAGGGAGAAACATACAGAATTTTTTATAAGAGAAAGAGAGACATCATTGTCAAAAGGTGTGTATGTGTAAGTGACTCTACTTGATTATTCTCTCTTGGAAATTGATCGAGAGACCATACTTCTTGGGCGTAAAGTGGAATTGGAGTGAAGATTAAAAGTGTTCCCAAGTACTTCTAATCTTTTATTTTGGATTTCACCACATCAAGGTATGCTATCTTGTTCTTAAATTTTGAAATTTATATAGTGCATGTTATCAATCTTGAATGAAATAGATCTATGTTTGTTGATACAAAACTAGATTTTCCAACAGAATAAAAACCCTAACTTGATTATAACTCAAAATTCTTTTAAAAAACATTAATTGGCTGCTACATAAATTGTGGGAAGCTTGAGTTAGAGAAGGACAAATAACATAAATTGTGTGTTTTGTGAAGTTTTTGTAGTAGTTAAGAGAATAATGGTTGTTCAACTCCTTACTTAATAGGATCCATGGGGTATTTAGAAGAGGGCCTTAAGGCTAGTGTTTGTAAATTGAGTGATGGCTTCTATGCCATCTCATTCCCCTAGGTCAACTAAAATGATTGGTGTTGTTTCTTAAGAACCCTAAATTGATTACTAACAACCCCCCTATTTGAGGTCGGTTGAAGTGACCAAGGAAAGGCTAAAATGCTCTTCTTACTCATGGTCAGAGTAGTCTTCTCTTTATATCAAATAACATTTTTTCATGCCTTTCTTGGTAGTTGAGAGCATTAAATGTTGATAAGTGCTTAACTAATCCAACAAAGTTTCTCAAAAAAGCATCTCACGATCCCTTTTTTTGGGGGGGGGGGGAGGGCGAGGTTGGATCTTCTTCCAATTCAAGGCCTTTTTTATTTTTCCCACGATTGACTGGAATATATTTCCAATTTTGATCCCACTCCACATGGTTTGGGTTTAGTATCCTTGCTTTGAAGCCCGGTTGTCACCATAGTTTGATTGACCAAGTTTGATCTCAAGTGCACGTGATTGGAAGACCTGGACTGAAGGGGAGATTGTCTCCTAATTCAGCAAGGCAGATGGTATCTCATGCACCCGACACATATGAAAGTTTGTCTTCAACAAAGTACCTTGGTTAGGGGATGAATGATAGCCTCTTTGCCATGGTTAGAGTAGTCTTCTCCTTCTATATATATATATATATATATATATATATATAATCAAATGATGATTTGTGTATTTTTTTCATACTTTTTTAATCATATATATCCAAATTAAGAAAATAAAAACATCTTTATTCATTTTCATTTTATTCAATCCTTTCTAGATTCACAATATTATCAATTTCCTTCTTTAATAACCTCTTAAACACATTATAGATTGGATGTTTTAGTTACAAATCTATTGGTTTTTAGAAACAATTTTGTTCAAATTTTCAATGACATTTTGTCACCCTAAGTTAAAAAAGTCAGAAAGAAAAACCATTAAGAAAATATGCATATACATGTGTGTGTTTATATACTCTAGAGGCATTTAAAAATCCTCGTCAACAATCCAGACTTTAGGAACCAGTGAATTGAAAATGAAAACATAGACCCAAGAAAAAGAAAAAAAAAAGTGGAGGACTAATGATTTCACTTTTTGAAAGTTCATACTTTCCGTACCATCATATATATATATATCAATCTTTCCTATTATTTTTCATATTTGACTTTTATATATTGATATATGTACAGTAAATAAATATTTCCTGTGGATTAACAATTTGTATATTTTTCTACCAAAATAAAAAAAATAAAACAATTAGTATATATATAATATAGATTGCGGCACACACTTAATCATAATAAATTTCACAGTTGTGACAAATTGTTAATGTAGATCTCTGGTCGTGGTGCGTTAGTAGGAGTCCCAAACTGAGTCACATTTGTGGAGTTAAGATTTGCCTGATTCGAGTCATAGTTTTCTCAAAAATGTTGTGCCACAACGTGGATAACCCTAATGTATCCAAAGATGCCCCATGCCATGAGTTTTGCGAGTTCAAGTGGGTCGGGTCAATAATTATACGCGTGAGCACTGGGAGCCAGAGGGGGGGCGAGGGGGGCATCTGCCCCCTGACTACTAATTTTATTTATTTTTGTATTAGTAGTCACATGGAGGGGAAAAAAAAAAGACTTTTACTTGTTGAAACTTGAAAGTGACCAAACCAACTATTTCACTATTTTTTATATATCATTATTTACACTATTTTTACTATTTATGATACTTTTCACAGCATTTTATTTTTGAATGATGCTAGAGATATTACAAATTTTACTACTTATGTCTTACAAATTGGCATGTCACCAATCACAAAAAATAATTTCAAACATTTATTCATTATATTTTTTAAGTAACACTAATCATATTTTTACTCCATCGATTTGTAAATTTTTTAGTAGCTATGAATTGTATGTTTTTGTTTATTTATTTTAATAATATGAAATATATTCATATTTGCTTACAATTGTTTATTTATTTTGTTATTATTGTTGATTAATGTTTTTTAGATAAATTTTACTTTTAGGGTGCGTTTGTTTCGACGGTAAAGTAATTTCGGAAAATGTTTTCGGTATTTGCGGGTGTTTGGCAACACCGAAAATTTTGGTAAAACGGAAAATCAAACCCATTGACCGGAAAATAAACCCTCCCCACCCGGAAAACGTTTTCCATGTCTATTTTACCTTCAAATTGAAATTTTCCAGAAAATTATCACACAGAGCACGAAGAGAGAGAGAGAGAGCATGAAGAAACAAAGACACAGAGCACGAAGAGAGAGAGAGAGAGCACCCAGACCGCGCCGGCGAGATCGCGCCTTCGCCTTCGCCATCGCCATCACCATCGCCGCGCTGGCGCGATCTCCCCTTCGCCATCGCCGTCGCCGCGCCGCGCGATCTCGCCTTCGCCATCGCCGCACCGCGCCGGCGCGATCTCCCCTTCGCCATCGCCAGTCGCCTCTCTCTCTCTCTCTCTGTCTTCATTCTCTCTGACCAGATTTGGTTTTTGATGATGAGCTTTTTTTTTATTTTTGGGTTTTGTTGTGCTTCATTGAGAAAATTTGATGAGTTTTTTTTTTGGGTTTTGTTGTTCTAGATCAGGAAATGATATTTTTTTGGAAGTTGAGAAAATGTGAGAAAATGTGAGCAATAAATACAAAATGTATTTTCTATAATATTTTCAAGATGACAACCAAACACCTGAAAATATTTTTCAAAGTATTTTTCAAATGTTACCAAACACCTAAAAATATTTTCTTTTCCCGAAAATGTTTTCAGCTGAAATTATTTTACACCCGAAAACCATTTACTGCCGAACCAAACGCAGCCTTAATATCACATTTTAATTTTGCCCCCTCTAGACTAAAATCCTAGCTCCGCCACTACGCGTGAGACCTTTTTTTTTTGTTCATGAAAAAAAAAAAATAATGTATTGTCAATGATAGTTAAGCTTAAAATCAAAACATGCCAACTCAATAATAGTAAAATTTCCTGTTAAAAATGTTATTCCTATGGCATTACGAGGGGGAAAAAATAAAAGAAAGAAGGAAAACACTTCTGTCAAACCAAATCCAGTCTAGATTCTAGAATGTCTAGTTTCAACTGTCAAACTTTTGAAGCTATTTTAAATCTTTATCCTTACGCATTCTTTAATATATTCCGCAACTATATTTGTATTACATTATCTAGAAACCTGATCGGAAGGTTAAAAACAAAGTTTGACTAGAAATAAACGAATGGATTTAGGCTATAAACCAATCCTAGAATGTGGACTGGAGTTAGGAAAAGGCTTTAAAAGCAAAAGGTTTCGTAATGTAATTAGTGCCGATTCTCTCAATCTCAAGGTGGGCCTAAGGTTTCGAGACAAAACAAACGGCAATTGCGGGATAAAGCTGGCGCCGGTCCCCATAAACTCAATTGAAAAAAGTCGGTAGAGTCTTTTCATTTTGTCCCTCCTTTAGTCCATTCCCCTCGTGAGTTCATTTGGACATTGACCAGTGATAGTCCAATGGCTCCACCTATCATTAATTTCCTCCTCTTACGATGATATGTAGGGTTTTGTTTTTTTTTTGGGGTCTCAAAATGATGATAAAAATGAACAACACTTAGCGTCCATCATGTCCCTTATAAGAGGCTCAATCCAAAATAATCTTTGTTTTTTTAAACAAAAGAATAAAAATATGAAATCGGCAACATAATTTACTTCTTTGAATGTAGGGGTAAGTTTTATGAAAGAATGTAGGGGATAAGTTTTATAAAGGAGAATTAAAACAAGGATTCCAACTGAACAATATTATAGATGTAATTGTAAAAAAGGCTGACTTTTTTTCTTCTTCCTCAATAAAGTCTTTTATTCATAAATTCATAAAAAAATAAAAATAAAGGAGAACCAAACCAAGGATTCCAACAAAACAGTGTTACATACGAGTGGAAATTAACCAGATTTGAACTTACAAAAATTGAACAACCTCTTCGAATAATTTGGTGGGGTTAATGGGAAGAGAGGCAATCTAAAGGTTAAGTTAGTGGAAAGAATTTTGGAGAAGAATTGTAGATTAATGAGGTATAGAGAAAATCATAACTTTATTTTTAGTTTTTCCTATTATTAGAGAGATTTTAAAAAATTTTGAAGGGGCCATGGGCCCCCAATGCATAAGGTGGCTCCGCCCCTGTGACAACAACCATTTAGAGCTATCCAGAAGGGATTTAAAAAATGTTGGTTCAATTAAGAATAAGTCATTTGAATGAATGCCTGTTCCAACAAAATATATATAAAGAAAATGAAAGAGAAGAGGATGTCATGCCAAATCTGGCCAACTAACTGAAGGTTCCAGCCTTCCAGGTCCGTTTAAAAATAAAAAAAAATTCGAAGAACTTGAAAATTGGTACTTTTTGATGGAAGATGAAAAGAAAACTATGGGTATTTTGGTTGAAACTGAAAACATTTCAGTTGATTTCAGACATACTGCTTACCCAGCCAAAACTTTTCGTAATTAAGCAACCTGGGACCATTTATTTATTTATTTATTTTTTTGTGGAGAAAGAAGCAAATTGGGACTTAAAATGTTGTTGAAATTAGAAGTTTGAATGGACGCCAAACCCAAGACCAGTTGACAAATCAAGGTTTCGGCTACTTGCTTGCACGAGGACTTTTCATTAATATTAATGCATAGATATATTAATAATTACATATATTAATAATATATGCTCGTATGATGTATGAATTAATAAAAACTAAATATTTAAAATAAAAAATTCAATAATGTTATAAAAAAAAATTACACATGAAAAGATATATCCTAATTAAGGCACCTCAAGAAATCACAGTGTAAGACTGAATTTCATTAAAACAAAAAATTATGTTAGTTGATTAAAATAATATAAAATAAATAATAATTTTATTTTTAAAATTACTTGAAACATTGTAATAGAATTTTGACTAGAGTAGTATTATATTTCTTGAAATTTTTGTAATAAATTTTTACATGAAATAAATTATGTTAATTATTTTTAGACAACACGAGCAAAATATCTTGTATGATGTGAACATTTACGCTGAGCTATGTGTCATTCACGTAACATGTAGGACAATTTCTTTTTTATTATTATATAACTAGTAGGCAGTACTCATCTACGCAGTATTGCACAAAAAATTTTTGACAACAAATATTTATATTTAATAAAAATTTAATTAATAATTATTAACATAATATACAAAAATTCAAATTAAAGAATTTAAAAGAAAAAAATGTTTTTATATTATTAAAAATTTGCTTAGGGAATATAAAATCTAAATTAATTCATAATTTATTTAATGTTGTGTTGCTTTATCCAAAAAGATGATGAATTCTAACTAACTCTTAAAACAAAATTAAAAAATATTATTAAAATGATGATATGAAAAAAATGCGAACTTTAAAAAATAATGTAAAAAAAGAAGAATTCAAATGCTTGTATTGTTAATTGATATCATTATATAGGAGCATATCACATACAATTTGCTAATTTGCAATCCCAATTATATGACATACTTGGCCTAACTAGAATCAACCATATATGCATATTAAAAGTTCAAGTCACATCCACATTAGCAAAATTAACAGAACTATATTGTATGTTGGTTTGAGATCTTCACCACCATTAAGTAATGGAGAGAGAGAATGACAAGTTTTAGTCCATTTGTTATCAATTTATTTGACATTTTATAGAAAGCTGGCTGAAGTATAGTTGTATTTAGGGAAAAAAAAAACAAGGTTTTAAAAAATTATACATAAAATGACATCTTATATATTAAAAAAAAAGAAAAGAAAAAAAAGAGAGAAAGAAGTAATACCTCAATTTTTCCATGTATTACTGATAGTGGAACCGCTAAATATGGCTTATTGGACACTTTTAACTATCAGATTAGGCCCCATATAATCTATCACTATCAGTAAAGCATAAATGTCCTTATTGAAAATTAAAATGCTCAAGATCAAGAAAATGCCCGTGTTTAAATCAAAGAAGTCAATACCGTACCGGAGGCTGTACTGATTTGGCCAACGGTAGGATATATTTCGAGTACCAGTTAATACCGGTGTACCATTTTGGATTTACCGCAATTTATATATATATATATATATATATATATGAATTTATATAAATAATTAGAACTTATTAATCTTAAAACATAATTTAATATATTTAATTAAAACTTAAATTCCTATTTATTTTGTTTATGCTACTAGCCCATGTCCAAGCTATTTTAAACCTCTATCCAAGCCCAATATTTTATTTGACTGCCCAATAAAACTTTCAGAGCACAAAATTGATATTGAATGATAAACAATTTTCCATGAAACAAGAGTGGCGGACAGCTATTGGAGTAATGTTTGACTATTTGTACAATTTCTTATAGTTCCAAGAAAGCTTTTTAACCATTTACTTCAATTCAAAAATAATTACCCATCACATGAGGGGTCAGTGAGTCTGCCAGTCACACACTTACACAGCAACCAGCACTTAAATTAAGACCCGTGTAAAACAAAAATAAAGAAGAAAATAAACCAGAGGAGCAGAGCAAATGAATAAGAAAAAGACGATGATGAAGAAGAGAGATAGATCAACAAGGTGAGGGTGACAAAGAAGCATGTTTACTGCGTAGGCAACGTGATCGGCGCTAATCTAGTAAGTTATTGAGAGGAGGGAGAGCGACTTTTAGTTTTAGATCTGATAGTTAACTCTTTTTTGTTTCAGTCCGGTATGCATTTATCGGCTGGAATTCGGTATTAGCTCTAGTATGACGGGATCAAACCGGTAAGACTGGTATTTAATCCGGCACAAAACAGAGGCATTTTTGTACTGGAGTAGGTGCCGGTACAAAAATTACCGGTCATACCGGCTGGTACGATACGAGATTCACTACCTTGGTTTAAATATGCTATATAAGATGCCTTTACTAATATTAGAATATAATGTGCTTCCTTCTAAGTCAAGTTTTGAACTTCTTGCCCTACGAAGGTGTGATCCGACTCATCTGAGTGAGTTACGTTAGAGTCCAAAGTTGACAACTCCCATTGTTTTGAAAAGACTCGAAGAGCCACTCTTGCAATTTGAAGCGACAAACCTCTAACAAAAAAGCCAATTAATGCCAAACAGGCAAAAAGAAATAGAGGAAGTAAAGAGATAATGAATTTGGTTCAGGAGAGAGAAGAAAAATGTTTTTATATGTAGGAGTTAGTTCAAATAAAATTTTTTTGGATTAATTTTAAAAAAAAGCAATATATATATTTTTAAAGATTTTTTTAATGTGAATAAATTGGCCCAAGGTGCAATTGCTAAGGCTTGATTTTTTAAATATTTAGTATTTGTTTGGATCTGCTTATTTTGTTAATCACTGAAAGCTTTTTGTTGAAAATACTATAGATAAAAGTAAAAGTTAGTTGAAATAGTACGATGAGATTTATGAATAGTACCAAATAGTACAATGAAACCTATAAATAATAGTAAAAATAAACTAAATAGTAGCATACTTGATGAAAGTGGATGGGAGGACAAGTAATGGAAAGAGATGTAAGATGAAGAAATGAAATGAAAAACTTGAAGTATGCGAACAAACAAATGAAGCACACCTTCATCTATCTTTTATTACAGATGAAGCACACACCTTCATCTATCTTTATTACATATGGTGGCACGTGCCACAAAACAAATGGACAATACAAGCGAACGAAAAATGGAGCTCTTAACTGATACAACAGTAGTATTATTATTGCAATCATGACTCGAAGACACAAATCTTATGAATCTTCTTAATTATTAATAGGCCAATCAACAATAAGATCATAGATCGATGTTTGATCAATATTCTAGCGATTCATGCTTCCTTGGAACACTGGAGCTGTTGTAGCCATCACTCCACCAGTTCGTTGCTCCACATTTCCTTTCCAGCCTAAACAATTTCCCAAAAAAAAAAAAAAAAACTCACCCTCAAGAGTAACCCTAGAAGATATATTATACAACCAGTTATTATTATTATTATTATTATAATTTTTTGGACTTTATTTCATTTTATATTATTCATAGGTATATATTTTTTGATCTTATTATTTATAGGTATATCCACACTTATTTTTATTACAAAACCAGTCTAAGTGTGTGAGTGTTTTTTTAAAATATTAATAATGCGGTAAATTAATTCACTCATCCTCAATAGGAATAAAACCATTTTCAATTTACTTACTAGCAATACGACCTTTGTATTTTTATGAACGACTATATATGTCATTTGGGTCAATATAAAAGAATGTGAAACTCATTTAGAAACTACGTTTTGAAAATATAATTAAACCTTATAACATATTGTAATTTTTCTTCTTTGATGTTATATATTTCTACCTACAACTTATCATAGGTCCAAGATTTGCAAGGATTTTTTTTTTTTTTTTTCAATTACTTGTAAACAAAAAAGAAAAGAAAGGAGAAGAGAAGAGAAGCGTGTTTTTTTCAACCTATGGTCATGTCGAATCCGCGGGCTTCAAGTTCACGATACTCTTGGCATAAGGCACATGGCTCGCAGCAGAAATGAACCAAGCAATCCCCACAAGGCTTCTCCTCTAACATGTACTGCTGCCTGATTTTTGTGCGATATGGGTACGAGTACAAGCATCCACAGCCAATCAAATTGGCTATTAGTGCGTAAACTACTTCACTAAATCCAGTAGCTGCAACACAAATCACCATGCCACACATCTTAAAAATCAACACCACCAAAAACTATCACCATTTACTTGATATATATTCACTGTATACTTACTTTTTGATCCTTTATCAACAATATCTGCAATTCGACCAAAGGTAATGCATGGGCACCAGCATGTCAGGCAACCTGTGAAAAATACCGAGCAGCATTGTAGCATTTAACTTTAGTAAAAGTATATGAATAATGAGGGCGACTCTTATAGTAATATTTTTCAGAACTTTTGTTCTTACGATTATTGATATGAGTTGTTTTGTTGGGAATAATATCACTTTCATCTAGGTTTATCAGTGACACAATTTTTATAACAATGTGTCATGTTATGGAAAAAAAAAATGTAAAAAGTGTTAGTGTTTGTAGTTTCACTGATGTCTTGTAGGGTGTCATGCGAAAGTGTTAAGCTATATCTTACAATTTGAGACGTCATGGCAGCAGTCGTAGAGGCCAGAGGACCAAGGGACTGGAGCTTGAAATGAAGCTGGCTGGGAATTCTCGTGGTATTGGCTTGTCGAGTTCATTGGAACACCAGTCACGGTGGCCTGAGCAAATGGTGGCGGCGCATGGGAGTATTGCTCTGTTGAACTTGGGTTTGATGAATACATGATGAGTTGGTAAATGGGACGGCGTATTGATTTGAACAAAGAGGGTTTAAAGGCTGAAAGAATTATGAGGAGGCGATACTTGGATAGGGATATATATATATATTTAGATAGATGCTGGGATTTGTTTTTTTCGTATAAGTAAGGATTAAGAAATGGTGACTACAGAATGTTCATGTTTTACAAGTCAAGCGCAGCCATGGCTGAAACTCTCTGCTTTTTTGACTTTTGAATCACTAAAAAAAGTTCGGTAAACCATATTATATTGTACACAGAGACAGGGCAGTTGAGGATTAGTTAATGTGAGAATAATCATAGAGCTAGGGACTATGTCCACCCTTGTATGAGATCTCCACAGTAAACTGCTTTATTTTTATTTTTATTTTTATGCATGCGAATCTGAAAAGGGTTTGATAACCAGTGTATCGGGGCCAATTCTATTTCTAGGACTAGAAGCCTTGTCTGTAAAATAATACAAAAGAGAGTAGGATTCACTTGATCCGACCAAGAACATCACCTAAACTAAGATGTTAAAAATACTGAATGAATAGTATTATATTTCACAAGTAATAAAATATATAAAAGTACTTTTATATAAGAGGCAGAATATGTAGTACAAGTAAATAAGGTGGGTTTAAAGTCCACAATCTATTACACGGTAACAGCCCCCCTCAAACTCAAGGTGAGTATGAGACCAACTTGAGGTTGACAACCAAAGCACAAAGGCGTTCCTTAGGATGTCACTTAGTGAAGATATTTTGTTAGGTTCTAAGACCTTAGAGACTAATGTATTAGAACTTCAATATGTATTATGTTGGCAAACCATGATCAAAACATTTAGTCTAAGTTTAGGCTTGCTCAAAGTTTGGTTTAATGAAAGTTTGGAATAAAGTAATTTTTGCAAGGCTCGATTGATCGAGAATAGACTCGATCGATTGAGAATTGTAGATTAGGAATTTTCTGCAGAATTTTAAGTTAGCTCAAACAACAGTTCAAACCCATTAAGGATTAAGGTTTCAGATATACTTCTTCTAGTATATAAAGAAAACCCTAAGTACGTTTTTGAAATGCTTTTTAGAGAGAAAATAGTGTGCCTCTTTTGTAGATCTAGGGTTTTGTACCAAAAAACTCTCTAAAGTCTTTATTAGGTTGTGTGTTGAATCTTTTGTGAGATTTAGAGGTGTTTATCTTCATACACACACATTGAGTTATCATTAAGAACTTGATAGTTGTTTTAGTTGTTGCACAAAGAACTTTCAAGAAGATCAAGATTCACAAGTAGGAAAACTTGTGGTTACTGCAAATCAAGAAAAGAAATAGTCCGTGGACTCAGAGTTATCATGAGGTCGTGTTGGTAAGTTTTCTACTCGAGGTAGCAATAAGATGTTAGTGGTCTAAGTTTTATTGTACAAACTTCAATTCTTTCTAGTGGATTTGCTTTTTATCTTGAGGATAGCTTGGATAAATGCTCCGTAGGTTTTTTACTGATTTGGTTTTCCTAGGTCATTAGATCTTTATGTTCTTTATATTTTCCGCTGCTTTTGCATGATATGATTGTTTTGTTTTGACCTAGATTTGAATAATAAACCTAAGTATTCACTTGGTTAACTAATTAGGTTAAACAATCTAGTTTACATGGATTTAAAACTCTACATATATGCAAATTGATCTTTAGAGTAGACCGAGAACAGTTTGAGAGTACCATGGACAAGATGATAACGGATAAAATGGTAATCGATCTCGATGTGTTTAGTCTATTCATGGAAGACATCATTGTGAGTAATATGAATGACACTCTGGTTGACACAATAAATAGGAGTAGCAGAGGGTGTGGACACGCCTAAGTCCTTAAGAAGCCATCGTAGCCAAAGGAGCTCAGATTTAATATCAGCAAGGGTAGGATATTCTACTTCAGTACTGGAGCGGGCCATAAGGGTTTGTTTCTTGCTTTGCCAGGAAATTAGAGAACAGTCAAGAAAAATGCAATAACTAGTGGTGGACTTGTGATTAGTGGGATCTCCTGCTTAATCAGCATCAGAGAATGCACGGAGAACAAGAGGAAACTAAGCAGAGTAGAAAAGTCCATAGAAGAGAGTGCCATTCAGGTATTGAATAATGCACTAAACTTCAACATAATGAGTCGATCATGGAGCAAACAGATACTGGCTCACCTGGTGAATAACATAGGAAATGTCTAGACTAGTGACTGTGAGATAAACTAGGCTGCCAACCAATTGTCTGTAAAGAGAGGGATCAGAAAATGGTTTCCCCCCCCCCAAGGGAGTCAGATGCGCATTAAGTTCAACTGGAGTGTTAACAGTCTTTCTATCAGTGAGTCCAGCTCGAGACAAAAGTTTGGAAGCATACTTGGCATGAGTAATATAAAGACCATTTGTGGAATGAGTGATTTCAAGACCCAAGAAGTAGCTGAGATGTCCAAGATCTTTCATCTCAAACTGGTGACTGAGAAAATCCTTGAGTTTTTGAATGTCAGTGAGATCATCACCAGTTATGATAATATCATTTACATATAGGAGAAGAAAAATAGTGCATTTGTGGGTGCGCAAAAGAAATAAGGTAGAATTATAATGATTGGTAATGTAACCCAAGCGAGAGATAGTAGAGCTGAACTTGATAAACCAAACTCGTGGAGCTTGTTTAAGGCCATAAAGTGCACGATGAAAGTGACAAACCTTGTTCGGTTCAATAGAGAGACCAAGGGGAGGTTGAATAAAACTTCTTCACTTAAATTCCCATTAAGAAAGACATTTTTGACATCCATATGAAAATAGTCCCATTTACTAGCAGCAGCAATAGCTAAGAGGGCACGAACAGATGAGATTTGGGCAACCAGATTAAAGGTCTCTTTATAATCAATCCCATACTCCTATGTAAAACCTTTTACAACAAGACAAGTTTTATATCGTTCAGTGAAGCCATCAGATTGAGTCTTAATCTTGTAAATCCACTTACAACCAACCACAGATTTTTCAGGGGGGAGCCACCAAATCCCAAGTATGGTTTTTAGATAATGCATCAAGTTCCTCTTTTATTGCAATCTGCCATAAATGGTCAGTGGAGGCCTCACGATAGGTGTGAGGATCATGCAGTATAGCGAGGGTAGTATAACAATGATAGTCAAGTAAATGTGCAGGAATGGATCTTACTCGAGTTGAGTGACGAAGTGGAATGTCTTATGCAAGATCTTCAGGTGGAGCAGGAGTAGGGGACCCAAGCTCTAGGTTGGGTGGCTCATCTTCAACCTGTTCATTAGAGGGTAATCCAAGAGAGGCATACAAAATATCTGGTGGTTGGACAGAGAAGTCTATGGGAGAATCAGGAGTAACTATAAAAGGAATATGTGGCTCATATGGAAAAAAGGTCTAAGACAAATGAGGTAGATAGGGAGACACGAAAGTGAAAGAGCTTGACAAAAGAGCAATATTTCCAAAAGACAACATTGCGGGAGATACGAAGACGATGAGAGACAGGATCTTAACACTGATACCCTTTTTGAGTTTCACCATAGCCAAGAAAATAACAAAGTCTAGACCGAGGCTCAAATTTTTTATGCTCATGTGGTTGAAGAAGAATGAAACAGGAAAAACTAAAGGAGCAAAGGTGGTGATAGTTTGAAGGTGACCCAAAAAGGCACTCATATGGAGTTTGATTTTGGATGACAAGATTGGGAATGTGATTAATAGCATGAAGAGCAGTTTTGCCCCCCAAAAAAGGACCAGAAACTTTGGCAGAGAAAAGGAGAGCACGAATAATGTCAAGAATATGACAAAATTTTCATTCAGCTCTACCATTTTGCTGAGAGGTACCTGGACAAGTTAGTTGATGAACAGTGCCATAGGAATGGAAAACAACTTAGAAAGCATATTGAGTGTATTTAAGAGCATTATTAGATCAAAAATTTTGATACGTATGGAAAATTGAGTTTCAACCATTTTTGTAAAATATGAATATATTTGCAATAATTTAGAACGATCTTTCATATGAAAAATCCAGCTATAGTGGGAATAATCATCAACAAAGATAACAAAATATCGAGATCCACCAATACTAGAGATAGAGGAAGACCATCAGACATCAGAATGAATTAGGTCAAAGATATCAGTGGACATTGATTCACTAGTATTGAAAGACAAAGTTGGTTATTTTCCTAATTGTCATGAAACACAATTAAAATTTTCTGTGGACACTGAACCTAACGAATCTCTAAAAGCCAAGTGTTGTACATGAGAGGAAGATGTGTGACCAAGTTGGGCATGCCAAAGTGCAAGGGAAGGAATAGAAGAAATTGCAGTAGCAGCAGCAGCAATAGAAACATGAGCAACAAGTGGAAGATAAAGGCTGTCCATTGGAAACATACGCCCAACTCTGGGACCGTTTCCAAGCTCCTATCTTGTCCTCGGATCCTGCACAATACACCTAGAATAATCAAAGGTAATGCGATAACCTAACTCATTTAATTGTCCCACAGAAAATAAATTGTAAGAAAGATTAGGAACATTAAAGACCCTAGGAACCGAGAGCTTGGATGTCGAGATAGAACCTATATTATGACCAAATAATGTGGAATCATTAGCTGCGCGAATATTAAGAGGGTGTGGTGCAGGTTCAAGTTGAGAAAATAATGATGAGTAAGGTGTCATGTGGTTACAACAAGTAGAATCCATAAGCCAAGAGGAAGGAGATATACCAGATGAAACTGAGAGAAAAGAGGAATAAAATGCATTACCAACTATATGAATGGTTTTAGCGATGATGTTTTGAAGGTCAACTATGGAAATGGTGACAGTGGATCCAGAAGACTTGGACTTTGTAGAGATGGGAGCCATTGGTTGGAGACTTTCGGTGTTAGTAACAATAGCAGCAAAAATGGAAACAACTGATTTGTTGCGTTGATAACAAGTTTTAATATTATGGCCAAAACGTTTGCAAAAAATGAAAAAAACGTTTGTTGGATTGTCAGCGACGATTGTTGCAAAAGGAAGAAGAAGTATCCTTATTCTTCATTTAGAAGCAAAATATGCAAAAATAGACTGCAAAAATGAAATCTACGCGAAAACCTAGGTAAGGAACACTTGGATTGCAAAAAGTAAACTCTGAAAAAAGTCAACGATCAAGTTAACCAGCAGAGCGATGATGTCAGCAAGAGGACGTGGATGATGATGTAAGTGAAGACAGGCGATGACGTGTGTTGTAGGGACTGATGTAATTAGGATGACGTCTCAAATGATGTCAGCAGTTTCACGCATGTGTGGCGCATGGGCAAGTAAGGCGAGTTGGCGCGTAAGGCACGTGGAGCATTGAAGCAGAATCGCTGACGGCGCGTGTAGCGTGTGTGGCGCGTGTCTTCGATGCAGATTACTTTGGGTAGCACGTGAGAAGCCCAATGGCATCGGTTCTTCTCCGAGGATGTAGATCAAAGGAAGATGATTCTGATGGTATCGATGACGAGAGGATCAGGGCAAAATTGTTTGGTGGCAACTAGAACGACAGTGGTCTACAGTGTAAGATGATGATGGCGATTCTGATAGTGATGTCGAAGACAAAGGCATCGGAGAACATTGAAAAGACAGGACTGCAGATTGCACACCAAAGAAATCAGAGCACTGACTCTAATACCATGTTAGAAATACTGAATGAATAGTATTGTATTTCACAAGTAATAAAATATACAAAAGTGCCTTTATATAAGAGACAGAGTGTGTAGTACAAGTATATGTATAGTACAAGTAAACAAGGTGGGCCTAAAGCCCACAACCTATTACACGTTAACATAAGAAATGTGCAAGGGAGTCAGGACTTTGGTTTGGCAGCTTTTGCGAGAGTGAGTTTGGCCTGAGAGAAGCCATGATTTGATCCGAACACAAGAGAGTGAGAGTACAAACTTGGGTCTTGTATCTCGAGCTCGATCGGTTTGGAGGGTTAAGCTCAAACAACCAAATATTGTGACGCAAAGCAGGCTAAAACGAGAGTCAAGCGCTATCTATCATCGGTTTAGGATTGATTGGACGAACCAGCGCAGCTAGTTAGCGTACCCATGGTTTAAGGTTAATGGCGGCTGGTGGACAATGCATATTCACGTGAGATGGGATGATGGTCCCTCCTTTTCATGGTGCATTTCGTGGGTGCTCGTGTGGAGGGGATGTGGATGTAGAGTGTATGGTGTAATTACCAATCATTGAAATTTCTTAAAGGAGTGGTTGATCACCCAAGTTTTGAAAAAAATGGTTTTACTCCCCTAAATTAAATAAAATAATATGTGGAACCAAAAAACAAATTCCGGATTTAATTCTGAAGGTATTAGGCACCCTAACCCTATAAACAGCACCTAAATTTAGATTATCCCTTAAAAATGTGTGCAATGCTATAAACAAAATACTTGCCCAATCTTAGGGGGCATATGTCCCCATTATAATTCATGCATCAAGAATAATATACAAAACTTGATATTAATGGTTTTGATTTCAGAGAAAGAACAAAGTTGATTTTAGTTCAAAAATCTTTTTGTACAACCCGTGACTAATAGGGGATGATGTTAAGATGGACTTGAAATGTTACTGGCACCCATTGCAGATATGTTTGGAGGGGGTCCTAGCCATTATCAGGATCTCATTATTCTATGGTAAATGATGTGGCCCATCTTTTGATGAAGTTTGAACTAGTCGATCACATAAAGGGAGACATCCTTGTGATCTCATTTACTAACAAGGTTTTGAAAAGAAAACCTTAATGTGGTGTTTCGTACGGAAAAATTAACATTATTTTTGACATTTAGATTTCTGAAAATGTGATTTCTTGCAATTTGAATTCTTAGGAATATGAGATGATAATGTTTGGTTTATTTCTAAGAATCTTAAATGAATTGTTTATTTTTCCTATTATATCCTTATATTTGAATGTGAACTACCAAGTTTTTAAAAAAAAATCTTCCTCTAAATAAATATAAAACAAAATATAAACTTAAAAATCCAATACATTTCAAAATCCAAGACCTTCCAATACGTTTCAAAATCCAAAAACACACATACAAATATGATGGGTTGTTGAAAACTAAAAATCCACACATTTTGTATCATTGTATAACAAACATCAAGAGCACTAGATAAGATACAAATCATTGACATGTACTGTAACATATGAATCTAGAAACAAAGCCATTAATCTGAAGAAAAAAAAAAAAATGAAGCCACCAATCCAGATCTATATTTCTAGCAACTAAACAAAACCAGGACCTGAAATACGAATAGATACATTAAAAAATTTCTATGAAAATAAATTCATTAATAATTTGTTGAGCAACACACACACAACAGTAAAAGTGAATACCTGATAATAATGGAGGGTCCCCTTCAAACTTTTTTTTCAACACGTGAAACCTTAATAGAACTTTGTTAAAGAATATATCAACAGAGTTGTCTATCCTGTTTATGTTGTTTTGGCCGGAAAAAATATTAATGATTTGTTTTATATTTTATCTTAATTGCTTAAATAATAAGGAAAAGGGGTTAAAATTGTCAATTTATAAAAAAATACAATTTCCTTTAAGTTTGGGAATTTTGATACCCACATGTTTTAAAGGGAATCCACATTCCTACTAAGAGGGGCTTCAAGGGGGAATCTAAATTCTCCTGACATTTGATTCCCTAGCGTGATTTGTAACCAAACATAAGAATTTTTAAACATTCCTAAGAATCCTAAAATATTACTCCGTACTAAACGCCACATAAAACTAGGGTATTGGTTTGCAAAAATATTAGTTTTTTCAATGTGGAAACTAGAGCAGGAATTTTGCAAGCGTTCGTTTTTTGAAAAAGGGGAACCAAAACCAAGTATCCATTTGGATACACGTTTTGAGTTTCACGTTTCAACCTTTTTTTTTTTTTTTTTTTTGCACGACAACTTTTTCACTGTCACGGATACTGTTTATGAATAGTAGTCGGTATTGTTCAGCACTGTGTGGGAGACAAAATTACTGTTCTGTACTGTTCATAGGACCTACAAAGCTCTTTATTTAGAAAAAATATTAAAAATAGGTCTCACGATACTATTCACACATTTAAAAATGATTTTGTTACAGTATTTTTAGTTTTCAGTTTTCAGTTTTTAGCAATAAATTCTATCCAAACGGACCCCAAAGTTCAATTTTAAAAAATATTGGGTTGTAAAAGCTTAAGATTTTCTTAGTGGAAAATCATAAAACCAAGGTTTAGTCACAATTTTAGATATAATTTCTACATTTGAAAATTATGATTTTTAGTGGAAAATCAAGAAACCAGGATCAAAGCAGAAATTTGGACATAATTTCTACACTCGAATCTTTTTCTTTTTTAATTTATTATTTTTTTGCTAAAAAAATCAGGAAATCAAAATTAAGGTAGAATGTTGGATAATGGATATCATTTTTGTATTTTGAAAACTATTTAAAAATAAAGTTTTTTTTTTAGTGAAAAGTCAAGAAACCAGGATCAAATCAAAATTTTGGATAGAATTTTTGCATTTGGAAATTTTTTAAAAAAATTATGATTTTGTGGAAAATCAAGAAACTAGGATCAAAGCAGAATTTTGGATAAAGTTACTATGTTTGGAAAATGATGATTTTAGTGAAAAACCAAGAAACAAGGATCAAGGTAAAATTTCAGACAAAATTTCTATACTTTAAAAATATAAAATGAAGATTTTTTTTGGGTGAAAAATTAGAAAACCGGAATTTTGAAATAATTTTTGCATTGGTTTATATGATTATGAAGGATGTATGCATGTATGCATAGCTATGTTATAGGAGAGGGGTTTAAGAGCAATGTATTGTTTAAGTAGACAACGTCTACTGGGCTACTTGATCATAAAAAACAACTTAGCATTTTGACAACTAAAAAGACCATAAAAAAAAAACGTGGTGGATGTGTAGCAGTCAGCATGCCAACAACATTTTGGCGGTATTTCGGTAGAGTTCAATCCCAATTGCTTAATGGCCTGTTTGGATGTTTAAAAAAGGAGGGGAAGTAGAGTAGAGGGAAGGGGAGTAATTCAATTACTTTGTTTGAGAGTTTTTTAAGGAAGGAGGGGGAGGGGTTTGGAGGGGTTTGAAGGGGTTTCAACTACTTCCAACCCCCTCATTTTTAATTCCCCCAAATTGGAGAGATTTGGAGGGAGAGTAGAGCACATAAAATTATTGATAAAGTAAATTACCTAATTTACCCTTATTATATTTATAAAATTACAATGTTAAAAACAAGGGGAAGGGCTAATTACTCCCTTCCCCCTTACTAATTATAAAAACATCCAAACAAGGTGGAGGGTAATCATTCTCCTCTACTCTCCTCCCCACTACTCCCCTCCCCTCTACTCTCCTCTACTCTCCTCCTTCTCTAAACTCCCAAACAGGCCATAAATTGCAATTCTCAACAACAAAGTTGGAGTCAATGTCCTTTGCCTTTTCTAATTGTAAGGGATTGTTGGTGCGAGGAGTTTTGAGGTTCGCAGAGAGACTTGGCAATTTGCACTAAGGTGAATATCTTTGTGTGCAAGCTCGCAGAAATTGCTGCTATGTTTGGAAGTTTTGAGAGAGAGGAGAGTAGAGGGAAGGGGAGTAGTGGAGAAGAGAGTAAAGGAGAATAGTTATCCTCTACATTGTTTGGATTTTTTAGAATTAAGTAAGGAAGAATGTAATAATTAGTTTTTTCATTTGTAATTTTGTTAATATAGTAAGGATAAATTTGGTAATTCAATTGGTCAAGTATTCTTATGCTCCACCCTCCCTCCAAATCTCTCCAATTTTGGGGAATTAAAAAGGAGTTAAAAGTAGTTCAAACCCCTCTAAAACCCTCCAAATCTCACCCCCTCCTTCCTTAGAAAACATCCAAACAAAGTAACTTAATTATTCTCTCTCCCTCCACTCTACTCCCCCTCCTTCTCCCAACATCCAAACATTAGCTAAAGCTCTAGTGATGAGTAATATCTTTATGAAGTTCTTAGTCGTGAGACTCTCTATGTAGTAATTCATTGATGCTAATGTATTAGACATGCTACTATGTTTCCTGGACGGACTCCTAGATATCCACCACCTAGCTACTTTGGTGGTTTGATAGTAACCCCTATAGAGTTCTTAGTCGAAAGACGTTTGACAATAGCAATCTCTTGATGTCAATCAATCATATATCCTGCAATTAACCCTGGATGAACTCTATGAGACTCCCAAACTACTAAAGACTACTCAAAAGAAAGAAAACTGAAGCTCCTTTTAAGCATGGAAAGGCTTGCGTCGATGCTTGATGCCCAAACAGAGGGGTAGGAGGGCCTATTTATACATGCTTTCCTATATTTGCCCCTAACTTCTGAGGGCATTTTGGGACTCAAAATAGGGAAAATACGTTATAATTGGAAATTTAATAAATCATCTTTCCAATGACACCAAGTTCGAGTTATTTAGAGGTTGCTTTGAAAAGTTATGACCTTGAGAAGTTGGTGCGGTCATAATTTTTTATTATTGTTGTAGTGAAAGTGCAGGCATTTGCATGGAGGCCTTATTGAACTTGGAATTGAGCATGTCATACGCCATTGGAAAGCCTATTACACATAAGTTTTTATTTTTTTTATATACTTTGGTTGGGGCATTTTGTATGATTTTCAAAGTTATAAGCCGCCGAAAGTATTTTCGAGGGGTTTCGCTGTATGTGATTTTTGTGAGTTTTCTAACAAATTGGTTGTTTGGGATTGAATATGATAAATTTTATTGTACAAGCTTTCCAAAGATATGTGATTTTGCACAATTTGGAGATCATTTGGTCAGGTTTTGATTAAACCCTAAATTCAGTTGGGATTAGAATTTCGGTTCTAGAAGCTTTTCTCATTTTTGTGACATTTTGTTCCTTTTACATTCGATTTTGGCAATCCATTTATCAATTTAAAGGATTTGGATTAAACACACATTAGAAGTAGAATCGAATGATCGAATTGTTGGTCAAACTACATATCTTGCTTTGGAACTCCCATATTAGACGAAATTTAGCAAAGTGATAGTGTTTGAGTGGGTTTTGCGGCCACGTTTTGCCTCTTGGGTGGAATTAAGGTTGTTTTAAATTTTTAGAATTTTCTTAGTTCTTGTGAACAACAGATAATTGGCTTCTAGAAGGGAAAAATGGGGTAGCAATAGATGCCCATTCTTGCTTTAATGTGCTTGACTACAGGAAAGCGCAGACAACAAATTCTATTGACATAAAGGGCCCATAAATCACCTCAACCGACCTTGGGATGTGGGTTGTGAGTAATCACCATGCTTCATGGGTAGATGCACTAGTGGTCATTTCAATCGAGCCCAAATAACAGAAAAGACCAAGAAACCATCATCGTTACGTGTGGAAAGAGTTCCAAGCCCCATATATAAAAATGCCCTAAATTCCTTCTGTCAATAGCATTAGTATCCGGTTTGCTAAAAGGTTAATTCTTAGCATCTTAAAACCTCAAACCACAAAATATGTGCAACAACCATATTCTATTCATAAGTCATACATTTAACATAACTGAGTTACATTATTTGACTCCAAATTAAATGTCTTGTCATAATTTTCAAAAATCTATCTTATTTTTCCTGAGTTTTCTTCTTAAAAAATACAAAGGACCACAAAAAGTTATATAATTTTTGCCACAACTCACCATGTAGCAAGTTGTGAGTATTGAAAAAAAAAGTGGTGGGTCTATATTTCACCACTCACAACTTATAATGTGACGAATTATGCCAAAAGTTGTGTAAGTTTTTGTGTTTTTAGCATTATTACTTATACACCACCGCGCACCTTTGGTGCGGTGACACTCCACAAGTATAAGTGCTTGTGGGGTGTAAGGGGCAAGGGTCGGGGTTAAAGTCTCCAAGAGGGAGCTTCACACGCATATACTCTTATATTAGGCTAAAGTAAAAATTTTATCTTATATATATATATAAAAAAAATTATTACTCATACAGTTCATAATAACTCTATTATTATCTCAAACCCTGACAAATGGACATTAATTTGAAAGGACAACACTTAATTTATAATAAATATTTCTCTATCAAAATTCACTATTTTAAATAACTTTCTAACTAATATATTTAGGGAAATGTCATACCATTTAGCCCTATTTTTTTACTTTATTGTCGAATTAATACGTATATTTTATTCATAACATTTAACATAATTGAGTTACTTTATTCTTTTGGATCCAAATCAAATGTTTTGTCATAATTTTTAATAATCCATATTATATTTGTTGAGTTTTCTTTTTAGAAAATGCTAAGACCACAAAAAGTTTACAACTTTTATCATAAACTCCCCATTTTACAAGTTGTAAGTAGTGGAGAAAAAATGGTGAGCCCACAAAAATTTATACAAATTTTACCACAACGTATGTGGCGAGTTTTGAGTAGTGGAGAAAAAGTGGTAGATCCATGAGATTTCACACCTCTACCACTTACAACTCACCATGTGGCGAATTGTGATAAAAGTTGAGCAAATTTTTGTAGTTCTAACATTGTTTTTTCTTCTTTGTAAATGAAATTTTATGAGTAGTAACTTACATACTAACTTTGATCATATATGATGTCTTTTCATAAATAACTAGGAGAATGATTTGAAGTCCATATGCTCTAATATGATTATTTTTTACTCTATTCATACCAATATCATTTTTAAAAACATTTAAAATAGGTACTTTGATATGATAGAGTATTATTTTGGATCCTTGTCTCACGTTCATTTTTAATCAATTGTTGTGCTACTAGTGTACTTGACTTTTGTGACAATTTGCATGTTGACATAGAAATTGTTACAAAACGTTTTGGACCTATCCAAAAGCCTTTTCTTAAACTTCATTGCAACTAACATTAAATATTTTAAAAAGCACTTATTTAAAGAAAAATATTTTTAAAATAAATCATTTTATTGATTAAGTTGTTCATATTTAAAGCTGCGAAATCAATCGACTATATATAAGATGTAAAGGCTTACACTTGAGTGAGTGAAAATAAATGGCTACGAATTTTATAAGAAAACTTATGGTGGCAATTATGGAGTTGGTTTTCCTTTTCCGTTTTGAAGTGCATGCCAATCATCTTGGTTCAGCCTCTTTCCATCCCTCTTCATTTTCAATTCCATTTGATCATCTCTCTAAAATTGATAAAATTCAAAAACCACATCATGATTGCCTCATAAAAAAATTTAAACGGTGTGAACAAAGAGTAGATAAAATAGAGCGTGCAATATGTAATTATGTATTGGTTGGGCTTTCACAACCTGCACACCTGTGACCCTTGAGTTAAAAGATCCATCAGCTGTGGACATGGTAATGTGTGCACGCTCTTGTGATAAAAAATTTTCTGATGACTTTGAATATTCAGATTGTGTTATAAATGTTACACAGTGCATATTAAGAATCCTTAGGATGTTATTTATACAGAATGCAGGGGCTACCTCAAACTTCGATTTGGTAAGTACTCTTTCCCTCTTTCCCTCTCTCTCTCTCTCTCTCTCTCTCTCTCTCAAGCATAAGAATGTAGTTATATAAGAACAATATATTTGTGAGTAATCAAGGTGTGTCATACATGACCGTTTGGCTAGAATACATAATTTCTAAAACCAAATATGTGCATTTATTTCAAAACATTTGAAATTTATACGTCCAAATCTCACAACATTTGAAATTTGAAAAGTTTTGAATGAAAACTTGTTTTAAACCCTTGAAAGTCTATTTTCTTGATTAAATTCACATTATTTCAAGTTTAAAGGAATTGTTTAAATATTGATTATTAAAAAAATTATTTTACTTGAATTGTATTGAATCATTATAATGATGTTCCCAAAACCCATAATATTGTAGTTAAAAAATATTTTTGTTGTTGTTGTTGTTAGGACTGAAAATGTATGATTTTTTTTTCTGGGTAAAATTGTGATGTCTACACAATATCGGTACATAATAATGTTTTTTTAATCAATTTTCTTATATATTTCAAAGCAATACTTTTTTTCATATCAATGATTCTTTGTAATACATCCCAACTTGAAGAACATCATTTTTTTTTAATATGAATTTATATGCGAGGTAAAAGTTCATCTTCATTGACCTTTTATAATTTATTATTTGTTTTTATAGGTAGGATTGTATCTCAAACTTATGACATCTGCTTCATGATGATTGGTCGTTATTATTAAGTCAAAACATCAATTAGTTTTTGGTTTAGAAGGAGATTGAACAATATATTTCTTATTTAACAATAAGACACTTTACTAATTGAGCTAACTAGAACCCACTAATTTATTAATTATTTTATGAGAAACTTCAAAACCTAAAAAGATGCAATTTATTTGGTTACTTACAATAAAAATCTATTGTCCCCCCCCCCCCTCTTTTTCAGAGAGTGTTTTACCCCCTTAAGTTTTTGGTGAATCTTTTTTTTTTTTTTGGTGAGAATCAGTTTTTGGTGAATCTACCTATGAAAGGATTTTTTTTTCATATATACCTATGGAACAACAAATTTGGTATTCAAAAAATTTTAATTTACCTTCAGTTATATTAGTCTTTAATAATGCCTTAGATACCCTTTAATTTTGTTAGCGGTTTTTGTTTGGTCATGTGTCATTCAAAATTTTAGATATCACACGGTCTAAGAAGTTGCATCCTTAGTACTTGACATGGCTTTAATGAGAGGTTAAAATGACAATATATGTGACTTCCAAGTTCCAACCCTTCATTTTTTTTCTTCAGGCCATGTGTCAATAAGCCTCAATCACAGTAGAGTACCTGTTGTGTTTATTGTCATGACTAACTATGATTATTCATATTCACTCGGTAGTTTCTCAAGGATACGATAGAGGATCTTACTCTTAATTTCTAGAGTTAATATTTTTGAGCTCAGTGTTCCATATTGTGTGTCATGTGAACCTAGATAGAACATGCTTTAGTCCATACATTAATTCTCACTCATACTCTTTCTAATCCATCACACCTTGTTTTCCATTATTTTTCTAATATAAGGTTTATGTCCGAATTCTTTTTCTTCTTTAAATTTTAAGGGCCGGGGAGAAGAAATGTTTATTAGGTTTCTCGAATATAGATGATGTGTATTCAATTTTTGTTTGTTTCTTAAATCATATATTTGACATGTGCGAATTTAATATATAGTAAAATAAAAATACTAATGACATGTGCAAATTGTATGAGCTTTTGAATTAAGTATCATATTTCAAGTATTTTTTCAAACTATCATTGATTTTGATTTTTATGAGAAAACTATTTGTTATTGCTAGGATTTAAGAATTATAGTTTGCGCTGACAAGCATGTGATCAAAATATGTCTTGTTATAGTTCTTTACAGTCTATAAGTTTGTCAAGATAGGCGCTCAATGTCCTGCAAATTAGTGTGCAAATCAAGAAATTTCGATTCATCGCGATTAATTCTCGACCGATTGAATACTTTTAGAGTCAACCAATCAAATTGAAATCTTGACAAATCGAGCTGTTCTTTCACTAAACTACAATTTTAGCTAGTTAATCCATCAAGTGTTTAGGGTTCAATTCTACTTGACCTAGTATATAAGTAAACCTTAATACATGTCCAAGAAGAATTTTGGAGATGCTCTTATATAGATTTAAAGGTTCCATACCTTCTACTCTCACAAGACCTTAGTTCCAAATACACAATTATTCTCTCTCACAAAGAATAAAATACCCTATTCACTATTGTATTTGACTATAATATTCTTGCACTATTTCTCCTATGGGCTAACCCTTTCTTTCAATACAACTGAATTAGTTTGCTGCGCACACATATATATATATATAATAGCAAGGGACTGTGCTTATACTTGTTGTGCACAAAATCCAAAACCAGGTTGGTCTTTGTTTTCATGTGCTTGTTATGCACGGCCAACTCAATATCCTGGTAGTTTACGTACCTAGAATTGTGTCTAACATCAATTGAACAAATACGCCACCAACTCAACATGTAGTGATATTTTTTATTTTGTTTTAATAATTTTTAGGTAGGAAATTTTCTAATTCTTTAATATTTTTTGGTTTTCGGAATTTTTGACCTATAAAATTTGAGTTATTTGATAGCACGTTCAAGTAATGACTTTTTTCATGAAGTTGTAACACCAATTGAAGTTAGACATGAGTAATTTATCCAATAGTGCAGTTTCATAATCAATTTAAGATTTTATAAAATTATTTTAAATTACTATACAAACATGTAGGTTTCGTGTATAGTACGAGTTTGCAACTAATTTATTAAATTTTGATACAAGTACCGTAGTATTATTTGATAGCAAATATTTTATCATTATATGACATGTTTAAAATACATGAAAAAAATTCCATAAAAAAATTCCTTGTTGACTTTATATATGTAAAGATTTTAGTGCTACAAACTGGAGGACAATATAATCTTTAGCACTCAGATTACTGGTTTAATCAACAACAAAAATAAAAGTATGATGCACTCTCTATCGATTCATGCCTCCTTGGCTCACAGGAGCCGTTGCAGTCATCACTCCCTGGGTCCGTTGCTCCACATTTCCTTGCCATCCTAAACAATAAAAAAGAATACCATATTAAAAATCACCAGCAAGAATTTAGTAACCCCGAAAAAATATTCTATATCAAACAGCGCGTGTGTGTGTGTGTGTGGTGTGGGAGAGAGAAAAGAAGGTTGCTTTTACCGATGCTGAGGTCGAAACCTTGGTGTTTGAGCTCGCGGTACTCTTGACACAGGGCACATGGCTCACAGCAGCAATGAACCATGCAATCCCCACAACAGCTCTCCTCCAACTTGTACTGCCGCCTCATTTTGGAGCGATAGAAGCATGAGTACAAAAATCCACAACCAGTCAACAGATTAATTAATGTATACAGTCCTCCGCTAGCAGCACAAGCTGCAATACATACAAATCACCCATCAGTCACCATCACCATCAGCCCAATAATTAAAACCAAACTCACCAAACAAACTTACACGTTGCTCCTCTATCTACAATCTCCGCAATTTGTCCAAAAGTAATACAAGGGCAACAACATGTTATACAACCTGTGAAAAACACCAATAAACAACAGCTTGTAAATTCTCAGAATAGTGTTGCAGACACAGTATTTTACATTATTTTTCTTGTTGCCTTCTTGTTGGCTTGTATTTTTCCTCTCTTTGAACACAATTTTCTAATTTTCTCAACAAAAAAAGATAAAGTAAAAAAGACAACACATAACCAATTTAGAAATTATTAAATTGATCAATTTGTATTGATTCTTATATTTGCCTATATATCATGATTTTAAAATTTGGGTCGGAATCAAAAAAAAGAGATTTAAGATTTTTAAAGTCAGGTCGAGGTTAAACCGAAGTTAAACTGTGATGATATCATAATTAGTTTAATAATTAATTAAATATAAATAAATATATTAAATTAGTAAAAATAATTAAAAATATATATTTTTCATATTATAATTTTCATAAAACAAATAAGAAATATTAAATCCTAAACAACATAATAAATAAACAAATATATAAGTATAATAGTGTATAGCAATATTATATATAGTAATTTTTTTGGGGGTAAAGATATCATAGTTAATTTACTTATTTTAAAAATTAGTTAATTTACTAAGATCATTACTGAAGTACTAAATAAAAAATAGATAATTCAAAAAAAAAAAAGTAACTAAATAGAAAATCACCACTGTTTTCAAATTTAAATCTAATATAAAATATTATTAAAACATTAAAAAGGAGGCTTGATGAAGCCTAAAGCTCTTAAAGCTACTGCCTACTATGGCAGCAGTGGTACGGTAGTTCTATAATACACGTATATCAACCAAGCTAAAAAATAAATATAATAAATTAAATGAAAAGAAAGAGATTATTTACTAGGCTATAAACAACGCCATTACCAAACAGAAAAAGACTTCATCAACCAAAAAAAATCTCAGCAAAAGAAAAGAAAACACAATGGTCCGAGTAAGGGAGAAAGAGTCTCAGTGCCACTGTGCACTGATTTGGAGAAATCTGACCGCCGGTCATCGACTGAAGGCTGCAGCGGTCGATAAGGACCAAAGTTTTGGATGGGTGGATTGTTGAGGCAGATTATCGAAGAGTTATATATTCTTATACTACTATTTTCATTTTAGTTCTTTGTTTTGATTTATTTTTTACTGGAGGTTTTCTTAAAAATGGTGAGAGGGTGCTATAAATAACTTCTTCTTCTCTTTTCTTCCATTTTTTTTAAGCTTGGCTTGAAACTGCAAGAACCGTCTACGGTTTTAAAAACCGAGCAGTTCAACCGCAGTTCTTAAGGTCTTTTTAACATAGGACGATTCTTAGTGAAAAGTTCCCGGTTAACCGGATCAGACCGTACGGTCCTGTTCGGATTTCAAAACGATGCTATATATTACTCATACAATTTTATTATCTACATTAAGCATCTATCATATCCATAAATAATATATTTGTTATGAAATATTTGGTGACTCTAGATTTGTTGAAGATCATAAGATTCATATATATATATATATATATATATATATATATTATGACACATGCCAAAAGGGTTAAATTTCTTACAATTTCCGACATCATCGCTGCAGTCACAGAGGCCAGTGGACCAAGGTACCGGAGCACTAGACTGAACCTGAAATGGAGCTGCTTGGGGTTGATATGTGTTCACTGGAACACCCATCACGGGGGCCTGCCCTGGGGGTGGCGCGTCGGCATACTTTTGGGGAGCACTTGGTTTTGATGAATACATGACAAATGTATGTGTTGTTGAAAGGAAAAAGGCTGAAAGAGAATTTGAGAGAGTTATAGAGATGTTTTTGTTGAGGTGTGGGACGAAAGTGCTGGGTTTATATAGGAGTATTCTTAGTTTGTTAAGGAAGAAATTAACTAAATGTGAACAGTACTTGTTTTGCGTGTCATAAAGCCGCCATGACTGACTCATTTTTTTTTATTTAAAAAGATTTTGGCTGATTACAACAATGTCTCAGTGACTCAGTCTATTCTTTTGCGTGTGTTTACCGATGTCTTTCTTCTTTCCAGTCAATCTGGGTGTAACAAAATATTGGAAACCCACAACTGGACGCGGTTCAAGATTGATCAGCTGTGAAGAGCAAATGGAGAAAATTTAGTACACCATGTAAGATATATTCTATAATATGATTTGAATAATACGTTATTGAGTGATATATCAATATTTAGAGTTGCTTTAAGTGTAATTTGAACCAAAATGTGTCGTAAGCCGCCATGATGGACTCATTTTTATTTAAAAAGATTTTGGCTGAATACAATGTTTAGACTTGTTTGGATCACCATGATTTTGAGTGATATTACTCATTTTTCATCACCGAGTTTTCAAAACTCTTGGGTCTCACTGAAAAAATCTTATTTGGCTTGATTTTTGGATAATGTTTTTATCATTCAAAACTCAAAAATTTGAGTGATGGATGATGGAAATTGAAAATAGAATTCTAGTGGTTTCAGTTTCTAAAATATGAGTTATGGTGGCAAAAGGTGAGTTATGTGATTGAATTATGTGACCAAACAAGAATTTTGGAGTTTTTGAGATAAGGTGAGGTTTGGGTTATAAGTTACGAGTTTGAATTTGAGTTTTGAGTATTGAGTTATGAAAACTGAGTCATGGCCAAATCAAACGAGTCCTCAGTGACTCAGTCTATTCTTTTGCATGTGTTTACCGATGTCATCTTCCTTTCGGTTAATCTAGTAGAAAAAAATACTAGAAACCCACAAAATGGATGTGGCAGTTCAAGATTGATTAGCTAATTGATATAATTTAGCACCATTAATTACTAATTTCAAAATTCTTTTTGCCACAACTATGATATGTGACTGAGTGGGAGTGGTATAAAAAAATAGTGGGTCCATGTGTAAGTGATAGGCAATCACTCACTGTCACATCAAAGTTGTGATAAAAAGTTGTGAAGTAGTATGTGGTTTTAGAACTAATTGAGCTAATTTGAAATAATGATTGATATTAAAGTCATTTGCATGTTTTGCGCCCAATTTGGGTAGGACTAGAGTTATTGCTATTGTGGCTTTGAAATCTCGACCGTTCAAAGAATCGGATAATAGATAGGTTCAAAGTTTTTGAAATCAGATTGAAATTGAATCGTAATGACGTTATAAATAATTTAATATTTAAAATAAAAATAAAAATATTATATTAGTAAAAATTGAAAATTTTACTAAAATAGTACAAATAAATACTGAGATCTATATTACAATATTATTTTTAATATCATAACTTTCATAAGACAAATAAAAAATATTAAATTCTAAACAAACATAAATAGATATTGAATTTTATATATTTAACATTTTTGGTTTGTTGTAAAATCCAATAAACATTATATATTTTAAATGAGAATAATTAACATTTTTGTTAGAACTCAATATTCTATATTTTTATTTTTATGCAAACTCATGTCTAAATTATCTTCAGTTGTGTCCAAGCTTATTTGAATACCCAATAAACTTTTTTTTGCAAAACCTAATAAAGAAAATTAAAAAAAAAAAAAAGGTAGAACCTCAAAGTTTATTAAGAACCTCAAAGTCCCGGATCCATCGACCATTCTCCATAAAATTAATTAAAAAAAAAAAAAAAGAACACACAAAACAAAAGCTAAGCGGCATGAAGAGAAGAGTAGTGGTCGACACTTGATAGCGAGGCATTGGATTGTCCGCCCCTTTTAAAAAACAAAGTTCAAGAGAAAATGTTGTGGTCGACAGTGATGCATAGAGCAAATTAATTTGATGAAGGAAAAGTTCGTCAGTCGTTATGAGTTCGTCCAGATAGTGCTAGTCACACTACGACGTCGTGACGGAAGCGAGAGCTCACTCAAATGGTCACCGGTGTGGTACCTGCCACAATACCTCCGATGCCAAAGTTAGTGTGGAAGAAGATAACAATCAAAATACCAAAAATAGCTCAGTATATCTTGTGATTATGTATATACCTTGCATTGGTGTTGTGAGGGCTTTATATACCTTTTTGGATTCTAGCCGTTGTGGTGTTAATGTCTTCCTTGATAACGTCTCTAGCTGAGTAATGGGATTTAATATGTTTCCAACGGTTTGTCCAGCTAGTCTTGTAATGGTCCAGGACATTATTGGCAGCATTGAATGGTCTTAACATTTTCGTCCGTGATGCGGATAATCGGTCAGGTTCGTCTGTGGAGGTGATCTCGTCCGTGTTTTATTTCATCAGTCCCATCATAATCAAAGGGCACAGTGGTGCATAGAGAGCAAATCAAAGGGCATAGTGATGCATTGAGAGCAAATCAAAGGACAAAAAAGCAGAAATAAATCAAAGAAGACAGAGAGAGAGAGAGAGAGAGAGAGAGAGAGAGAGAGAGAGAGAGAGAGAGATTAACCGGAGGCCATGACATGATCCAAGCACTGACTACAAACCGAGCCCTGATGTTGTCAAAAAAATTATTCTCCGGCAGTGCATTTACTTAGTTGAAGTTATTCTCAGGAAAGTTTAAAAAAAAAAAAAAAAAATTAAAGCTATGCTATAAAGGAACCAAGCGGTTCATAAACCATTCATGCTCTGTCAAATAAAAAACAAGTCAGAGTATAGATTTATTTATAGGCTTGATATATATTTACTAAATAAAATCATTACACCTTGATGTTCAGTATCAAAAAAAAATCATTACATATATTTTAATAATGATATGGTCCATATGAGACTACTACCCATTAATTACCTTAATATTTCCATTTCCTCTAAACAAACCAATCACCACTTGTTCCTCAAAAAAAAAAAAAAATACCAATCACCACTTTAGATTTTAATTACATTTAAAAAGAAAAAAAAAGTTAAGTAGGTCACGAATGGTCATTACATGTCAAATATCTAATGTCAAGTTATGAAACATATTATGTATTTTCTGTTCATAATAGTTACAAACAAGTCTTTTTTCTAGTTTTTCACCATCTAGCGTGGATGTAAAAATTGTGTTTTGAACAATTGATGAAACTATATCCTTTAAATAAGAAAGGATGAATGACTAGATTTAATTATGTAAAGTTGTCATTTGAATATATATAATGGCTAATCATTGGTGGGACAAGAAGTAAGATAAAATGAGTATGCAATTTTTTATTTGATTTTTGGAGATTTAAGCACTTGATAACTTGATAATGTAATTTCTTAGAACTCAAGCTTAAAAGCTTGACTTGAGCTAGAGTTTGAGCTTGATATTAAGTTTAAGCTTGGCTTGACTAATTAATCAATCCAAGTCAAGGCAAGCTCAAAATTTTTGGTTTTCTCACAATTGAGCTCAAACTTAAACATTATTTTAAGCTTATCTCGAGATCAAGCAAAGCTTAAAACAAGCACTACTTGGAAAGGCCTAACTTGTTTACAACCCTCGTAATGTAGAGAGTTTTGTAACTCAGTAAAGAATAAGGGGACGTTTGGTTCATTGTAATGTGATCTTTTTGTGATGCACATTATCATAATGTATCATTTGATTTTTTCTAAGATTACAGTAATTTAAGATTATAATATATATTACATCACCTTAATCTCATTATCTTATTAATTAAATGAGGGTAATCTTACATTACTTAATAGTGGGGGATATAATAATTTATACAATTGACAAAATTACTTATACTGATAAATTTTATTTTATTCATGATAATGATTAAAATATCAAGAAACCTCTAAAAGACCCAACATTTTCTAAAATGACAAAAATACCCCTAAAACCTCAAAAATAACCAAAATGCACCCCAAAACCTCTAAAATGACCAAAAATCTCTAAAATGACCCAAAATACCCAAAAACCTCTAAGCCAACTAAAATACCCTCAAAACCTCTAAATGACCAAAATCCACCTAAAACCTCTAAAAATAAGTAAAAATATATTGAAACTTCTAAAATGACCAAAAATCCCCTGAAACCTTTAAAATAACCAAAATATTCCAAAAATTACTAGAATAACCAAAATACCCTTAAAACCTCAAAAATTACCAAAATAACTTGAAAACTTTGTTAGGTTCTAAAAGTTTGGAACAATTGGCAAATCGTGAACATAAACTTGTTTAGATATAAATTCTTAGATCTATAGGTATAATTAGACAATGTTCAAGGTGTTGCAAGTCAGAATACAAGAAAAAGGAAGATGCAGGTCAAGATTTAGAAACATGCCAAGATCGACTGGTCGATAAGAAGGCTTGACCGATGGAGACATGGATCTACAGAATTTAATTTTGGCCCAACAGCTCATTAAGCCCACTAAGTGATTAAGGTTTCAAATTTGGTTCTCCTAATATTTAAAAGAAACCCTAAGGCATGTTTTGAAGAGACTTTGAAGGTGTTCTTTTGAGATTTAAAATATATTGTGCCTTCTCCTTTCAAAATCACTATCGGAATTCCATCTACACATTATTAGAACCGATAGATCTAAAGTTACTACAAAAAGATCATACATAGCTAATGACTTAAAGTTTTGAGTGGGATCTCAGAGTCACAAACATGGGTATTTGTGTTCAACAAATTTAGATAGAAGAGTCCGTAGATTCAGAGCTGCGTGTGGTCACGTGAGTAAGTACTATAAGAGGTAGTTTTAGATTTAGGGAAAAATCTATTGTAAAATTTCCATTCTATCATAGTGAATTTGTTGCCTTGAGGATAGTTTAGGTTAAATCCTCCAAAGATTTTTTACCTTGAAACTGGACTGTTTCATTGGTTTTCCTGAATCATCATATCATTTGTTTTTTTTTACTTTTCCACATTAGGTGATATGATTGTATGTACTTAATTTAGATCTGAATAATAAACCTAAGTATCAACTTAGTTAATTAATTAGGTTAAACAATTTGAGTTTACAGGGATCTAAACAAACTAACAAACTTCATACCCTAAAAACATCTTAAATGACTAAAATACCCCCCAAAACTTAAAAAATGAGCAAAAATACCTTGAAACCTTTAAAATGAAGAAAAATACCCCAAAACTTTGAAAATAACCAAATTACTCCTGAAACCACTAAAGTTACCAAAATACACCCGAGACCACTATAATGATTAAAATACTCGCAAACCCTCTAAAATGACCAAAAAACCTATAAAATGACTAAAATACCCTTGAAATTGCTAGAATGGTTAAAAATACTATGAGACCTCTAAAATGACCAAAATATCTCAAAACCTCTAAAACAATTAAAATACCCCTAAAATATCTAAAATAACCAAAATGCTCTCAAAATCTCTAGAATGAGCAAAAATACCTTGAAACCTCTAAAATGTCCAAAATACCCCGAAATTGCCAAAATGACAAAATTACCCACAATACCTGTAAGATAACCAAAAAAATCGATGGTTTTAGGGTATTTTTGGTCATCTTAGAGGTTTTAGAGATATTTTAGTCATTTTAGAGGTAAAAGAGTATTTTGGCCATTTCAGATATTTGATCCTTTTATAGCTTTCAAGTATTTGGGTCCTTTTAGAGGTTTGATGGTATTTTGGTCATTTTATATATTTTCAGGGTCTTTTTTGGTCATTTTAGGGATTTTAAGGGTATTGGGTTCAGTTTAGAGGTTTGGGGGTATTTTGGTTATTTTAGAGATTTTGGAGATATTTTGGTTATTTTAGAGGGTTTTTGTGTATTTATGGTCATTTTAAGGTTTCAGGGTTATTTTGGTAATTTTTGAGGTTCCATAGGTATTTTGGTTATTTTGGAAGGGTTATGTGTATTTTTGAGGTTTTAGAGGTAATTTGGGTCTTCCAAGGGTAATTTTTGCTTTTTTTTTTTTTTTGGTATTAAGGCCATTTTTAATGAATTTGTTATTATAATAATTTTAATTGTTACTAAAAATGTTTATGAATCAAGTATATCTTCTCATAGAAAAGAAAAAAAATATTGGAATGTTACAATCTTGGATTATGATGGGAATGTAATTAATGAACCAAATGGCTTATTCTTATATTGTTGTAATGTGATTCTATTAATCAAAGATTACAATACTGTAACATATACTACAATGTAATGTAGCATTAAGAGAACCAAATGCTCCCTAGGAGTTCAAATTGACATTCTCCGTGTTCAACTTAAAACTAATGGGTAATATTGAGATGAAACTTGGACCCAACTTTTGAGAGATTTTTATTTTATTTATTTGGTCACCATCTATGTATTGAGAGTTATGTATTATGACATAAAAGGATTGATAGTCATGCATGGTAGAATTTTCGGGTCCGTGGTACCTAGTGTGGTCTAGCCCACACCTTGTCAAAGCTCTATGCCCTTTTAATGGGGTTACAACTGGGAAAAAAAAAAAAGGTGGGGAGAGAACTGAATTCTAGCTTGTTTCTTTAGTAGAAAAACATGAGAGAAAACTTGTCTTACAAGCTTATGAAAGGTCAACCTTTCATTGATGGGACATGACTTTGTGCGTGTGGGAAACGCCTTGGAGAGTAAAAAAAAAAAGTTGAAGCAAAGAAAGGCCATGGGGCCATTTGGTGATGTGAATTGTGAGGTTGAGACATATACACAGACTTTGAGAGCTTCCGCGAAAGGTGCAGTTTGAGAGAGAGAGAGAGAGAGACACCGTAAGGGTGTATTTGGTGGGGTGAATTTTAGGGAGGGTGAAAAAAAAAAATATTTTGGTAGGTGTTTTGTTTGAGGGAGGGGAGGGAAAAAAAATGGGTGAGATTGTTTTCTCGGCAGACTTATCAAAATGTTTTCTCCCCAAAATGGGGAGAAAGCTAGGTGGAGATGCATTTTTTTTTACCGATAGAAATGCCTATATGCAAGTACACATGGGCTTCTTCCAGTTCTTTTTTTCTTTTGATTTTCTAGGTCCTAGGCGTGATAGTTGCTTTTTTTTTTTTTTTTTTTAACTAGACGTGATTTTTTTGGGACATGATTTTTATTTTTTTTAATAAATTTGAGTGATTGCTTTTTTTTTTGTGGGGGTTATTTGTCACTTTTTTTTTTGTTTTAATTGGGCATTATTCTTAAGTAAGGGTATATAAATAAATTTATTTAAACTTATTTTTTCCATCTTTTTACTTTTTTACTCCTAACCAAACAAAAATGAGAGAAATTAAATTTTTTTTTTTATCTTCCTACTATTTTCTATCCTTCTACTTTTCTACCCTTTTAACCAAACAGACCCTAAGAGCGTGAGAATGAAAAAGGAAAAAAGAAGTGTTTTTATTTTTATTTTTAATTTTATTTCTTTACTTAAGGCTTCAACTATACATAAGGAAGTAAAATTGGTGGTGTTCTCTTGGAGGATTTTTTTAGTGTTGAGATCATAGAGAGTTGAAGTGTTAGAAAGGAAGATTTTGCTATTTGTTTTGTAGTGAAATTGTATTTTACTCATTGAGATTATTATTATTTTTTTTGAAAACATTGAGATTATTTGTTGTATCTCCAATTTATTGTGAACTCAAGTTTGATATAAACTTGAGTATTGCAATCTTTGTTTTCATAGTGAATTTTTTGGAGTTGGCCTTGGTTTTTCTTAATAGCTTTTCATGTAAGTTTTGATGGCTTTGTATGGTTGTGTTTTGATGGTACTTGTTGAAATTTTGTTTCCATATATATTGTTATTGGTTGGTAGTAATTTATTTTAGGCAAAAATGCAAAACTAACCCTCTAAATTTTAACGTTTTTCATTTCAGACCTCTAACGTTCAGTTTTGTCATTTTAGTCCTCTAACTTTCAATTTTTGTCAATCTAGACTTCTATTAGAACTCAATTAAGGTTGCCATTAAACTCACTGAGAAACGACGTCGTTTTACCCTTCTTCTTCTTCTTCTTCTTTTCTTTTTATTTTTATTTTATTTATCAATTTTAGAATAAAAAGAAAAAAGAAAATCTAAAAAAAAAAAAAAACATTTTAAGGTGAACTACGTCGTCGTTCCCCTTCCCTTGAAATTTTTTTTTTTTTTTTAAACCCCTTTCCCCTGGGAAAAAAAAAAAAAGACACATTGAGACCCAAATCCCTAACATTGAGAGAGGAAGAATCAGTTAGAAAGAGAGACAATTTGGGGTTGCCAGTTTGAGAGAGAGAGAGAGAGAGAGACTGAGTTCCTTTGAGAGAGTGGTTGAGTTGGATTGAGAGAAAGACTGAATCGGTTTTCCTTGGTGACTAAAGGTGATTGAATTGGTTTACCTTCAGAAACAGCAACATCTCATATATGCCTTCGTAGCTCCAGCTCCGGCCAAGAATAGTAAGTTTTAATAGTGATAACTTTCAGATATTGATGCTCCTATAAATGTAAGTTTTAATACCTGATCTTTCAACTTTGAAAACAAAACAAATATTTACTTAGAAGCTGATAAGAATAATGATTGAATACCTGTTGCCTCCATATTGGTCTCGCCTGCCAGTATCTCAGTCTCTTTCTGCAACTTGGTCTATCTCGGACTCTCAATCTGACTAAGCGTCTCTCTCAAACGAACTTGGCCTCTCTCTCTCTCAAATCGCCGACCCCAAATTCTCTCTCTCTAACCAATTCTTCCTCTCTCAATGTTAGGGATTTACGTTAGGTTTGGGTCTCAATGTGTCTTTGTTTTGATTTTAGAGGAAGGGGGTTTTCAAAACAAAAAAAAAAAGATTTTAGGGGAAAATGTTTTTTTTTTATAGGATTTTTCTTTTTTTCTTTTAATTCTAAAATTTATAAAAAAAAACAAGGGTAAAACGGCATCGTTTGTTAACGAGTTTAACGGCAACCTTAACTGAGTTCTAACAAAAGCCTTGATTAACAAAAATTGAAAATTAGAGGACTAAAATGACAAAACTGAAAGTTAGAGAACTGAAATGAAAAACGTTGAAAGTTAGAAGGTCAGTTTTGCATTTTTTTCCTTTATTTTAATTCAAACATAGACTTTTAGGTTATTTTCCCCAAAGAGAATTACTGAATTAGGCATACCCAGGTCCTTTTCCTCTATCGCCCTCCACACACGCCAGAAGGCCACCGAAGAATCAATAAACTAATTCACTAGAGAAAGAAAAATCAAAAGATGTATTGTAACCTCACTGGTTCACAATATAATGAATGTCAAGTTGTTACTGTTTACCCAAAAAAATAAAGGGATAATTACACTTTGCCCATCTGTGATTTTCTTCTAATTTGATGTGCCTACTCATAGTTTAAATTTTGACACTTTACCCACTTGTGGTTCCCACCGTTACTCTGCCGTAACCCACCTCTCCCTCATCCGTTACTCTAACACTAAATATGTAAAAAACCAAATCCCAAACAGATCAAAACACACTCACTCCCAAAACTCACTCACTCCCATCCAACCCAACTTGCTCACCAAACGAAGATCCTACACAATGCAATGCACTTCGGTTGAGACTCTAGATCGAGAAGCATCTGGGCATTGATCGTGCAAGTAACCCGAGGAAGAAGGAGCTTTGATTCTGGGTTCATCTGTTGCTTAGGTGAGTTCGGGTGAGTTCATTTTGCAATAATTATATTTTTGATTTTTTTGTATTTGATCCTTTTGTTTTCTCTTGATTCTGAGTTCATCTGTTGCTTGGGTGAGTTTCAAGTTTTGGTTTTTTACTTTCATATGCTCTATTCATCTGATTTTTTGAAACCTAGGGTTTAAAATAAAAAAAATTTGAAATTGGGTTGTTGCAAGGACAATTTAAATGCAAATCTATGTTTTGTTTTGTTTGTTTTTTTTGTTTTTTGTTTTTTTTTGTATTCATCAATGTGGGGCTGCTGGACCCTTCCTCATCAATGTGGGGCTACATGAACCTAGGTCTCTTTATCTTGTACTTGTACTGTGAGGGAACTTGTTTTAGTTAAAGTTAATACCTTTGCTATTTATTGAGATTAGTGTGCTTATAATTGCCATGGAGAAAATGATGAGTGTGTTAATTTATTGGTTTGTTGTTTGTAATGATGCTATTTGGGTTGCTTTCGGTGATATTTGAGCATAATATATTAGTATATATATTTTTGGTGGGGTTTTAATAGTGATGGTGAAATGATGTGTAGAATTGGGTGGGTACTTGTTGGATTTTTGTAGGGATTTGGGTTTTTAGATTAGCTGATTGTGTTGTTTGAACTGACTGAAAATGGTTGTTACCAATGAATTTTCAAGTTGTTCGACTTAGTTGGAAGATGACTATTTTATTTTTTATTTTTTGGGTTGTTTGACTTTCTATCTTGAATAGTTTTAGACAATGTGCTCTTTCACCGTTGGCTAACTAAGTGGTGTTAGGATGTTATTTGTGATTTGTGATTTCAATTTGAGATAGGAGATTAGATAGGGTAATGATGCAGGTTAAATACCACTCTCATAAATAGTGACTGGAAGATCCTTTTGAGCTTGATTAATTGAGGGATTGAGAAGAACATAAACAGGACTTTCTTTGATATCCATCAACTGTTAGAAAAGAATGGTTATCACAATTAACTAACATTTGAAACAACTTCTTAATTAGTTAACAGTAGTCTATAATAGTACTAAAGGCAAAAATTATGTATGTTACAAGTTTGACTTCAAGTAGCTTTGCTTTGATGTACTATCATAAATTGATCTCAGGGGTTACCAGAGATGGTGATTTAGTACTCTTGCAGGCTAGCTATCACACTCTTTTGGTTGAGTTTTAATTGTATTGATGGTACTTAAAAAGTTTCTATTTTATTTCGCTAATCATGGTACTGGGGTTTTTATTCATTTAGCTTCCCCTATCATGCTCAATTTCACAACCATTTTCATGCTCAATTTCACAATTAGGCCTTGCATTGTTTATGTATTCCCTATCCCTAGGGCAGTAGAAATACCACTCTTTTTCTATGTCTTCATCAACTGGCAATGGCTCTACAACTAGTGGTTTCTACTGTGCTGGAGATGCTCATTTATGTGCCCTTGAGAATTGTGCCCTATGAACAAGTCGAAAAGCTGGTAACTATGGAAGAAGATTCCTCGGTTGTAGTCAATTTAATGTAAGAAACAATTACATTGTTGTATTTGAATTGAATTGAATTATTAGTTGTGATTAATTGTGAACTGTGAAATTAATTGTTATAATTGAATGATCAGGTTGGTCCCAAATGTGGCTTCTATCAGTGGGTGGATAACGAAACTTGTAAGAGTGATCGTGACCGTGACCGTGAAAGGATAAGTATGCTTGAGAATGAACTGTAGCTTGCAAATCAGAGAGAAATGACAACTAGGGAAATGGAAGAAAGATCTAATCAGAGGGAAAGAGAAACTCATGAGCTTTATGTAGAAGCTAGGGAGAAACTTAAGAGGGTTAGAGAGAGTGAGAGATTGTACAAGGTGGCACTAGTTTTGTCATGGTTATTTTTCATTTTTGTAATGATGTTGTTGTGTTTTGCCTCAGTGAACAACAATGTAAGGGATGTTGAAATGTTATTAGGTAATTGAAATACAAAGTCCCTGATTATTGTATCTATCTCCTGATTGATATATATTGGCACAAAGTGTTATGTGGAAATGTTGACAAGGTCATACCTTTTGTCTATCAGTGATGAAGACCAAATTAAGTTGCTCTGGATTCCCAATGTCATCTGAAAACTGCATCTCTAGCTATGGCAGAAAGTATTTGCCCCCCAAATCTCCCTTTCATGTGGCACCCATCTAAACTAATGATTGGTCTACAACCTCCCAAATAACCAACTTTTTGTGCAATATACCTGATATACATTCTCTTAAATTTGGGCTGTGCATTTTCATCTTCCATTTCAGTTTGCAAAATAACCTTACTTCCTTTATCATATAATCTTATTATCTCTGCATAATCCCTAAGCTTCCCATATTGCAGCTGTTCATCCCCAGTAATCAAGTCAGTAGCTTTCCTTTTTGCCCTATACACCTGATTGTAACTTATGTCAATTTCAAGTGCTTGCTTCACATGATGTTGAACACCAGCCACTTTCCAATTGGGATTTTTGTCAAACTCCTTCATAAACTTCTTTGCAACATAACTTGAAGTCACTTGGCTGTGTTTGAAGGATCTAGAGTAGGTGCACTCTGGATTGAATGTTTTTATTTGGAATGTCAACTCCCCAGGTAGTTGAGATGCATAACACCTCCATCCACATTCATTTATGCAATAAACTAATATCTTCTTCTCATTCAGCTTGAACTTGATATCTACTGGCTACTTTATAGCATATTCCCTCAATGCCTCCCTAAATACCTTAGAATTTGGAAACTTCATTCCTTTCTTTAACTCTGGCTTTCTCATGTCAGTTTGGACATTAAACTCAGGTTCTTTTGCAGTAGTTGGTGCTGGCTGATCATCATCAGACCCTACTAGACTTTCCATGTCATCTTCAAGAGGTAGGTCAATCCATTTACCCTCTTCAAGAGGTGGGTCATTGTTAGCTGCAGTAGTCCTATGTGGGGCTGCATACATAGGTAGATCCATGTGTAGATGGCCCATCATCTCCTTCAGAGGGCCTATGTGGGGCTGCTGCATTGACACTAACTCCATCATGTGTAGATGGTCCATCATCTACATTTCCAAATACATCATCATCAAAATCTAGCCCCTCAAACCCTTCCTCCAACCAATCAAAATCTTGTCTACCACCTCCTTCAGCATCCACATTAACTCCCTCATGCATCTCATGCACATCATCATCATCATCATTCTAACCCACCTCATGCATATCTTCACCATTCTGAGGTGCCTCATGCGCATCATCATCATTTGCTACTTCCTTGTTACCAAATGGTTGTTCAACTGCAAGTGGCGCCTTACCACCCTCAACATGTAGTGTTATCTTATCTGTAGGCCATGCAGCATGAATCTCACACATATAAACTACATCATCATCTCCATCTATAAGCCTTAACCCTTGCTCCAAATTACCTCCAGGAATAAGATAATGAAATCTACTTGTACTAACTGTCCCCACATCAGAACAAATATCTTGTATTTCAAAATAGCTAAGTTTATCTGGGTCAACATTATCAATAAAAGAAGAACTACCTTCTAAATATACCAAATCTGGGTTCCACACAAATTGGCCACCATGATGAATCTCAAAATTGAATGTCAAGTTAGCCATCTGCATATAAAATACAACAGAATAAAGTATGAGATGGGCTTGCATGTGGAAAAGTATCATGTGGTCCTATGGTCCACACAAAGCACAACACAGAAACAGACAATATTATTAAAAACTTTTTTGTTCTGTTTTTGGGAGACAAACCCATGGAAAGGGAAAGCAGAATTGAACCTGTCTACATTGCCCCTTTTTTTCATTTTTTTTATGACAAGAATATTCCTTTGATGGTGACTCAAAAATGGATGTAATTGGCATATAACATATTTTTATGACAAGCATATTCCTTTTTTTCACATTTGGTTTGAAAATCAGAGTATATATGTTGGCACAGAACATATTCACAGTATGTAAAACATAGTAATCCTCAGATTTAACATAACAAAAAGCTTGTACTTTAGGAAGCAAAAACCAGTTGTTTAACAAGTTCCATGGTAGATCATTGCTTGTACTCAGCTTGTACTTTAGGAAGAGAAAACCCAGTTTGATGAAATTGAAACATAGTTGTTTAACAAGCACTACCAGTTCCATGGTTAAGCAAAAACCCAATTTGGAAGAAAAAATTTTAAAACCTAATTTAAAACCCTAGGTTTCAAAAATTAAAAATTAAAAATTCTGATCTACCTGCAATAGTTGAACAGAGGAGCAAAACCCAGTTATCTCAAGCTCCCATAGTTGTCTCCTTCTTCCTTGGCTTGGTTTGCATTCTCGATCAAAACCTAGTTATCTTAAGCGAAGCGAAGCGCATGTCTTAGGTGATTTTGATCTACCTGCCACAGCTGAACAGAGGAGCAACTATGTTTCCTTCTTCCTCAGCTCGGTTTGCAAGCAAGATCAAAACCCAGTTATCTCAAGTGAAGCCTATTGTAGGATCTTAGTTTGGTGAGCAAGTCGTATGGGAGTGAGTGAGTTTTGGGAGTGACTGTGTTTTGATCTGTTTGGGATTTGGTTTTTTACATATTTAGTGTTAGAGTAACGGTAGAGGGAGATGTGGGTTACGGCAGAGTAACGATGGAAACCACAGGTAGGTAAAGTGTCAAAATTTAAACCACAGGTAAGCACATCAAATTAGAGGCAAACCACAGTTGGGCAAAGTGTAATTATAAAAAAAAAAAAGTCAAGTCATTACGTGTCACTTGGTTTGTTCAATGTTTTGATAGGTCCTTTTCCTCTATCGCCCTCCACACACGCCAGACGGCCACCGAAGAATCAATAAAAATCGGGAATTCTAGCCTTTTGCCTTTAATTTTTAAAAAATTTAGCAATATGCCCCTGTTTCGAAACTATATAGGAATATGCCTCTGTTTCGATACTCGATTACCTTAAAATCGAGTTTCAATGAAATACTCAATTCGTAGAAAATTGAGTTATGCCTGATCAAAATTAAAAAAAAAAAAAAAAATTGCATGGAACTCGAGTTTATGAAGCTCGAGTTCCAAAACGCGACTATAGGGCATCCTGGTATGGGGAGATCACACTTATAAAAAAATTTGCAAGAAAACGCTACTATAGGGCTTAAAACGTTACTATAGGGCATAAAAATGCCACTATATGGCTCCCTGAACCTGGTATGGGGCGATCACACTTAGAATGCGTTTGGGAGCTGTGTTTTGTGTCCACGTCTAGACGCAAAATGCGTTTCATTAATTTTTTTTTTCGTTTCGGCTGCGGGGGGACAAAACCGCAGTGCTGCACTGTGCGTGTACTGTTCATGTACTTTTTCAAATTTTTTATATTAAAAGTAGGTCCCACGGTACTATTTACACATTAAAAAATTATTTTGCTACAGTATTTTTCAGTTTTCAGTTTTAGCTGCGTCCAAATGGACCCTTATAAAAAAAAAATTGCAGGAAAACGCCGCTATAGGGCTTTAAAACGTCACTATAGGGATCCCTGAAATGGTATGGGGCGATCACATTTGCAGGAAAACGTCACTATAGTGCTCTAAAACGTCACTATAGGGCTTAAAAACGCCACTATAGGGCTCCCTTGTTTACACTAAAAAAAATTTGCATGGAACTCGATTTTCTAGAACTCGAGTTCCATGCTTTTTTTTTTTTTTTTTTTTTTTAAAGTTTGATCGGGCATAACTCGATTTTCTATGAATCAAGTATTTAATTGAAACTCGATTTTAAGGTAATCGAGTATCGAAACAGTGGCACACCCCTATATAATTTACAAACAGGGACATATTGCCAAATTTTTTAAAAATTAAGGGTAAAACGCTAGAATCTCCATAAAAATCAATAAGATGTATGGATGCTCTAGTCAATGCGTAGATGCACTAGTCAATGCGTCATTTCAATCAACCTCAAATAACAAAAAAGACCAAGACACCATCATCGTTATGTGTGGAAAGAGTTCCGAGCCATATAAAAAAATGCCCTAAATTCCTTCTGTCAATAGCATTATAATCCGGTTTGGTTTGCTAAAGGATAACTTCTAGCATTTGAAAACCTTAAACCACAAAATATGTGCGACAACCATATTCTACTCATAAGTCATACATTTAACATAATTGAGTTACATTATTCTTTTGACTCCAAATTAAATGTCTTGTCATAATTTTCAACAATCTTTTTTTTTTTTGCTGAGTTTTCTTCTTAAAAAAAAATACAAAGAACCACAAAAAGTTACATAACTTTTGCCACAACTCATCACATGGCAAATTGTGAGTATTGAAAAAAAAAAGAAGTAGGTTTATACTTTCACCACTCAAAACTCATAATGTGACGAATTATGCTAAAAGTTGTGTAAATTTTTGTATTCTTAGCATTATTACTAATACAGTTCATAATAACTTTTTTATTATCTCAAACCATAACAAATGGACATTAATTTGAAAGGAAAACACTTAATTTATAATAAATATTTCTCTATCAAAATTCACCATTTTAAATAACTTTCGAACTAATATGTTTAGGGAAATGTCATACCATTTAGCCCTATTTTTTACTTTATTGTCGAATTAATACATATATTTTATTCATAACATTTAACATAATTGAGTTACTTTATTCTTTTGGCTCCAAATCAAATGTTTTGTCATAATTTTTAAGAATCCATATTATTTTTGTTGAGTTTTCTTCTTGGAAAATGCTAAAACCACAAAAACTTCACAACTTTTGTCATAAACTCGTCATTTTACAAATTGTAAGTAGTGGAGAAAAAATGGCGAGTCCACAAAAACTTATACAATTTTCACCACAACGTACGTGGTGAGTTTGGAGTGGTGGAGAAAAAGTGGTAGATTCATGTGGTTTCACACCTCCACCACTTACAACTCACCATGTGGCGAGTTGTGATAAAAGTTGGACAAATTTTTGTAGTCCTAACATTGTTTTTTCTTCTTTGTAAATGAGATTTTATGAGTAGTAACTTTCATACTAACTTTGATCGTATATGATGTCTTTTCATAAATAACTAGGTGAATGATTTGAAGTCCATATGCTCTAATATGATTATTTTTTACTCTATTTATACCAATATCATTTTTAAAAACATTTAAAATAGGTACTTTGACACGATAGAGTATTATTTTGGATCCTTGTCTCACGTTCATTTTTAATCAATTGTTGTGCTACTAGTGTACTTGACTTTTGTGACAATTTGCATGTTGACATAGAAATTGTTACAAAACGTTTTGGACCTAGCCAAAAGCCTTTTCTTAAACTTCATTGCAACTAACATAAAATATTTTAAACAGCACTTATTTAAAGAAAAATATTTTTAAAATAAATCATTTTATTGATTAAGTTGCTCATATTTTAAAGCTGCGAAATAAATCAACTATATATAAGATGTCAAGGTTTACACTTGAGTAAGTGAAAATAAATGGCTACGAATTTTATAAGAAAACTTATGGTGGCAATGATGGAGTTGGTTTTCCTTTTCCTTTTTGAAGTGCATGCCAATCATCTTGGTTCAGCCTCTTTCCATCTCTCTTCATTTTCAATTCCATTTGATCATCTCTCTAAAATTGATAAAATTCAAAAACCATATCATGATTGCCTCATAAAAAAATTTAAATGGTGTGAGCAAAAAGTTGAAAAAATAGAGCGTGCAATATGTATTGGTTGGGCTTTCAAAACCTGCACACCTGTGACCCTTGAGTTAAAAGATCCATCAGCTGTGGACATGATAACGAACAATATATTCGTGTGTCATACATGACCGTTTGGATAGAATACATAATTTATAAAACCAAATACGTGCATTTATTTCAAAACATTTGAAATTTATACGTCCAAATCTCACAACATTTAAAATTTGAAAAGTTTTGAATGAAAACTTGTTTTAAACCCTAGAAAGTCTATTTACTTGATTAAATTCACATTATTTCAAGTTTAAAGGAAATCGTTTAAATATTGATTATTCAAAAAATTATTTTACATGAATTGTATTAAATCATTATAATGATGTACCCAAAACCCATAATATCGTAGTTAAAAAATATTTTTGTTGTTGTTGTTGTTGTTAGGTCTGAAAATGTATGATTTTTTTTTTTCTGGGTAAAATTGTGATGTCTACACAATATCGGTACATAATAATATTTTTTAATCAATTTTCTTATATATATTTCAAAGCAATACTTTTTTCCTATTATTTATTTTTAATTTTTATGCTAGTTGTAGGTAAGCAATAGAAGGTTAAATATCAATGATTCTTTGTAATACATCCCAACTTCATGAACATTTTTTTTTTAATTATGAATTTGTATGCGAGGTAAAAGTTAATTAATCTTCATTGACCTTTTATAATTTATTAATTGTTTTTATAGGTAGGATTGCATTTCAAACTTATGACATCAGCTTCATGATGGTTTGGTCGTTATCATCAAGTCAAAACACCAATTAGTTTTTGGTTTATAAGGAGATTGAACTACATATTTCTTATTTAACCATAAGACACTTTACTAATTGAGCTAACTAGAACCCACAGATTTATTAATTATTTTATGAGAAACTTCAAAACCTAAAGAAATGCAATTTATTTTGTTACTTACAATAAAAATCTATTGTTTTCCCCCCCTTTTTTTAGAGAGTGTTTTTCCCCCTTTAGCTTTTCATGAATCTACCTATGAAAGGATTTTTTTTTTTTTTTTTTTCATACCTATGGAACAACAAAGTTGGTATTCAAAAAATTGTAATTTACCTTATGTTATATTAGTCTTTAATACTGCCTTAGATACCCTTATAATTTTGTTAGCGGTTTTAGTTTGGTCATGTGTCATTGAAAATTTTAGATATCACACGGTCTATGAAGTTGCATCCTTAGTACTTGACATGGCTTTAATGAGAGGTTAGAATGACAATATATGTGACTTCCAAGTTCCAACCCTTCATATTTTTTCTTCAGGCCATGTCTCAATCAGCCTCAATCACAGTAGAGTACTTGTTGTGTGCATTGTCATGACTAACTAATATTATTCATATTCACTTGGTAGTTTCTCAAGGATACTGTGCGCGCCCAATTATGGCTTTTGGGGCTTAAAAGGAGTTTGGGCTCACAATCTATTTGTATTGCGGGCTTTTGGATTTCCTACAAGGGGGGATACTATGCTCGACAACCCATGTACCTAGGTCCCCTGTGCTCTCAAGACCACTCTCCCCCTCTTTCCAAGGTGATCACTTCCTCTCCTTAGTCTCTTCTCTCTAGAAACGCCAGCCACTTCAACTGAATCTTCCTTGCCGATTTATAGCCAAAGTTAGTGGAATGGTCATGATCATTCTCCTGGTGGGTGGAAGGAGAGGTCCTAAACTGTTTCTCCTAAGTGGATGCTTAATTGTGTGTGAGGGAAGGTGGCAGTGGCATTGGAACTAGCTTCTCCGTTAGAATTGATGCTCGGCAAGGCCATTCCCTAGGCAACGGAAGGAAGGTCCAATACTATTTCACTTAAGTGGATGTTTGGTGATGGGTGGGAGAAGGTGACAGTGGCATTGGAACCTACTCCGCCAGTAGGTTCTCTACTCGACAGTGGCCTCCCTTAAGTGATGCCGTGCATTTTGAGTTCAACCTACTCGGAAGACATATCTGCCGGAGGCAGTGAGACTTCACACTCGCTGGCCATGCCGTGAGTGTTTTTACACGTGATTAGCGTAAGGTTCTTACACGTGTTATTACCTCCATGGGCCTCTGTGTAAGTGGGCTTGAAGGAGGGTGACGCTTGTACAATAGCCCCCCTTGATTCATGCTCTGCTTCAGGTGATGAATCAAGGATCCCGGTTAAGTCATGATGACGACTTCCCGTGAATGTACACTCCCTATACGCGGCCAGGGTAATCATCATAGTAGATTTCTCAAAAACGGTGCCGTGTCAGGTCGTCACATCAGTAATTAAAATTTGGTAGTTGGTGAACCGTCCAACGGTTCGTGAACCATTCGACGGTTCGCGAACCGTCTGATAGTTCGTAAATCGTGCCCACACGATTGGGGAGGTTACCTAAAAAGGAATTTGGGAGGGTTTTCCCACTCCTTGCTTCATTAAATGCCTCAAAATCCTATAAATAGCCCATTCTGGGCTCCCATTTCACTTTTCGTGTTTCTTTCACTCCCAATCTCTCCTTTGCCGAGCATTCCTCTTCTGCGCAAAAACTCTTCCTTAGTTCTTCACTCCCTAGAGCCCAAAGTAAGTTTTCTCTACCTCTCTCTCCATTTCGATTCGCTTCTGTTTCATACGTTAGGAATGGGATTTTCTCATCTTCTCACCCCTGGGGCTGCCTTGGCTAGTTTTAGAGAGACCTTTGGTGTCCCAGAGGATGTCGACATTGCGTACTGCAATGTTGACAGTATCGAATTTCAGAGGGCGGCTAATTCGAACGCAGTCGTCTTTCCATTGATGTCTATACTTGAGGGTGGGGTTAGATTTCCTGTAGACCCTCTCATCATAGGTACCCTAGGATTCTATGGGCTATGCCCCGACCTATTTCCCCCTAATTTTTATAGAGTTGTTAGTCGTGTCAGCCGACTGAATCAGATGTTCGGGCTGTAACTGAACCACCATGACATCAATTTCATGTACATATTGTGTGGTAATTTTACAACCAACTATTATTTAAAGACTAGAGATATGCGAGTCCGGCTTATCTCTTGTCTGCCCGACTCCAATAGAAACTCAGCTGGAGAGTTTGTTCGGGTGCGCGGTAACTGGTTCGCCAGCGAGCTACTTTGCCCACTTTCGCCACGTGCAGTCGGTCGATACCAAGAATCTTTGCCTATTCCAGTTTTGTATCTTTTATTTGTGAGTTTAATTGATTGGTTTGTCCTTAAATTTGTTGCAGAATCAAAAAGTTTCCTGCCGGACTCCTGAGTCATACACGCGCGAGATCTCAATTTTGTCCTTAGGTCGGAGATTTTCGTGCACGAGGACGAGCAACTTTGGGCATCTAAATTGATCCTTGGCGTTAACCCAGTGTACACCACCTGGCAAAACTTTAGCCAAGCGCTTTCGATAGACAGTCCGCTCCTGTCGTATATAGACATTCGGCACAAAAAATTCCTTCCACCCGCGCTTACTACTAGCGAAGCCCAAGACCTCGGCCCCCGCTATACCACCGCAGATGACATTGCTCTAGTAAGGGACGAGTCCGTCGAGCGAGTGTCCCAAAACCAAAGAAGACACAAAGCCATCGAACAGCTTGAGAATGTTGCCCCAACAGCCGAAGAAGAAAATGCCGAACGCATAGGTACTTTGGGCGTTAAATTCGGCCAGCGGAAAGAATGGTGGAGCAGAGGGAGATGACCCTTGCTCGGTTCATACCCGGGGCCAGCCCCATGGCTCAACCTTAATCCCCCCAAGGGATTGTCCCGGCTCTTCCCGTTGGTGAGACAAGAAAGAGGAAACGAGTCTTCGATAAGAATACTCCCATCCCAGGTGACACCCTACCTAAGACCCCACCCCGCGCAAGGGGCGGGCCCAGGATCTAGGAGACGCCGGTTGTTACTCCACCAGCGGCGCAGGTCGGGACCACTGTGGCGTCTTCGTCTCAGCTTGAGGTCGGTTGGCAGCCTGTTTTTCTGTTAGGCGATAAGCCCTTACCGGCAACTGCTAGCATTCGGCTATGGGACAAGGGCGAAGGGGGGCGGGTAGCTCAAAGCTTGGTGCAAGGCCTCCTGTTGCCCGAGGATGTCCACTACTTTTCGGATGGTGATGACGAGACACTTGTTAGATGGCTACAATGGCATACCATCGCTGTAATTTCTTATTCCGTTTATTGCATACATTGTAACAGTTGGCTTTCCTCCCATTTTCACCATTTTGTTACTTTTCTGTTTTCAGGCCGCACAGTTGACTGGCATTATGGACGGGAAACTGAAGGATGCAACCGAGGCCATCGAGTGGGAGAAGGCATTGAAGGCTGTTGCTGAGGTTACTGCCAGGGAGAAGGGGGAGGCTGCTGTGGCATCTGAGAGGAAAGAAATTGATGCCGAGAATGCCTGGCGAGTTGCTGAGAGCAAGCTAACCCACATGGAGAAAAACCTGGGCAAGACAGAGCTCAAGCTAGCGATGGCGGATAGCTTAAATCTAGCCCAAGCCGATCAAATTTCTGAGTTGAAAGAATCCCTCGTGGCCTGTGAGGACAAGTGGTACAATGTGGGCTTCTCGGAGGCTGAAAAATATCTGGAACCAATCATTCACCAAGCTCGAAGCCATGGATTTGGGGGAAGGGTGGTTTGCTGCTCTTCAAGTGATGGGGGTGGCCGAGGATTCCCCGTTATGGAATCCAAAGCAAATCCCATACCCGGCGCCTCCACCCCCTGTTCAGAGTCAAGCTGATGCCACGGAGGAGGAGGAGACTTCGAGTATGAGGGACCTTGTTCGTGCTATCGATGCTCATGTGGAAACGGCTGACCTGGAGGTTACAAGCAATATCCGTATTGGAGCTGAAGCTGTTCAAGACCAGACCCCTTCAATGACCTAGACAGCCAGAAATGGATCTGAGCAATTCTTTACTCCCCCCACACCTACTGACTATGCCATTTGAAAATTTAGCTTCCCCCCTCCCCTTTTTTTTGGTTACTTTTGGCGAACCTAGATCGCCGGGCTGTGGCAATTGAACAGTTTATTTACCGTTTTGAATGGTTTTAATTGGTTTTGTAGGGACCCAAATTTATGTGTTTCATTCCTGTTTTTAAATTCACCCATATTTGTTCGAGAATTGCCGACTTTGCATATGATTAAGGTTAGGCTGCTCATCATACCTTACTTTCTCACTCACGGTAGGTGGGAGCAAATTTTCTGCCTTTAGGATCTTTCGGTTTAGGTTTTCGTTGCTCGGTGCTGAAGATCGAACCGAAAGCAGATCCCGTCCTTAGCAGATTATTAGCTTAAGGTTTCCACTCACTCGGTGATAGGAATCGAACTGAGGAGTGGTTAGTGTCCTTAGAAAATGATAGCTTTAGGCTTCCACCCCCTCGGTGATAGGAATTGAACCGAGGATAGGTTTCTGTCCTTAGATGAATGTAGCTTAAGGTTTTCGCATGCTCGGTGATAGGAATCGAACCATGAAGGAGTTGCCTTTATCCTCGTGATTCTTTCCATATTTATTGCCCGGTGATAATAACTTAATAGTAATGGGTTAAATGCATGTGCATGAATAAATACCGTCATATTAACTACGTGGCAATGCAAAATTACATCAAGTTTACATCTTTGGAGAATAACCGGTCAATGATAGAACTTTTTTAAGTTGTGAACATTCCATGGCCGGTGAAGCAGTTTTTCCTTCAAATCCTCCAAGTTGTACGCCCCTGCCCCTACAATAGCAGTCACTCGGTAGGGCCCTTCCCAAGACAGAGCTAGCTTCCCTGCATTAACGTCTTGCGTATTCCCTATGACCTTACGAAGTACTAGATCTCCCGCAGCAAACTCCCTCTTCCTCCCAACTCTATTGTACCTCCGAGCGAGCTTTTGCGGATATTCTGTCGGCCGGATGGTGGCCACTTCTCGATGTTCTTCTAGCAAGTTCAGTTGCTTCACCATTAGCTTCTCGTTCTCATCCGGAGCGAATCCTACGACTCGGGCACTACATAGGTTTATTTCAGCGGGGATGACAGCCTCTGCCCCATAAGTTAGGGAGAATGGCGTTTCTCCCATGGATCTCCTTGGAGTTTTCCGGTATGCCCATAGGATGCTTGGCAATTCCTCGGCCCATCTTCCTTTGGCGCCCTCCAACCTCTTCTTTAGCCCGTTTACGATGGCCTTATTTGTAGCCTCTGCCTAGCCGTTGCTTTGTGGATATGCCGGAGTAAAATACCGATTCTTGATGCCGAGGTCACTGCAGAACTTACGAAAATCTTTGTTGTCGAACGGCAGACCATTTTTTGACACAAGAGACTTCGGAACACCAAATCTCGTTACAATGTTTCTCTATATGAACCTCTTGACATTAGCATCTTGGATGTTTGCCAACGCTTTTGCTTTCGCCCACTTCGTGAAGTAATCTACTACCACCAGCACAAATCTCCGGTTGCCCGTTGCCCTGGGGAATGGCCCTACTATGTCTAACCCCTACCGAGCGAATGGCCATGGGCTGTTTACTAGGTTCAAGTTCCCGACAGGTTGGTGGATCACTGGGGCGTGTATTTGACACTGCTCACATTTCCGTGCTTGTTTGGTTGCATCTTTCCTCATCTGCGGCCACTAAAACCCTTGAGTCATTGCTCGGTGAGCCAATGAGCGTCCCCCCACATGCCTACCGCACACCCTCGTGTAGCTCGGCCAAGAGCTCTTTAACTTGATTGGGATGAAGACACTGCAGGTAGGGTCCTTCGAATGATCTTCGGTATAACTTTCGATCGGCGGATAGCCAATACTAAGCCGCGGTTTGTCGTACTTTACCTGCCTCTTTTTCATCTTCCAGGGCTCGGTCGTTTGCAAGGAAATCATTGATGGCGTCCATCCAGCATCTCTCAGCTATGGTGACCTATGCAACTGGTGCTTTAGCGATGATACTCGGTTTAGCCACCAACTCTACCCTGATCAATCAAGGTACCATGTCAGCTATTGATGATGCTAGCGTTGCCAAGGAATCGGCGTGCCGATTCTGCCCCGGGCTACCTGTTCAATCTTGACATTTGAAAAATTACCCATAATCTGCTTTACCAGCCATAGATATTCAATCAGCCGAGGATCTTTGGATTCGAAGTTCCCCTGCACCTGATTTACTACTATGAGAGAATCCGAGTAAACTTCCACCTCTTTGGCGCCCAAATCCAGGACAACTCTAAGTCCGGCAAGCAGAGCTTCATACTCGACCTCATTATTAGAAGCCCTGAAACCTAACTTGAACAAGTGCTCTAGCTTTAGCCCTTCCGAGGTGATGACCACAATTTCAGCCCCTGCTCCTGGCGTATTGGATGCACCATCCACAAATACTTTCCATGGCCTGACCTCCACGAGGCAAACTATATCCGTACTCTTCGGTGAGAACTCGGCAATAAAGTCCGCAAGTACTTGTCCCTTCACCGAGTTCCTTGTCTGTATCTGATGTCGAATGAGCCTAGCCGAGTCTCCTATTTAGCTATCCTCCCCATAAAGTCAGATCTTCTTAGCAATGACTAAAGAGGATACTCGGTCAGCACATGGACGATGTCTTTAATGGCAAATACCTGGTCTCGGCGTTAACAAATGTCTTGCTTATGTAGTAAACCGGCAGCTGCACACCACTATCCTTTAGTAGAACAGTGCTGGCTGCATGCTCGAATACTGAGAGGTACATATACAGGTCTTCTCCTGGCTCCAGGGCTGTCAACGTTGGTGCCCGCCCCAGGTAGTCCTTAAGGTCGAGGAAGGCTCTATCACACTCCTCATCCCATTGAAACCCCTTCCATTTCTTCAGAAGTTGATAAAATGGTCGGCACCGATCAATGAACTTGGAAATAAATCGGTTGAGAGTAGCCAACATGTCGGTCAATTTTTGAACCTCCTTCGAATTGCTCGGTAGTTTGAGACATTTCACGGCTTCAATCTGATCGGGGTTAAGCTCGATCCCCCGTTTGGTAATTAAATAACCCAAGAATTTGCCGGACCCTACTCCGAAAACGCACTTATCGGCATTGAGGCGCAGCTAGTGTCATCGGAGTATCTCAAATACCTCTTTAAGGTTGTCAATATGTTACTCTTCTTGCTTGCTTTTTATTACCATGTCGTCAATGTACACCTCGACCGTACACCTAATCTTATCCCTAAACACCCTCGTCATCATTCATTGATAAGTGGCTCTAGCGTTCTTCAGTCCGAATGGCATTACAGTATAATGATAGTTGGCGTAAGGTGTTATGAATGTAGTCTTCTCTTGATCCTCGGTGGTTAGGGGAATCTGGTGATAACCCTGGAAAGCATCGAGAAAGCTCATTCTTGGGTGCTAGTACGTAGTGTCGACCATTTGATCGATTTTTGGCATTGGAATTGGATTCTTCGGGCATGCTCAGTTCAGATCAGTAAAGCCAACACAAACCCTCCACTTACCGTTCTTCTTCTTCACAACCACCGTGTTTACAAGCCATTCCGGAAAGAACGTTTTTTTTATGGCCCCTGCTTCTTTTAGCTTCCCAACCTCCTGTCTGATGGCATCGACATGCTCTTTAGTGGACCTTCTCGGTTTCTGTTTCTTAGGAGGGCATAAAGGGTCCACATTCAGCTTGTGAACTATAAATTCAGGATTGACCCCAGGCACCTCATATGGACTCCAAGCGAATATATCCACGTTTTGTATAAGAGAGAGAAGTAACTCCACCCTTTCCCAGTCACTCAAGTTTGCCCCTATCAGGAAACTCCTTTCACCTCCCGACAGGATTTTTACTCTAACCAAATCCTTGGCAACGTTGGTCCCCTCCACTTTGGGCTGCTGTAATTGCTATAGGGGAGCCTTCTTGGTTGACTCCATTCATTCGGTTTGTTTGTTGACTGTAGCTACTAGGCATTGTCTGGCCGCCTGCTGATCACCCCGTATCATTGTAATCCCTTCTTCGGTTCGAAATTTGACTTTTACGTGCAAGGTGGACGGCACAGATCCCATGTCATGGATCCACGGCCTTCCAAGGATTGCCATGTATGGTGAGAAAGAAGCGACCACAATGAACATCACGATTACCTCCTTACCTCCCATGCTGTCTGGGAGTAAAATTTGCCCTTCTGGAGTAACCATATGCTTATCAAATCTCATCAACGGTGTATCATACTTGGTCAAGTCCTCCTTCCTCAGTCTGTGCCCCTTGTATAAGTCGGGGTATATTACATCTGCACCGCTCCCCTGATCTATCATTATTCTTTTTATTGTGAAACCCTTTACACGGGCCATGACCACTAAAGCGTCGTGGTGCGGCTGAGTGGTGCCTTCCATATCATTATCATCAAACGCTATGGGTAGTTTTGTGTGTTTCAACTTCTTCCCCTGTGGAAGTTCGCCTGTGCAACCTTCTGCTGACACCACGGCCAATACCCCTCTCGTTGTGGGCGCTCTAATGCCCCTCGGTACTGCATGGATGACCTCTATTACTCCCAAATGGGGTGGGAGAAGGTTTTTACGCAGCCGATCCGCTTGCCCTGTCTTCTGATTCCCTGTCTCCACCAGAAACTCTTTCAAATGCCCTGCCTTCACAAACTGTTCCAGGTGATCTTTCAATGCTCTGCACTGCTCGGTGGTATGCCCTTTATCTCTGCGGTAGGTGCAATACAAATTCTGATTTCTCCTTGATGGGTCGCCCCTATCTTGTTCAGCCGCTTAAAATACAACTCATTTTTTTATCCTGTCGATGATCCTGTGTACGGGCTTCTTGAACGTCGCATTAACTCCTCCAATCGCCGGGCCGGGCTCTTGAATTCTTAGATCCTTCTTGTGTCTGGGATTGAAGCCAGTATTCCGAGGATAATTAATGATCGGGGCTTTCCCCTTGGTCTGCAGCCGATCGTCTTCTAAGCGCTTGTACTCCTCGATACGCCTCATCAACTGCCTCATATCCTCGGGAGGCCTTCTCGTCAATGATTCTCTCAGCTCGGACTCTTTACGCAACCCCATCCGAAAGGTGCTCGCTGTGATCTTTTCATTGCCCCCGTTGATCTCGTTATACAGCTCCCAGTACTAATTGGCATAGTTGCGATAGTTGCGAAGAATTTCCCTAGCCCCAATTTTCATTGATAGTAACGCATCTACGGGCTGCGGAACCCAACTACAAGTCATGAACCGCACTCCAAACTCCTGGATCAGTTCCGAAAAACTATGGACAGAACCTTTCTTCAATCCGTTGAACCACTTCAAAGCAGTGGGGCCGAGGCTCGAGGGGAAGACCTTACACATCAATGCATCGTTATGGGCGTATAAAGATATCATCTGAATATAGTGACTTACATGTTCCACCGGTTTTTCTTTCCAGTGTAGGAATTGAATGGCGGCCGTGTGAACCTGCTCGACATAGGCGTGCCCTCAACGTCTCTCGAGAATGGAGACCGGGTAGGTTGGCGTAATGCCCGGCTCATTGCATCCATGGCCACATTTCGAGGTCGCCCCTCATCCGGGGAAGTCGATTCACGGTCCGCATACTCTCGTGAACTATTGTGGTGTTGATGGGACCCGGATTGATGGGATCCTGCCGCACGGTGATTCCCTACACTTGCCGACCTTTCCTTTCGTTCCTCCTGGTCCCTTCTTTTGCGTCTGCCCCGCGCTTGTAATTCTAAATCCCTCACTGCCCTACACAGGCGCTCGAACTCTTGATCCCTCTGCTCAAGTTCCTGGTCTCTTCTATCAAGGCGGCTGCGGCTCGAGGCGTCAGACATTGTTCGGAGGGTTTGGTATGATCCTTCTCTGAGCCCAGATTCCTCTGGTTCCTCATGTCGTCTGTCTTTTTGCCTCTTTTGCCTCCTTTTTTGCCATGTAGACCCTCGCGACAACCCTCTAGAGCCGCTCTCTACATGACTTCCCAGTCTACTTCCAAACATTCTCCTGTGTGCACCTTGATAGTACCACAACTACGTAGGAGATTCCCACAGACAGCGCCAATTGTGCGCGCCCAAATATGGCTTTTGGGGACTAAAAGGAGTTTGGACTCACAATCTATTTGTATTGCGGGCTTTTGGATTTCCTACAATGGGGGATACTATGCTCTGTAACCCATGTACCCAGGTCCCCTGTGCTCTTAAGACCACTCTCCCCATCTTTCCAAGGTGATCACTTCCTCTCCTTAGTCTCTTCTCTCCAGAATCGCCAACCACTTCAACTGAATCTTCCTTGCCTATTTATAACCAAATTTAGTGGAATGATCATGATCATTCTCCTAGTGGGTGGAAGGAGAGGTCCAATACTATCTCCCCTAAGTGGATGCTTAATTGTGAGTGAGGGAAGGTGGCAGTGGCGTTGGAACCTGCTCTGCCAGTAGGTTCTTTGCTCGGCAGCGGCCTCCCCTAATTGATGCCGTGCATTCTGAGTTCAACCTGCTCGAAAGACATATCTGTTGGAGGTGGCAAGACTTCGCACTTGCCGGCCATGCCATAAGTGTTTTTACGCGTGATCAGCGTAAGGTTCTTACACGTGTTATTACCTCCGTGGGCCTATGAGTAAGTGGGTTTGAAGGAGGGTGACGCCCGTACAGATACGATAGAGGATCTTACTCTTAATTTCTAGAGTTAATATATTTGAGCTCAATGTTCCATATTGTGTGTCATGTGAACCTAGATAGAACATGCTTTAGTCCTTACATCAATTCTCACTCATACTCTCTCTAATCCATCACCTTGTTTTTCATTATTTTTCTAATATAAGGTAAATGTCCGAATTCTTTTTCTTCTTTAAATTTTAAGGGGGAGAAGAAATGTTTATTAGGTTTCTCGAATATAGATGATGTGTATTCAATTTTTGTTTGTTTTTTAAATCATATATTTGACATGTGGGAATTTAATATATAGTAAAATAAAAATACTAATGACATGTGCAAATCTGATATATACTTTTCTTTTATTAGCTTGTGAATTTAGTAAGTATCATATTTCAAGAATGTTTTCAAAATGCCATTGATTTTGATTTTTATGAGAAAACTATATGTTATTGTTAGGATTTAAGAAATATAGTTTGTGCTGACAAGCATGTGATCAAAATATGTCTTGTTATAGTTCTTTACAATCTATAAGTTTGTCAAGATAGGTGCTCAATGTCCTGCAAATTAGTGTGCAAATCAAGGAATTTTGATTCATCGCGATTCATTCTCGACCAATTGAATACTTTCAGAGTCGATCAATCGAATCGAAATCTCGACAAATCAAGCTGCGCTTTCACTAAACTATAATTTCAGCTAGTTAATTCATCAAGTGTTTAGGGTTCAATTCTACTCAACCTAGTATATAAGAAAACCCTTATACATGTCCAAGAAGAATTTTGGAGATGCTCTTATTTAGATTTAAAGGTTGCATACCTTCTACTCTCACAAGACCTTAGTTCCAAATACACCATTATTCTCTCTCACAAACAATAAAACACCCTATTCACTAATGTATTTGACTATAATATTCTTGCACTATATCTCCTATGGGCTAACCCTTTCTTTCAATACAATTGAATTAGTTTGCTGCATAGTAACACACACACAAACAATGTTACTCTAAACAATGTTACACTACTCAATATTTTTTAATTGGATGCGAATATTGACAAATCCACTATTAGATTACATTATCTTTGTATATTCTTCATACTTGCAAAATTTCGAGGTAATCAAAGATTAATAGTCATGTCATCAATCAATTGTTAAAATTCAAATTTTTGTAGTTTAAAATAATGCATAAAAGATGAGTTTATAGATCAAATAGTAAATAACATCTGATTGATATGAAAATTGGCATGCATGTTAAGAACATATAGAACATGAAATTCAACGGTTAGATTTTCAAAATATTAATTCAATAATAAGTTATTGGGTGGTATAATATTGTTTAGAGTTACACCAATGGTAACTTGAACTCAACCATATATATATATATATATATATATAGACACACACGTATAATAGCTAGGGGCTGTGCTTATACTTGTGTACAAAATCCAAAACTAGGTTGGTCTTTGTTTTCATGTGCTTGTTATACACGGGCAACTCAATATCCTGGTAGTTTACCTAGAATTGTGTCTAGCATCAATTGACCAAATACGCCACCAACTCAACATGTAGTGATATATATTGTTTTGTTTCAATAATTTTTAGGCAAAAAATTTTCTAATTTTTTAAATTTTTTTTTGGCTTTTCAAAAGTTTTGACCTCTAAAATTTTGAGTTATTTAATAGTACATTCAAGTAATGGCTTTTTCATGAAATTGTAACACTAATTGAAGTTAAATATAAGTAATTTATGCAATAATGCACTTTCATAATCAATTTAAAATTTTATAAAATTATTTTAATTAATTACACAAACATGTAGGTTTCGTGTATAGTACGAGTTTGCAACTAATTATTAAATTTTGATACAAGTACCGTAGCATTATTCAATAGCTAATACTTTTTCATTATATTGCATATTTAACACACATAAAAAAATCAACTCAAATAAAACACCTTGTGGACTTTATGTATGTAAAAATTTTAGTGTTACAAACTGGAAGACAATATAAAACTTGTTTGGCATGTGAGTTTTAACACAATAATTCACATTTTAAACAACATTACACATATTTTCACATACTCTCTCACACACACGTATATCAAAAATACCCAAACAACATAATTTAAATTACTCTATCAAACACCCCCCCCATAATCTTTAGCACTCAGATTACTGGTTTAATCAACAACAAAAATAAAAATATGATGCACTCTATCGATTCATGCCTCCTTGGATCCCAGGAGCCGTTGCAGTCATCACTCCCTTGGTCCGTTGCTCGACATTTCCTTGCCATCCTAAACAATAAAAAAGAATACCATATTAAAAATAACCAGCAAGAATTTAATAACCCCGAAAAAATATTCTATATATCAAACAGCGTGTGTGTGGTGTGGGAGAGAGAAAGGAAGGTTGCTTTTACCGATGCTGAGGTTGAAACCTTGGTGTTTGAGCTCACGGTACTCTTGACACAGGGCACATTGCTCACAGCAGAAATGAACCATGCAATCCCCCACTCCCCCACTCCTCCACAACAGCTCTCCTCCAACTTGTACTGCCGCCTCATTTTGGTGCGATAGCAGCATGAGTACAAAAATGCACAACCAGTCAACAGATTAATTAATGTATACAGTCCTCCGCTAGCAGCACAAGCTGCAAGACATACAAATCACCCATCAATCACCGTCACCATCACCCCAATACTTAAAACCAAACTCAGCATACAAACTTACGTGTTGTTCCTCTATCTACAATCTCCGCAATTTGTCCAAAAGTAATACAAGGGCACCAACATGTTATGCAACCTGTGGAAAATACCAATAACACCAACAAACAAGAGCTTGTAAATTCTAAGAATAGTGTTGTAGACACACTATTTTACATTATTTTTCCTCTCTTGGAATACAATTTTCTAATATTTTCAGCAAAAAAAGAAAAAGAAAAAAAAAAGAGAACACTATTTTACATAACAAATTTAGTAATTATTAAATTGATCAATTTGTATTGATTCTTATATTGGCCTATATATCATGATTTTAAAATTGGGACCGTTCATAGAGCCGTTGATTTTAAAATTGGGACCGTCATAGAGTCGAAAAATAGAAGTTCAAGATTTTTAAAGTCAGGTTGAGGTTGAACTGAAGTTGAACCATAATGATGTCATAATTAGTTTAATAATTAATTAAATAAAAATAAAAATATTAAATTAGTAAAAATGAAAAAAATGTATTTTTCATATTATAATTTTCATAAAACAAATAAGAAATATTAAATCTAAGCAAACATAATAAATAAATTAATATATAAGTATATAGAAATATTATAGTAATTTTTTTTGGGTAAAAATATCATAGTTGATTTACTTATTATAAAAATTAGTTAATTTACTAAGATCATTATAGAAGTAACTAAAGAAAAAAAAATAGATAATTAAAAAAATTAATTAAATAGAAAACCACCACTGTTATCAAATTTAAATCTAATATAAAATATTATTAAAACATTAAAAAGGAGGCTTGATGAAGCCTAAAGCTCCTAAAGCTACTGCCTACTATGGCAGTAGTGGTACAGTGGTATTGTAATAGACGTATATCAACCAAGCTAAAAACTAAATATGATAAATTAAATTAAAAGAAAGAGATTTTTTTTTGTAAGGGAAAAGACAGAGATTTGACTGGTACACTGAGCTATAAACAAATTATGTGGCCAAAACAGAGATTGGTACAGTGGTATACAGCGGGCAAGAAGATAGACTTGACTGACGTTATTTACTAGGCTATAAACAACGCCGTTACCAAATAGAAAAAGACTTCTTGCCCGTTTGGATACAGTTTTTATTGCTGCGTTTGTGTTTTGAGCTTTTTTTTTCTTTTTTTTTCTTTTTTTTTCAGCCATAATTGTTGACTAATTTTTCATGAACAGTGCATTTGTGCACTGTTCATGAACCCATAAATTTCACTTTTTAACAACTTTTTCATTAAAAATGGGTCCCACGGTACTATTCACACATTTAAAAATTATTTTGCTACAGTGTTTTCAGTTTTCAGCAATAAGTTCTATCCAAACGGACCATTCATCAACCCAAAAAAATCTCAGCAAAAGAAAAGAAAACACAATGGTCCAAGTAAGGGAGAAAGAGTCTCAGTGCCACTGTGCATTGATTTGGAGAAATCTGATTGCCAGTCATCGATTAAAGGCTGCAGTGGACGATAAGGACCAAAGTTTTGGATCTGGTGGCTTGTTGAGGCAGATTATCGGTGAGTTCACTACAAACAACGCGAGTTATAGCCGCGTTTATAAAAAAAAGCAGTTATAGCTGATTTATAGTCGCATTTTTAAGAAACACAGCTATAGATATAATCTATAGCCGCGTTTTTCGAAAACGCGGCTATAGGTCCCCCTCTAGCTGCGTTTTCAAACGCAGCTCCAGTCGAATAATTTTTTTTTAAAGTGGGGCTTAGAGCTGCGTTCTAAAATGCAGCTCCAACTGAATGAATTTTTTTTAAAAAAAGGGGCTTGGAGCTGCGCTTAGAAAAGCAGCCATAGGGGGACCTATAGCCGCGTTTTTAAAAACACGGCTATAGGTCCTCCTCAGTCGAAAAATTTTTCTTAAAATAAAAATCTGGCTGTGTTTTCAGAAACGTGGCTCACAAAAAAAAAAAAAAAAAAACACTTAAACTTCCCACGTGCCCCCTTTTCCCACCTACAGCCTCACCTACCCCCACTTTCAGTATAAGTTTTTTTTTTTTTTTTTTTTTTCACTAAATCTTCAGGGTTTTTTTTTTTTTTTTCATCTTTTTTCTTTCTTTTTTTTTTGTTCCTTTCTTTTGCAAGTCACGACATTTTTTTTTCCTTCTTCACTCCAACACAACTCTTTTTTGTTTTTTTTTTTTCTTTGTTTCTTTCCAGCTACTTCTTCTTTTTTTTCTTCATCTCAGTCACTGATTTTTCTATAGATCTAGTTTTTTTTTTTTTTTTTGTTATTTTATGTTTAGTTAGTAAGAAAATGGAGAAAATGCTAAAAATTTTGAATTTGTGCTTTTGTGTCCCTGATATTGTGTTTATGTTTAAATGGGTTTGTTTCTGAGCTTGTACTTGAATGGTTTTAGTGTTAGATTTGGGTTGGCTTTGTTGAAGGAGAGGAGATTCATGGGTCTGTGTTCTTATATTTTGGAGCAAATTGTGGTTGTATTGTTAGTATGTTGTGTTTGATTTTGAATTTTTTGGGTGTGTTTGTATTGTGAGTATGTTGTGTTTGATTTTGAAATTTTTGGGTTTGTATTTGATTTTGAATTTTCTGGGTTTCCGTTTAATTTTGAATTTTATTTTTGGTTTGAATTTTGAATTTCTTGGGGAAAAAAAACACCTAGAAATTTTTTTTTTTGGTTTTTAAAAAAACCTATAGCCGCATTTTTGAAAAACGCGGCTATAGGTCTCAGATTATAGCCGTGGTTACACAACGCGGCTTTAGGTCCAATATTTAGCCGCGGTTGTAAAAATGCGGCTATAGACCCACAGGGGCTATTGCTGCGCCGCTTAAGTAAACGCGGCTCTAGAAAACACGGCTATAGGCTATAGCCGCGTTTTTGAAACGCGGCTTTAGACCCCGTTTTTCGTAGTGGTTATATATTCTTATACTACTATTTTCATTTTAGTTCTTTGTTTTGATTTATTTTTTTCTTAAAAATGGTGAGAAGGTGCTATAAATACCTTTTTCTTCTCTTTTCTTCCATTTTTTTTAAGTTTTGGCTTGAAATTTCAAGAACCGTCTACGGTTTTAAAAACTGGACGGTTCAACCGCGGTTCTTAAGGTTCACTGACTGAATTATTTCCGGTTAACCGGGTCAGACCGTACGGTCCTGTCTGGATTTCAAAACCATGCTATATATTATTCATACGATTTTATTATCTACCATTAAACATCTATCATATCTATAGATAATATATTTGTTATGAAATATTTGGTGACTCTAGATTTATTGGAGATCATAAGATTCATATATATTTTATGACACATGCCGAAAGGGTTAAATTTCTTACAATTTTTGACATCATCGTAGCAGTCACAGAGGCCAGTGGACCAAGGTACCAGAGCACTAGACTGAACCTGCCCTGGGGGTTGCGCGTTGGCATACTTTTGGGGAGCACTTGGGTTTGATGAAGACATGACAAATGTATATGTTGTTGAAAGGAAAAAGGCTGAAAGAGAATTTGAGAGAGTTCTAAAGATGTTTTTGTTGAGGTGTGGGACAAAAGTCCTGGGTTTATATAGGAGTATTCCTAGTTTGTTAAGGAAGAAATTAACTAAATGTGAACAGTACTTGTTTTGCGTGTCATAAAGCAATCATGCTTGACTCTTTTTTTTTTTTTTTTTTTAAATTTTATTTAAAAAGATTTTGGCTGAATACAATGTCTCAGTGACTCAGGCTTCGTTTGGATAGTTGAACGCGTCTAGTGTACAACGTTTTCAGCCCTTTTTTATCTTTTTTTTTTTCTTCTGTGCACAGGTTTCAACAAGCGACAAGCAGTACTATTCATCACTATGTAGGTACTGTTTATGCACTGTTCATAAATAATACACGCACTTTTCATTTTTTTTAAATGGGACCTGCGGTACTATTCACACATTTAAAAATTATTTTGATACAATATTTTCAGTTTTCAATTTTCAGTTGTATCCAAACGGACCCTTAATCTATTCTTTTTTGCGTGATTACCGATGTCTTATTCCTTCCAGTCAATCTGGTAGAAACAAAATATTGGAAACCCACAAACTGGAGTACTGGACACGGTTCAAGATTGATTAGCTATGAAGAGCAAATGGAGAAAATTTAGTACACCAAGGAAGATATAATCTATAATATGATTATAATAAGTTATTGGATGATATATCATTATTTAGAGTTACGCCAAGTGTAACTTGAACCAAAATGTGTTGTAGCAGCCATGACACTCATTTTTATTTAAAAAGATTTTGGTTGAATACAATGTCTCAGGTTTGTTTGGATCACCATGATTTTGAGTGATATTACTCAGTTTTCATCACCGAGTTTTCAAAACGCGTGGGTCTCACTAAAAAAATCTTGTTTGGCTTAGTTTTTGGATGATGTTTTTATCACTCAAAAATTTGAGTGATGGATAATGGAAACTGAAATCAGAATTCTGATGGTTTCAGTTTCCAAAATATGAGTTATGATGGTAAAAGGTGAGTGATGTGATTGAGTTATGTGACCAAAAAAGAATTTTGAAGTTTTTGAGATAAAGTGAGGTTTGGGTTATAAGTTATGAGTTTTGAGTTTGAATTATAAAAACTGAGTCATGGCCAAATCAAATGAGCCCTCAGTGACTCAATCTATTCTTTTGCATGTGTTAATCGATGTCATCTTCCTTTCGGTTGATCTGGTAGAAAAAAATATTGGAAACCCACAAACTGGACGCGGTTCAAGATTGATTAGTTGTGAAGAGCAAATGGAGAAAATTTAGTACACCAGGTAAGATATAATCTATAATATGAATTGAATAGTAAGTCATTGGGTTATATATCATTATTTAGAGCGACTCCAAGGTAACTTGAACCCAAACATGTATATATAAATATCACGTTGCAAGAGAGAGCACATGTTGATTAAAAATTGGTAAAAACTGTAAACAGCCATAACAAATGTTATGATTTAATCTTCACAGAAATTACAGTTACACACCAATATATTCATTACATATTTACTCCATATGGAAAAAAGTATTTTGTATTAGATGATACTATTTTATATGTATGAAAATCTAATAAACAAAATATGTGTGCAAAAATAACTACTCACTAATACATATTTTTGATTTTTTAGTAGATTAGTTGTGCAGACATGTCTTTTATTTAATTTTTTAGTGAATTAGTTATTGTTTGTCGACACGTTTTATATATATATATATATAAAGGTAAGTAAATTTTATTGAACTAAATCTGATTGGAATACATTCAATCATTAGGTAGAGATTCCACTCATACATTCATTTCTGCAGATAAAACTGCTCTTCTAACTAAGGTGTAAGCTAATTTATTTCCTTCCTTTGAACATGCTGGAACTTGCAAAACCGAAGAGTAGCGCCTAAACTCCGACACTCATCTGTCACGTGCCCAAACAAAGTGCTGCATCTCCTCACACCAGTCAAGGCGTTAATCTTGATCACCCGTGAGCTATCTCCCTCTATTTTGACATTGAACAAACTCAGCTCCTTAGCAAACATTATTGCACGTCGTGTTGCCAAACTTCTGCCATCTCCATAAACTGAACCGGGGGAATTTTTTGACTCAATGCAACCTGAAGCATCAAGATACTCCGATACTAACTCCTTCGCTCGATTCCCCAATTCATGAAGCTTTCAAGTCGGTTGGTTCTCTCTGAGCCTGTTCCGACACCGCCACAAGCACTAAGCTACGGTGGAGAAAAGTGCAACCCGATATGCAATGCTATAAACAAAATACTTGCTCAATCTTAGGGGGCATATGTTTCCATTATAATTCATGCATTAAGAATAATACACAAAACTTGATATTATGGTTTTGATTTCAGAGAAAGAACAAAATTGATTTTAGTTTAAAAATCGTTTTGTAAAACCTGTGACTAATAAGGGGATGATGTTAAGATGGACTCGAAATGTTAATGGCACCCATTGCAGACATGTTTGGAGGGGGTCCTAGCCATTATCAAGATCTCATCGTTCTATGGTAAATGATGCAGTCCATCTTTTGATGAGGTTTGAACTAGTCAATCACATAAAGGGAGACATCCTTGTGATCTCACTTGCTAATGAGGTTTTTGAAAAGGAAGACCCCATTGCGGCTCTAGGATTTTTTTTCTAGGGAGGTTAGTAGTGTTGGAGCTAGGAATTTGTTGTGGAGAGTAAAAAATAAAATGATTAATTTTTTTTTTCCTCTATATATATATATATATATATATATATATATTTATATATATACAACTTTCATATTATATATAATAATCTAAAATAGTATTCCAAATACAATTTAGTATACTATACAACTATATTGCACAATAGTTTAAAAAAATTATTAATAATTTAAAGTGAATAAAAAATAGTCACTGGATACATAAATAAATATAATAAAATAATTAATCATACATTTTTGTCAAATTAATAATAAATTTATTATATTTATATGTAATATCAATTGAATAAAAATATATTATAAGCGTGAAACTAAGAAAAAAATAGTAATTAATATAAGTTTTTACGTTTGAAGTGTACGACATTTTAACCATACAAGTGGTCATTCTCTTGGAATTGGAGCAAGCATTAAAAGATTTTTTGGACTTAGAAAGCTATAGAGCCCTTAACAAACTACTTGATTATATAGAAAGAAAATATAGAAGGGAGAAAGAGAGATAGAGAGAATAAGGAAAAGATCACAAATGTAGATACAGATAAGTTGGTTGTGTAGGCGGTGAAATTTCTTGCTTTTTTTCTTGGCACTAAAAGTGGTGTAATTTTTTGTTAATGAAGAAGAAAATTAATGCTGGGAAAAACAGTTTCATTCCGTGGTCAACGACAAAGTAAGCCAAAGTCCGGAGAGAAAGTTTATTATTATTATTATTTTTAACGAATGAGCAATTTTAAGAGTAGAACTACTAACGCAACACTTTCACAACAAAGATATGTAAAAAAGTGATGTCAATTGTGGTCCAAATAAAAGCTAATTAAAACTTGCCACTTAACCTTTATTATAAAATTATTGTGAAAAAAATATTGTGGAAGTAGCACGGAAATGATTATATTCAAACTTATTTTAGTTGGGATTAAAAAGAATTTAGGATTAGGATGTTCAAAATTTTATTTTAGGGGGTCAAAAAAAAAATTAAATATATATAATTTTTGTTTTTTTGGCCAGGTTAAGGGGTTCATTTGAACCCCCTGGGCTAGCTGTAGAGCTGCCTTAGGAAAACCTTAAAACTAGGGTATAAGTTTGCAAAACATTGGTTTTTGAAATGTGCAAACTAGAGCAGGAATTTTGCAAGAGTGAAAAAGGGCAACCAAAACCAAAGTTCAATTTTCAAAAATATTGGGTTATAAAAGCTTAAAATATTTTCTTAGTGGAAATCAACAAAACCAAGGTTTAGTCACAATTTAGATATAATTTCTACATTTGAAAATTATGATTTTTAGTGGAAAATCAAGAACCCAGGATCAAAGCAGAAATTTGGACAGAATTTCTACACTCGATTTTTTTTCTTCGGAAATTTATTATTTTTTGCGAAAAAAAAAATCAGGAAATCAAAATTAAGGTAGAATGTTGGATAGCATTTTTGTATTTTGTAAATTATTTAAAAATAAAGTTTTTTTTAGTGAGATTTCAAGAAACCTGGATCAAATCAGAATTTTGGATAGAATTTTTGCATTTGGAAAATTTAAAAAATCATGATTTTGTGGAAAATCAAGAAACTAGGATCAAAGCAGAATTTTGGATAAAGTTACTATGTTTGGAAAATGATGGTTTTAGTGAAAAACCATGAAACAAGGAACAAAGTAAAATTTGGGACAAAATTTCTACACTTTAAAAATATAAAGTGAAGAATTTTTTTTCTTGGGTGAAAAATTAGAAACCAGAATTTTGATATGATTTTTGCATTGGTTTATATGATTATGAAGGATGTATGCATAGCTATGTTATAGGAGAGGGGTTTGAGAGCGATGTATTGTTTAAATAGACAACGGCTACTCGGCTGCTTGATCATAAAACAACAACATGATGGATGTGTAGCAAACAGCGTGCCAACAACATTGTGGCAGTATTTCGGTAGAGTTCAATCCCATTTACTCAAAGCTCTAGTGAGTAATATCTTTATGAAGTTCTTAGTCGTGAGACTCTCTAAGTAGTAATTCATTGATGCTAATGAATTAGACATGCTACTATCCTGGAAGAACTCCTAGAAAACCACCACCTACCTACTTTGGTGGTTTGATAGTAACCCCCATAGAGTTCTTAGTCGAAAGACGTTTGACAATAGCAATCTGTTGATGTCAATCAATCATATATCCTACAACCCTGGATGAACTCTATGAGACTCCCAAACTACTCAAAAGAAAGAAAACTGAAGCTAGGAAGTTTTAGGCATGGAAAGGCTTGCTTCGATGCTTGATGCCCAAACAGAGGGATAGGAGGGCCTAGTTATACATGCTTTCCTATTTTTGCCCCTTACTTCTGAGGGCATTTTGGGACTCAATATAGGAAAACTATGTTACCATTGGAAATTTAATAAAATCATATTTCCAATGACACCAAGTTTGAGTTATTCAGAGGTTGGTGTGAAAAGTTATGACTCCGAGAAATTGGTGTCATAATTTTTTTTTTTTTGGTAGTGAAAGTGCATGCATTAGCATGGAGGCCTTATTGAACTTGAAATTGAGCATGCCATATGCCATTGGAAAGCCTATTACACATGGGTTTTTTTTTTTTTTTTTAATGTACTTTGGTTGGAGCGTTTTGTACAATTTTCAGAGTTAGAAGTCTCCTAAAGTATTTTCGAGGGGTTCATTGTGTGTGATTTTTGTGAGTTTTCTGATAAATTGGTTGTTTGGGGTTGAATATGATAAATTTTATTGTGCAAGCTTTCCAAAGATATGCAATTTTGCACAATTTGGAGATCATTTGGTTAGGTTTTGATTAAACCCTAAATTCAGTTGGGATTAGGATTCCAATTCTAGAGGCTTTTCTCATTTTTGTGACATTTTGTTCCTTTTACATTCAATTTTGGCAATCCAATTATCAATTTCAAGGATTGGGATTAACCACACATTAGGACTAGAATCGCTTTAATTGAATGATCGAATTGTTGGTCAAACTACATACTTTGCTTTGGAACTCCCCATATTTGACCAAATTTAGCAAAGTGGAGGTGTTTGAGTGGGTTTTACGGCCACGTTTTGCATCTTGGGTGGAATTAAGGTTGTTTTCAATTTTTGGATTTTTCTTAGTTTTTGTGAACAACTGATAATTGACTTCTAGAAGGGAAAATGGGGTGGTAATAGATGCCCATTCTTGTTTTGATCTAGTTTGTAGGTTAGGGATCTCAAAGGTTTGCATGTGGCTTTCCCAAGAAGTCTCACTACTAAAGGGTGTGTTTGTTTAGAGGTGAAATAGAGTAGATGGAAAATTTTGGAGAGAAAATAAGAAGAAAAACTTTTTTGTAGTGTGTTTGGTTGGGTGGGGAGGAAGGAAAATAAATGGTAGGTCAAAGTATTTTCTCTTTAGGCCTACCAAAAAGTTTTCTTCCCAAAATAGAGAGAAAACTTGGTAGAGGAAAATATGATGGCTGAATGACAAAAATACCCATATGCAACTTGCACATGGGCTTAATGTTGTTGCTGCTGCTTTTTTTTAATAGCCTTTGGCTTAATGTGTCTATCGTTTTTTAATATTGGGTCCCCCCCCCCCCCTTTTTTTTTCTTTTGATTTCTTGGAGCTTTGGCATGGAGTTTTTGTTTTGATTTTCTTCTTTTCTTTTCTCTTATCTTTTTTTCTTTTGTTTAAATAGACATGATTTTTATTTTTTTAATAAATTTAGGTGATTGCTTTTTTTTTTTGCTTGATTGTTACTTTTTTTTTTTTAATTGTGCATCATTTTTTAACAATGGTATATAAGTCAATTTATACAAATTCACTTTTTCTATTCCTCAACTTTTTCACTCTCAACCAAACAAAAATGAGAAAAATTAAAATTTTTTCTATCCTCCCACAATTTTGTATTCTCTCACTTTTTTCCTCTTTCAACCAAATGGACCCCAAAACTTTAATTTATTGATCATCATTTAATGTGCTTGACTACAAGAAAGCGCAGACAACAAATTCTATTCACATAAAGGGCCCATAAATCACCTCAACTGACCTTGTGATGTGGGTTGTGAGTAATCACCTTGCTTCATGGGTAGATGCACTAATCATTGGTCATTTCAATCAACCTCAAACAAATAAAAAGACCAAGAAATCATCATCGTAATGTGTCGAAAGAGTTCCAAGCCCCATATATAAAAATGCCCTAAATTCTTTCGTGTAAGAGCATTGGTATCTGGTTTGCTAAAGCTAATTCTTAGCATTTCAAAACCTCAAACCACAAAATATGTGCAACAACCATGTTCTATTCATAAGTCATACATTTAACATAATTGAGTTACATTATTCTTTTGACTCCAATTTAAATGTCTTGTCATAATTGTCAAGAATCCATTTTATTTTTGTTGAGTTTTCTTCTTGAAAAATGCAAAGATCATAAAAAATTACACATTTTTTGCCACAATTCACCACATGAAAAACTGTGAGTGTTGGAAAAAAAGTGGTGGGTCTACACCTCCATCACTCACAACTCACAATGTGACGAATTATGCCAAAAATTGTGTAAGTTTTTGTGTTCTTAGCATTATTACTTATACAATTCATAATAACTCTTTGTTAGCTTGAAATCCTGACAAATGGACATTGATTTGAAAGGACAACCCTTAATTTATAATAAATATTTCTCTATCAAAATTCACTATTTTAAATAACTTTCTAACTAATATGTTTAGGGAAATGTCATACCATTTAACCCAATTCTTTACTTATTGTCGAATTAATACATATATTTCATTCGTAACATTTAACATAATTGAGTTACTTTATTCTTTTGGCTCCAACTCAAATGTCTTGTCATAATTTTCAAGAATCCATATTATTTGTTGAGTTTTCTTGTTGGAAAATGCTAAGACAGCAAAAACTTCACAACTTTTTTCATAAACTTGCCATTAGACGAGTTGTAAGTAGTAAAGAAATAATGGTGAGTCCACAAAAATTTATACAACTTTTGCCATAACTCTCCATGTGGCGAGTTTTGAGTGGTGGGAAAAAAGTGGTAGATCCATGTGGATTCACATTCTCATCACTTACAACTTACCATGTGGCAAGTTGTGGTAAAAGTTGTGTAAATTTTTGTAGTTTTAACATTGTTTTTTCTTCTTTGTAAATGAAATTTTATGAGTAGTAACTTCCATACTAACTTTGATCATATATGATGTCTTTTCATAAATAACTAGCAGAATGATTTGAAGTACATATGCTCTAGTATGATTATTTTTTTACCCTATTTATACCAACATCATTTTAAAAACATTTAAAATAGGTACTTTAATATGATAGAGTATTATTTTGGATCCTTGTCTCATGTTCATTTTTAATCAATTGTTGTGCTACTAGTATACTTGACATTTGTGACAAATTGCATGTTGACATAGAAATTGTTACAAAACCTTTTGGACCTAGCCTAAAGTCTTTTCTTAAACTTCATTGCAACTAACATAAAATATTTTAAATAACACTTATTTAAAGAAAAATATTTTAAAAATAAATTATTTTATCGATTAAATTGTCCATATTTTAAAGCTGCGAAATCAATTAACTGTATATAAGATGTAAAGGTTTTCACTTGAATGAGTGAAAATAAATGGCTACGAATTTTATAATAAAACTTATGGTGGCAATGATGGAGTTGATTTTCATTTTCCTTATTGAAGTGCATGCCAATCATCTTGGTTCTACCTCTTTCCGTCCGTCTTCATTTTCAATCCCATTTGCTTATCTCTCTAAAATTGATCAAATTCAAAAACCATATCATGATTGCCTCATAAAAAAATTTAAACGCTGTGAACAAAAAGTTGACAAAATAGAGTGTGCAATATATATTGCTTGGGCTTTCACAACCTGCACACCTGTGACCCTTTAGTTAAAAGATCCATCAGCTGTGGACATGATAACGTGTGCACGCTCTTGTGATTACAAATTTTCTGATGACTTCGAATATTCAGACTGTATGTATAAATGTTACACAATGCATATTAAGAATCCTTTACCCAAAGAATGCAAGGGCTACTTCAAACCAATGTTTTTAGACCCGGACCGTTCATTGAACCGTAAAAGGAAGAAGTTCAAGATTTTTGAGGTTGAACTGAGGTCGAACCGAGGTCGAACTGAGGTCGAACCGGGGTCGAACCGTGATGACATCATAATTAATTTAATAATTAATTAAAGCCTACATATAGATATTAAATTTATTAAACTAGCAAAATTGACTAATATATCTATATATGTGAGGGAAATTTAATAATTTTCAAACATATATTTAATAATTAAATAAGAAAGTTAATAAAATAATATAATAACCATGAAAACATTAAAATTTATGATTAACTTTTGAAGTAAAGTTGAATATCTTTGAAGGATTTTAATTATAGTTTTGTTTTATTCCTTGTAAGAGATGGATAATTTAATTTAGTAGAATAAAATTGTGTTAAGTTGTTTTTTTTTTTTTTTTTTAAATTGCTAAGGAGTTGGACCGTGCGGTCCAACCCCGGTTTTAGGTGTTCAACCACGGTTTTAGGGGTTCACGGTATTGCCACATATGCTCGGTTCTCTATGCTTAAAAAATCAATTTTCCATCCGGTTCCCAGTTTTCACGGTCCGACCTCCCGGTCTTGTCCGAGTCTGAAAGCCTTGCTTCAAACTTTGATTTGGTAAGTGCCTTCTCTCTCTCTCTCTCTCTCTCTCTCTCTCTCTCTCTCTCTCTCTCTCTCTCTCTCTCTCTCTCTCTCTCTCTCTCTCTCTCTCTCTCTCTCTCTCCAAAGCATAAGAATGTAGTTATAGATAAGTACAATATATTCCTAAGCAGTGGCGGAGCCGGGCCGAAGAGGGCCATGGCCCCCCCAAATTTTTTTCAACAACAAAAAATCATTTATATATATGAGATCCCGAAATCTATAAAACCAATCTCCCAATATAAGCTCCCGGCCCCCCAATCTTGCTATTAAAATTATTTTCCTTTCTAAATTTTCTTTAGAAATAAAAATGAAATGATATGTCCACAACATTTTTCACAATAAATTTAAGTGATGAGTTATTATTGCTTCTAATTTGAAACCACCACTTATATTACTTTTTTACACACCACTTAAATCCAAAATGACAAATTCATTATGAAAATATTGTGAGCATAACACTTTAGAAATACAAATACAGCAATTATCAAGATATCTATACAATAAAAGCACTTATTTATTTTTACAATTATCTCATAAAATAAAGGAGACAAAAAGTGGTTTCAATTTTTTGCTCTTCCTCATTAACAAAAATTTACTTGGCTTACTTTGAAATTAAGGTTTGAAGGAGGCTGTGTTCTGTGCACTTGTCTTCATCAACTTCAGAAAACAACACCAGTTTCTTTGCATTTCCACTGATGGTGGGTCTTTAATATCTTTTCAGTTTCTCTCCTTTCTGGCTTTCTCTCTCAGAGCACTAGCATTGGGAACACCCCCCCCAATTGCTATTTTGCATCCAAAACCTCAAAAATGGCCCAACATCCGAGTATGGGTTCTTAAAATTTTTGCAACCTGTGAACAGTGGGTTGTATATATAGAACCTACTGTTCACTTGGTTGTAAAAATAATAGTAATATTTTAATAGAAAATATCTACACTCTCTCTCCTCATTCACTCTACACAGTGTACAGACTACACTCCAATTCTCACTCATTCTCTTCAGTCACTCTTCTCCCTCTCTCTGCCAACTGCGAAAGCTCCACTACTCGTCACTCCAATCCCTCTCTTTCCCTCTTCCTTTTTTTTCCTCTTCAATCGCTCCAATCACCATATTACTCTATCCCCAAACTGAAGATTCAAGGGCTGTTGGTTTAATTTTGGGTTTCATTTGGAATTTGTGGGTTTCTCGGTGGAGCGCGCTTCCTCTCGTTTTTGGGTTTGTAGTTTCTCGTTGGTTGGATCGGTGATGGAACAAGTTGGTGTTTTTTTTCCTCTTCACTATATTGCTCTATTCCCTAACTGAAGATTCAAGGGTTGTTGGTTTAATTTTGGGTTTCGTTTGGAATTTGTGAGTTTCTCGGTGGAGTGCGCTTCCTCTCGTTTCTAGGTTTGTAGTTTCTCGGTGGTTGGATCGGTGATGGAACAAGTTGGTGTTTTTTGCCCTCTTCACTGTATTGCTCTATTCTCAAACTGAAGATTCAAGGGTTTGTTGGTTGGTTTAATTTTGGGTTTCGTTTGGAACTTTTGGGTTTCTTGGTGGAGCATGCATTTGGTCGTTTCTGGCTTTGTGGTTTCGTTTGGGTTTATGGTTTCGGTGATGGTTGTTGGTGTTTGTTTGAATCGGTGGCTAGATAGGTAAAGGCTGCTGTTGGTTTTTGTTTGAATCGGTGGTTGTGTTTGTCTATTTGAATTGGTGGCTATTTGGTTGTTTGAATCGGTGATGAATTGGTGTTGAATTGGTGGTTGTTCGAATCGGTGAAGAATCGGTGGGTTCTTTCTCTAACCGTTTGGGTCATCGGTGGGTGGTTTCTCAGCTCCAGCTTGATTGGGCTTTTGATACAGAGGTATGTTATTTTCTTCCTCCTTTGTTATTTTTTTGTTATATGTCTCAAATGAATTTTGAGTAGCTCCATCTGTTATTTTCTTCTTCCTCTCTTTTCAATAGTTTTCTTTTTAATAGCTCTGTAATTAGCTTTCTTTTCAATATCCTGTATATAGTCACCAAATTGCTGCCAAAGATATTACATACGCTCCATGTAATTTGAATATCCTAACACCCCTTGTAAGTTGGAATCCCCTTGATGATCTATAGGGATACTAATCATGCAGTCGGGACAAATCATTGGATATGTAAAGAAAATTAAAAGTTTCTGCATAATATCAACTTTATGTTTGTCATATAGTATAGGGTCCAATTGAAGATGTAATCACAGTGTCTATGTCAATTTCTCAATTTTGGGAATAGCTACTAATTTGTTTACATTACCTATTTTAAAAGGGATGGATTCACAACATAACATATCCCTATATGCTAATATCTTACAATCTAATTCCAACTTTGAGGCACAAGTTTTGGAAAAATCTCAAAATCCCCCAATGCCTATTGAAGATTCTTCCCCAGAACATGAAATTGTCACCCCCAAGACAGCAACACGGGGTGGAAACTTTAGTGTGGAGGAAGACGTCCTCCTTGTCTCGGCATGGCTTAACACTAGCGTGGATCCTAAGTGTGGTAATGAGCAAAAGCAAGAAACATTTACTGCTAAAGTTTGGCAATACTTTTGCCAACACAATACCAATGAAACAACGTGTTCTTCTTCCTCCCTAAAAAGTCGATGGTCTACGATTAATAGGGAGACAAGTAAATTTTGTGGGGCCATGGCTAAATTGCACTACATTGAAGAAGCACATGAACAAGAAAAAGAGGCTCTTTGAATCAAAGCGGAAAGGGTTCGAGTAGATGAACAATAAATTGGTCTTGAAAAGGAAAGGGTTCGAGTAGATAAAGAAAGAATTAGTTTGAAAAGGAAAGACTTCGGATTCAAATGCTTAAAGAGGATGAAAGAATTGGGATTGAAAAGGAAAGGCTTCATATTGAAATGGAAAAGGAGGACCAAAAAATAATGATGATGGATACAAGTGGCATGACCAAAATTCAAAGAACTTTTTTTGAAAAACACCAAGAGGAAATCATTGCAAGACTAACTGGTGGTAAATAGTTGGGTTTGACATGTAGATGATGTCTTGTGCTTGTTTTTTGTACTAGCTTATTTAGGCCTAGGTTTTGGCACATGTAAATGATGTCTTATTCCAATCTAATTTTTGGTACTAGCTTTTTTTTTTTTTTTTGGTTATGTACCAAAAAAGGTCTGGACTCTTATGTGATTCCTTGGTATTTTCTATTATGCCACTTATGTAATCACACATTTTTTTGTTATATGAAATGTTTATATATTCTCTATGATTGATGTCATGTCCTCTATACTTAAGTCTATGTTCAATCTTGTTTTGGTAAATGCTTCTGGGAGTTTTTTTGTTATATTATATTTCATAAACTAAGTAGTTTCAGTGCCCCCAAACAAATATTATAGAACTTGTTTTTCTTATCTTCCTTTCATTTATATTGATAAATTTTTTAACAATGTTGTCTTGAAGGTTTTTGTCCATGGGTCGTTCTTTGTTTCGGAAATTGCTTTTTGATGGCTCAGATGAGGATGAGATAATGAATAGACGTCTTAAGAGTTCAACATCACAACGTAAACGTCGTCGATATATTAGACGTAATCATTTGGTAGGTAATGAAAGACTTTATCTTGATTACTTTGTTGAATCTCTAGTATATCCTCCTAATTTATTTCAAAGGAGATTTAGGATGAGTCGTTACCTTTTTCTTTGTATTCAATCTAAGGTAGAAGCTCATGAAACTTACTTTATCCAGAAAAGAGATAATGCCCAAAGGCTTGGTTTATCTTCACTTCAAAAGATGACCGCTACAATTAGGATGCTTGCATATGGGGTAATGGCTGATTTTATGGATGAATATGTGTGGATTGGAGAAACCACTGCAATGGAGAGTATGAAAAAATTTATTGTAGCAGTGGTTGATATTTTCTTTGAGCAATACTTGAGGTCGCCAAACAATGAAGACATTGCTAGATTGTTCGCTCATTGTGAAAGCTGTGGATTTCCAGGGATGCTAGGAAGCATTGATTGCATGCATTGACAATGAAAAAATTGTCCAACTGCATATAAAGGTCAGTTTAGTGGTCATATCCTTAAGCCAACCATTATTTTGGAAGCAGTGGCATCATATGATCTTAGGATATGTCATGCATTTTTGGGTTACTAAGTCAAATAATGACATTAATGTGTTAGAAAGGTCTAATATATTTTCTGAGCTAGCAGAAGGACATTCTCTGGCAGTTAATTACTCAATCAATGGCAATGACTACATAATGGGATACTATCTTGCCGATGGCATATATCCAAAGTGATCAACATTTGTAAAAACAATTTCAGCTCCACAAGGACCAAAAAGAAAAATATTTGCAAAAGTCCAAGAGGCGTATAGGAAGGATGTAGAGCGTGCATTTGGAGTGCTTCAAGCAAGATTCGCAATTGTACGTGGACTTGCAAGATTTTTCTTCCCTGAAACACTCCAAGATATAATGAAAGCGTGATAATTCTCCATAACATGATCATTGAAGATGAGCGAGATGAAAATGAAGTAGTTGACTTCGATTATGAACAACTCGATGAAACTCCTCAAATACAAGTGTCACGTGAGCAGACAAATGAATTTACTGCATTCATCCACAATTATCAACGCATTTGAGACTAAGAAATTCGTTCTCAACTCCAATCCGACATCATTGACCATTTATGGCAAAGACAAGGCGATTTGTAGGAACTTGAATGTATGACATTATGTATGTGACTTTTTATTGTAATTTGATATAATATGTATGTGAGTATTCTGTAGACTACATTGGTAGTAATGTTCAACTGAAACTACTTCTTGGCATGTTGATATTTATATTGATATGTATTCGGTTTTTGATATGAGTTTTGAAAGGCTCATTGTATAGTTTATGTTTTGCTTGCATTTTGCGTAAATGGAATTTGACAAGTTCATAGTTTGTGTTTTGTACATGGGAAATTTGACCGGTTTATTATATAGTGTGTTTTGTGTAAATGAATTTTGGTAGGTACATTATGTAGCGTGTAAATGAAATTTGACAGATTCATTATATAGTGTATGTTTTATGTAAATAGATTTTGACAAGTTCATTATATAGTGCGTTTTGTGTAAATGAATTTTGACAGGTATATTATGTGGTGTGTAAATGGAATTTGGCAGATTCATTATATAGTGTATGTTTTATATTAATGAATTTTGACAGGTTCATTATATAGTGTGTTTTGCTTAAATAAATTTTGACAGGTATATTATGTAGTGTGTAAATGGAATTTGATAGGTTCATTATATAGTTTATATTTTATGTAAATGGATTTTGATAGGTTCATTATATAGTGTGTTTTGCGTAAATGAATTTTGATAGGCAGGTACAGTATATAGGGTGTAAATGGAATTTGACAAATTTATTATTTAGTGTAGGTTTTTTGTAAATGGATTTTGACAAGTTCAATATATAGTGTGTTTTGCATGAATGAATTTAAACACATTTTTTTTTCCAAACAAATAATTCTCATAGAAATATGGATTTCCAAAAATATAATTGTTCAATTAGAAAAAAATTCCTTTAAGAAAAGTTGAGTTGAGTTTTAAAAAATTTGACTGTTACTTATTTAAAAATATGACCATTGGAAACAAATAATAAAGAAAGAATAAAAAGAATATTTAAATGAGATGTTATAAATAAAGAAAGAATAAAGAATGAATAAAAATGAATATTTAAATGAGATGGTATAAATATTGAAACTGAAATGTTGAGTGTAATGTAAAGTGAGTTGGTATAATACATAAAGTAACTATTACAAAATAGAATTTTTTTGGCCACCTAAATGCTAGTACTCTCACTCTCTCTTATTTACGCTCTCACTCTCTCTTATTAGCGTTTTTGTTTTATTCTACAAGTTTTACAGTACTAATTGCCAAAGCCTAGGCTTTTTACTCTCCAACTTTAAGGCCTCGTTTGGGAGGAGAGAATGGAATGGAAAGGAATAAAAAGAATAATTTTAGAATATTCTTCCATTATCTTGTTTGGGAATTTTAATGGAGGGAATGAAAAGTCTATTCCCTTGTTTGGGAGTTTAAGTGAGAGTGAATGGAATGGGTGGGAGGAAACACTCATTCCTCTCTATACCTTTAAAACTTCAAATTTTCATTTCCCCCGAAATTGGGAGAAATGGGAGGGAATAAAATTAGATTTAATGAATTTTTTACTAAAACTCCCAAAATACCCCTATATATTCAACCCTTTATTTTAAAACAGAGGTCTAATAGTAATATTGTCATAAAATGATTTCATTCTATTCCCTTCATGTTACTCTCAAAAAAGATTACTTACATTCTATTCATTTTCATTTATTTCCATTCCTTTATTTTAAAACATCCAATTAAGGTTACTTAATTCCATTCCATTCCATTTTTTTTCATTCATTTCCCTTACTTAAATATATTTCATTTCATTCCATTCATTTCCATTCCTTTATGATCATTTTATTCCATTCCATTCTATTTCCTTATGAACTTCCAAACGAAGCCTAAGAGAATGACCTCCACGTGTGTGGTGAAATATTAGACACTTCAAAAGGCACACAATAAATACTATTTTATCTACTCTACACATGGGTGATGTGACTCTTCTTCAAATTCTTATTTTTTTGGTTTTTTTTTTTAAGAAGATCCTTTTCTGTTTTGTTTAATTGTATATGTTCTATAATATAATATAATATATAAATCACCTATTATATCATATAAGTATATAACCATAATTATAGGGATGAAACCAGGATTCGAACATGGGGGTCAAAGTTTAAAACAAAAATTTTTTTTTATAAAAATAAAAACTAACATTTATTTTATATTCAACAAAATACTACATATAAAATAAGTGTTTCTTAAACATTTCAACACATTTATCAAAATAGAACTTGATGCTATTTCAGAGGAAATCCAATATATATATAAATATATTTAAGGGCAAATCTTAATTTTTCAAATCACATATGTATACCATTTTTTTTAAAATATAAATTGGGGGCTATTAAGACCAAAATTTAAAATTTCATCACATATATATGCACTAGCTTTTTTTTGGGGGGGGGGGGGGGAATGGCCCCCCTGCCCTAGTGTAGGACCGTCCCTGCATAAGTATACATACAAAAATAATATTGATTTATATAGACTTATAAAGTACTTAAACTCCGGGAAAGACTTTTGAGGAAAAAAATTAATCATTTCATTTTCTAGTCGGCCCCTCCACACACAAAATCTTGGTTCTATCATTGAGTGACTGTATGGTGATTTAATTCTCCCATTTAAATTTACGTGTGAGCCGGTCCTATTGGGAGCCCATCCCATCATAAGGTATCCAATTACTAAGATAATGCTATTGTTGGATGTGGGGCAGTGCCCCACAGAGTTTTAAAATATTTTTAGTATATATATAATATATTATTTTTAGTAATTTTTTTTAATAAAATTGCACTTTGCCCTCTCAACAATATTATTGGTATTTTTTAAAAGTTATAAAAAAATATTAACCCAACAACAAAAATTAGGCCCAATCAACACCCCAAAACACACACAAGCAAAAAAAAGAAAAAGAAAAAAAGAAAACAAAATCAAAGCCAATTCTAACTAGGAGTAGGAGAACACCCAACGTCCAGACACACATATAAAAGGGGAAAAAAGGGATTTTTAAGCCACTAAAAAAATAAAGAAAATAAAACCTAACTTAAGGCAAAACGTAGAAGACCTTAGGCTGAGGAGTTGGACAACGGCAAGTAGAATAGTAGAAGCAGAGGCTGACTAGCACACCACGCCTGACGCCATCGGCCACCACTAGTCCACTGCAGCACCGCCCAAACCCGGTAATTTTCTTGGATGAAAATATTGTATCCCTCTCATATCGGAATCTCTAATGCTTGTTTGATTAACTTAGATTGTGATTTGTGAAGAAAATTTAAAGAGAGGCAGAGATGAGAGACAAAAGAGAGTCAATAGACTAGAAGACACTAGAGAGAGATATTTATCTCTTTAATAATAAAATTTAGACAAAAACATCATTTTGGTCCTTACATTTTAGGGTCATAGTCAATTTGGTCCTTACATTTTGATAGCGGTTAGTTTGGTCCCTGTTATTTTCAATTTGCAATTAATTTGATCTTTACCATTAACCCACTAATAGAAAATGCCCACATGGCAAACGGATTGCATTGTTGGAACGCCTAATATTAAAGTATTAAATAAAATGCTGTTGCGTTTGAATTTTAGTGACCACTCAGCGCTTACATGTCAAAAAAAGCCCCATCAGCTTTTTATTATTATTATTTTTATAATTTTTTCACCAATTTTTTCCTTTCTTTGTTTTATCTTTTATTTTTCTTACAATTTCATTAAGGTAAAAACATCATTTTGGTCTTTATATTTTAGAGTTACAATTAATTTGATCCCTATATTTTGATATCGGTCAATTTGATCTATATTATTTTCAATATTAATTTGATCTTTACCATTAACTCACTAACGAAAAATGTCCCTAGACAAATAGATTGTATTATTAGCACACCTAATATTGAAATATTAAATAAAATGCCGATGTGTTTGAATTTTAGCGACCATGCAGCGTTTACATTGCAAAAAAAAGCCACATCAGCTTCTTCTTTTTTTAAATTATTTTTTCACCAATTTTTTCCTTTCTTTGTTTTATCTTTTATTTTTCTGACAATTTCGTTAATCAAAGATAATTTCATTTTACTTTTACACAATGTTCTTCATTGTTCTTCCCCAAAACCCAGAATCTGCAGTTACTAACCAAACAAAATTTTTACCTCATCATTTACTTTACCAAATATTTTTTCGCTTAACACCATTCATTGTTCTTCTTCCCCAAACCTAGAATCTGTAGTTGAGGAGTTTAACCAAATCTAAACGTTATCACAAATTATAAACTACAAACCCATCTTCAGCAACTTCATGGAGGAGTTTCAGCGTTTGCAACAACAACCGTTGACATCTCATCAATCAGACATTTCGTTTAGTTTTTCTCTTGTTTTCTCAGCAAACAAATAGAGGCTCACTCAAATAAACATCCAAATCAAACCCATGAATCAACCCAAACCAAACCCACAGCCAAATCAAAATATCTTTTGTTGTAGTACCCAGTAGATTCGTCATACGGTGTCGTGGCATTAGACTGTTTCTAAACTCCAAACACCAAGCGGTGCTTTTGGGATGGGTTTATACCCAGTAGATTAGGGATGGGTTTCAGTTGTTGGTTTGGGGCCTTTAGTTGATGGAGGTCTGGTGGGTGGCTTGTGGGTCTCGAATGGTTAGCTTTTGGAATGAAGATGTTAGTTGATGGTGGGATTTTTTATTCTGATTTTGTTTGAGAGAGTGGCTTGAGAAGAGGGAGATAATATAACCACAAAGGAAGGAATTGATTGTGCTTTTCTAAATTGACCCCAGAAATTTCAACCTTGGTGGAAGTTGCAATCACATAAGATTGGTTCATACGTCTTAAAGGAACACCATTGATCTTGAATAGCCCTGTTACAGAATAAATTCAACAATTGAGCAAGATTCACACCAAATCAGATTTCTTCTAAATTTCCATTTTCCCCTAGAAGTAGTGGAGAAGTGCTAGTAATACTAAACACGCTTAGGAAATAACAGAAAATTAGTGAAGGTACATAATCCTTGGAAAATATACCACACACTTAAGCATCTTATGCAACAATGACTAATCAATTCCTAAAGGAACAACGCCATAGATTGATGCAGGAGTATCTAAGCCGAAAGCAAAGAACGCCAAGGAATTTATTTTGTATAACACAATTATTAGCACAAGACTAGTCTTTTATTTCTCTATGTCATGTTTAATATATTATTATGTCTTTACTTTATGAAATTTCAGATTTGAACTAAACCATTCTCGTTTCTTTTTGCTGCTGCTTCCAACTTTGAACTACTTAGCTGGTACCTGAATGTAAGCCAGGCATCTTTTCTTCTCCTGCATGAGAGGAGTTTCCTTCTCACTTTAGAGTGAGCCCTTCTTACCTGTTTTCTTACACACAAGTGAGGATTTTAGCTGGTACAAGACACTGAAGTAAACAAAAACAGTTAAGGTGAGGGATACAAACACCATCATGGAAGTTGAGTTCCTTGAACAGATACAAAATGTGACGCTCACAACGGATGAAGACGAAGTCATGCCAATACGTCCAACACAAAGAGCAAAGGTACTGGAAGAGTTCTCATTAAGTCTCATTGGGAAGTTCCTCACAATGAAGCCAATAAACATACGGGCAGACAAGAATTTACTAAGATCTATGTGAAAGCTTGGAGAGGACTTGAAGATAGTTGAAGTGGGGGACGGCCTTCTGCAGTTCAAGTTTTTGATGGAAAGCCAATTGATGTGGGTTTGGAATAATGAGCCATGGTGTTTCGACAACCATCTATTAGCGCTTAGACGATGGGAGAAAGGTATGTCGGTGAGGAACGTCACGTTCACGAAACAACCTTTTTGGATCCAAGTGTGGGGACTGCCCTTTGATCTGATTACTGAGGAGGCTGGGAGTGATATAGGAAGAACTATAGGTGATCTTGTGGAGGTGGATTGCAAGGCTTTCAACTCCGACCAATCCCGGTTCCTGCGCATTCGAGTTGAAGTCCCACTAAACAAACCACTTAGGCGAGGTGGTCCAGTAAGCAGCCCGGAGGGAGAAATATCTAGAATGGCATTCCGGTATGAGAGGCTTGTTGGGTGGTGCTTCAACTGCGGCCGAATCGGCCATGAATAAAGCGACTGTGCGTTGCTGGTGAGCACAGAAAATGGAGGGAGACCATACGGGGAGTGGCTGAAGGTTGGAAGTAGGACAAGGAACACGGAACCGATTAAGGAGCAGCACCATGCACGACGGAATCAAAGGCTGTCTACTGCTTCACGATATGTCCGCCGAAACCGATACCAAAAAATCCGTAAAACGAACGGACATTCAAGGCAGCCCAATATTTACGGAACGGTTTTTAAGCCCCATTAAGATCATTAAAGATTCGGATCCATTACCACAACTGGACCCATTAATGACAAAGGTTTCAAGCCCACCATCACACCAAGCCGATCCAACGTCTCCAACGCCCTTTAACTCCACATTTACACCTTCACACGTAATTGTGCCATCAGTTACTGTCATTAACACTTATAGAGGCATATTTACAAACACATGACATGTTACAATTAACATCATCCAAAACATGTAAAGAAGCACACAAAACACTATCCATGACAATTAACACAAAGGGTCAAAGATCATACTTAGGTATTTAAACCAAAACAAGTATACCCACTCTGATACTAATTGAAAGCTTAAATAGTATAAAATACTATTACTTGTTTAGACCCCCAATCCTTAATTGCGGCTTGATTGATTTTAATCTAAACACACTTGATGTGAAATATATGTGATTAGCAAAATTAATTAATCGAAGCACTCAACAATTGCATGGATGAACAAAAAAGTGCAATGCTAAAATGGAAAGGGTAGTGAGTGAAAGAATAGCAAACCCAAGATGACACGACGATGTGTTAGCAAAGATGAAACTAAAGAACTCAACAAAAAACCTCTTCGCGACCTTCAAAGTCGAAATGATTCACTAGTGAATAAGTTGAAGTACAAGGATACCAAAAAGACCCTCAAAACCTAATCTATCCAAAGTACTTGAGCCCTCCAAGCTCCAACCACCAACAGACTTTTTGAAGTCTTATCTTCACTAGCTTCCCATATCCCACAATACTGCTTGATTGCATTCGCCAAGCCTTACCGGCTTATTTTGCCAAATACCCAATGCTTCCTAAGTTCCAAAATACTCTCTACATTATAAATAAGTGTGGGTTGTGTTTGGGTACAAATCTCCTTTCAAGGTATGACAATAAGATAGAAGAAGAAGATACTACAATGATTTCTCACTTAAGGATGAGTAGCTCTCTCTGAGATGATGGGTGTGTTATAGAAACCTTTCTAAAGTTTTCTTCTAAATAGCCTCTTTACACTTTTGTGGGTAATAAGGGTAAATATAGTTTGGGTGAAGGATATAAAAGTCACACTTAAAAACATCTAGGCAGAAAGTTTCGTGGGTGACTCGCGGGTTAGCCAAGTCACAAAGTGACTTGCAAATTACAACCTAGCATTTGACTCTTTAGCGTCCAGCATGTGCTTCTTATGTGACGTTTTGAGGGTCGTCCACCGCGAGTCAGTCGTGAGTAAGTCACGAATCTTCACTGTCTTGAGCAATCTTCACCAACTTAATACTAAACTCATTACAATTAAATCCCATAAAATACAAGAAAATAAATTAATGAAATTATAACACTTTGTCATGAAATAAAGCCAACACAAATGACATGTGAAAAACCATAACTTAACCGAACTAATATCCTATATATTTTATTACCCAAACTAACATCAATATCACATCTACAATTCATAATTTTTGTGCATAAGTATGTGTTATATACAAGTAATAATAATAGATTGAAACAATCACAAACGAGTTTATCTATTCTTGTAAATGCAAAATTACATGTGTACCCTCGGTTAGGTTTGAATGCTGCTGGGAATGATTTTATTCGTTCAAAACATTGTTTCAAGCACAAGAATAACATAACTCTAGTACATAAATATTAATCACTTTGATATATTTGCTAGTTAATTAAGTCAACCACTGTAGATCTCGTATTGATGCACTCTACCGGGTCATGCCTTCTTCCACCACGGGAGCGGTCGAGGCTATGGTGACACCCCGATTACGGCGTTCCACATTACCATGCCAACCTTCAAAGAAAACAATATTAAAAAAATCCATCAACAAAACCTCTCTCTCTCTCTCTCTCTCTCTCTCTCTCTCTATATATATATATATATATATATATATATATATACACACATACACCAGGATTTTATAAAGATTCCCATCACTTTTAAGGAATCTACCAGGATTCTCATGTTTGGTTTATCATATATTACATATTTCAGGAATATCACGTTTCCATGGATCGGTTCTCTTGTCTGGTAGAAATGAGATTACAAATTTGAATGGTGGTAATCTAAGATTTGTATATATTTATATATATACTATATAGACACACTCGGATTAGTCCTACGTGAGGTCCCCCAAATTTCCTTTTTCTTTCTAAGAACGTTTTTAAGAAGGCAAAGAAATCCTTCCCTTTCCAACACAACAACTCTTCAATTCCTAGTACATTAATGCTTTGGTTTCTCAAGATAAAATTGTTAGATCCATTCATGAAGACCATGTCCCATAAAAATTGATAGTCACATAAAATCTAAAATATAAATAAATAAAGTAAAAAGATAAATTACAAAACCTTTTGAGATTTATTAATATGACACTACTCAAATTTGTATTTACATAATCATCATCTTGAGATTTCTATAAACATTACAGATAAGTTAATATTCTTTTATACTGTTACTTTTCTAAATGAATATTCCTTTCTTTCTTTTTTCCTGCTTTTATAAAAAAATTCACAAAAAAAAAAACCGATAGAGTGATTCAAACTCATTTGTACAAACATAAAGGATTAGTATCATTTATTGATCTCAAGAGAGGTAAATATGATTTCGTCTATAGTTTAGATTTTTCTTTTTTTTTTTTTCTTTTTTTTTTAGAGAAATCTTTTCCTCTAAAATTTATGCATGCATCAACTTATTTGTTGTAATTATAGAAGTTTCAATGAGTATCATTTACCCAAATGCTTGGAAATTATCATTTCGATAAACTTTAGTGCCAATTTTGATTGAGGGAGAGTTTGGGGGGGGGGGGGGGTTGAATAGAATTAAGCTAGAATGACTAATTTTACTCTACTTCTCTCTATTCTCTTCTACTCTTTCTCCCTTCACCTCAATTTAATCTGGCAAGTATATTGGTAACGTTGGTGTATTTAACCTAATATTAATAATGGTAATAATAATGATAATAATAAAAGAACAACATTATGGTTCGTGGTTTTACCAATCTTCATGTCATATCCACGGCTTTCGAGCTCACGATACTCTTGGCACAAGGCACATGATTCACAGCAACAATGAACCAAGCAATCCCCACAAGGACTTTTCTTCAACGTGTATTGTTGCCTCATTTTTGAACGATAGAAGCACGAGTAGAAGCACGGACAACAAACCACACAACAAATTAGTGTGTAAAGGGCTCCACCAGCACCACAAGCTGCAAAATAAATCACCCGGCCCCCAAACGCATCTTAGTTATTATTTCAACCAACCATACATGGAACACCATATTTCGAAAAGAAAAAAAAAATGTAGGATCATCTCATAGTTTTTTATTCTTCACCCCCACAATTTATTAACCATAATAAATTGTAATTGAGGTGATATTATTTTTACTTTTTTTTTTTTTGAGAATGGATATTATTTTTACTTAATTTAATGACTACCGCTACTTTTATTATACACTGATCAGATCTTATGAAAGTCAGTAGTTATGAAAAGAGTAATAAAATTCTTAGTATAACTAGTGTTATTGATTTCTACTGTCTTAAACTACTTTAATTTAAATAAATAAAAAAAAAGGATAACCTTCGAAGTAAAATGAATTGATAAATTCTTCAGGAAAAAAAAAAAAAAGAGAAATTTCAATTGACAAAATAAATCACTTGTAGTAGCATACTTACATGAGGATCCTTTATCCACAATCTCTGCAATTCGACCAAAAGTAATGCACGGACACCACATAGTCAAGCAACCTGTAAAAATTATCCAGTGTGTCAAAAAAAAAACAAGGACACGAGCCATTTCACAGGGCTAGTTAACATTCTTACTTACAATTTTTGTAATCCGAGAAGCAGTCACAGAGACCAGTTGACCAAGGCACTGGAGCTCTAGATTGAACAAGAAACGGAGTTGCAGGCTGTGAAGCCTCATAGAATTGGCTGGCGGAGCTCACTGGGACACCGTTACCGGCGGCCTCTTGGTCGAAAGAAGGCGGCGCGTGGGAGTACTTGTCATAGGAGTTAGGGGTTGTAGAGGACTGAACATGAAACACAGCTGGTTGGGAAGTTTCATAGTATTGGCCTGTGGAGCTCACCGGGACACCAGTGGTGGTGCTTTGGCCGAATGGATTTGGGGCATGAGAGTACTGTTGATAAACATTTGAGTTTGTTGAATACATGATCGGAGAGACGATTAAGATGTTAGCTAGAGCTGTGCAGAAGAAGGGTGAAGAGGACTTCTATAAGTGATGATTGAAGAGGACTAAAGCAAATGTTCGTAAATTGCGGTGTGATTACGTAGAACCATCCTGGATATGAGTAGGAAATTTGGTTCGAGGTAGATAACAGTCCAATGGTCAAGTCTTTCGATGAAAAAAGAAAAAAGAAAAAAGAAAATAAATACAAGTCAAGTCAACCTGGCCTGCTATGCTTTATTTTATTTTATTTTTTATCGTTCCTTTTTAGGTGGGTTTTAATAAGTAGAAACTTTGTTGACCATACCTCTTACATGCCACTCTCATGTGGGAATGAGGGTGGATACATGTAATATCATGTTAATAATTGAGACGTAACTATTCTTTTTATTTGTGTAATTTCATAATCTTAATGGCTCTGCACTACATCAAACCCCAAAAAAATACTTAAATTATCACAAATTTTACTAAATTAAATTTGTAAAATAAAGCGTTTATAATTATAATTGGTGATATTTGAAATATCTTTTTAGTAATTTATAACACATCATTCTGCAAGTTCCATGTTGTAAAAATTTTGTAATATCTCTGACATGGCTCTAAGTTATTCAATTATGCTACTTCATTCTTGGTCAAAGTCTTATATCAATAAATAAGCCTACTACTTCTCTAAAATTATTTTGAGAATTTTGTGTGGCTACCTTGTGTACATGACTTTGGAGGCTGACTAGCGTAGCACGTCTGATAGCTTCTAGGAGATGAGATTGATGTGACTTTTATGCTATCCAATTCCCACTCAAGAACTAAGGCTGAGGTTTGGGTCCAATATTCAGTTGCAATAGGCCTAACCATCACTCAAAACTAAAGAGATGTTTACAGAAAGAAGCAGCTAAAAGTATTAGAAAAATTCGGACCCTCAAAAACATGAGTAGAATATACTCCCAATTAGATAGTAGCATCATATTTATTTTAAAATCTTATATCCTAATTTTTAGAGATATATTAGCCCAATAATATAATCTCAAGCCCAATCCATCTATGTGTGTAAGCTAAGTCTCTTGCTTATACTATAAGTCTATTAACCATAGTTAATGAATGGTTAGTGTAGGGTCTAGCCTACTATATATACTCATGTTATAGTTCATTGTAATATAGGATGTGAACTACACTCATATATTAAAGATGCAGTCCATTAGGATTTCCTATGTGATTGTAGGCTGTTAGACTAAATCACATAACCTTGTATTTTTGTATTCTATATTTTATGCTTCTACTTACGCATCTATTATAGCATATTGAACATGGTATATCAATGCTAATTTTTAAACATAGTATCAAAGCCAAACTTCATTCTTGGCCTCTAGCAAAATTTCTCAGTCAAGCTTGCTCCCCCAGCCTTCAAATTCTCAGATTATTCTGAGCACTATTTGCTTGCAAACTCAATCTTTGATTGAAGACTTAGTGTGTGTTTGGCAAAAATTATTTTTGCCAACTTATTTTACTATCCAACTTATTTTACTATTCATTGGCCTCACTGCACTTGTTGGTATTATTTATAGGTCCCACTGTACTATTTCAGCTAACTTTTATCTTTATCTACAGTACTTTCAGCAAAAAGTTTTCAATTTCAACAAAATAAGCAGATCCCAAACAGACCTTTAAGATTAGGACCTCATTGGCCTATCACAGTAGCAACCATTTTTTGTCTCGTCACCTCTACAGAGCCTCCATAGCGTCACTATGTCTTTGATCGTCTTAAACAAGTCGTGCCTCTCCCTTTTTCAGATGTGCAAATCCAGACCTTATCTCACGAAACCGACCACACAAGCGTACTACATGGACTACGGCAAACAGAACCCAAAAATCCGATTGCCTATAGCCTCTGCACATGCCTCCACATGCCACCTCTAGTTCGGAGATAATCTCACGCACTTCCTAGGTCTCACACACACTTTTACTCATCGTTTTGGCCTCACACGCCAATTGCCTTTTCTGACTTTAGAATGACATCATTATGACTGCTTACATTAGCACGTAATGTAAGCCCCATGTCAGCGCACACAATGCCTCAGTTAGTTTCTCTATTAGTGCCATATTAGAACTTGAGCAACATCATTAACTTCTTGATCATTGAATTCTCGATGTTCTAACCAATGACTTTGACCAAAGGAGAAAATTTTCAATAGGGTCTATCTTGCTCAGTTTTCCATCCTACGCACAAGGACTCGTAAATTGCACTTCATGACGACATTCTTTTTGCCAATCTTCTTCAAGCCTACAATGTAGCCTTTCTTCGGCCCTATTAGGCTTTCTTGGTAATTGATGCAACCTTTTTTCGGCATTTTTCAGATGTCTCCTTCATTGTGCATTGTTCTTTCTCCATAGTGCTCGATCCTTCTAGTCTCATTCAAGGTCATTCTTCAGCTTCCTTTGTGGCCTCTTCTAGGCATCTTCATGGCTTCATTTATGGGTTCTTCAAGGTATTATTCAAGGCATTTTTCAAAGGATCTTTTCAAACTTATCCAATCTCAAGGCTTTATTGAGCTTCCACCTTGATCTTGAGAGGGGGTGTTAGAGATATATTAGCCCAATAGCATAGGCTCAAGTCTAATCCTTCTACGTGTGCAAGCTAAGTCTCTTACTTGAACTAGAAGTCTATTAACCATAGATAATGTATGGTTAATCTAGTTTAGCCTTCTATACATACTCATGTTATGGTTTATTGTAAGTAGGATTTGTACTACATTCATATATTAAAGATGTAGCCCTATAGGGTTTTCTCCAAATACATAGGCCATTAGACTGAATCATGTAATTCTCTTGTTCTTGTGTTCTATACTTCTTCTTCCGCATCTATTATAGTATATTTAACATAGTGTATCAATGCTATTTAACACTAATGATATTGTAATTCACTTCCTTCAACTAGTAGATTCAATTAGTTAGCTAGTTGCACATTGTTGCAAAATTTAGATCACGGTTGATAGAGTTAATAAGTTTTAAAACCATGTTGTTAATTAGATTTATCATGTGTTGGAAAATTTAGACCCCGGTTGATAGAATTAACAAGTTTTAAACCCAAGCTGTTAGTTAGATTTATTATGTATAAAACTTGTTAAAACAAACAAACATCAATATCATGTCAAAACTAAGTGCAGCGGAAAAATAAATAAGACAAGATATGATGACCCAGGAAAACCAATGAAACCAACCAGTTTCACAGTAAAAAACCTAGGGGGAAACCTTCCCGAAAAGCAATTCACTATAGTAAAGAGAAGTTTCAGATCTAGTACAAAACTTTTGTCCCTAGACTCTACAATCCCCGTAGATGAACTCATAGCAGAAACCTTCTACCGCTTCAGAACCTCTGAACTCTTCAATATATGAACGCCACCCTTTAATGCACGAATCCTAGTACGTGACTAACTAATTGCGCGGATCTCAGTACGCGACTTCAATCACCAACTAGAAAAGAAGATGTTGGTTGCAAAGTTCTTCACTTCATCAACAATGAAGATCAAGAAGCACTTGGTTACAAAACCCTAAGGCGCAAAGATGCAGTAGCTTCTTTTTGAGAGAATAAGGCTTCGGTCACCTTTTGCATATGTTCTCCTTGTATTCTCTTATGTGACGGCCTTTAAAATAAGCCTTATATATGCCTAGGGTTGTGAGAAAAGAAACCCTACACAAATACAAAAGCTTGGCCCAAAAATTAGATATGAAAATTCTAATTTCCGTAACCTCGATAGATAGCCTCGATACATAACATCTGTCGAGTCTCATTAAATCTCGATAGATAGCTATCAGTCGAGCAGCTGTCGAGCAGCTGTCCACCAGGTGTCCAACTTTAGTAAACACCTTTTCTTCACTTGTTTCTTGGTCCAATCTTCATGGCTTTAATACTAGACTTGAACAACATGTTCTTTGAAGTATTAAACACATCCTAGATTAATCCAAATACAAGTAAAGTGCGTTTTGTTAAAGGATTAGCCAACTACATAAAATATGTCCTTAACATTATGAATAGTCTTTGGTTAAACAAACAAACATCAATATCTTGCACAACGGAGTAGTAAATAAGACAAGATAAGATGACCTAGGAAAACCAATAAAAAACCTAGAGGAAACCTCCTCAAAAAGAAATCCACTAGAGTGAAGAGAAGTTTAAGATCTAGTGCAAAACCTCTTTCCCTAAACTCTACGATCCTAGTAGATGAATTTACAGCAGAAACATTTTACCGCTTTAAAACATTTGAACTCTCTAATATATGAACGCTCCACTTAAGATCACAATTGGAACATCCAATTGACTTCAAGAACCTCTTGAAGGTTTTCTTCATAGCACCAAGTTTATGGTGATTGCAATGACTTCAGTACGGAATTTTCAAATTTGCTTTGAAGCTTTCTAGTTTGGTGAAATAGAAAAAACTTGGTTATAGAACTCTAGCCGCATAAGCAGGGTGTTTCTCTCTCTAAACGTTATATAATAGATGGCTTATAATGTCCTTTAAATATTGGTTCAAATAGATATCAATTTTGGCTTCAAAGGAATAAGTTATGGGCTTTTCGCATTGCTGATTTTTGTTTATCCACGAAGCTCTATGTATCTAGGTAGTATCAAGCTTCTATCAAGGAGGCATTGGGTTTCAAAATGTATCGAGAGGTATCGAATAGGTATTAAGATTGCTATTGAGGTAAATGCTGAAAATGTGCTAAACATGCACTTTTCTTGTGAAAACTTTGTGTCTTCAACTTGATCTTTAATTATAACTTTAAGACACTCTAAAACTCAATAAAAGACACATAATATGGCATGGTTTGATATACCTAAACACATGACCCTAAAACACGTGAAACATTGTAATCACATAGGCTAATTGGTGAGAACACATGCTTAATTACTAAGCCAAAAAGATTCAGCCTTGTGTCTTAGCCAATAGGAAGAGAGCTTGAGTATTATAAATAGTGCATGTAACTATCATTTGTAACATCTTGAACAATAAACTAATTCTTTGCTTCGCGAATATCCTTTTATCACATAATATTTCGCTATAGATGATGATTACTTCGATTTTATTCAATTCTCATTCATTTTCCTACATTTTCCATCTAACCCCTCTTGAACCACCAGATTCCTAATAAGCATGCATAAAAAAAAAAAAAAAGATCATATTTCAAACTCTTAATTCTCATGTCTGCAAAGTATATAGGAGACTAGTTTAATTTTTTCTATTTAAATTTTTTTTTTAAATTTTTAGGTAGGAGGACTAATTGTTAATTATGATACTTGTGGGGTTGATAGGTCCAGGAGTACATATCTATGTAACTATTAGGCCAGAGACCCAATCGAGGACAATATGTAGTCCGAGAACGGACAAATATTTTCCCAAGAAACCGTGTTAATAAACAAAGAAGTAGGGTCTGATCACGTTTGTTCAAAGAAGGTGGTCCGAGGAGGTATACTTCCTCGACTGAGTGAAGCCGAGGTTGCAAGGGGCGGTCTACCACTCAGAAGCAATGTTTTAAAGCCGGATGGCATATTTTTAGGAGCTATTCTTGGTGGAGAAACCTTAAAGTTGCTATTCCTTTTCATTTATTTATTTTTTTACTTATCTGAAGTTAAAATTACCCATCAATGCTTGAAATGCTTGGAGCATGAACGAGGCATCAGTCCACGAATATCACCTCTGGCACAAGTTTTCTTTATTGAAAAAAATATATTTTTATTTCTTTTTCAAGTGAATCCATGCAGTTGTATTTCTTCATGATTAATGTTGCATCTAATTGTCTTAGCTTCCATGACCACTCACAATTAATTTTTTTTTTCAATAATTTTAATTTGAAAATTCTTGAGAAATGAACACAAACTTAATGCCCTATTTCACATTGTGAACCAGTCACCATATTTTTTGCTTATCTTGTTTAGGTGCAGGATGCAGGCAATCTTTTGTCTAGGGCTGGCTTCGGCCTGCCAAGTGTTGATGTTGATGAATGCATTGTTAAATATCAAAGTGGTAAGAATTTTCTGATCCTCTTGTGATGTTTATTTAGCATAAAAATGGAACTTTTGAAGCAAAAATTAATTGCTGGTTTACAAATTCAGTGGTCAATGTGTCATGACCCAAATCCATGAAACATGAATTTAGATGCATGACTAACTTGCTAACCTTACCTAGCTCAATAAAAATAATTTATTTAAACATTGTTCCATAAATCTCCAAATAAACAATGCTACTGATAAATCTCTTACAATAATTAAAATCCACAATTTATAATAATCTCCAAAATACTGTGAAGTCTAAAGCGGAAATATAAAAATAACTAATAATCTTTTCAAAACTCCACAAATTGGAAACAATCTCCACTATATAAAACGTGAATTACCAAAACAAAGGTAACTAAAATTCTATGAGTATTCAAGTAATACTGAAGTCGCCTACAACCTCCACGCTCTACCTTTCACCTACAAAGCGATCCAAGGGTTCTAATTCCCAACTACACTTTAATTTGAAAATATTAATTGATGGGGTGAGCCACACATCTAGTAAGTAATTATACAGAATACACAACAGAATAGAGTCAAGCCAAGCACGAGTTTGATTTCACAATTTCACTCAAAATATCCACTATAGTTTTCAAAACATGTAAAGAATCACTTAATACACATATAATCATATCTTAAAGTCTTTTGGAAACACATACAAATAATTGATTAGAGCACAGTGTCACATATACACATCACATATTCTCACATACAATCCTGTGAGCGGATACCAACATCTAACCCCTGTTGGTAAGGGATCAACACATATTCTCACATACAATCCTGTGAATGGATTTACACATATATTTGATCAATTCTAAAATCACTTATTTTGAGTCACATATCACAAACAATATAGTTTATACAACATATAATAAATTTCTCAATATCAACAATTGTTCCAACAATAAAGACATATTGAATATCACAATATCAAATTGAAACATAAATCAAAAGATGCTTGACTCTCTTAGGGACGAATAGGAACTGAAGAGTTTATATAAATATTTTTACAATTCTTGAGTAAGTTTGAAAATCCATTTTGCTAAAAGGAACGTCCTAAATACCGTTTGAAAAACAAGAATATGACTTCGAAATCACTTGGTTTGAAACAATTTAAAGAACAAAAATCTTTTTAGAAAACTTACTTTGAAACTCAATTATTTTCAGAAAATAGTTTAGTTAAAAATCATCTTTTAAATGGGTTTTGGACATTCAAAACGTTATCTAAAATTCGAAATTTCTTTTAAAAAATTATTTAAAAGCCAATTAAAATTTCTCTTTCAATAGTGTAAAAATGCTTTTTGATAAACTTTTAAAAAATGTAAACTTAAAAATATAATTTTGAAAATCTTTAACTTCTAAGAACCTAAAGAACAAAACTTGTGCATATTATGCATAATTACTTACCATACTTGAATCACTCTGAAAGTCCAGCCAAAATAATCTCCAAAGAGCATTAAGACACTCTTAAATAGGACCTATAATCAATCATGAAAATATACTCAATATTCTCTACAACCATAAAGCTTATAGAACTATAAAACTAACTCACTATGATTATACTTTGTTGAACTTATTAATAACACTAATGTAAGGAATCTCTGCCCAAAATGTTTCCTTGAGTTTATCAAACCTTAGAGGCAGTAACCAATATATTGTAAACTCAGGATTTGATATATGCCCCTACCAAAGTAAACCTTATACATTATTTAAGCTTTAAAATCTTGATTTTTGCTCTAGAATACAAGTTGTAGTAACCCTAGGATTCAATATATGTAGATATATAAAACCCAAAGAACGTAAAAGCCTATTTCAACTCTAATATATATAACCTTAAGGCATAGCATAATCACAAAAAAAAAAAAAAGGTCCCAGAGGCAATGAAAATATAGCCGCATTCTTTGACTTCTTATTTATCCATTATATATATATATATATATATATATATATATATATATATATATATATATATATATATATATATGTACAATCCGACGGAAGACTTAAACCAAAATATTGATTCGTGAAATCTCATAGCTCAATCTAGAATTATTTATATATCCTAATGAGCAATCTAACATCTAATGCGGATACCCAGCAGCAAATCTAAACATTAGAATATAAATTTTAGGATCAAAATCAAATTTCTAAATAACCTTATAAACTTTTAATTTTAATTTTTTTTTTTGTTTCTAATTGAGAGAAATCTTACCTTGAACAATCTGATTGTCTCTTCAATTGTATGTGCTCTAACTCCAAGGAAAACACCTCTTAGCCTCTTAGACTCTTAGATAAAACCCTGACTATCTCTTCCTCTACCCTGTAGTTGGTATTATAAGATGTGGGTTTAGTGGGTAGTGGGCTGCAGTAATAATTAAAAGAAAACCTATAGCCCATCAGTTATATTTTAAAGAAAACTCTTAAATAAAACTCTTAAATAAAATTATGTGGAGTATTACATAATGAACTAGTGTTCACCAAAATACCCTCTATTGTATATGAACTACAAGCATCAAATGAGTTCATGGCTGGGTTTTTTGTTTATGTTGGTGGCTGTGTTTTTGTGTTAATGGTGGTGGCTGTGCTTTTTGTTGAAGGGTGGTGGTTGGGTTTTTTGTTGAAGGGTGGTGGTTGGGTTTTTGTGTTAATGGTGGTGGCTGTGTTTTTTGTTTATGGCGGTGTCTGAGTTTTTTGTTTATGGCAGTGGCTGGGTTTTTGTGTTAATGGTGGTGGCTATGTTTTTTGTTTAATGGTGGTGGTGGGTTTTTTATTTATGATGGTGGCTGTGGCTTTTGTTTAATGGTGGTGGTGGGTTTTTTGTTTACACTGGTGGCTGGGTTTTGTGTAAAAATTTTCTCATCCTCTTGTGATGTTTATTTAGCATAAAAATGGAACTTTTGAAGCAAAAATTAATTGCTGGTTTACAAATTCAGTGGTCAATGAACTAGTGTTCACCAAAATACCCTTTATTGTATATGAACTACAAGCATCAGATGAGTTCATGGCTGGGTTTTTTGTTTATGTTGGTCGCTGTGTTTTTGTGTTAATGGTGGTGGCTGTGCTTTTTGTTTAAGGGTGGTGGTTGGGTTTTTTGTTTATGGTAGTGGCTGGGTTTTTGTGTTAATGGTGGTGGCTGTGTTTTTTGTTTAGTGGTGGTGGTGGCTGTGTTTTTTGTTTAGTGGTGGTGGTGGGTTTTTGTTTATGGCGGTGTTTGAGTTTTTTGTTTATGGCGGTGTCTGAGTTTTTTATTTATGGCAGTGGTTGGGTTTTTGTGTTAATGGTGGTGGCTATGTTTTTTGTTTAATGGTGGTGGTGGGTTTTTTGTTTATGGTGGTGGCTGTGGTTTTTGTTTAATGGTGGTGGTGAGTTTTTTGTTTACACTGGTGGCTGGGTTTTGTGTAAATGGTGGTGGCTAGTTTTTATTTTTATTTATTTATTTATTTTTATTTTAAAAAATAGTGTTGGCTGGATTTTTTATTCGTTGTGATGGTTAGGTTTGTGTTTATGATGGTGGCTGGGTTTTTGTTTTGGATTTCACTTTATTTGTTTTGTTTTAAATAGGGATTTTTCTGCATTCTTTATGATTTCTCCATGGTTTGTAATGCAGGTTTAGTTTTTACTTGATGAGAATGTTGTGGGTTTTCTTTCTTTGATAGTTTGGCTTCATATGAATTTTCATTATGATTATTTTGTCTAGTTTGTTATTGGGTTTTTTGTAGACATTTTTTGCATTGTCTTACTAATAATAATCTTTTTTTTTGTTGTTGTAGTACATCTTATCAGGGATATAGGTTTGCAGTTTAGTTTGTTATTGATGTATTTTCATTTATACTTGTGCAGATATGGGATTGGTGGCAAAAAGATAGCTTTTGTGGGACTACTTGAACTCAAATAATTTTCTGTAAAGTTTGGAAGCGCAGACATCATTTGTATATAAATGATTGTAATTACTTTGTGAACATCTTTATCGTATTTTTAGATTGAATGGATGTTTTGTTTTATGGATTTGGTTAGAAGTGAACAGGTTAAATTAATGACAAGTTAATAAAATAAAAAAACTGGTGACGATAATTTTCGTTGCCATGTCTAACTATAAGCAGAAATTGGTGACGAAATAATTTGTCACCTGATCTATAGAAATTAAAAAAAAAAAAACAATCGGTGACGTAAAACTTCGTCACTAATCTATTGAAATTGGAAAAAAAAAAACACTTGGTGACGAAATATTCCGTCACTGAAAATAAGGTTTAGTGACAAAAAACTTTTGTCACCTATTATTTTTTATTGGTGATGAAATTTTTTCGTCACCTATCATTTTTTTATTGGTGACGAAACATTTTTGTCACCAATACATTCTGTGACGGAGCTTAGGTGACGAATTATGTTTCATCATCATATGTATTCGGTGACGAAATAAGGACATATTGTGACGAAAAGTTTCGTCACCATAACCCACTTTTGTTGTAGATAGATGATCTTGTAGGTAAGGATATATATTGTAAGAGCACATGACAAGGAAAGACTATGAAATATCTAGAGAAAAAGCTGCTATCATCGCATTGAATGCTCTGTAACTAATTCTCTGACCGCATTAATAAGGAAGTGATGCCTGAGCAGCAAGGTTCAGCCTTACAGCTATTTTCAAAGACTTCAGGAAGGTGCTGATGAGACAAGTATCTAGGCTAGCAATTTGATCCATACGTGTAGGGTAGAGAGAGGAGGAAGGATGGTATAAAAGGGAGAGGAGACTCCCAGAATGGGAGATCGGGAGGAATTAGAGAAAAACACTGTAGACTAAAGAATAATATTTGTAAACTGTCCTTAAGTGAGATATATAGAAGAACTAGCCTCCTTGGATTGAGTCCAAGGACGATTTTCATTATATGAATCTGCTTCATCTTTGTTCTATAGAGATCTTGAACCATTACAATTTGTTAGGTTCTAAGACCTTAGGGACTAATGTATTAGAACTTCAATGTGTATTGTGTTGGTAAACCATGATCAAAACATTTAGTCTAGGTTTAGACTTACTCAAAATTTAGTTTAAATTAAGTTTGGAATCAAGTAATTGTAGGAAATTACTATTCAATTGCTACAGTGTTCGATCGATCGAAAATTAGATTCGATCGATCGAAAATCGCAGATCAGCAAAAATCAGCAAACGTAAAAAGCCCATAACTTGACCGTTTGAAGCCCAAATCGCGAGCCGTTTTTTTCAGTATTTAAAGGACATTATAAGCTAACCCTAGAGCGGTTTTTTTATAGCTTTTTAGAGAGATTAGAGTGCATCTTGTGCCTCTTGTGTGGATCTAGGGTTTTGTACCCTAAAGCTCTCTAAGGTGGCTCTTTATGCTGTGTGTGTGTGAATCTCTTGTGAGATCTAGAGGTATTTGCCTTCACATACACTTAGGGTTATCAAGATATTGATGGATGTCAAGAGCTTGGTGATCGATTCAGTTGCAGATTCAAGAGCTTAAAGATATACAAGCGGGAGTGCTTGTACTTGCTGGAGAATCCAAGAAAGAAGGAGTCCGTGGTCTCGGAACTTGCACGTGGTCGTGTCAGTAAGTTTTCTACTGGTGGGTAGCAATAGGATGTTAGTGGTCTAAGTCGCTATTGTACAAACTTCAATTCTTTCATAGTGGATTTGCTATTTTACCTTGAGGATAGCTAGGTCAAATCCTCCCTAGGTTTTTTACCGGTTTGGTTTTCTTAGGTCATCATATCATTGTGTTTTTTATATTTCTGCTGCTTTACATGATATGATTATATGATTGTGCTAACCTAGATTTGCATAATTTACCTAAGTTAATAACTTGGCTAAATAACTAGGTTAATCCAATTGTGGTTTAAGGGGTCTAAATAACTTTACAAGTGGTATCAGAGTAGGTAGCTCATTTGTTGTAGATCTTTTGATCTCTGAGCTGATCCTTGAATCCTGTTATCATGGATAATTTTAAGTGTCTTACTGTTTTTTATTGTGATGATTTGAATAAAAAGGACACTGTTGTTTCTGTTGATTTTATTGATGCCTATGAAACTCTTCGTAAGGAATTATCTAAATCTTTGAAAATTGCTAAGAAATTCAAGGAAGAGTTAAAATTGGCTAATCTTGAGAAAGAGGAATTAATTGTGAGATTAGATGAATCTAATAAAAATAATGAATTTTTGAGAAATCAAATTTCCTCTCAAGATGAGAATATGAAAAGTTTGGAACAAGAGTTAGTTGAATCTAAAGCTAAATTTGAAAATTTGACTAGTACCAAGCCTGCTGTTGATAAAAGAAGTGTTTCTGTTTCTCTTAAACCTAAAACTGAAAAATTTTATATCCCTCATTTCAAGGGAATAATAAAGAAAATGCTTATTTTGCTAGGTTAGACAAAGGTAAAAGTTCTAATGTAGACGCTGAAATTTCTAAACCTACGTCTAAACCTACTGTTAGAGGGCATAATAAATCTGTTTTTGTGCCTACTTGTCATCTTTGTGGTGTTTTTAGTCATATTAGACCAAATTGTTCTTTGTTGAGGCAAAAACCAAAATCTGAGACTAGATTTGCTGTTAGGAATATTGATGTTCCTAAATTTGTTCCTGTTTGTCACTTTTGTGGTGTCTCCGGTCACATTTGTTCTAATTTTCATAAATTAAAATTGAAACATTCTGTATTTCAATCTAGGATATGTGATGATATTTCTCCTGCAATAAGTCCAAATAAATTGTTTCATATGCTTTTGAAAAATTTAAGCTTGTTGGCTTGTGAAAGGAAATTGCAGGATTTTAGTCTTTCTCAGAAGATTGGTGTAATCCCTCAAATACATTCTGCTTCTCATGGATTTTCACCTACAAAGCTGAAGACTCGTGCTATATGGGTGAGAAAAGATTCTCTAAGTTGTTTTCCTAGGTTTTTTTTTTTTTTTCAAAAACAAAAATCCAAAAACATTGAAAAATTTCAAAAAGAAAAAAATATTTTATTTTGTGTCTAGTTTTATTTTTCTTGAGGATTACATGAGTTATAATATCTCTCTCTTGATTTAGAACATGCTTGACATTGTGGAGAAACTTGAATAGTATGTGCTAAGCTATTTCTGATTTTGTGTGAGTATGTACTAGTTTGTACATGTACTCATGGATTAATTAAAACATTGATATTTCTTGTTTGCGTACCCTCTATAGCTTAGTTAAGCATTGTCATGCATTGTTTTTGCATCTTAATCATTTAGCATAATGTGTGCTTTTAGTTTTGGTCATAAATTTTTTTTTTTAAACCAAAAAGATTTTTATTTCTTTTGTATTACACATCATGGATATGTAATTGAGGTTGACCATAGTATTTTTACATAACTTGTTTATGTACTTTGTTTAGCTTGGATGAACTTATTCTATTGCACTTTACTAGTTTGAGCTTTGTAGTGCATGTTGTGTGGGAAGATGTTTATAGTTTTTGATCACTTTGTCTTGATCTTGAAGTCACATGCCTTTGATTGTCGGACTTGATCTTAATGAGAAAGGTATAAATAACTATCTCACCACTGTTTACTAGCCAATCATGAACACCTTAGTGCATATCGTATGATTTTCTACTCGAGAAAGTGTAGCACATGCACAAAAAGAATATAAGGTGTAGCCTTAGATTAATGATAAAATTGGTGTGTACATTATTGGACTATAATTAAATCAATCAAATAAAATTGGTGTGTACATTATCTCGGCTATTTATTTAATAAGTTTTTGAACAATTAAAATTTGTGTGTATATTATGAGGCAAATCAAGAAACTTACATAATTGCAAGCTTGTTTTCTAGGAGATGTGAGAGTTATAGGAAGTAACTCTTTAAGGGATAGTCTCTTTTAACTATATGTGATGGATTTTGTAGAAATTGTGATTGATTACTATCTACATATCACCTCACATGTATCTCAAGCTTTTGCTAGTTGCACACACTACACAAGTTACTCTTGCTAAACTTGGTACATGCTATTGGGTGTGATCTTGTTGTGGCCATCCAAGATTATGTGTTCTATGGTGTTTTATGCAAAATATGGTTAAGAGTTTGAATATCTTTGTTTTTAAAGATCTAGGTTGAATTCATGTGTTTTTGAAAAAAAATTTAATCTTATACTCATGCATTTCATTCATGAAATATTATGCTTTGAGGAGTTTCTACATAAAATTGCTCTGTTTTTCAAAAATTTAAGTTTTCCAGATTTTCGATTGATTGAAGCTGTTTCTCGACCGATCAAAATTGTAATAAAAATTTTGGTTTGAATCTGCCTGGCTCGATTGATATTCGATCGATGCTCGACCGATCGAAACTGAAATTTTCAGTTTTTAAGTATTTGACCAAATTTTTTTTCATGCATTATTTGTGTTTAGGATTCACATTCATTGCATTGATTTTTGTATCCATCTTGCAGTTTTGTAGCATATCTCTCATTATTTTCACACATAACATGCATACATTTTGCTAAATTGGGTACTCAACTTGATTTAAAAATTGATTGATTAATTTTTGAGTCCTTTGTACTTTCTAGTATATGCTATTTTTATGTGTGAACTATAGAAAATATTTTTCTTAAGAGATATGATGGATAATCAATGTGCAAATATTTTTCTCTACTTATGCATCTGTTTATGTGTCACACAGTGTCAAGTTTGCATTTATTGAAAAAGAGAATATTTTTCTTCATGTGTATCCTCAACTTAATTTTTTTAAGTTAGGTTTGTTTGTTTTTTATTTCCCCCACCTCCTAAATTTTCCCAAAAACTGTTCTTCCCAAAACTTGTTTTGTTTTTTCTATTTTTATAGGGGGAGAAAAGTTTTTTTTAAACCTTTGTTGGTCATAGGGGGAGTTGTTATTCTTCATTGGAGGAGTTGTCTCTATTTTCTATAGAGTTGAATTGTTTTGTGTTCCCTTTATTCTCTATTTTCTCTTATCCTTTGTTACATATGTTTTCTGTTTACTCTTTGATTGAGTTGTCTTTGTCAATACGTGACAAAAAGGGGGAGCAATAGATGAAATATTTATGGGAATCTTGTTTGTTTTTTTTTAGGGGGAGTTGAATTTGTTTTTGAAAGGGGGAGAATATAAAAACTCTTTGATGTATCTAACTTAGGGGGAGAGTTAGTTTACTTCTGTTTTTATATTGTGTTTCATATTGGTTTACTTGTATTTTCCACACATGCGTTTATGCGTTTGTTGAGTGTTTCAGGAATATACAGGTTAATTCCGTTGTGGCTGCTGTCTACACTTGCAACTGATAGATAGTGGTTAGGTTGAATTGTGTTTAGGGCTTTTTAAATCTGATTGGGCTTTTTGTAACTTTGAGCATTTCATGTTTGTGATGTGTTTTGTCACGGATTTCCAAAGGGGGAGATTGTTAGGTTCTAAGACCTTAGGGACTAATGTATTAGAACTTTCAATGTGTATTGTGTTGGCAAACCATGATCAAAACATTTAGTCTAGGTTTAGACTTGCTCAAAGTTTGGTTTAAATTAAGTTTGGAATCAAGTAATTGTAGGAAATTACTATTCAATTGCTACAGTGTTCGATCGATCAAAAATTAGATTCAATTGATCGAAAGTTGCAAATCAGCAAAAATCAGCAAACGTAAAAAGCCTATAACATGACCGTTTGAAGCCCAAATCGCGAGCCATTTTTTCTAGTATTTTAAGGACATTATAGGCTAACCTTAGAGGGGTTTTTTAGAGCTTTTTAGAGAGATTAGAGTGCATCTTGTGTGGATCTAGGGTTTTGCACCCAAAAGCTCTCTAAAGTGGCTCTTTATGCTCTGTGTGTGTGTGTGAATCTTTTGTGAGATCTAGAGGTGTTTGCCTTCACATACACTTAGGGTTATCAAGATATTGATGGATGTCAATAGTTTGGTGATCAATTCAGTTGCAGATTCAAGAGCTTAAAGATATACAAGCGGGAGTGCTTGTACTTGCTGGAGAATCTAAGAAAGAAGGAGTCTGTGATCTCGAAGCTTGCACGTGGTTGTGTCAGTAAGTTTTCTACTGGTGGGTAGCAATAGGATGTTAGTGGTCTAAGTTACTATTGTACAAACTTCAATTCTTTCATAGTGGATTTGCTGTTTTACCTTGAGAATAGCTAGGTCAAATCCTTCTCAGGTTTTTCCGGTTTAGTTTTCCTGGATCATCATATCATTGTGTTCTTTATATTTTCGTTACTTTACATGATATGATTATATGATTGTGTTAACCTAGATTTGCATATTTTACCTAAGTTGATAACTTGGCTAAATAACTAGGTTAATCCAATTGTGGTTTAAGGGGTCTAAAAAACTTTACACAATTGATATACAAACTCATTAGAACCTAGATTTTAAACCCATTCTCTACAAATTCATTGTCTTTAGCTCGTTGGGCCTATTCCCTCCCTATTTTGGGCTTAGGTACGAATGGTATCCTTCAATACTTATACCACCGCACACCCTTGGTACAATGGTCACTCCATAAGTATTAGTGCTTATGGGGTGTGGGGGATAAGGGTTAGGGTTCAAATCTCTAGGCGGGATTTTCACACACATACACATAGATTAGGCTAGAATAGAATTTCTACCTTGTATAAAAAAAATTATGATACTTATATATAAATAACTCTCGAGAATCTAGGAAAAGGGGAAAAAAAAGCCTTATGAGAAAAAGTTTACTGGTGCAGTAAATTTTATAAACAATAAAATTTTTGCAATTTTATAATTATCATTCCACCCGTAGAGTTGCTTTAATTTTTTATGCCTAACTTTCATCTTTTGTCTATTTATAGAACACTTTTGCTCTGGGAAATTACTATGGTATAAAAGGATTTGTCTTCTGTGTGTCAAAATTACCTACAATACGAAGTATATAAAACAGGGATACCAAATTTTTTTTTTATGAATTCCACCGACATTAATGTATTTATTTACCAATTTTGATGGGAGTCAATTTCATACTGAAAACTATTTCAGATTGGTCAAACAAATGATATATTTTCGATTCCGGTAAATATGATGTACCATTTTGACATGACCACTATAATACATATTTTTAAATATTAGCATTTATACACTCAGCAGCGGAGCTAGGAATTTATATTTGGGGAGGCCATATATATATATATATATATTTTGTGTGTGTGTGTGTGTGTGTGTGTGTATGAAATGTAAAATAGTAATGTACAATATTTCATAACTAAATATGTATGAACAAAAGTATATTTAGTTAAAATTAAACAATCATTCAAATGTCAATACATAAAAAAATATAATAAACAACAACTAAATACATGTGTATATATTGTTTATAATATCTTGATTATTACAATAATAAATAATATATTAGAAGGAATTTAAAAAAGAACGCAATGAAAATAAAATTAAAATTAAAATTAAAACAAAGAAAATACAAATACTTGGAAGGTGTTAAAAACTTATGGGTCAGCCAGTCTTAGAGGCATAGATAGATTATTGCGCAAGGGGTGTGCGTGGTTCGGGAGGGGCAGTTTTTTTCCAAATTTATTACCGAACCAATAGAGATCGATTTTTTCATAATTGGAACCGATGTACACCGCCTAGGGTTGGTTTTCCAACCTAAAGCGGTGTGGTTTAGTCAGTTTGGTCGGTTTGAAATATTAAAAAAATACTGTTTTTTTAATAATAAAAAAATTGGGCTTTCAAGACCAATATTAATATATCAAACTGTTTAAGATTTCAAGTAAATACAATTTTTTTTTTTAGCAAGCCATCAAAAATCTAGTCACACATAAATTAGAAGCAAAAGAAAAGTCAAAACAAAAGCATATTCCAAAACCTGTGCAAAACCAGTGCAAAAAAATCTGTTCACATAATGATCCAAATTTTTTCATTTCATTCACCATGCAAAAATATTTTGAAATTGCCTCAATAAGAGTTCAACTTCCAAAATACTATCATGTAGCATATAATATCATTAGTGTCACTGTGTGTGTCAATGTTAATAACAACAAGCGTTAATGTATCCACTTAATAACGTATTATAGAACCATTTGTCACTGTCCACAAGTGCCAAAAGAAAGATATGCAAACTCAATTAGCATTTAGGCAAAAGAATGCTAATTGCTTGTATCCTCAATAATAATCTCACCTATGAATACCTAAATAACTGCCATTAGTGAAAAGTCCACTACCAATAACATTTACAGGTATAATTAGCATATACAATCAAATAGCTCACTCTCAATCAATGAATGTCACAACCAGATTCAATAATAGCAATAATTAATCAGTTTAGTTACAACAAGGCAACAATAACAGACTAACAATCATTAATCATTACTCAACAATTCATGTCACTAATATTAACAACAATTCAGAACTAGAGAATAAGCTTTTATTTTATATTTATATCGAATAAATATAAAATAAAAGCTAATTTTATATATAATTATATATAAACTTAAAACAGTTGTTACTAAGTATTAAAAATTTAAAATCATAATGTTGAATATAGTGAGTGTTTAGTGATTACCTCTCGGTGAAGGATAAGCGTGAACTCTCAAAATCTCGTCTCCCTCAAAAATTAAAATGTTGAAGAAAAAAAAAACGTTAGTGCGTACTACTTAGTAGACTGTGAGTTTGTGACAAATAATGCTGAAAAATTGATAAAAACTAAACTGACAAGCATTAACTATAAGCAACTAAAGCAAGAGAGCATTATAAAACTACATGGTATAAATTAACTAAACTAACTAACTAAATAAATTAACTGCACGGTATAAATTAACTAAACTGACAAGCATTATAAATTTATAACTATAAGCAAGAGAGCAAGAAGGAATCTGCTGCTAATAACTATAAATTAACAATGATGCGTGTCCACTGTCTAGCCAAGAGGAAAGGGGATGATGGCTTACCGTGGTTTGCAGCGGGCCCACAGTGAGCTGTTGCTGCTGCGAGGTGTGAATCAGGCCGGTGAGATGGCCAGAGCTAGAGGCGACTGGCTAGAGTGAAAGAGAGAGTTAAGGGTTATGAGAGAGTTAAGAGTGAATTTATAGTGAGGTCACTAAGGTCGTGTATCTGAAAACCTACATAAAACAGTGTCGTTTTGTTTTTATTTTTATTTTTATAATAACCCAATACGATGATGTTTAGTAAAAAAATTTAAAATGAACACGCCTAAACGACACCGTATCCCAGATCTGAACTGAAACTATTTCTCTATGCCTGTTTGTATCAGTTCGATTCGACTCTCATTCGGTGCGTGCTTTGCATCTTCGATGTCATCACTGCACCAACATCGGAGCTCCATTTGCGTTCCGATTGCTGGCATCGACTCCATCGGTCGGTGCCAGTGGTGGTGCGGGAGGATCTGTGCCTGTTGGTTTTGCCGTCTCTGGTGATGGTTTGCACACTGCACAAGCAAGGAAGCTTCACAAATTGATGGGCTGTTTGGTAGGGTATTTTGAGTAATAGTTTTCAGTGTTTAAACAATATTACACGTATTTCCATACACTTTTTCACTCACACGTATTTCCAAAAAATACAATCAACGTTACTAGAACAACAGTACCAAACGGCTCCTGAGTCACAAATTGAAGGTCCTACGGTAATGAGTCACTGACAATGACAATGACAAAGGGACAAAATTGAGTCATTCTTTCTTGTCTAAATTGAGTACATAATACACTACACTACTGCAAAACTTTTACTTTTAAACAAAGGGACAAAACTTTTACTTTTTAAACAAAGGGATGAAAAGCAAAGTACTAAAATCTAAAAAGATTAAAAAAGAAAGAAAAAAAAAAAGAAAAAAAAAGAGAGAAGAAGAAGAAGGCAAATGCAGTCGTGAGAAGAAGGCAAAAGAGAACGAACTGAAAGTTTGAAAGAAGAAAAAAAAGAAGGATGCAAAGGCCAAGTCCTCAACCGGGGGGGGGGGGGAGAGAGAGAGAGAGAGAGATTATTTCTGCAAGACTGCAACTGTGTGGCCGTGTGGGAGAGACAAAGTTTCAAACTTTTCAATTTTTCTACTGTGTACAAGTAAGCCTTAAATGTGTTGGGATAAAAATTAGAATTTTTCCCTTTTATTTGTTGAGGTAATTGTTAAAATACTTATGTGTTCATTTTAAAGATTTTGAATGTGTAATTATTGTAATTTGTTGACATGTATTTGTGGATTTTACTTTATTTAAATGAAAATTGTGTTTATTTTGAGACTTTCTTATAAAATATATGTATATTATCAAGTATTGGACCAAAATGATAAAGTTATTTAAGAATTTTCAAATTATTTAGGATATTTCCAAAAAAAATTAATTTTTTTCAAAAATTTTGGGGGGGCTAAGGCTCCCCTCAATCCTCAAGTGGCTCTGCCACTGGATGCACCATGTTGAATATGCTAGTATAAATACAGAATTGAAAGCATAAAGTATAGAATACAAGAGAGTTACGTGGTTCAGCCTAACGGCATACGTCCGTAAAGGAAACCCATAAAGGTTACATATGTAATATATGAGTGTAGTACAAATCTTGTATTACAATAAATATAACATAAGTATATACAGTAGGCTAAACCCTAATCTAATAGACTTCTAGTGCAAGTAAGAGACTTGGCTTGCATACATAGAAGGATTGACCTTGGACCTATGCTATTGGGCTAACATATTTCCAACACATATGTTCATTAAATTAAAATGTAAATTAATTGTTAGTGGTTAAAGCCCATATATATAAATCTATTGTTGGACCAAATAATAATAATAAATAATTTCAAATTTCAAATACTATATAGAACTAGCTGTCTAGCATTCACCTGAGATGAGAGCTTAAAATTAAGTAAATAGAGAGGTAATATATGAAAGGACCTGACAAAGCTTGCAAGGTTTAAAAAATATTGAACCGTTATCTTTTTTTCTCCTCCTTGTAGGAGCTTTTCTTCCACGTAAGATGAGCTTACTTCTATCACTCTTTCCCTGTGGAAGGGCTAATAGTTTGTCTTAGCCCTGGAAAAATTCCTTACCACCCGTCCTCTCAATATACGCGCAGCAAAGAATTTACTACGGTCCGTTCGGATGATGGGGAATGATCATAAAATTGTAGATGTGGGAGACAAGTTATTCCAGTTCAAATTTTCTATGGAAAGTCAAATACAGTGGGTTATAGCAATGGCCCTTAGAGCTTCGACAATCATCTATTGGTGCTTCGATGCTGGGAGGAGGGCATGACAGCTTGATCAGTTAAGTTTACAACTATCCCAATTTGGGTTCAGGTGTGGGGAATACAGAATACCATTTGACCTTATTAATGAAGAGGTGAGGAAGGATATCAAAAGTGGCTTAGGCTGGGTGGTGGAAGTGGATTGTAAAGCTATTGCATCAGACCAAGCCCGTTTCTTACGGATTCGTATTGAAATTCCCTAGAAGAAACCCCTTTGACATGGCGGCCCAGTGTGTAAGAAAACAGAGAGCTAGGAAAGTAAACCAGAAAGAGAGAGAGAACAAGCTAGAGAGAAAAGCAAGATTGAAGAAAAACTTTCATTCAATTGCATTAATTAGAAAGTGAATGTAAAAGAGGTATATATATATATATATATATATATATACCAGGACTGATACAAAGACTGAAATAACTAACTTCTAACTAACTCCACATTATACGGATCTAACACCTACAACCAATCAAATCATTACACGTGTTCATATATACAGCTTCTAATTGAACTAATTGTGAACTACAGGTCGTATTAGCTACCACTGTCGTATAGTTAGAACAACTATAATTCTTCCAATGCTCTGTTTTGATGCTCTGCATCTCTGCCTGAGTCAACATCTTCAAATACTCTTCATCTTTTGTTAGCTTGAGCTGCTTGCATCTATCTTCTTCTTCTGTATTTGATCTTTACAGTCAACAATATTTTGACACAGTAGTCAGTCCAGAAGGAGAGAAAGTCCTGGTGGCTTTTAAATATGAGCGTCTGGTTAGGCTGTGTTTCAGGTGTGGCATGCTTGGCATTGAATCAAAGGAGTGTTTACTCCACACTGATACAACAGAAGGGGGAGAGTCTGTATGGGGAGGGACGAAAGCAGGCAACAGAGGGAGAAGTGAAACAAACGGGAGACATTAAACCAACCCACCACAGCAGAATCATGGCAACAGTGAAGCCAACCGATTTGGGATGATGTCTCCGACAGCTAAAAATGAGGAATTTAATTCGAGGGCTCTGGTCATTTATGAAAAAACCGAAAAATCTGGTAACAACATGAATGGAAATAAGAAAATGGCTAAAACAGACATTGCTATAGCGTTACCAACCCAAGAATTCATGTCGGTTGACTCTACCTGTCAGAAACTGAAATTAAATACAGGGAGTGGGAGATTATCTGAGGCCGAAAATCTAGGTGAGGATTTATTCTATGTCCCCATTAGTTACGAAATTAATTGTATACCAATTGCGGTAGAGAAAACTGTAACAGAAAAACTGGAGTGCCCTCAAACACGTGAGCAAACACGAGACCAGAAAATTACTCAGGCTTGTGGCCAACCAAAACCTGCGAAATGGAAAAAAGTACTCCAGAGTGGGGTAGTAGCCATGCATGAGAAATTGGTTTGTGGGAAAACCTGTGTTGGGTAAAAGCGAGTACATAGCTTATGGGAGGATGATGGAGGGGAGGAAGTATTGGATTCTAAAAGGGCTAGGATTTTGGCCGAGCAATCAAAATCAACTTTCTCAACAGTGGAGGCTACGTCCATGGCCCCCCAAATTTTGAAAATTTTAAAATTATATATAATTATTTTAGTACTTTCAAAGTTTAGTCTATAAAAGTAAGAGTTACCCCCCCAAATATTTGAATTAGTCCAATGATGCTTTAAAAAAAAAACTGGTCTAATAGTTATAGAAATATAACTTTATTTTTCACAATTCTACTTTTTATTGTAAAATGTACTCTTACATCTGTTAAATATTTGATAAAGTTTGGCATCAAACATGTTTCAATTTATCTTTTTTAACCCATTATGTGGCGATTAACAAATCATCGACTCATTAAAAAGATCTTGTCACTAAAACTACACATGAATAGGTTAGAGTAAGATAACTTTAAATATAACTTATTTTAATATCTTTAGTTGCTTGTTTTTGAAATTTTCATTAATTCAATTGAAAGATTTTTTACTTTAGTATAAAATTTGATAATTTGTATTTAAAATGAAACTTTTTAAGAATTTCACTATGAAAATGGAAAAAATGAATTTTATTTTATAAAGATCGTCATCAAACATAACTCTGATTGAAAATACTAAGTTCTTTTTTTTTTTTTTTTTTGTTGGGTGAGTGTATATATATAACTTATCAAATAAAAATGTGTGTATATATAATAAAAAAACGTTTGTGTGTGTGTGTGTGTGTGTGTGTATGTATATGAGGGTTGTCTTAATAAATACATTAGTCCCGAAACTTGGCCCCCTCAAACAAAAATTCATGGTTTCGCCCTTGGCTACGCCCCAACCTCGCTGATCACAATAAATGCCATAAGCTAGAACTTTTGGGGCTTGGGAATCTCTGTGCAATCATTGTCCTCTCTTATTTGGTGAGGGAAAAAATGCCTAAGGTCTTGTTTCTTATAGAGGTAAAATAAACAATCGATGAAATGAGGAAAATCAAGGATGATCTAAATTACCATGCCGTCTCTATTGTGCCTTGTAAGGTTCAACAGGGTGGCATGGCGATGTTATGGAAAGATGAAGTGAATTTACATATTCAAACATTCTTCCCAAACCATATATTGATGCAATTATCCTCTCTGACCTGAAATCTCCATTGAGAATTACTAGTTTTTATGGCCACTCTAAGGAATGTCGTAAACAAGAATTTTGGATTTTGTTGAGACACCTTCACTCTCGTATGTCTTTGCCATGGGTATGTATTGGAGACTATAATGAAATTCTATCCTCCAAGGAAACTTGGGCTGAATCCCCAACACGCACCAATGTTAGCCTTCCACAGTACACTTCTCCATTGTGGCCTTTTTGATATGGGGTTTCAAGGCACAGTAGAGACGGCTCGCCAAGGGAGGCATTTGTCAAATAAAGAATTGATAGGGCTTTTGCGAATATTGCATGGAGAGAATTATTCCCCAATTTTTGTGTTGTACACCTATCAGCCTCTTATTTGAATCATGTGCCTCTATCATCATCTGAAAGTTCAAATAGTGTATAAAACACCAATGAACTTTTAGACCTCCAATTTCAAAATTACCAACAGAAGCTTATACACAAACAATATATGTGCGGAATGATGAATATATGCTAAACTCAAATTGGTAAAACACTTTAAAACATAGTTAATCACAAACACAGCAGCAATTAAAAGGTAAAGAGTAAGGGAAGAGAGATGCAAACACAAAGATAACATGATGATGTGTTATCGAAGAGGAAACTGAAGTACTTGGTGAACAACCTCTTCCCCGTCCTCCAAGTGGTCAAATAATCCACTAGAGAATGAAGTTGGAATACATAAATAGCAATAGCCCCTCCAAGCCTAATCTACCCAATGCACCTAAGCCTTCCAAGCTTCTTGCTCTAACTGGGTTACGCCGAACCTTGTCTTCTCTAGCTTACTAAATCCAGCAATAAGCCCATTGTATCAACCAAATGAGTTGGTCCTCTTTGAATTGCTTCCCAAGCACCAAAATACCTTCTCACTGATATAAGTATGGTGAGATAAGGATTTGGCAAATGAACCTCTCAAGGGTATGTCAATGGAGAGAGTGAGAGTAGAAGAATTTGGAGAATCAAATGTCTAAGATTGTGGATGAGTCAATTTTGGTTTTCTCTAGGGTTTCTCTCTCAAAATTCTCTCTAGAAACTCTCTACATTTCGTGGGTATAAGGGTATTTATAGTAGGGTATGTGAGGAATTTGAAAAGACATTTTTCATCCAAACAGGGCATTCTGGCGACTTGGCCTTGTGATTGGAACTAGTCGCAATCTTGAGTCGCGAGATAACTACCAAGCCAGACTGTACTTTTTGTCCTATAGTGCTCCAGCTGTCGTGACCCTTCAGCTCCTTGTATGCTTCACACGTGTGCCACTTTGGCGACTTGCCAATTGTGAGCTAGTTGCGAGACTCCTTTGAGTGCACACATCTTGAGATTTCTTCACACTCTCTCACACACAAATCTTACATAATTCCCACCTAAATACAAGGTATCTAATTCCTAAATTACAAGCAAATTTGGCATGGAATAAAGCCAACACATGATTGAATAAATTCAACCTTATAATCTCCCCCTTTAGCTATTCCTTGATAAAACCCTGAAATAGACTCTAGACTTAAAATGTGAGTTAGGAATAGTTGCCAAAACTCACTCACACCCAACTCTAGATTCAATGAAGCTCTTGAACCATATGAATAAATTACTTGAAAACAATAACACAATAATATCATTGTATTCAGAAACCTTGAAATGCATATGGGGCAAGCACAATGTGATCAAGCAACAAAGAGTATAGAAATAAAGCATGGCTTGACCAAACAAGAATAATCACTAAAAATAGTGATCACAATGATCATTCACACAAAGAATGAACATCCGGACATGCAAGCTAATAAGCTCAATGCAAAGTATCATTTGCATGTCCAACACTCAACCGATACAAAAATACTAAGTTATTTGCATCAAGGATACAAGATCCAACAAAGGGCACAAGAGTGGAGTACTAAAGAAAATGCATACATAATCTAAAAGTACTAAATAGCTACAAAGCAAAGGTACAAATTAAAGCATGGTCAAGTACACAACATAAGCCATGAAATATGAACATAGACTATAAAAGACATGAAATAAAATATTAAGCTTACTGCGGCTTTTCTTGCCGCTCTTGCTCTTCATCTCCAATGCTCCCCCTTTGACCTAACTCCCCCTATCATGCAACTCCCCCTTTCACGAGCCATCTCCCCCTTTTTGTTACGGAATAGCTAGTCCTCATCTTCCTCTAGCATCCTTTGGATTTGGTCTAATTGAGTTTGGAGAGATGTGAACTTCGTATCAAACTGGGTATGCTGAGAGTACATGATAGATGCTAGACTGGAAACTTTGGTGCTGATTTCTTGCATAGATGCAAGTGATTGGTCCAACTTCCCATAATTTGAGTGTGAACTAGAGTTTGTATCACCTTAAGGAGCATGACTTTTTTACTTGACTCCCTTTCGGCTGTGACCAATGCTAGCATTGAGAATGCGAATGTTGATTGGACTGGGCTAAGGGTAGAGATACTCATCTTCCATTGGATGAACACCTTTGAGTTTCAAGATTTTTGAAATGAGGTAGCAAAAAGGAATGCAGTTCCTTGAGGCATTTCTCTCAACAATTTTGCTTAAAATATGGAAGATATGAGAGCAGATATCAATTTCTTCATCATTAATCACGTCATGAAGAAATAAAGTTCTACTGAGATTCATGTATCCGGTGCTTGAGAGAGGATAGAGGTTGTGGAATATAATCTTCGTGAGCACCCTCAATTTGGTAGATAGTATGAAACACTAATTGATTTCCCATTGGGAGAGAACTCCAAGTTATCTCCAAGAGTTTCGCGAAATAGGTCCTCCTCCAGATTCAAGTCATCATACACCGGTGGCTTTGGGAACATTGGCCGGTTGATGCGCAAGATGTTAGCAAGGTAGGAAGGTGTCACTGTGAAGTTCTTTCCTTTAACAAAACATTTCAGCTCATCTCCTTCAGAATTGGCATTGGCATAGAATTCCTTCACCATATTTTCATATGGTTCAGCAAAGCTAGTTAGAAGGAAGTTCCAATCCTTGGTGGTGAACCATTTAGGAATGTTCATATCGAGAAGAGAGGCTTGATCCCCCACCCGTTTTACCAAAAAGGGGGCAACTTTGAAATAGTTCTCATATGCTTGAGATGCAGCATATGATCTGAACTTCTCGTCATCATAAAAGCCCGTTGATGTTCGAGTCTTCTTGGACTTAAGGGTGAGGCTTTCAAGATGAATTATGGGTTCTTTGCCCTTGCTGCCACTGCCTTTCACAACAGATTTCTTGAAAGGAGACATCGTTAAGCTATATCATGTAATATCAAAAAGCAAGATTAAACACACAGAACAGCAAACTTGATTAGCAACAAGTTAGTCCCTAAGCAAAAATTTTGAATTAACACCCTAAAAACAGATATGTACAGAAGAATTAAAAAAAAATTGACATGTGATGACATAAATCATCAAAACATGCAAGAATCATGACAATAAGCACTCAAACATGTCAAAGTGTGTGTGTGTGTGTGCGCGCGCGCATGTGCATCAAATGCAAAAGTGTGCAAATTAGGGCAAAGTGGAAAACCACATAAACATATGATGTTTCAAGATCAAAGAAACATGATTACCCCTACAGCCTTTGTATTCCATGGAATCCAAAGAGACACACAAAAACATCTAAGAGACATTTTATCATGAACATGATATGCACAACACAACAATGAATGAGTATCATGTAGAGCGTGTAAAATAGGCATTATACTTAAAAAATCAACAAAACCCATAAACCAAACTCAACAAAACATCATCAAAGCCATGTTCAAATATCATATTTTCAAATCTCATCATAAACACAAAATCCAAGAAATCTAGGGCCAAAAACATGAAATACTTTGGAAATAAAAGAAAACCCATACATTTTCTTAAAGATTGATGAAGGATTGATAAAGAAAATGAAGGTTTTGTGAGTGAAAATGAAGGTTTTGGAAGAGGGAGAGGCGGACAAGACAATGTGTGTGCACATGATGTGAGGGAAAACTGAAAAGTTTTTGAAACTGTCTTGGATTTAATCCTATTTGTGCAAAACACGCGTTTTTCGCGACTGGAATGAGTTGCGAGCAAGTTGCCAAAATCCCTTTACACAAATTTTGAAAAATTTGTTTAAGTGTTTTTCGCGACTGGAATGTCCACTTTCGGGCAAGTAGCAAAGGGACCTATGAATCCTTTTGAGTAAGCTCGTGACTGGAGCTTCACTCGCGAACTAGTTGCCAAAATGAGTCACGAAAATTCCAAAAACCCAGAATTTTTGAAAAATTTTCTAAGTCATTTCCACGACTCAAGGACTGACTCGCTAGAGAGTCGCGAGAGCTTCTAAGTAAGCTCGTGACTGGCTTGACCCACGAGTGAGTCACCAAAATAGAGTTGCACAATTTTTGAATTTTTGAACTTTTTGAAACAAAATACTTTTAAAAAACAACTAAAAATACTCAAAAATCTTTTTGTGTTTGATCAACATATGATTGAGCATGTGCAACACATTTAATTAAGTACAATCACACAAATGAATAAGGCATTCATTGAATATAAACAAGTGTGATGTGTGTGGATATCAAAAATGAGATAGTCCTTTGTCTAATGTGAAACTTCAATGATCAATTCAACCAAGACATACACAATTAGCACTAGGAAGAGTGACCAATCTTAATTATAGAAATATGTATATATGACCTCTCACAAAACCTGATTACATAACTTTGAAACTTTTCATTTGGCTTCTTATATTTCATAACATTTGATCATTTACGCACAAGAACATCTCATTTTGAGGTCGATGCCTGAAACTAAGTAACCAAAAACTAAGGAACATCTCATTTATGCACCAAGCTCACACATAAGGAACCAAAAACTAAGCCACCAATGCCATGCACCACCACCTAGGGTCAGCACCACCTGCTGCTGCCTATCATCATCAAAACCATCTTTGCCCATCATGGCCCATCTCTACCATGGCCTTGGGGCATCATGTGGAGCAAGATTCCTCCACATGCTGCCCATCATCACTGTTCATCGATCCAACTCTTTGAGGGGCAAGATTGCTTCTTGCTTTTACTCTTTTTCTACAATCTTTTATCCTTTAATTCAAATTTTTTTTTTTAATCTAAGGAAGTGTTGTCTCAAGTTTTTAGTTAAATTATTCCACTCCCTACGAGATATCCCAAAAATCTCATGAATAGATAGTGACAATAAATTAAACTTAAGATTTACATCACACACTAGACCAATGCACCCACTACCCAAATATCCCCTTATTCCTTTAGGGTTTGCTTAATTAATACAACATAGCCTTGGGTGTTTGCTTAATTAATACAGCAAAATTATTAATTCACATATATATGCTAAATCCAGAATTAAAAAAATATATAATATGGCATGACCCAAAGGACAATAAATTATTATCAAACAACAAATTAAAATAGACTTTTAGTGCATTAAAATAATTTTTGGTGCATTCTATCGGCTCATGCATCTTTCAGCCATTGGAGCTGTTAGAGCCATCACTCCGGGAGTCTGTTGCTTCACATTTCCTTGCCAGCCTAAATAATTAAAAAACAAAAAAAAAAAAATTAAAATGATAATCAAGAATAAAAACTAGAAAAATATTATCATTTATTTTATTTTATATATTTTTTCTAGGTACGTAGATTAACTCTTTTATTTTTTAATGAAAAGATTCAACTCTTTTTTACTGTACAACAGATTCTTTAATTTTGTTTCCCCTATTTCTTATATAGATAAATTAAGTAAGGCGTCGTTTATAGGATTGCATCCATAATATATGTTACCCCCAATCCCTTATGAAAAGGACATCTCTTTTAGTTCAAGTAACATATATCAGCAATACAACATTTTTTTAACGCCTGGCAATTTCAATTCGGTCTATAAATAAATTCGGAAAACATATTTGAAATAAGTTTTGAACATAATCATAAAACAGTTTATGATTATGGTTCAACCTAACATCAAGTAACTATTGTTACTCAAAACTTAAAATTTAAACAATTTATTATGAAATATTTTAGATCTCCAATGATCCTTATATTTTACAAGTATTAGCTTGTAATAAGATAATGTAATTCAATAATTAATTCAATAAGTATATATAGAGTACATTAATATTTTACAACTATTGTAATTCAATAAGTATTAGTTGTACAATATTATATAGAGTACATTATGTCTACGCATACAAATGTGAGTATATACATGTGTTTATGTGCTGACAGGGTTTTAAAAAAAATGTATAATTATTTTAATATTTTCAAAATTTAGTCTATAAAAATAAGAGTTGGCCTTTCCAAATATTTGAATTAGTCCAATGATGCTCTTAAAAAAAATAATCATTCTAATAGTTATGAAGATATAACTTTATTTTTCACAATTATATTTTTTATTGTAAAATGTACTTTTATATCTATTAAATATTTTTGATAAAGTTAATTTGGCATCAAACATGTTTGAATCTATCTTTTTTAACCCGTTATATAGTGATTAACAAGTCATTGACTCATTAAAAAAATATTGGCACTAAAATTATACATGAAATGTATCTTTAGTTGCCACATATATAATAGGTTAGAGCAAGATAGTTTCAAATATGTTTGGAGACTAATTTATTCCTCCAAGTTTTGTTTGGTGTGTTTATATATATAACTTATTAAATAAAAAAGTGTGTATATATATGTGTGTGTATATAACAAAAAAAGTGTGTGTGTATATATATGTACATAGGAGTTATTTTGATAAATATATTAGTATTGCAACGTGGTACTCTCAAACAAAAATTTCTAACTCCGCCCTTGTATATGCATGCATATGCGTGTATGTATTTCAATGTGCAAAGAGGATAAAAGTATCTAATATTTCTTATGCATGCACCCAAAGCACTAGGTATGATCTTCTGGATGGGGCATATTTTACCAATGGTCATGTCGAATCCGCGGCTTTTGAGTTCACGATACTCTTGGCACAAGGCACAAGGCACAAGGCACATGACTCATAGCTAGGGTGGTTGATGTTGTACCGGCACCGGCCGTACCAGCCGGTACATACCGTACCGGCCAGTACATTGGTACCGATACACTTCTATATTGTACCGGAAAAAATATCGTCTGTACCGGCCATACTTGCCAATTTCGGGCAATACTGGCCGGTATCGGGCGTACCGGCCGGTACAGAAAAAAACTTTTTTTTTTTAGTTTTGTAATTTTTGAATTTTTGTAAGGGCATAATGTTAACTTATTTACATTAACTTATTAGTATTATTTATTTTCTTAGTATGCAATGAACAATTAAGCTTTCTATTTTTTAGATTATGTTTTTTTTTTTTTTCTTTTAATTGTTACTAAAGTCTAAAATTATGAATAATTTGTTCTGAATTAAGGTAATGTTTTATGATAAACTTTTATATTTACTATAATATAAGTGAAATATTATATGTTTATAAACATGGTTCTAGAGATTTTGGTGTGTATGTGTGTGTATATATATATAAAATAGAGGTAAACCTGAAACAGTACAACGGTATTAACCGGTATCCGAAATATATCGTACCGGTGGCCAAACCGGTACAGCCTCCGTACGGTATTGACTTCCTTGCTCACAGCACCAATGAACCAAGCAATCCCCACAAGGTTTCTCCCCGAACCTGTACTGCTGCCTCAATTTGGAGCGATAGAAGCACGAGTACAAACATCCACAACCAGTCAAAATTGAAATTAATGTGTACACCGCTCCGCTAGCAGCACAAGCTGCAATGCAAGTCACCTCCCCACTTATTAACAATCAATCACACCAATTACCATCACCATTATAAGCCTAATACATCTAATCACTGGAACCAAATTCACCATACTTACACGATGATCTTCCATCTACGATCTCTGCAATTCGCCCAAAAGTAATACACGGGCACAACCATGTTATGCAACCTGTGAAAAAGAAAAATACTAGTAATCAATCGGGCAAACATACTCTCTACATTTAAAATGTGAATATTTTCCTAATTTTGCCTTTCAAAATACACGCATATATTAGCGGATGTGAATATTTTGTAAAATAGTGAATGTAATATGAGTGTGAGAGAATATTTTCTCTTGTAAAGTTAGTAATTTTTTTAGTAATTTGCTACTTACGGGAGTTTAAAACCTAGACGTCTTATTTTTGCTATGTGAAAGGGTTTAAGTTTCTAAAATTTGGGACGTCTTCAAAGCAGTCGCAGAGGCCAGTGGACCAAGGTACTGGAGCTGATCTGGACTCAACTTGAAACGCAATTGTCTAGGACTTCTCTTGGACTTGGATTGTGGAGTTCTTTTCGGAAGCACTTGGGTTGGACATAATGACTGCGTGAAATGATACGGGTTGGGGTCGAATAAATGAAAGAAAAGGCTGAAGGAGAATTTGAGAACGCTGTGGATGCAGGGATATTATGAAGAGGTGCAATGATAGTGCTGGAGTTATAAAGGTGTCCTACGAAAGGATTAACTCAATAATGGTTTTTTTTTTTTTTTTGAGAAAGTAATGGTTCTTGTTTTAGGAGCTGAGTTTTTATTTGGAAACATATTTTGTCACACATTTTAACATAACTTGCACATTAATCAATGTGTTATTAAATTTTATAATTTGCACATTGACATTATATACCATTGGTCCGTGAAAATTAATTTAATCACCATTTGACCTGACTAAGGGCCAGGGGTATACTCTCAAAACCTTTGATATCAGGGGCCGAGCTATGTTTCCAAATTTTTGAATTTTTTTTTTTACATATATATATATATATAGATTGTTATTTTAATATTTTCAAAATTTAGTCTATAAAAATAAGAGTTGACCCCCCAAATATTTGAATTAGTACAATGATGCTCTTGAAAAAAAAAATTTGTCTAATAGTTATAGAGATATAACTTTATTTTTTGCAATTATTTTTTATTGTAAAATGTGCTATAATATCTGTTAAATATTTGATAAAATTTGGCATTAAACATGTTTGAATCTATCTTTTTTAACTCGTTATGTGGCGATTAACAAGTTATTGACTCATTAAAAAAATCTTATTACTAAAATTACACATGAAATGTGTCTTTAGTTGCCACATAATAGGTTAGAGCAAGATAATTTCAAATATGTTTGGAGCTTAACTTATTCCTCCAAGTTTTAAATCATTCATGGTTTTGAAAATTTATTCATTAGTTCAATTAAATGATTTTTTACTTACTTTAGTATAAAATTTTATAATTTGTGTTTAAAATGAAACTTTTAAAAAAAATTTCACTATGAAAATGGAAAAAATGAATTTTATTTTATGAAATATTGTCATCAAACACAATTTGATTGAAAATACTAAGCTCTTTTTTTATTTTTTTTTATTTTATAGGTGTGTATATATATAACTTATCAAATAAAAAAGTGTGTATGTATATATATATATATATATATGTGTGTGTGTGTGTGTGTGTGTGTGTGTGTATAATAAAAAAAGACGTCTCTCTCTCTCTCTCTCTCTCTCTCTCTCTCTCTCTCTCTCTCTCTCTCTCTCTCTCTCTCTCTCTCTCTCTCTATATATATATATATGTATGTATGTATGTATATGAGGGTTGTCTTGATAAACATATTAGTGCCACAACTTGGTCCCCTCAAAACATAAATTCCTGGCTTTGCTCTTACATGAAAATTTTTAAATCATAAGTATATTTCTAATTTTTTCATATAAATATTAAGTGGTGCTTTCAAAATTTATTTATACTTGTGTAAAGATAATTTTTAGTATGATCTCCTAAATTGCATCATTAAACTTTCTTTTGTAATAGATTATAACCCACAATACTGTTTCAACTCTTAACTTTTCAGCCAATTAAAACACTAAAATAAAATAAAATAAGACTAAAATGACCTAGTTCTTTCACGACTCAACCATAAATTCAAATAAATCCACATTTTTCTTTTACCCCTATACATAAGAGATTAAGACGAGATATGTCAATTTTTATATTATTCTTCATTTTTTTTTATCAAAGATATGTAAACAACGTAATATTTTCATAATTTAACAAATATCTATTGAGTTCAATTGATACATTTTGTTGTACGTTTATTAGTTTATTAAATATTTCATTTTTATGTTGAAAAGGCTTATAAGATAATATGACTATTCCCCCCAAGTATGTATAATCTCTCATTCCACATACATCAAGTAATTACAAAGAAGAATCATTTGGAGCTCAAAATATTGATTAGGAGTTTCGAGCTTAATTAAGACCTCATTGGTCTTACAAGGTCTTGAGAACTAACTGAATATGATTTTTCACTCTAATATATAACATAATATATATAATATGTAAATAATTTAACCATCACATTTTAATTTGGCCTCCTCAAAGTTAAATATTTAGATCCACCGCTATTGACATACATACCAATTATAACAAAGTGCGTGTATGAATGCGTCTCTAGAGTCTAGACTTTTGTTACGTGTCACATACAGGGCAGCCATGAGCAATTTCATTATTTTGCTCAAGCAGATATGACTAAAATATTTTTGTGTTTTGGATTCTTTCCAATATGTGGTAGAAAAAATTGGTAACCCACTTGCACACGACAGATCAGGATTGATTAGCTTCGAAGAGGGCTACTATGTCGTCAAAGATATTTGCAGTGTGTGGCACTACTTTGATGCTGGGTGATGTCCCATGCATATAAATCATGTACGCAGGCCCATCACGTGGGCCTTTTTGAAAACGTGTGTCACATGCAATGCACATTCAGTAGTATTTAGATGTCCTTTTGTTATAATGGGATATTATAACATGATGTCCCATGCATAATGGGATATGATGTCCCATGCATATTGTCGCATTATATATAATGGGATATGATGTCCCATGCATAATGGGATATGATGTCCCATGCATATTGTCGCATTTAACCTAAAGCGGTGCGGTGGAGATTATAACACGATGCTACATCTTTTTTCTCCAATGAGAAACTAACAAAACAAAGAATTAAGTTTAAAGCTTAATTTCTATCCAAAAAAAAAAAAGTTCAAAGCTTAATGAGTAGGGTTTATTATATACAAGGTATTTTACACACCCAAAAAGTAACTCAAATCGTGACTTCAAGGGTAATTACAATCCAATCTGATCTGTCTCTTGCATTATTAAGACCATACCAGTATGTTAAGTCTGGTAAAACCCTGGAACAAACCTGATTGGACAGCCCCCACTCTCAACTAGTTTGGTCCCAATTAGTTCTAACTTCAAGCACGATTTTCAACTTGTAAATCATGATTTCTAGTCACAATTTATGATTATAGTTGCTTTTTAAGATGCATAAAACTGCCTAAAACAACTTGTGTGCAACAAATTTAACCTTTAATTATCATTCTTACGTATAAGGATCAAAGAAATTGCGCAACTTATATATTACTTGGGAAAAAATATTATTTAATTTGTTCCCTTTGTTTCCCAGAAAAAACCAACTCTTAATTTGTTTAGTTTTTAAGGTGACTCTTTACATACAAACAGAGAATTCTAGATCCTAGAAGATTTATTTTTTATTTTTTATACAAGATATAATTTCTACTCTAACATAATTTAAATGTATATATGTGTAAACTTTCCTCTTAGAGACTTGAAACTTGAAATTACTGTAATGGCAATTAAGAACCAAAAACATGGGATAGTCTTGTTTCAATTTTATGATTTTGTGTAACGACTTATTGTTACTTGTTAGTGGTGGCTTCACATTCTAGTTTGGGTGTTCACATGAACATGAACACCTGACTTGGAAAAAAAAAAAAAACATTTATATACTAAATTAATCTATTTCGACCATCCTATTGAATACCCTAAATTGAGAATTAAGAATTAAGATTCAAACAATATAAGAATAATGATATGTCCACAACATTTTTACAATGATTTTACAACAAATCATAAGTGTTTAATTGTTACTGATTCTAATTTTGCCTCAATACTGACATCACTTTTTTATCTACCAATAATAGCTCGTCACATAAGATTTAATGTGGAAATGTTGTGGACGTAATAATTCTTCAAAAATTATTCTAGTCCCCAAAACATAATCCCTAATTCTTTAAGAGAAAAAAAAAACAATAAAACTTAGATAAGAGCAAAAATAACCCAAATAAAAATAAGATGAGCAAACAACAACAAGTGAACAAATTATTAAACAAAAAGCCTATTAAAATTATAAAATTAAAATCTCCAATTATTTAAATCTATATATCATCAACTCATTACTTAAATTATATTCCCTAATTCCATTTTCCCTAAAAAAAAGCACCAAAAGATATATTGTGATCATAAGCTCTCCTTGACTGTTTCAGCAACTCTACTCTTCTTAACTTTGCATTCACAAGAGCTTTGCTCTTCTTGGCAACTCGACTCGTAATCATAGCAAGTATCATCCATTACTCTCTGCCTCTCTCCACACTCGCACCACCCCAAACTCGTTTCTCTCTCTCCATTTTTTTCTCTATCATCATTTCAGAATCTCTCAATTTATTACTCTAATCTTAGTATTCTCAGTTCCCATTCTATCTGTCTGTCTATTTTTTCTTTTCTTTTTATTAGTAAAATGACATTGTAATACTTCATGTTTTTGCATGTTTGTTTTTTTGGTGACGTTAATATATTTAAGTTTTCTTTTTATTATATTTTTTATAATTTAAATTTTGTAGCGACCATCCTAAAAAATTTCTAGAGCCTTTAGTGAATACTAGCCAATCTTCCAAGCTGCCGACTCATCCCTACATCCATAGCCGGAGCCATTACCACTCCCTGGTTTTGTCTCTCCATGATTTCGTGCCATCCTACACCTATTCGTAAAGGAAAAAAAATATGATTTCATTATGTGAGAGTAGTATGGTTGCCCAATCAATGGCGAAGCCAAGAATATTTTTCTAAGGAGGCCAAGATAGATATAATAAAGTTCTTAAGTGAAAAAATAAAATAAAAATTAGTTCATAAATTAACTTTCACTCAACAAAGTTGTGCCCTGCGCTCCTTCATGGTATTAAAATCATGTATAATTGATTCTAAACTAAATTATTTAGCAATCACTTTATGGGAACAATATTTGTTTATTTACGTTCAAATCTTTGAGCTATTCTAAGTGTTTCGGCACTTGAAGTTTCAACATTTGATATAAAGGATTGTGCATTAACCTCTAAGTCTGTAACACTTTTTCTTTTAAAATATGCATCAATGATAGATGGTTCCCCATAAATTATTCACAATTTGAAAATTAGAATATTGAATTTTATAATCTTCAATTTCTTGAATTGATAGAATAAAAAAGTCTATAACAGTAATTTAACTTATTTGGTCAAGCCACTAATATCAATTAAACAAACAATTAACAAAAATTACTACTATCAAATTATAATAAATTACTATAATATTGTCTAGAGAGTCTACTAATAGTTGCTTAGTTGGAAAGCACAAACTTAACAAAAAAAATAAGATAAATAAAGCCTAGTCTAGTCTAGTGATAACTTTAATTTCAAACCACACAATTTATCAATTGCACTTTACTCTACTTCAACAAATATTACAAAACTTGAAAGGGTCTCAAACTTAGGATCCATTTTGTTGGAAGAGTGGAAAATTAGGAGAATAAAAAAATTAGGACGAATAAAAAAGTGGGAGGATAGAAGAGATTTAGTTTTGTCTCATTTGTGTTTAGTTGGGAGGATGGAAAAGTCGAAAGATGGAAAACATATTTGTTTGATTGAGAAGAAAAATGAGAGGATCGAAAATGAAGTTGATATAAATTTACAATTATGTCCCCATTAAATTAAGCAAAAAAGTAACACATTTTTTTTAATTAAAAAATAATTGTGTATAATCACTTCAATTTTTTTTTTTTAAATAGCACAATCCAAAGAAAGATGAGCACAAAAAGAAAAAGAATAAAACACTACTGAGAAGTACAAGCCAGGAAAAAAAAAACAAAAAAAAAAGTAGGAAAAACAAAACAAAACGAAAAACCGAAACAAAAATCGAAGGAAAAAGAAACCAACGGGGCGAAACCCATGTGCAAGTGCCCATGAGCATTTTCGTCATTTTCTTCCATTGAGCTTTCCCCCTTTGTTTTCTCCCCATTTTGGGAATAAAACATTTTGGTAGGCCTGGGGAGAAAATACTCGAGCCCTACTATTTTTCTTTCCTCTCTCCCTCCCAACCAAATACACTAAAAAAGTTTTCTCTTTACTTTCTCTTCTCAATTTTTCATCCCCCCTAACATCCCTCCAAACAAACATACCCTTAAAGTTGCAATTCTAGAGAGAGAGAGAGAGAGAGAGAGAGAGAGGCGTATGGCTCACCAGTCACCACTCAAACTCAACTGGTCAGGAGACTTAAGACTTCAATGGTGTCAAAGACTTAAAGGGATCATGGATCAGAGTCCCACTTGCACTGGCGTATGGGAAATTGTTTTTAAAATAAATTCAGATTTTATTTGGGAGTAAAAGGTTGTGATTTGAAGTTGATGGTGCCATTTGTGTGTATTTATTTAGATTTTTGAGTCCTAATTTAATTAGCATGGTCTCCTAATTAATACGGGATTTTTTGTTTTTAGTTATTGTTAATTTGTTTCTAGGCACAAGAATGGGCCATGTTTTTTAGGATTGGAATGGGCATATATATATATATATATATATATATATATATATATATATATATATATATATTTTTTTTTTTTGGTAAAAAATCTCGGAGGAGGTAGGTGATTAAATTTTTTCCAATTTGTATAAAAACAATTTCTTTAAGTACTATTATGAAGGGAAATTTTCAAAACTCAGGGGGGAGCCATGGCCCCCTTGGGTTCGCTAGTGGACCCATCCCATATGTGTGGGATTACATGCCAATTATACTTGTCATATATTATTGATATCGTATTTTGTCCGCCCTCGATTTGCATGCCGAACCCCAAAAAATCAAAAAATATTATTTTCCCTCCATGGGGCGTCAAGAACATCTAGAATGACATGGCATAACCCGTTCGGACACTAAATCACCCAAAGTGCCTTTTCCAGCCAAAATGACCAAAACACCGCTAGTGGACCCAGAAACCCTGATTTCGATCTGGCCATTAAAACAGGTTGAAACCAACCCTACTGCAAAGATTATCAAATTTTCTTTCCAAAGACTTTTCACACGTCAAAATCGGAGCTAGAAAGCCCGAGATATCATTAAAACCGAGATAACACATCGATTGATGCACCACTAACTTTCGAGAGCCATGACTTTCGATTTGACCATTGGATTTTCAAGTTCCATACCTTTTCAGAATGAAGAAGTCAAGATTTTTTCAATGGTGTCAGGATCAACCCAATTAGCTGAGCTTTCAAGGTGGCAGCCCTACAAGGGCCACCCCCTCGAAAAGCACGCCTACCCCCCAAACCAAGAGGAAGAAATTTTCTGAATTTTGCTCTCTGCCTAGACACTGTTTGCACATTTTTTCTCTCTTCCAAGCAAAAAAAAAAAAAAAAAAACACACACACACACACACACACATCAAAGCCTCTTGATTCTTCCTTTTTCACCAAAAATACAAGGTATTGTTCTTGCACCTAATCTTCTTCTCCTTGGTTCTACACTTTGGATTTGGGGTTTAGGGGTGTGGATGTAGCTTTTCAGCTACTATCCACAACCCTAACCCCCTAAATCTTTTTCTAGCATTTATCTTGCTCTTTTTTCCTTAATTACATGATTTATTGCTTTCCTTAGAATGTTTCTTGCTTTATCATGCTCCTAGCACGTTTTTAGCTTAGATCCATGTTCTTCTATGCTTGTCTATATGTTATTTGTCTCGATCTACATGTTTTATGCTTTATGCCATGTTTTGTTCCCCTTTTCGTTCTGTGTTGATGTTAGGGTTATATGCTCACATGCTTGCATAATGTTATTGGCTATGCCTTGCTTGGATCTATGTGTTTATGTGCATGTTTCCATGCTATATGGTTAGATCCTTGTCTTCATATGCTTATATGCTTGCATTCATGTTCTTCCATGTTTATGTGCTAGGATCTACATGTTTACATGCATGTTTCTATGCCTATATGTCTAGATCTATGCTTTCACATCCCTATGTGCTTAGACCTATGTGGTTCTTCTCTCCGTGAGGAAAATGCTCAGGAAATTACTCTTCTAAAAGAGAAAATGTTAGAAGTGATGCGTATGTTGCAACAACTGGTTGTTGGAGGACAAAATTGCTCTGGTCAAAGTCAAAGAGGTCCCCAAATTGAGAATGAAAATCAGCCCCCATCAAGACAGGATCAAGGCCACACTGTACCGCCCCAAGGCAATGACCAAGAAACATATCCTTCTACAACAACCCCGAATCTGGGATTAACCAAGTCAAGAGCCAAGTGGAAACTCTAACTGAAAAGCTTCATATCATAAAGGGCTCCAGTGCCCATGAAAGTGTTGATCTAGATAGTCTGACCAACTTCCCTTAGGTCATTATGCCTCCTAAGTTCAAGGCACCTGAGTTCATCAAGTATGATGGTATTTGAGACCCTTGTGCACACTTGCACATGTTTTGTAGGAAGATGGCTCCCTATAGGGATAATCACCCTCCGTTTTTCCAGATCTTTCCTGAGAGTTTGGCCGGCCCCACAGCCACATGGTATGTGAGATTGGAAAAGACCTCTAGCTAGAGGGAAGTGGCCAACTCTTTCTTGGAATACTACTGGGTTAACACCAAGATAGCTCTCAACCGCACGGTCCTTATGAGAACGGAAAAGAAGAGTGGGAAATCTTTCTAAGAATATGCCCAGATGTGGCATGAGCTAGTCGCACAAGTGCAACCACCCATGATGGAAAATGAGATGATCAAATGGTTCATTGACAACCTCAAGCCTCCTTACTATGAAATGATGATCAACACCCAAGTCACTCATTTTGCTAGCCTTATCCCTATTGGGGAGCGCATTGACAAGGGTATTAAGAGCAAGAAGATTGTGGAGCTTGAATCCTTGAGTTTCATGGTTGAGCAACCAGTTAAGAAAATGACCGGCCGCAAGACTAAGGAAGCTGATGTACACATGGTTGACAACACATCAGAAAGGCCTAGTGGTATTACTTCTGCTTATGCAACCCCAGCTAATAAACCTTATCAGCAATAGGCTCAGTCTACTAAAGCACCTAACCGAGCCTTTAATCAAAGAGGGAGGTCAGACCTGCCTCGTCCCTTTAGGAGGGAAAATCAGAAGTACACTCCATTACCTATGCCCATGGCAAATCTTTATGCTTACTTGCTGGAGAGGAAGCTAGTGACCCCGATAGTTTCCAGGCCTAGAGAAAGCCTTCCACCACCTGGCTTTGATCCGTCCAAGAAGTGTGAACACCATTTTAGGGCCGAAGGGCATACTCTAGAGGAATGCTACCAGTTGAGAAATCATGTCCAGGATCTCATCTACAAGAAGTTGATACAGTTTGATAATGCAGCCGCTCCAAACATCATCACCAACCCTTTGCCTCCCCATCAGGAAGGGAATGTGAACGCCATCATCACAGAGGAAGAAAGGGTTCCAGATTTCTTCTCACCGTCATTCCTATGGAGGGCCCTGCTCTAAGCCTTGGTCCAAGAGAGTCACCTCAATCTTAAAGGTATAGAAGCCCCAAGATATGATTGGGGAATTTGCTCATTCTGTGACAGTGGAGACAAGCATGCCTTGTTTGACTATAAAGTGCTCTGAGCACAAGTTCAGAGTCTAGCCGACCATGGTATCATTTGGATTGAAAGAGAAATTGTACGAAGAGGCAATTGCATGGCAGCCAGCCTGTGTCCTCCAGCTGCCTAGTCAGGAACTAGCTATAGTGCTATATCAGTTGGGTCAAGAAAAGATTGGGACGAATATCTACAGAACTGCCTTGGTAAGGTTACTTCAGTACCTCCCTCTTTAGTAGCCATTAAGGAGATCATAGAATCACCTGCAGAATCAGGGTCATTAGATTCAGGAAAAGGGCAAGCCCTGCTAGCTATCGAGGGATTGACTCCTTTAGTTCTTGCATTGCCTACAATCGCAGGGCCAGCTTCATCATCAGTTTAGGAAGGAACCGCTATTGTTCCCGTTATCCTAGGTTTCGATCCTCTTATTCTACCAAAGCCTACCTTAGGAATCTCTGGGGTATCCGGCTCAAAAGCCCTTGAGGCCATTCTGCCAAGTCCGGTGATCATTAATCCGAAGATGTTCTCCATAGCGCCCAATTTGCAAACTCAGGAGGGTGTTATCATTTGCATGCCGAAGTTGTTCCCTTATGAGGATAACCATTATTTCCCCTGGAAATACGATGTGTCCCTGATCTCCACTTGAACCAAAAAAGAGGAGGTCTGCTCCAACATCTCTTTAAGTCTATTTGGGCTTACTAGGAGTGGATGCTGCTATACCCCCGAGGAGCTAGAAAAGAGAAGGAAAGAGATTGGTAAGAGTACAGCTGAGCCCATCAGGAATACAGTTACAACTGAAGAAGTCGAGGAATTCTTGAAAATTATCAGAAACTCAGAATACAGTGTGATTCAACAACTAAGCAAGTCATTAGCTTAGATTTTTATCTTAGTGCTATTGCTATCCTCCAATGTCCACCGTGAGGCTCTCTTGAAAGTCTTGAAAGAGACATGTGTTCCTACAGGTGTCATAGAATCTTCCTTTGAGGGTATAGTCTTAATGGTGTTGGCCACTAACCAGATTTCCTTTACAGATGATGAGCTACCACCAGAAGGTAGAAAGCGTACTTTGCCCATGTACATTATGGTAAAGTGTGAAGATATGATCGTCTCTAGAGCACTAATTGACAATGGATCAGCCTTAAATGTGTGCCTGATGTCTACGATAGAGCACCTAAATGTAGATACCTCTCTTATCTGCCCTACTACCATGATCATTAGAGCCTTTAATGGCACTCTTCAAGAAGTGCAAGGTGAGATTGAATTAGCAATTGGAATTAGCTACATGCCGCGGGCGTAGTTGCTTCTACCCTTCATCGAAGACTCAAGTTCCCCACCGAGGATCAAATTATCACTATTATGGCTAAAGAGCCCCTAACCATCTTCAAGGAGACTTCTATCCCCTACATTGGTGCTAATGCCTTTCTGGAGGTAACTTTTCATAGTTTCAAGATAGTCTCCATGATCTTCAGAGCTCTAGAACTCGAGTTGACATGGCCCTCCTCTACTTTAATGGCTACCAAGGAAATGCTCAAATTTGGCTATCAGTTAGGCCAAGGCCTCAGTGCTGTAGGACATGGGAAAGCTTCTTTGATTGAACTCCCAGACAACAAAGAATGATTCGGTCTAGGCTACGACCCCTTCGATGAAGAACTTGTCCAGGCTTCTAGAGGAAAGAAAAGGAAGTGCACTTGCCAAGGGATGTCCATTCCCCACATCAGGGTCACTTTTTCGACTCTGACCGAGGTCATTAGATCAGAAATGGCACAAGAATCATGCAAGGAGGAATAAGATCTAGCTTGTCTCATCCCCTTGTGCCCTAAATAATTCTCAATGAATGTCATCATATCCCCCGGGGATGATCTGACTTCCACTATTAGGTCTCGTGTGCTAAGCGAGACAGTAGGCCATTGGACCATCGAGCCCTGCTTTATGGTTGCACCAGCTAAGTAAGGAGTATTCCATCATCGTGTGGATGGGTCCTCTAATTGACCGAAAGAGTTGGAATAGCATATCTAATTTGTTTTGCATGTTTATTTCCTATTTTCTACATTTCTTGTTTGCATTTCCCCAGTTTATTTCCCAAAAAGATTATAAAAAAAAAAAACATTTTCCTTTTTATCATTATCAGGCATGAACTTTGTTATCTCCCTATCTATAATCCATTAATGAAATGATCCAGTGTATTATTAAGGAAATTCTTGTATTTATCTCTTTATTTGCTTTCCTATGAATATGTGTGTGCAAATTGTCTTATGTTTCCTTGTATATGTTTCGTCCTATAGGATCAATTCTAATTCCCCAGCAGGTACATGATCCTATTGCCATAACAAGGATATTAATGATATGAATGAGACAATAGAGTTTAATCATGATATTGAAAGATTAGAGGAGATTTCGATTTACCTTGTGATATTTTGGAAGCTCTAAACAGAGAGAGTGAAGGGTCCAAGCCCAACATAGAAGAGACAAAGGTGATTAACCTTGCCGATGAAGGCAAAAATGAAAAACTCGTTAAGATTCGGGTAAACTTTCCTAAAGACATGAAGCTTGAGCTCATAGCGCTACTCAAAGAGTTCAAAGAGATATTTGCTTGGTCCTACCAAGATATGCCAGGGTTGAATACTAAGATTGTCGTGCACAGAATTTCAGTTAAGCCAGAATACCCTCTAGTGCAGTAAGCTCTTCAAAGGATGAAATCTGAGATCATTTTGAAGATCAATGAGGAAGTAGAAAAGCAGTTGAAAGCCGGTTTCCTTACCGCGATAGCCTACTCAGATTGGGTCACCAACATTGTTCTCATGCCTAAGAAAGACGGGAAAGTACGCATATGTGTTCATTACAAAGATCTGAATTGGGCCAGCCCCAAGGACAATTTCCAATTGTCGTAGATCGATACACTAATCAATAATACCTCCACCAACATGTTCTTCTCCTTTATGGATGGATTCTCTGGTTATAATTAGATGAAGATGGCAGAGGAAGACAAAGCCAAGACAACATTTACCACTCATTAAGGAACCTATGCATATGATGTCATGCCATTCGGCTTAAAGAACACCAGTGCTACTTACCAACGAGCCATGGTAACCTTGTTCCATGATATGATGCATAAAGAGATTGAAGTCTACATAGACAATATGATCGCCAAATCCTGCACTTCTCGGGATCATTTGGTAGATTTGAGAAAGCTGTTCAAGCACCTCGTTAATTATAGATTGAGACTAAACCATAACAAGTGCGTCTTCGGAGCTAGTTCAGGGAAATTTCTCGGCTTTATATTTAGCCAAAGAGGAATTGAAGTGAACCCAGCAAAAGTCCAAGCTATCTGGGACATGTTGACACCGCAAACCGAGAAACAAATTTGCAGCTTTTGAGGAAAGGTTAATTACAAAACTCGTTTCATAGCACAGTTGACCGCCACATGTGATCAACTATTCAAGCTCTTGAAGGACACAAAGATAAAATCAACAGATGAGTGCCAAATGGCCTTTGACAAGATCAAGCAGTATTTGTTGAACTCTCATGTTCTAGTTCCCCCGATGTTGGGATATTCGTTGATCCTCTACCTAGCGGTACAAGAAACCTCCATGGGTTGCATGTTAGGCTAGCTAACTGAGTCCGATAAAAAAGAAAAGGTGATTTACTACTTAAGCAAGAAGTTCACCAGCTGTGAGATCAACTGCATTGCCATTGAGAAGACGTGTTGCGCCTTAGTGTAGGTCTCGTACAAATTACGGTAGTACATGCTCTACTACACGACGCGACTCATTTCCCACATGGATCCCATTAAGTACATCTTTGAAAAGCCAACTCTTACAGGGAAGATCTCCGGTTGGCAAGTGTTGCTCTTTGAATTCGACATTGTGTTTATGACGAGAAAGGCCATCAAGGGCCAGGCCATAGCCGACTACTTAGCGGACCAGCCGCTGAATGATCCAAAACTTTCAAAATCCTTCTTCCCTAATGAGGATGTCATGGCACTAGAGCCAAAACTAGATAATGTGGAACTATGACGTTGGAAGCTTTATTTTGATGGAGTCGCCAATTCTACGGGAAATGGAGTGGGAGCAGTCTTAGTTTCCCCCAAGGGCCAACAAATCCCTGTTTCAGTTAAGCTGATTTTCGATTGCACCAACAACATCACAGAATATGAAGCGTGCATAGTTGGCCTGCAACTGGCCCTAGAGTTCGAAGCCTATGAGTTGAGCGTCTTTGGAGATTCCCTGCTAATCATCTCCTAAATCGAAGGAAAATGGCAAGCCCGAGACACCAAGTTGATCCCGTATTAGAAATGTGTCAATCGCTTGATTCCAAAGTTCTGAAACATCACATTTACCTATTTGCCCCGAGTACACAACCAATTTGCAGACGCCCTGGCTGCCTTGGCTAGCATGGTCAAGTTATTAGAAGGAGATGATATGCGACAATTATGTATAGAAGTTCATGGCATTCCAGCCTATTGCATGAACATAGAAGAATGAATGAGTGTCGAAGTCAAAGCCGATGGAAAGCCATGGTACCATGATATCAAGGCTTATATCAAGAACAGTAAATACCCGTTTAGTGCAATGGACAGTGAAAGAAGTTCATTCGGTGCATGGTCTACCAATTTTTCTTGAGTAGAGAAGTCGTGTACAAAAGGAACCATGATTCTACCTTGCTTCGATGCTTAGATGCCTCTGAGGATAATTATCTTATGGAAGAGATGCATGAAGGCTTACTCGAAGCACATTCTAGTGGATCCTTGTTGGCCCTTAAGATTATGGGAGCCAAATATTATTGGCTCACCTTGGAAAGTGATTGCATTAGACATGTAAGCACATGCCATCATTGCCAAGCCTATCAAGACAGGAAGAATGCTCCTCCTCAGCCTTTGCACTCTTTAGTAGCACCATGGCCCTTCTCAGCCTAGAGTATGGATGTCATCGGACCCGTGACTCCGAAAGCTTCAAATGGTCACGAGTACATCTTAGTGGCCATCGATTATTTTACAAAATGGGTAAAAGCCGCTTCGTATAAAAGCGTCACTCAAGCAGTGGTAGCCTGGTTCCTAAAATATAACATTCTTTGCCGCTATGGAGTGCTGGGAGAACTTATTACAAATAAAGGGGCGAACCTAAATGGGAAAATGATCCATTAACTCTACCAACAGTTCAAGATTGAGCAACAAAATTCGGTTCCTTATCGCCCCCAGATGAATGGTGCAGTGGAAGTCGCTAACAAGAACATAAAGAAAATCTTCGTGAAGATTGGCACGAGTACTTGACGTTTGTCTTGTGTGCATACCGCACTTCTGTTTGTACTTCCACGGGTGTGACCCTATATTCATTAGTATATGGCATGGAGGCCGTCCTCCCCACAGAGGTATAGATCCTGTCTCTTAGGTTTTATCTCAAAGAGAGCTGTCAAAAGCTGAATGGGCTCGTTCCTGACATGAACAACTAAACATGATAGATGAAAAGTTCATGAACGCAATGTGCCATGGACAGTTGTACCAACGCCGCATCGAGTGAGCATTCAACAAGAAAGTTAGACTAGGGTCTTTGAAAAAGGCAATCTAGTCTTAAAGAAGTGCAACCAGGCCCTGCCTGATCACAAAGGAAAGTTTGCCCAACTTATGAGGGCCCATATGTGGTGAAGAAGGTCTTTTCTGGAGGAGCCTTGATTCTAGCCGAAAGGGCATGACTTTAATATGCCCACCAATTCTGACGCCGTCATATAGTACTTTGCATGAAGGAGCCTCTCAATGCTCCGTATTTCTATATTTTTATGTTAATTAACAAAAAAAAAAAAAGAATATATATGTAGAAATGTAGATTGAAAACCCGAAAGGGCGGTCTACACAAAAAGAGAGCAAAAGAAAGAGTATGAGAGAGCCTACTAGATTGAAAACCCAAAATGGTGGTCTAGGAAAAAATTAAGGTAATCAAAAAGTCAGTTGAACTACGTGATGACTTGATCCTTCCTAGTGGAAGTACGTAGGCAACCATCTTGGTTCGGTCACATCTTAAAAGAAAAATCAATCAATTTTGCCTACTCAAGTTCATACTTGAGATCAAAAAATTAGATGGATCTAGTGTCCAAGACAAGATATGAAGACACCTCTGAGATCGCTCTATGTCTACAATACTGCCATGACCCGGTGGTTTGCTCAAGATGTCTGGGCTCATGCCAATGGGAAATGTACCTCAATGGGAAAATGAAAAGATCCATCTAGAACAGGATGTATCCTTGGAAAATTAAGATATTGATATGGATGGATTTACATTTATCACTTATTTGTATAATCTTGCATTTTCAAAGCATTTGCCTGCATAGTCATTAACATGCCTGTATTGTGCCATTCAATTTCTTTCATGCATTCTGATACCAAAACATGAAATCTCATCTAATAGATATATCTTGAATTTCATCATAAACATCTCTCTCCACCATCTCTTAGTTTCTAAGCATGCCTAACAGACTAGATTATGCTTTAAGAACTCAAACAAAAAAAAGGAAGGCCTTACACAATTGCCTAGCAATTCACGAAAGACCTTTCCATACATGGTGGGATACTAACTACATAGCTCATGTGTAGAAAAAAAATAAATAGGAAAGAACACCAGCAAGTTAATCATGGCCTAAGCGATCCAACACGGCTTGGCACAAACTCCCAAAATTGGTACAAAGAATCGGGTCATCATGAACATAAATGTGAAGCAGCTCAGCTACATCAAAGCCCAGGTCTCTAGTAACCCCTTTGAGCCTATCATGTGAATGTCGAAGACAAACCAACTCCCTTTCCATCATGGAATCAGAAGTAGAGCCCTATCTCTCAGTCTCTAGCAAAGCCTGCAAGGTGCTCACCTCTGCAGTAGCAACTCTCAAAGCCTCCTCCCTCTCAGCCAGCTCAGTCTGAAGGCGACAGAAGGCCAACTGTGGCTCACTAGGCTCATTGCCCTCTCGCCCATACTCTATGCTCAAAGTGGAATGTAGACCCTTGCCTGTACTAGCTCTAATGCTAAACCATTGGCCCTGCTACCAGCCTCTGCCCTGTTACTAGCCTTGACCATGTCGGCCTTCAGTGCGGCCCTCTTCTTAACCCAAGTATGGTCCGAAGTGGCAAACCTCTGAGTAAGATTCGCAAGCTCATCATCCAAACCCACAACCCAGGATCTCAGCTGAACACACTCTACCTCTGTGCTTGGAGGGGTCAGCCCTCTTTGATCAAGGTCCACCCTAAGAGTAATGAGCTCACTCTTATGTGTACTGCTCATCTCCTTAATATCCTCTAGAAGGGTATTAGCCAGCTCTCTGCAGCAATCTCTATCCCTGACGGCTTCCCTCAAGTACGCCCTCAGATCTATAAGGGCCTTCTCAACCTTGATCTCAAACTCTAGAGTATAGTCTCTCAAAACATCGGCCAGAAGTGGTAGCTTGGCTGAGACTGGCGATGACAAGTCAAACATAAAGCTAGGATCCCTGGTGTCTCGCCATACTCTAAACTTAGTAGAAAACCACTCTTGGTCATCCCTAGAACAAAAAGGGAAGTCAATGCTAGACTTGCATTCATCCTAGAAATCAGAGGCACGCCCTATCACTGCTACATCAATATCCATTAGCCCGTACTTGCAAGTGATGACCAAGAGATCACTAATCCAAGGGATATGCTAGATACCCCCAAATTGCCACATGGCCATACCCGAAAAGTACCACTCGCACCCCTAGATACCCACCAGGGGAATACCAAGTAAACCGACACAATGGGTCCGCCCTTGCCATCTAGTGATACCCCACTTAACTCTCTAGGTCCAGTCAGTGAGGCTCAGGCTGCACAAGTATCTTAGCCAACCCTTAGTATCCCCAGAAAAAGGAAGATCAAGAACTATAGTAGCCCGAACTCTACTCCTAATGGTAAAGCCCTCAAGCTGATCCCTAGCAATGACACTCAAATGGCTATAAAACCACAGCTATAACAGATGAACATAGCAATCTAGCCTACCCTTACTGGTCTCCCGACACAAAGAAAAGGACCTAATCGTCTCACAAAGTACAATAGGAATGAAAGAGGTACCATGAGGTAGGGCACTCACTAGAGAGAGAATGGCAAGGCTAATAGCCCCTGACAATAAAGGAAATTGCACTGCACCAAGGAAGGCCTGACGTTGGTAGGATGTCCACCGCTCCTTTAAATCCATAAAGTCATCATGGTAGCTAACTAGACACTCCAATGGGCAAAACCGATCATACAGGAAATCGAAAGACATGCTCCCTCCTATCCTGCTACCACACCAAGTCAGCGCCTCCACAATGGGCCTTTTCAAGCCCAACAAATCAGCGAGTCTCTTGCGGTAGTGTGGCTGCACTGGTGGAACAAAGATAGTGCTCAGAGTGGTAGAAAGAGAAAGAAAACGATCGTACTCCTCTAAGGTGGGCACCATATTAATATCTCCAATGGTGACACATCTCAAAGCGGGATCCCAACAAAAGGTAATGATCTCCAACAAATGCCAATCTAATGTGGTGTGAAGAAGAGCAGTAGCATCTCCAAGAAGTCGTCAGATGAATGCCCGGTCACTACAAGAAAAGGAGCTCGACCATCTCTTAAGCTTCTTCCCATAGTAAGACTCCCTTTCAACCAACCAAGGCAGCGGCCCTAGAAGGGCCGCCGGACCTCGGGACATGTGCTAGGGCTTTTCATCCCCCCAAGCACAAACCCTATTGCACTTTAACCCCTACCCGCCTTTTTGGGATGTTTTTGACCACTTGGGAGCAAAGATTCCTCTGTTTTAGCACTCGCCATAATGCACAGTCGATCTAGCAGCGAACTGGATTATCAGAAATTCTTTCTCATGCATCTGAGGCTACATAAATCCTACACTGGATAGTCTTTGTGCGTGTCATTCAGCACTTCTAGACATCTTGAACCTCATTTTTCTAAGCCAAGTTCACCCAGTTCACCCAATTCAGGGGGTCGGCCCCAGTAATCAGAGCTCACAATAGAAGGACACTAGAACCCGTTCTTAACCATCCAGTAGCTTTTTTAGCTTATTTGGAGGATAGAGGGAGCCGTTTCTCATGAGGTCGCCCTAAGAAACCTGTCTTTAAAGTGATAGCCTGCCTGGGCAATAATAGGAGCAATCAATGCGTATCGCCTCATGCATGTCTAAAAAGATTTTGTTCAGAATGTCTACACTCATTACTAGTATTTGTTATGGTTTATGAAGTCAGGGCCATTTTCGGCCGATCTACAGGCTTGGAATCCCGCAAAACCCTAAACTAGGGCAGTTATTTTATGCGGTTTCATCCACTTTATGCTAATCAGTATGCAAGAACAGGTCCGTCCTGCCAGGAACTTTTCCTTTTATGTCAAGAATCGCACAAAACCTACACTGGGGTAGTTTTATTTTGCGCGGTTCCCTCTACCTTGTCCAATATGCCAAAAAAGGGGTCCGTCCCACCCAGGATGTGTCCCTCATATCAGGAATTGTGTGAAAACCCTAAACTGGGGCAGTTTATTTCATGTGGTCTCTCCATTCTGCCCCCTCTTCGGGACGATCATTGTCAAAATCCACTGATAAACCCGTGAAACTGCAGTGCAATACAAATGAGTGTGACACAAGCTGGTTCAAAACCACCATCTATGATGAAAATGTGAAAGTGCATACATACAATAGCAGCCCTTTTAAAGGCAACATCCATAATTGCACATGTAAGTCCTACCTAGAGGCATTATTACCTACATACAGCAAAAACCCTTTTAAAGGCGACATCCAGAATTGTACATGTAAGTCTTACCTAGAGGCATTGTAACTTACACACATCAACACTTCTTTTAAAGGCGACACCCAGAATTGTACATGTAAGTTCTACCTAGAGGCATTGTTCCTTGCACATGATGACAACCCTCTTAAAGGCACCTTTCCTAAAGATTTACATCAGCCCTCTCAAAGGCAATTTATCTAGAGCTATGCATATAAGTCCTAATCAGAGGCATTGCTCTTCACCCACGATGACAGCCCTCTCAAAGGAACTTTTCCTAAAGTTATACATTAGCCCTTTCAAAGGCAGTTTCCAAAATCATGCATGTAAGCCCTACCCAAAAGGCATTGCTCTGCACATATGTTTACGTCGCTCTCAAAGGAAATTTACCTGGAGTCATACATATAAGTCTTGTTCGAAGGCATTGTTCTCCACACACAATGGCAACCCTCTCAAAGGCACTTTTCCTAAAAGTAATATATCAGCCCTCTCAAAGGCAATTTTCAAAACCATACATGTAAGTCCTAACAACAAGCATTGTTTTATACATACATCATGAGGCAAAGAGATGATATCATACATCAAGGCCCATTGTGGGGCAATATAACACACATGTCCATGCCTATCAAGAAGTGATACAGAATATACATACATAACAGGCCAATCATGGGGAAATGTCTACAATATACATGGAAAATACATACGTGCCCATGCAGGGGCTACATCACGCTACAACAACTAAAAAACTAAGCCTACAGGGAATCGTCATCCCTCAAATACTGGTCAATACCATCATCATCATCATTGTCACCATCGCTTGCAAAAGGACTGGTGGAAGGACCTGCTTCACCTGAAGTGCCTAGAATGTACCTTGGGTCTTGAAGAGGCCATGGGGCTTAAGCGAAAGAATACCAACCGCCCGGTAGACCTAGCGGAGCCTGCATGTACTCTATCTTACTTGGTGGGATAATGTGCCCCTGGCCCAACATGGAAGGTGAAGGTGGGATACGGACCCGAAGTACCCGCAGCTCCCCTATCAAGACCATGGTATAACCACGAAGCAAGGCTAGCTCACTCTCAAGTTGGCCCCACTTTCTCTCTCTATGGCAATAGCACGGGCATCTCTATTCCTCTACCAAAACCCCTACTTCCAAGCTAATGCCCGAGCAATCCCCTCTTGCATGTGAGCCTTCCTAGCAGCAGTAGCAGTCTTAAGCACTGTCACTCTAGTCTGTAAAGTCAATGCCGGTGCTCTCTACTCCGCTCTAGAAGCTACCTGGGCACAAGCAATGCCTCCTAACACTTGGCCCCCACTCACAGGGATGTCTCCCATGATAGGTTCCATAGAGGCCGCTGCAAACCAAGCAGTATAGTCTATGTTGGTGTCCAAATACGCATCAAAAGAGCCTATAAGCTAGATCATCCATCATAACATACTTAAATGACAAGCCGAGTGGAGGTGGATGTAAAGGTACTTCAAAGATTGGCATGACTTGGTGAAAGGTCCTCTCAACTAAAAAGAACTCCTAACTCATCAAGGCCCAGAACTAGCGTTGTACTCTCGACTAGCCTATGGCAACAGTGAGCTCCAGCCTCACCAAGAGTGATCCATCATAAGGGTGAACCATCATCTTGCCCCAAGTGACACAGTCCAACATCGCGAAGATAGTGACCGACTGCACCAGGATAACCCTAGTAATCGTACAGAGAGCCCACGCGTATGCTCGAGGGTATAAGGTCACGGACAAACATGAGAACTGAGGTGGCAAAGCTAGAATGTACTCATATGCTCACCATGTCAGAATTTGCCAACATCCCTCTAGGCTCCTAAAATCCCGCTGTGAAGCTCACCTCAAGATAGATAGAAAGAAGCCATAAGTGACGGACCCCAGTCATAGCTCCTAACATCTGAAACTGTCCTTAAGGTCCACAGCAACTAGCAGGTTAATACTGATCAATTGTTGCCAAGGAAGCAACCACTGAGGAAATACATGAAAAACCAACGAAGATAGATGTCGGTCAGAGCTACACATTACCTTGTAGCCACTTAGTTCGGACCTATGTCTATGTGGTAGGTCCAAAAGACACTCTCATACCCTCCGTTAGTGGAAAAGGGATGCCCAAGAGCTCGTAAGCCATCTCAAAGCTCACATCATCAGTCAGGATCATGTGCCCGCTGAATTTAATGCCTAGTATGGCTGTCCAGTGCCTATCTCAACATGAAACTGCCGCACCAAAGCCTTCTTGATCCTGTGCCTCATGGTGTACAAAGGGATCTTTAAGAAGTCCTCGAATCCCTGCTCCCGTAGAAAATTTGCTTAGTGTTAGTGGGTCCCAAAAGCAGCTAGTAAATGCAGGAAAGTAGACCAGGTGCCCTGACCAAGGATCTTGTCGGGCCCCTGCATTCAACACCAATAGCTACCCGTTAGCACATGTATGTAACAACAATCTAATTGACGAGAAACGAGGATAGCATACATGTCCCTTCTGCGCCTAGGTAGAAGGATGCCTCTTCCGCCCTCGCTAAAAATGAGTATCCCTGATGCTATCATCCACCGATCTAGTATAAGCATCAGCACCGGCCTAGCGTGTTGGAAACCTCGGCCTCAAGCTGCACCTCCGATTGTCCAAGTCCAGGTGAACCATGTCTCCATACAGATAATCTAAATTGATAAAGAGATCCTTAACTCGCATCTCTCCTCTAGAGGTCCTTCTCCCTGTGGGCAGCATGCACCGTGAGGAAGCCCTACTAAAAATAGTGCATGACTCAAATGAAGCACTAACTATCCTAACTAAACGCCGTTTCTTGGAACGAGTCTCCATAGGAATATTTCCAGTGGGTCTGATGTTATCACCCGCACGGTCAAAGTGGCTCTGCAAGACTTGGGCCACTTGCTCTCCAACAAATACAGTCTTATCATCAGAGGTGGAAGCCCCCTCAGAAAATTCATAGATGGGGGCCTTCCCTCGATCTCGTCCTCTGTGACACATTCTACACAACAACAAGAAAACCAAAGAACAATCAGTAAGCCCATAAGTTAAATGGCAACACAAGTAGACTAACACTATCTTCTAAATATGCAGGTCTATACTCAGTACAAAATTGCAAAAAAATCCAGAAATCAAGACTACTGTTCAGATATCCTTTGTTCCTACCTAACACTCATCAGGATTGCTATTTAGATATCCTTTGTTTCTACCTGGCCTAAAATCAAGACTGTTGTTCAAATATCCACTGTTCCTACCTGACACTCATCGAGACTGCTATTCAGATATCCTCTATTTCTACCCGATCTAAAATCGGGACTACTATTCAAATATCCTCTATTCTTACCTGACACTCATCGGGACTACTATTCAGATATCCTCTATTTCTACCTAGCCTAAAATTGGGATTGCTATTCAGATTTCCTCTATTCCTACCTGACACTCATTAGGACTGCTATTCGAATATCCTCTGTTTCTACTCGACCTAAAATTAGACTGCTGTTCAGATATCCTTTGTTCCTACCTGACACTCATCTGGACTGCTATTCAGATATCCTCCGTTTCTACCCGGCCTAAAATTAGGATTGTTGTTCAAATATCCTATGTTCCTACTTAACACTCATCAGGACTGCCATTCAGATATTCTCTGTTTCTACCCGGCCTAAGACCAAGACTGCTATTCAGATATCCTCTGTTTTTATTTTTTCAAAAATCGGGACTGTTGTTCAGATATCCTCTGTTCCTACCTGACGCTCATCGAGACTGCTATTCAGATATCCTCTATGTCTACTCAGCCTAAGTCCAAGACTGCTATTCAAATATCCTCTATTTCTACCCGGCCTAACTCCAAGCTTGCTATTCAAATATCCTCTATTTCTACTTGGCAATAATCAAGACTACTCAGATATCCTCCCTTCCTACCTAATATTCATCAAGACTGCTATTCATATATCCTCTGTTTCTACTTGGAAAAAATCAATATTGTAATTCAGATATTCTCTGTTCCTACCTGACACCCATCGGGACTGCTATTCAGATATCCTCTGTTTCTACTCGGCCTAAGACCAAGACTGCTATTCAAATACCCTTTGTTTCTACTTGGCAACAATCAAGACTACTCAAATATTCTCCCTTCCTACCTAACACCAATCGGGACTGCTATTCATATATCCTTTGTTTCTACTCGGCCCTAGACCAAGATTGCTATTTAGATACGCTTTTTTCTTACCTTATGCTAATTGGGACTGCTATTCGGATATCCTCTGTTTCTACCTTGCCAAGTCCAAGCCTCCTATTTAGATATCCTCTGTTACTACCTAGCAAAAATCAAGATTGCTATCCAAATATCCTTCATACCTAACATCAATCGGGACTACTATTCAGATTTCCTCTGTTTCTACCTGGCCTAAGATCAAAACTGTATGCTTCACCATTTTCACTATTCCTAACCACCAGGTAAGTTCCCTTACCTATCTCCTGCATTTTATTTTCAGCATTTAAATTTTCGTATCTTTGCATTCCCATATAACACCAACAAAAAGCAAAAAAATATATATATACACATACATGCATTTTCTGAAGATAGCATGGCTTAAATCATGGAAATATATATATGCTTATGAAAATTCCAAAAATAAAATAAGCACTAGCATGCATTCCTAGTAGTATTGCTTCTAAAATTTTATAGAAAAGAAGAAAAGAATAGACGCTGACCTCGAGTGTAGAAAAGACTGAAGCAGTCGGTTGAAAGCTGAAAAGCCGTACCCACTTAGCGCTTAAGTTGCTCTAGAGAATTTTTCAGATGTGAGAAGTGAAGGAAGGAGTTGAAATGAGGTCAAAATGAGCCAAAATGGGCATTTATAGGCCCTAGGTTGCCTGACGCACCTTTTAGGGCCGCTGGGTAAGCCCAGGGATCTTATAAAGGCCGCCGGTCAGCGTTGACCCAATCAACATTGACCAGTCAACCCGGTCAAACCCCCCCCCCCCAAAAAAAACCCTTTTTCTCTCTTAGAGCTCAGAGCCATGTCCAGAAAGCATTTCAGAATTAGTTGCAGTAGATTGGTCCAATTAGGTAAAGTCCGATCTTGATCCATGAGTAGTCTCCACATGTAATTTGGGAGAAATTACGTTCTTTATCTGGCACCTCTTATTGCACTCGAGATGTCAGATAAAGAAGGGGCAGTTGTTGATGCCGTATTTTGTCCGCCCTCAATTTGCGTGCTGGACCCCGAAAATCTAAAAATATTATTTTCTCTCAATGAGGCCACAAGAACATCCAGAATGAGGTGGTGCAACCCGTTCAGACACTAGAGCACCCAAAGTACATTTTCTAGCCAAAATGACCAAAACACCCCTAATGGGCCTGAAAACCCTAATTTTGATCCGGCCATCAGAACGGGTTAAAGCCAATGCCACTGTGAAGATTATCAAATTATCATTCCAACGACTATTCACGAGTCAAAATCGGAGCTAGAAAGGCCGAGATCTCATGAAAATTGGGATAACGCATTGATCGATGCACCACTTACTTCCGAGAGCCATAACTTTCAATTCAACCGTTGGATTTTCAAGTTCCATACCTTTTCAGAATCAAGAAGTCAAGATCTTTCCAAGGGTGTCAAGATCAACTCGATCAGAGGAGCTTTCAAGGTGGCGGTGTTAGGATGTGTGCCCTTAAATCCTATTATATAATGCTATGTATGACATTATGTATGACTTAATGTTATGATAAATAAAGTTGTTTTATGATTATCTAAAATAATGGTAACATGAATATTTGGAAATTATCATATAGTCTATGAGATGCGTAGTATGTGATTTATATAAAAAGTCACAGAAGATATAAATCACAAGTTCTTTTTAAACTCAGAATTATAGTTCATAGTCGGTGATGAAATTGGGCATTTCATCTACGAAGACTATAACGTATCAAATAAGATGATTTGTCTTGATCATGAAAGTGGAGACTTCTAGTTGATATGTTAAAACATATTGAACTGCACCACTGTGAGATTTATTATTTTCCTAACGACTGTCAAATGAATAATAAATCTCACGACTTCTATTTGGGTGAACTCTTAATCCTGAGAGAATAATGGACCTGATCATGAGGTGTAGATCGCTTTGATATATTAGGAGTGAAATCTTAAGTCACGATCAAAACCTCAGTATGTTGGGTAGTCACATTTAGTTTTAATGGAACATATATTCTCAAGATGGAATTCATAATCTCTTAACGGAGATATAAAATATTCCCTTGAGATAAGTTTAATGGGTTTGGTTATTCAAAGTGTTAGGCCTAACCACTTTAGTAAGGAGTTACTAAAGTATATATTTATGAAATTGGATTTCATAAATATATGATGAATAACTTAAAGGATTAAACCGGGTACTTAAGGATTAAGATGTAGTAATCTTCAAAATGGCAGTCTACATTCATGACTTTGTATTACTACGAATATTTTTTGAAGGGGTTGCATGTATAATAAAGTTTTGAGATATAATTTATTAATAAGGCTTTAAGTGCAATTATATTTATATAGTGTAATGGTAACTTTGGACTTGTCAAGAGTTGATAGGAAAGCCAAATGCCCATTGGAGCTAGTGTCTTATTGGTCCTTTTTGGTGCTAGTCCAAGCCACACACTAAAGCCCAAATTGGAAAGGCCTAATAGGCCAGCCCAATTAGATAATCAGTTAGATATAAAGGGAGAAATATACATAATTTTTTTTATTAGAAAAAGAGTGACATCATCGTGAAATGGTGTGTATGTCTGAGTGAAGCCACTCAATTATTCTCCTTTGGAAACTGATTAAGAGACCACACTTCTTGGGCGTAAAGTGAAATTGGAGTGAAGATTAAAAGTGTTCTCAAGTTCTTCTAATATTTTGTTTTGAATTTTAACAAACCAAAGTATGCTATCTTGTTCTTAAATTTTGAAATTTACATAGTGCATGTTATCAATTATGAATGAAATAGATTCTTGTTTATTGCTTCCGCTGTGTGTTTTGTATAAGATACAAAACCAGTATTTTCCAACAGGCAGCCTTTGCCTTGAAAAGCATGCTTGGGACTATAAATAGCCCTAGGCACCCGCAAACCGAGAGGAAGAAATTTTCTGAGTTTTACTTTCTAGCTGGATGTTGTTTACATGTTTTTTCTCTCTTCCAAACACAAGAAATACATCAAAGCCTCTTGATTCTTCCTTCACCAAAAATACAAGATAGTGTTCTTGCACCTAATCTTCTTCTCCTTGATAGGGGTGTCCAACCAGACCCAAAACCCGATCAATTCGCCCAACCCAGCCGATTCGGCCCGATAACCGTCCGACCCGACGGCAGGTCTCTGTCCCCAAAACCTGAGACTAGCGTGTTGGTTGACAGGTTTGAGCATGTAAAACCGATTTAAACCAACTCGACCAGGAAATACACCATAAGTTGTTATTCTCCACCGATTAGAGGGTTCTCCGGTCTGATTTTGTCCGATGAGATCTCGTCCTATTTGTGGTAGCGATTGTATCAGTTATTAAAAACCCAATGAAAGGAGTGAAAGTGTACCCAAAACCACATTACCCATACCCAATGAACCCCCATTCTGAAGAACATGACCCAAAGGAGGACTCTTTTTCTCGTAGATTGGGATTTGTCATCGTAAGTGTTGTGACATGCATCATTATCGTTGTCGAGATTTGGAAAGATCTCGTCGAGATTTGCCCAGATCTTTTCAAGATCCGGTCAGATCCAACAAAAACCTGCAAATTTCGGCAAAATCTTGCTGAGTTCTGCAAATTCTAGCGACAATTCACAGATTCTGATGCCAACCGAGACCCGACCAGAAACCGATGACATCCGACCACCTGAACTGCTACCTTCGGTGGGTTAGCTGTGGGTCCAGGTATCAGAGACCTTAAGTAATCGGGTTGGTTTTGAGTTGGGCACAAACCCAACCCGGACCGACCCATGGACAATCCTACTCCTTGGTTCTACACTTTGGATTTGGGGTTTAGGGGTGTGGATGTAGCTTTTTAGCTAGTATCCACACCCCTAACCCCCTAAATCTTTTTCTAACATTTATCTTGTTCTTTTTGCCTTAATAACATTATTTATTGCTTTCCTTAGCATGTTTTTTGCTTTATCTTGCTCATAGTATGTTTTTAGCTTAAATCCATGTTCTTCCATGCTTATCTATATGTTTTTTTTGTCTTGATCTACATATTTTATTCTTTATGCCATGTTTTCCCATGTTTTGTGCCCTTTTCGTTCTATGTTGATGTTCGGGTTATATGCTCACATGCTTGCATGATGTTATTGGCTATGCCCTGCTTGGATCTGTGTGTTTATGTGCGTGTTTCCATGCTATATGGTTAGGTCCTTGTCTTCACATGCTTATATGCTTGGATTCATGTCCTTCCATGTTTATGTGCTAGGATCTACATGTTTACATGCATGTTTCTATGCCTATATGTCTAGATCTTTGTTTTCACATGCCTATGTGCTTAGACCTATGTTCTCTACATGCTTTATGCCATCTTCCATGTGCCTGTGCACTCCATGCCATGTTTGTGTGCCTAGACCTAGGCTATGTTTGTCATGCCATGTGCTATTTTAGCCCTTTTGTCGCTTTTGTCTCTTTTTCTTGCATTTTGGCCTAATGGTTAGGACCCAATCTAGACCCTATGGTCTTTGTCATTGTCCATACACCAAGGCCCACATCAAAGGGTTTGGATAGTCCTAGTTGCATGTCTATGCTTGCTTGTTTCCATGCTTTATGCTTATGCTAGCCTCTTGTTCTAGGCTTTGCCACACTTGATGCCCTTAGTGGGTTTGTGGTTGTGTGGTTGCATCTGACGTCCTTGAGGTCTAGTTTGGGTGTAATCACTTGGGAGGCATCTCCAGATGCCGGGTTGCTCCATGCGTACTCTTCCTTTTTCCACTCCGCGTGATGCTTTGCTTACCATACTTGTTTGTATGCAATCCCATTGTCTCAGCAGTTGGAATTTCATCTTATGCTAGTCTTTTCTCAGTCTTAAATTAGTAAACATAATTTGATTAGAAGAATTGATTTCTTTATACAAATGAAATTTTGGTTTGTGGCAGCATGCAATCCCATTGTCTCAGTAGTTGGAATACTACAAGGAATACCAAACCAAGCTAGCAAAGGTGGCTGGTAGTAAGAAGGCAACAACCATAATCAAGGAAGCAATATATATTTTGAGTGCTGGTAATAGTGACTTTCTTTAGAATTATTATGTCAATCCTTTGGTCAAAAAAATCTACACTCCTGATCAGTATTCCAACTTCCTTGTTGGTGCATTCACAAGCTTTGTTAAGGTACATCATCACCCGTTGGCTTTCTATGCATCTTTACATGCTTGCTTACGTGTTCATGCATGAGTCTTGCTTGCTAGTGTGTCGTCCATACTTCAACACAATGAAGTTATGGCATTCGATCCGAACCTACATTTGTCCCTCTCAGACACCACCTTTTTGTTTGCTTCCTTGCTTGTTTGCTTGCTTTCTTGTCTCGTTGCTTGCCATGTCTATTATGCTTATCTGCTTTATGCCTCTTTCATATGCTCTGTGCATCTTTTCTTTCCATTGCTTGTCTGCTGGTTTTTTGTCGTTGTCTTTGCATGTACACACATGGAGCGAGGACACGTGGAGCTAGGGCATGGTCTCCCAAGCGCAAGCAAAAAGGGGCACGGATGCAAGCATGTAGAGATAGGCTAAGCGGCCTTGTTTAGTAGGTTTAGGGGTCTAGCCTCTCCCTTTGGGTTATGTACTCTTTTAAACCCCCTTTCCTTCCTCCTTCCTTTCTCTCTTAGATGGGTTTTATTAGATATATCATGTCGTGTACCATTCGTCCTCATCTCTAGAGGATGGCAAACCCTATTTACTTTCCTACACCTATATTTTGGGCCATGCCCTAGGGATGTAGGCATTTACTTTCTTGCTCTGTGTGCTTGCATTGTGCATTGTGCATTGTGCATGATGTATGTATGTATGTATATATATATATATATATCTACTCCACCCCTTCCGGTGTGATTGCACAGTCCATGTCACTTAAGGCAAGGCAATGCCTAATTTCCGACGCAAAAGTAAGGTGACACGTCGCCTGATTTCGCAGTGGAAATTTGGTACTTTGCCCGAATGCCTTTGGAAAGCATAGATTGGGACCACACCCTTTCAAAAGACAAACCTCAAAGCCCTTATGCTTGCGAAGCCCCGAAAGCCAATGCCAAAATCATATTTGTTACTGCCAACCTCCGAAAATTAAGATTTTATCAAAACAAATGACTGTCCTTGGATGGGGGTTGTGGGGTGCCTAACACCTTTTCCACACGTAACCAAACTTCTGAACTCAAGAATCAAGATTTTTTGCCATCCATATTAGATTAGGAAAAATGCCATTTTTCTTAGCCTAGGATTGGTAATAAAATCAACTAGAAATAGGTGACCAATCACACCTTAGAAAAACCCAATGATTGGTGGCGACTTCACTTACCTTTAGTAATCACCTAAAATTTGGCCATGATTCCTGTGACACCTCCAAAAATAGATAAACACCTTTCCTCCACCGAGAAAGAGTAAGAAAGCACTCGAAGCTCCGTGTGAAACCGCACAAACTAATCATTTCGAGAGGGGCCTCCAACGGCCCCCGCACTTGCTAGAGCGTCACCACAGCGGGTGGTCGGACGAAGGCTTGATGGCGGCTATCTGTATTGAGGCCGGGCGTCGACATATATTATTAAACTACTTCTTGTGAGTAGGTCCAAATCTCTCAATAGATTGAATCAATTATATAGGAAATTTAATTTAATTTATTTTTATTTTTGAAATGGGAGGTGAAATAGAGTTAAGAGTTAATCTCAAGACTATCTACTCTAATAAATTATGTTGGGTAAAATTTCTTTTAGACAGCATGTAATATATTGTTAAATTGAAACATGAATTAAACTCAAACACATTGTATGAAAGAAACACTACCCTATTATGTCAAACTATTATTTGTCTAAAAAGTTAAGCTATTACAAAACAACAATTGTAATTATTGTACCATTATTCTAACAATTAAGTGTACTTTTTGTACTGTCAAGAGATAAATAGTTCAATTGACACATTTTGATGTTTTCAGTAAAGTCGTTCATGGTTCAAACATGTGTGTAGTTTTTCCCAAACTTGGCCTATCCCAAAGTACTTACCTACAATAGAATCCTTATGCCAATCCCAATTGGTCTTGATTTTGTAGAGACTTCTTCCCTTTGCACGAATCCCAGTACGTGACTAACTTCCAACAACTTAAAATTTGTTGGTTGCAAAGTTCTTCAATACACTTGAAGAGAAGGAAGCACTTAGTCACAAAACCTTAAGCCGCATAAGAAAGTAGTAGCTTCACAATAAGTGTATAGATTTTCTAATTGAGTCTATGTGTATGATGATGGCTATAAAATAAATCTTTTATATCCCCTAGAAGTTTAGTGAGCAAAATCCTGGAAGTCCAAGTTATCATGGGTTGAAAAGCAGATCTGGAATTTCTTGATCTGTGAGCTTCGATGGATCAAGTAGTACTGAGAGGTATCAAGGTTCATTAAATCTCAATAGATCGAGCTTGTGTCAAGGTCCACTATTTTCAACTTTTCTTACTTGTTTCTTTGTGTAGTCTTCATGACTTCAATAATACCACTTGTTTTCCTTAAGAGATAAACTTCATGATATTCTAGAATCCACTTAAAACTACCAAAATACAAGTAAAATGCGTTTTGTCAAAAGATATGCCAACTACATAAAAATATGACCCTAACACTTGGGTTTTGTGATTATATCTAGAAGTCTTTCTTTGTATAGTTTAACTACATGCTCAATATATATGCACAAATACACTTCGTTTTCACATTAAACTAAGGGTCATTTTCATGACTACCCTAAGAGAAAAAAAATTCATGAATAATAAATATTCAATTATAATTTATAATGCATATTTTTGGAAACAGAAATACATTTTCCAATTACTCATTTAATTATGCACAAATTCATTGTGATTTTATGTGTTGTTTTTTATAGTCATGCACAATTTAACTTTATTTTCTCTCAAATGTATAAAAAAGTATAATTTACTATAGTATTAAATACTCCTTAACGTGAGCCCTTAGTACACTTGTTAAAAAAACAAAAATAAACAAACAAACCTTTATATAAAAGAACGGGTCAAAGTATATGTACATCCGAGAGAGAGAGAGAGAGAGAGAGAGAGAGAGAGAGAGAGAGAGAGAGAGAGAGAGAGAGAGAGAGAGAGAGAGAGAGAGAGGTTTAAGCTTATATACACCAATTGACATATCAAATCTGCAGTTTTTGATACCACGATACTCTCGACTCAAAGCACATGCCTCGCAATAAAAATGGATCAACCAATCGATCCCCCCAAAAAATATTTGCCTCTATTTTTTAATTTTTTGAATAATAACTTTATTGCTAAACCCAAATAGGAGAGGAACAATCGAAACCAAGCTTGGCCTCATCTCTAATCATGGTCAATGTGAAAGTTGTGTAATTGTGTGTAATAATTGAATAATCAGCAAAAACATGAAACATATAGCATATACAAAGGTTTATGTGATTCAACTTATCGGCCTATATCCACAGGGAGAAAGCTCTTTGCGGCTATATATTAATATTAAGCACTTGTGTTACAATGAACTCAATGTAAAATTTATATGCTAAAAAATATTTTACTTAGGCTAGCCATAGAAGTAACAAATTAGAGATGAGAACCAGTCCACACTAGTTTCCAAGAGCTGCTCACTACGTTACAAGATGGCTTGAAGAATTGTCCTCTCCAAAAACAAAAGAAAATGGGAAATTATCAAAGGACTTTACAAAATACAAAATATCATCAATAAAGGGTTTAATGCTCCAATTGGGTTGGGGGGGGGGGGGCACTTTGGATTCCTCAACGGATCAAATGACATTCAAAGCATCTTCTTTGTATATTGCCTCCTCAATTTTTGGGCTTTCGGCCAACAAGCATGCACATTGCAGACTGTGAAATAGTTAATTAGTTCATAAATTGCTGCATTTGCTGCACAAGCTACAAACACAAATACCACCAAAATTCTTAAACATCATCTTCTTTTTTTTTTTTTTCTCTGTATATATATACTATACAGTACTGTATAATTCAACTACTAATCTTTGAAAAGCAAATATGTGTGCGTAACAGATATATGTGTGTAACTCAATTTTTTATTCAACTATCAATGCAGCACAAATAATGAAAAGAAACAAAGAAAATAATAAAAGGAGAAATATCAATACATGATTATCCACCACCACAAATTGGTTCAAAGAGTGCTCCCACTCACTGCATGTATTTTTTCATAGGAAATCTAGTTATTGGATAAACTTCTGCAAGAATGCATACCAGAATAGCTTTCCCCACACACACACACACACACACATATATATATATATATATAAAAGTTGTTGCTTGGTGTAAATTCTCATAATTTTTTTTCTATTTTAGCATACTCAAGGATAGCTCTTCTTTTTTTCTTTTTCTTTTTTTTCTTTTTTTTTCCCTTTTTTTAGATAAGTAACATTTGTCAAAGCATATTTTCTCTCCATCAAAGTTGCCTATTGAATTTACATAAACTAATAAAAAATTAAATAAACAATAATTTCAATTTCAATTTTAGATAAAGCTAATAATGAACTCAACAAGAACTCAATCGGGATAGCAGCAGAACTAGATATTGTATATTTACATAAAGACACACACCATATAAAAAAATTCAATTTTAGAAGACTTGTCCTTGTAGAGATATGCAAAAGTTTATTGTAGCAAAATTCTGGGGAAAAGTGCAGCACAGAGCAAAAAATTTATATTAAAAAAAGCCAATAGATTAGCAATGAAATAAAGGCCAAATTCACCGCTGTTGAGGAGGAAAAGGAATATCACAGTACACTTGAAAAGCTCTAAATTTAACCCCCAAAAAAAAAAAAAAACTGTTCAAGTATGACAATAAAGTCAGTCAATTTCAGTTAAACCCAAACATCACCCAAAAAAGAAAGTAACGATTTTTATTTTTATGGAAAAAGAATCATGAAAACAAAAGAAGAACTAAATAAAGAAGTTACCTGCATATAAAGTTGCCCAGACAGCAACAATGAGCGGAACCCAAATGGAAAAAAAGAGAAAACCCATCTCTCAGTAGCCCAAGCAATCAATATAAGAGGAATCAAGAATGGAATTAGAGGCCACCGTGTACCTTGGTGCTGTGGTCACTTCACAAGTATACTTTAGTGCTGTGGTAACTCCATAAGTATAAATACTTGTGAAACGAGAGAAGCAAGAGCTAGGGTTCAAATTTTCAAGAGGAAACTTTACACACATAGATGGCGAAAATGGCCAAATACCATCTTTTCTTGAAATTTGTAGCAAAAAAACACTGTTTCGGAACAAAATAGAGAAATACCACTTATATGGTACTCGAGTTTGGTAAACTCAAGTATCATTTGGAACTCGAGTTTAAGACACTCGAGTTCCTAGAAGTTTTGCCACCATGGCACTGCTAAGGTGGAAATTGGACAATTCAAATAAATAATGTGGTACTCGAGCTTGGTATACTCAAGTACCATGCAACACAGTACTCGAGTATAACATGCTCGAGTACCCATTATAAATAAAATGCTTTTTATTTTATTTGTACGATACTTGAGCTCACCAAGCTCGAGTATCTTGTAACTTTTTTTTTTTTTTGAATTATCAACAAATAAACATAAACATAAAATGCTGTTTATTTTATTCTTATGGTACTCAAGCTCACCAAGCTCGAGTACCTTGTAACTTTTTTTTTTCTTTTTTTTTTTCCTGGGATTATCAACAAATAAACATAAAAATAAAATAATGTTTACTTTATTTCTACAGTCTTCGAGTTCAACACTTCACCTCTACCTAAATTTTGTTTGGCGCTTAGGGGTAGGCAAATGACACTTCAAGTGTGTTTGCCCTTCACTTGGTGAGCGGTTCGAGTGATAGCCTAGTAAGGCCCTAATAATACACATGATATTATCTATTACTATCACGTAATGTGGGATTGATGAGTACACATTAAAGACCTTATTTTTTATTCAACAAAACAAAAAGTGGCTTGCTTGCAAATTTTGTTATTTGCTCAATTTTTCAAATTTGTAAATTAATCCACTCATTATTTTTGAGATAAATATCAAATAACCAGCCTTAAGGAGTTTGTAATTCACACTCAAACTCATCAACTAAGGCTTCTACTCTCTATAAATAAAGGATGATTCGACGCTAATAGTTAACCATTGATAGCTCTTTAAGAGAGGCATTAGGTGAAGAGGAATTTGGAAGCTTGGATTTGTATATAAACACAAGAGCTTATCTAGACCCCCAATTAAAAGATCACGGTTCGGTTGATTTTACTTTTACTTAATCAAAGTAAGGAACAAGAATAAATGAAGCGTAATAAACCGATAACCAAGGGAGTCAATCTCGTATTGGAAGTTGTACCAGTGTACCATTTCGGGTTTACCGCGCTATATATATATATATATATATATATATATATATTAAATGTAATGATAGTTATTTTTATCAACATATAAAAATAATAATTTTAATACCGTGTACCAGACATCTTTAAAAAATATATAGCTAAATTTTTTTTAACTTAGCTATATATATTAAATGTAATGATAGTTATTTTTATCAACATATAAAAATAATAATTTTAATAATACATACCAAACATCTTTAAAAAATATTTTTTTGAAAGTCTAAATATCTAATTTTTTAATTATTATTGGACCTATTAATATAATTCAATGTTTATTTCTTCCCATACCATGCATTATATTAGCCCAAGCCAATTCTTGGCCTTTTATAGAAAAGAAAGAAAAAAGCTCAACACTTTTCTTATTCTAGTTTTCTCTTCCCTTGTCTCACGTTATGTTATTCTTTCATTTTTTTTTTCTTTTGTTGCACACCTGAAACTAGTTACCTACCAACCTATCATTCCTATTTCCAAGTTCCAACACACCATAGCTTCGTACGCTATCTCTTTTCAACCACACGTTACCTCTTCCTCTTTCAAATTAATTTTGTCTTCACTCTTCACTTTTTACTTCATTTGTTCCCCATTAGTTACAAATCTCTCTCTCTCTCTCGCTCTCTCTCTCTCTCTCTCATAGTATCACATGATTCACACCAGTTTAACTCTTTTAGCATCAATCCAGTATATTTTTTTCTTCACTTCAACCTAATTTCCAGTGCATGAATCACCAACACCTCTCCTCACCACCAATCGGTATTTCGTCGTCACCGGTGTGATAAAGAGGAGGCAAAGAGGGACAGAAGTTTAGTGTGGCATGAGAAAAGGTACTAGTTCGGTATCCACTAACCGGCTGGAATTCGGTATTTACCCCGGAATGGCCGAAACGGACCAATATGCTCGGTATTTAAACCGGTACGAAACATCAGTACTTCTGTACCAGCCAAGGTATTGGAATGGAAAATACCAGCCATACCGGCTAGTACGGTACAAGATTGTCTTCCTTACTTTCAACTTAACTAAAAAATCTTAACAATTAATAAAATAAATTTTACAATGAGGTTGTAGCCAAATGTTGCAACGAAATCTTCTAAAAGTCAACTTTTATTATGTAATATATCAACTTACCAACTGAAAGGAGATTGAACCTGAAAGTACAAAATTCTATCAATTAGTTCTCTTTGTATTTATTACATATTACCTTGTTTGCATAAAAATTACAAGATATTTTTTATAGGAAATCTTAACTTTTTTTTTATTTTATATAATTCAATAATTAAAGGATACAGAAACAGAATCCTAAGAGCCTGTTTAGTTTGAGCAAAAAAGTGGTGAATTCCGTATTCATTTTCAGTTTTCGTGGGACCCCCTACTAAAAAACTTGTTTGACTATATTTGTATTCAACTTTTATTTTTTTAGTATCCAAAAAAATAGGATTTGTGTTTTCGTTTTCTTGAAAATGAATACATTAGCATTTAAAAAAAAAAAAAATCAAATATGTAGATCGCTCTAGCATTGACTTGTCCCATCAAAAAACACTCTCTCTTTCAATTATGTTGAAATCTTAATTGAAAATTATAAAGTGAAAAAAGAAGCAAAAACTAGACTAGAAAATAATGTCAAATATGAAATGGGTTGGATAGAGAAAATGAATACAAGATTTGAGAAACAAAAAAAGAGTTTAGAAGTCCAGCCTATTTTAAAAGCCCTTCAAATGACTTCAAAAAATAAAATAAAAAAATCTCTCCCAACCTAAAAAAATAAGATCAGAAGAGTTAATCACCTCAGTTCCCAACAAATTATTTAAAATTTACTACATAGTACTCATTATTCAATAAAACAAGCTAGCGTATCTCATAAAAAAATAAATAAAAAATAAAAAATAAAAAATAAAAAATAAAAAAAGCTAGCGCACTGCATGGTTACTTATTTAATATCAATTCAACATTACAAGCTAGAGTACCACTTAAATACAGCATTTCAAGTTACCACAGTAACTCAAAAACAAACTCGCAGGAAATAATGTTACAAACACAAGTTTATTATTCACCTCCATCATTTTCAAATTCATTTGTGTAAATAGAGTGCCTTATTTTTCAAACATTGACCGTGCGCGCAGAACACAACACACAAAGCAAATCTTCCAGCATACTAACGCCTCATCTCTCCTTCCACAACTGGGGCCTTCGACACTACTTTATTGTGCATGTGCGGATTCCCTCTCCATCCTAAGCAAAACCAGGAAAATCCCATCATTGATAGCCCATGAAAAATTTCATTTTCAAAGGATTTATTTATCTCTCACACACAGACACAGATAGAGCGAGAGATTAATATTACCAGCAGACATGTCGAAACCGCGATTTTGAAGCTCACGATACTCTTGGCATAAGGCACAACAATGGCAGAAAAAATGTGTGCAAAAGTCCTCACAATGATTCTTCCCCGACAAGTACTGCTCTCTCAGTTTTGTACGATAACAGCATGAATAGAAGGGTCCAATAAAAGAAGTAGCAGTGAAAATACCGAGCAGTGTATAAAGCGTCCCATTTACGCAACAATCTGAATGTTGCACAAAGACCATACATACATCTTACAAGTCAGTTTTTATTTAACTATTTATATGTATATATGTATAAATATTGCACATATTTCATGTATATAAACGGTCACTAAATAGTCCTCATTTTCTTTTCCTTTATTTTTCTTTTCTGCTAAGATTATTGTTTAGGGCTCTCATAGCACTTCACTGATCTCCAAGTATTATAATTTTCGGTGATTCCGTCCCACAAAAATAGTGGGAGAAATCTCTTGGGGGTGGTCTAAATTAAAGGTGTTCGATATATAGAAAATTTGAACTCAAAACTTCATGTATCAAATGAGATTTATAAACCATTAGACCATGGGCTTGAAGTTGATCATTCTATACGCTTTTGTAATACTTACTGGATGATCCTTTATCTAGAATCTCCGAGGTCCGGCCAAAAGCAACGCATGGACACCAGAATGTCAAACAACCTGTGACAGAAAAAGATTTCAGTCTTAAAACTAACAATATTTCAATCACTATAAAGGAGATAATTTTTTATTCTGTAACCTAGAAAGAACGAGGAACAGAAAAGAAAATTTTTGACACGATTCAACAAATATATAAACCTTTTTAATAAGTAAGGAAAGGAAAGGATAAGGAATTTACAGGTATGCCGGTCAGAGCAACAGTCAAAGAGGCCGGTTGACCAGGTTCGATCACTCGCCATTTTAGATCGACTTGTCAGGGCAGGATTTTAGAGATTAATGAATCAAAGAAATGGTAGAAAAGCACAGAAGTTGTGTTCGCAAAGAGTTGATGGTTGGGATGGTATTTATAGAGAGAAAAGAATGAAATAAATTGGTATATATGTGAACATGTTTTCTTTTTTTCTGTGTTCACACACATACTTTGCCCCTTTGTCATCATTGCATGGAAAAGTCCAAACGCTTAACTAAAATGATAAAAAGGAAAGCATTGCAAGATGCCTGTCCTACTAAAATTTAAGAATATACTAAAAGAAATGAGAAGGTTTGTTCTAAAGTTGGAGTTATATATATTATACATTTATATAAATGCACTGAAATCATGACTCTAAATCTTGGTTTCAAATTTAAAATTGTGACTTACAGTCCATTTGTTTTGAAACATTTTTCAATAAAATATATTTAGGTTCACCAAAATCAGTGACTCAATCATAGAAGCCACCAGTAAGTAGTAACAGAGATCCAGTGATCAAAGTGACTGAAATGTCACTCCGACTGCAGGATCAACAACACTAGCCATGAGTGACAGCTCCTACAATCGGACCATAGACATTAGCCATCATACTAACGGTTCTAATTGTCGAATTGGCAGCTCCAGCGACCTGACAATTAACACCCACTATCAGAGCAGTAGTACCAACTACAAAAATGGTGACTCCAATGACCTAGCCACCAAATGGGGTGAGGAAGACCATTGTGTGTTTTTGTAATATATTTTATCAAGTTTTTAAATGTGACACATTTTACAACGGATTTTACAGCCAACGGAAAACTTTTTACATAAAAACAAAAACCTGAAAATAAAAAAATATTTTACAAAAATATTTTAGATTCAAAACAAACGGTACGTTCGATTCACGATTTCAGTGGTTTTACACACTTATGTGGATGTCTACCATCATGTCCTTGTATACTCTCAATGACAGATAACGCTTAATTGCCCAAATAAAAAATAAAAACGGGATGAGACATGATTACTCTTGCAACTAATAACAAGTCTTTTACTATTATATATGAAGGATACAAGGTGATTGCTCCGATTCCCTTAGATATTTAGTAGGACACATGAAATAAAATAAATACCACATATTTTTATATTTATATAAAAAACTAGTCGTTAATCCATGTGATACACGGAAAAAATATTGACTTTGAAAAAAAAAATCTAACAATAAGTAAATAGACATTTTGCTAGTTAATTAGTATTTTTTTTAAAAAAAATGAAGAAATATTTAACTACTATATTTTTTCATAGTTTAGAAGTATTGTATAATATTGAACGTTATTGAGTTGCAAATGCATAGTTACTAAAATCTACAAAATAATTTACAATTCTTAAATTAATAAAGCAAAATCTCAATAGTTATACACACACACACTCAAAACTAATATATACTCCAAATACATAAACAAAGACTATGATATGAGGAAGACACACCAAGTATCAAATTTGAGTAGCAATTTGACTTACTCATAGTAATAACAATATAGACAATTCAAAATATAGAACAATATCATAATTATAATACCTAATTCAATTATCTTTTATGTTGAATCCAAACAAACAATTAATTGAAATTAATCCAAACAAATAATTAATCGACCAAAAATATAGTTTTTAATAAGAAAACAAAAAATCACATGAAACCTAAATAAAAAGCATTTAAGGTGAATAATTAAGATCAATCTACTAAGATGCAAGCACCAAAAACCCCAAACTTAAAACTTCAAAATTTATTAAATCCCCGAATTATACTTCTGAACCAAACCAAATTCAACAAATTTATATATAACATATCAAATAAAAATTTATCATTCCCTAGGCTGGAAGACATATGTTACATCTTTAATTTTTCTCCAAAAAAATAAAGATGTTTTATCTGCCATATACAATATAAAAAAATGATTAGTAGAAATTTCATCCTAAAAACCCAATCCACGATTATCAATGTGAGTCTTTTTTTTTTTAGTCTTATCATTTTTTTTTTTATATAGATTATCAATGTTTGATTATTATGTTGATATGAAAAATTGTGAGAGTTTCAAAGTCTTCAGTTATATATATATATATAAATAAAAGAAAGATTTGAAAGATTAAATAGGAGGAAATCTATCTTTAATCATTCTCATATGTGATATATATATATATATATATATATATATATATATATATATATATATATATATATATATATATATATATATAAAAGAAAGAATTGAAAGATTAAATGGGAGGAAATCTATCTTTAATATCATTCTCATATGTGATATTTGTGGAAGTTAAACAGAATTTAAAAATAAGTTGTAACTTATATCCCGTGGATCAGAGGCAAAGTAGCTAGTAGATCCATTTGTGCATAATCTGACGGAATTCACCTATGTCGACCATGCTGTCCACACCACTCCAGCAATATGCCACGGCAAAAAGGTGAAGGATGTGAGGGTCTTACGGTTTTCTTTTCTGGATTTTTAATTTGGGTGTTGGGTGGTTTGAAGGTTTTTTTTTTTTTTTTTTTGAAGGTGTGTATAGGTGTGTTTGTTTTGATGCTAAGAAAAGGTTATAATGATAGGCATGGATTTTTGTTTTTTGTTTTTTTTTTTTGTTTATATAAGTTTTGGATTTATGGTTTAATTGGTAAGGGAGAAAAGTATGGTAATTTGTGGAGAGAAGAGAAAATAAGAGAGAATAGGATAGGGGTGTGTTGATTTATTGATTTTCTGTCATATTTGAGTTAGATACGAGTACGACATCATACATTATCTTTAAACATGAGGCAGTGCCATATTGGCAATTGGAAATGATTACAATCCTTGACATAATAAGTTGAAGTCGCAATCATATTTGACCTAGAGTTCTCTCTAGAATCGTCAATCATTTTTTGTTTTTGATAAAAGATTAGAAATTTAGTACTTTAATAAAGTTCATAAAAAAATGCTCCCACATTTTTTTTTTTTTTGATATTTGAAAGAATGACATCCCAAACCTAAAGGAAAAAACATTCCCCTTCCTTGAGATTTGCATAAAATACCCCCCCCCCTTCCATAAACATTAGTAATGAAATATTCTAAAATTTTAAAATATTCTCTTTACCCAAGTTTAACAATGGTTTGTAAAAACATAATTGATAAAATTAAATTAAACTTGCAAAGTTTATCAAGCACCAAAAAACTTGCAATTACAAATCTCTCTACAATCCATTGGGAAAAAAAAGGTCATACTGAATTTTTTAAAATACTCTTCTATAAAAATGTTTGATTTTAGAATTGGGGATCAAGGAAAAAAAATCTTCCACCGTTATGGGAGTTCTTCTAGGATGAGTCTCATATTTGATCGCCTTATCTATTAATAGTAGTAATAATAACATTAATTCTTGGTAGTGTCCCTAAGATATTCACTCAAATCATTTAGATTTGAAAGTTGTTGCAATAATTGTGTCGTTGTGTGAATTTCCAAAATAGCACCTTTCATAGCAGGATGATATTTTTATTTCTTACCCTCTATATCTATTGCCTTCCATATTTTGGTTAAATGGATGTCAAGGAGGGAAAGTGTTTTTTTTTTCTTGTGATTTAGAGTGGAGTGTCATTCTCCCAAATTTCAATGGAGATGAGTGTAATTACTCTTTTTTTTTCATAGATACAAAATGTTCTCACATTGATTGTTCGTAATTTTGTTTAGGTTTCAAATCCCCTCTCTCCCGTTATACCTATCAAATTATTAAAGGAAAAGAAAAACATAAAAAGGCATTGCAGTGCACATGGGTGGCTGGGTGTGTGCTACGTTGTGGTGGTGGTGTTGCAATGGCCGAATTCGCCATGGTTAGCATTGTTGTTTCATTTTTTGTATTTCACTTTATATTTTACCAATCTTCATACATTATGTCTAGTTTTTTTATATGTCAATTTAAACTTCGATTAATTAATTTATAAAGAAAGAAATGAGTTTATTTCACATCATCAATACGCATCCACCTTTTACGTTTCAAATGTGTGGACGACACCTTTTCTTGTTTACAATTATTGATATATATATTTATTTATTTATTGTGTGAACAAATATTTACTATTTAAAATTTTGCTTCAACTTTTCCTTTCTGGCCATTTGCTCTGTTCAGCCTATGTTGCTATCGGATTCCGACTCTAGTTGATCTCTGAGTTGGACCGCATATTGGAGAGTAGTTGCTAATTATTTCAGTGGGAAAGAAAACAATGTGTGCATGAGAAGCATTGACAAGAGTTGGGACCAAGGAGTAATTGGTCGTTGAAATTCTTCTTGTTCACCAAAACCCCATTTTACAGCACCTGAAGAATAATACAATTTGATCGTAGATTGGCTTTGCTATGTGGCTGCATAGATGTCACATTGAAAAAGAAAAGATACCATATTACAAATATACTTTTCCCACCAAGGCTTTAGCCCCACAACCACACAATGCATGTATAATAATGCGTTCATGTGAGCATGCTAGTGATAGCAACTTTTTTAGCATCATAGACGCAACGTACTCGAGGTATATTACCTTTTGCAGTGAGGCTAGCTCTAGCCCCACAATGCATAAACGTGAGGAGAAAATCTGCTCAGATATTTACTGTCATGTTAATATAAGGTCGTGTGTGACCATGCTATATTGCTATTGACGGCAACAAGTTTGGCAGATGCTTCAAACACAAAAGTAAAGCCAAACCATGCATGGGACACCCAAACAAAATATCAGTTGGATTGCACTACTGCCATTCAAATCTCTATATTTTTAATACCAATTGCTTTTAGCTATTTTGTACTCGACCATAGTATGAAACTATGAACTTGTATGACGTGCTATATCTGAACACCTTTTATAATACATTTCTCTAGATGTTAAGAAAATTTGGAATCTTTTGACTTAACTGTCTATAAATAGTAGTTTCACAACCTACCAAATAATATAGTTGTGAAAAAAGAGTCTGATAGAGATTATGATTTTAAAATAACTCTTAGATTTATGCCACTAGGAACTGATTTTAATGACAAAATTAATCAATTTGCCTACTTGAAAAACTCACAAGGAGATTTGAAAGTGATTAACAAATTTTACACATAGGCACAAATTCTATTTATTAATTGCTGATTAACTATAGCTTAGGCTGGTGTGACCTTATTTAGGAGGAGTAAAATTCACCTCCTTCTTCAAGCATGTTTCCCTAATTTCATGATAGGAAGGTGGCTTAAGGCCAATTCCAAACTCTGAATTTTTGACATAATTAAAAGGAATGGCACTAGCTAGAGTAGAAGAATCTAGCAATTTGTTGGATCAATTTGTCACATTCTCCTTTTTCAAACATAGGATTCATTGTTGCTTGCTTTGTTTTTGTAACAAACTTATTCATGGAGCCTATATATGCGGATACCCTTTCCTTTTGATGAATATAGTTGTTGTACTTAAAGTAAATCATCATCATTGCCATCATCCTATTCTATAGTATTCAATCTCCTTCTCTGATTTTTTTTTTTTTTAAAGTCTCTTCTGAATGGGCTTTCAAAATACCCCCACAACAAATAATTTTGCAATAATCAGTTTGACTACTGAAAAAAAATTACGAGGAGATTTGAAAGTAATTAAATGTTACTGGGGTTGTGTCACACATTTTGAATAGGCACAAATTCTATTTAATTATTGCCACTAAATATTTGGTGGAAGTGACAACGTTGAGAATGCATTGTTGGGCCTAGTTGTCTTTCATAGTGAGAACAGACTAATACTGGCAGGGTTGTCTTCTTTGAATAGGAGCAAATTCCAATTTGCTGCTTAACTATAGCCTATGCTGCTGGTGACCCATTCGGTGGAAATGCCCCTTTGAGAATAGTTGGTTAAGCCTAGCTTCTTTCATAGTGTGAACAATGAACAGACTAACAATTATTGGTTTTGTAATTTTTCTAAGATTAATTTTCAAATTTTGACTACTAAGAAATTTTTTTCATTTAGACAGTTGTGATGTTACCAATTTATTGTGAATTCCAGAACCCGTGACAACAGCCGTACACCCATAAGCTTTAACTTACAAGTTTGCGAATTAAGCCCCACTAAAGTTCAAGAACTATTTACCAAAAGGAATTCAGTAAAATAAAATAAAAATTAAAGTTCTGGTGACTATCTTATAAACAAGAGCTGGAACTTCAATAATGGCATGTTCAATATGTCAATAGTAAAACGAAATTTTGAACAACATTAATTACGAGCACCTCCTCAGTCCTTTGTGATAGTCCAAACTTGCAACTTCTAAAAAATTGAAAATAGAGAAAGAATATAGTGATCTTGACAAGTCAACAAGTATCCAAAATCCCAACCAGGTGAATTATATATATATATATATATATATATATATAATACAGCTGCTTGAGGTATCAGTCTTAAGCCTCTATCAGTCCCCTATTCTCCTCTATCATTCTTGTTTTAGTCATCTTAAAATAAAATAATTGAAGAACCGTTTTTTTTTTAATCTCTATAATGTCAATTGTTTAGTACTAATAGTAAATTTGTTTGTTTTTTGTTGATTTTAAAATAATTTGTTGTGCTCTATGTTTTCTTTTCAAGTTTCTTTGTTTTTGTCATCGTAAAATAAAATTTATTATTCACTATAATATGTTGATTGTTTAGAACTAATAGAAGATTTTTTTTTTATTGATTTTTAATTAACTTGTCATGCACTATAATTTCTTTCCAAGTTTCTTTGTTTCTATCATCTTAGAATTACAAAAATTTTGAACTAAATTTCTGATCAATTATTTCTCTTTAAATTGGTCTAAATGGAAAGTAATTCACTACAAAAAAAAAATGCCTATTAGCGACCAAGAATTTTTGACAGACCCAAAAAGCCCTCTCAAAAAATATTATTTGTGATGGCAAAATAAAACCCTCACAAATACTTGGTAAAATGTGAAATATTTGTGACCAACAAAAAAAACTGTCGCAATTATGTGTTATAGCCGTTACAAATGCTAATATTTTGGAGGGAAATTTTCCTTCCATATTATTTGCGATGGACAATTAAAAATCTCTTGCAAAAAGTGTATTATTTGTGACGGTTAAAAAAATGTTGTCACTAATACTAAACTATTTGCAAGGGCCAAGATCGACCTTCACAAATAATCATTAAAATGTCAAAAAATTTGGAGGGAAATGTTCCCACCAAATTATTTCCGAGGGACAATAAAAATCCCTTACAAAAATTTATTTTTTGTGTGAGTTAAAAACATAACCTCACTAATACTAACTTATTTGCGAGGACCAAGATTGGCCTTCGCAAATAATAATAAAATAATAATTTTCTTTGGAGATAAAAGTTATTTTAAAATTCAAAGAATACAATGATTGGTGAATTATAAAGTGATAGGAAATTTGTATTCAAAATTATGCTTATTAAAATTCATAATATCTTGTTTTTCATCTCTGGTTTTCAATTCGGCCACCAACTTATAGTTGGTTTGCTCTAATTCTTTGAAACCTTCGGACTCAGCCTGACTTTGAACTTCATAATTCTAATTTATCCATCATTTTCTATCTGCGTAATTAACCACTACAAGAACTACATGATCACTTCTTGGGAAAGTTGCATGAACTAGACTATAGTAAGAATGTTATTTACATATCCACAACACATAGCAATCAGTGATTGCCAATCATTCATAGTACTGGGAAATAAGATGAACAAAAAAAAAAAAGCTCAGTTTTAAAATCAATGCAAGGCAATTAAGTGGTGAGAATTGGAGGCAGTAATTCAGACTTGGATCCAAGAACTTTAGCCTGTGTCTAGGAAGAATTCTATCCCAGGTAGCTCTTTGACCACTCCTTTTTCAGTGATATGAATGGGATAACTGAGCAAATGGCCTGGCAAGTCATGGTCCAGTGTCTCACTAGAATAGAGGTCTCAATACTTTCTGGCAATTTGGTTCACTCTTTGGACACATTCCAGACTTTTTGGATGGAGAAAGGAGTTATCTAGCATGCCTAAGTGCTCGTACCACAATGCCATTCGAAAGCCGTGGATTTGTCCCCCAGCTGGCTGCCTAGTAAATAGGTGGAATGGTTGATAGGCTCCCATGGCAATCTCTGTATCCGGGACACCATCCATTGACCTCTGATTGATGTTGGCAGATCCAATGATAGTGTATTTGTCACGCCCCGAACCCAACTATAAGATAGGCATGTGACAACCGCTGCACGCTTATAAAGTAAGCACCGTACAAGTGTGCAAGGCCTTCTTAGCAACTAAAATTTATCCTAAAAAATTAAAACAAATAAATCCAAAATACCTCAACAATTTCTTTATGAATAGATCTCCAATAATTTAATACGAATAAAATCCAAACCTCATGTACATAATGCCAATTGGCCAATAAATATAAAACTATTATAAGACCATCCAATTCCAAAATCCCTAAACTTCTTTTCTTGCTCACAACACAACATCAAAAAATTTTGATGAACCAATTTACCTATCATCATCTTAGCATGAACATAGATCATGAACCACCTGGCTTCCTGAGCTCTACTATAATCTGTGTCTTGTTCGGGCTTCTTTGAAGGTTCATATTCTCCACTTTTCCTCATTTCTCGATTGCCAAGGCAAAAGAATGTCAAATAGTCCTTTGGGTTTGCCTCTTCCCCTTAGTTTGGAGGGCCTGCACTATGTCTTTGTACATCATCTCCATTGTCCTATTTTCCCAATTCAATATTGCTTGCACAGATGCACTTTCTGGGATACCCTCTGGCCACAGTGGAATGACAACATAGGCTGTAAATCTTTCTCCTTCCTCAATCTTACTAACAATCTTCAGTGACAGTTCTTTTGGAATAAGATTTACAGTACCAACCTCCTCAAATTTAAGGCCATGTGAATTCCAGCAAAAAGAGCTTCCAAAAGAAACCCAATTCAACAACATCTATTTTTTAATGAACATTAGTTTTACAAGGAATCACTACTTTTCTAATGAACATCTATTTTTTAACAATGGCTCCAAATACAGCTCCACTTGCCTACAAATATGGGTTAAAACAAGCCCATTATTGACCAATCTATACAACAAGGGATCTATCAAATTGATCTAAAACATGTCAATACTCAGCAGTCAGCTCACAATTTACATGATTCTACGAAAAAAATTGAATGAAAACCACAAGGTGGGAGAGCAAGCAACTAGGAATTTGGGAAAACCTTCTCTCGATCTCACATTGATTCACATTTAATCATAATAAATGAAGTTGAATATCCAAATGGGAAGGGAAAGTGGGTTTCATGTCCATGAATGTGTGCAACACTCATTAGGAGGGAGATTCCCACACAGCATAACAGCTAAAGATTTTAAAATTGCTATAATATTGGTTAATCAAATTTCATTTGAAATCTCAAACAATGAATATTGACTAGCAATTGATAACTCAGAAACATCTTAATACAGTAATTTATAATGTCCAAATATGGGGGGAAAACATGTATAGTTCTTACTGGACTTAATGCAATGCAGTCATCAAGCCATCTCACAGTTCGATCCACTGATGTCCTGTTTCTCTTGTCAGATACCCATGTAGGCACTTCATCAGCTAAAGTGACCCATATATGTGGCCTCATGGAAGAAATCAATTCCATGTATTCTACAGGTTTGATCTGAGAGCAAACAATTTTATTTAGAAATATTTTCAAGTTAATCACTAAAATATTATCAATTAGATTTTTTAAGCATACGAGAAGCGATATGGGCCAATTACCAAAAGATGCCCACAAGGAGTCTCAAACGACGCTCCAACTTTGTTCGTGCTGTTATATTCTGGAAGGCATTGAATAGAATCTCTTGTTACAGCTGGAAGTCCATAGTCATGCAGACCAAGCATTTGATGAAGTTCTCCACTATTTGATATTGTTTTTGGTGAAAGGCCTTCCAAGCTGCAGAATTTAATTATGTAGCTAGCTCAATGAATAATCATTTATGCAATTTTAAAATATGAATCTCTCTTGGAATTGTTTCAATCCCTATTACTTGATAAAACATACATAGAAGAATACACAGTTTCAACAGGTTAGCGATCTCTTTTTTTTAATAAGTAACAGAGTAGCAATCTTTCATCCCAAAAGGCTCTCACTTTCCACTGTTTAAACATTTTTTAAGGAAAATAAGTACCACTTTACGAATTCATAAAATAAAAAAGTACCACTCTACTACAAAGGCCATGACCGCGTTACTCATGTACAATATCTAAGTGTGCAAAACATAACAAAAACTTCAACAACACAAGCTCAAACAAACCCAATTCACTAAACATCTAAAGGGCACATACTTTCAATATATATGAAATTCTTTTCTCGTCTAATGGCATTGATATAAGCATCTTGAATGCTTCTGTCAACTACATTATCCTTCCAAGTGTGAAGACCGGCCCTGGCTGCATCCTCAGGAGCATTGGGGAAGCCAAAGGCGGCTCCTCCATCAATTGATCAAAACAATTGTACATTCCATGTTTCATGGTCTTCAGGGTACATAACTAGAGATGGGGTTATGAAAATGCCATCTAGTTGCATTAAAGGCCCAAACACAAAATACTCATTCATTTAGATTTGGGACAAGAAGCACTATTCACAACATTGAAAGTAACTCAAAATGACCTACCAGTTTTATACACAATGACTAAAGTGGGTCAATTAAACAAGGAAATGATAATGGGAGTGAAAGACAATACATTATAGTGATACCAAACATACATGCATAGGAAACATTATGAGTTTGGGATAAGCTTTCTCGAAAACAGATTAGATTTTTATTGGTTAGTTACCCAATAACCAAATCATTACACCTTAATAAAAATTATTAGTTATTTGATCATCCCATCCCAAGCTGATTACATTAGCCCAACAGTGTTGAAAATTAAGTTGGTTTGTCATATACTATACAGAGAAACAATGCAATAAGCCATTCACTATCCTTGCCCTGCGATCTTTGCTGCCCTTCCTTGTTTTTATAATTCTCAAAAAAAAAAAATCTCTGTTCTTTTATGAACCTCAACACCCTACAACTTAAAAATCACAAACTGAAACAGTTACAGTGGCCAGTTGGTGAAAAAGACTCATCTTGTTTAATTTCACCTGGCATTATTCACCTTGGTGGTTCTGGAACACCCAATAGCTATTTAAAAACATTAAACATGCATCTCAAGTTGGGCTAGAGACTCATAAGATGACCAACAAATGAAAATAAATTTTAAAACTGGAGCACAATGATGCATCAAAAAACAATACAAGGAATCACTACTTTTCTAATGAACATCTATTTTTTAACAAGAAAGTTACCAAAAAAACAAAAATATAAGAAAATGTTTTTATGTTTTTTCCCCCAAGTCCAGTATCACAAAAGTTCCTTCGCAGCATCTCATATTCCTTCAGCTTCAAACAGCTCTCCAAAAGCTGCATTGCCTTCTCACCCCTAACAGTGACATAGCATGCAATCTTTTCATTACGTCTGATACCAAAGGACCTCACAGAGTCTAGATATATACATGGGTCCTTCAATCATTTCATTGTTAAATATACTATGAACGTAAGGTTAATTTTTATTTTTTTTATCAAAAGCAACACGAAAATTGCACAATAGCATTAAAGTGGTCTAATTTGATTGCTTTTCAAATATGTACAGAGTACAGACTTAGTGTTTAAAGAAAGGTTCAGCCATCAAACAAGAAATTGAGAACGCTTGAAGAATTACCAAGTCTTACATGCTCCGTTTGTGAAAAAACTTAGACAGATTCACTCCTCACCAAATCTAACACATACTCAGTTGATAAAATTCAATCAAAAACCAAATTCGACACATACCCAACTGAATTCAAACTCTAAAATCAAAATCTAACACACACCCATATGATAAATTCAATAAGACAACACAAGTAAACAACAAGCAAAGAACAAAAAACTCACCAGTTCACAAATTCAACCTAGAAAAGGAAACAAAAGCTAATTATCAACAGAATCCTCCCAAAACGTCACACCCAGAAACCCAAAAAAAAGAATTTTCTTTTGAAACCAAACTAGCAAAAGAGGGAAAAGAATGAGTCATTTACCTGAGGAAAGAGAGTGGTAGAAAGACCCAGTTGATTCGCAGAGAACGAGGAACGAGAATCAAGCGCAAAATCGATGCCAAAACCAATAAATGTGTGTATGCATGTGTAAATCTTTGAAAGCCGATTGATTCGCAGAGAGAGAGTGACGATGAGGAGAGGCGGAGACTGGAGAGCTCTGAGAGAGAGAGAGAGAGAGAGAGAGAGAGAGAGAGAGAGAGAGAGAGAGAGAGAGAGAGAGAGTGACGGTGAAAGGAGACTCCTCCTCCTCCATGAGATTATTGGAGCGTTGCTTGGTAGCGCCACCGGCTGTTTCTTCTTCTTCTATGCTGAGTCCGGTTATGAAAGGGCAGTATGGTGCGTTTGGTGCGATTACCTTGGAGAAAGGCAAGCTCGATATGTCCCATAAGCAATCCCAGTCTAGCCCAGAGGTACTTCTTTCTCTCTTTCTTTCTAACATCTATTAGTGTTTGGTTGCTCAAAGTTTTTCAGAATTATTTGAGACATTACACATTTAGTCTATGTTTCACAATAATTTGGAGATAAAAAGAAAAATTTTATGTTAGAGTTAACTGTAGGACCTTTTTTGCACAAACTTAAAATTATTAAGAACTAAAATGAATCATCATGTCCAAGCTAGGAGAGGCTAAGATTTGAGGACTAAATCTTTACTTCAAGAATAGAATTCTTGAGATTCATTGCTCTAACTTTCTCACCAAAATAAACAATTTAAGATTCTGCTTAAGTTTCCTGTTTGAATTTCTATAAGGCTTTACTTACCTATAAAAATGAATAAAGAAACCCGTATTGGTTTGCCATCAACTTTTGCTTTTGTGGGTTTATTAATTGTGCCAAATCAAATTTGTTTACCATTTCTTCAATGGATGTATGGAATCTGGTGCCGTTATTCTTGATGTGGATAGTGTGGAAGTAACAGAATAGTTGTATGTTCGAGGATGTTGGGGGGTCTCTCAATCAGATGAAATCCTTGTTGATTTGTACATTGTTTGTTTGCTCTCGGGCATGGGGTTTTACACATTTTACCTCTATTTTTGAGTTCCAGAACGCTTTTAGATCTTTTGTATGACCTTCTTGTAATTTTTTTAAGATACTTTGTGTTCATCATCGCAAACATAAAGAATTTTTCCTCTTCAATAAAACTTTTATTACTTATCCAAAAAAAAAAAATCTTGACCAATTTTCCTATAAAAAAGTTTTGTTTTCTGGGTACAAAACAGTTAGCATTTATAAGAACCAAACAAAACTTTGTGATTTCTTCCATGTATGGTTTCATTGAAGCTCATGTTTTGCTTGGACCATATATGTTTACATTGATTGCTTCTTGTTTTGTTCCTACTAGTAAAACCACAGCTCTGAACCCTTGTCTTCATGCACTGTTAAGGGTCTCTCCCTAATGTTCATGAATGCCTTGGTGTTTTTTTCTCTTGCAAGACCATCATAGAAGCATCCTTGTTTGATGGTTTGGCTTATCCTATCTTTTAGTTTTAGGACAAAATGATTGCTGACAATAATTAATAGTATTGGCCAAGGTTTGATGGTTTGGCTTATCCTATCTTTTAGTTTTAGGACAAAATTATTGCTGACAATAATTAGTAGTATTGGCCAAGGTTTGCATTGGGTGAACCTATTGTAACCAGTGGCTAGGTTTGGACATGAAGTTTTACTTTTGTTAACTTCAAGGCCAAGATATATTTTTCCTGACTTCAAGCTTTGGATTGTGTAGAGGGCCTTGTTGGCTGTTGCACATAAATCCGAAATTGTTATCACGAAATATCCTTATTTTGTCGCCTAAGACATATGGTGACAAAACAACATTCATCACATAATCTCAGTCACCAAATGTCCTGGTGATGAAAATTTTTGTCACTAATGTGTTTAATTTTTTTAATAAAAAAATGATAGGCGATGAAAATATTTCGTCACCAATTAAAATATCTTTAGAAACGAAATATTGACTTCATCACCATCTTAAAAATTTTTATAGTATTTGGTGACAAATATTTCTTTTCTTCATTGAATGTTATCATTTAGAGATGAAATTATCTTTCCTCACTAGATTTTGTCACCGTAGTCCACATTTGTTATAGTGTGAGATGAAGCTTACTGACACTAAGTATGAAGAAGAAGACATTGACTTAGTAGATGAGCTTGATGAATTGGCAAAACTTCCATAGCCAAAAAAGACTAAGTCTAAGAGTAAGACAAATGGCAAAGATCACAAAAGAAGGAGGACTTCAAGCGTTTGACATTTCTTTCAGTTGCTTCCTAAAAAAAATAGAGAAAAGCATATGGTACCAGTAATTTAAAGCGCCATTTGTAGGTATGTTTAAGAAAAAACACAAGTGATGTTGGCCAGCTTATACTTGGCCAAAACGTAATGTTTGTAAGTTCACCTAAATTTGATCTTGCAAAATTTAGGAACTTGTTATGTGTTGCAACCTACAATTACAATGCCTAAATTACCTTTTCAGTTTGTTATGTCGGTATATGAGCAATATTTTGTTACTTGTGTGTTGATGTTCCACATATCTCTAAAAATACTATTAAGAATGATATGGTTAAGATGTATAAGAGGGAAAAAGAAGGGATGAATTTTTTGTTGACATCTGCTCTTGGTAGAGTTTGTTTGACATCTGATTTATGGACATCTAATTATGTCTTACAAAAAAGGGTGTTGAACTTTTGCTATATGCCACCACCACATAATGGTGAATGTTTGTTTGAAAATATCTATAAATTGTTATCTAATAACCAACTTATATTTTCTACAAATTTTCATTGTTTAGTTTACCTTAAAGAAAGAACGTGACAGTGAGGATGAGTATATGAGAAAAATGGCAGATCAATTACTTGTAAAATTTGGGAAGTTTTGGTTAGAGTTTAGTGTTGTGTTGGCCATAGCAGTAATCTTGGACCCTAGGTATAAGCTTCCTTTTATAGATTAGTGCTATTAGAAGCTTGATGGGTATGCTAGTTCACTCCAATATTTGAAGGTTTGTGAACAATTATTTGCTCTCTTTGAAGAATATGTGAGTAATGTTCCTGCACCTTCAACATCTTCTGGAAGGTCTAGTCAAGCTACTCGAGAAATTGATGAACAATATACTAATTAATGAGGGATCTTTGTTTATGAGGCATGTTATGAAAAAAAAGCAAGTATGAGTTTTGAGCATTCATGTTTGGAAAGGAAATGAATTTCAGTATCTAGAATTTGCTGCTATTTCTCACGATGATGTCTCACGATCTTTAGAGCATTCATGTTTTTACTGTAGCTTCAGAATGTACCTTTAGTGTTAGGGGATGAGTTATTGATCGATTCAAGAGTGCACTTAAACATGATGTTGTGGAGGCTTTGGATTTTAGCAGAAATTGGTTGTATGTAGATATAGGTAATATATTTTTTATTTACATGTTGGTTGTATGACTTTTAATATTTTTTATTTATGATGTTTTGATAAGTTTTTAATGTTTTATTTTTTTTTTTAATGTAGAACTTGCACAATCACAATTGGACGAGTTCACTAAAGATAAAAATGAACATGAATTACAATAAGGATGAGCACAAGGAAGACCCCTTTAAAGGAACCCTCAATCTCTTCTAATTGAGTTTCTTAATCTATGATATCTTCTAGTTTTGGATATGGCACTTGGACTTAGATTTTTCCATCATTGGTATCTTGATATGTAATGTAATCATTTTGGTTTTTTAATCTCTTAATTTGTAATGTCTTTTAGATTTTGATATGACACTTGGATGCCATGTAATCATTTTGAATTTTTTTTATGGAACTTTGACATATTAGTGAATTTGGTGGTATGGAGGTTGGAATCTCTTGGACAAGTAATTTTATTTTGAATGAAGGAAAGAATTATTTGCTTTTGTTATTATTACTATATTTATGGTTGTAATTGAATTTTTATTACTTGATTTATGGTTGTATTATAATTTTTGATATACATGAATTGATAATAGGTTATTTGGATAAGGTATGACCTATTAATCAAACAAGTTATTCGGGTCAACAATGACCTATTAATCAAACCAGTTATTAAATGGGTCATTTGGGTCAACCCTAACATGACCCACTAATTAAACATGTTATATATGTTGTATCGGGTTACCCGTTTAATAAACAGGTTGTGTTAGGATTAAGGAATCTAACTTATTTAATAAACTAGTCGATTTCGTGTTGACCCATATAAAATAATGTGAGAGACCACGCCCCGGCCTCGTTTTGGTATTGGGTCAAACTCACGTGAATGGATAGAGTCGTGTTATTGCTTCTTAGAATGGAAGTTCGACTAATTAGATTAAATGTTTTATAATGGAGTCATCACTTAAGTATTATAATAAATAAGAAAACCAAAATTGAAAAAAAAAAAAAAACCATCATTTTATTGATTTGAAATGATCATAGGAAATTATATGGCTTTGGTCCTAGATGCTATCTAAGATAAAGTACATGGTTTTGTTTCCTATTTACAATCTTATTAAGGACATATCTTATGTGGTTGGCTAATCCTTTGATAAAACTCACTTTACTTGTATTTGGGTAGATCTAAAATATGCTTAATACTTCAAAGAACATGTTGTTCAAGTCTAGTATTAAAGCCATGAAGATTGGACTAAGAAACAAGAGAAGAAAATGTGTTTACTAAAGCTGGACACCTGCTAGACACCTGCGAACACCTGCTATCTATTAAGGTTTAATGAGGCTTGACACCTGCTATCTATCGAGGTATCTATCGAGGTTACGAAAATTAGAATTTTCAGATCTAATTTTTGGGCTAGACTTTTATATTTATGTAGGGTTTTTTTTCTTACAACCCTAGACATATATAAGGCTTATTTTAGAGGTCGTCACATAAGAGAATAAAGGAGAATATATGCAAAAAGTGACCGATAACTTATTCTCTCTGAAAGAAGCTACTGCATTTTTTGCGCCTTAGGGTTTTGTAACCAAGTGCTTCTTGATTTTCATTGTTGATGAAGTGAAGAATTTTGCAGCCAACATTCTTCTTTCTCAAGTTTATAAGTGAGTCACATACTAGGATTTGTGCAAAGGAGTTAGTCACGTACTGGGATCCGTGCATCAAAGGGTGGCGTTCATATATTAAAGAGTTCAGAGGTTCTGAAGCGGTAGAAAGTTTCTGCTGTCAGTTCATCTACAAGGATTGTAGAGTTTAGGGACAAAAGTTTTGTACTAGATCTGAAACTTCTCTTTACTATAGTGAATTGCTTTTTGGGAAGGTTTTCCCCCAGGTTTTTTATTGTGAAACTAGTTGATTTTATTGGTTTTCCTGGATCATCATATTTTGTTTTATGTATTTATTCTGTTACATACTTAGTTTTGAGATGATATTGATATTTGTTTGTTTTAACAAGTTTTATGCATAAAAAATCTAATTAACAACTTGGGTTTAAAACTTGTTAATTCTATCAACTAGGGTCTAAATTTCCCAACAAATCTAGAGATTGAAAATTACATGGACAAGTACTTGGTCTATTAACCCTTGATCTAAGTTCGAATGCTATGTTATAAGGTGGGAAGATGTTAGACACTCACCTTGCCCAATAAAACCTGTCTTCTAGACTATGGTGGCCAATACTCATATCATATCATCCAAATCACTCAATTGTATGTTGAATTTTAATGTGTGTGCATGTAATAAATCCTAATTCAATTTATTAATCATTGCATTTGAATTGAACAATAAATTCTAGTGCATGTGTGTGAATGGTGGTATTCTAGATTCAAGGATTTGAGAGAATTATGAAAGTTTTCATATTCTAGATGTGGATTTAAGATCAAAACTAGTATCATGCATGAACATGTGATGAACAACCAAGAACATGAGAAGAATGCATATGAAAATTTAACATTTAAACATATTCAAAGAATTTAAATTATCACTAGCATGATTTAATCTTAAATTTTCATTATACCAATTAAAAAAAAAAAAAAACAAGTTAGAGAAAGGGATTATACCTGTATGTAAGTTCCACATGGTAAAGGAGGAGGCTCTTGGAGGTGGTCCTAAAGGTGAAGTAGAAAAGAAGAATTAAGAGAGAGAGAGAGAGTCTTAGATATGATAAGACTACTCTACTTCACTAAAACGCAAAAGTTGAGAAGAGAGGGTGTTTTTTTGTGCTTTGGAATGGAGGAGAGGTGGGGTTTATATGGTAGTTGTGAAGAAAATATGAATGGAAGGGAATTTAATAAGGGTTAACAAAGGATCAAAGAGAGTTATGAACCTAAATCCTATTTCAGAATTTAGAGAAAGCTAGTGCATTAAATGTGGAGGTTGGTGGGAGTGATGAGCAAGCTAAATGACTAAGAATTCAGTTTTTCCCATAGCTCTTGTAACAGCCCGTAGAGCTAAATTTAAAAAATCACATCTTACTCAATTCTGATCAGAATCATCTTATTCCTGTGCTCAAATTGAGGCCCCAAATGTCTAGTTTCTAGAAAAATTAATTCCACTCACAAATTCAAAATATTCTGAGAGATATCATTGAAATGGTGAGCAGAGATCATTTGTAAGAAAGTAGTTTCAATATAATTAACATTAATAGGCCCCAAATTAATTTCCAATTAACATTAATAAGCTCAAATCACTTCCATTTCAGACTTAATCAGTTCCAAATTAACCCTAATTGCTCATTGAATAATTAATGTTTGATAATCTAATTAATCAAGTGTGTGCAACCTTATCATAAAATGCAGTCCTAGCCAATTAAATTATGACACGACATTAATTTCAAATTGATAATAATTATAACCAATTGGAATCTATTGTCCATAATCACATATAGTTGGACTCAATTTTGTGATAGTGCATCTGGGCCATTAAAACTTGATTTTGATGATAACTTTCAATCTGATGGTCCGATTAAGACTCATGACCAATCAATTTAAACGATACAACATCATGATCATTTTAATGAAATGAAATTAAGGATCTAGTGGCCACAATTAAGATGCCTATTTTCAAGGTGAAATTACCCTTTTACCCTCATTGTGAGGTTAAGTACAGGTTGCAAAATGAAGTGTTAACACATAATACTCATAACTCGACCCGACACAAATCTGACATTTACGTGAACATGAATTGCCACCCTTAAATTTAACTACAAATTTCTTTGCCATTTTGAGTGTTTTTTACTCTCTCACTCTCTCCCCCCCTAAAATTTCCAAATTCTAGCCTATTCTCATAGTGCTTTAAGAGGAGTATAAATCTCTTTTCGTTGAGTTACCAAATAATGCATTTTTTCCTTCATGACTTTTTTTTTTTTTTTGGTGGAAGCTTTGTAACAGAGCCAAACAGAACCTTGGTTGCTTACTCCTTGAAAAATTTGAGTTTTGCTTTTGTTTGTTAATGGTTTGGGGTATGTGTTTCTCTTAATGATACAACTTTTTTTTTTTTTTTACATGTTTGGCTTCTTTTAATTGATCAAGGTGTCATCAGGAATGAATTTTTGTTGTTGTTTTTGCTTGACGAGTGAATGATAATTGATTGGACAAAGGCAATGTGGTTGGTTCTGATTTGTGTCTATATGAACTAGGGTTTTGTAGCCGACAAATGTGATCCTTGGACTCCAAATAATAGTTTTTATTGTGATTCTTGGAAAGCTTAACAATTAATCCTTAAATCATGTTTGAGGTAAGGTCATATACTCATATATATGCAGCAAGTTTTGTACCTTTTAAAATTAACATTCAAATTTAGATTCCATCATTATAGAAAGCAAAAGTAGAAACTCGACTAGAATTCCCAAATATTTGAAACATAATTTTTTTTTTTGAAAATAAACCCAAAAATCAGGTTTGGGTACCCATGGAAAAAACATACAGGATTCGTGTGACAATCGAGTATGGGTGCTTATTAGGTAAGAGAATCAGATATTTATGGGTAACATAATCATGTCGGGTATGGGTATACCCGACCCATACCCGACACAACCTGTATGGGATATCTTCTTTCACTTTCACCTAAAATTGTGGGCGCGAAAAAGTAATATTTTAAATTGAATCCATGGCGACGTTATTGTTGTTCGTTGCGATAACTAAACCAGTAAGAAGATTAGGCGACAAAAATCCCGAAACTAGTTTCTTCACTAAAGACGAAAGCGTTCGTCGCTATAGGTTTCTCTTACTCTATTCTCTCACAGCCCCTCAGTCCCTCACCCCGTCGCATTGAGCTTCACCCATCACGCCGTCGCCGTCTCTCGTCACCGTTTACCACCTCAGCTCCCTTGTCTCTCAAATTTCATGGTGAGTCCATTGCAACTCCAGGGAGGATCAATGTTTTGCTGGAAGAGAATCCTAATATTCCTCATGTGTTCATCATTTAAAAAAAAAAAATTTTGGGGTCATCTTCATGGATCTTTTCTCAAATAATTTTTGTCGGCATAATAAATTATTTTAGATGCTGTAATATGTAATGTGGTGCATCCTATAAAACTTTATTGGAATGACTATTGTTAGTTAATCTATCCTCTCATTTTTAATTATATTTTAGTTAATTTATCATCATTTTCGGGCATACTGGAAGCACTACTTGACCTTTCTGCAAATAAGGCATACTTCTACGAGGCATATGATGGCTTTAAGACGGTTGCCACTCTAAAACAGCAGTATGTTTTTATTCCCAACAATGTGAAGGATGTTTATGTAAATGCACATTTTGTCTAAAATGAAAGGTATGGGTGTTTGGTCCACCGTCATATTTGTCTCCACCTGCAGGTATTATTTCCTTGAACAATAATGTCTAAATTTTGAGACTGTTCTCTGATGTTTGTGTTGTAGTTTATTTATTGTCTTTCAGTTGTAACATACGTGTTATTCCTTGTTTTGTGGAACATGTTATTGTTAGCTATTATTTTAGATGACATAACCCATTGATGTTTCTTGTTTTCAATCCTTGGTCCTGTTGGCATCTTGTCCCTCTCTCCCTCTACGCCTCTCCCCACTTGCACTTATAATCACAATAAACATTTGATTGGTGTAAACCTTTCAATAACAATATCTGCATATGCACTGAATAACTGGTATAATTTTAAAGTATTCTAGTACCTATAATATATCTTTGATATAGACTTGCTTTATGAAGCAACCAAAATATTTATAAAAAAAAATGTAATTTACATTTTTTTTATTTGTTTTGATGAGTACAATTTGCATTTCTTTTTAATATGTGCATGTGTGTTTATAAAATAATCTGTAGGTATATGCTCCAAATCAATAAGACTTTTGAGTATTGATTGTGCAACTTGAAGTATTTATCATATATAATAGGCTTCTATATGATTTGGATTCTTAGGAACTAGTTTTCTCTTGCAAATTTAGTTTTTAGTATATCTGATATTGTCTGATATCAGCTGTGAGTTGCATCCATAGTCTTTCTAATGCAATGAAGTGAACCATTTCCACTTGCCATGTAAACAGAGAACCCTTTCAGAAGATATCAGCAACAATAACTAAATCAACAATGCTTTACGTTTGCGCTTTCTGCACTAAATCCATCTAAAAATCAGCTCCTGCTTTTATTTGGTCGGAGAACTAGTTAAACTGTTACTTTGTAAGAGCACTAGCATCAATCTCAACAAACCAAATTTTAACAACAAATATAGCTAAACTCACCCAGAACTGGTTTGCATTAGGATTTATAGCCCTTAGAAAAAATGTCATTTATATATAGTAACTCAATACTTCTATTGAGTTATTGTTCATAAACAGAACACCAAAAATGACTTTATATTTTTTTTTCTCTCTCCCTCTCTCTGCATCTCAAAATTCTCACTCTATCTCTCTTTCTTCCAGTGATTGTCTCTGTCCCTATGGCAGAGGGTGAGAACTTCTTTGCCAGGTCGAAGCCCCTCGCACTTACCAATCTTCTCCTCAAGCTTCCCTTTGAGGGCTCCATCATCCAGCCCTTTAAAACCTATATTTGATCTTCAAATGCGATGTTGATGCTGGATCAGATGCTCATAGGGCTGTAAATGAGCCGAGCTTTGTTGAGTAGTGCATGTTCAGGCTCGGCTCGACAGCGAAAGAAGAATGTTCAAGCTTGGCTTGAGCTTGATACAAGCCTACAAATAATGTTCAAGCTTGAGCTTGTTATAAAATATAAAAGCTTGAGCTCGGCTTGGCTTGGCTCGGTTCATTAGTCAAGCCAAGTTCGAGCTCTATATGAAGCCCAAACTCAAGCTCAATATCATGTTTTTGAGCTTGAGATCCAACACAAGTATATTATCAAGTCTATATTAAGTTTATTATCTAGCCTATTTGGTTTGAATGAGTGGTCTCAACTTATAATTAATTAAAGTCTTAAAATGATATGAGTCTACTTGTCAAGCTCATATCAATTTCATTACGAAACTCATAAATAAGCCTAGACTCAACTTGTTTTGTTACTTTTGTATCGAGCCTTAGTGTTCACGGGCTTGTTCATGAACAATATTTTTTACTTTGGCTCAGCTTGTTTATTAAACAAGCCTAAAACTAGAGCTCAAGTTTGGCTTGTTTATAAATAAATAAACATGAACAAACTTTTTATCAAACCAAGCCTGAACTATTTATGAACAACTTGGTTCATTTATAGCCCTAGATGCTCACCTCTACTTCTCGATCTCTCTCAGTAGATTTTTTCTTCTTATTTTCCATTTCATTTCTCGATAATTGGTTGCGTGTACAGGTGGTTGACTTAGGAATCTCTAATCACCTTGTTGTTGTTGTTGGCTGGCTGTGTCTTCTTTAAATTGGGGAGTGAATATTGAGGAAGATTTGTGAATTGATATGTGAATTTGAGAGTGAAGATTGGGGAATATTTTGACCAAAAATGGTGAGGAGTGGAAGAGATTGGAGAGAGAAGAAATAATATTTATATAGATAGAGGAATAAGTATTGGGCTTGATGAAGGTCTTTGTAAGAAAAGTTTGCTAAAATAGCAAAAGTGAGTTTTTTTTTTTTTTTAAGAAACCTGATTTGGCTAAATCTGTGTTGAGCTTGGTGTGAATGTTCTTATACATCAGCTAATTGGCTATTTTGTATTGAAATAATGTTTGACATGGAACCTTGTTCTAAATGTAAATGATTAAATGAATTTATGTCCTGAAGGATTTTAGTGCTCTATAATTTGGGAATTGCCCAATGTCTGCCAAGACTAGATAAGGCCTCCTTACCCAGTACTCACCTAGTCACCTTCCCTGAGGGAAACAAAATATAAGAAGATATAAAGGGAGGTGGAAGAAATGAAGGGAGGGAAAAATCAGGCCTCCTGTACCTTGTAAGTTTGGCCTATAGAAAACTCATCCTGCTTTGCTTCGGCCCACCTCGTCCATTAATAACTAGCTATATTATACTATTTCTACTACCAATAATTCCTTGACTTTTTTAAAGATATATGTGTTGGCTAGTCAACTACTGCTTGAACTTCCAGTTAGGTCAAGTTTGATTGCAAAAACATTGTGTCAAATTAGAGGTTTGTCACTGGTATATTCAATTTAGGATTGGCTAATTCTGATTCAGCTCTGAATAATATTAGCTATTTTTGCACTTATGGTTTTTATTACAACTTACTTTGTTCTTTTTTCCCAAACTGCTTTCTCATTAGGGTGTGCTCTTGAATTTCTTACTTGTTCTCAGCAAGAAAATTATTCAAACTGTCATAGCCACACCTTCTTACATCAGAGTATGATATGATTACTGCCTTAAATCTTTTGTCAAGCTACAAAGTTGTTCACGGTTAAATTCTAGTTTTGTGCGTGTGTGTGTGTTTTGCAATGTTGAAGGTGTGACTGCAAAGGATGCGGACCCTTTTGTGTAGTTTTCTTTTTCTTCTTCAGTAAAATCTTTTATTGATCAAAAAATAGGTGGAGTTGATAAATGAAAATATTGGGTGTTTTGAGCATTGAGGAATGTCAGCTTTTGTGTGTTCTTTTCTCCCTTTCTCTTCCATCTTTTCTTCTACTTCTTCTTCTTCTTCTTCTTCTTCTTCTCTTTCTTGTGGTAATGACTATTCACAAGTATTGTTCATATAGCCCCTAAATGGCATAAAATTCTCTCTTTGCTTCTTCCTTACAACACCAAATCAAGCCCTTTCTTTTTTCCTATCAACACCCTAAAATCCCACGTACTTTTCTTTTTCAAACTCTTGTACGAGTATTGCTGCAGGGCAACTGGCCCAAGAATAATCAATTAACAGATTTTCACTGATAATTTGCACACTATATATCTTAGCTAGTGAAGACCCTCATGGGTATACGAGACCAGTTCTAATTTGTTTTGAATGTTTATTATATGCAAAATGATGTTAATCTCATTCATGAAATAGAAGCTATATTGGAAAACAGTTGGAAGCATTTGAATGTAAAGAGAATGAGGTGCTTTCTGATATTACAAAGGTAAGATCTCTCAGATTGATTTGGTTATATTACTAGATTAATAACGGCATTGTCACATTAAAAATTCATTGCTACTCTTTCTAAGTGGTTTGGTATAGCTTATTTTCATTGTTTAATCTTGCTTAAATAATAAGCTAGGAAAAAATATAATTGTACCTAGAAAATGTGAGGCTTTAAAAAGCTATACATAAGCTTATCACAAAAAACAAATAAACAAACAAAAACAGCTAGGCCAAACCAAGATCTTTTTGTAAGTGACTTTTATTTTATATGATGAGATTTTCCCTTATGCTAGTCCAAAAAGAAGTCTCATTGGCAATAAGCTTTACAATTTGAAGAGTTTGCAATATCTGAGAAATTGTAGTTCTTCCAATTTATGCTAATCTCACTTCTCTAGTTTTCATTCATTATAGTTACAAATGAATAGGTGATGGATGTCATAAAAAATTTCATTTGGAACTTGGTCCCATTATGTTTAATTTAGAAATAAGAAAGGATAAATATGGTATTTGAATTTATTTTAGGATGATTTTGACTTATTTGGAAGGGAAAATATAAAGTAGGTATTTATAATTCTTCTAATAAGTGAAATACAATGCATTGATCCCCCTAGGAGAACATACATTGTTAGATGTGCATGGGAGGGGTTAATGACTAAAAAGTAGGGATAGCATGGGGAAGCATGCATGGGTCATGTAAAGTATAAAAGTAGGCCTTGTTCTTCTTTTAAAAATAATGCAATCCTTACTAGCCCTTTCATTGGAGTAAGTAGGGGTTTTGAGGTAGGGGGGTACCCTTGCATTGGATTAAGTAGGGGTTTGGAGGTATGTAGGAGGATTTTACTTGCTTTTATGTCCCCTAATTCAGTCGATTTTCCATTGAAAATTATTTGGAGATTTAAGATGCCTCCTAGGGTTGCCTTCTTTTCTTGGAGTGTTGCGTTGGGGAGGACTTTTACTACGGATATTAATTTTATGGAAGAGTGGGATCAGCATGATTGATTGGTGCATCATGGATAAACAGAATGGGGAAAATGTGGATCATTTGCTTTTTCATTGTCCTTTGGCTTTTGAGATGTGGTCCTTTGTTTTTTGTTTGTTTGATATCCATTAGGTTATGCCACTATTGTTATGAATCTGCTAGCCTCGTGACAAGGCAGTTTTGGTCGACACCCTAATGCTGCAATTTGGAAGATTGTGCCACATTGCCTAAAATGGTACATTTGGCGGGAGAGAAATGCTACAAATTTTGAGGGTTGTGAGTGATCTATCATTGAGCTTAAATATTTTTTCCTTTTTTCTTTGCTGGATTGGGCTAGAGTTCTTCAAGCCTTCTCTTGTGATTCTTTCTCAGAGATGTTAGTTAGAGCTATATTCGTTGAGATGTTGATGTGTATACCTGGAATATTTGCTGATTTAATAAAGATTGTTACTTATCAAAAAAAAATTCCCTGTTCAAAAACCTCATTGGTTAAACAATTGAATTCAATATCATTACCAAGAATTCTGGCAAGTGCATACAATCTTTAAGATAATTGAACACTAGTAGTGTGCCACAACTTTTATATTAATCTAGTTTTCCTTTATTTCAATCTAGTTTTCCTTTATTTTCAATGATAAGAACGTTCACCTTGCTTTTCCCTTACTCTTACACACCACCAGAATCTATCAATGTTTACCAACATGTATAAATCAAATCCTGAAACGGAAATCTTTTCAATGCTGAATTTTTCTGAAACCTTAAGCCCAAAATTGTCATAATAATGATTCAACAAAGTGTTTTTTGGAGAAAACTTATGGTTTTTGTTTAGACCGATGAAAATAGATGCTTAATTCTCTAATGATTTTATTAAGATGCTATTATTTTTAGCTTTTCTCATTATTTCAGATGAGGGGCGTGCATAAAATATGTGGGCATGTCTAAGCTGTTAGAAATACTGAATTGAATAGTATTGTATTTCTCAAGTAAAATAATATACATGAGTGCCTTTATATAGGAGGCATATGAGTGCAGTACAAGTAAATATGAGTGCAGTACAAGTAGTACAGTGTGCAGTACAAGTAAGTGATCTAAATGGGCCAAGCCCACATATGAGTGTACGTTAACAGCCCCCCTCAAACTCAAGGTGGATGTGAGACCAACTTGAGGTTGTCAACCAAATCACGAAGGCGTCCCTTAGGATGGGACTTGGTGAAGATATCTGCAAGTTGATCTTTGGAGGAGACAGAGAAGAGCTTGAGAGCACCATGAACAAGATGATAACGGATAAAATGACAATCAATCTCAATATGTTTAGTCCGTTCATGGAAGACATCATTATGAGCAATGTGAATGACACTCTGATTATCACAATAAAGAGGTGTAGCAGAGGATGTAGACACACCTAAGTCTGTAAGAAGCCATCGTAACCAAAGAAGCTCAGATGTGGTATCAGCAAGAGCACGATATTCTGCTTCAGTACTGGAGCGGGCCACAAAGGTTTGTTTCTTACTTCGCCAAGAAATCAAGGAAGAGCCAAGTAGAAAACAATAGCCAGTGGTGGACCTACGATCAGTGGGATCTCCTGCCCAATCAGCATCAGAGAATGCACGAAGTACAAGAGGAGATTGAGCTGAGTAGAAAAGGCCATGGAAGAGAGTGCCCTTCAGGTAACGAAGAATGCGCAGAACAGCAGCATAGTGAGTCGACCGTGGAGCAGACAAATACTGGCTGACCTGATGAACAGCATAAGAAATGTCTGGACGAGTAACTGTGAGATAAACTAGGCTGCCAACTAATTGTCTGTAAAGAGAAGGATTAGACAATGGTTTCCCCCCCGAGGGAGTCAGATGCGCATTAAGCTCAACTGGGGTGTCAACAGTTTTGCTGTCAGTGAGTCCAGCACGAGACAAAAGATCAGAAGCATACTTGGCTTGAGTAATATAAAGACCATCTGAGGAACGAGTGATTTCAAGCCCCAAGAAATAGCTAAGATGTCCAAGATCTTTCATCTCAAACTGCTGACTAAGAAAATCCTTGAGTTCTTGTATGCCACTAAGGTCATCACCAGTTATGATCATATCATCCACATAGAGGAGAAGTAGAATGGTGCCTTTATCAGTACGACGAAGAAATAAGGCAGCATCATAAGGACTGGCAGTGTAACCCAAGCGAGAAATAGTAGAGCTAAATTTTGCAAACCAGGCTCGAGGAGCTTGTTTAAGACCATACAATGCTCGGCGAAGGCGACAAACCTTGTTGGAGTCAATGGAGAGACCTGGAGGAGGTTGCATGTAAACTTCTTCACTCAAGTCCCCATTAAGGAATGCATTTTTAACATCCATCTGAAAAAGATCCCATTTTCTAGCGGCAGCAACAGCCAGGAGGGCACGAACAGATGAGATGCGGGCAACTGGTGCAAAGGTCTCTTCATAGTCAATCCCATACTCCTGTGTAAAACCTTTTGCAACAAGGCGAGCCTTATAGCGCTCAATGGACCCATCTGAGCGAGTCTTAATCTTGTAGATCCACTTACAACCAACCACAGACTGTCCAGGAGGGAGAGGAACTAAGTCCCAAGTATGGTTTTTGGTTAATGTATCAATTTCCTCTTTCATTGCAACCTGCCATAAAGGGTCAGTGGAGGCCTCACGATAGGTTTGAGGCTCGTGGAGTGTAGCAAGTGCAGTGTAACAATGGTAATCAAGTAAATGTGTAGGAATGGATCTTACCCGGGTTGAGTGACGAGGTGGAATGTCTTGTGGAAGGTCTTGTGGAGGATCTTCAGGTGGAGTAGGAGCGGGGGACCTAGGCTCGAGTTGGGATAGCTCGTCATCAATCTGCTCATCTTCGACCTGGCCAGAAGAGACATTAAAAGGATCGGGTGTATGTATAGAAAAGTCTAAAGGAGGATCAATAGGAGTTGGAGAAGGAACATGAGACTCCTCTGGAAAGACTTCAAGTACAGATGAGGTAGTGAGGGAAGAACGAAAATGAGAGAGTTCAACAAACAAGCGGTGTTCCCAGAAGACAACATTACGAGAAACACGAAGGCGATGAGAGACAGGATCATAACAGCGATACCCTTTTTGTGTTTCGCCATAACCAAGGAAACAGCAAAGTCTAGATCGAGGCTCAAGTTTGTTGTGCTCATGAGACTGAAGAAGAACGAAACAAGCAGATCCAAAAGAGCGAAGGTGATGATAGTCAGGGGGTGACCCAAAGAGGCGCTCATACGGAGTTTGATTATGGATGACAGTGCTTGGAATGCGGTTAATGGTGTGAACAACATGAAGAGCAGCTTCACCCCAGAATGGAGGAGGAACCTTGGCAGAAAGAAGAAGAGTACGAACAGTGTCAAGAATATGACGAAGTTTACGTTCAGCTCGACCATTTTGCTGAGAGGTACCTGGACAAGTTAGATGATGTACAGTGCCATAGGAGTGTAACAGAGCTTGAAAAGCATATTGAGTGTATTCAAGAGCATTATCAGAACGAAATATTTTAATTCTTTTGGAGAATTGGGTTTCAACCATTTTTGCAAAGTTACTGTATATTGGCAAAATTTCAGAACGAGATTTCATAGGAAATATCCAACTATAACGAGAATAATCATCGATGAAAACAACAAAATATCGAGATCCACCAATACTAGCAACAGGAGAAGGTCCCCAAACATCAGAATGAATTAACTCAAAGATACTATTAGAAATAGAATCACTATTATTAAAAGGTAAAGCTGGCTGTTTTCCTAACTGGCATGAAGTACAATCAAAATTGTCTTTGGACACAGAACCTAACAGACCCTTAGAAGCTAACTGTTGTACCCGAGAAGAGGGTGCATGACCAAGACGAGAGTGCCAAAGTGAGAGAGAAGGTAGGGAAGACACCGCAGCAGCAGCAGCAACAGACACCGGAGCAACAGGTGGAAGATGAAGATTATCCACTGGAAACATACGCCCAACTCTAGGGCCGGTCCCAAGCTCTTGCCCCGTCCTCGGATCCTGCACAATACACCCAGAATAGTAAAAAATAAGGCGATAACCTAGTTCAGCTAATTGTCCCACAGAACACAAATTATAGGATAGGTCAGGAACATGGTAGACCCCAGGAACAGAGAGGTTGGAGGTTGAAACAAAACCAAGACTATTCCCATGCATGGTGGAACCATCAGCTATGTGAATATTGAGGGGATGTGGAGCAGGATTAAGTTTGGAGAATAAGGACGAGTGAGGTGTCATGTGATTGCAACAGGCAGAGTCAAAAAGCCAAGTTTGAGACTTACCGGGTAAAACTGAGAGAGCAGTGGAAAGAGATGCATTACTAGCCATACGAACAGCTTGAGCTATGATCTCCTGTAGGTCAGTAGGTGAGAGGTTGATAGTGGATCCAGAAGACTGGGACTCAGCTGAAATGGGAGGCATTGGCGGAGTAGACTCAGTGTTAGCAACTGCAGCAGTAGATTTGTTGCGACGGTAACAAGTCTCAATAGTGTGGCCAGGGCGCTTGCAATAGTTGCAGAACTTTTTATTGGTCTGTCTGCGACGATTGCTGGAGCCAGAAGAATCACCTGAGTGCTGAGGTTGCTCTATGGAAGGAGTAAGGGCCAGAACATTAAACTTATCCTGGGCTCGAAGAGTTGCAAGGCGAGCTTCTTCTCTGACTAACTCATTCACAGCAGTATCAAGAGAGGGAGGAGGACAACGATTCAGAAGCTGACCTCGAATGGGCTCATAGTCCTTGTGGAGTGACATCAGGAACTCATAGAGACGAAATTCATCTCTAATAGCAACATATTGTTGGGCATCTTTTGAGCATGCCCAAGTTGGATCAGAAAGGTCAATTTGGTCCCAAATGAAGCGAAGCTGATCATAGTAGTCATTGATGGACTGCCCCGGTTCTTGCCTGAGTTGATGCAATTCAACCACTAACTGATATTTCATGGATCCGTGAGTGGTAGAGTATCTTTTGGCCAACATATCCTATGCTGATTTCGCATCATCAAAGCTGCCCAGCAAATTGGAGATGGAGGGAATGGAAGTATTTCGAATCCATGTGAGGATCATGTGATTGTGACTATCCCATTCAATCATGCGATTGAGAAAAGCAGCATCTTCTTCACTTGCCCCCTTCACAAGAATAGTGATTGCACCAGTGCAATAATGCCAGAGCATGCGACCCTTAAGGAAACTGCGCATAGCTTGAGACCAAGATAAGTAATTCCTAGTCCCCTCCAATACAGTATTGATGGGACGAGGAAGAAAAACATCATTTTTATCCATTTAGAGAAACAATATGCAAAAACAGACTGCAAAAATGAAATCTACGCGAAAAACTGAGTAAGGAGAACCTGGCCCGAAAAAGTCAACTCCAAAAAAGTCAACGGTCAAAGTCAACGGTCAACGGTCCAAGTCAACGATCAACGGTCAAAGGTGACGTCAGCAGCACGCTGGAAGGTGACGTCAGCGATGACATGGCAAGCTGAAGTGGCAAGCTGACGTGGCAGGCTGACGTGTCTAGGGCTGACGTCAGCAGGACGGACCTGGCGCGTGACGGCGCGTGGCGGCTCAGATCGGCGCGTGGAGGCGCGTGGGCGCGTGACCTTTAGGGCAGAACCTTTGGGCGGCGCGTGAGGGCGCGTGGAAGCTCCGATGACTGTAAGGTTTTCACGAGCAGGCAGATCGGAGCAAGACGATCTTCGTGGTACCTTCAGAAAATTTTTCGGAGCAATATTCACGGCGGTACCGAAAAGGCAGTGGTCTTTGCAGTGTTCGAACTCCCCAACAGCGGCTGCTACAGGTCCGGAACCTGAGGACGATGTCTGGAAGACTCGAAGGTTCAACGGCGAAAGACTGTGGCAGTTGTTGTGACAGCAGAAGTAATATGAAGAATTGAGTTACACCAATAAAGACAAGACTGCGAAGAAAAGGTCAGAGCAGTGGCTCTGATACCATGTTAGAAATACTGAATTGAATAGTATTGTATTTCTCAAGTAAAATAATATACATGAGTGCCTTTATATAGGAGGCATATGAGTGCTGTACAAGTAAATATGAGTGCAGTACAAGTAGTACAGTGTGCAGTACAAGTAGTACAGTGTGCAGTACAAGTAAGTGATCTAAATGGGCCAAGCCCACATATGAGTGTACGTTAACATAAGCTATTAAGACCTTATTAGTTTTTCTTTCTTGTATTAGAGTTGTATTTGTTTGGCAAAAATCAAACAAGTAGAGATCTCATTCCAGCCTACTTATGTATGATCTACAGCTACTTTAATATACAGGTTTACAAGGCTAAACGCGTGGCAATGATGAAGATGATGGATGATGGCTTTGATGAGAAAGCAAAAGAACGCAAGAAACAAAAACTGAAAATTCTAGCAGAGAAAGGATCGTTGAAGAAAAAAAGTAAAAAGAGTAAAAGAGAAAAATCTGCTAAATAAATAGGTTGAAAATTGTAGTTTTACCTTTGTATTTCTTATCAGCAAGGTTGTCAAAATCGGGATCCTACGTAAGATCGTAAGAGTTAAGTAGGATTGTGAATCGTAAGATCGAATCGTGAATCGTAAGTTTTTACATTATCTAAGAAAAAAAAAACAAATTAGTATGTCAAATAATCACATAAATTATACATTAATAAAAAAACTAAAAATTTGCATTCATTTTATGTAATTACCATACATCATTACATCTATTTGTAAGTATTATTTAAAGAGGCCAAAAATTTCAAAATGTGACACTATTGAAATGTTATTTTTTGTTTGGTTCAACTAATACTCTATCTCTCTACATTAGAATAGCAAAACTTGGTCTATTGAGATGTTATTTTTCATTTGGGTCTAACTGAGCATTCTGTCAAGTTAAAGAAAATTATATGAAATCAAGATATTTTGGAATCGTCAAAATTGTATGATCCTAAATGATCACTAAGATCCTTAAAAGATCCGGATCGTTTTGGGCAAGTGGGATCATAAAATCGTAGGATTGTAGGATTTAAATCGGGATTTTGACAACTATGCTTATCAATGAGTGACAACTTATTTGGATGTAAGTAATACATGAGTTTTATATTTGCCCCCTCATTTTGAAAATGTCAGTCTATTACATTGTTCTTTATAGAACATTAGTTCAATTTTGATTATGACCAGAAAATGAATTATATTGTGTATATATTTTTTTAGGGACAAAATTTAGTTACAAAATTGGTTGTAATTTTAGGCTACGACCTTACTCAATATCTTTTTATTGAAGATGAATTTTGACAAATTCACCATTGGATTATATCTTCCTTTTATATCCTTCGTACTTGCAAAATTTTTAGAAAATTAAATATTAACAGTTATGTGATCAATATATTGTTTAAATTGCAAGTTTTTATAATTTAAAATTATGCATAAAATATAATTTTATAGATCATATAGTAAATAACATCTGATTGATACAAAATTTGATATATGTTTTAAAAATGTAAAAAACATGCAATTCAACGGTTATATTTTTAAAATATATAGTAATGTTTATTTTATTGAGTAAGGTTGTAATCTAGCTAAATTTTATCGTGTTTTTTATTAAGGATAGCTTTAAGTGGATTTTTTTTTTTTTTTTTTTTTGAGATGAACAAACAAAACATGGATAAATTTGTAGTCTTACATACAATTTATTTTAATGATTTAATCTTCTGGTAGTAATTGGGTTTTGGTAGCAAACCGGTATTAAATAGTGAGAGGAATCGAACCAAGCCTTTCTCTATTGGCATTTCTTTATTTCTTAAGGGCTCTTGGGTGCATTTCACCAAAGGTTTTCAAAGAACCATTGAAGTTATCTACATGATACCAAATGTTCGCCAAGTTAAGGGTCACTGTCATATCATCTATATTCTATACCAGTCACATCAAATTGGAATAGAGAAATATAACGTCTTAACTAAGCAAACTCAGAGTACCCTATTACTCGTTCCCCGTTAATATTATTGGAGGCAAGAATTGTAGGTGCACAATTCAATGTCATTTTCTGGTTGTGGACCCTTCATTTCTATGTCAGTAATCGGATAAGCTCTTTTATGCATGTGATTTCATATTTTCACTGTGAATTTGGAAACTAAAATTCATAGAAACAGCTGGAATATTCATATCATTTGTGTACAAATACAACTTTTTTTTTTTCTTCACTTTCTTCATACTTAATTGGGTACAATTAGAATCTTTCAAAACACAATAATCGGCTGGGTGACATTTGCGCACCAGGCTAAACGCGTGGCAATGATGAAGATGATGGATGATGGATGATGGCTTTTTGACATATTTAAAAGGAATGGCACTAGCTAGAGTAGAGGAATCTAGCCATTTGTTGGATCAATTTGTCACGTTCTCCTTTTTCAAACATTTGATTCATTGTTGCTTGCTTTGTTTTTGTAACAAACTTATTCATGGAGCCTATGCGGATACCCTTTCCTTTTGATGTACTTAAACTAAATCATCATCATTGCCATCATCCTCTTCTATTGTATTAAATTTCCTTCTCTGATTTTTTTTTTTAAGTCTCTTTTGACTGGGCTTTCAAAATACCCCCACAACGAATAATTTTGCAATAATCAGTTTGACTACTGAAAGAAAATTACAAGGAGGAGATTTGAAAGTAATTAAATTTTACTTGGGTTGTGTAACACATTTTGAATAGGCACAGATTCTATTCAATTATTGCCACTAAATATTTGGTGGAAGTGACAACGTTGAGAATGCATTGTTGGGCCTATTTGTCTTGAGCAGTTCTAGTGTCACAACAAAAAGCATAACTTGTGCCACAACTTGTCCTTGTGGTTGGTGGAGAAGTGACGGTGAGTCCATGTAAGAATATCTTTCCACCAACCACAACTCGCCACATGGGCGAGTTGTGGCACAAGTTGTGTCTTTTGTTATAGCACTAGATTTTTTCATTTGTCTTTCATAGTGAGAACAGACTAATATTGGCAGGGTTGTCTTCTTTGAATAGGAGCAAATTCCAATTTGCAGTTAACTATAGCCTATGTTGGTGGTGACCCATTCGGTGGAAATGCCCCTTTGAGAATAGTTGGTTAAGCCTAGATTCTTTCATAGTGTGAACAGTGAACAGACTAACAATTATTGGTTTTGTAATTTTTCAAGATTATTTGACTACTGAGAATTTTTTTTTTTCATTTAGACAGTTGTGATGTTACCAATTTATTGTGAATTTCAGTTTGTGGACGTAAAAGGAAGTGTCTTAATGTTTATTTTATATTAGTTGTGATGTCCAGAAACCATGACAACAGTCGTACACCCATAAGCTTTAAGTTACTCACTAAAGTTCAAGAACTATTTATCAAAAGGAATTCAGTAAAATAAAATAAAAATTAAAGTTTTGGTGACTATCTTATAAATAAATGCTGAAACTTTTTTTTTTAATTGGTAGAAAGGGTTGGTCTTATTTACTTAACATAAAGTTCATACAACAACAGCATTATCCGATCTCTGGGTACACAATCTACTACTCCCGAGGTCGGCCAAATCCCTTACTAAACAGTGATATACAAAATTGGGACAAATAATATAAATAGACCAAAAATGTTGTTGGTGGGCTCCTTGTTTCACTAGTGCATCCGCACATCTTTTTGTTTCACGATATATATGACGCGCTTGCACCTCCCACTCTTGCCCCACAAGGCTACTTAATGAGCGCATGTATACTGTACTCACTATTAGTGAGAATCTCCACTTTGAGGCCTCATTCCAAAGCATCCATATAGCTCCAGAAAAACCAGTTGGATCGACTCTCCGAGAATGGGTGTACGAAACGGTGTCGATAACAACGTGTGCCCGCTCTTCAACAATACGGGGCTCAACGATGATCAGGATTTGAGGACGATGCTTACGATGCAGTTCGTAAGCATGGTTCTGAAAAGCTACATTGCTAGCACCCTAGCAATTCCTTGCTATCATCTTCATGGAGGAAGAGTTGGGGTTTAGGTAGTCATTGGGAACCCCCCAGTTCCTCGGAGGCCTCACATTTTCCTCGTTGGAATTTTCCAAGGATAGGTGACTCCAAATCTGTTGGAGGTTCTCCATCACTAGAGCTTGGTCGTTGGGAGGAGGGGATTGCATGTGCATGGAGGGATGGGGTGGGTGACTCGGTTCTCCTGTGTGAGTTGGGGTGAAGTGAAGATCGGGTACAGCTGAGGGGGTCGGGTACAGCTGTCCGTGTGTGGTGACTACATGCAAGCCACGCTTTTCGCATGTGGCATCTGTAACTCACAATTTTCACGGCGGTTAAACCCAGCTGGAGTCACCGAGTCATCTCCCTTATTTTGTTAACACCTGGAAGTTAAAAAGAGGAGGCTTGGACACATTGGGTATTCGGTGGATGAGGTTGGCGTGGACTCATCATTGGCCGTGGAAGTGTGTCCTTATTGGGTCCATATGGTCGGGGTCTACGGGGTATGGACCGTTTTCCATTGGATGTGAGAGTGATCATGCTCTGCCATCCCACCATCTCCACGTGGAGCGACTATAGTTGCCAACGTGTCCGTGGCTCCCTCTCTAGCTTCTAAACAATTCACTTCCTTATTCCCTACTCTCCCACAGCGATAGCAGAGCACCGGAATGTTCTCATACACAATATCTTGCCAGAAAGAGCGACATGTTTAGGCAGGGGGTTGGTCGTGTTAATTTGAACACACATTCGAGCAAACCTTCCTCGCATGGCCGAACTAGTCACCGCATCTAACTTAAGCAATTTACCTAGTTTATTGCCTACGTGTTTTAAAAACTCTGAATAGTAGTATTCGATGGGCAATTGTTCTAAACAGGTCCATACCGCGGTATGTGTCACTTTTTAGCTACGTTAGGGTGAAAATCCGCCTCCCATGCCTGAATATGGAGGTATTGGTCTCCCACAAACCAAGGACCATCCATGAGAGCATGGTGATAGACCTTTAGCTCCTCAAATTTCATGATAAGGAAACCATACCTGATATCAATTAAATTCATGTTACCTGTGGGCGCCATATACCCGCTAACCTGGTTTGTAGTGCACGATACCCTAGTTGTTTACCCATAAGTTTAAGGATGACACTGGTTTGCCATGGCCCCGCCATCTTGCACTTCAATTCTGTGGACAGCGTGAGTTCCCATACATCATCGGTCAAGCAGTCCACCGCCATGGGTTGCTCAACGTCCTTCCTTAACTCCGTATCATCATCGGTTTCAGTCTCAGATTGCCCAGCAACGTCCACGTTCCCTACACCATCATCTGTATCTTGCATGAAAACCTCCTTGGTCGCTTCCGCATAGTTTTCTTTTTTCGTGAATTGTCCTTCAGAAACTGCTCCCTACGTCGTCCATTTCATAGGAAGAGTTGGTGTGCATCTCCATTGTAGCCTAGTATGAGCATGACGATTATACTTAAATTTTTGTTTTACTAGGGATCGAGACTTCAATAATGGCATCTTCAATATGTCAATAGTCAAAAAAAATTTCGAACATTACAAGCACCCCTCAGTGATAGTACAAACTTGCAACTTCTAAAAAATTAAAAACTTGCAACTTCTAAAAAATTAAAAATAGAGAAAGAATACAGTGATTTCCCATACGAAATTTCGAACAACATTACAAGCACCTCCTCAATCCTTAGTGTTGTTGGGAAATTTAAACTTTGGTTGATAGAATTAACAAGTTTTAAACTCAAGTTATTAATTAGGTTTATTATGAATAAAACTTGTTAAAATAAACAAACATCAATATCATGTCAAAATCATGCATAACGAAAAAGTAAATAAGACAAGATATAACGACCTAGGAAAACCAATGAAACAAACTAGTTTCACAGTAAAAAACCTAGGGGGAAACCTTCCCGAAGAGCAATTCACTATAGTAAAAAGAAGTTTCAGATCTAGTACAAAACCTTTGTCCTTAGACTTTACAATCCTCCTAGATGAACTTACAGCAAAAACCTTTTTACGCTTCAGAACTTCTGAACTCTTCAATATATAAACGTCACCGTTTTGATGCACGGATCCCAGTAGGTGACTAACTTCTTTGCACGAATCCCAGTATGTGACTCACTCACCAACTTGAAGAAGAAGAATGTTGGTTGCAAAGTTCTTCACTTCATCAACAATGAAAATCAAGAAGCACTTAGTTACAAAACCCTAAGGCATAAAGATGCAGTAACTTCTTTCAGAGAGAATAAGGCATCGGTCACCTTTTTCATATGTTCTCCTTGTATTCTCTTATGTGACGGCCTTTAAAATAAGCCTTATATATGTCTCGGGTTATAAGAAAATGAACCCTACACATATATGTTAACATAGGCCGAAAATCAGATATGAAAATCCTGATTTCGTAATTCTCGATAGATAACTATCTGTTGGTAGCTGTCGAAACTCATTAAACCTCGATGGATACTAGCTGTTGAGATAGCTATAGAGTTTTAATGAACATCACTTTTCACTGGATTCTTGAACAGACTTGTATAGTTTTAACACTTGAACTTGAAACCTTGTTTCTTGAAGTATTAAATACATCCTAGATCTACCCAATTACAAGTAAAGTGCGTTTTATCAAAGGATTAGCCAATACATAAAATGTTGACATATGTTCCTAACATTCAATCACATATATCCTAATAATCTCCCCCTTTGACAATTTGTGACAATACCACAACAAACAAATGAACATATGAGAGAAATCATAAATCACTCAACTCATACTCACTTGTTAAGTACAATAAAATCTATCCTAACATAAGCTATTGAAAAATTTTACAAGAAGAGAGTTCATGACAAGGAAGACTTTGACAACTTGTATTTCTGAAACACTTAACCAAAACTCATCAAGGCATCTTTGTGTGAAATAGAAATAAAAGATTGCATACAATAAATAAGAAACATGTGTATAAAGAGATAAAATAAACAACACATGTAGAGGTAGGTGAAGAAAACTTACATCATATATATATATATATATATATATATAAGCACAATGTATGTAAGCATGGTCACAAGACCGGTGCACAAGAAGAAGAAGCTAAAAAAAACTCCTACAACAACAAGGAGGTAAACACTCCCCCTAACAAGATGAAACACAACTCCCCCTTACAGAGGCATGTATTTCTCCCCCTAACATGTAAATTTTGAAAAGAAACCACATTTTTGCTACAAAGTTCTTCACTTTATCAACAATGAAGATCAAAAAACACTTAATTACAAAATTCTAAGGCGCAAAGATGCAGTAGCTTTTTTCAGAGAGAATAAGGTATCGGTCACCTTTTTTTATATGTTTTCCTTATATTCTCTTATGTGATGGCCTTTAAAATAAGATTTATATATGTCTAGGGTTGTGAGAAAAGAAATCCTACACATAAATGTCAGCATGGGCTTAAAATCAAATTTAAAAATTTCGATTTCGTAATTCTCAATAGATAGCTATTTGTCTACAGCTGTCGAGACCTCGACAGATAGCTATCTGTCAGTAGCTGTCGAGACTTATTAAACCTCGATAGATACTAGCTGTTGAGATAACTGTCGAGTTTTAATGAATAACACTTCTTCACTTGATTCTTAGACAGACTTGCATGGTTTTAACATTTGAATTTGAAACCTTATTTCTTAAAGCATTAAACACATCCTAGATCTACCTAATTACAAGTAAAGTGCGTTTTGCCAAAGGATTAACTAATACATAAAATGTTAACATATGTTCCTAACATCCAATCACATATGTCCTAACAATCTCCCCTTTTGGCAATCCATGAAAATACCACAACAAACAAATGAATATATGAGAGAAGTCATAAATCACTCAATTCATACTCACTTATTAAGTACAATAAAATCTATTCTAACACAAACTCTTGAAAAACTTTGTAAGAAGAGAGTTCATGGCAAGGAAGACTTTGACAACCTGTATTTCTGAAACACTTAACCAAAACTCATCAAGGCATCTTTGGGTGAAACAGAAATAAAAGATTGCATACAATAAATAAGAAACATGTGTATAAAAAGAGAAAATAAACAGCACATGTAGAGGTAGGTGAAGAAAACATACATCATATATATATATATATCAAAGATAAGCACAATGTATAAAAAAAACATGGTCACAAGTCCAGTGTACAAGAAGAATAAGCTAAAAAAAGCTCCTACAACAACAAAGAGGTAACCACTCCCCCTAACAAGATGAAACACTACTCTCCCTTACAGAGACATGTATTTCTCCCCGTAACATGTAGAATCTTGAAACGAAACCACATATTCTCTACAATTTCTCCCCCTTTTTGTCAAGATTGACAAAGGGTACAAGAAGCTATAAAGCCTCGCCCGAGAAACATAAAGATGATCAAAGATGATCAAGGGGGCAAAAGAAATCCATAAAAATGGATGAATGTAATGAAACAAGATGCTATGGATTACAAGATAAAAGAAAGATGCAAAACATGTGAAAACAAATACATGCAAGAGGATCTCGATGGATCGAGAGATATCGAGCAGCTATCGAGCAGAAGCCAACCTTAATGGATCGACCAACTATCAAGCATCTATCGAGCAGACAAAAAGTTTCTCAATGAATCGAGAATCCGTCGAGAAGCTATCAAGATTGCGATAACAAGAAGCTGAAGAGCTCGATAGATAGCCTAGCTGTCGAGAGGTATCGAGAAGCTGTCGAGATTGCTTAAAACAATTTTTCAAAGAAGAGAAAAACACAGACATGAATGCAATCAAACATGTTACTCAACCAAGAATCCAAGCAACCTTTTAAGCTTTCAAAAACATCTCTCAACAAGAAAAATGTTAAGCACATAGATCCATAAACACACACACACACACACACACTCACACACACTAAACAAGTCTAACAAATTTTATATTTCAAAAACAAGTCAAGACAATTTAGTGGGTATACATCAACACATGTATTCCTTGTGATGACCAAATCACATCGTACCTGCACATGTATCGAAAGTAGCAAAGAATATTGCGTGTTGTATGTGAAAAACATCACAAGATTACATAGGTATATCTATGTTATGACGATTTGAGATATGAGTAAACCACTTTAACTCACACGCGATCATAACTGCTTGATAGGGACTATTACCTTTAAGGTACATCTTATAACTCCCACATTTCCTAAAATACCCGCTTGCAATCATGTTTTAAAGCATTTTATTTCTTTTCTTTAATTTTTCTTTTATTAAGCATATCATGCATGGGCATATAAGAGAGAGAAAAGAAACACCCAATTATGTTAAGCTTTTTTGACATTGCACCTTTGCTATGCCAAAGTATACAAATGTCATTTCATGATTGATGAGCAACAATGGTGATATGGTTATTTATGCCTTTCTCTTAGGATTTTTTAGTCCTTCTAGTCAAAAAGAGTGATGCGAGTGTTAAGTACAAGAGATCACTTAATCTTACTCATCACAAGCACGAGCCACAAGGCTCACTTGTTTAGTTGTGCATAGAGATGCTCATCTAAGCTACAAGAGATACAAAGTTTAGAAAATTTTGTTTCATTGTTCATTCAAGGTACATAGGTACCAATGTACACAAACACACACTGTTTTTGTATTTTTCTAATTATTCTTTGTAAAAAAAAATAATAATAAAAATTAAACAACCAAACAAAAACAAACAAACAACATGAAAGTATGAAAGAAATATGCATATGCATGAAGGCATGATTCCAAAGCAGATAAGAAATCAAGCAAAGAGAGTCCTACTTTAGATAGAAAGAATTAAAGCAGAGAACAAATAGAAAAGACAATTAAGTCTTAGGCTCCTTTCTCACCCACACAGCATGAGTCTTTAGTCATGAAGATGAAAATGCACGTGTCCTAGTATGTTTACTAAAGGACATAAAAGAATTAAAATTCTTTTGAAATTGAGTCAAAAAGCTCAAAGTTTTTAATAACTCACCAAGAATAGGTACAGAGCCTTTAGACAAAAGATGAGACCTATTTGACACTCACTTATGAGGAAACAACTTGAAACAAACATGAGTAGTTTTAGAACTACTCGGTTTCCTAGAAGGAGGTCTAACCTTAGAGGTTGACAGAGACCTCAACTTAGGACAATTTGGCCTAATATGACCAACAATATGACAATGATGACAAGTGGGGACAAATTCAAAATTTTTATTCAACCTAGGAGGATTTTTAGACATAGGTTTAGAAATTTTAGCATTAACATCTGATTGTTTACCTTTGTCTATCCTAGCAGTATTAGCTTTCAACTCTTCATTATTTCTTTTAAGTGGAGGAATATAAAAATCTTTTTCTTTTGAATTAGGCTCAACAACAAGTTTGGCACTAGCTAATTTTTTAACTTCAGTTTTAAATTCAACTAGTTGCTTCAGTTTTAAATCTTTTGAGATGAAATTTGATTTTTAAAATTCTCATTCAAATTATTGGCTTCATCCAATTTTGCAATCAAATCATCTTTTTTAAGTTTGACCTTTTAAAATTTAGCTTTTAATTTTGTAGAACATTCAAGAGATTTCATACAAAAATTATAAAGCTTGCAATAGGCATCTTGAATATTATCATCATCATTCAACATAAGAACATGCAAATCAAAATAATTAAGAGTTTCCATGACAACAGGGGTCAATGGATCACACAGCAATGATTAAAACCTAATCAAAGTGTGCCCGCTCCGATACTACTTGTTGGAAAATTTAGACCCCGATTAATAGAATTAACAATTTTTAAACTCAAGTTGTTAATTAGATTTATTATGAATAAAACTTGTTAAAATAAACAAACATCAATATCATGTCAAAATCATGCACAGGGAAAAAGTAAATAAGACAAGATATGATGACCTTGGAAAACCAATAAAACAAACTAGTTTTACAATAAAAAACCTAGAAGGAAACCTTCCTGAAAAGTAATTCACTATAGTAAAGAGAAGTTTCAGATCTAATACAAAACTTTTGTCCCTAGACTCTACAATCCTCATAGATAAACTTATAGCAGAAACCTTCTTCCGCTTCAAAACCTCTGAACTCTTCAATCTATGAACGCCACCCTTTTGATGCACGGATCCTAGTACGTGACTAATTTTTTTGCACGAATCCCAGTACATGATTCACTCATCAACTTGAAGAAGAAGAATGTTGGCTGCAAAATTCTTCACTTCATCAACAATGAAGATCAAGAAGCGCTTGATTATAAAACTCTAAGGCGCAAAGATGCATAGCTTCTTTTAGAGAGAATAAGGCATCGGTCACCTTTTTCATATGTTCTCCTTATATTCTTTTATGTAACGGCCTTTGAAATAAGTTTTATATATGTCTAGCGTTGCGAGAAAAGAAACCCTAAACATACATGTCAACATAGGCCGAAAATCAGATCTGAAAATTATGATTTCGTAATTCTTGATATTTGTCTGCAACTGTTAAGATCTCGATAGATAGTTATCCGTCGGCAGCTGTGGAGACTCATTAAACCTCAATAGATACTAGCTGTCGAGCTTTAATGAACAACACTTCTTCAGTTGATTCTTGGATAGACTTGCATGATTTTAACACTTGAACTAGAAGCCTTGTTTCTTGAAGCATTAAACACATCTTAGATCTACCCAATTATAAGTAAAGTGCGTTTTGTCAAAGGATTAGTCAATACATAAAATGTTGACATATGTTCCTAACATTCAATCACATATGTCCTAACAGTGATAGTCCAAACTTGTAACTTCTAAAAAATTGAAAATAGAGAAAGAATACAGTGATCTTGACAAGTCAACAAGTATCCAAAATCCCATCCAGGTGAATTATATATATAGGTACAAAGCCTTACAACTAAATACAACTGCTTGAGGTATCAATCTTAAGCCTCTATCAGTCCCTTATTCTCCTCTATCAGTCTTTGTTTCTGTCATCTTAAAATAAAATAATTATAGATCAGTTTGTTTTTTGGGTTAAGCACTATAATGTTGATTGTTTAGTATTTATGGTACGTAAATCTGTTGGTTTTTTTGTTGATTTTAAAATAATTTGGCGCGCCCTATAATTTCTTTTCAAGTTTCTTTATTTCAGTCATCTTAAAATAAAATAATTGAAGACCCATTTGTTTTTTGCGTTAATCACTATAATGTCGATTATTTAGTACTAATAGTAGATTTGTTTGTTTTTTGGTGATCTTAAAATAATTTTTTGTGTTCTATGATTTCTTTTCTAGTTTCTTTGTTTTTGCCATCTTAAAATAAATTGTATTATTCACTATAATGTTGATTGTTTAGAACTAATACTAGATCTATTTTTTTAATTGATTTTTAATTAACTTGTTGTGCTTTATAATTTCTTTTCAAGTTTCTTTGTTTCTATCATCTTAGAATTACAAAATTTTTGAACTAAATTTTTGATCAATAATTTCTCTTTAAATTGGTTTAGATGGAAAGTGATAACTACAATAAACTTGGACTATGGTGACGGCACTTTTTGTCACGAAATATCAATATTTTGTCGCCTAAGATATATGGTGACAAAACAAAATTCGTCACATAATCTTAGTCACTAAATGTCCCAAGGAAAATATTTTGTCACCAATTTAAGTGTGTTTTTGGCAAAAATAATTTTTGCCAACTTATTTTACTATTCAGCTTATTTTTGTTACTATTCATTGGTCATACTACACCTTTTGATATTATTTATGAATCTCACTGTACTATTTTAGCTAACTTTTATTTTTATATATAGTACTTTCAGCAAAAAGTGTTCAGTTTTAGCAAAATAAACAAATCTCAAATGGACCCTAATATCTTTAGAAGCAAAATATTGACTTTGTCACCATCTTTAAAATTTTTATAATATTTGGTGACAAATGTTTCTTTTCCTCATTGATTGTTATCATTTAGAGATGAAATTATTTTTCCTCACTAAATTTTGTCATTGTAGTCGACATTTGTTATAGTGTGAGATGATGCTTATTGACACTAAGTATGAAGAAGAAGACATTGACTTAGAAGATGAGCTTGATGAACTAGCAGAACTTCTGTAGCCAAAAAAGACTAAATCAAAGTCTAAGAGTAAGACAAATGAAAAAGATCACAAAAGGAGGACTTCAAGCGTTTGGCATTTCTTTTAGTTGCTTCCAAAAATGATAGAGAAAAGCATACTTGCAAATGCAAGAAGTGTGGAAAGGAATATATTGCTGCTGAAGCATATGATGGTGGTAATTTAAAGCGCCATTTGGAGGTATGTTTAAGAAAAGACACAAGGGTTGTTAGCCAGCTTATACTTGGCCAAAATGCAATGTCTATAAGTTCACCTAAATTTGATCCTACAAAATTTAGGAACTCGTTATGCGTTGCAACCTACAATTACAATGCATAAATTACCTTTTCAGTTTGTTAAGTATGTTGGTATATGAGCAATATTTTCTTACTTGTGTGTTGATGTCCCACATATCTCTAGAAATACTACTAAGAATGATATGGTTAAGATGTATAAGAGGGAAAAAGAAATAATGAAGATTTTGTTGACATCTGCTCCTGGTAGAGTTTGTTTGACATCTGATTTATGGACATCTAATTGAGTCTTATAAAAGAGGGTGTTGAACTTTTGCTATATGCCACCACTACATAATGGTGTTTCTTTGTTTGAAAATGTCTATAAATTGTTATCTATGTGGGACATTGAGAATAGGATTTTTTGTGTGACATTAGATAATGCTTTCACTAATGATGCTTTTGATGACATGCTAAGAACTCAGTTAATATATAAGAAAGCACTTATCTGTAATGGTGATTTTTTTTTTTCATCTTTGTTGTTGTGCTCATATTCTCAATTTAGTTGTACAAAATGGTTTGAAAGAAATTAAAGTTGTTATCCAAAAAAATCATGAAAAGCATAAAGTATGTTAGAGGTTCACGAGGGAGGATTTTTTTTTTTTTGAATATGTTAAGCAAATGAATTTGGATGGTAAGAAAGGTTTAGGGCAAGATGTGCCTACTAGATGAAATTCTACATTTTAATGCCTCAAAGTGTTCTCTTTTATCAATGTGTTTTTCAACAACTAGAATTAATTGATTATAATTTTAAGCATTGTTTTACTGGTGATGAATGGGAAAAGGTAGTAAAAATTAAAAAGTTCTTGGCTATTTTTTATGATGCTACATTGGCATTTTCCAGCACAAAATATCCAACATCCAACTTATATTTTCTACAAGTTTCTTTGTTTAGTTTCCTTAAAGAAAGAACGTCACAGTGAGGATGAGTATATGAGAAAACTGGCAGATCAATTACTTGTGAAATTTGAGAAGTATTGATTAGAATTTAGCGTTGTGTTGGCCATAACAGTAGTCTTGGACCCTAGGTATAAGCTTCCTTTATAGATTAGTGCTATTAGAAGCTTTATGGGTTGCTAAATCACTCCAATATTTAAAGGTTTGTAAAAAACTATTTGCTCTCTTTGGAGAATATGTGAGTAATGTTCCTGCACCTTCAACATCTTCTAGAAGGTTTGGTCAAGCTACTCAAGAAATTGAAGAACAATATACTAATTAATAAGGGATCATTGTTTATGAGGCATGTTATTTATTTATTTATTTCATATTATGCTATTTATATTCAACTAAGATTGCGTCAATTATGTAATTTTTATATGTACAAATTTGATTATTTTCATAGTATAAATATGTTTAGGCAAATAGAGCTCCACTTGTATGAACCAAGAGTAGATAGGAATGCAAAACTAGACATGCTTGCTTTTTGGAAAGGAAATGAATTTTAGTATCCAGTGCTGCTATGTCTCACAATGATGTCTCACAATGTTTTGAGCATTCATGATTTTATTGTTGCTTCAAAATGTACCTTTAGTGTTGGGGGACAAGTCATTAATCGATTCAAGAGTGCACTTAAACATGATATTGTGGAGGCTTTGGATTTTAGCAGAAATTGGTTGTATGCAAGTATAGGTTATATATTTTTTATTTACAAGTTGGTTGTATGAGTTTTAATATTTTTTTATTTATAATGTTTTGATAAGTTTTTAATGTTTCATTTTTTTATTTTATATTTTTATGTAGAACTTGCACAATCACAATTGGAAGAGTTCACTAACGATGTAATGAATATGAATATCAATAAGGATGAGCACAAGGATGACCCCTTCAAAGGAACCCTCAATATCTTCTAATTTGGTATCTTAATCTATGATATCTTCTAGTTTTTGATATGGCACTTGGATGATTGGACTTAGATTTTTCCATTATTGATATTTTGATATGTTATGTAATCATTTTGGTTTTTTAACCTCTTAATTTGTGATGTCTTTTAGTTTTTGATATGACACTTGGATGCCATGTAATCATTTTGATTTTTATTATTATGGAACATTGTCATATTATTGAATTTGGTGGTAAATGGAGATTAGAATCTCTTGGACCAGTAATTTTTTTTTGAATGAAGGAAAGAATTATTTGCTTTTGTTATTATCATTAGATTATTATGGTTGTAACTGAATTTTTATTACTTGATTTATGGTTGTGTTATAATTTTAGATATACAGGAATTGATAATAGATTATTTGGATAAGGTATGACTTATTAATCAAACAAGTTATTCTAGTCGGTTATGACCTACTAATCAAACTAGTTATTAAACAAGTCATTTGGGCAACCCTAACATGACCTGCAAATTAAACGGGGTATACATGTTGTATCAAGTTACCCATTTCCTAACTTGTTTAATAAACTGGTCGAGTTTGTGTTGACCCATATAAAATAATGTGAGAGTCCGCACCCCTGGCCTCGTTTTGGTATTGGGCCAAACCTATGTGAATGGATAGAGTCATGTTATTGCCTCTTCGAATGGAAGTTCGACTAATTGTATTTTTCCCTTTAGATTAAGGGTTTTACAATGGAGTCACCACTTACTTAATTATTAGAATAAATAAGAAAACCAAAATTAAAATAAATCCTCATTTTATTGATTTAAGAATGAATGTACATTGATCATTGGAAATTACATGGCTTTGGTTCTAGATACAATCTAAGATAAAGCACATGGTTTTGTTTCCTATTTACAATCTAGAGATTAAAAATTACATGGATAAGTACTTGGTCTACTAATCATTGATCTAAGTTCGAAGGCTATGTTATAAGGTAGGAAGGTGTTAGGCACTCACCTTGCCTGGTGAAACTGGTCTTTTGGACTATGGTGGCCAACATTCATATCGTATAATCCAAATCACTCAATTGTATGTTGAATTTTAATGTGTGTGCATGTGATAAACTCTAATTCAATTTATTAATCATTGCATTTGAATTGAAAATTAAATTCTGGTTCATGTGTATGAATGGTGGTATCCTAGATTCAAGGATTTGAGAGAATTATGAAATTAACATATTTTTCATATTCTGGATTTGGATTTAAGATCAAAACTAGTGTCATGCTTAAACATGTGATGAACAACCAAGAACTAGTGAAGAATGCATATGAAAATTTAAGAACATTCAAACATATTCAAAGAATTTATATAATCACTAGCATGATTTCATCTTGTTAGGACATAGGTGGAACTTGTTAGAACATATGTTATTGTATATTAGCTAATCCTTTAACAAAACGCATTTTACTTGTAATTGGGTAGATCTAGGATGGTTTAAGTCTTCAAGAAACATGTTGTTCAAGTCAAGAGTTAAAGCCATGCAAATCTATCCATGAAACAAGTGAGGAAGTGTTGTATTTTAAAACTCAACAGCTAGCTCGAGAAATTGTATCTATTAAGGTTTAAAAGGCAGTTTTAGTCTGATGCTCGACACCAGCTCGACAGATAACCTATCTATTGAGATTTACGAAAATCAGATTTTTAGATTTGTTTTTCACGCATATCCAAGTTATTTGTGTAAGGTTTCTTTTCTTATAACCCTAGACATATATAAGAATTATTTTAAGGGCCTTTACAAAGGATGCAAAGTGATTATTCATGCATATTGTGACTGAAGACAATTTGCCCTAGTTCATCTTTTCATTAAAGAAGGTACTGCGTCATTGCATCAAGAGTTTTGTAACCAAGGAGCTTCTTGATCTTCATTATTTGGATGAATTGAAGAACTTTGCAGCCAACATCTTCCTCAAGTTGGTGTGTTAGTCATGTACAAGGATTCGGGTGAAGGAGTAAGCCGTGTAGTGGGATCCGCACATTGATTGGTTAGTCACGTACTTGGAGCTGTGTATTGAAATGAGAGATTGTCACTACATTACAAGTCCAATTGTTTATTGGGGTAAGGGTTCAACTGTAGATTGGTATAAGGTACTAAAATTTATTTACTTGTAACCGTTTGTTTTGATAATAGTGGATTCTCAGGAGTGGTGACCTTAAATTCACTCAGTGGAGTTTTGCCTTGGTAGGTTTCCCCATTCGTAAACAAATCACCCGTGTCAAATCTATTTTCCACTGCATTTAGTATATTTGGTGATTTGTTTGTGCTACCACGCTATTGCATGTAATTAAATCTAATTAATTTCACTTGGATAAATTAATTGATTAAGTTACCAAAGGGGTCAATACATTCTTCGCTTATCAAATCTAAAATTCTCATTATAGCAATTAAAAAAAAAGTTAGGGAAAGAGATTATAACTGCATGAAAGTTCCACATGGTGGAGGTGGAGGCTTTTGGTAGAGGTCCTAAAGGTGAAGTAGAAAAGAAGAACTAGGAAAGAGAGAGAGAGAGAGAGAGAGAGAGAGAGAGAGAGAGAGAGAGAGAGAGTCTTAGGAAGACCAAGATATGATAAGACTACTCTATTTCACTAGAACTCAAAAGAGGAGAAGAGAGAGTGTTTCTTAGTGCTTTGGAATGGATGAGAGAGAGGGGATTTATATAGTAGTGGTAGAGAAAATATGAATAGAAGGGAATTAATAAGGGTTGACAAAGGATAAAAAAGAATCATGAACCTAGACCATATTTTAGTATTTAAAGAAAGCTAGTGCATTAAATGTGGAGGTTGGTGGGAGTGATAAGCAAGCTAAATGACCAAGCATTCAGTTTTTCCCATAGCTCCTGTAACAGCCCACAAAGCTAAATTTAAAATTTAAAAAAAAAATCATATCTGACTCAATTTTGATTGGAATTGTCTTGTTCCTATGCTCAAATTGAAGTCCCAAATGTCTAGTTTCTGGAAAAATAAATCTCACTCACATATTCAAAATATTTTAAGAGATATCAACGAAATGGTGAGCAGGGGTCATTTTTCAGAAAATAGTATCAACATAATTAACATTAATAGGCCCCAAATTAATTTTCAATTAACATTAATAAACTCCAATCACTTCCATTTCAAACTTAATCAATTCCAAATTTACCTCAATTAAAATGATATTTATACAAATTACTCATTGAATAATTAATGTTTGATTATCTAATTAATCAAGTGTTTGCAACCTTACCATAAGATGTAGCCCTAGCCAATTAAATTATGACACGTCATTAATTTCAAATATTGATTATAATTATAACCAATTGGAATCAATTGTTCATAATTACATATAGTCAAACTCAATTTTGTGATAGTGCATCTCAACCATTAAAACTTGATTTTGATGATCAATTTCAAGCTGATGGTCCGATTAAGGCTCATGACTAGTCAATTTAATCGTTACAACATCAAGATTAGTTTGATGAAATGAAATTAAGGATACAATGGCCACAATTAAGATATCTAATTGCAAGGTGAAATTACCCTTTTACCCTCCATATGAGGTTAAATATGGGTTGCAAAATGGGGTGTCAACACATAACACTCATAGCTCGACCCAATGTGAACTTGACATGCACGTGAACACGAATTGCCACCCCTAAGTTTAACTGTAAGTTTCTTTTCCATTTTGAGTGTTTTTTCCTCTCTCTCTCTCTCTCTCTCTCTCTCTCTCTCTCTCTCTCCCCCCCCCCCCCCTAAAATTTCCAAATTCTAGCCTATTCTAATAGAGCTTTGAGAGGAGTATAAATCTCGTTTTGGGAGGTTACCAAATAACGCATTTTTTTCCTTCATGACTTTTTTTTT